>NC_091793.1:64247500-65497500 GCF_041296235.1 Equus asinus | reverse complement strand
TTCATAAAACAGAATAAAATTATATCACTTAGTATAAACCATCACATTTATTTTAGCTTGAAAATAACAAAAAAAAAACCAAAGGTGAAATTCAAAAAATTGATAAACATAAACTTTTAAATCAAAACCAGAAATATTGATTCCTAAAATATCCCTTGGATTAAAATAATTACTATGAAATCTAATGTTTACATTCGCAATGATTTTACATCTACTATGTTTCAGTTTTACAAACAGCATTTTTCTCCCTACTTCAAATGAGACAAACCACCATAAGCTTACTCAACTCTTCCATCTTTTGACCTCCATATTTATTTAGTTAACTAATAAAACTTTGTCTTCTTTGGAGAAATCTCTGTTCAGATCTTTTGCCCATTTTTCAATTGGGTGGTTGTCTTTTTTTGGTGTTGCAATGCATGAGTTCTGTGTATATTTTGGATATTAACCCCTTATCTGATATATGGTTTGCAAATATGTTCTCCAATTGTTAGGTTGTCTTTTCGTTTTGTTGATGGTTTCCTTTGCTATGCAGAAGCTTTTTAGTTACATGTAGTCCCATTTGTTCATTTTTCCTTTTGTTTCCCTTGCCCGGTCAGACATAGTACTTGAAAACACGCTGCTAAGGCCGATGTCAGTGAGCATACTGCCTATGTCTTCTTCTAGAAGTTTCATGGTTTCAGGTCTTACATTCAAGTCTTTAATCCATTTTGAGTTGATTTTTGTACATGGTGTAAGGTAATGGCCAATTTTCATTCTTTTGCATGTGGCTGTGCAGTTTTCTCAACACCGTTTATTGAAGAGACTTTCGTTTCTCCATTGTATGCTCTTGGCTCCCATGTCGAATATTAGCTGTCCATAAATGGGTGAGTGTATTTCTGGGCCCTCTATTCTGTTCCATTGATCTGTGCATCTGTTTTTATGCCAGTACCATGCTGTTTTGGTTACCATGGCTTTGTAGTATATTTTGAAATCAGGGATTGTGATACCTCCGTCTTTGTTGTTTTTCCTCAGGAATCCTTTGTCTATTCGGGGTCTTTTGTTGTTCCATATAAATTTTAGGATTCTTTGTTCTATTTCTGTGAAAAATGTTGTTGGAACTTTGATAGGGATTGCATTGAATCTATAGATTGCTTTAGGAAGTATGGACTTTTTAAGATGTTAATTCTTCCAATGCAAGAGGATAGAATGCATGGAATATCTTTCCATTTCTTTGTGTCTTCTTCAATTTCTTTCAACAATGTTTTATAGTTTTCGGTGTACAGATTTTTCACCTCTTTGGTTAAGTTTATTCCTAGGTATTTTATTCTCTTTGTTGCAATTGTAAATGGGATCGTATTCTTAATTTCTCTTTCTGCCACTTCGTTGTTAGTGTATAGAAACACACTGATTTTTTATGTTGATTTTGTATCCCGCGACTTGACTGTGTTCATTTATTATTTCTAAAAGTTTTAGTGGATTCTTTAGAGTTTTCTAAATATAAAATCATGTTGTCTGCAAAAGTGACAGTTTCACTTCTTCTTTTCCAATATGGATCCCTTTTATTTCTTTTTCTTGCCTGATTGCTCTGGCTATGACTTCGAGTACTGTGTTAACTAAGAGTGGTGAAAGTGTGCATGCTTGTCTTGTTCCTGTTCTTAGAGGGATGGCTTTCAGTTCCTCTATTGAGAATGATATTTGCTGTGGGTTTGTCATAAATGGTCCTTATTATGTTGAGATACGGATGGCCAACAGACATATGAAAAGATGCTCAACATCATTAGCTATCAGGGAAATGCAAATCAAAAGTACAATGAGCTATCACCTCACTCCAGTCAGAATAGCTATAATTAACAGGACAGGAAATATCAAGTGTTGGAGAGGATGTGGAGAGAAGGGAACCCTCCTACACTACTGGTGGGAGTGCAAACTGGTACATCCACTACGGAAACAGTATGAAGTATCCTCGGCAAATTAAGAATAGGTCTACCATATGATCCAGCTATCCTACTGCTGGGTATTTATCCAAAGAACTTGAAAACGCAAATGCATCAAGATACATGCACCCCTGGGGCTGGCCCCGTGGCCGAGTGGTTAAGTTCGTGCGCTCTGCTGCAGGCGGACCAGTGTTTCGTCGGTTCGAATCCTGGGCGCGGACATGGCACTGCTCGTCAGACCACGCTGAGGCGGCGTCCCACATGACACAACTAGAGGAACCCACAGCGGAGAATACACAACTATGTACCGGGGGGCTTTGGGGAGAAAAAGGAAAAAAAAAAAAAAAATAAAATAAAATAAAATCTTTAAAAAAAAAAAAAAAAAAAGATACATGCACCCCTATGTTCACTGCAGCATTATTCACAATAGCCAAGACTTGGAAGCAATCTAGGTGCCCATCAATGGAAGAATGGATAAAGAAGATATGGTTTATATACACAATGGAATACTACTCAGCCATAAGAAATGACGAAATGTGGCCATTTGTGACAACATGGATGGACCTTGAGGGTATTATGCGAAGTGAAATAAGTCAGAGGGAGAAAGTCAAATACCATATGATCTCACTCATAAGTATAAGACAAAAACAATGGCAAACAAACACATACCAATGGAAATTGGAGTGTTGGTTACCATAGGGGAAGGGGTGGGGGTCAGTGCAAAAGGGGTAATTAGGCTCACATGTGAGGTGATGCACTATAATTAGTTTTTGGATGGTGAACATGATGTAATCTACACATAATTCAAAATACATTATGATGTACATCCGAAAGCTATATTATAATTCAATGTTACTGCAATAAAATAAAGAAAAAACTGTTAACCCTGTTAGAGTTGAGTATGCTTGCATTCTTTTCTATAAGTGTAATTGACAGATGGCTTTAATCTTATTTCAGTTTCTCAGAGGATTCAATATTCACCACCACTTTGTTGCCATAGCTTTTTCATTCCTTAGTCCTTTATTTTATATGTTTCCTAACACAGTTCATCATAATATAGCTATTATAAAAATGAATCATGTCTAGGGTATTCTTATTTCTTGCATTATTGGCATTTTCTATATGTTGTTTTTATATTTAAAGGAAAAATTTGTTAAATATAAATTTCTTGGGCCATTCAAAATTTCACAGGTACCTGGAGGAGTGGCTTCAAGTTTTCTGTAGTTAAGATAACACTTTTATCACAGCCATTTAGGTTGTTTGAATTTTGTCAATTTTTTTAATAGGAATTGGCATGCATACAGCTTTTATTTACAAGTTCTTAGACATTCAATTATATCTTTTATGTTCTTTATCAATAAATAGAAAATTGGGAGTACATCTATAATTTGCCCACAATTATTTTCTTTTCTTCCATGTCACTCCACTCTCTTCTGGAAGACTGCACTTGTGTTTTCCCTTATAAGTGAGTTGAGTTTTGTGAGTGAATGACTTAAACATTTTTGCAACATTTTGGAAGTTCAAAACAGCTGTAAAGGTTGCCTGTACTTGCTGTCTCCACTTCTCTTCTCTTTCCATGACTGATGTGCAGTCTGTCATCCTTTGCACCCTCCTCCAAAGGAAGAGTTCTGACCACTGGACACCCCTCATCACGTCCCAGAGATGATGCTCAGTGCTCAGTGTATTTCAAGTGCCAGCAGCCGGGGACACAGTTGATCATTTGTTTTTCCTTGTCCTCCACATCTATTAGCTTATGTCTGTTTCCATTAATCTCTATGTCTTGTTCCTGTGCATTTACTTTAATCATTTCAAGCTTCTTTTCTACTTCAGCATGCCCATTTTTAGCACACCTATTTCTTCTTTTACTGTTTTAAATTGTATTCTTTTTACAATAATAATGCTTTGTTTTTCACTTTCTATCACCTCCACCAAAAAGAAATTCTATGTTTTCTTTTTACTTAGTACACAATTTTTTGATGTTTAGCTCTTGTTACTGAATTCACGTTACTGATTTCTTCTAAAGCACATGCACAAAAGCAATGGATAAAAAAATGCAGCAGACCCATAATAACCAAGATAATAGTATAACTATATTAACAATAGTACGGAAAAAATGGATTTGCAGATGTAAAGGGAGACTAAATGATAAAAAAAGTAACAATAACATATAAAAATTCTGGACTTGTAAATACATGACAATATAGCATCGAAATATACAAAGTAAAAAGTGACAGCATTATAACTAGAAATTAACAAACCCACAATTGATATAATACTGTCAAAAATATTAATTTCCATATGACAACAACCTAGTAAGGCTATAGAATATTTGAGCAACCCTATAATCAAGCTTAATATAGCATAGATAGAGACCTATAACCAGCAATTATAGAGTACACATTCTTTTCAAACACATAGGTACAATAATCATGTACTAGGTCACAAAGAAAATGTGAAAAAGTAACTAAAAGCCAATATCATATAGATCCTGTTTTCTGATCACAATGAAATAAAATTAGAGACAAATAAAACTGCAAATATTTAGAAACAAAGCCACTGTAAATATTTATGGGGAAAAATAAGAATTAGTTTTTATTTTAATAATCTCAATCAATGGTATAAATTTTCTTCTAAGTACTATTTTAGTTGTATGTAATAAGTGTTCTTTGTAGTGTGTGCCTTATTATTGAGCTCTATGAATGTTTTCTAAATATCTATTAGGCGGAAAACTAAAAAGTGTTACTTTAGTTTGACAACCAAATTAAGGTTTTTAATCTCATGAGAAAAACAATTAAAGAGCTATGGTTCTCAACTATTAGAGTGCATAGGGGATCATGTCAAGATGGCAGCATAAGAAGACTCTGAACTCATCTCCAGGAACACAACCAGGTTACAACTAGTTTTGGAAAAATTACACTGGATAGAAAACTGAAAACTGGATAAGAAGAACCCCCACAACAAGGGACAGTCCTGACTAAGGTGGAACAGGCAAAAATTCCTTCTGGAGAGGAAAAAAGCCACCTTCAGGAGCAGCAGAGTTTCTCAGACAGCCAGGCAGGAGTCACCCTAAGGTAAGCAGCCACCCCTGTAAGAATGAGGTCTGGAGTGGGGGCCCATACTGCTAGAAACATCCTTCAGACTCAGCACAACTGAGATGAGGGTCTTACTGTCTGGCTTCACTGGCTATTCACTGCAGTGGCGATACCCCCAGAAAAGCTATCAGATGAAAGACAAAAAGACCCGGATTTTAAAGGAACCATGCATAAACTCCACCAACTCAGGAACCTAAAATCACCAGAGAAGGCTGACAGTCCTTTGGTGGAAAGAGACTCAACTGGTGGACTCTGGGTGCATCTTGGTGAGAGGAGAGACCTCTCCAGAGACTGAGACATTGTCGTTTGCCATTGTTGTGACATAGTCCAGGTGTGCTGACGCAGACACCATTGAAATTCTTGCTATGGCCTGTTAGTCCAGGGGTCTGCCACACCCACTAGATTGCAGATTTAATCCAGTTCAGCCAGGGAGGCAGCCCTCCCAAGGGGCCAGTGCCACCCAACAGCAAGCCCTCAGACTATTTGTTGGCCTTCATTGACTGGGTGCCTTGATCCTCTACATGCAGGCAAATGTGTCTGCCTCTGTGGGGCAGGGCCTGTGTAAGTACCAGGTAAACTGTAGGGGGGCATTGGTGGAGAGGTAGAGGCCTCTGCAGTGGGGTATCAGGGTATTCTCTGGGGGTTTGGAAGTGTGCATGGACCAGGACTGTGTTGATGGAATTTGTGGTCCTGTGGGGGGTGAGGCACATCAGCAGCAGAAGACCTATACTTCACAGATAGCCATAAAAAGGATCAGCCCCACCTTCTAAAACCTGAAACAATTGAGTGCTCCCATGCCTCGGGCCAGCCCCACTCAACTGCACTCCTATGAGAACTGACAACAACCATGTAGGCCTGAGGCCTATAGCAACTGTAAGCCCCTGAGTCTAGTAACCAGCTACACTGGGTACCTACCCAATTAACAGGAAAACTGCAATAAGAGTGTGCTGTTAGCCCTTGTAGCCAACAGTATTGAGGCTCCCCAAACTGGATTTACAAACAGCTGGCCATGGAAGGAAAGACTAGAATCCCTGGGTACCTGCATTAAGAGCAACCCTGCAGAAAGACACAAGTAGCACACATAGGGGTCACTCTTGGATCATTTGGACTGATGATGCGAGGGAAGCACACTGCTGGGCCTCAAAAGCCATCTCTTACATAAGGCCACTTCTCCAAGATCAGGAGACATAGCTGACTCACCTAATGCATAGATATAAGCACAGACAAAGAGGCATAATGAGGAGACAAAGGAATATATTCCAAGCAAGGGAACAGGACAAAACACCAGAAAAAGGACTAAATGAAACAGAAATAAGTGACCTACCCAACAAAGAGTTCAAACAAAAACTCATAAATATGCTCATAGATATTGGCAGAAGATGGGATGAACACAGTGAGCTCATCAACAAAGAACTGGAAAATATAAAAAAGAACCAATCAGAAATGAATAATATAATACTGGAAATGAAAAAATAACTAGAGGACTCAATAGCAGAGTAGAGGATACAGAAGAACAGATCAGGGAGTGAGATGAAAGATTAGAGGAAATCACCCAAGTTGAACAGAAAAAAGAATTAGACAGAATGAGAACAGTCTATGGGAAGTCTGGGACAATATCAAGCATGCTAACATTCATATTATAGGTGTCCCAGAAGGATAAGAGAGAGACAAAGGGGCGGAAAATTTATGTGAAGAAATAATATATGAAAATTTTCCTAACCTAAGGAAGGAAACAGACATCTAAGTACAGGAAACACAGAGAACTCCAAACAAGATAAGCCCAAAGAGGCCCTCACCAAGACATATTATAATTAAAATGTCCAAAATTAAAGACAAAGAGAGAATCCTAAAAGCAGCAAGAGAAAGGCAACAAGGAAAGGAAAACCCATAAGGCTATCAGCAGACTTCTCAGCCAAAACCTTACAGGTGAGAACCAAATGGCATGATATTTTTAAGTGCTAAAAGGAAAAGACCTACATACAGCCAAGAACACTCTATCCATCAAGGTTGTCATTCAGATTGGAAGGAGATAAAGATCTTCCCAGACAAGCAAAAATTAAAGGAGTTTATCACCAAGAAACCAGTTCTACAAGAAATGCTGAAGGGACTTACATAAGTGGAAAAGCGATGACCATAAATAGGGATAAAAAATAAAGAAAAAATGAATGCTCCAAAAAACAGGCAATTAAATCACTGGTAAAAGTAAATGTATAGTAAAGGTAGCCGATCAACCACCTGTGAAGATAATAAAGGTTAAAAGACAAAAGTACTAAAATTATCTATTTCAATAGTAAGAGAGTGATGGATAAACACACAGAAAACAAGAGATTAAATTTGACATCAAAAACATAAAATGTGGGAAGAGGGGAGTGGAAAAGTAGAGGTTTTAGAAAGAGGTCAAGCTAAAGAGTCTATCAACTCAATATAGAAGGTTATATACAAAGAATATTATATAGGATCCTCATGGTGATCACAAATCAGAAACCCATAATAAGTAAGCAAATAAGTAAGACAGAAATCAAACATATTACTAAAGAAAGTCATCAAACCTCAAGGGAAGAAAGCAAGAGAAAAGAAAGGAACAGAGAACAACTACTAAAAAAAACCCAGAAAAAGGTTACAAAACGGCAATAAGTATATCTTTATCAATAGCTACTTTAAATGTTAATGGACTAAATTCTCCAATCAAAAGGCAGAGGGTGGTCAATTGCATCAAAACACAAGATCCATATATATGCTGCATACAAGAGACATACTTCAGGCCTAAAGACACTCACAAACTGAAAGTGAAAGGTTACAAAAAGATATTCCATGCAAATGGCAAAGAAAAGAAAGTGAGTGTAACAATATTTATATCAGACAAAATAGACTTTACAACAAAAACTGAAACAAGAGACAAAGAAGGGCATTACAGAATGATAATGGGAACAAACCAACAAGAAGATATAACATTTGTAAATATCTATGCAGCCAACATAGGAGCACATAATATTAACACACAAGCAATTACTAACAGACACAAAAGGAGAAATAGACAGTAACACAATGCTACTAGGGGAATTTAACACTCCATTTACAGCAATGGATAGAGCATCCAAACAAAAGATCAATAAGGAAACACTGGCCTTAAACGACATATTAGACCAGATGGACTTACTATACATATGTAAAATTTTCCATCCAAAAACCACAGAATGCGTATTCTTTTGAAATGCCCATGGAACATTCTCCAGGGTTGATCACATATTAGGCCACAAAACAATTCTCAATAAATATAAGAAGATCAAAATAATACCATGCATCTTCTCTGACCACAAGGGTATGAAACTAGAAATCAACTACACAAAGAAAACTGGAAAAGCCACAAAAATGTGGCAATTAAACAGAATGCTACTGAACAACGATTGGGTCACTGAAGAAGTCAAAGGAGAAATCAAAAATTCATGGAGACAGATGAAAATATGACATGTCAAAATCTATGGGATACAGCAAAACTGATTGTAAGAGGGAAGTATATAGCCATTCAAGCCCACCTCAACAAAGAAGAAAAATCCCAAATAAAAAATCTAACAGTGCATTTAAAGGTATTGGAAAAAGAAGAACAAACAAAGCCCAAAATCAGCAGGAGGAAGGAAATAATAAAAATTAGAGCAGAAATAAAGGAAATAGAGAATAAAATAATACAGAAAAAGTTAATGAAACCAAGAGCTAGTTCTTTGAAAAGATAAACAAAATTGACAAACCCTTAGGTACAATCAAAAAGAAAAAAAGAGAGAGGGCTCAAATTAATAAAATCAGAAATGAAAGACGAGAGATTGCAATGGACACCTCAGAAATACAAAAGATAATGAGAATACTATGAAAAGCTATATGCCAACAAATTGGATAATCTAGAAGAAATGGATAAATTCTTAGAAACATACAACCTTCCAAAACTGGAGCAAGAAGAAGTAGAGAATTTGAATAGACCTATCACCAGTAAGGGAATCGAAACAGCAATCAAAAACATCCCGAAAAATAAAAGTCCAGGACCAAATGGCTTCCCTGATGGATTCTACCAAACATTCAGACTTAATACTATCCGTAAACTCTTCCAAAAAATTGAAGAGGAGGGGAGGCTTCCTAACTCATTCTATGAAGCCAACATTATCCTGATACCAAAACCAGACAAGGGCAACACAAACAAAGAAAATTACAGGCCAATATCACTGGTGAACATCGATGTAAAAATCCTCAACAA
Organism: Equus asinus; assembly: GCF_041296235.1. Lineage (NCBI taxonomy): Eukaryota > Metazoa > Chordata > Mammalia > Perissodactyla > Equidae > Equus > Equus asinus. The sequence continues at coordinate 65,488,255 of NC_091793.1, read as the reverse complement.
AATTGTAGCAAGTCAAATACAACAATACATTAAAAAGATGATACATCATGATCAAGTGTGCTTCATTCCAGAGATGCAGGGATGGTTCAACATCCACAAATCTATCAACGTGATACACCACATTAACAAAATGAAGAATAAAAATCACACGATCTTCTCAATAAATGCAGAGAAAGCATTTGACAAGATCCAACAGCCATTTATGATAAAAACGCTAAATAAAGTGGGGATAGAAGGAAAATACCTCAACATAATAAAGGCCATTTATGACAAACCCACAGGAAATATCATTCTCAATAGAGGAACTGAAAGCCATCCCTCTAAGAACAGGAACAAGACAAGCATGCACACTTTCACCACTCTTAGTTAACACAGTACTCGAAGTCATAGCCAGAGCAATCAGGCAAGAAAAAGAAATAAAAGGGATCCATATTGGAAAAGAAGAAGTGAAACTGTCACTTTTGCAGACAACATGATTTTATATTTAGAAAACTCTAAAGAATCCACTAAAACTTTTAGAAATAATAAATGAACACAGTCAAGTCGCGGGATACAAAATCAACATAAAAAATCAGTGTGTTTCTATACACTAACAACGAAGTGGCAGAAAGAGAAATTAAGAATACGATCCCATTTACAATTGCAACAAAGAGAATAAAATACCTAGGAATAAACTTAACCAAAGAGGTGAAAGATCTGTACACCGAAAACTATAAAACATTGTTGAAAGAAATTGAAGAAGACACAAAGAAATGGAAAGATATTCCATGCATTCTATCCTCTTGCATTGGAAGAATTAACATCTTAAAAAGTCCATACTTCCTAAAGCAATCTATAGATTCAATGCAATCCCTATCAAAGTTCCAACAACATTTTTCACAGAAATAGAACAAAGAATCCTAAAATTTATATGGAACAACAAAAGACCCCGAATAGACAAAGGATTCCTGAGGAAAAACAACAAAGACGGAGGTATCACAATCCCTGATTTCAAAATATACTACAAAGCCATGGTAACCAAAACAGCATGGTACTGGCATAAAAACAGATGCACAGATCAATGGAACAGAATAGAGGGCCCAGAAATACACTCACCCATTTATGGACAGCTAATATTCGACATGGGAGCCAAGAGCATACAATGGAGAAACGAAAGTCTCTTCAATAAACGGTGTTGAGAAAACTGCACAGCCACATGCAAAAGAATGAAAATTGGCCATTACCTTACACCATGTACAAAAATCAACTCAAAATGGATTAAAGACTTGAATGTAAGACCTGAAACCATGAAACTTCTAGAAGAAGACATAGGCAGTATGCTCATTGACATCGGCCTTAGCAGCGTGTTTTCAAGTACTATGTCTGACCGGGCAAGGGAAACAAAAGGAAAAATGAACAAATGGGACTACATGTAACTAAAAAGCTTCTGCACAGCAAAGGAAACCATCAACAAAACGAAAATACAACCTAACAATTGGAGAACATATTTGCAAACCATATATCAGATAAGGGGTTAATATCCAAAATGTACAAAGAACTCATGCATTGCAACACCAAAAAAACACAACAACCCAATTGAAAAATGGGCAAAAGATCTGAACAGAGATTTCTCCAAAGAAGACAAAGTTTTATTAGTTAACTAAATAAATATGGAGGTCAAAAGATGGAAGAGTTGAGTAAGCTTATGGTGGTTTGTCTCATTTGAAGTAGGGAGAAAAATGCTGTTTGTAAAACTGAAACATAGTAGATGTAAAATCATTGCGAATGTAAAATGTTAATGATTTCATAGTAATTATTTTAATCCAAGGGATATTTTAGGAATCAATATTTCTGGTTTTGATTTAAAAGTTTATGTTTATCAATTTTTTGAATTTCACCTTTGTTTTTTTTTTGTTATTTTCAAGCTAAAATAAATGTAATGGTTTATACTAAGTGATATAATTTTATTCTGTTTTATGAAATTATTTCTAAATATCTATTAAGATATTTATGTATGCTCATAAGTCTCTTTCAGTACATACCCGTAAAAAGATTTTGGGGATGTTAAAAAGACTTATACTAGATGATGAGTGTTTTTTTCCTCACTTTTTCCTTTTTTCTACTTTTTAATACCATTGAGTTTGTTGCTGTTGTTGTAATAAGGAGTGGAAGTCAACTTTATAAATTATAGTATCTTGCTTTTTGTTAGAAATAACACGTTTATCATAAATTTTGAAAACACAAAGAAGAAAATAGAGAATACAGGCCTTTTGCATTCATTCCACCTGGCACCCGATTTACTTTGCTAGCAATTCCTTAGCTTTCCTCCACCACCGTCAGTATGGAGCTGGGGTGACCCTCCAAGTCAAAGGCAAGGCTGTCACACCCACTGCATCTCCCCTGGTGCTGAAGAGGGTCAATCTGCACTGAGTTGGTAAAATTAGGATGTATTTATTTAAGTGTATGTATAGCTACAAACTCTCTTCCACTCATTTCTTTAAAGCAAAATGTAGATTCCATTGATACAAGTCAGTTACTCAGGAGATGAGCTCACGTTGGCAGAGAAGAACGAAGGATAATGTAAGCTTCTGACCCAGTGCACTTAAGATAGAGACGTAAATGGGTGTCATGTGGGCAATAGAAAGTGCAGGATTGGATGGGAGCTCAGGGCTGGCACTGTCAATTAGAGCCTGTGAGAGCAGCGGACTCTCCACAGGTGTCCAAGTGGTATGTGGGGATGATGGGGTGGGGAGTCTCCAAAGGCCACCAGCATGGGCAGGTATCATAGGATGTCATCACCTCCTATTAGTAGCTTCTCTTCAGCCGTCATTAGAGGGCTGCACCATATGTGCATGCTAGAGATGATCTGATCAAGACTGTGATTTTCCATCTTTCAGACAAGGTGGAATAGACGTATATAATTACCACATACAAACATCAGTGAAAAGCAATTGTATTTTTACCAGAAAATGTAAATATTACATTATTCTTCTTCTTGTGATTGTGTGTATAATAGTTTTAACATTTCTTTCAAGCATTGTAGATCTGTGTCAGGATAATGAAAGGAAAAGGCATTAATATATATTTAATTCCACCTTATAAAATTATTTCTAAATACTTATTAAGATATTTATGTTTCAGGCATTCTTGAGTGTTGACTGAAAGTTCATATTTACTAGGAAATCGGGATGATAGAATCAGAATTGGTTAATCGAAAAATTTCCCTGATGATGCTCTTATAAACAGTAATGTTATTAAAAATAAGTATTAAAATAATTTACTGTTTTACTTTTTTGCATTTCTTCTATTATCACTGCAGCTTAACATTTTGCTATAATGCATGGTGTTTAGTATTTAGGCCACCCAACATAATGGCAGCAAATGACAGCACCATTTGGCGGAGCACATGGACTTTGGGGGAAAAGCAAACTGAACTGTATTCAAATACCAGTTCCACCACATAATGGCCAAGTGACCTTAGGCAAGAAACTCACCTTTTGTGTTACATTTTCCTATGTAGCAAAATGGGTCTACGTCTATCACAGAGAGGCACTGTGAGGTGAAGACATGCGACGATGGATGCAGAGTTTGGGTGTGGATAGAGCTTAATAAGTGGCAGCTGCTGCTGCAAGAAACTACAGAAAATTTTACTTTGAAAGTTTTGCCTCTTTAAGGGATGCGTAATTTGACATTCCAAAATTCTTACAAATTTTAACATTTTTTTATTAGCACCCTCATTTCATTAGCAGATGTACTGTTATTGGCACCTGCTGCTATTTCTTAGGCAGGAACATTTGCTTTCAGCTTATTTGGCTGACATTCTCAGTTGTATCCTAACTAACTATGATCTCACGTTCTGTCCCTGTAGCACCAAGCACTCAAAAGCACACTCATTTTATTTTTTGCATGAAACAGACATGAATATGATTTCACAGTTGATGACATAAAACAGTCATCAATATGGTTTATTCATCTACTCCAAATAAGCTATGTATACTGGATCAGATTCAACGGGACAAATCTCCATTGCAAGGCCAAAGCCTTGAAAAAATTTGGACAAAGAGTAAGGCCTAGGTCAGACCATGTGTTCTCCCTGCTTGCAATTCCTCTCTCACTTTAACTCAGCTTACACCTTGAACACTGATACTTCCATTCAATAATATCTAAAAAATTTTTAAAATACCCTTGTGTGAGTCAATGTGTTAAATGATTTATGCATGTTAACGTACCAAATCCTTACAACAAACTTGAAAGGTTAGTATGTCTATTTTAAAATGAGAAAATTAAGGCTCAAATGGTTTATATAATTTTTTCAGATATTGCACAGCTAGCAACTGGAATAGATAGACTTTACGTTCAGGTCTTCCTGACTTCTAGACCCAGAGGTTTCATAGTACATAGCAGTGCAAGATTATGCTTATTAAAACATTGTTGCTGGTTTTCTCCCCCATGTAATTTCCCAATCAAATACCCTTCACTGACTCCCCACTGCCTAGTAGGTAAATGTCACATGTTTAGATATTCATAATCTTAACTCAAACTTTGGTTCAGCTTGATTTTCTGCTCTGTCATGGAGGGCAACCTGCATTCCAGCAAGCCTGTGTCAGTCACTCCACTGAGCACCTGGTATTCTCAACCCACTCAAGCGAGAAATGTGTAAATCAAATCCATTCCAAGCCAAGAAGACTCCGATCGTCTCACAAAGGGAAGTGAAAAGAATATTAGGAAGAAATTATTAAGAAGAGCATCTTTATAACACCCTGTAACTATGTTCTTTCCTTTTGTTCTTCTTAAGGTGAGGACTTTCAGTGTTCTTTTCATCTACAACAGATAGAGGGTGTTCTTGCTATGGAACATGATATGATGTAGAAAACACAATCTTTGGGCCTTATTAGTTTTGATTAATTTCAAATTCTCATTAAGTACACGGTATAGGTGTATGCTAGGTTAGGTAAATTGCATAGTTAAGAAGTTCCTTTAATTTAAAGAATAGAATACATAGGAAATGTAACTATTTAGACATATAAGGTATTTTCAACTGTGTAGTAAGTTAACGTGCTTTGTGCTGGATGCTCCATTAAGCTACAATGAAAGGAATGAGAAAGAGAGAGACGGCATCTAGAAAGGCAAACTGACCCCTTCTAGTCAACATCTGGCTGGGTCACCACCTTCCAATTATGAGTTACCATTTTACAATCTCATAAATCAACTTCATCAGAGCAGGTAATGATTGTATTCAAGCATAAATTGAAACCAAATCTACTTGACTCTGCTGTGCAAACTGTATACCAGGGCATCTTTTATAATTGAGGCTTTTCCTTCCTGTGGCTGAAATACTTGTCTCCATATTCAGGGCCCTCCCATTTTGAAGTCAGGAAATTTTAAAGTTGAATTCACAATCAAAGGAGAATGGATAGTGTCTAGATTACTTATTGAATCTAAGGTAAGCTTTGGTGAAAAAGTTTGCCCCACAATAGTATATACCACCATAGGGACCAGAATATCCAGGCCAGAATAATTCCCTTTTTAAAAAATAATTATCTCTGTAATGATAACAGTATTTTAGAACTGTTTTACTATTAAAAAAAATTCTTTAAAATTTGACTAAGAGACACAGATGTGGCTGGTTTGGGCCTGCCTTTTCAGATTCCTTCTCAGGCGAATGCACATCACTCTCTGTGAGAGGAGTTTGTAGGAGTGCACAAAGCTGTCCTGACTCAATTGGTGCTGGTGCGAGGGTTTATCGTAGGGCTTCCTTGGTTCTCTCCTCCTCGGCCACAAAAGATTATGCAGGCATGTCCTGCAGCAGTCTCTGCCCTTTCTCCCTCCTCCGTGGAGCCTCCTAAATTATTAAATTGACTCTAGAACTTTTGAATTGGAGAATACAGTGAAAATGCAGAAGGAAACAGGTCAGTGAGGGTGTGAGAGCCAAGGCTGGAAGGAAGACATACAGGCACCTTGGGGAAGGCAGCCTGGGTGAAATTGTACATTCCCCGTGATAACCCTTGACTTGGCATTGGACATGTACCAGCTTTATATTACAGGAAAAGTAATCTGATTTTCAAAAGTTTACAAAGGAGAGTTTTATTGATTATGAAATTATGCATGTTTTCAATGAAGAAATATAAGTAAAACACAATTTTGAAATTTCATTTGATTGTATAGACAGTAACAAAATTAAAAATGAATCCTTTATTACCTTTTAGCCCAATATTACGCTATCATTGCATCTACCCAACTACAGGCCACTTTTTCAATGTGTTTAATATGTATTTTTGTTGTCACATGTTGTTGTTAAATGTGTATATTGTTTGCATATTTTTAATTTATGAAACCACAATATTGTTATATGGCACAATTTTTCGTAGATGTTTTTATAAATCACTCATATTTTAAGATTCATCCATGTTCCTATGTGTACACCTAATGTAATGCTGTCAATTGCTGCATAAAACTCTACGTATTTACCTGCCCCTCTCCTGGTGCTGGCCACACAGGTCACCCCCAGTTCTCAGTCACCATGTATAACACTGTGATTAACATTTTTGTATATATTTCTCCATGGACCTGTGTGATCATTTATTTGAGGGACATATACAGGGACATATTTGAGATATGTACCCAGGAGCAGAATTGCTAAGTTAAAATATACTCACATATTTAACGTAACAGTCAGCCCCCATCCAGGACTGCTGCTACAGCTGACACTCCCTGCAGCACTAAATCCTCCATTAGTGCAAACACTGGGCTTCATCCAGCTTTCTAATCTTTCTCAGATTAATAGGTAGGTGTAACCTGGTGTTTTAACATGTATTTTCATTCTAGACAGTTTTATTTTAACTATCTTGATACTTTTTAACTGAATTATTTGGGTTGCAGCTTTATAAGTACTACAGACATATAGAGTAAAGCATTTAGAGTAAAGCAAATAAGGATCACATCAGTGAAGCAGAAGGTAGAAGTTTGCATTTGACTTGCTTTTGTTTGGAAGATAAAAAGAAGGTAGACGTCAAAGTGCTCATGTAGGCAATTGAGAGCTTAGCTGAGTGGCTCTCAACACTATAACAACCAATACACCATTTTATAATAAATGTTTCACAATGCTCTTTACCATTTTGACATGGAATTTATAGACAATGTAACCTACCAACACAATATTTTAAAAAATATATTGTTCTAAGACTAATATAAAGGAGAAACAAAAGGAAACTAATTTATAATGAAATAATATGTTTTTCAATATGCAAATAACCAGTAAGGTCTATTAAAGAAGACATAAAGAAATAAATGCTTGCAGCTTTACATAGAATCATAAAGAAAGCAACAGCTATAGAAGCTGCCTGAAACAGGTGTGTTTTATTAGCAATTCAAATATTACAGCATTGTAGCTCATGGCGTACTTTCCCAAAAGAGTGAACAGTTCTTGGCAGCGTTCTTAACAAAAAAAGTAAAATCTTGCCTCAATTTACAGCTTAGTTACATTTCTAGAAAATTCAGTAATATTGAAACCATAAAAAAAAGAAAAACAAGTTTTTTTTAAATGTAAAGTCAAGTTTGATTTCAGGCCCCAAAATTTTAAACAAGTTTTTCCCCCACATTAATGCCCATTAAAATATTTGAAAATAATGCATAATCCCAGGCAATTCATTTTGGGGGGCCCTCCCATGCTCTACTGTGTTTGTCTCTTCCCAAAAATCACCAGCGGTATCCCCTTGAACAACCAAAACATTCCTCAGATGTGGAAAAGTACTGGTTTTGTAAATGATCCTTGAAATCAAATCGGAACATGTTACTACTGTTTTAAGTATGGTTAAATCTTCTTAACCTAACAAGTCACTAACCAGTTACTGTTCCACCTGAGCAAATACCAATGTTTAATTGCTCAGTTTAATTAAATCACACACGTAAAACCATGACGTATGTATAAGAACAAACAACTAAATCTGATGAAGCCAAGGCTGCCATTTCTTTCATCATCTGTGGTAGAAGCAATAATTGCCAAGAATACAGAAGATAGGTTTTAGATATAGTCAGGTTTGGATTCTAATCCTGATTCCCTCTCTAGGATATAAACTCAATCAAGTTATACATCCTCCCTAAGCTTCTAACCCAACTTGAAACACTGAGTTGTTGATATTTGCTACACAGCATTGTTATTTATTACCAATAAAATAATATATGTATCGTCATGCCTCAGAGCAGACAAAGAATGTCAGTGGACTTTCAATGATGAATGACTGTTTCTGCAAATGAACCTCATGTCTCTGACTATAGGAACTGTGTTTTGCATGACTTCGTCGCAATAAATACAAAGTTCTGTGGAGAGATTAACTTCTAACTAATTACACACAGAATCTAAAGTAAAATCTGCTTTAGAAAATTTAGTTTATGTTAATGCAAAAGAGAAAAAGGAAGATTAGTTAGGGAAAATATTTAACGATAAAGAGGGCTGATGAAACTTTTTGGGCATTGGGGTTAGGTCTTTGCTCCTAGGTTCATTCTATAGCATTTCATCAATCTTCAGAAGGTACAGCAACTTGAGTTTCACTCTGGATGTCTACCACCCTTTGAAACACTGCGCAAGAAGAATGACATTCTTAAAATTGTTCTTCATTCTCTAAATGGTCCTGTGAGTGTGTGTTGGGGGCCGGCGGCACATTTAAAGTGCAGCCCTCTATTTAGCTTTATAATGAGCTTTAGATTCTTGTGTATTTAGGTCTACTGACTCCCAGGTATGGATTCTTTATGGTGTGCTATTTTAGAATTGATGTTTTAAGTAATCACTCAGTCTGTCGCATATCATTTATCATATGTAGTTGGTCCTAAAGTTAATTTTCCAAAATTCATTCTGGTAGAACACTCTTACACAGAAACTACATTCTAATATTTACCTACAATGTCCTTTAAACAATTAATACATTGTAGAGAAACAGGAGCAGCTCCAGAAAGCACATGGACTCATTAGTCTACAATCCATTGGACTTGATGAGACGCAATATCATAGAAAGAGTGGGTTACATTCAAGTTCCCCTTTGGGAACTAAGGACAGTAGTAAGTCTTGTAAAGCATTTATGTAGTGGTTGGAGATCCCTAGATGAAAGACATAGTAGAAGAGCAAGGCATTATAAGTGGAGTATGTTGGCTTTTATCTCTTAAAAGTCCAGTCTGCTTTTTGCCTTTTGCATCCCTTCAGCAGGGCACAATGGAATGGCAAAGGAGTGTGGGAGGGCACAGGCACACAAGTGTGGGGAAGAGAAGTGGTCACAGAGAGATGAAAAGAAAAGTGGAGACTCGAAAGCTTCTTTTTAGAGTAAGAAACAAGAGGCTTATTGCCCGTAGACAAATTTCCAGATAGATTTGGTTCTCTTTTTATCTTACCGTTGCATTTCAAAAGCTGAAAGTGTTTGGGGGTAGACACAGCTGTTTGCATTGAGACAGCGTGTTTGTTTTAACAGAATGCTGTATTCAAAGCCTCTCCAACAGCAAGAGTTCAGATGATCTTCTGCCTTCACCTGGAGCACAAAATAGTCCAGTCTCACAACTCCACTGCTGCCAAAGTGTGTGACTAATCATGGGAGAGAGTTTCTGAGGAGAGGCCATATGTAGCTGAAAATGTAGATAAATAGGATATTGAGAGCCTAAAATCTGGATAAAGATGCCATATTACCAAAGAAATGGACTGCAATAGGACCAGATTGGTCACGAAGGTGAAGAATAAAAATGGAATGGACTTTGAATTGTTAAATGGGGATGTCAAATTTAGAGAAATCAGGTTAGGCTGACTTTAGGACGAGGAAGTTTCTATGAATCTATTCAAATAATAAAGACCATGAAGATCAATCAAAATAGAAAGGAAGAGAGGAAAATCACATTTTGACTCCCTACAGATGACTAGACTCTGTGCTACGCCCTTTGATTTTACCCTTTCAGCAGTTGTGAAAACATGATCACTGGAGCAGCCATATCAGCATCACCTGCGTACTTAGCATAAGTGCGATTCTTGAACTCCACGCCACACCTAGACTCAGAAACTCTGGAGCTAAGGCCTGGACATCTGTGTTTCAATGCGTCCTCAGGAGATTCTGATGTGACTCTAAATTTGAGAACCTAGGTGTTAATTTAGGTAATCTTCACAACAGCTCTGCAAGCTGAGTATTGTTTAGAGTGTCTTTTGAGGTAATGAGGCAAACCCCATGAGATTAGGGAACATGTGAAATGTAAGCATTAGGGCTGATATCCACACCCAGATGTGTCTAACTTCAGAACCTGTTTCTTGTCTGAGCTTTTCAGCACTGTTTGCCAATAGGCACTATAGACATCTGGTATGACTATAAGGAGAAGACAGGTATTGCATACATAATCAGGCAAGGTGTGTATGCTCTGTGAATACGTAACAGAGGTTAGGCAAGAAGTTAAAAAAGACAAGGCTGCAAGGGTTTTAGATTCTGACAATAGGTTCAATTAGAATTGCTTATCTAATAGCAAATAGCTAGATACTGAGCCAAAATATTAGAATAGTTTACCCACAGCAAACAGCTAGATACTGAGCCAAAAGCCCTTCTGAGCCATGATCTCTATGGCTGGAGAAGTGATTTTCAAAGTGTGCCCTGGACCGGCAGCATCACTTAAAAACTTGTTATGAATGCAAATTCTGATTCTAAGAATCAGGAACTCTAGTGGGGCCAACCAATCTTTACTTTAGCAAACTCTCCAGGTGATTGAGATGCACATAAATTTAAACCACAGGACTGGAGACAAAATTGGCCTCAGAGGAAGTACAGGAGTGAGGTTGTAAATGGAGTAATTAGTGATTAACTGGCTTGAATAAGTGGGGAAGGTGCAGAAAACAAGGCAGTCTAAAACTCAGAGCTGCAGGAAAGAAAAATGAGGAGCAGACAGAAAAGCAAGAGAGGGAAAAGAGTTGGAGGCAGATCAGGCTTCTTTTCTTCTAGCATCTTCTTGCTTGATCAATATAAACTGTGTGTCAAGCATCATTTATTCACTGTTAGTGAAGCAGTTAATGATGTTGTAATTTTGTTCTGAATAAGATATTGTACACTTATTATTTTATGTATTTAACAGAGCTTGAAATTAACACCGCCACCAGACCAAGACTCGCTGATGTTACCTCCAGCCCTGGCAGGAAATGTCCTCTCACCGAGGGCGTGTCCTCATGCTCTTCTCTCAGTAGTGATGCTCCCAAAGTAGCTGTGTGATAGACTCAGAAACAATTAGGTTCCTATGATCATTTTGTTATTTGCTAGTTGTCAAGGTCTATAATGACCATTTTTCAGTTTATGAGTTTCTTTTGCTGGTTAGTGAGGTCAGTTTTGGGAAAGGAACCATGTCTGAATGGCCTACCCCATTATGGAGCAAGATAAACTTAGAGCTCTGCCTTGGAAGCCTTTCTCTATATTTCTATGGGGCTTCTTCCCCCACAATGCGGGCCCTGGCCACACTGGTCCATTGGAGAGGTGATGGGAAGTGAAAAGGCAAGGGATTTGGCAACAGGCAAGCAGGCCTTCAAGCCATTTATGAACTAGATGGCCCGAGAAGTTTCTTGACCCTTTAAGCCTCTCTTTCTTCCCATTGGAAATAATGAATCTTAAAATAACTATTACTTGTGGGAATTAAACATGATAACAAATACAAAAAGCCTGGAACATAATGACATTTAGTTTTTATTGATCATGTACTCTACACTAATATATACATACTCAAATTATTTTTTGTTTTTTACCCTAGAGCTTCTCAAATGTTACCACTGCAATAATTTTAATAACAGAGAAAAATAAATGATATTCCTACAGTCTAGAGACAGAGTCCAATGTGGCCTGCAAAAGCTTTAAGTTTGTATGAATCCATGATTCTCTGTTAATTTTTATGTGAATTATAAATGTAACTATGGAATATAATCATATTTGATTTTACATAAGATCTACTTTTTAACTACTTATTTCAAGTAAATAGGTAATAAGTAGTCAGAGGTGTGTTGTGTTTGCCCCATGGCTTCAATAATAATAAAATGAATGATAACGAAAGCTAACTGGAGAACAGAATGTGTCTTTCTCACCAGGACTAGGGGGAGTGTTCCATTTGCACTATTTTGGGCAATATTCCCAATGATGTCATAGGTGCTGCTATTATTCCCACTATATAGTTAAAGAGTCTGTGCTTTGAGAGGTTAAGTAACTGTCTCAAGATCACAGGGCTTGAAAGGGGTCAGAATTTGAGCCCAGGCTGTCTGCCCTTAGCCCCAGGCTCTATTTCACATCTCAATGGAGGTTTTATTCTCCCTTGATTTCTTTCTTCACCTACATATGTTTATTTCTAACTTCTGAACTGAATAGTTTTAAATTGTTTTTCTAGCCTTTATTACATTTGTTTTCATTTTATCTTTGCTGTTTCCTTCCTTGTGCTAACTTTGGGCTTAGGTTGTTCTTCTTTTTCTAATTCCTTGAGGTGTAAAGTTAGGTTGTTTATTTGAGATCTTTTTTTCTTTCTTTCTTTTCTTTTTTTTTCTGAGGAAGATTAGCCCTGAGCTAACATGTGTGCCAACCTTCCTCTACTTTGTATGTGGGTTACCTCCATACCATAGCTGATGAGTGGAGCTGGTCCACACCCAGAATCCAAACCTGTGAACCCCAGGCTGCCAGTGCGGAGCATGTGGAACTTTAACCACTTGGCCATGGGGCCAGCTCCGTTTCTTTTTTCTTAATGTTGGTGTTTACAGCTATAAACTTCCCTCCTAGAACTACTTTTGCTGCATCCTATAAATTTTGATATATTGTATTTCCATTTTCATTTGTCTCGAAATAATTTTTTTATTTCAAAAAGAGTGTATTGTTTAATTTCCAAATATTTATGAATATTCCAATTTTTTAAAATTTTTTTATTGTGGTCTAAACAGTTTTATAACATTGTGAAATTTCAGCTGTACATTAATATTTGTCAAACACCATGTAAATGTACCCCTGCATCCCACGTGCCCACCCTCCGCCCTGTCCCACCCTGTAACCACTAAATTGTTCTCTTTTTCTATAAGTTTGTTTATATTCCACATATGAGTGAAGTCATATAGTGTCTGTCTTTCTCTGTCTGGTTTGTTTCGCTTAACATGATGCCCTCAAGGACCATCCATGCAGTTGTGAATGGGATAATTATCTCTTTTTTATGGCTGAGTAGTATTCCGTTGTACATATATATACCACATCTCCTTTATCAGATCATCAGTCATTGGGCACTTGAGTTGCTTCCACATCTTGGCTATTCTGAATAATGCAGCAGTGAACATAGGGATGCATAAATCTCTTTGTATTGTTGATTTCAAGTTCTTTGTATAAATATCCAGTAGTGGGATAGCTGGGTCATATGGTAGTTCTAAGTTTTTTGAGAAATCTCCATAATGTTTTCCAAAGTGACTGCACTATATTGCATTCCCACCAGCAGTGGATGAGGATTCCCTTTTCTCCACAACCTCGCCAACATTTATTACATTTGTTATTTTTTGTCTTGGTGATTAGAGCCATTCTAATTGGCATAAGATGATATCTAAGTGTAGTTTTGATTTGCATCTCCCTGATGATTAGTGATGTTGAGCATCTTTTCATGTACCTATTGGCCATCTGTATATCTTCTTTGCAAGAATGTATTTTCATATCCTCTGCCCACTTTTTTATTGGGTTGTTTATTTTTTTGTACTTCAGTTGTGTGAACCCTTTATATATCATGGAGCTTAACCCCTTATCAGATATATGATTTGCAAATATTTTCTCTCAGTTGGTGGGTTGTTTTTTCATTTTGATCTTAGTTTCCTTTGCCTTCCAGAAGCTCTTTAGTCTGATGAAATCCCACTTGTTTATTTTTCCTTTTGTTTCCCTTGTTTGAGGGGACATCATATTTGTAAAGATCCTTTTAAGGCTGATGTCAAAGAGTATACTGCCTATATTTTCTCCCAGAAGTTTTATGGTTTTTGATCTTACCTTCAAATCTTTGATCCATTTTGAGTCTATTTTTGTGTATGGTGAAAGGTAACAATCTACTGTCATTCCTTTGCATGTGACTATCCGGGTTTCCCAGCATCATTTATTGAAGAGGCTTTCCTTTCTCCTTGTACGTTCTTGGCTTCTTTGTCAAAGATTAGTTGTCCGTATACGTGTGATTTTATTTCTAGGCTTTCAATTCTGTTCCATTGATGTGTGTGCCTGTTTTTGTACCAATACTATGCTGTTTTGATTACTATAGCTTTGTAATGTGTTTTGAAGTTAGGGATTATGATGCCACCAGTTTTGTTCTTGTTTTTTAGGAATGCTTTGTCTATTCAGGGTCTTTTCTTGCCCCATATGAATTTTAAGATTCTTTGTTCTATTTCTGTGAAGGATGTCATTGGGATTCTGGTTGGGATTGCATTGAATTTGTAGATTGCTTTAGGTAGTATGGCCATTTTTTTTTTTTAGATTGGCACCTGAGCTAACAACTGTTGCCAATCTTTTTTTTTTTCTGCTTTTTCTCCCCAAATCCCTGCAGAGTATAGTTGTATATCTTTTTAGTTGTGGGTCCATCTAGTTGTGGCATGTGGGACACTGCCTCAACATGCCTGATGGGTGGTGCCATGTCCACTCCCAGGATCCAAAGTGGTGAAACCTTAGGCCACCAAAGCGGAGCACAGGAACATAACTGCTCGGCCATCAGGCTGGCCCCTGGGCATTTTAACTATGTTTATTTTTCAAATTCATGTACAAGGAATATATTTCTCCTTGTACGTTCTTGGCTTTCCATTTATTTATGTCATTACAAATTTCTATCAGTAATGTCCTATAGTTTTCCTTGTATAGGTCTTTCACCTCCTTTGTTAAATTTATTCCTAGACATTTTATTCATTTTGTTGTGATTGTAAATGGGGTTGTATTCTTGAGTTCTTGTTCTGTTAGTTCATTATTAGACTATAGATATGCCACTGATTTTTGTACATTGACTTTGTATCCTGCAACTTTGCTGCAGATGTCAATTATTTCTAATAGTTTTCTGGTGGAATCTTTATGGTTTTCTATATATAAAATCATCTCATCTGCAAAGTGAGAGAGCTTCACTTCTTCAGTGCCTATTTGGATTACTTTTATTTCTTTTTCCCGCCTAATTGCTCTGGCCAAAACCTCTAGTACTATGTTGAATAAGAGAGGTGATAGTGGGCACCCTTGTCTTTTTCCTCTTCTCAGCAGGATGACTGCTCAATTTTCCCCCATTGAGTATGATGTTGGCAGTGGGTTTATCATATATGGCCTTTATTATGTTGAGGTATTTTCCTTCTATATCCATTGCATTGAGAGTTTTTATCATAAGTCCGTGTTGGAACTTGTCAAATGTTTTCTCTGCATCTATGGAGTTGATCATGTGGTTTTTGTTCCTCCTTTTGTTAATATGCTGTATCACATTGATTTGCAGATGTTGAACCATCCCTGTGTCCCTGGTATGAATCCCACTTGATCATGGTGTATGATCTTTTTAATATATTGCTGTATTCGGTTTGCCAATAGTTTGTTGAGGGTTTTAGCATCTATGTTTCCCTGCGATATTGGCCTGTAATCTTCCTTCTTTGTGTTGTCCTTGTCTGGTTTTGGGATCAGGGTCATGCTGGCCTCATAGAATGTGTTAGGAATACTTCTGACTTCTTCAATTTTTTGAAATAGTTTAAGAAGAATAGGAAATAAATTGTCTTTGAATGTTTGGTAGAATTCTCCTGAGAAGCTGTCTGGTCCTGGACTTTTATTTTTGAGGAGATTTTTGATTGCTGTTTAAATCTCTTTGCTTGTGGTTGATCTATTCAGATTCTCTATTTCTTCTTGATTCAGTTTGGGGAGGTTGCAAGAGTCTAAGAATTTATCCATTTCTTCTAGTTTGTCCAGTTTGTTGGCATATAGTTTTCATAATGTTCTCTTATAATCTTTTGTATTTCTGTGGTATCTGTTGTAATTTCACCTCTTTCATTTCTAATATTATTTATTTGAGCCTTCTCTCTTTTTTTCTTAGTGAGTCTGGCTAAGGGTTTGTCAGGTTTGTTTATCCTCTAAAAGAACAAGCTCCTTGTTTCACTGATCCTTTTTACAGTCTTTTTTGTTTCAATTTCATTTAATTCTGTTCTAATGTTTATTATTTCCCTCCTTCTGCTGAGTTTGGGCTGTGTTTGTTCTTCTTTTTCTAATTCTATTAGGTGTAGTTTAAGATTGTTTATTTGAACTTTTTCTTGTTTGTTAACATGGCCTGTGTTGCTATAAATTTCCCTATTAGGATCGCTTTTGCTGCATCCTATAAGAGTTGGTGTGGTGTGTTTTCATCCTTGGTTGTCTCCAAAAATTTTTTGATTTCTCTATTTCTTTGCCAACCCATTGGTTGTTCAGTAATATGTTGTTTAGTCTTCACGTTTTTGCTCCTTTTCCAGCTTTTTTATTGTAGTTGATTTCTAGTTTCATGGCATTATGGTCAGAAAAGATAGTAGGTATGATTTCAATCTTCTTAAATTTACTGAGGCTTGCCTTATTTCCCAATATATGGTCTATCCTTGAGAATGTTCATGTGCGCTTGAGAAGAATGTATATTCTGCTGTTTTGGGATGGAGTTCTCTATATATGTCTATTAAGTTCATCTGCTCTACTTTTTCATTTTACTCCACTATCTCCTTGTTGACTTTTTGCCTGAATGATCTATCCATTGATGTAAGTGGTATGTTGAGGTTCCCTACTATTACTGTGTTCTCATTGATATCTCCATTTAAGTTTGTTAATAGTTGCTTTATGTACTTTGGTGCTCCTGTGCTTGGTGCATAGATGTTTATAAGTGTTATATCTTCTTGGTGGAGAGTCCTTTTTTCATCATATACTACCCCATCTCTCTCTTTACAAGTTTTATCTTGAAGTCTACTTTGCCTGATCTAAGTGTGACAACACCTGCTTTTTTTGGTTTGCCATTAGCTTGGAGTATTGTGTTCCATCCCTTCACTCTGAGTCTACGTTTGTCTCTAGAGTGGAAATGTGTTTCCTGGAGGCAGCATATTGTTGGGTCTTGTTCTTTAATCCATCCTGCAACTCTGTGTCTTTTGATTGGAGAATTCAATATATTTACATTAGAGTGATTATTGATATATCAGGGCTTAATACTGCCATCTCATTGCATATTTCCCAGTTCTTCTTCATTTCCTTTGTTTCTCTTCTCCTGTATTTCGGACTATCAATTTGACTAGGTAGTTTTCTCCATTGGTTTTCTTCTTTTTCTCCTTGTTTATCATAAATGTTTCTGTTCCAGTTATTTGTTTACTGATTATCCTTAGGTTCATATAAAAAGTCTCTTAGTTGAGATAGTCCATTTTCTGATAGCCTCTTATTTCCTTAGAAAATACTGATTGCATCCCTTTCCTCTTCCCCTTCCAAGTTATTTTTGTCACATCTTTTTCCAAATTGTGTTGTGAGTTTGTGGTTAAAAATGTGAGATCATTTTTATTTTGCGTTTTCCTTTTCTTTATCCTTGATGTTACAGTTAAGTGTTTACTAACCTGATCTGATAGAGAGCTGCCATTTTCTGATTATTGCCTACCTATTCATCTCCTTGCTCAGGGCTTTGTAGCCCTTTCCTATTTTTTTTCAGGTTTGGGGGCCTTCTTGAGGATTTCTTGTAGGGCCTGTCTTGTGGCAATAAACTCTGTTCGCTTTTGTTTATCTGGGAAAGTTTTTATTTCTCCATCATACTTGAAGGAAATTTTCACTGGACAGTGTATTCTTGGCTGAAAGTTTTTGTCTCTCAGGGTTTTGAATATGTCATTCCACTCTCTCCTAGCCTGTAATATTTCTGCTGAGAAATCCACTGAAAGACTGATAGGGGTTCCTTTGTAAGTTATTTTCTTCTGCCTTCCTGCCATTAGTATACTTCCTTTGTCCCTGACTTTTGCCAGCTTCACTACTACATGCCTTGCAGGGGGTCTTTTTATATTGAAAAAGTTAGGATATCTGGAGGCCTCTTTCACATAAATTTCCAGCTCTCTCCCCAGATTTGGTAAATTCTCAGAAATTATTTCTTCGAACAACCTTTCTGCTCCATTCTCCTTCTTTTCCCCTCTGGAATACCTATGCTGCATTTCCTGATTGAGTAGATATTTCTCTAAGAGCATCCTCATTTCTTTTTAGTCTTAGTTCTCTTTTCTACTCCCTCTGAAGCATTTCTGTAGTGCTATCCTCTAACTGGCTGATTCTCTCCTCCATATTATCAGCTCTGTTGTTTAGGGAATCCAGATTTTTCTTTATTTCATCCATTCTGGTTTTCATCTCTAACAATTCTGATTGGTTCTTTATGGTTTCAATCTCCTTTGTGAAGAAGCTCCTGGATTCATTAATTCGTTTTTCTGTGTTTTCTTGTAACTCATTGAGTTTTTTTACGATAGCTGTTTTGAATTCTTTGTCATTTAGGTTATGGATTTCTATTCCCTCAGGGTTGTTTTCTGGGTACTTGTCACTTTCCTTCTGGTTTGGAGTTTTAATATGCCTACTCATACTCCTTGATGGGGTAGATTTTTGCTTCTTCTTGGTGTTCTTATCAGGGTGCAGCTGCCATGTACCACCACAGGATAGGGATCAGGCACTATGTAGTCTGGGCCAGAAAGGAGCAGGGGCTACAGCCACTGTCTGCTTTTCTCTCTGAGTGATTGATTGATGGCAGATCTGGAGCACCAGGTCTTGTCCCTCTGAATGGAGCTCTGGGTGATTGCAGAACTGTGCACTTTCCCTTTCTCTGCCACTGCTGCCACATTCTCTGCACCATGCTCCAGACAATTCTGGGGTTGGAGTACCAGACAGGCACGAGGTGCCTCTCTTATCTGCACTCATTCCCTTCCATGGCTGCCTCTCTCTCCACACTGAGCTTTGGATGACTCTGGGGCAGGATTACCTACCAGGGGCTGGGTGCCTCTCTTGGGTGTACCCTTTCCCCTCTGTGGCTACCACACTCTCTGCACCAAGTTCCGGAAAACTCTGGGGCTGGAGTACCGGGCAGGGGCAGGGTGCCTCTCTTGGCTGTGCCCTTTCCCCACCACAGCTTCCAGTCTCTCTGCACTGAGCTCCAGATGACTGTGGGGCTGCACACTTTTCCTGCCACCACCACCAAGCTCTCTGCTCCTTGCTCTGGGAGAACTGGGGCTGGAGTTCCTGTGCCCTTTCCCCATTGCCACTACCCTGGCTCACCACACTGTGCTCTGGGTGATTTTGCGGCTGGAGTACAGGCAGAGATGGGGCACCATTCTCACCTGCACCCTTCCTGCCACCATGGCCCATCTCTCTCCATGGAGCTCTTTTGGATCAGCTTCCACTTTCTCTGTAGGATCCAGCCCCACCACCACCTTCAGGCATATGGCTGCATGGGTCTCCCAAATGTCTTTTGTGATATATATGTATCTCCTCTGTTGGTGTATGAATCTCCTTTTGGTTGTATCTTAGAGGAGAGAATCCAAGGGAAGAGCTCACTCTGCCATGATGCTTATGTCACTCCTCCAATTTTTTGAACAGGTAAAGAAATTAGCAAACTTTTAGCTAGACAAATTAAGGAAAAAAGAGAGAAGACTGAAATAAAATTATAACTGTAAAAAGAAACATCACAACTGATACCACAGAAATACAAAGGATGATAAGAGACTATTGTGAATAATTATATGCCAACAAATTTGGAAAGCTAGAAGAAATGGATACATTCCTTGAAACATACAACCTACCAAGACTGAGGCAGCCCTCATGGTCTAGTGGTTAAGATCTGACACTCTCACTGTCACAGTCCAGGTTTCTTTTCCTGATAAGCATACCACCTGTCTGTTGGTTACACCCTGTAGTGAGGGTATTGCTGTGATGCTGAAAGCTATGCCACTGGTATTTCAAATACTAGCAGGATCACCCATGGCAGACAGGTTTCAGCAGAGCTCCAAGAGTAAGATAGACTAGAAAGAAGGACTTGGCCATCCTATTCCAAAAAATTGGCCATGAAAACCCCATTAACAGCAGTGGAGCAGTGTCTGCTACAGCACTGGAAGATGACAGGATGGTGGAAAAAGACAGGGTTCTGGTATGCTATACACAGGATCACCAGGAGTTGGAATTGACTCAATGACACTAACAACAAATGAAGACTGAATCATGAAAATCTGAACAGACTGATTACTAGTAAGGAAATTAAATCTGTAATCAAAACCCTCTCATAAAACAAAAGTCCAGGACTAGATGGCTTCATTAGTGAATTCTACCAAACATTTAAAAAAAGAATTAACACCAATCCTTCTCAATTTCTTCTAAAAAATGCAGATCAGGGAATACTCTCAAATTATTTTATGAAGCCAGAATTATCTTCATACCAAAGCCAGACAAGGACACGAGAAAAGAAAACTGCATTTCATATCCCTGATGAATATAGATGCAAAAATCCTCAACAAAATACTAGCAAACTGAATTCAACCACACATGAAAAGGATCATCCACTGTGATCAAGTGAGATTTATCCCTGAAATGCAAAAATGGTTTACACACACAAATCAATAAATATGATACACTACATTAACAGAATGAAAGATAAAAAGCACATGGCCATCTCAATAGATGCAGGAAAAATTCTGGCAAAATTCAACACTCTTTCATGATAAAAACCCTCAATAAATTAGGTATAGAAGAAATATACCTCAACATAATAAAGACCAAATATGACAAGCCCACAACTAACATCATAGTCAAAGGTGAAAAGCTCAAAGCTTTTCCTCTAAGATCAGGAACAAGACAAGGATGCTCATGCCCCAGCCAGAGCTATTAGTCAAGAAAAAGAAATAAAGGCATTCAAACTGGAAAGGAGTGAAATTGTCCCTGTTGTGGATGGTATGACATATATATATATGATCAAATCATATATAAGAAAATCCTAAAGACTCTTTCAAAAAATTGTTAGCACTAATAAACAATTTCAGTAGAGTCGTAGGATATAGAATCAACCTGCAAAAATCAGTTTCAAGAAAGTATCTAACAAGAAAGTATATGAAAAAGAAATTTAGAAAATAATACCATTTACAATAGCATCAAAAACACTAAAATACTTAGGAAAAAATTTAAGCAATGTGGTGAAATATTTGTACACTGAAAACTATTAGAATAAAACATAGGGCAAAAGCTTCTTGACATTGGTCTGGACAATGATTTTATGGATATGACTCCAAAAGTGCAGGCAACAAAAGTAAAGTAGATGAATGGGATTCCATCAAACTAAAAATTTTCTGCACAACAAAGGAAACCAGGAACAGAAGGAACAGAAGACCTATAGAATGGGAGAAAATATTTGCAAACCATACATCTGATAAGAGGTTAATATCCAAAATATATAAGGAACTCATACTACTCAATAGCAATAAAAAAAAAACAAACAATTTAAACAGAGGCTGCCCTGGTGGTATGATGGTTAAATTCATGAGCTCTGCTTCAGCAGCCAGGGTTTCACAGATTTGGATCCCAGGCATGGACCTATACACCACTCAGCAAGCCATGCTGTGGAGGCATCCCACATACAAAATAGAGGAAGACTGGCAGAGATGTTATCTCAGGGACAATCTTCCTCAAGCAAAAAGAGGACAATTGGCAACAGATTTAGCTTAGGGACAATCTTCCTCATAAAAATGAATAAGTAAATAACCCAATTTAAAAATAGGCAAGGGACCTGAGTATGCATTTCCGAAAAGAAGACATACAAATGGACAACAGACATGTGAAAAAATCCTCAGCATCACTAATCATCAGGGATGTGCAAATCAAAACCACAATAAGATATCACCTCACACGTTTTAAATTGGCTATTAACAAAAAGATAATAGATAAAAGATAACTATTGACAAGGATATGGAGAAAAGGGAATCCTTGTCCACTGTTGGTGGGAATGTAAATTGGTACAGCCATTATGAATGACAGTATAGAGGTTCCTCGCAAAATTAAAAATAGGACTCTTATGATCCAGCAATCCCACTTGTGGATATATATCCAAAGGAAATTAAATCAGTATCTTGAAGAAATATCCGCAGGTGTTCATTGCAACGTTATTCACAATAGCCAAGACATGAACCTTGAAGACATTATGCTAAATGAAACAGCCAAGCACAGAAAAAATTACCTTCATGATCTCACTAATATGCAGAATTTAAAAAACTCGATTTCCACGAAAAGAGTAGGGGCTGGCCCTGTGGCAGAGTGGTTAAGTTTGCATGCTCTGCTTTGGTGGCCTGGGGTTTGCCAGTTCAGATCTTGGGCATGGACCTACACACGGCTCATCAGGCAGTGCTGTAGTAGCATCCCACGTAGAAGAATTAGAATGAGTTACAAGTAGGATATAAAATTTTGTACTGGGGCTTTGGAAGGGAAAAAGAAAAGAGGAAGATTGGCAACAGATGTTAGTTCAGGGCCAATCTTCCTTACACACACACACACACAAATAATAATAATAATAAATAAGAAGAGAGTAGAATGGTTGTCGCCAGGGATTGTGGGTAGAGGAAATAGGAGATGTTGGTCAAAGATACAAAGTTTCAGTTATGCAAGATGAATAAATTCTGGAGATCTAATGTACAGCATGATGATCATAGTTTAATAACATTGTATTGTATGCTTGATGTTTGATAACAGAGTAGAGCTTAAATGTTCTCACAACACACACAAAAATGATAACTATGTGAAGTCAAAGATATTTTAATCAGGTTGATTATGGTAATAAATTCACAACGTATATGCATATCAAAGCATCATTTTTTACATAGTAAATACGTACAATTTTGGTCAGTTATATCCCACTAAGCCCGGAAAAAGTAGTTTTTCAAAATCTTTCCATATTCTCCATTCTCGTCACTCCTGCTTTTGTTTAGGATACGCTCACTCTGCAATGAATTACAAGTAAGCAGTTATTATAATATGATTATTTCTATAATTGAAGAAGGTAGAATTTGCTTCAGAATTAATAACAAATAACTTGATGAGTAAAAATAATACAGCCCAGCACTAAGATAAGCACTTTACACATATAAAAGCCTTCAATCAATATTTGTTGAATTTAATAAAACTTGTAAGGAAAGAAAGTTAATAAACTAATTTAGTCACCTTAGAAGAACCTACAATATAGAATTATTATGGTAACTGATTATATCCCAAATATATTTTTTAAATAAGTTCTCAAAGTGCCTTAAATTCCTTCATTTTAATTCAAGCTGTTCGTTCACTTTGCCATTTGCTGTTCATTTATTCAACAAAATTTACCTAATGCTTACAATGCTATGAAAACCACACTGAATCCAGAAAATATAAAGAACAATTAAACATAGTATTTGCCTTTGAGGAACTGGAACTTGGTAAGACAGCTGATATAATTTGTTTAATTTTTATAATATCTGAAACTAATAAAACAGTTCATCTTTACCATCATTCCACAGAAAGTTTTCACCAATTAGGACTGACAAATAATCAAGTTCGTTAAAGTAGTAGGATTTAAGGTAGGATTGTCAGGTTTATCAAATAAAAATAAGAAGCACACAATATGATTTTCACATAAATAATGAATTATTTTAGTATAAGTATGCTCCATGCACTACTTGGGATATACTTACATAAAATATATTTTTGTTCATTTGGAACTCAAATGTAGCTGTGTGTTCTGTATTTTATCTGGTGCCTCTGGTTTGGGGGCTCCTGTAATCTCATTCCCCCTCTTCCAGTTTTAGTAAAGCTGTAAAAGTGCAGAGAAAAGGACACAGCCTACTCATTCCTCTTGCCCATGGACTACGCACCACAGTCTCAGCACCTTAAGCAAAACTAATGAGGTTTTGAGACCCTTGTATGAAAAGCATTTTTCTCAAGGAAAATTATGTACCCCATCAGACATATTTTTCACTCAGAGAGCAATAGTTTTCTCATTTAAGTCTGCCTGTCAGGGAATATTTTGAGTGCAGTGATATTTTTAATATCATATTTCACTCAAGGATTTCAAAGTACTTTAGAAATAATTACATTATTAATGCCTCTGTGACCCCCGTGAAGTAGCTAGGGGGCATGTATTATTTATAATCACATTTTGGATGGAGAAACTGAGATAAAGAAAGGCTTAGCGGTTTGATCAAGGTCGTGGGATAAATCACTGGAGAAGCTGAACGCAGAACTTGCAGTTGGAGACCAGTACAGCTCTGTGCACTTGGCGCCTGGGGAATTTCACCAGGGACAAAATTTGCTACAGCCTTCTACAAAGAAGGAAACCATAATTACAATAAACCAGAACTATTCTTTACGTGCGTCTTTCCCTGCTCCTGCTCATCTCTCCTGCCCCATCCTGGGGCAGTCTCAGTAGCTGGGATGGTCATCAGCCAGCTGACGCAGAAGAAGGAGCCCTTTACTGGAGGACCTGGCTCTGTGTTCCGGTCTCATTCTACTCGGATGAGTGGGTAACCTCAGGAGAGGTAGAAGTGATGCAGAAATTAGAGCCAAACAAAGTCAGTTCAAATACTAGTCCCATCACTACACTAGATATGTAACCCTGAGAAAGCCACACATGTCTCCCAGCTTCAGGGTCTTTGTCTCTATTATAAAGATATTAGCGTCAATCTGGGCATGTAGTACCATTATAAATGCTATTCAGAAAAGACTTACCAAATTGTTAGTCAGTATTTTTACCAAATAGATTAGTATCAAATATTCTACAATATTTCTATAAGTATTCTACATAAAAAGTGACAGGCTTAGGAACAGATGACCTCAGAGGTCTTCTCTGGCTTTAAGATGATATGATCTTATATATAGGGAGCGTTGAAAATATTGCTGAAGTTCACTTTAAAACAGTGCTCGGGTTAATAAGCCGCTTCTTAAACAGGCTTCAAGTCCATACAGTTTTCATACAATGATGCTGGTACTGATAATCCATGTGCAGGGGGCAGGTGGTGATCTTTTATACACAGAAGGATACTCTGATAGCTGAAGATTTATTTCTAGCATTAAATAGAACCTTTTTCTCTGTCTCAAAAAATCCCTCATGTTAGGGTATTTGCATTCAAGCTATGGCTGTGAAAAGCAGGGTATCTCTGCCTAAAACCAATTTTTGTGCCTGTTGGATAACACAGGGATAGCCTGGACTTCAGAGTTAGACATTCACTTGACCTTGTGCGGCATATTTAAATTCTCTGGCCTCCCTCAGTTACTCAATATATGAAATAGATGTAAGATCTACCTTGAAAGTTTGTTATAAAAGTTAAATGACATAGTAAAATATGTTCTCTTAAATAACTCTCCACTTTAGTTTTCCAACAAGTTGAAGTTGGAAAACCTTGTCTATTGCACTCCCTTCTTATTTGCAGGTCTTTACAGGGCACTCCACAGTGAAACAAATACAGAAGCATATTTTTAAAAGATTCATTCATTGGGGCCGGCCCCATGGCTGAGTGGTTCAGTTTGCACACTTGGCCTCAGCGGCCCGGGGTTTCGCTGGTTTGGATCCTGGGCATGGACATGGCACCACTCATCAGGCCATGCTAAGGTGGCGTCCCACATAACACAACCAGAGTCACTCACAACTAGAATATACAGCTATGTACTGGGGGGCTTTGGGGAGAAGCAGAAGGAAAAATAAAAGGAGATTGGCAACAGATGTTAGTGCAGGTGCTTATCTTTAAAAACAAAAGATTCGTTCCTTCATTTATTCATAAGAATGCTCTCTTTTTCATTTAAAAATATAGCAAATTGTTACAAAGGAGAGCATTTTGCTTAGATTAACTAAAATGAGTTATCGTTTCTTAACAATTCAGTATATGGAAACACATGCTTACAAGATAGAGTATCCTTTAATTTTCCTTTTATCCTCTGTCTACCTATCTTCCTTCCAAAATTTGAAATATCGTCTCAATTTATAGTGATATACAAGATGAGAAAAAGAGAAAAAGTAGAAAACTGTACAAAACTGGTAGCAAGTTTGCACACACACACATACATGCACAATTAAAAAAGAACTTTGCAGTGAAACAATATATTCTTTTAAGTAAACAACTTACCGAATCTCGGAATAATGACTCACATTTCCAATTCCATTTCTAGAACCTCATAGCACCTTTGGTCATGCTTTTCTACCACCTACCATGTCAGAGAGAACTCTTACACCCCTCAGGGAATATAACCCTGACTGTTTACCAGGGCAGCAAAATACAAAATTATAGGAGACGATTGTCTTCCTCAGAATACCATGATCCCGGGACCATGTTTGTGCCATCCCCGTCGCACACTCTCTCTCCACTTGTCAGCTTCCTTGCTGTGACACTCAAGTCTATCCATCAGCCTGGCGCCATCTATCACCACTCCCACTTATATCATTCTCTGCCCCACTGCCGTTTTTTCTCACTCCAGGCCAATAGATGACCAGGACTTTCTGAAAGTGTTATGCTGGCTCATGCCTCTGTGCTTCTGCTTGGCCTGTTGTCCCTATTCAGAACACTCTTCCCAGCACACTTCATTTCCTCTGTGGCTTTTCTACTTAGATTCTGTTGCTTCTGGCCCCTCCAGGCTGGTCTAGACACAGGTTCTCCTGTGACCAGTGATCTATGATGCTTCAATCAGGGCCTTATCATCAGATTGACTGCCCATGAGCTTAGGAGGACCATGGCTGTCAGGGACCATAGTTTTTACTTCTGAATTCACAGTGTCTGCCATGCAAGAGCTAGATATATGGTAAGTGAGTGAACAAATGGGTAAGTAAAAGAACATATTAATTGATGTCTTCAATAGGGACCTCTCTAGCTAATCTTTAGATGAGCAAAAGTTTATGAAGAGGCTCTGCATGAAGCGCTTGGCCCAATACAGGCAGACCTAGAGGATCATATTTAAATGAAATAAAAGATGTCTGTTAGGAGTCTGGGTGTCAGATGCACAGATTAAGCACTTGGTTTTGGAGACAGAGCCAGAAAGACACCTAGAAAAGGCAGTATGTGTACCATGAATTATGAGAAATCATCCACAGTGTGTACCTGCCTCATAGGATTGTTGCGACAGTTAAAGAAGTGCGTATAAAACATTAGGACAATGCCTGGTTCCAAGGAAGCAGTCAGATATATTAAGAATAATAATCTTACTATTTTTTTCTTTAGAATAACAAAGCTACATTGAGGTCCACGAATATGCCCTAACTCTGTGCATGAACTTCCACAATACTCTGACACCTCTACAGTAGGCCTTATTAAGATTTACTGGTCTAGTCATCAAAAAGTCTATTTGCCACATACACATTGGGCGCCCATGTTACCCCAAACACTCTTCTGGGCATTTGTTTCCCACCTATATGGTAGCTTTTGGTAACTGCATTTTTTTTAAATCTTTCTAGTCTTAGGAGAGAAGAGTGAATGAGTAGAGGACATTCATTATGACTAACAAACTTTTTTTCCCCATCATGTGTACAAGCACTTTAATTTAAACAAGGCCCATGTCCCTTATGAAGATTACCTATGTAAGTCTCCCAAGAGGCTCCTAGTTTTTCCAAAGGTGCCAACAGGTCACTAAGGCTTTCTGACATCTCAGGACTTTTGTCAAAAAAGGATCTCAGTCTTTGCCTCTGAGTAAAACCAGGATCAAACAGGGTCAAAGATGTATGTGTCATTTCTTGAATATTAATTCATAAACTTATATTAGTAAGGGTCTATTACATGTTGTACAATTTCTTAGGTACAAAGGATAAAAAGATAAATAACAAAGAATCCCAGGCTTTCAAGAGCTCAGTTACAAAAATCAATCATGACAAAACAATCTAAAAATGTCCATCATACAAAGAAGCATAACCCATGAGAGCACAGAAAAGGGGCATCTGACAGTAAGGGAGGGAGGAGGTCAGGAACATCTTCCTAGAAGAGGCCATGGTTAAAATGAATTTTGAACAAAGAAGTCAGTGTTAATGAGACACTAAAGGAGAAGTTTTCAGAAAGAAAGAATAGTGCTTTGAAGGCAAAAGGTAAAAAACAGCAAAGTGCACCCAAGGGATGTTACATACATATTTCAGACATGTTTAACTGTAACATACAACATTATGATATACATCTACCCATATATTTTATACAATTCTATTTGTAAAAGAATATATTTGGATGCTTAAAGCCCAGATTTATCATAAGTCCAAATTTCTTGATGAAGCAATTTGACCTTTTATAACTTGACTCTGCTTACTTCTCTACCTTTATATGTCCCTCTTTCCTAACATCAGTCTTTAATTTAGATGTTGGTATATTTTTTCCATAAAAAGCCAGATAGTAAATATTTTAAGCTTTGCAGGCCAAGCAGCCTCTGTTGTGACTACTCTGTTCTTGTCTGAATGCAGCCATGGGAGTTACATGAACACAGGGGCGTGGCCGTGTTCCAACAAAACATTTTTCAGGAACACCGACATTTAAATTTCATGCACTTTCCATATGTTATGAAATTCTATTTTTCTTTTGACGTTTTTTCAATTATTTAAAAATGTAGACACCTTTGTTTGCTTGCAGGCTATATGAAAATAAGCAACAGGCTGGATCTGGGTCTCAGAACATAGTTTACTGATGCCTGTTTTAGAAAATCATTACAACTTAGTGGTTGAAAGATAGAGCAGGAGTCTGATGGTATGGGATTTACTCCTGACTCAATCACTTTATTTGCTACGTAATCCTGAACTAGTTAGAGAGAGTTTAAGTAGCCTGCTCACGATCATTCCCCTGCAGGTGATGGGGAGTCATTTAAAGATTTTAAACAGAACAGCAGAGTAATATGATTTGCAATTTAGAAAAGTGCTTCTAACTAAAAGTTAGAACTTGGACCAGAGCAGGCCAGTTGGATAAAGAGAGGGCAGTTAGGAGGGATTATACAACAAATTTCATTCATTTACTTAGCTTTTTCTCATTGTTAGATCTGAAATCAGACTACATAATATTTAATTAAATTATGTCTCTACTCTAAACTTGTTTTTTTCTAATGTCATTTACAAATATACTATATTTCCCACTGCACAGTAATTAAAGGCCAACTGTATATAACGATCTTGTGAGTATCACATTTGATAGGAATGGATTCAAAACGTGTGAACTGCAGATAGGGATGCACTTATAAAGCATTTTTACGAGGAACATGGGCCATCTGTTTCCTTTGCTGATATAGTATCTCAATCCACAATGTAGTTCCCAATGAATAATACAGATTGGTTTCTACAAGTCAGCTTTGTCTGTTACAGAAATGATTAATAGCCCCATGGTCTACCTTGCTTACAAAAAGAGAGAAAACATGTGAAAACAATTTTGTGTCTGAGTGAGATGAATCCAGATTTTGCAAATAAGATTAAAGTCAACAGAAGCAGATGCCATTTTGTTTAAAGCTTTCCCTTTTTGTGCTGTGTAAGAGAAAGAGTGTGGTAATTAGAGCCTGTATGTCTTAGGTTAGAAACCAGGTTCTAAAATATGCTTTTGATGTGGCCTCTGTCAAGTCGCTTGACATCTTTGAGCCTTCATTTCGTCTTTGTGAAATGAGTATAATAACATATGCCTTGTGGTATTGAGATGAACGTTAATCATTTTGTCTGCATGGAGTCTAGAACATGGGAAGCTACCTAGTACAGTAGAATTATTTTTTGAATGACATCTATGTGTGTGTTGTGCACACACACATGCCTAACCCCACTCTAATCCAAAAAGTTATCAACATTCCAAATTCGCTCTTCATTAGAGCCCGATGACTTCCATGTCCCTGAAACAGACATTTTTTGGTTTTCATTTTTTACCTTACTTAACTTCTCAGCACTATTCTATCATTTTAAAAATTTTCCTCCCTTGGCTTCTTGAACACAACATTATTTTGTTTTTATTCCTACCTCTCTAATCTCTCTGTCTTCTTTTTTCCTTTGGTAAAAGGCCATTAAATGCTGGACCCCTTTAAGGTTCATCCTAGGGCATTATTTTCTTTTACTCTGTATTTTAACCCTAGGAGATACTATTTGTGCTTATGATTTAAAAAAAGATCTATACCCAGGTGACTCAAAATATATGTCTCTAATATGGAATTTTCCTTTGTGCTCTAGAACTAACTAAAACTACTGACTACACAGCAACTCTATTTAGATGACTAATCTGACAGTTTATCTTCCAAATCTAGTACGCTTCCTGTGTTCTGTATAGTGTTGTCATGGTCTTCTCTGTTATAAAATATCCCTGACACCTTCTACTTTCTCATCCCACATACTCCATCCACTATTGAGTTTTATCAATTTTCCTCCTAAAATATTTATTTGCACCAGGATTTTTCAACGCTGACTCCATTGACACTTCAGGTGGATAATTCTTTCTTGTGGGGGGCTGTCCTATGCATTGTCAGAATCCCTGGTCTCTATTCATTAGTTCTCCCGAGTTCTGACAACCAAAAATTACTCCAGACTTTGCCAAATGTTCTGGGGTGGGAGGAGAGAGAAAAATTTCTCCCCATTGAGAACCATATTCGACCTATCTGTTTCTGTCCATCTCACCTTGAGCACACAGACCAAGCTTGCATCTCTCCTCTCCTAGATGGCTAAAATAGTCTTTTAACTGGCACCCACATCCGTTCTGCTACTCCCTCCCTCTTCTTACACTGTAGGGGCAGTTTAGCTTGGGGATTAATAGTGTGAGTGAGGAAGTCAGACACCAGGGGTCTGCGCTGCCACATATTCACCATGTGCACTTGTACAAGATAATTACTCTGTTCTTCAATCTCCTCACTCTTAAGTGGGGATAACAATACAAACCTTATAGGGCTCTTATGAGCATCCGACCTGTAAAAGATGCATAGTGCTCAGAACAATGCCTGGCACAGGGTAAACTCTCAATGAGTATTAGTTGTGGTAGACAGAATGGTCTTTTGAAAACAGAATTCTGATGATGCCGTCTGTTTCCAAGTATGTTTCAATTTCAAAGGTCTTAAGACAAAGAAAAAATTAGCATGGCCCACATGGATTGCCTGGCTTTGTCCCAATTCATCTTCCTAGTCTTATGTTGCACAAAACTCCCTCTTGACACCTTGCTCCAGATACTTTGTTTTGTTTCCTGTTTGTTCGTGATATCTGTATGTGTATCCTGAGTCCTTCAGCCTCCAAGTCTTTGCACTTGTCATTCTTTCTGGTATTCACTTTCTTCTCCTAACCCTACACTCATTGCCTAGGTTATCTTCCCTCTTCCTCAGGTTTCCGTCCAATCACCACTTCTTCAGAGAAACCTTCCCTGGTCTCTACAACTAGATTATCCTTATTTACCAGTCTATGCCTCTTTTATTTGCTTTAACATCTAATTCATTTATTTTGTCTGATTCTTTGTTAAATGTGCATTTTCTTTACTAGACTGTAAACTCTTTGGGTGCAAAGTTTTGTTGTTGCTGTCTTTTTAGTTTTGCTCACTATTAGATCCATGCCTAGCATAATTCTAGACATTATAGTCATTCAATAAATATTTCATATTGAATGAAGGTATATAGATAGTTTTTTATAGCTGATTAAATGACTTTGAAAATATAAAATTGATGTATGTTGCTTTGCAGCAAAGACAAATATTTTAGTTAAGTTTCCTGAAGAAGCAGAGACTCAGTAAAAGGTTCAGGAAGTTTATCCAAGAACATATTATCTAGCTGATTACCACTGAGGGCAACTATGGCTGGATCCTACTAGGGACCATGTAGGAGGCAACTGTAGGGAATGCAGCTGAGAATTGTCTACCCAGAGAAGAGAAAAGGGTGTTATTTATTTACTAGTCCCTAATGCCCATGCACAAGAGTCGACAGCACGTGTTCTAATCTCCTTATACTTCCATTTTTCATGTGCATCAAAAAGCTGAGCAGATGCCTATAGGCTTTCCATGTGGCAAAATCAGAGAATCTACAGGATGGGAAGCTAAAGAATTGAAGAGCAAATACTGATGTCTAATCATTTTAACTTCTATTTCCAAGACTTCTAGTGAAGTAAATCATGTTTTCATATATGTATTGGCTATTTTCTTATTTATCTAATGTCTCTGCTTTTCCAGCTGAGTTGCGTGTCTTGTCCCTTCACAATCTTAGGATGTCTTTTGTAGAGAAATGATATGATCCACTTGCCTCTCATCTTATTTTAATATAGTGAAGTCTGATATTTGTGTTTTATACATTTTGACTTCGTCTCTTGCTTCCTGATCTCAAGGGAACAAAATAATTAGAATTTTTCTTCTAATAACTTTACACAAGGTATATTATCTTTTTCATGTAAATCTTTGATCCACTTAGAATTTATTTTGGTGCATCTAAGCAATATATGAGTGATCTAGTTGCCCCTCGCTCTTGTCAACATGTAGCGTTATCACTATTTTTAAAGTCATTTTAATAGATGTGCAGTGACATCTCATTGCAGTTTGAATTTGCATTTCCCTAATGACCAAAAATGTTGAACACCTCTTCATGTGATTTATTTACCAGTTGCATATCCTCTTCAATGAAATATTTGTTCATATCTTTTGCTCATTTTCTAATTGGATTGTTTGTGTTTTCGTTTTCTTTTTCTTTCTTTCTTTTTTTTTAACTGTTGCGTGTTGATAATTCTTCATAAGTTCTAAGGGCTAGTTTCTTTGCTGGATATGTGGTTTGCAAATATTTTTGTCCAGTCTATAAACTTGCATTTTTTCCATTTAAAGAGATCTTTCACACAGCAAAAGTTTTTAATTTTTACACGGTCTAATTTATTGTATTTTCCATTTATGGATCTTGCTCTCCCCCTTTCTTGAAATACTCTCTACCTTTCACTTTTAGATTCTCATCTAACCTCTCAAAATACAAAGATATAACTCATAAATACCATTACTTACTATATAGACCAAATGAGCTCTTGTTTGCTTTCTCTTATCTGTCAACAATAAACAAAAGCTCATCTATAAACAACATAAATATTATTGAGATATTCTCTCCCTAAAAAGAGTTACACACCCTTGTAGAGCCATGGGCTCAAACAGCCACTGGCTATTTCTACTCAGACAGAGACACATGGCTAGGCACGAGGAAGAAAAATAAAACTATATTGGAGCTTATATATCGTAACCAGAGTATAAGTAACTGTTAAAAGTGTCATGTAAATATTAATTGAGTGATCTAGCTAATATAAGCTATAGAAGTTTAGAGTAAAAAGATTATTGCTAAGATAAATTATCCAAAAAAGAAATCTATTTCATTAGACTCAAGGCTTGGAATTTATGTTCTCCCAATATTCCATCAGAGAGTCAAATATGATCTGCTATGTGAGTGGAATAACAATAGTATTGATTTCCTATTCTTAAAATACGAGGAATTTAGATGAATACAAGGAACAGAAGAAATAAAAGATACATTTATAGGAGATATAATCTAGCTCAGAAAACAAAATATGAGAGAGCTACGAGAACTCTTGGGCAGTTCCAGAGGTGCAATATAAGCCGGAGATGGTAAGTACTAGATTTCACAGAGGAAACAATGGAGTGAACTTCGTGAGTAATTAAGGGAGATGAATCTGAAGGAGAGCCAAGGTGAACTTATCTTTAGATAGCAACGAAGGAGGAGGAACTGTGCCTGGAGTTGGATGGGGTTGAAGAGAGAGTCCTGGGAAAAACTCCTTAAGCAAATGTGTCAGGGGGAAAAATGTGAGAGCAATGGCCTTAGGCCTTAAAATTAAAATCAAGCCATTTAGTAAGTGGATTTCATTCAATTTAATTGCATTTAATAAATATTTCTCAATTCCAACTATGTGCATGGCTGTACTAGACATTGGAGCTATGAAGAGGATATGCTGTGTCAACAGATGTTGAACAATATTTTAGTATGTCAGATGAGACAATCACCTAAGAGTAGTTAAAATCCAATAATAACAACAATGTGCAATAACAGAAATTTGTAGGAGAAAATAGACACTATTAATTAGCTAGAAGCATTACCTCTAATACATATGATAGTGTGATAAGATATCTGTACTTTCCATTTTCTAAGTAAGAAAAAGGTAAGGTTTATTTGTCTTTTTATTGGTATTACTCTTGATCCTACATACTTACTTTTCCTGCCACTCTCATAATTTTTTTTGACTCATAATAAAACTGCTCTAAAAATATTCGGTACTTCCGGTTTTCAGATGCTTTCCTCCTGTTCTCCTCTGCACTTTCTACAATCAGGCTTTGGCCCAATCTCTCTATAAAGGCTGCTTTTATGTCTGTTTCTCTCTTTCACATGGACCTTCAATTTCTCCAGCACTATTTCTTGAAAAAGCTACCTTCCTCCATTGAATTCTATTGTACCTTTGTCAAAAATCGGTTGATCATATTTATGTGGGTCTATTTCTGGGTTCTCTGTTCTGCTTCGTTGACCTATTGTCTCTTTCCCTCTACCAATACAACACTGTCTGGATTAGTCAAGATAAAAGTTTTTTTTTTAGGTCTTACCTGAGGGTAGAGTGATTTTTTCCACTTTATTTGTCTTTTCCAAGATTGTTTTATTTACTCTGGTGTCTTTCTATATAAATTTTAGAATGAACTTGCTTTTGTCTGGAATGGAAAAATATCTTACTTGGGTTTTAGTAGGAATTATATTAAACTTACAGATAATGTTGGGGAGAATTGACATCTTTGCTACGTCGAGTCTTTCAATCCAAGAACAGGACATCTCTCCATTTATTTATGTCTCTTATTCCTTTCATCAGCATTTTGTGATTTTCCACATACATAACCCAGACATGTTTTGTTAAGTTTATATCTAGCTATTCCATTTCCTTCCTCATGACTGTAAGTGGTACTGTGTATTTAATTTTGATTTCCACATGTTAATTTTTAATATATAGAAATACGACTGATTTTTGTGTGCTGATCTTGAATCCTGTGATCTAGCCAACCTCACTTATTAATTGTAGGGTTTTGTTTTGTTTTATAGATTCTTTTGATTTTCCATGTAGAAATTCATGTCATCTATAAATAGGGATAGTTTTATCGCTTGCTTTCCAGTGCATATGCTTTTATTTATTTTGTTATTATTATCTTAATGCAGTGGCTAGAAATTCTAGTGCTATGCTGAATAAGAATGGTGAGACAGACCTCTTTGCCCTGACCTTAGAGTGATAGCATTCAATCTATTCCATTATGTAGGAAGCTACTGTTAGAATTTTTGTAGATACTCTTGAACAGGTTGAGGTAATTTCTCTCTATTCCTAATTTGTGGAGATTTTAAAATTACAGATAGCTTTTGAATTTTGTCAAATGCTTTTTCCATATTAATTGATATGATCATATGATTTTTCTTCTTTAGCTTGAAAACTAGTTTACTTGGCTTTTATCTGTCATAAAATCACTTTATATCACTTTAATTTTTGAGAGATATGTTCATTCGCTGTAAAATTACATATTGATTATTTTTCCCTAAGTAAAAGTTCCATTCTCTTACCTTTTGGCTTCCACTGTTTCTCATAAGATGTGAGATATCTTTATTTTTGTTCTTCTGAATGTAATGTTTCCAAACTCTTGGCTGAGTTTTAGATTTTCTATTTATCTTAGATTTCAGAAGTTAATCTCTGATGTGCCTAAATATGGTTTTAATTGTATTTATCTTGCTTGGGTTTTGCTGTGTTGCTAGATTTTCTTCATCATTAAAAAAATAATTCTATCTATATTCCTCTCTCATCTGCTACTAGGACTCCAATTACATGTGTTAGACAATTTAATATTCTCCTACAGTCTCCAATGGCCTGTTCAGTTGTGCGTGTGTGTGTGTGTGTGTGTGTGTGTGCGTGTTTTCTTTTAGGAAGATTATCCCTGAGCTAACATTTGCTGCCAATCCTCCTCTTTTTGCTGAGGAAGATCAGCCCTGAGCTAACATCCATGCCCATCTTCCTCTACTTTACATGTGGGACGCCTGCCACAGCGTGGCTTGAGGAGCAGCACGTAGGTCCATGTGCGGGATCCAAACGAGTGAAATCCTGGCCACTGAGGCAGAGCACGTGAACTTAACTGCTGTGCCACCGGGCCAGCCCCACCTGGTCAGTTTATTTTTAAATTTATTTTTGTCTTTGAATTTTAGTTCCCTGGTCCTTTTTGTTTGTTTGTTTGTTTGTTTTGCTGTGTCTACTGTTGTGAAGTCTATTAAATAAATTCTTTATGTCTGATGATTTTAATTCTAGAATTTCCATTTCTTCCTTTTTGTAGATTCCATTGTGGGGCTGAAAATCTTCATCTAATCATATGTGTCACCTTCCTCTTCCTTTTCCACTTGGTTCTTTTATGTATTTACCATATTTATTTAAACATCCTTTATAAGTCTGCTATCTTGCATTAAGTGATGGGTTTAGATGCTTTGGGAAGACTTCTACCCATTTTATTCGATTACCCCTGAGCATCTACTGTGCTGCTGCCTACAGCAAATGGCCCATGAAAAAGAAAATCTTGATGGTTGTGGACTCATTCTGTGATCAGGATGCCTAGGAACTCTAATTCCTCATACCAGGCTTCACATCTTCACAGGATCACTGTCTGATTCCAAGTTAGGCTCTTTCTTCTGTAGACTCATTTACGATTGTTCCTTCTAGCGCTGGATCCGGTGATAAAAGCATCTACGGGTCTCTAGACTCCTAGGAATGGCCTATTCTTTTCAGGAATTTAGCTTATTTTTGTTTCTTTGCATCTTATAGTTTCTGATTCGGTACCTTTTTATCATTATAAGATCAATGTGCCAATCTTTTGCAACTTCTTACAATCTAATTAGAAGAAAAGTGCAGTATGATCTTTTAAAATAAAAGCCTCATTTCATTTTTCTTCTCAGAGTTTTACTAGCTTATTCTCTCTAAGCCAAAGCCAAAATCTTTAGAAAAGCCTTGAAGACCAACAAAAGCCGGCCTTCTCTTACCTATCTGATCTTGTTTGTTTCTGTGTACTTATTCATCCTGGCCCCTGAGCTCCTTGCTGTTCCTCTGACCCATAAGGCACATTCCACCCTTGCACTTCTTTCTTCTTTCAGGGCTATTCCTCCCCAGAACCAACAGGGATCACTTCTTTACCTCTTTCAAATCTTAAAAACACAAAAACAAACACACAAACAAAAACAACAGCAACAACAAAAAAACAACGAAAGGAATTTAAAAATGAAAGCAAGAGCGTTCTCCCAGTGCCTTTTCCTGGCCACACTACCTAAAATTGTGCCTCCCTCTCTTCGAGACATATTTGCTTTTCCTCTCCCCGTGTTCATTTTCTCCATAGGATTTATCACCTTCATACGTAAGCGGTGTGGTGTATGTGGGGTGTGCTTGTGTGTGTGTAATTTGCTAGTTTATTATCCTCTTAACCCCAGTTGAACGTAAGCTTCAACCATGCACGGATTTTCATCTGTTTTGTCCACTGTTGCATCTGCAACATTTCAAACAGTGCTTGTACATATTAAGTGTTTAGTAAATATTGCAAAGAGTAACCAAGTAGCACAAAGTTTGAAAACATGATAGTCTTCTCCACGTCCATACCTTATTCATTATAATCTGCTTAGTGACTTATGACCACTGGGGAAGTCCTGAGTTTTAGATTAGGCATCATGAACGAAGAAGTACCCTTGTCAACTTGACAAATTAAACCTTTTACTAACATCATTCTTATTGAGTCCAGTCTTCCTGATTTATATGTATAGTCAGATGCTTCCTTAGAAATTCTAAGAGTACTACAGAGATTAATGAGGTAAGGTATGAAGTATTTTATTTCCTCTTAAGAAAATATGCTACACGTATGTCTGTGCAACCTCACTTACATAACAAGTAATGTATCCAAGTAAGCAAGCCTCATACGGTGAAGCCAAGACATACAATTGATTTATGGGGAGAACTGAAACAGACTTTTCAAAAATCTAGCAAGTAGAAAAATATAAAGGTAGGAAAATAATCCTTAGTAATTTTTCCCAAATTTTGGAACATTAAATCCACAGAATGTGGATTCATTAGGATATGAAATACTCAGATTCATTAGGATAAATTCCTGCCCTCATGTATTGCTCCCTTTAATTTAACTGGCTCTGCCTCAGTTACCTAGTCGCCCAGGCTCTCCATGGGAGAGATGATTGTTTGATCTTATTTCAGAGCTCGCATGGCTGCAGGGTGAAGCTCAAGGAGATGGGATTTGACCTCAGTAAGTCCTGATTTATGACTCAAGTTCCAGGTGTTACTAGCTGTGCAACTTCCTCAAGCCTCAGTTTTCTTATCTGAAAATGAAATTATTGACCACTTGTGACTAATATGAAGATTAGAAATAGCAGGTGTAAAGAACCACGCACATAATAGGAACTCAGCTGATGGTAAAGAAGGCTGTGCTAGATGCTAACTAAGCAGACATGCGCTGGGACTTAGTCTCAGAGCAGTCCATGGAGGCTGAGTATACAAAGACTCTGGCTGCAAGACTTCACAAATTTTGAAGGACTTCAGAGCTTTGGGAGCATGCTAAAGAGTTTTACAGGACTGAAGACACAAGACAATGTATATTTGTTACAACAATGAAAATATGAACTAAAAATTTAGAGACGTTTTTAAATATAATGATTTCAAATAAGTTATTTTATTTATGATTGCAGGAGTATTTATGTATGATATATACATAACATATAAGAAAAAGAAATCATGTACATTAGCTGTCATTTGCTGGGTTTTCCTAGGCTCTTCCATGTATCCAAATGAATAGGGAAGATCGAAACATATCAAAACAGGTCAATTCTGTCTAATGAAAGAGGAGGAGAGCACACCTGAGGAGGCAGTGGAAAGCAGCGAAGAGGGAAAGGAGGCTGTGCCAAGTTGATGTGCACACTAGACGTATGTCCATGCAAGAAGAGGAAACATGAAGTGAAATGTGGAAAAATACACAGCTATGGCTTTCAAATACATTTATCATTGCAAGTTGTCTTTGTAACAAGCTCATGGTATGGATTCTATCATTATCCTTATTTTATACATGAGGAAACAAAGGAATAGAAGGATTAAATTATTCATCCCAGTTCACACATCTAGTATGTGGTGGTGTCAGTTGCACATCCATGCAGCATGACTCCACACCCTTAAGGACCAAAATACACACTTAAGATTATCTACATGCTTATATTTTTATCCTTTAGAATATGAGTGACTAAAGTGGTGTATCTACTCTTAGGTGTCTGACCATCACATTCCTTTCTTTGAGAATGCCAGTGTTTATTAACATATTAAGGCTCTGAGAAACCTGTAGTAAAAATAAACAATTTAGGGGCTGGTCCTGTGGCCAAGCGGTTAGGTTCCAGTGCTCTGCTTCCACAGCCCAGGGTTTCGCCAGTTTGGATCCTGGCCATGGACCTGGCACCACTCATCAAGCCATGCTGAGGCAGCGTCCCGCATGGCACAACCAGAAAGACTTGCTGCTCGAATATACAACTATGTACTGGGGGGCTTTGGGGAGAAGAAGAAAAAAAAAATTTAAGAAACAATAAACCATTTAACTTTAACCATTAAAGAAACAAACTTGGGGACGGACCCCATGGCATAGTGGTTAAGTTCAGCATACTCCTCTTCAGCAGCCAAGGTTTGCAAGTTTGCATCCCCGGAGTGGACCTACACCACTTGTCAGCCATGCTGTGGTGGTAAGCCACCAATAAAGTGGAGGAGGATTGGCACAGATGTTAGCTCAACGCTAAACTTCCTCAGGCAAAAAAAAAAGAAAAAAGAAAAGAAAGAAACTTATTCATGTACGGAGATAATATATTTTCCTTTGCAGATTTATAGAGAGCCCTTGATATGGTTTTCCTTTAATACTACCTTGTGAAGTGTGACTTTGGGTCATTCTCAAATTAGGACCCAGGGGTGATGCAAGCAAATTTCCTTCTATAGGAAGATTCAGCACACTAATTAGCTTTGTGGAGCCTGGTCATGTCTTCATTAACTTCAGCTATTCCTTGGCACAATTTCTGACATAATCCTGATGCAGATGTCATTTTTGGGTTTTTTTCCCTACGTTATTCAAACTAGGGAACGTTAGCTTGCAGGCTTACGGTATTACGATAAAATAGTTCCCATTAAGTAAACCATGCCTCAAGCATTTTTCATCATAAGAAGTCTTAAGAAAAGGTTTCAAATTAAAATTAAAGATTTACTATTTGGCACGTTGTAAGTTTCCCAGTTGAAATTTAAAAAAGAAAAGTTGAGCTCAAAGATAAATCAGCTTGTTTTCTAATTGGGAACAAACACGGTGTTTGGGGGCACCTTCCGAGCTCAGTCTTCTTCTTTACCCTTCCAGCTTCCTCTGCAGAGGGCCAGGCAGGTCAGATCTGAAGTGGGAGTCCCTGAAACCTACTACTCCATCTATTCGAATGAATAGGAAACATCAAAACACAAAAAGGCCCAAATCTGTCTGACAGAAGGGGAGGAGGGCACACCTGAGGAGAGAGTGGAAAGAAGTGAGGAGGAAAAGGAGGCTGTGCCAAGTCAATATGCACCCTAGACATATATCTACTTGAGAAGAGGAAAATGAATCGGAATGTGAAAAATCAGGCAGCTGTGGCTTTAGAATACTGATTTTGTCCTTGGACAAGGCACTTTACATCTCAGTGCCTCAGGTTCTCTATCTGTAAAGTGAGTTCTGACTTTTCCTACTTTTAGTTTTACAGTTTGTGCTGGAGAACTCCTTATCCACATGTATAACCCGGTTCTTCCAAAGACTTTTAGGCAAGTTACCAAAAATGTGGGTAATTCAGATGAAATAAAATTTAGAAATCAAAGAATAATTGAAATGAAGTACTAAGATGAGACCACAGCTAAAATGAGCACAATGAAGTCATGCATGCGGCAAGGACTTGCACAATTCTTAAAGATAAGCCGCTAGTTTAGTTAAGACTTTCTTAGAAGCTAATGCTAAAAGAGAAAAACTAGAGGTTACAAGTTTCATATTGTGAAAAAGCACCACTTTCTGGTGCTTAGAAGCAGAAAGGCATTTTTGGTGACGCTGTGTAGACTAACCCAATGTGAGC
Organism: Equus asinus; assembly: GCF_041296235.1. Classification (NCBI taxonomy): domain Eukaryota; kingdom Metazoa; phylum Chordata; class Mammalia; order Perissodactyla; family Equidae; genus Equus; species Equus asinus. The sequence goes on along the minus strand of NC_091793.1, from coordinate 65,447,255 downwards.
TCCCTGTGAGGGGCTGTGCATGTTGTTCTGGTAACAGTAGGAATGTGGAGCACAATCCTGTATTTCACACATGTAAACAGCTCTCCAACCTGTGTTCTTTTACAACCATCATAAATACTTGTAGCAGCTTTGATGATGTCTCCACAATTAATATACTAGAAACAAGAATTTCCAAATGGCTATTTGTAATAACGTGGATTAAAGTCAAGTCTATTTTTAGTCGCTGTGATTTTTCAGAATATCATCTCAGTGACTCTGGACCCTAACTCCAAGAATATTAATTTGTGTTTATTGCTCAAGTAATGCAGACAGCATAGCTTCTACCAGCCAGAAGCTTCTGATTTGGGGAGAAAAGTAAATTATTTGATTTGAAATACCATTATCTACACTTAAGAGAATGCCCTTAAGTGACTGTCATAGCTTAGCATACTCCTAATTACTCACGTGCAGGAGGAAGTGTGCTTTCCCCACTCCCTCTTTTTACTAAGGACACTATAGTAGACAGAACATTCCATCTGCTGGGCTTGTGACTCTGATCTTTCCTGCTCCAATCTCATATGCTCATCTGTATGAAAAAGTTAATGGTATCTGACTTGTATATGCAGTGACGATTAATACAGAACTTATTTTATCCATTTAAGAAATATTTACCAGCTGGCTACTATTCCAGGCACCAATTTAGGCTTCTAAACAGAAATGGAAAGAACATGGTTATTATCTAATGCTAATGTATATGAAACCTGTAAAATAGCCTTTAAATGTTATTTATTGTCGCTTTTGCTCAGAGACAATGCTTGTGTTTCAACTTAAAAAAAAGGAATATAGGGGATATTAAGTCTGAGTATGAGTAATAGTTACCGTGATTACTAATAAAATGTCTCCTCTGTCTTCCAAACTCTTCTCATCTTTTTGCTGGTGTTTAGAAGACCAGATGGCAAAGTTGCTGCAGCTGCAATTTGCTTGAAATATAGGAATCTGTCTGAGGGAAGCCCCAGAGATTTCATTTCTCGGTAAGATATACCTGAGTAGTGCATATTTGTTCACAAAAAATTCATGTGGCATCATGCTAAGTGATGTGATATATATGAATTAATTACAGAACATAACCCATATCCTAATTTGCTAGAACACATAGAACCTTTTCAAAAGGTTAATTACGTGGAACTGTAAAATTATTCACTTACCAGAACATTGTGTGGAGTACAAAAGGATGCACTCTCTGGACAGACTATAGTTGTAACATGACTTCCTCCCTGGATGGAAACTTTTTTAGAAAGTCCTCCTTCCTCTAGGCAGAAGCAGCCTTCTACCAGGGCACACAGCTTGGGTAGCCAGCGAGTGCTGGATGTCAGTCCCCACTCACATTCTAGGATGGGCAGCTTTTTTCAGGTCCCAAAACACAGGAGAGTATGTGAAATCCTGAGTTAGTGCCACTAGAATGAATGTCAGAGTAGGAAAAGATTAGTTAGAAAACTGGTAAAGCAATATCGTCTTTAAGATATACAAAGAAGAAAAGGTCCCTTTAGGCTGTCTTTTTTTTTCAAGAAGGATTTACGAAAAATGCAGAAAGAGTAATTGCAATTTGAATAATAGGAAGAATTTGGCATAGGTGGGAAAATAATAGAGATTCCTTCAGCTGGGTAGCTGAACACAGGTTGAACAAAATATGAAGATGGGAGAGGGAAATTTGTGGGAACAGCTGGTAAAAGCATTTGGTTGGAACTGATGTTTTCAGAGTAAGAATTAGGATATAAGAGTGGAAATGCAACTTGGTGCCAGCTGACAGAGGCCTTTGAATATTAGAATACAGAATTTAAACTCTATCCTTTAGGCAACAGCAAATCATTACAACATTTTGAGAAAATGATTGGTATAATTAAAAGGAACAATTTTGGAAAATACCAGCACGATGCAAAAGATTTTCTCCATTTAAAATGGATATCAGTAACACATAGTTGTTATAGAGAATTGCAAAATTGAAGATAAGGTAAATAAAATTACCTCTAATTCAAGTACATAGAGGTAATGATTATTAATGCTTCAGTGTACTTAAAATTAGATTCAACCTATGCATGTGTGTATATATAAAATGGTGTCACACTGTGCATAGTATTTTTAAAATGTTTTGTTATTTAACAAGATAATGTGGATTTATAGTTAATAAGGAGCAGTAAGTTTAAACTTTGACACCTACCTTTTGTTGCAACTGCATAGAAATTACACACACACACGTATTCAATATAAATATAAACAATATAAACACAAACTGTCATTTGAGCACAAGATAGAATAAAGGGGCAAAACAAGGAAGAAGACTAAAGTCATGGAAACAGGCAAACCTCTATCAGAACTGGCTAAAGAAGGGTAAATAAACTCTCAAACAGTATTGAGTGTGAAAATTTGAAAATAATTAGAGACGTAGTTAGATTTAAAAATCAAGAGAAGAAAATATGAAAAATTTCAAATCAATACATAAGAAAAAAGTGAAAACGACAGTTTCTATCAATATATATGACAATAAATAACTACACAAAAATGATAAAATCTGAATGTGTCCAAAATCATCAGAGGAATTGTCAGCAAGTAAAAATCACCACAAAATATTGTTAGTTCAAGAATGTTTTATAAGCAAGTATTAGTAAACCTTCGAGGAAGTAACAATTTCTACATTACACAAATTGTTTCAGAGAAGCAAAGTATTAATGTTTGTTTAATGAATGAAAAGAAAGAGCTCATGAACTGTATAAAGATAGAATAATGTGGAAAGCAAACAGAAGAAGAGACCAAAAATATATACCTGATATCAACTCTCTTTCTGAAAAATATGCGTTAATAGTAATGAATTATAATAATAGCAAACACATAGCATTTCACATATATTAATTTATTTGATCCTCAAAAATCCATTATTAGTTAGATGCCATTATTTTACATTTTATAAAGGAGAAATCTGAGACACAAGGAGATTAAGTACTTTTGTTCATGGTCCCAACTACTTGTGACAGAACCAGATAGTCTTGTCAAAAATAACTGTGTTGGACCAGTCTGGTAGCATAGTGGCTAAGCTCAGTGTGTTCCCCGTCAACAGCCTGGGTTTGTGGGCCCAGATCCCAGGCGTGGACCTACATCACTTGTCAAGCCATGCTGTGGCCACATCCCATATACAAAATAGAGAAAGACTGGCACAGATGTTAGCTCAGGACTAATCTTCCTCAAGCAAAAAGAGGAAGATTGGCAACAGGTATTAGCTCAGGGCCAATCTTCCTCACCAAAAAAAAAAAAAAAAAACCAAAAAAAAAAACAAAAAAAAACCAATGGTCTTTCTTACTCATTCCATTATATTTCACCTCCATATGAAATGAAATATGGTGAATCAAATGCAATAGTCATTTAGAAAAAAGTATTCTGTGACCAAATAGGGTTTATCTGAAGTACACAATTTATTTCAAGAAAAGGTAATCCATCACTGTCATACATATTATTACATATCATATCATATTATACATATCATACATATTATTAATATATTAATATATTATTAATATACATATTAATATATAAATGCAGTTGTATCAATGCATAGAGATAAACCATTTGATAAAACCCTCAACTAATATCATACTTAACGGGGAAAGACTAAAAGTTTTCCCCCTAAAGTGAAGAACATACTAGGCTGGCCACTCTCATCAGTTCTATTTATATTTTATTGAAGGTTCTAGCCAAGGTAATTATGCAACAGAAGGGAATTGAGATTGAAAAGAAAGAAAGAAAATTGTATCTATTTTCATATGATATGATCTTACCTGTAGAAAATCCTTAGAAATGTATAAGAAAATTTAGAGCTAATAAATAAGTTCTTCAGTGTTGTAGGATACAAATCCAATATACAAAAATCAATTTTACTTCTATACACTAGCAATGAACAATCTGGAAATAAAATTTAAAAAACAATTCCATTTACAATAGCACAAAAATAAATTAAATAGAAATAAAAGAAGTGCAAGATGTACAGTGAAACTTATGAAGAAATTAAAATACTAAATAAATGAAAAGATATAACATATTCATGGTTGGAAGATTTAATATTGTTAAAATGTCAATCCTGTTCAAACTGATCTATACAATTCTATCAAAACTAATTGGATTTTATTTTATCTTTTTACAAATTGACAAGCTAGTCCTAAAATTTATATGGAAATGCAAGAGACCTAGAAAAGACAAAGCAATGATGAAAAAGAAGGACAAAATTGGAAGACTTGGACCTCTTGAATTCAAAATTTAACAAAGCTATAGTAATCAATGATATGTGTTATTGGAATAAGAATAGACAGATTAATGGAATAGAAATGAGTGTTCAGAAATAAAACCATACATTCTGAGGCAACTGATATTTGACAAGGGTGCCAAGACAATTCAATGGGAGAAAGAATAGTCTTTTCAACAAATTATGCTGGGACAACTGGATATCCTCATGTGAAAGAATGAATTTTGACTCCTACCTCATATCTTATACAAAACTTAACTCAAAAATATCAAAAACCTATAAAACTGAAACTATAAAACCTTTAGAATAAAACATATGTGTAACTATTGTGACCTTGAGTTAAGTAAAGGTTTCTTAGATATGATTCCTAAAACCCAAACATACAAAAAATACACATAAATTGGATTTCATCAAAATTAAAAATGTTTCTGCATCAAACGACACTATTGAGAAAATGAAAAACCACCCACAGAAAGTATGAAAATATTTATAATTCATATATCTAGTAAGAGTATAATATCTAAAGTATATTAAGAATTCTTACAACTCAACAGCAAAGAGACAAATAACTCAATAAAAAATGAGCAAAGGACTTGAATAGACATTTTTCCAGAGAAGTTATACAAATGGCCAACGGGCACAGGCAAGTATGTTCAGCTTCACAAGTCATTAAGTAAATACTAATCAAAACCACAAGATACCACTTCATATCCATTAAGATGACTATAATCAATGTCAGATAATAACAAGTGTTGACAAGTCTCTAGAGAAATTCGAACCCTCATCTATTGCTTATTGGAATGTAAGATGCTGCAGCTCCTTTGTAAAACATTTTGGCAGTTCCTCAAAAAGTTAAATATAGGGTAATCATATGACCCAACAATTCTACTCCTAGATATATATCTGTGAGAACTGTATGCTCATAGAAGCATTATTCATAATAGCCAAAAGTGGAAATAACTTAAATGTCCTTCAACTAGGGAATGGATAAACAATTTGTGATTTATCCATGCAATGGAAGACTATTCAGACATAAAAAGAAATGAAATATTGGGCCAGCCCCATGGACGAGTGGTTAACATTCCATGCACTTCATTTCAGCAGTGTGGGGTTCGTGGGTTTGGTTCATGGGGATCACAGGCATGGACCTACTCCACTCATCAGCCATGCTATAGAGGCATCCCACATACAAATAGAGGAAGACTGGCATGAATATTAGCTCAGGGCTAGTTTTCCTCGAGCAAAAGAAGAGGAAGATCTGCAACAGATGTTAGCTCAGGGCAAATCTTCCTCACCAAAAAAATAAAATAAAATAAAAGATATGAAATATTGGAATGTGCTACACTATGGATCAATTTTAAACATTATGCTAAGTGAAAGAAGCCACACACAAAAGGCTACATAGAATATCATTTCTTTTATACTAGTTGTCCAGAAAAAGTAGATCTAAGAGGCTGAAATCAGACTAGCAGCTGTCAGGGCTGAAAGAGGGATGAATGAGGAACAACTGCTAGTGGATGGGGGGTTTCTCTTTTGGGGAATATTATGAAAATATTCTGAGTGTTACATAGTGGTAATGGCTATACAATTTTATGAATATACCAAAAACCTAAAAAGTATAAAAATCATACAGTTTACACGGCTGAATGTTATGGTATATGAACTATACATCAATTAAAAACTTGTCAAATCATTAGGCTTACGTGTGAGGGGATGCACTTTAATTAGTTTCGGGTGGTGAACATGATGTAATCTACACAGAATTTAAAATATATTATGATGTACATCTGAAAATCAATCAATAAATTAATTAATTAAAAAAAGCCAAATCTAAACGTGAAGTACCATCCTGGAGCAGAAATATAAGTTGCTGTAAAGGACATTATTGAGACAATGGGCAAAAATTGAATGAAGTCTATACTTTACACAATAGTACTGAATCGATAGTAATTTTCCATTTTGTGGTAATTTGAGGAGTTTCATTGAAGAACTGAATGGGAAAGTGGTCTAATGATTGCTGCTTGCTCTCACGATTCAGAAGGACAGAAGAATAAGCCAAATGTGGCAAAATGTCAGGAACTGCTGAATCTGACTGAAGGGGATAAAGAAATCCTTGCTATTTTTCTTGTCATTTTTACGTAAGTTTAAAATTGTTTGAAAATAAAAATGCTTGCCGGAAAGTCAAACAACAGGTGGGAAAAAAAAGGAAAAAGAAATCCTAATCTATGTAGCAGTATATGGATGTGGTCTTTTTTAAAAAGAGAAGTTCAATTTAATGATTCTCTGGGGTTATGTGAAGCTCCCTCAGCCTGCTTTAACAGGTTATAACGCCTCAGATTAGCTGTGGAAAAAAAAATTCCCACTACCCTGTAGAAAATAAAGCAACACATTGGTATTTATCTCATGGACTTACAAAATTAATTTTACTGTCTGTATTTGAATTTATTTATTTACATTAATGGAATTTATTAAAATGGATGATGATTTTGTGATTTTTATGAGCTTCAATCAAAATATAAGATAGATAAAAATTATGAAATGATAAAATATTATGATTAAACATTAATACAGAGATTATGTTTATATTTCCTGACTTAACTTCCTTTTACCTATTATCAGCGATGTTTCTGAATCAGCAAACACTAATATTTTGTTTTCAAGTCTCAGGTTTTGTTTTTCTTCTACCTCTATGTTTTATTGGATGATTGTTGACATAGCTTTAAATTTGAATTTTTCACTGTTTAATTTTAGTAGCTATTTGAAATGTGAGTTTGTATTAAGATCAAGAAAAAAGTGTGGATAATTAAAATAATGCATTTCTATCCATCCTCAGATGAAAATAAAACTAATCATCATTTTCTCCCCATTAGTTAGACCAATATCTCTTTTCTATTGTGAAACGTCTAAAGTCAGGATGTATTAGTGTATTAACACTAAGACATATGAGGGCGATATTGTCCAGTCCTGCCTAGCACCTCAAAGTCTCCACATCTACTCTTGTGCTGTGTATCTGGTACCACAGTAGGGCAGCCTCTGTTACCTCCCTCCCTCACAGCTTTAACCTTCACTGCTCACCCTGGCCTGCCTGGAGCTCCATTTCTCCCATTTCTTCTCCCATCTTTCTTGCTTCTGAACTTGTTTCTCACTGAAGGCCTTAGGAGACCCATAATATTTACATTTACCATATTCTTATAATATGCCAGCTATTGAGTTATGCATTACATCATTCAATCCTCACAAACATGATCCCATTTTATTCTCACAATAATGAGATGAACCGGATGAGCTGCTAGTTCCACGAAAGTAGAGCAGTCCCATTCTTCACAAGTCTTCCCTCATATGACTACAAAACCCTGAACAGAAAACAACGAACAAGTGTAGGAAGTTTCAGAAAGGTGTAAAGAGGAAGGCATACTGCCTAGAGATCTACGGACTTGAAGAATGACATGGCAGTGGGTTCGCTGGGTTTCTTTCTTGCCCCTACAGGGCCTGGCAGAAGCCTCTAGTCCTGAACCACCAAAAAGTGAAAACCAAAAAAGCTCCAAAGAAGTTGGTTACCCCTCGCTGAATGGCAATGGACAGAATAGCCTAACACTAGAAAACATTTTTTGGCAATATACTTTCTACTCCAGCTAAATACCAAAAGAAAAAAAAGCATGTTTCTCTCCCTCCCCACTGTGGTTTCATTGGGACTGAGCAGGAAGCTGATGGTCTTTCCTCTTGTCCTCTCCCCACTCTCCTTTCCTCCCACTTTTCCCAACAGGCAGAGGGTGCATCAGATTACCTCTACTGCGTGGTGAACAGGGAATTTATCTTCCATTCCCTGCCTGGATCATGTCATCAGGGAGCTGAGGCTGCACCCCACCAAGCAGCAAGGAGACTTAACCAGACAGGGTAAGACAAAGCTAGGACAACTGGGCTTCACCAACTCCCCTTAAGGAGCCAGAACAAGGTGGTGCAAGACTACCCTTGTAAGCTCTTTACTTTCTCCTCTTCCCTATGACCAGAGATATCTGTGGAGAGCTTTATTTGCAATTCACCCAAGATGAAGTAGAGAGAATGAGATGTGAAAGGTGGGGCTAGATGGTATTGCACCCCCACCTCCCTGATGTGAGCAGGAACAGGGAGAGAGCTGAACTCACCTAAATCCAGGAAGGCCAGAAGGAATAATTCTATATACAGCAAAAATATTTTTTCATGAATGAAGGAAAAATAAAGATTTTCTCAAAGGAGAACTATGAGATTTTATTCCTAGTAACCCTAGCCTTAAAGAATTAATGGAGAATATTTTCTAGACAAACAACAACAAAACAATAACAGAAGAAGACTTGGAACTTCAGAAAGGAAAGAAGAATATGGAAATCAGTAAAAATAGCAATAAATAAAATAGACTATCTTACTTCTCGTGAGTTTCTTAAATCATAGTGAATAGTTGAAGGAAAAATTATAAATCCATTTGATGTGAAGTTCGATGTATGTAGTGTGGAGAGTAAAGATACTTAAATGAAAATAAGGGTTCTATACTTGAAGTTCCAAAAACATGAATACCAGTAGTCTTTGATATGTTACACACACACATAAACACACACACATTATACAAGGAAATATACTAATAAAACTATAAATAAATCAAGATAGAATCCATAAGAAAAATGTTCATATAACCCACAGAAACCTGAGAAAAGAGAAACAGGAGTAAAAATAGAGGAAATAATCCAAAAACAAATAATAAAAGCCTGATTTAAGCCAGAATATATCAATAATTACCTTTAAACACATACACACACACAAACCAATCAAAAGACACAGATTGGCAGTGTATTAAAAAAATGATTCAATGATATACTGTCTATAAGGAATTCACTTCAAATAAAGATTGTAGGTAGGTTGAAAATAAAAGAATGGAAGATGATATACCTTGAAAACTTTAATTTTTAAAAAAACCAGTAGTCCTATATATTGACTTCAGTTAAATAAGACTTCAGAGCAAAGAAAATTACTCTGAAGAGAAGAGTACATAATGATAAAAGCATCAATCCACCAAGAAGACAAAGATATGCTAAATGCGTACACGTTGAAACTATGTAAGAGTGTCAAATGCATTAAACAGAAATTAAAAGAACTGAAAGAAGTAAACAAATCCATAATTATGGTTGGAGACTTCAACATCCTAATCTGAGCAATTGATAAACAGCTAGAAAGAAAATTATCAAGAGTACAGAAGGACTGCCTTAAGTCACCGGAAAAAAGAAGAGCAAATTAACCCTAAAGCAAGTAGAAGGAAAAATAATGAAAATTAGAGCAAAAATTAATAAAACAGCAAATAGAAAAATAATAGAGAAAAATCAATGAAATAAAAGCTGGTTCTTTGAAAAGATCAAAAAAATTTGACAAACTTTTAGCTATACTGACCTAGAAAAAAGTAGAGAAGATAAATATCTAGAATCAGAAATGAAAGAGGGGCATTACTAATGATCTTATAGAAACAAAAAGAATTATAAAGGAATGCTTTGTACAGTTGTATGGCTGTAATTCAGATAACTTAAATGAAATGGACAAATTCCTAGAATTACTGAAACGGACTCAAGAACAAGTAGTCAATCTGAAAAGACTTATTTTAGAAAGAGATTGATCAGTATTAAAAAAAAAAAACTACCTCCCCCCACATATAAAAAAGCCATCCAAATGGCTTCACTGCTGAATTCTTCTAAACATTTAAAGAAGAATTAATAACAATTCCTCAAAGTCTCTTCCAAGAAAATAAAAGAGGAGCGAATACTTTACAATTCATTCTGTGAGCCTAATATTACCTTGATACCAAAGCCAGATAAAGACAAGAAAAGAAAATGACAGACCATTATCACTTATGAGTTTGGATGCAAAATTCTCGACAAAATATTAGCAAGCCAAATCTAGTACCATGTAAAAGGAATCATATACCATGACTAACTAAGATTTATTCAAGGAATGCAAGATTGCTTTAATGTCTGAAAATCAATAAATATACCATATCAAAGACTACAAAACAAAAGCCACATGAACATCTCAATAGATACAGAAAAGCCATTTGACAAAATCTAGTACCCTTTTGTGATAAAAACTCTCAGCAAACTAGAAGAAGGAAACTTCCTTACCTTGAAAAAGGGCTGAAAAATAAAAAAAAACCCATAGTAAAAATCATACTTAATTCTGTAAGACTGGATGTTCTTTCTCATAAGTTTACAAACAAGATAAGGGTGTCTGCTCTCACCATTTCTATTCAACAATCTATTGGAGGTTTTAGCCAAGGAAATTAGGCAATAAAAAGGACTAAAAGACATCCAGATTGGAAAAGTAGTAAAATAATCTCTATCTGTAGATGACAGAATCTTTTGTGCAGAAAATCTTAAGGCATCACCAAGATACTATTAAAATTGATAAATGAGTTCAACAAGGTTGCAGGAGACAAGAGAAATATGCAAAAATCAATTTTATTTGTAATGAACAATTTGAAAGGGAAATGAAAACAATTCTATTTACAATGATATTAAAGAGAATAACAAAATTAGGAGTCAGTTTTATTTAAAAGTGCAAGACTTATACTCTGAAAATTATAACTGTTTAAAAATGTTTTTAAAATATCTAAATAAGTGAAAAATTATCCCACATTCATGAATCAGAAGATTTAACATTGTTAAGATGGCAATACGCCCCAACTGCCTTTTCTGTAGAAATTGACAAACTGATTCTAAAATTCATATAGAATTGCAAAGGGTCTAGAATAGCCAAAATAATATTGAAAAAAAAATTTTAAAAAGAATAAATTTGGATGACTCACAGTTCCCCAATTTAAAACTTACTGCAAAGCTACAATAATCAAAAAAGCATGATACTGGCGTAAAGATAGACATATAGGACAGTGGAATAGAATGGAGAGCCCAATTCTTACCCTTATCAATTTAATTTTGACAAGGTTGCCAAGACCTTTCAATGGGAAAAGAATAGTCTTTTTAACAAATGGTGCTGAGACAACTGGATAGCCACATGTAAAACGATGAAATTGGACCCTTACTTCACACCACATAAAAAATGAACTCACATAGATGAAAGGCCAAAATGTAAGAGCTGAACTTACAAAACTTTTAGAGGAAATCATAACAGTTAATCATTATGACTTGGATTAGGTAACAGGTTCTTAGATATGACGCAAATGGCAGGAGCAACAAAGGGAAAGATAAATAAATTGAACTCCATCCAAATTAAAAATTTTTGTGTTTCAAAGGATACTATCAAGAAAGTAACAAAAATCAACGCAGAGAATGGAAGAAAATACTTACAAACCATGTATCTCATAAAGGACTTGTTTCTAGAATATGTAAAGAATTCATGCAACTCAATAATAAAAAGATAATCCAATTTTTAAAAATATGTGTAAGATCTGAATTGATATTTCTCCAAAGAAGATATACACCAACAAGATGGCCAAGAAGCACATAAAAAGATGTTCAACATATTAATCATCAGGGAAACACAAATCAGAGCCACAATAAGATCCCACTCCATACTCACTAGAATGACTAGAATCAAAAATCACTTAATAAAAAGTATTCGCAAAAATGTGGGAAAATTCAAAACCCTCACTCACTGCTGGTGAAAATGTAAAATGATGTAGCCACTTTGGCAAGTAGCTGAAAGTTCCTCAAAACATTAAACATAGGGTTACCATACGACCCAGCAATTTCACTCCCAGAAAACTCTACCCCCAGGGAAAATGAAATGTGTCCCCAAAAATCTTTTACATAAATGATTATATCAGTATCATAAATAACATCCAAAAGTTGGAAACAATCCAAATGTCCATTAATTAATGAATGGGTTTTTTTAATGCAGTATATCCACATGAAAGAATATTATTTGGTCATAAAAAGGAATGAAGTACTGATGCCTGCTACATATGGATGAACCTTGAAAACAGGTGAAAGAAGCCAGTCACAAAAGACCACATAATATATGATTCCATTTATATGAAATGTCCAGAATAGGCAAATCTATGAATAAATAAAGTACATTGGTGGTTATTTAGGGCTAGAGTAGGGTGAAGTAAGGAAGGGTAACAGCTAAAGGGTACAGGGTTTCTTTCTGAGGTGATGAAAATGTTCTAAAACTGTAGTGATTCTGGAACATCTCTGTGAATGTACTGAAAAACGTTGAATTGAACACTATAAATGGGTAAATTATATGGCATGTGAATTACGTCTTGATAAAGCTGTTAAAAATTAGCTGTTATAGGAAGCTAGGCGGAGGCCCAAGAAAATGGAGTGATCCAAAATCATTGCACATCCAGTTAGCTGACGTGGCTGGTGTAGTCTTTCAACTCAGATGACTTTTGCAGTTCAAAGAATCAAAGTGGGAGGTGGTGTAGGGTTTCTAGGAGGTGTTGTTTTGATCCACCTAACAAGGTGTCTGATCTTCTCGGTGGTTGATAAGGGCAGAGGTTGTGGACAGAAGTATCTGCTTTTTAACCTGTGGAACTTAACAACAGCTGATAGTGTGGTCTTCTTGGGTTCTGTTGTGTGAAATGAGGAACCTGTGGTCCATTTATGTGGGCTTCAGAGACATGCAGGATCAGGAGCTCTTCGCAGAGGACTGAGCAGAAGGTTCTATAAACTGCCCCAGGGCATGCTGGCTCCTGTTCTTCATCTTTACCTTGGTCAGAAAGCCACCACTGCCTTTCTCTGTAGTGACCTCCCTGTCAAGTTTTAATAGACTGAAATATTTGTGAGGTCCTGTGAATTGAGTCTTATTTCTCCCTGAGAGTCAGATAAACAAAATTGTCTGCTTTTTCTATTTGTGTTTCTCTTCTCTATTTGTGTCTCCACTCTGCTGGACATTTCCATTAACTTTGACTTATAACTGTGACATCAACTGCTTTGCTCCAGGCTTAAATTTTCCTCCAACTTAGTAATATTTGGCCAGTGGCTTCCTTCTGGAAAACTAACTGGTGCATAAAATGCACTCTGAGATGATTTAACTGGTCTCTGAGATACAAAGCAGTCTATGAGTGGGAGCCAATGGGCCTGAAGGACAGAGAGTCTGCCTTAGCGATTGCCTCTGCAGAGCTCAAGAGAATTCCTGGCTCATGGCAGGCTCTTGATGAATATGTGATGAGCAGAACTGAGATGCTATTGCATGCTTGACAAGAAGAGTGGGACAATTATTTGGGGGCAAGTGGGACAAGTGAGGACAGGATGCTCAAGCATCACATCACAGCTGCATCATTACATCAATAGGTGAAGCTGACTGTGGTACTCTGGATGTAATTACAAAGCAATTGCTAGGCTAAACACTTACTGTGCTTACTTTTTCTGAAAACTTGGACTTACTGTAATGGCTGGATCTCTATATGAGACATTTTACTTCGTATTATTTCTGAACGTTAATTTCTTTTCATAATGTGGAGTCTTGGATTTCATAGCAATAGGCATTCTAAAAATCAATCCATCAATGAATAAAAATGCTGACATTTTTTAACCAAAATTGCTTTTATAATTAAAGGATGTGTGTTTTGTCTCAAATATTTCCAAACTAAGGAAATAGTTTGTGGGTTAGACTGGGACATGGGTTGCTTTTTTTCCATCAAATAAATTAGTATAAATGAGAAATTGATAACATAATTCATTGAGTCAACTCTAAAGTTCCAAATCTTCCTTGTCTCTATGAATTCAAATGCTCACAGTCTGTTTTCCCTGCTCTAATATAGTAAGGATGATTAAAATTACCTCCTCTAAGCTCTGGCCTTCCAGGCCCCTGTGACTCTGTGGCTGGACAGGCTGCGCTATTTAGTGGTAAAGAGTGCCCACTCTGGAGTTAGGTAGACTTTGAATGGCTCTGCTGCTAACCTTCTGAGTGAACTTCAGAAATTATCTAACTATGCTGGATCTCAGTTACTTAATCTGTAATATGGAAGGATGAACAGGACGCTCTGCATAAAGCGTTTGTGTGAATTAAAGAGATAACAAATGTAAAGCATTTAGCATCATCCCTGGCACACATAAAGCACTCATTAAACATCAGCTGTCATTATTATCATTCCTTGGGAAAATCCCAAAAAGAGTTTCCTACTTAGTGCATAAAACGTCATTCACACAACTATCATAAATTGTGAGAAATGCTAGGCCATGAGAGAGCACTTTGCCTGATCATTATTATTCAGCTTTTAAATACTAATTTTGATTATGAAACATAGCCATTGTCTTCTTTCACTTAATAAAATGCATTTAAGTTTCCTTCATGTCTTTTCATGGCTTGATAGCTCATTTCTTCTTAGTGCTGAATAATATTCCATTGTCTGGATGAAGCAGTTTGTTTATGCATTCACCTACTGAAGAACATCTTGGCTGCTTCCAGGTTTCGGCAATTATGAATAAAGCTGCTATGAACATCCATTTTCAAGATTTTGTGTGGACATGAATATAGTAAGAGCATGCTTAGTTTTGTAACAAACCCTTGGGACACACTGTCTTCCAAATGGCTGAACCACTTTGTATTCCTACCAGCAATGAAGGAGAGTTCCTGTTGCTCCATATCATCGCCTGTTGTCAGTGCTCTGGATTTTAGCCATTCTAAATAGATGTGTAGTGGTATTTCACTGTCATTTTAATGTACATTTCCCTGATGATATGTGATGTGTATGTTTTATAGTTTTGATCACACTTACTACAGAATTTTTTACCCTGTGTTTTTCAATTAATTTCTCAGAGTTTTTGAAACTCTTCACAAAAATTGCTTTTAACTACTGCTTGTGATTAAAAAGGGTGGGAGAGCATGATGATTAAGGATACTGATGTTAGACACTCTCAACTGTAGAGTCAGGTATTTGACCTGGGGTCAAATCCTGACTCTGCAACTTTCTGTGAATGAGGATGTGTTACTTTTACCCCCAAGCTTAAAATGTGGACAATATATACTTCTAAATTAGTGTGATTCATGGAAGATTTAAATGAAATAGTACATTTCCAGTATTTAGCATGATGCCAGATACATGGGACAATTTCAATAAACAGCAATCATTATAATTATTATCATGATTTAAATAACCATGCCTTATCTCACACATTCATTGCCTCCTCCTCTCCTCTCTGGACTTTTGCATTATCTAATTAGAAATATGATTAGCAAAATATCTTTGCATGTGAGGTCTTTTTATAATTTAGACTATTTTTAAGGACATGAATTTTTCAAAACTCTAACTCACATTGTGCATGTGTCAGGGTGTCATTTTACAGTTGAGGAAGCAAAGACCAGACAGATAGGTGAGCTTATTCTCAGAGTCACATAGCCAGTGTGACACAGAGGAGTGCTAAGTTCTGATCTAGACCCCAGGCCTCTCAGCTTCCATTTCTTGGCTTATTCCCATACACTCATTCTGTATACCCCTTGCAGAAAGGCAGATGATTTTTCATACCTTCCTCTATGACTCAAAGGAACCAAAGAAATTCAATTTGGGGAAAATTTATTCACATATGCACACAAATATCTCACACCCACATCAATGAGTGAATAATATAAACACTTGTCAACTCCATTCAGAGTAGAAATACCTTAAGTGTTGAGATTTTAGGGGAAAAGCATTACTATAATAGCTGCCGTTTCTAGTCAATCAGTAGGAAACGACTTTTTTTTGTTTTATTTTGTTATATGGTCCAATAATAACAGAGAATAAAACTCTCACTTCAGTCAAAGAGGAAAAGACGGGATTGATGGTGAAAGAAGGCACAGGAAACAAACAGAACTAAGTCTAGGAATCTAACCCATTCATTTAGTTTTTACATTTCCTGTTAAACAACTCTTCAATTTAGTGAAAGGACAAGTCAGTTAATCTGGATTTACAACTAAAATGGTTAATTTTTGTTTGCTTAGAAGCCAGACTGGCAGTATATGATTAAGAAATTCCTCAAAAGACCTGGTAAATCCCCTAGGACCACAGATGTGGAGTGAAGACAAGGAATCCATCTGAAAGAAATCAGGCCCTGGAAAACAAACTCAACCTCGAGGTGGACTGGTCAGTGCTAGATGATTATCTAGCAAATTTAATGATGAAGATTCCTGCAAAGGCCAGATGTTGATTAGTTGGTTTTCTGCTGGGAAAGATGCCACTTTGGAAGACCAAATTAAAATTCAATGTCGGCTGAAGGAAGGTATCCTAGTGTGTCACCCCACAATATCCAATAATGCCCATTCATCTCCAGCTTAATTTTTTTCCAGTGAGTCATAATTTTCTATTTATTACTGTTCAGTTGAATTAACTCATTAATTCAGTTCAAACTGCAATTCTAATTCGAGTGGCCATAAAATTCATGTTAATCTTACAGCGTTAGCATTCTCTCTGGACATAGGCTGGGATAGAGATGGCATGGACTGTGACATCAACAGGTTGTGTGATCGCATGCTGAATGAACATAAGTTTTGTCAACAATAAAAGAAAAAAAATTATCTGCCCCCCCAGATGGCTGCATTAAATAAAATGTAGTATATAAACAGTCCTGAGGTACTATGCATATTAAAAAATATTAAAAGTGCCAAGTAAATTTCTTTTGGGAAATAAAAAACATGTTTTTCAAAACCTGAATAAAAAATCATGTTTATACCTTGAAGCCATATTTATTTTATTTGAAACTATATTAATAATAATAATAACAATAAAATTTTTGACAACATCCTAGATGCTAGGCATTGCTTTATGTGTTTTACATGTATTAACACAACTAATGTTGACAACCACCCAATGACCCCAAGAGGCAGAGATAATCCTTATCGTCATTTTTCAGATGAGAAAGTCTTAGCACATATAGGTTAAGTAATTTGTTCAACATCACATAGTACTTGGCGGCAGAACCAGAATTATATCTCAGCCAGTCAGACTGTAGATTATATCCTTTCCCCCTCCTTGCCATCTGTGTCACTCAGGATAGATTAAGTTATGCTTCAATAAAAATAATCTCCAAATCTCAGTGGATTAAAGCCAAAAGTATTTCTCACTCATACAAGTCCATTGCAGGACACATAGGGGATCTTCTCCATAAGTGCCTTACTCAGGGCCTCCACTGTCTTGAATTTGTTGCCATGAAAATAAGGAGGGTATGTGGTAAATATTTTAATCCCACCTAGAAGTGACAAATATGTCAGCTCACATTTCACTGGTCAAATCAAGTCATCATATAGACATGCTGAACTTCAAGGCAGTGGCAAATACAAATTCACCATATCTGTGGAATAAAAATAACTGGAATGTTGGTGAAGAACCCTACTGACTTCAAAACTAAGCATCAAACACAAACACATACACAAACATGCTTTCATACACACAAACCCCAATGTAAAGGTATTGTATAGCGTGCCAATACATAGAAGCGGGCTGAAAATTTTAATCAACCCTATTTTCTTTCTTTCTTGTTTTCTTTCTTCCTCCCCTCCTTCCTTTTTTCCTTTCTTCCTTCCTTCCTTTCTTTCTTTCCTTCTCTCTCTCTTTGTCTCTCCCATTCTGTTAACGAATTGATCTTTATTGAGGATCATTTGTCCTAGTCACTCTGAGGACAATAATGGTAAACTACTGAGTCAGGATGTCTTTAAAAAAAAAACGTAACCTGATACGCAACAGGTCAAATCTTTATGGACTGATGTAGAATAACTTTAATATCAAGCTCTGATACTCAAATTAGTCTGTCACCTGTTAGTTACATCCTATTAAGGAGCATTATAAATTGATTTGTCAATAGTTGGCCTACAGATATTCAAAGATATTGAAATAATTGGATACATTTATCTAAATTTCATCCACATAGGAACATTGGCCTCATTTTCTTCTTGGTCATTTACCAAGCACATATATTTATACATAAACTTCGTTATCTGTCATCCTCATGTAAACTAGGTGTCAGTCACATGACAGCTTCAAGTTTCCAGACTATTTCTTAACATTTTTAAGGAGTGTCTCATCTCAGGCTCTATGACGAGGTAAATGCAGCGTACCACCACATATTTCTCAGGATTTGGGGGAGGAATAAAAATTTATAATCTACCAGTGATGTTCATACTCCAATTTTCTACCTTAGACTTTTTTCATTCTTTCTTCTGTTTCACTCTTTGCAGATAATGCGTTCAAGCACAAACATGGTAACAAGCCCCTTTTCTATAATCTCCTGCAAATACCATGTACTAGTTGGTTTGGGTTGGCATAACAAAATACCACAGACTGGGTGGGTTAAACAAAAGATATTTATTTTCACACAGTTATGAAGCCTGGAAGTCCAAAATCCAGGTATTGGCATATTTGGTTTCTCCTGGCTTACAGACAGCTGCCTTCTCGCTGGGTTCTCACAGGGCCTTTTCTCTGCACAAACACATCCCTGTATCTCTTCCTCTTCTTGTAAGGACACCAGGCCTATTGGATTAGGACTCCACTCTTAGGACCTCATTTAACCTTCCTTATCTCCTTTAAGGTCCTATCTCCAAATACAGTCTCCCTGGGGCTTAGGATTTCAACATATGACTTTTAGAGAGGACACAATTCAGTTCATAACATATCACTACATAAGACTCAGAAGCGGGGCTGGCCCCGTGGCCAAGTGGTTAAGTTCACGCGCTCCGCTGCAGGCGGCCCAGTGTTTCGTTGGTTCGAATCCTGGGCGCGGACATGGCACTGCTCATCAGACCACGCTGAGGCAGCGTCCCACATGACACAACTAGAAGGACCCACAACAAAGAATATACAACTATGTACTGGGGGGCTTTGGGGAGAAAAAGGGGAAAAAATAAAATCTTTAAAAAAAAAAAAAAGACTCAGAAGAATTCTATACTTCTACTGAAAATAATTGGTAAAAATAAAGAGTCAGTTCACCATGGCACATCATAAAACTATACTGTTTTATTTTCATTGGATTATTTCTTGTTTTTATTTTTCTTTTTGGTACTGTGAACAGAGCTCATAAGCAAATAATACTTACAATTAAAATCTTAGACATCAGTCTTCTTGAAAATCTTTTGGTCATTCTTACTATTGGGAATTCCTTACTAGTATCTCTGGGTTCACGGCCCTGATTTTCACCATGTCACTGGGCTCCTTCTCCCCTTCTCTCCTCCCAGTCTAGCTATTAGTCTTTAACCTACCTCTGTCCTGTCTCAAGCCCTATGGAAAATTGAGCTTTATCTTGGTTTCAGAGGCTCTAACCAGACCGTGTGCTAATGAATCTCTACCTTCCATTCATTAACAGAGCTTCTTAGAGAATTTTCCTAAAGAAAGAACCAAGTTCTTGGAAAAGGAACTAGCTCTTTGCCTAGCAGAGAGAAGGAGATATAGTAAACTTTGATTCTGTATAGATGTGTGTGTGTGTGTGTGTTTGTGTGTGCGCGCATGCGCGTGTGAGGAAGATTGGTTCTGAACTAACGTCTGTTGCCAATCTTCCTCTACTTTGTATGTGGGACACCACCACAGCATGGCTTGATGAGCAGTGTGTAAGTCTGCACCCAAGATCCGAACCTGAGAACCCCAGGCCGCCGAAGCAGAACATGCAAACTTAACCTCTATGCCACCAGGCCAGCCCCTGATTTTGTATAGATTTTAAATAGTTAAATGGTTATTGGAGATACTGCAACTGAGGCTTAGGGCACTGTTTAAAAAGAATTTGAGAAACTCAGAAACGCAAAGGAATATATCATATTGTGTAGAAATAAAATAAAATTTAATTCTAAAACATGTGATGAACTCCAATATTTTCTGTTCTATTTCATATGTCATTGTGAATATTAAGCTGAATTGTAAACTCTAATGGGTTGTGACCTGTGTTACAGGTTATCCTGGGACCTGTTAGAAAAAACTGGCTTAAGGAGGTTAAATTAATTAACCAAAATTCAAGAGCTACTCAGTGTTGGAGACAGAAACACAATCCTAGTTTGCCTCAGTTGAAAGCCTATACAAGCATTATTAAAATCATGAAAAGTTTGTGTCTTCTCCAGGGGATGAACACTATATTCATGAGTCTGCAGGAGTTCTCAGTGGAAGCAGTTCACAGAGAAATAAAGAGCACGCTTCCACCTTTTACCCAGAACTGCTCATGCCTGCCTGTGAGGATGCCCAAATTCTCCTTCAAAGGGGACTGCAGACTCCATTAGGTAGTTAACTTTGAAGATGTTTTGCACAACTGCTGTTTTAGAGCATTTTTATAAAACTCAACACTATCATTAGAACTGTGATCCTTGCACAGTGGTAACGTGGTAGCTCATTATATCTGTGCAAGTTTTAACATAAAGAGGAAGTACCGCACAATTTACCTAGTGCGGCAAATTTAATGCCATGATAAATAAACACAGGAGGTTTTTTTTTTCTTTTACTCCACAAGAACTGCACCAATCTTGGATTAAGTACACACACACACACACACACACACACGCACTAACCTAACTCACAGCCACTGAAATATAAAGATATTTTATGCCCAATCTCCAGAAGTCAAATGGGAAAGATGTAACAAAAACTTAACATTAATAAGAAGGAGTAGGGTGGAAGTAGAAGAGGGGCAACGTATTTAGCTGGAAAATAGCAAACAGAAATAGCTCCTGTCCTTTGTCCCCACCTCTAAGCTAAGAGCTGTTTCTCAGGCCTGTCTCCCACACTGCCAGAGGAAGTACTTATGGAGAGAAACAAGGACAAGGACTCCAGCTTCACACATTTGTCTCCAATAACCTGGTCACTAAAGTATGAAGGACCGCCTCTGGTGGTTTCCTCTCCTGGGTTAGACATTAATCTTGAGATGAGATGGTGCTAAGTCACAGTGGACTTAAGGCAGCTTGAACACCATTTGGCAAGAATGGGGTAAGAGATGGGATGGGGGAAGGACATGAAGAAAGACATATATATTCCATAACATTGCCAACATTAAGAATAGACTTTTCTATTTCCTTTTTTTCTTCACAATAAAACAAGAGAGACTCAATAGGTCATCTCACTTGACTCATCAAATGACATTTGAATTTATTCTACCACATTATCCCAAACCAACTATTAAACTGTGTGTGTTTTTCAAAATATTTCCAATCTCTTGCAGATTGATATTTTTGTAAAATATAAAACAATCTGGATCACGCGTTAATTTTAATTTTTATAAAAATTTCTAAACATTTCTCTTATTTTCTCAAGTTATCTTATTTTGGACTCACAATAAAAAGTTACACTACTAGTCAAACCTATATTTGACACCCCCCAGCATTACTACAATGATCATTATATCTTGAGACAATTTGATTACATTTTCTGAATACAGAGAGAGTGAAAACAGTGAGTCAGGCCTTCAGCTCGGTGATGGGGATAAAAATGATGATTAAGTCAGGATCTGTGTGTGTGGAGGGGTTCTCAGCCCAGCCCGGAAAGTTGGGGGTGAGGTGAAGGATTCCAGAAGAAAAGATCCAGAGCAGTCTTGAGGAAAGAATGGGAATTAATCAGATGTGATAGGAAAAGAACAGAGCAAACAACATGATTAACCATATGAAAATGTGAATGGATGCTCAGAAAACTATAAGCAGTTTGGTGTACAGAAGCCTAAAGTGTGCCCTCTTTCTCTCTTTCTTCTTTCTATCTGATACAGAGCCCTATTGGTCTTTCTGTAGCTTCTAGTCATTGGTCCTAGGAACAATCCCATGGAGACCAATATTAGTCAGGGACTTTATCACCACTAATGGCAGAGAGAGAGAGAGAGAGAGGCAGAGAGAGAGAGATAAAGAAGAAGATGAAGATGAAGAAGAAGAAGGAGGAGGAGGAAGGAAGAGGAGGAGGAGGAGGAAAAGAAGAGGAAGGGAGGAAGGAAGGAAGAAAGGAATCTCAAATCAAACTACCTCTAAAAAAAAGTAAAGAGAATTGTTTTGAACATCACGCAATGGGCAATATTTTCCATTCCTAGAATTCCCAGCCTGTTTCTAATTGGCTACATTCCCCTAATCTAATCATTATGACAGAGCATTGTGGAATATGCACACTATTAGAGCTCCTCACATTCTACTTCTGGAGCTGTGTCTCCAGTGAATCCTACCTAAGTCACATGGTTGCCAACTAGGAAAGAGTGAATTCTCTGAACAAGAATCAGGATACGTTCTGGAAAAAAAGAATGGATACGAGAAGTGGGTTAAGGGAGATCTGGGCCCACTGAAATCCTCAATATGCCTCACGGAATGTTCTAACCCTTCTCACATATGGCAAGGTTGAAAATATGTGAATCACTCTTTGTGTATTTCTTAGGGTTAAACAAACACAATTTCTTTAAGTGTGTCCCACATTTCAGATTCATTCAATAACTCAGTAACCACATTGGGGAAGATAAGTATGTCAAAATATTTCATTTAAAAACGTGAGAAATGAAAACTCTTCAGTGACTTCCCAGTGGCTCTTAGAATCAAGTTCAATAGCTCTAATGTGACCCAAAAGATCACACATGATCAATCATTGCCCCCAAATCCAGACTCTGCTCTGCCACACTGCCTGAAAGCTCAGAATATCCCCATCATGCTGACCTCTCCCTCTCTCACTGGTTGTCCAAGTTGGACTCCTTCCCTGCCCTGAATCCTTGCATATATGTCTTTCTCAGCTTAAAATACTCATTGCTCCACACTTTGCCTTTTCCCCTGACTTTACCCTCACCTCGGACATCTTTGAGGTTTCAGATTCCTGCCTTTAAGGAGTGCCTCTCTCTCTTCAGCCTAGGTTAAGTCCTCCTAGTGTGTGTTCACGCTGAACTCTCTTCTTTTGCTTCCTTCTTTCAAAAAGAAGTTGAGGAGAATTGTAATTATATAGTAATTGTGATGTCTCATTTCCCCACTAGAAGGAAAGCTCTATGAAAACAGAGAACTTGTCTGTTTTGTCTTTCCAGGCATAGTATAGTGATTCTGTATATCAAGTATTTAATAAATACCTGCAAATGGGTATGTGAATTTTTCAACGAACATTAATAATAAGTAAAACATCCTTAGTACTTACTATATAACAGTTTAGAGACAACTATTAAGAAAAAAGGAAGGCAAGAAGAGGTTAAGTGACTTGTTCAAGGTGACACAGTCTAGAAAAGAGCACAGCTGGGATTTGAATATTGACAGCTTGACCACAGAATAAAGGTACTTACCAAGCTTTTCTAATTCTTAGTAATTAACATTAATAAAACCCAATACCATGAGAGAACTAGAGTTCTGGTTCTTTTCCCCAGTCTGGACTTAAGTCTCTTTGACTCTCACACTGCTGCATTTTACTTAACTCTTTCAGAGCCTTTACTGAGAGGGGAGGAAAGGGATTTGGATCCGAAAATTGGAATCCCAGGTCCTGGAAAGTCTTGACAAAGCATTTACTTGTGGAAACAGTAATCTACAGCTACCTGGGGGCCCAGAGCCTTCAACCTGGGGACAACGTCCATGAGAAAGCGAGGTCTGTAACACTCCATTTGGGGAGGGGAGAGCAAGGGAGGCTGTGTTCTGCAATCTCTGGTTTTATTGGTGGAGATACTAAAGGCTTCATGAGACTTCAGTCCCTCAGCATTGCCCACCACCAGTATTGTCAGCTTCTACACTAAGGATTTTATGTCAACCCTTGGCTTGCAGGGTAGAGAGAAGAGAGATTCCATGACATGACCACTTGATCTCACTGGGAGAAATGGCCCTTATACAGCTTTGCTAATCCCCTAATGTCACAGATTAGACACTAATGCCAGACTTATTGCTGCTTCTTTTTTATTTTTAATGTTTTTAATCGATGAATTATCATGGAAGTTAGTGACCTTTGGTTCTGCTAAAGACAGTATAGTATTAATATGTGGGCAGGAAATTCTGGAAAGTTCTCTTACTTGCAGGAAATATAATTTCTTTTTAAAAAGGAAATGGTTTTGTTTGGGAAAGTATCCTGATAAGCTGTTTGGGGAGAAAAATAAAATCCTGAAGGATTGAATGTTGGCAGGAAGCAAGTAAAACTAGGAAAAGCTCAAGGGCTCTGCTCTTGCTCTACAACATTGGCAGACTTGGTTTGTGCTCGGTGAGGGAGAAAGAAATGACAGAGCGGGGAAGGCTAGGAAGCATCTGTGCAGTGGTGAGAAAGATGGGAACTTGAAGCTGGGGTGCTCCACAGGGACAAGCAACCAGGAACGGGTCAAGCGGGAGGCTGGCCAAAGTACATTTTAAACCAGAGAATGTTTAACATTCAATTAGGAGGGTTTTATGCAGCCGTGATGTGATTTCTGCCTGCTCAACCACTCCGCCTCAACTCCAGCAAAGTCTACTATGAACACGTACACCATATTGAGGATTCATTTTTGCTTTTGTTTAATCTTTTATGAAACACAGAAAGGGGCAGTTGCCTGCCTGGAGTGAGGTGGGGCAAGAAAGAAAGGGCACATACAAGAGAGCAAGACATGAAGATATTTAATTAGGAGGAAGTAGAGAAGGTCCAGGGGGCCACGTTATGATGCCAACTGGAATTCTCACAAATTCTGGAGAAGAATCTAGACTTCTTCCCGCTTGAAATTGATCCACCTGATTTTATTTAGTTCTCAAAGCACTAGGACACCTAGAATGATCTCTAATTTACAGATGTATTAAAATTAATGATCGTTTTATGCATGTTTACATTTATTTGTTCTCTTTGCCTGATCATACTGAGACCCGTAACACACCAAAATAGTGATTTGGGGGCTTGAGAGAGACACACTGTATTTATGCACTTTGCTGTTCATGTGAAATGCTGATGGCAGTGAAACCCTGTTAAAAAAAAAAAGCGCCAATTTTAGCATTCTCTATCAATATGATAATAATCAGTGAATATTGTGAGTCACACACATTGAATTTTTATCTCTATGTGTTTGCTCTTCTCATAGACTATTAGCTAAAATAAGCCTTAAAATAGAGTATCTTTGTATAAATGAACTCAAATTATCTTACTTTCTACTAATAACTAGTAGTATTTATAGTGCTCTTACTATCTTCCTGGCATGGTGCTAATCCCTTTCCACACCTTATCTCATAGAAATCTCAGTCATGGATGCTCGTTCCAGTTTATAGCTGAGTACTCTGGGGTTCAGTGCGGGGAAGTAGTTGGCAGAGTGACACCGTTATTGGAGAATAAACATAAACTTTGAACCTGTGGGTGTCTGTCCCAAACTCCATTCACTGTTTACTGACTACATCTCAAGACAATCTAAAAATAAACTTTAAAAAATGAAAACCTTAAGAGGTCAACCTAGTGGCATAGTGGTTAAGTTCGCACACTCTGCTTCAGCGGCCCTGGGTTCATGGGTTCGCATCCTGGGCGCAGACCTGCACACTGCTAGTCAAACCATGCTGTGGTGGCATCCCACACATAAAATAGAAGACTGACACAGATGTTAGCTCAGCAACAATCTTCCTCAAGCAAAAAGAGGAAGATTAGCAATAGACATTAGCTCTGTTCCAATGCTCTTCACAAAAAAAAACAGAAAAGAACAACAAAAAAAGAAAACTTTAAAAGCACAGCTTGAATGACTCACTTTGGAAAGAGAGATGAGGTTTAGTCCCATCACCAGCCTTAGAGGATCAGTCCCACTAGGTTGTCCAGACATCCAAGGTGGCCAAGGCGTTCTTACCAACACGAAGCTGAACATAATGAGAAAGGAAAGCAACTTGACATTTTTTTTGTCTTTTTAGGAACAAGGAAGTTGGGAAACATATCCACTTTAACTTCTTTGTATGCACCTTTCCCTTCAGTCCTTGTGGCCAACTTGACAAAAGTTTATCTTTGGCTGTTTGCACACCTGAAAATAATCATACTACTGTAGTAGCATGGGGCTTCAAGTACCACATTTTGGTAGTGAAAGAAAGAAAGACAAAAGGAAGGAAGGAAGGAAGAAAGAAGGGGAGAAAGAGGGGAAGAAGAAAGGGAGGAGGGAGAGAGGGGCAGAAAGATAAAATACAAGGACAAAAAGTCCTTTCAATGTGAGAAGTGGAATTAGCAAAGACTGTCTTATGCTGCCACCATCTAATCATTGTAAAGCATACAGATTTCGGAAAGATTCAGATTATTGAGAAGTTTTCTTATTTGACAAAGTTTGAAGGTTTTTATTCATTTTGCCATTGTAAATGTTGAGTACATCTATTTACATATGTGTGTGTACATATACATACATAGCACATATGTATAAAGTAAACTAACAACATATAACATCATACATTCTATCAAGATCATACAGAGAACTGAAATGGATCTTTTAGAAAAGTGATGTCTAACCTTCATTTCCAAATCGTTACTTTTTGAAGCTGGCAAAGACCTTAGGAAGGCTTGGAAAATCCCCCTCTGGAGGCAGCAGTGATTGTTTCTATGGCATCTGACTAGCGGCCACCTTCCCTCAAGAATCTAGGGGCAGGAAGTGCATTATGTTTTGGAGGTAAAACAAAACATTATAAAATAGCTCCAATTATTGGAAAGAATATACTTGCTCCATACTGTATGTCTCCCTAAAATTTCCACCCCTGGATTTTGGCCCCAGAGAAACAAGGAAGATGCACCCTCTTTTTTTCCACAAGACAATACTTCTTAAGCTTTTTCTTCTTTGGTTAAAAAAAATCTCAGGCTCTGTTCCTTCTCTATTTTCTGAGATAAATTTTGGGAACCTTAACCTATTTTAGTGTTCTCAATAGAGAGGCATTATGGTTATAATAAGATTTTTTCAAGTCACTAAGATGAGAGGCATCACAGCAAGAGATTGTACTGAAACAAAGATTCAGGGCAAGGGATCAGGAGCTCCACACACATCTCCAGACTCCCTCTGTAGCCAGCTAATAAGAAAGTAGTGACCTTTCACTCAACTTACCATCTTTTACACTCTGCCTTATTTTAAAACATTCTGTTCTCTTTATCTATGAGCGAGATATATTTCTTATAGAAGAATTTAAAAATGTTGATAAGAAACAGTGAAAAAAAGGACTGTACTAATAAAGAAGGAATATATAGATATTTTAGGGTATAGCTTGAGTTCTATATTGATATATTTTATGTTTTGTCTTATAAAACTGGGTCACATGAAACGTGTTTCTAAAACTCATTTGAAAGGATGCATATTTTCACCTATGACACCAATTCTGCACTATCACACAACTTCCCTTTATCAGGATTACTTACTTGACTTGCAAGATGCAAGCAGATAATGGATAGGCTGGGCTAGAGAAAGACAATATTGAAGGGTGTGGTAAATAGATTTTGATCACCTTATCCTCCTGATTCACAATGTGTTTTCATAATCTTTCAACATATTCTCTCTCCTCTGTCTCTCTGTCTTTGTCTCTGTCTCTTTCTCTCTCTTGTGCATCTACAGATTAAATGCAGTCATGGGTCATTTAACAATGGGGCTACATTCTGTTCTGAGAAATGCCTTGTTAACTGATTTTGTCATTGTGCGAGCATCATATGTGTACTTACACAAACCTAGATGGTATAGTCTACTACACACCTAGGCTATATGATACTAATTTTCTGGGACTACCATCGTATATGCGGTCCATTGTTGATCAAAGCATTGTTATGCAGTACATGACTATAGTTTAATCATTGAAGTCATCTTCCTTCATGGATTGTTGTATTCATTTGGTTAAAAAGTTGTTCGTTTAAGAGAGCATTAATAAAAGTTCAAGTGAAAAAGTTGTTTAAAAACTTTGGGTTGTTTCTGTGTTAAATCTGACTTAAATCCATTCTTCTCAAAACAGGTTGCAATTCTTCTATAACTATTTCTTAATTGTAAAAAACAAATAAACTATGCAGGAAAATTCTCGTAATTTTGAGGATGGCTTACTCTGACTGTGGCAGGCTTTTCCCAAAGATCAACCTTTCCAAGATGAGGGGGGCAATAGCTGACTGAGGAGAGAAATAATAAACAAAATAAATCAGTACATTATACAGCATATTAAAAGTTATAAGTGCTGAAGAGAGAAAAAGCAATTAGAAAATAGGGATTTGAGGGTGAGGTAGTTTGCAAATTTATATAGAGTGGTTGTGAAAGTGTCTTTAAGAAGGTGATTGAGCAAAAACTTGCATGTTGAGAAGGGGTTAGTTTTGTGAATACTGGAGGAAGAGCATTCTAGGCAGAGGAAAGTACAAGCGCAAAGGCCTTGATGCATTAGCAAGGTTGACACACTTGCCCCAGGAACAGCAGGTTCTAGTGGCAGAAGTGGGATAAGCCAAAGGCCGAGTAGCAGGGGAGGTATCCAGAAACATTCCCGGACACCAGATATTGCAGAACATTGTAGACCGTTGGAAGGAATTTGGTTTTATTCTGAGTAACATGGGAACCTATTTCAGCATTTCGAGCTGAAGAGTAACACTACCTAACTTCTGTTTTCAAAGGCTCTGACCACTGTGTTAAAGGACAACAAGGATTGAAGACCTCATTCCAATTAAGAAGCTTTTCTAATAATCCAGATGAGAGCTGATAGTGGCTTAGAACAAGAGCATAGCAATGGACGTGGCACAAAGTGGCTGGAATCTGCATATACTTTAAAGATAGAACAAACAAGATACCTGATGGACTGGATGCAGAGTTGAAGTAAAAGGAGGTGTGTGGACTGAGCAGAGAGGACAAGCAAGAGAGCTGAGCCTCTTCACAACTACTCTCTTCTGATTCGTACATAAATCTTGATCATTTGTTGACTGAGGAGGCAAGTTTTAAAATCTAACACAAAGCACAAAAATCACAGAATATCAAAAAAAGAGTGGAACATAGAAATTACTTGTGCCCCTTTATTTTACAGATATAGAATCTAAAACTCAGACGGGCAAATACAATTCCCCTGAATCCTTTGTGCTCCTTTCACTGCATAGAAAAACGTAAACTTTTACTAACTAGAGCATGCACACAGTCAGATACACAGATCATAAGTGTATAGTTAGGTGACATCAGAACAAGCTCATGGTCATGTAATCAGCACCCAGATGTGAATACCAATAGTACTTCAGAAGTCCCCACATCCTGCCTCCTGGTGACTATATTCCCTCCAAAGTAATAGCCGCTGTCTCCAGTCTTCTAAAACTGTAAATCTTGACTGTTTTTTAATCCAAAAAAATGAAATCATATGGTACATCTCTTCCTTCAGAATTATTTTCATGAGATTCATGTGTGTTGTAGAAGGTGCTTGCAGGCATTTATTTTTGTTATAACAGCCTGCTTCCCTAAATATAAAATTTATTAATCCAGTTTACTGTTAACAGACATTTTGAGTTGTTCTCTGCCTTTTTTTCTTGGTTATTATGCTTAGTGCTGCTGTAAATATTTTTGTACATGTTTGGTGAACTATTTTATCCTCTACTTGGAGTTATATGGCATTACCAATTATAGCTTCACCTCTCGTCCAATAGCACAGTTGCTTCGCAAATCGTTATTTTTTGATGATTTGGCTTTAACATGTGATTCCCCAGGAAATTAGCTATCAGCTACATTTTATGAAAACAAAGATTTGCGTATCTCTCAAAGACGTGATTTCTGCCAACTTTCTTGTTCTTACAGATTCTTTAAAACATGGCAGACTGCTGTTCTTCCCTAAGGATAATTGGCAGCTGAAGAGCACTAAGAAAGACACAAGTCCCATAATGAGTGATTTAGCTATTCTGGCTTGGCTATAAATTTAAAAACACAGGGAGAGTGAATACTATTATTCCAAAGGGAGAGTTTGGTTAGAAATAACAGGAATAATATGGTAATAAAATCATATAATAATAACAATAATAATTCAAGCTATAATTTATGGAGGTAGGTAGCATAGCATGGTGGTTAATAGAATGGGAGCTGGACCCAAACTGCTTGGTTAGAATCTCAGCTCTGCCACTTCCTAGCCATATGAACCTGTTCTGCCTCAGTTTTATCATCTGTGAGATAGGAAGAATAATAGTACCTGTTTCAGAAAGAGTTGATTGAATGAGGTAACATGTGAAGCACAGAGAACTATATTTGAAATATACTAAGCATTATACATCTATTAAAAATTACTGTTATTATTTTTGAGCATGTACATAGATTATTTCTAGTTCTTTTTACCATCTCTCAAGATAGCTATAACTATCCCTAAACTTATATAAAGTATCTTTTTTTCTTATCTCATATTTAATTTTCTACTCTTCTGTGCTTATTGTGGCCTCTTTTTTTAAAATATATATATATATATTTTGCCTTTTGAATGCCTTTCTTTACTGGGCAGTTCCATTTGCCTTGTCTAAGTGCATCAAGGGCAAATCTACGTGAAATTTTCTTATAGCCCATTTTACAGATTCAGTTATGGAAGTGCACATATGTTAAATAACTTACCCAAGGCTTTACAGCTAATTAAGTCATCAAATTCGTGTCTTTTTTTCTGAAGCCCAGTGGTCTTTTGCTTTTTCTTGCTACCCACTGTGGCTTAATGAAAAACTTAAGTCTTTAGTGGGTCTGACTGTTATGAGCTACTTTTAATATGCTGAGTTAATTGAACATTGATCTTCTGGATCCTCATTTCTAGACTACAACACTTATAAGCCTTCCCCAAATTGTCCCCAGACCAAATTTTGATTCCTCATTTTGATGCTCTTGAAACATCATAACTAGTAGAGAAAAAACGCAAAAATAAAATCAAAGAAATGGCATGAACATTTCTGTGTTTTCTGTGCAGAAATTTTAAGCTATATTGAAGCTCATTTCAGTTAAAATTTAAAAGCAGTTGGTAGTAAATTAAAAGGTCCAGTTTTAATAAAGATAAAGTGAGATGCCAATGTTTCTCCCACTAAATGTAGACAAGAATCTGGACAAAATGCGTCGAGAAACTCTCTGAAGACTCTGAAAAGTAAATGATAGCAGAAAGACTGGGGTCAAAAATGAGAGTTTTCAACTATTACTGAACTGGCAGTTAAGTTTCCTTTTTTCCTTTGAATTTTTCTAGCCTGGATTCAAAGATAACAAGATATTTAGAGTGTGCACCAAAAATGGACAGAAAGAATTTTAAAAGAATGTCTTTGTTTCTGGTACAAGTAGTGGGACAAGGAACCTTCATGGGGCAGACATAACAGGAGAAAGCCCACAATTTTCTTTTGTTGTTTCTTTCTGCTAACCTGGCCCCTAAGTAGTCTCACAGTAGCACAGAAGCAGTAGCAACTGGGAAGATAAGTAAAATTCCACCGGAGGAGAAACTGTGGTCTCAAAAGTGTTGGGGACTCCCAATTGTTTTCTTTTTCTCTTAACTTCTGTTTTCTTGGCACTAAGGACAGACTTAGTCACAGAAAGTTCATGACAGAATAGGGAGATTAAGGTCTGATTTTGTTGTCAGATGATCAGAACAAGGACCCCCCAGTACAAGAAAGTTTCAGGGAGATCACAGAAGGGAGACACCTCAAGAAAATGATCCCCAAAATTGTGTCTGAGCTTATCCCAAATCTATGTATTCATGAATCTATGCAGCATACCAAGTACTTTGAGAACTGAAATAAAGCAACAACCACCTCTCAGTTCTTAGACTGACCATTGAATGGTGTGCATGGAAAAGATCTGAACAGAACTGCAAAGGCTCTTAAGACTGACTTGACATTGGAACCATAGCCCTCAGGTCTGTAAGAACATGGTTGCTGAACATAACATGGTCAATTGCCTGCTGAAACATAAAGATCAACTTTGTCAATATGACTCTGAGGCTCATAGCATAATATCAAAAATGCGCAGACACAAGCCATAACTCTCAACATATGATGGGGCAAGAAATCTCAACATCTGGCAAAGAGAAAAAAAATGAATTGGTGTCACTCTGAGATGACATAGGTGTTGGAATTATCAAATAAATATTTTGAAGAAGTTGTCATTAACATGATACAAGGAGTAAGTCTGAATATTTTTGAAGCATCTGAAAAGATAGAAGATCTCAGAAGAAAACATAGAAAATATTTTAAAAAAAGGAAAATTTACAAACAAAAAACACAATAACAAATTTTGAAAAAAATGATCAGATGGGCTCAATAGCAGATGGAGATAACAGAGAAAAGAATTTACAAATTTGAAAATCCATCAATATAAATTATCTAATACAAAAAACAAAGGGGAAAAGAGAATGAAAAAAATTTACAGAGCCTGAGGGACCTGTGAGATAGAACCGAAGACCCAACATTCATGCTCTCAGAATCCCAGAAGGAGGGACTGTAAGCATGGCAAAGGAAAAAAATAATTAAAAGAATAACACCTGAAAAGCTTTAACAAAATAAATTAATTAATAAATGCAAAATTTCAGTGAACACAAACAGAATAAATCAAAAATATTCATGCTCAGACACATCATCATAAAATGACCAAAAATTTAATAAAAAGAAAGATTAAAAAATTATTGAAAGTAAGTAGAAAAAACAAAGCATCACTTATAGGGGAACAGAAATTCAAGTGATTGTGTATTTCTCAAAAAAAAAAACAGCCAAGGAGTGTAGAAAACAGTGAGACAACATTTCTACAGTGGTGAAAGTAAAGAATTGTGAACTCAGAATCTATATCCATCAAAAATATCTTTAAAGAATAAAAGTAGAATAAAGAAATTCTTAGATGAGAGAAAACTGATAAAATTTGTCAGGAGCAGACCTGCTCCAAAAGAAATTCTTTCAGATAGAAGGGAATTTATACCAGATGGAAACTTGTAAGCTTCAAACTGAAGGAAGAGAAACAGAAATGTTAAATAAATGGTTAATACAAAAAAACTAGGTTTCTCCTTTTAAGTTTTTAAAAAATATATATGGCAATTGAAAACAAAAACTATAACATTACCTGACAAAGTTTTCAATAAACATAGACATAATATAAACAACAATTACAACCTAAAGAGAGGAGGATACAAGACCTCAGTGGTGGTAAGGTTTCTACATTTCACTTCAATAATAAAATACTAATCCTGAGTAGTCTGTGAAACATTATGTATGTATATTATAATCTCAAGTGCAACGACTAAAAAAGCATACAAAAAGATGAAGTAAAAAACATAATAATTAAATTAAAAAGGAATGTTAAATAATATTAAAATAATACAAAATAAGACATAAATGGAAATCAGGGGAACAAAAAACAAAGAAAACAAATAATGACACTATACACTTAATCTAAATATATCAAGTATTGTGTTAAATATAGGTGGTCTAAACATCAAATAAAATGTCAGAATGGATGAAAAACAAACAATGAAACTATATACTGTCTCCAAAAATGCACTCTAAATACAATAAAAGTGAAAGGATAGAAAATGACATGAAAATGCTAATCAAAAAAATAGAAGTGATGGGAGACAACTCTCCCTGTATCCTGCATCTCTGCACATCTTGCAAGCTAGGCACTGACTGACGTTTGTTCCAAGCAATCTTTTCGGGAACTTTTCTTTAGTGAATGGCCCTGGAAGACAGACACAGTATCTTACTCTGGATCAAAAGGCAGACATATTACAGCCCAGTTTAAAAGAAGTGGGGGCCCTGAGCTCAGACTTCCTCACCTACTTACCACTAGGCATGAGTCATAGGCCCCTCTTCATGTTTTCCTCTGGGAAATGGAGCTTAGGAACTTGATGTGAAAATGCTAAGAGGTTGAATAGTGCTATTTATGTGAGATATAAATTGTCCTTTGTCTCTGACTCAAGATTTTTGTGTCCTCCATTAACATCCATGGACCTGTAGAGTAGACCTGTGAGTAGAGTAAAATCTCAGCCTCTCACAGATCTTGAAATGGAGCGGTCATATTAGGATCAAACAACGTATACTTTACAGCAAAGAAAATTACCACCAATTTTACAGAAGGACAAAGTCTTAATTCACCAAGAGAACATACAGGTCTTAAATGACTAGACAGCAAATAACAGAGCCTCAAAATACATGAGCAAAAACTGATAAAACTAAAAGGGAAAATGGACAAATATATAGGTGTAGTAGGAGACATCCATATTCTTTTCTCTTTAGTAGATAGAACAAGTAGATAAACTATCAGAAGGATATATATGAACTGAAAAACATTCTCAACTAAACGGCGTCTAACTGACATTCATAGAATATGTCATATAATAGTGGCAAGATACAAATTATTTTCAAGTATACAGAGAACTTTCACAAAGATAAATTATATCCTGGGTTATAAAACTACCCTTAATAAATTTAAAGATTTAAAATCATGTTTCAAGTATATTGCTTGATTATAATAAAATTAGGCTAATGATCAATAACAGGAAGAAATACAAAACATTTCCAAATATTCGGAAATTAAACAACACACTTCTCAGTAATCTATCAGTCAAAGACGAATAACTGGGAGGAGGATGTGACCACAAAATGCAGCAGGAGAGAGTTTTTTTTGAAGATGGAACTGCTCTGTATCCCAACTGAGGGAGTAGTTACACTAATCAATACCTATGGTCAAACTCATGGAACTACACAACAAAAAAGAGAATCAATTTCGTTGTATATAAATTTACAAATTTATAATGAAAATGTAAAAAAAACACAAAACTAAATTTTTCTAGACAAAGAAGCAAAAATATATCCATTACTGAAAAATTTATTTTTAGCTAGTAGCCAAACCATCTTGTGTGGAATTTTGAGTCTCTTTAGAGCACAGTATAAAGGTGTCAACCTACTGGAGGTTGCCCAAGGAGCAGTTCTTCCAGTGTATAATGCAGCTTCACCGGGTGACAAGAAGGCCTGAAGGCCTAACACAAACTTTTCAGAAAAAGGCAACGCTAATCGTAAAAAGCTTGGTGCATGGGATACCCCGTGAAAGTACCCACAATTCTCTCTGCCAAGACCTTGTTTATGTGTAAAATAATAAGAATGAAGGTTCTGGAGAAAAGAGACTACACTACTTACCAGCTTATGATCCTGCATATAAAATCCCTGAGCCTTAGCCGCTTCATTTTAAAAAGGGGCCAATAGTAGTAACTATCTCACTGAGCTGTAGTAAAGAGAAAATTAAGTCTATGTAAAGTGCTGAGAACAGAACCTAAAACATAGTAAGAACTCAATTCATGTTAGCTATAATGGAAAGCTGAATAATGCCCTATCCAATACACCCACATCCTAATCTCCAGTACCTGAGAATGTGCTACCGTACGTGGCAAAAGGGACTTTGCAGATGCAATTAAGTTAAGGGTCTTGAGAGTATCCTGAATTATCCAGGTGGACCCAATGTAATGAAAAGGGTCTTTCCATGTAAGTCAAAGAGGGAGGCACGAGGGTCAGCGACGGATTCAGCAAGTTTGGAAGATGCTATGCTGTCGACTTAACAAGGAAGGAAGAGGCCAGAGCAAAGGAATGCAGGTGGCCTCTAGAAGCCGGAAATGACAAGGAAATGGGATTCGCCCTGGAGCCTCCGCAAGGAGCACAGCCCCTTTGACATCGTGATTTTAGCCGATTGAGATCCATTTGAGACTTCTGAATGTCAGAACTGTGAAATAATAAATTAGTGTTGTTTTAAGCCACTGTTTGTGGTAATTTGTTGCAGCATCAATAGGAAACTCATAAAATTACTTGAAGCAAATAAGTTTTTCCAGTTTTATTCCAACTTATAAAACTTCTTTTCTAACACTTTATAAAAACTCTTTCAAATTCTCTATTTTTCTTACACAGAATGGATGTTTAGAGACCATCCATAAATGCACCCTGTGTGGTGGATAGAAACTCAGACTTGAAATTGGCCACACCTGAATTAAAATCCCAACCCAAACATTTACTAGCCCTGTACCTTGGATGTGTTACCTGACTTTCTGTGCCTGTTTCCTCATAACCACTACAAGGATTAAATTATTGCCTGCCTATAATGTTGTTGTGAAAGTAAGATATTGTCACAAATCACTTAGCACTGAATCTGGCTCTTAATTAGTGGTCATTGATGAGAATTACTAATATCAGTAGTTATCCAACATCCTCAGTTTCCAGATGAGAAAACTGAAGCTCAGAGAAGGCAAAAGACTTGACCGAGTCACACAGCCAGTTCCTAGCATATGCAAGACTAGAATGCACATCTTTTTGCTTTAAGACAACGGCAAGCTCCTCCTGGAGTTGACTCCTTCTGAATATCTTTAACTTATTTTATTTTTATTCTAGGAAACTTTGAGGAGGTAAGCAGAGGTTTAGACTAGAGGACTATGGATCCTAAACGTCTTCTTGTAGAAATCCTTATTCTGGGCTCTCAGCGAAAATTCAAGTTACCTTTTTCCAATCTCCTTTACCATATGATAAAGCATTCTTTTCTAGGTGTCCTTTTTAAATCTCAATTAAAAATCATCTACAGCTAAACTTGTCTCTTTTACACTTCTGAAATAAACGTCTCCTATTTCCTTCCTCTTCAAATGTCTCCTTCTGAAGTAAAATGAGTCAAATGTCAAATAACGACATAATAACCCCCAGGTATCCAACTGTACTTTCTTAGACCTTGTCACTTACGAGGCGATGGAATGAACAGGGAGCCCCAGGATTCACTGCCGCTTGCCACCTGGTGGACATGCGCTCTCACTGCAAAATAATTTTAAATCTGTTTTTACAAGCATCTCTGATCAATAACCTTAGCTCCTTTGTTGTTTTCTCCGAGGGAGCAGAGATCTACTGATAGGAGGGCAGTTTTAAGTGTACTGCATTATCCTCACTTTGAAAGAAAAAACGATTTATATTCAGTTAGCAATTAGTTGCCTAGCAGTTACAATGTGTTAGGTGTTCTCGAAGAGAGACCCTAACTACCACCTAATAGATCACTGTCACTGAAACCTGCATTTATCATGACCTTAAGTGGCAATGTTGCCTGTTGTTTATTATTTTCAAAAACTGTCTCATATCCTCCAGTGGAGTCATACCCTTCGGGGTCTATATATTTCAATTTCCTTAAACAGACACAAACAGGTCCTTCTGGACCTACCTCCTCTTTTTGCCTCCATCCTCATCTTTGATTATTTTCTCATAGTCCATTACATGCATCCTTCCCTCTAGCCATCCTATGTAATTTGTAATTACCTGCTATGAATTGAATGTTTGTGTTCCCCCAAAATTCATGTGTTGAAATCTAATCCCCAGTGTGATGGTATTTGAAAATGGGGTCTTTGGGACATAATTAGGTCATGAGAGTGAAGCCATGGTGATAGAATTAGTACCATTACAAGAAGGGACAGACATGAGAGTGCTTGCTCTCTCTCTCTTGCGTTCTCTCTGCCATGTGAGGACACAGCAACGTGGCTGTCTGTGAGACAGGAAGAGGGCTCTCACCAGGAACTGAACCAGCCAGCACCTTCATCTTGGACTTCCAAGCTTCCAGAACTGTGAAAAATACGTGTCTCTTTTTTAAGCCACCAGACTGTGGCATGTTGTTACAGTTGCCCCAGCTCACTGAGACA
Organism: Equus asinus; assembly: GCF_041296235.1. Classification (NCBI taxonomy): domain Eukaryota; kingdom Metazoa; phylum Chordata; class Mammalia; order Perissodactyla; family Equidae; genus Equus; species Equus asinus. The sequence continues at coordinate 65,409,628 of NC_091793.1, read as the reverse complement.
ACCTCTGGATGTGCCATGCTCTCTTGTGCTTCCTTTCCTTTGCACATGCCATGCCCTCTTCATGGGACTCCCTTCCCCCTACTTTTTTAAATGTCATATTTTATTTAGCCAAATATATCCTTCAACATGTAATCAATAGACCAAAAAAATTAATGAGACACTTTATATTTGCTTTTCAAAACTGTTTTCAAAACTTGCATATATTTTACACTTACAGAACATTCCAATTTAATTAAAAATTTGCTTTCTCAGTCTTATCAGCCACATTTCAAATGTCCAAAAGCCACATGTGGGTAGAGGCTACCAAATTGGACACCACATCTCTATAGGATCCTGGACAGATTCACCTTGTCACAGTCATCTCTTAAACAAAAGATGGTAGCATTGTCATAAAGAAATTGGCAATATTGGTTTCAGTGTCAAAAGAACAATCTTATTCAATTTAAGCATTTATGGGTAACCTGGTGGACTGAGGGACCCCCAGAGATGAGACAGTACTTTTTCCTCCTTAAACCCCTCACATTTATGTATAGCTATTTTCTATGAATTTTTCCACTTAGCTCCAAATTTTATTTTAGTAGGGGAAACAGAAAGCAGCCCCTGATCTCACAATCTGGTCTGGAAAGCCTACCGAGGCCTCCGCACTATCACATGTTATTGCTGGATTCAGTGGCTCTGTGCTCTAATGGCCTGTTTGCATGTCAGTCTGTCCCAATTGACACTGTGCTCCTTGAGGCACAGACTAGACTTTCCTTTTCTGCATTCCCAGTGCCATGGTCATTCCTGGTACAGAGTTGTGCTAATCACCATTTGTTGAATGAATACACATCTCTCTTAATAGGCCTAAGTTAGGTACCAGTCACTAAAAAGTACCCGACTGGATATGATTTGAGTTCAAATCGCGGGGAGAAAATACTTCTGCCTTGCCCCCATCTGAAACTCTATCTTACTCCATCTATCATATTCATTGAGGATATGCTTTTGAGATTTTACTTGATAATATAGCTTCCAGGCATTTTTGCCACATCTAATTAAAATTCCAACCTCTTTGGGATGGAGAGTTTTTCAAGACATTAGTTACTGGTAAATGTGCTTATCAACAGTGATAGCCTGCTGAAAGTAAGGTCCTTTGGGAACAAAACACCATGGGAAGGAGGGACTAGAATGTCTTGGAGAAAACAGGATATACAAATACAAGCAAATGTAGGAAAGTAATAAAAACAAGTTATTTCTAATATCGCAACTTTGCCCATCAATAGATCTACCTCCTGCTCAAAGACTTAAAATGAATATTTTGTTAAAATACAGACACTGATTCAGTTAGATCTGAATTCAAATCCAACTTCTTCCATTCTCAACTCTGTGACTAATGGACGGTTATTTATACTCTCTGAGCTTCCTCTTTCATAACAGAAAAAGGGGTCACAATGTATATCTTGTTTGGGTCCTTAGGGGTGTGATACAGACATGTTGCATGCCTTACCTGATGCTGGGGTCACATAGTAGGAGCTCAATAAACGGTACAATATAAATCCCTTCTGCCCTGTGTTCAAGGACATCCATGACGTGTCTGCAATCTATCCAATATTTTGTCCGACTTCTTGCCGACAACAGATGCCAACATCTATTCCTTGTGTCTGCTCTACACATTTGACCACTGTAACTTTCCATGTGCCATTTCCATGTAAAAGTGTTGATCAAATCACTTTCAAGCTTCCCAAGTAACACAAGATCGCGAGTGGATTTTTGAGAAAGCATTTGAGTTGGGTGTTCACTGTGTTTTGGGGTAAAGAAACAAGAACATTTCCTTATTGTTTAGACTTGAAAACTATTTACTTGGCCAACTAAAATGTCTGCCTAAATCAATGCACAGGAAGTCTAGTGTATTTCACACTTATTGGGTGTCCTCTATGTACAAGGTTAAGAGCTGCTTTGTCTATCATTTACCACTACAGTGAGGGAAGTTAACAGTTCAGAGTTATACTGTTTTTCTACAATATCTTTCAATCTCACCTGATTTAAACTCTGAACACACTTAAACAGTATGTGCAGCCTCAGCACAGGGATATATCTATTGCCCAAAAGAGGTAGACTGTATTCCAAGAAACTCTGACATCAACTCACAGGAAAGGACTGTCTCAGAGGCTGAATTACAGTAGCCAGATGTAAGGCTGAAGCCCAGAGATCCTGCACGGGCCTTGCTTTGTATTAAGAAATCTACGTGGAGTTCACTTTGACCTGAGCTTGAGCCCAGAGCTCATAATATCCTGTTCCACCTCAAAATCAAATACAAGTTAATCAAAGATTATTTAGGGCCTGCACTATGTGCACTTGCTCGGGAGGCATGATGGGGATGTAGTTAAGTCTAATAACGTGTCTGCCAAGCTGCCTCCGTTTCACAACACAACTGAAAAAGGCAGCTCCATGCACAACATCTATTTAGCCCCATTTGGGATATTCACCTCCTTGGAGTTGTCTACTACAATCATCCTTCTAGCAGGATAGCCATGTGGTAAAGCAGAGACATTCTTTTCCATCATCAGTTCTATTAATTAAATCAATAGTCTACTAGCAAATCGTTTTTCCTAACTTCTACAGGATTTAGTTAACACTGCCATTGGAAAAAATACATTTTAGGATGTACTAAAAGAAATTGCCAGCTTCTGAGTCAATCTTTTGATGAGTTTAAGAATGCTTTACAAACAGATAAGACAACTGAGGAAATCATCACTTGGAGCTACATAATCTCTCTCTCTCCCAGAATTTGCTGAGTTTATACAAAAATATAAAGAAATTTATTTCCCAAATTCCAACACACAGGCTATGTACACACACACTCGCATACAGGCATGCTCACATACATACACACATATACTCACACATATACACAGAAACGTACATGAATCTTACATGTAGGGTATTATGGTGATATTAGATTCATCTTTAGAAACCATCCTGAATCGCCCAGGTGGACTAAGTATCTGTGTGTTCTATTGCTTCCCTAGTGTTCTATGCCTTCTTCTGTCAAAAACAAGACATAATACCTAAATAATTGTTTATTTTAATGTAAATCTATATAGACACTTACTTTTTGAGAACACAGCTGTGTTTTATTCATCTGAAGTCTCCCTCAGCAAATCATGCTGAATTTGGCATATAGATTGTGCTCAAGAAATATAAGTTAAATTTAAGTAAAAAAATACTCTCAAGGTTGAATAAATGTTAGCGAAATTAACTACTCATAAAATTCTGGGGACAAGGTAATCAGTGTGGAATGGTATTAGGAAGGTTACATGAAGGAGGTGAGAATAGCTTGGCTCTTAATAGATTTGTGAGGAATTTGTAATTATCCATTTTAAGTTTAAAAGGCCTTTTCAGTTTCCTTTTTAATTCTTAATTCACCCATTCGTTTCAGACATATATATTAAGTTTCTTTTCTGTCCCACATTTCATAATGAATCCTGAGGTTAAAGCAATGAATAAGGGAGGCTCTTGAGGACAGGAATATGTCCTCAAGGAGCATACAATCTAACAATTGTATCCGACAGACAATGCCATATTAATTTAAATGAATTCCTATTAAAAAAAATGAAGAAGAGAAAGTATTGTGTTCAGCTGATAGGTGAGAACACTGGGGCTCAGGATGATTAATAAATTACATATTTAAAAGGAGTCAATCTGGTATTTAAACCCGAGAGGGTCCCACCCTGAAGCTGTTTGTCTTGTCTATTGCACAAAATAGTCTTCAACAAACTGGAAGTTGTGGGTAGGTAAAGGGAGCTGTACTGAACGGTGAGAGGAACATGCCCTTTCTATATTAGGGTGCATAATAGCAAAGACCGATTTGGTTTCAGGTATGATACATTAGGGATCTACTTATTGACCATGCTGAGCAGCTGCTCCCCCTCTGAGCAGCCAATTTAGGCGCCAAGGTAGTTAAAAATAGGTTCTCTAGACATTTTCCTTTGCTCTAGCTCCAGGAGCTGACCGCATCACCTCGCCTCACCTCCAATTAGTTCTCAATACAAAAGCACTTTGGCTATCAGCTCTTTCTAGAACCAGGGGAGCTGACTTCAGGCTCAGCCTGAGCATAATTCCAAAAAAAACACCATAAAGGGAATGATGCAGAGTGGAGAACTTGGGCAGGATGGAGAGAGGTTATCTGACAGCATCATCCACAGTTCATTTGCCATTAATAACAAGACAGCCTTCTTTCCTGGGCCTGCTCCAACCTGCTAATAGGTACTCTCTGGGGATGGTCTTATCCCTCCTCCTCCGGCTGAACGGAGCCACTGCAGAGGCATTTATGGACTTGAACTACTGTTTCTAACAACAGGACCCTACAGAGTTCTAACCTCTGGAAGACTCCTCCGTTCATATGGAAAAAATTCTGGCTTCCTGGCCATTCTTCTCTTCTGTGTTCCTCATAATGAGGGCATTTAATATGTCATCTTAGTTCTCTTCTGTTTTCCATTTAAACACTCCCTTTATTAGAGGCACAGGCAATTGATTTAATTAAAAGGTTAACACCACAGCAATCTAATCTTTACTCCCCACCCTTCTCGTCTGATTTATCTGGGGTTGTAGTATACATTAGAAATCACAGAGAAGAAGAGAGGGATTAAAGTATCGGGCCAGTTTTATAACTGAATAAATCAAAGGACAGCTGGGGAGGGCTTAGTTTGGCGAATAGAACATTGCATTTAGAGCTGAGATTTTACATTTTTAACTCAGCAAGTTTCTCATCACTGCCCCTTCAAGGGCTCAGTTTTCTGATCTGTTAAATGATTAGGGTTTTCCAAACTTGCCTAATGATAAGAATCACAAGAGATACTTGTCAAAAATACAGATTTCCAGGACCCACCTCAGAAAGGACTGAATCTGAATCTTCAGAAAGGAAGAGCTTGCCCCATGTGTTGCTAATGGCCAGACAAGCTCAGAACAGTGGGGAAATGGGCCCTGCAGTCTTGTCCAGCTCTGACGTCTGACTGTGATTTGAAGGCACCATTAAGTTTGGATTATAGATAGAAATAAAATCAATGGTTCAGGACTTTTCCAAAACTCCTTCGAAGGTGCTAAAATAAACAGTTAGCATGCTTCACCAGGTCATGGTCAGCCCTAGAAAAATTCAGAAGCCAAAACAAGTTTATTCTATATCTCACCCCAACTCCCCTTTGTATGTTCCTGCTCTGTCTCTTTTGCTCTCCTCTTGCTCAAGGTCTTCTTTGGCCCAATGCTGGTCTCTGCCTTATGTAGAATGCCCATTATGTCTGCTCCAAGTGCTGGTACCCCATTGTCTCATCTATCTCTCCTTTTCTGTCTCCTACAAAACTATTCTCACTCTGTCTCACTAGACAGTATCTGAGAACCAACTGAAATTAATGTGTTAATAATTTGTTAGGGCATAAATATATATCCTTAGACAGAATATTTGCATTTTAACTAGAGATATCTCCTAAACTTGAAAGAATGATTTTCTACTGGAATTTTGAACATAGCATGTAGTCTGGTGTGGAGATATTTGGGGCCAATGGGTTGCTTCTGACATCCTAAATCACATCATAACATCATGGAAGAAAGTGCATTAATGGGGCTTTATTTTTTGACACTTTGATGTGTATAGGAGATTTACCTTCTAGGCTAAAAATCTGTCTGCCTCATCTACATGAAAAGGAATTTTGAAAATTTAATCAAAAATCCATTTAGCCCTTTCTGATGTTGCCAACAAAGTTATTCTTTTCCCCCAGTTAGAAGCATCCCTGCACCTTGGCTTTTACTGACAATGAAGACTGATTCCCCCAATACAAGTCTAAGAATAAATTAGAACCTTATGAAATATGTGCATCTTTGAAAGGTTTAGAAAGGAAATATGATTGTAAGTGTCAAAACCACAGGTAGCTGCATTTGAAAATAATGTAGTGCGCTTTTTTCTATAAAGCTGAATGGACACACTTGATTTTATAAATAATGTTTGCAACATTAAAACCAAATGCCTGAGGATTTTACTGTGTGCAAAACAAAAAACAATTTGAGGATAATGTTACTGGAAGAGACTAAATTTAAAGGAAAATATTCACCAGTATTCATCTTACTAAGTTCACGTAGAACCTGAACAGGAAGCCCAAGCATGGTTTTTTGGTTCTGCAAAGCAATACACAGTGGCTCAGTGCCTAGGTTCTGCACACAGGCTTCCTAGACTGGAATGGTGGCCCTGTCACCTTTAAACTGGGAGTCCCTAGCCCAGTGAACTAATTCTCTACGCTTTAATTTACTCATTTATAAAATGAGTATAAAAATATTACTTATTCCATAGGATTTCTGTGAGGAATAAATAAGATCATGCATACAACAAGCTTAGAATAGTGTCCTGGCACCTAGTAACCACGTAATGTTAGTGACAAGTTTTATTATTGTTACTCAATAGGCTTCTCATCCAGAGGAGCTATTAACAATCTTTGCAAATCCAAACTCTTGATTCCTGTCTATCACTTTGGTCCAAATCATAAGCAACATCCTTACAACACGCTGAATAATAAAGGATGGCTCAGGGATCCTTTTCACCCCTGAGAACTAGACTTGGCTGGTCTTATCCTGAGCCACCTGCACCAGACTTCCCCTCTCTTCACTCTTCATCCAGGCTGGCAGAATCCTTCCTGATCTTCCCTCACCAGCCTTCTGTAAGACGAAAGGAGAAACCACAGGAGAAAAGCAAAAATCTCTGCCTCCTTGTCCACCAGAGGTTCCACCAATAAGAAGTATGGACAGACATAACCATTGGCGGTACAATTATGACTTTTTTTCTCCATGTGTCCATTTTAATTTACTACCTATCGATTTTAATGTTAGTAAGCTAGTATGTCCCTTAATAAGTCAGTACTATTTAATCAGAGCCAACTTTGTGGCAAGCACTATCCTAGGGACTAAAGATATATTGATGAAAATGACAAATAGGGTTCTCACTCATATTACCCTTATAGTCAAGAGATAAATATATTTTCCAAAAAAATCCAAATAACTAAATAATTACAAGTATGATAAGTGCCACAAAAGAAAAGTAAAGGAGGTCTAATGTAGTCAAGGAGGTTGGCAAAAAGATATATAATTGGAAAGATGAATTGCAGTTAGACAGAGTAAAATAAAGAGAAAAGACATTCTATTCAGAAGAGGAAATTATTTAAGAAGGCCAGATGAAGAAGGGCATAATAATCAAAAGGCTGCTGCATAAAAGGAATTAAGGATGAAGCAAAAAGAGAGAGAGAAGCAGGGCCAGCTCTTTTTTGGCCTGGTGACTATGTTAAAGATTTGAATATTTTATGACAGCAATGGAAAATCATTGAAACGTTTTTACTAGAGTAATTAAGTGTTCAGAATTGTTGTTAAGAGATCACTCTGGCTGAAATACAGAGAAGTTTCTGGTGTGGGGATAAGAAGATACAAGTAGTTTGTTTAAGGGGCTACTTAAGTAGAACATGTAAAATATTATGGTGGGTCAGACTAAAAGGTATAAAAGGACAAGAAAAAACGTTGATAGTTTCTGGAAATATGTAGGGATCAGAATTGATGGTATGTGTGTGCGAAAGGGGAGCTAGAAGAAATTCTGGATTGAAAAACTCAATAAAAGGTATTGTTTCCTGCAGTGGGCAACACCAAGGTAAGATAATTCGGACATGCCAGGTTTCAGGGTTCTCTAGGGCGTCTAAGTGGAGTTGTCAGGAAAGTGAATATGTAGATCTGGTGCTCAGAGGAATGAATGGTCCTGGCTTAGGATATAAGTTTCAGCATTAAAACCACAGAGGTATAAGAATTCACCTAGTGAAAGAGTGAAGAGTGAAAAAATAAAACAACCTAAAATTGAGCCTTGAGAAACTGAAAATTTTAAATACTCAATAAAAGAAAAGAAACTCTACAAAGGAGCTATCAGTGAAGCAGGAGACAATGAATAATGTGTAGAAGCTGCAAGGGAAGAGTGCTTCAAAACAAGATAATGGTAGACTGTGAAATGCTTACAATAGTCCAAGAATGCTGAAAATAGCAGCTTCCACCATCATGAGGTCACTGGTGATCATACCTAGAGCCATTCTGATGGCTTGACGTAGTTGGCATGTGACTGAGAACTAAAGAAACTTAGATAGTAAACCTGGGGAATTTTTCATGTTTTTCTGTGAAGGAAGGAGAAAGAGCACGATAGTTTGATGAATAATTGAGGTCAAGGTAACGCATGTATAATATTGTAAAGATTTGACCTTATTTAAAAACTGAATGAAAAGATCTAGTATAAAGGGAAAAGAAAGAGGTTAATCTATGTCTCAGAATTGCTGAGAAAGTAAAATGAACCAGAGAAGAAGTGGAGGCATTGGTTTTAAGTTGGGGAGAAACACATCATCCTCAAATCACACAATTTCCCAGGAGAGCAGAATATACAAATACTTGAAAGTCCTAGTAAAAGTGTTTAGATCATTCCTTCCAGGTTTCCTACTCCTGCTTCTACTGTTGTAGCTTAAGTGTGGAGCATATCACTTGTCTTTTTCCTTCATTGGTCTTTGAAACAAGATAATCTATGTCTAGAACCAATGTGTAAACAACTGTACATCAACCTGAGATCCCAGAGTTTGACTCGGATGCTCTGGCTGGATGTAGTCTGAGGTTTCTTTTTTCACTTACTGAAGATTCGAATGTGTTCTCTTTTGGAAAATAGCAGCAAGAGAAAGAATTTCTGAAAATAACATACTCTATTTCTCCAGCCTTGTACGAGATAATCTCAGTGATAATCAGGATAGACTAGGCCTTTGCTACAAAAACAAACAATTCCCAAAATCTGTGTCTTGCTTTTGTTATTTATCTATTCCATGTTGTAAGGGCGATCATCCAGATTAATGGACGATCCACTGTCTTGTAGCTATGCCATCGAAAACCACAACCAGTTTATGGAATAGGAAAGAGAGAAAGCTGAAAAGTAGCATTTCAGCTTTTGCATGCTTCAGTTAAGAAGGGAAACCTGTTTTTGGCTCCCACAGTTCTGGTGCTTAGATTAAGTCACATGGCCCTGCCTAAGTTTGGGGGGCTGGGGAATGTGGAGTAACGTGGAATTCTGGGTGAGCACCACTGTCTTTGCCACAATCCACTCTTTTGGTCATGAACACTTCTTTATTCTGTTTTTTCCACACATATGACACACCCTACCCCTCAGCAAGTGAAACAAGCCAAAGTCCCATCCATTCAGGACATTAAGGTCAAAGTCTAGGATCTCAGAATGACATTTTATTGTTTTTTCATTGATTCCAAACGTAACTTGTCTTAGACTAGAGGCCCATGCACCAAAAAGAAAAATCTACACCACTCATACTCGAAGAATACTGTGGAACAGAGAGAGAAGATAACCACAGTAAGCACCCTTATCTCATTCGGAAAGGGAAAAGAAGAGATAGCCAGCTGGCATAGATCCATAGAAACCTGAACTCGCATTGAATGAATATTGTAAAGACCTCCTACTCTGGGTCAGAGAACGTTTTTTGGCTAAACCTGATTCTGTTTCCAAAAACTCAAGGCCCTTGGTTCTACCCTTTGGAGTATTCTTGCTTTTACATTATCCTTCTTAGATACATCTAAAGTCAGACTATTGAGAAATATCCCCTCTTCCTTGGGTTCTGAGTCTTAAAGACCTGATAATTTAGCTCATGCTCCCAGTTTCTTAGTAATACAATTCTCTCAAAAAAGTTAGTAGGTTTCTTGTCTATTTAGTATCAATTTGTTTGATGTCAATACCTATGTTTGCTTTCTTATCCCCAAATCCCCCTTCCATTTGAAAGGGCTATCTCAACACTCAAGATGTTTATTGAAAATCAATAGCTTTAATGATCATTGCCTGTGTCAGTTAATTGAGTGGAAAAGTTTTACTATGTGGCATATCCTTAATCTCATTTTGCCCTGCTTTGCCCTGCAGCATCTTTATCACTTGAGAAGTTTTAGCAACAGGTATGAATGCCATACCTATCTAATATTTATCGAAAAGCTGAGTTTAAATTAATGTCTGTCTCAAGGATTTCTCAATTTTATTTCCTAGTCTTTAGGATCTCAAAGATATTTGCTCTTCCAATATTGTAAGTCTGAGTCTTTGGAATCACATTCTCTTTCATTTCTGCTTGACACCTGACCAGTTCCTTCCTGAGCTTATGTCTTCCTGTAATACCTCCCCAAACACACTCTGTAAATATTATTCCCCTCTGGTATTTATTAGCTCATATATGGATCATTGAAAATGTCTCTTAACGTCTCTCCTAGAAAGTAATCTCTTCCATTATATTACAGCTTCCATTTTCCTACCAGATTAAGATCTTGAAAGCACAATTCTGACCCCATTTATCTTTTCAAGTATCTTCATAGACAACAATAAGATCATGTATGTGTTGAGTATCCATGCTATGCCAGACATGGTTTCATGTGTTATCTCACATAATCCTTGCAGCAATGTGATAAATAATCACCTCTTTAAACTTCAGCATCTCAGACAAAGGGAGTTAAAGCAACTTTTTTCAAGTTAGATAGTATCAACTGTCAGAGCTAGCTTTTTGGATATGGACTGCCTTGATTCCAAGCCATTACATCTCATTCCCTCCCTTTCTTACCCATGAAGGAGTTAAAATGATGGATGCAACCTGTAAATTCTAAGCAATTAAACCAGCTTGAGTCCTGTGAATGGTTCATATTTTGCACACTGCAGATAAGGTTTGTCTGAGTTAAAATATCTGAGTCCCAGGCACCTTGGTATCCTTAAGAAGTCACTGCAATTTAACACATGTTCTAGATATATTTAGAATTTTAAATTGTAGACTTTTTTTTTTTTTTGCCTAGCTTTTTTCATTTTCTCCTTAATAGAAATCTGGCAAGAATAAGTGTGGGTGAAATGAGGGAAACCTCCTTCAAGTGCAAAAATGACAAGGACACCACATATCAAACTACAACTTGTTGACCACATGATCAAAAGATTTAATTTAAGGAACTGGTAGAAATAGCACTTGGATTTCTTTTTCTTTTTTTTTTTTTTTACACAGCAATCTCGTCTCACTCCTTTTCTCATTTCTTAATTCACACTGATACTTTTAGATTTTTTTTTAACAGGCAATGCTGGTGTTTGGAACACTCAATTCACACTCTCTCTTTTCCAGTTCTTTCACACTTCCAGAAAAACATTACATATGACCGCCATTATATATATACATATATATATATATGTCTTAGATCTTAATATATCCATCTTGTCCTTTGAATTTTTATCTTTGACTAGCTATATTTGTTAAAAAGAAATAATACAAAATAAAAATAACCAATCGATCTGTGCTCAGTGTGTTAAATGTAGTAGGCACATGCACTATTTATAAATGGAACAATAAAATAATATGATCTATGATTTCCTTAGTGATCACATCATTTAGTCATTCAGCCCCTTTTTTGCAAGCAGTGACAATCCATCATTTCAGATTTGTTTAAAAAATATTTTTCCTGTTATAAAATATGTAATTATAGATAATGTGGAATATTCACCAAACTAGAAAAATCTCATCACCAAAGACAAATAGCTCCCAATTTATTTTTCATATATTTTACAGCTATTCACATATACTACGTATATGATGTATCAATTTTCATAACAATACAAAGAAGTATTTCTAATATCTTTGCAAATGTTGTTAATGTCTATCATATTCTAATCCGTCATGCCTTAATTTACCTAATCAATCTTCTGTGGTTAAGCATTTATCTGATTTTTAAATTATTTTGGGGAAACACAACTCTGCCATGGACATCTTTCTAATGTTATTTCCTTAGATTTGATCCCCCAACTGGGATTGTTGAGCGAAAATTTAGTGATGTTTTCATCTCTCAATACACATTGTAAGATTGTTTTCCAAAATGATGGTACAATTTTAATATTTCAACAGTGAATGACTGGTAGTCATCTCACTCTAGCAAATGCTGGTATTGATTAGAGCAAATAACATCTTTCGTTAATAACTAGTTTATATTAAACACCTGTTATGTATCTAGCACTTCATTAACTGCTGGTATTTATTAAAGTGCTTTCAGTACAAATCTTTCATTCAGGAAGCCTTGCAAAAAAGGCAGAGAAGCTATTAGTAGATTTTTTTATGGGTGGAGCGTTTGAGGCCAATGACAGTCAAATAAACTGCCTAAGGTCACTCACTGGAGGAGCTCAGACTGTAGGTCGTATCCTGCCGCCCTCAGGCTAGTCCTTCTGCCTCTGTCCCATCCAGCCTTGTCTGAAAGACAAAGCCCTCTGTACACTCACGCAGACAGATTCACACATGCTTATAGCACTGGGACATGTCTATGGCCTCAATTTAGCTAACATTTTTTTCTGTCAAAGACATCAATTATGATTAGTCACACTAAATACTGATATAAAATACTGCTAAGAGCTGAAATACTCTTTTAAATTATTGGGCCAATTCTTCCATTTTATAGAAGGAGGAAACTGAGGAAGGATATGTGACAGATTCATGATCACTCAGGAAAGGGGTTCATTTCATCAATCCTGGTAAACCTAGGGTGTCTGTGAAGGAAGCATAGCACAAACCCACGGCAGAAAGCCAATTGTATTGATTTTCTTAGTTTTCCTCTCTCATATTCTGTCTTCGTCGACCACACATTGTTATGGTGAGATTCTTCATTGAAAACATACAATGAAATCTCACTTCTACCTTTCACTTCCCACAAGAGATCACCTAATTTGTAGATTGATCTTATATCATTAACCAGTGACAATTAGAACACTAACATTTTAATTAATTTAGTCATCATCAGTGGTTTTCTTTTGCTCTTCAGTGTCCTTTACTACATATTGAAATTACCTTTGTAGATCATTAGTGGCTATAACAACACTAAAGAAAATTTTCTAAAAGGAAAACCCCACAATGTGTCCATTCTAGCATGCCTATTTAAATGTTTGCTTATTGTATTATTTGTCCATATGAATATACAAAATATACATATTTTTATTAAATTTCGAACCCACATTGTATGCTATTTTTTCCTTAATATGCCATGTGATTTTTAGTCTACATTTTCTCAATAATTATGATTTGTCATGGTTATACAATATTCAGTGTGTGTATACATATAAAAAACTTATTTTCCAGCCTGTCATAGTGAATAGGCAGACTATTTATAATCTTTTACTCTTGAAAACTGTGATGAACATCCCTGTGCGTTTTTATGATTCTATATTTAGGAAAACTTCCTTATGATAAGTTCTAAATTTATCACAGTCTCCCTATGGTCACTCTACAAGAGTGACATCACAGGATAACAGACTGTGAGCATTTTGGCAATTCTTGGTGTGTGTATCAGAATTGCCTTCCTAGAGGACAGTCTTATTTTCTTTGATTCTTACGACGGTGTCTGAAATTGTGGATCCAGGTTAATCTATTTTACTACAGATTTTCAAGTTGTGAGCTTTCTAGCATAACGAGGAAAGCCAATATGTACCAGCAGAACACAAGCTCCTGTGCTGGGCTATGGTTTAGGGGAAATAGGAGAGCATGTGATTCCTTTCATCATGAGTTCTTAAGGAAGGAAGATGAGCCAGTATTCAATCTCCTTTTTCCAGGTCTAATGGCAAAGTGGAAAAGGATCAGACTAGACTGGAGCTTTAAGTCAGGTCAGAGCTTCAAAAAGATCCATGACTGTCTCCTTTCCCCACTTTAACTAGACTGATCTCCCAGGCTGGTTGTGACTCAGAAGAGAAGCCATCTCAAACCTTGTGTTTCCCTACCTCTCATACTCTGAGCACAAGACTGGAAGATGCCTGATAAGTTTGTGAATGCCTTTACAAACAATACATTCTCTCTTCATGAAGATGCTATAATCTAGAGCAAACCTCAGATCTGGTCAATTTATTCACTACTATGTGCATAGTCCATTATTCCTGGTAATGGGTTTTGAAGGAGACGTTTCTGTAGATACAATTCCACTCACATAAACCTTTGCATTTCTCTATCCAACCTATTTAGAATTCTTTAAATGTGTTAACTATCATGGGACTTTGGGGACAATAAGTGTTTGATTAGTTCTTGTATAAAAGATCAGTTCTTGTATAAAAGACCATGTCCTAAGTCACTTCGTTTCAAAAGAATGTTTTCTGGGGCTGACCTGGTAGCATAGTGGTTAAAGTTCATGTACTCTGCTTTAGTGGCCTGGGGTTAGCAGGTTCAGATCCAAGGCACGGACATATACACCACTCATTGAGCCGTGCTGTGGCAACATCCCACATACACAGTGGAGGAAGATTGGCACAGATGTTAGCTGAGGGGCAATCTTCCTCAAGCAACAAGAGGAAGATTGATGATAAATGTTATCTCAGGGCCAATCTTCCTCACCAAAAGAAAAGAAAGAAAGAAAGAATGTTTCATGTGGTTGTAACAAAGAGGAAAGATCAGTAAGTTGTTCTTTAGAGTTTGAAATATCTTCAAAGAAGTGACTTGATTGTTTGCAAAATTATTTTCATATTTGGCCAGTATCTCTACTTCTGTTGCTTTGAGAAATTAAGAAGTTAAGGAAAACATGGTTGGAATTACTTTCTCTTTTAAGTAACTTGTTGAACTAGCCAAATATTAGTAGCTCTGTTCTCTTCTAGGCTAAAACTACTGTAAACACATTTGAAAGTGAGCAAACCAAAAAGGTTATTGCAAATAATTAGAAGTTAAGACACTTTCAAAGTGTTTCTCCTATTTCTGTAAAAAATGCCAATAGAATTTTGGTAGAGATTGAATTGAATCTATAGATTGCTTTGAGTACTATGGCCATTTTAATAATATTAAGTCTTCCAATCCATAAAAACAGGATATCATTATATTTTTTCATGTTTTATTTAACTTTTTTACTCAATGTTTTGTGGATTTCAATGGACAAATATTTCATCTCCTTATTTTATTTTATTTTATTCCACATTTTATTCTTTTTGGTGCTATTGTAAATGGGATTGTTTTCCTAATTTCCTTTTCAGATAGTTCATTGTTAGTATATTTACAGGCAACTGATTTTTGTATCTTGATTTTGTATCCTGTAACATTACTGAATTTTTTTTATTAGTTCTAATGGTATTTATTTTGTTTTGTTCTGTTTCTGTGTAATCATTAGGGTTTTCTCTATGTAAGATTACGCCATCTGCAAACAGGGACAATGTCACTTCTTCCTTTCTGATTTGAATGCCTTTTATTTGTTTTTCTTGCCTAATTGCTCTGGCTAGGACTTCCAGTACTGTGTTAAATAGAAGTGAGAAGAGTGAACATCTTTGTCTGTTTCCAGAACTTAGAGGAAAACGATTTTCAGGGTTTTTTTGTTTTTTATTGTTGAGTATGTTGTTAGCCGTGAGATTTCCTATATGGCCTTTATTATACTGAGGTAATTTCCTTTATTCTTAAACTATTGAGAGTTTTATCATGAAAGAGTGTTTAATTTTGTCAAATGCTTTTTCTGCCTCTACTTACATGATACGTAAGTTTTAGACTTTATTCTTCTAATGTGATGTATTCCATGAATTGGTTTTTCTGTGTTGAATCATCTTTGCAACCCAGGGATAAACCCTGCTTGGTCATGGTGTATGATGCTTTTATTGTGCTGTTGAATTCAGTTTGCTAGTATTTTGTTGAAGATGTTTTTTCATCTATATTCATTAGGGATATTGGGCTGTAGTTTGCCTTTCTTGTGATGTCATTGTTTGGCTTTGGCATCAGGGTAACGCTAGTCTCATAAAATGAGTTTGGAAGTTTTCCTTCCTCTTCAATTTGCTGGAAGAATTTGAGAAAGATTGGTGTTAGTTCTTTAGATGTTTGGTAGAACTCACCAGTGAAGCCATCTAGTCCTGGGCTTTTATTTATGGAGAAGTGTTTAATTACTGATTCAATCTCTGTACTAGCTATAGGTCTGTTTAGACTTTTTGTTGCTTCTTGATTCTGTCTTGGTAGGTAATATGTTTCTAGGACTTTATCCATTTCTTTTTAGGTTATCCAGTTTTTTGGTATATAAATTGTTCATAACGTTCTCTTATGATCCTTATTTTTGTAGCATCAGATTTAATATGTCCTCTTTCATTTCTGATTGTATTTATTTGAGTCTTCTCTCATTTTTCTCAGTCTAGCTAAGGTTTATTCAATTTTATTTTTCTTTTCAAAAAACCACCTGTAAGTTTTATTGACTTTTTTCTATTGTTTTTCTATTCTCTATTTTGTTTATTCCCACTCTAATCTTTATTATTTCCTTCCTTCTACAATTCAAAAAATTCATATGGAAACCAAAAGACCCAAATAGCCAAATCAACTTGAGAAAAAACAAAACTGAAGGCATCACAATTCCTGATTTCAAAAAAGTTACAGTAATTAAAACAGTATGGTACTGGCATAATGACAGATATATAGACCAATGGAACAGAGTAGAGAGTCCAAAAATAAATCTATGTATATACAGTCATCTGATCTTCGACAAGGGGGGCCAAGATTACACAACGGGGTAAAGATAATTTCTTCAACAAATGGTGTTTGGAAAGCTGGATATCCAAATGCAAAAGAGTTAAATTAGATCCTTATTTTACACCATAAACAAAAGTCAACTCAAAATAGATTAAAGACCTAAATGTTAGACCCCAAGAAGAAACTGTCAAACTCCCAGAAGAAAACATACAGGAAAAGCTTCATGTCATTGGCCTTGGCAATGATTTCAGAGATATGACACCAAAAGAACAGCCAGCAAAATGAGAATTAAAGTGGGGATAAATCAAACTACAAATCTTCTGCATAGCAAAGAAAACCAATCAACAGGGTGAAAAGGCTACCCATAGAATGGGAGAAAATATTTGTAAAACACATATCTGATAGGAGGTTAATTTCCAAAATATGTAAGGGATTTCTACAATTTAAAAGCAAAAAATCTAATAACCAAATTTAAAAAAATGGACTAAAGACTTGAATATACTTTTCTCCAGTGGAGACATACAAATGGCCAAAAGATATATGAAAAGATGATCAATGTCACTAATCATCAAGGAAATTCAAATCAAACCTACAATGAGATATCATCACCTCACATTTGTTAGGATGACCGCTATCAAAAAAACCCCAAAGACAATTTGTTGGTGAGAATATAGAGAAATTGGAACTCTTGTGTACTGTTAGTGGAAATATAAAATAGTGCAGCCTCTATGGAAAACAGTATAGAGGTTCCTCAAAAAACTAAAAACAGAACTTCCATATGATCTAGCAATCCCACTTCTGGATATTTATCCAAAACAATTAAAATCAAGAACCTGAATAAATATTAGCAGTCTTATGTTCATTGCAGCACTATTCAACACAGTCAAGATGTGGGAATAACCTAAATGTCTTTCAACGGATGAATAGAGGAAGAAAATGTGATATATACGCACAATGGAACATTATTCAGCCCTAAAAGAAGGAAATTTTGCGATATGTTACAACATGATGAACTTTGAGACATCATGCCAAGTAAAATAAGCCAGTCATAGAAGGACAGTGGAATGGTGGTTACTAGAGCTGGGAAGAGGTGGAAATGGGGAGTTGCTAACCAATGAGCTTTAGGTTTCAATTACGCAAGATGAATAAGTTCTAGAGAGCTGTTGTATAACTTTGTGTCTATAGTTAACAATACTGTGTTGAACACTTAAAATTTTGTTAAGAAGGTAGAGCTCATGTTGAATGTTTTTGCCACAATAAAATAAAATAAAATTTAATAAATTAAAACATATTGTCTCGTCTTATATTCTTACATTCTGGTAGTAACGTCTATAGTCTTTTCTAAGCCTAAACATGAAAATGGCCCTCCTTCAGATTAACGTTTTGCTTTCTGCACTCAAGTCTTCTTTCTGACTAAGCTAAAAATACAGACAATATTGACACATTCACTATTTATTCTTCTCATTGTATCTATATGCATCCCAAGCACATAATACTCAATCCAGCTTACTGGAAAAGTTCAAATTTTCCCTAGCATATGGCACACAAACTTATATCCTTGAGCCTTTGCCTTCCCCTGGAATTCCCTCCTTTGCTTCCGTAACAGGTGAACTCTTACTCCTCAGCTCTGGATTCAAAAAATCTCAGTCCTGCTGATTCCCAGGTGAGCAGAGTCCATTTCTTCCTCCCCAGCTTCCCTTAGTTCATTCATCATTTCATACACATTTATTGGATTTGATGTCTGCCTTACCATGCACATGTGGGAACATTTTGAGGACAGGGAAGATGTCTTATTCATCAAAGTTAGTGCAACTATCATAGGACTCAGCACCTCTAGGTGTTCAAAATGTTCTTTGAATGTCTAAATTCCAAATTGTTTGACTCTTCCTGCCTACAGACTAAACCCCACAACAAAAGGTTTAGAACCACATCAATAATAGAGTCCTCAGGTTTCTGATGATACATCAAGAACATTAAACATATTTATGGAAATTGCTCAAAAAAATATATGTAATGCTTTTATCAATGTCTCCTTGATTACTGCTGTGCAGAATTAACCCAAGTGGGTCAAAAAGGGTGTAACTGCATGACATGATTGAGAGTCTTGGCCACAATAGCCCAATAACCTGCATTTCTAAGTCAGTCCAAGTAGAGAATTAAATCAACGTTACCAAAGTCTTTAATTTTCTTCTCAGTTACAACACATTGTTAAGTGATGTTATTATCATCTTCTCCTGTTTTCCTCTAACGCATTTGGTCTGGGCTTACTTTATTTTCTGTTTAATAGCAGAACCAATGTCATTATGGAGTTATGCAAATAGTTCAAAGATGGTGAGCTGAAACAAATAAAATCTCCCATATGAAAAGCTTGATCAAAATGAAGTTGGATACATACTTTATTCATACACAGTTTTCCCAAAATCTAATTAAATGCCACCCAATTCTATAAATCTAAAATTGTACAGTGGGAATTCATAGACTCAGGCTGAATCTAGTTTTCATTTTCACCCAATGAAAAATTGCTGGAAAACCAAGATGTGGATTTTGACATCCATTAATCAGGTTTTTTGACAAATAAGAAAAAAATGAAATAGAAATGCCTTTTTATACAGAATTCCAGAAATATAGCAAGAACATTCCTAAGAAACCAACTGAAGTGTCTCCATTTTCAGTACAGCTCTAGATAAGTGCTTCCTGGCATTATATAGTAGGATGATTCTTTCCTAAACTAGGAGATAACATCATTCCAAAGGAAGAGAGTTGTGCATTGGGAGGTGGGGATAGAGTTGGTAAATTTGGAGCAATGGGATTTTATTGAGAAGTATTTATCTAGTAAATTTAGCACCAAACTTTGAATTCCAACATCCATAAATCTGATCTTTCCCAATCTCTAATTATTTTGACAAAAATCGCTGAGCTACAACTTTTTGCTTTTATTCTAAAGTCCTCTTTAAATAAATTGCTTTCCATCTGTCTTTTTCCTGTTATAAATTTTTAAGACAGGCTTTATTATGCCACTTCCTTTTAGGTTGAAAACAAATTCTCTTTGAGCATGAGGTATTGTCATTTAGATTCTGAAACTTATCATTAATTTTTCAGAAAATAAGTCATGGTCTACCAGAAACAAATTGCCAGAAAAATGTCAAACATTTAGTAAATTTGCAATGACCACATTCTAAATGTCTTGTTTCCTCAAGCAATATATCTTTGATAAAGATAATAACTAGGATTTTGCTACATCTATGAAGTTTTGCTATGTGACAGCCATTAAATGGTCCCAACTAGAACTTGGTTGAAGTTAAAGTCTCATTTTTAATGACACAAAATTATGTATACAATAACCATTTAATGAGAACTTCAAGCACTAAGCACTGCATTTTATTTATCTTTGATTTTCACAACCTTGTTATTGGGTGTCATCCCATTATACAGATAAAAATGATTTAAATAATTTGCCCTTTGTATCATATGTCTAAGTGAGATGAAAATTGAATATATACGCAATACTCTGAACACTGAATCTCAAATCCACAAGCTGTTATTTCTTTGAATGAGGTGTTCAAGACACCCAAAGTGAAAACATATGTTTAATGGAGCAGTAACACAGGATCTCACTATAACTACTAATTTATCTAAGAGCCTGACCTGACTGACGTTTGGAGCCAAAGAAGTATAAAATATGAAACTAACAGTCACTCCCCTCCTTAAAAATTAATTAAAAATTCCCCACAATACCTTTTACTCTATCTTACAATAAATATAAGGCCCTTAACGATTTTTGTATAGTCTGACTCTCAACTAAATCACCTTTCCATTTGGAGGCCACTAGTAATTCTGATTGTCTTCCTTCTGGCTATTCTAGTCCCTTCCCCCAAGTATCTTAAACACATCCTCCTCCTCCCATCTCTCTCAGCTTATTAAATAGGTTACTTTCCATAGGAACCCTTCCTGGCCTCAAGATAGGGTCAAGTTTTCTTCCAGGCATGAGTTCCCAGTGTCTTGGAATTGTTCTACCTAGCATGTAATGCAATCATAATTAGTTGTCACACAGAGGCAAAATATATTAAATTGTGATTGTCAATGCAAATATTCCATCACCAATCTATAAACCAAAATTGGGATGAGTTTATTATGAGCCAGATCTTAGAAACTTATAGCCTGGGAGAATCCTTTCACAAAGGAATGAAGCACTACAAAGAAGTGGGGTGTACAGAGTGGTTATATACCATCAAAAAGCACATCTCACATAGGATTGCAATGTCCCTTTTACAATAGTCACAAGATTGCTTTGGTGGCACAGCATTTCCATGAACACAGCAGGTCGGTGGTCTCGAGGTGGGTGGTCACAGCAGGTCAGCAATCAATCCTTAACCTAGGGAGAGATGCTTGTCTCTAAGGAAATGCCAATGGTGGGGGGAAGTTACATCCTTATCTTTAAGGGCATTGTTCTTATCTTTGGAACATAGTAAATACTTCAAAGCAGATAGACGATGCATGCTTAACAGCCACGTCAGGCCCTTTTGAAAAAACAAGCTCAAGCTGAATTAGTTTTATGCCAAATGTCTTCCTCATATACTCCAACGTATCCTATTGCTTGTCATTTACTTATCATGAGTATTCATGAGCTTTCACTGCTGTTCTCCTTCTCTGCCTGCCCACTTTCTGGACTTTTTCTTATGTTGACCCAGTTGTTGAGTGGGTCAGAGAACTACAGAAATTATAGGGAATGATGGCCATAGAAAAAGAGAGGAGAGAGAGAGAAAGAGAAAGAATAAATTATTAATTAAATGGGGCAAAATGTTTTTAAAAATGCTAAAAGTAAAATATATACAGGAGTTCTTTATACTATTTTGGCAATTTTTCTATAAATTTGAAAGTATGCTACAGTAAGTACTAAAATGTAAGCAAGCATGAGAACGTGTAGTCACTACTGAGCAAGAGGAGTTTACTGGAAAATAATCAAAACTGTTCAATAATCTCCAAGGATCAGAGGAGTGAGAAACAGTGATATGTTATAGTTTTAGGGGAAATGAAATGGGTAATAACGTGAACATTCAAACTCAACTAATTACGCAGAAATGGTTTTAACCCACTCTAGCACCAACGAATTCACATATCCAGTCTATGTTTTCCAAGACTTGACAGAATATTTTGTTAATCGGTATCTGCTACATCAAATGTTCTTGATAAAAACATTCTGAGTGGATGAATGAACCATATTGTGTCCTCTATTGTATATTACTTCTGTACCTTGTATTCTGCTCTAGTGTTGCACTTAGTAGACTATTTCAGGAGTCAGTGAAGGGTCATCTAGTAAATGATTTAGGCTTTTCAGGTCATATAATTTCTGTGGAAACTTCTCAACTCTACAATCAGAGTGCAAAGGCAACCATAAACAACAGGTAAACAAATTAGTACGGCTATGTTAAAAACATGTTATAAACAAAAACCAAAAAACAAAAAATATTATAAACAAAAAACCAAAAAATATTATAAACAAAAAACATAAACAAAAAATTTGTATTTCATGTAATTCAGATGTGTCAGAAGATATTATTCTTTGATTCTTTGTGATGTGGGGACTGCGAGCCGAGGAGTCAAAAGAAAGCTTTCTTGGACTCTCAAGGTCTGGCAGTAGTGCTCTTTTATTTAGAGAATAGTGTGGAATAGCATGGGGACGGGACCCAATGGGCAGTCAGAGCTCTGCTGCCGCCTCCTGGGGACAGGGCCCATGGGCAGTCACAGCTGCTGCTGCCGCCTCATGGGGAGGGGACCCATGGGCAGTCAGAGCTGCTGCTGCAATGTGTTGAGGGTTAGAGCTAAATTTATAAGGCATGGGTACATGACTCATTTTTACTTTTCTTTAAAAGATGATGTAAAAAGTCATTAAATGGTTTCAGTGCAGATGGGGTCTGGTTATTGTGTGGTCGTATAACTTTAGATATGAATCTGGTCATATAGATTGGCATGTAGGCCAGGATGCACTGGGCTTCTCTCTCTGGGGCAGCCTCAATCCACACCATAAAATCCATCAGGTCATATAGATCGGCATGTAGGCCAAGTCGCCTTGGGCTTCTCTACGTAGGGCAGCCTTGATCCACATCATTTGCAGTCATTAAAAAATGTAAAAACCATTCATAGCTTGTGTGCTGTTCAAAAACAAGCAGTGGGGTCCAGCACCGTGGCCAAGTGGTTAAGTTCGCGCACTCCACTTTGGTGGCCCAGGGTTTCACCAGTTCAGATCCTGGGCCCAGACATGGTACTGCTCATCAGGCCACGCTGAGGTGGCATCCCACATGCCACAAGTAGAAGGACCGACAACTAGAATGTTCAAACATGTACTGGGGGGAGTCGGGGAGAAAAAGTAGAAAGAATAAAAAAGATTGGCAACAGTTGTTAGCTGAGATGCCAATCTTTAAAAAAAAAAAAAAAGCAGCAGGATATATTTGACCTATGGGGCAAGGTTTGTCAACTCCTTGTCCATATCATTTTTGGGTCTTTTTTGCTTGTAGACCAATCCCCTTTCTTAAATTGTATGAGGCTTCCGAGCAAGTACTATCTGTGGACCTCTTGCATCTAGTTATACTTTGGCAGATTTACAATAGGATCCCAAGTAGAGAAATCTCGTGTGAATTGAATCAAGACACATTCCACTTCAACGAATTCACATAACTAACTCTTATGCAAACTTCCTTATTTTAACAATTTTGGATGGAAAATTTCTTGTCATATTTGTATATTATTTTGACCTTTAAAATAATTTCTTTCATGCTAAAACAAAGGAAAAAGTGTATTTGCCATATAGCAAGTTTCCCTGATTTTTGAAGGCGTTTTTTCTTCAATACTGTGCCATGATCCCTCAAAACCACAGATTATAGCTAATTAAACTAGGATCTCCAGTGCCTCACAAAGAACTAACACAGAGAAGGTACTTGGCAAATAGTTATTGAAATGATTTTTAAAGAAAACGGAAATAAAAATGGGGCTATATGGAAAAATATCTAATCAAAGTGTCTGCATCATTATAGATATACAAACATGAAAATATTTTTTTTTCTAAATTGTATAGCTTCAAGTGATTAAAAACTCCAAGCTTTCCATTGGAAGAGATAGCTGGCATATTTTTTAATAAAAATAAGAATAATTAAGATAATGGATTTTATTATGGAATATGTTGTATTATAAACTTTTATTATTCTTGATCTTGCAGGATTTAATAGGCGTAATATCAGAATTGTAAGGAAAAATTGAAAATAAATCATCAACAGATTGGTTTTTCTGTTTCGTTACCTTCTCTTTCATCGTCTCTCCACCTTCCCCCAAATGAATGATAGCTCAGCAACCT
Source organism: Equus asinus (assembly GCF_041296235.1). Lineage (NCBI taxonomy): Eukaryota > Metazoa > Chordata > Mammalia > Perissodactyla > Equidae > Equus > Equus asinus. Next base: position 65,385,802 of record NC_091793.1, on the reverse strand, counting down.
ATGAAGTTTCCTACACTGCTGCTCCAAATCTGCTCAGTTTTTTCCTTCCTACTAGTCAACACACCCCCTGCTGGCTCTAGGCTAACATTCATCCCACCTTATTAAAAATGCCAAAAAGAGGCAAATTATAAATGTTTTTCACAGTATTTTCTATGCTGCTTTAAATGCAAAGTGATAAAAGGACAGAAATGCTAGGGATTAGGTTACATAATGAAATAATCCTTTGAAATCAGTTCTTTCTCCTTCCAGATAATTTATTTTCTGAAAAACGCACCTTTGATAAATGTTAAAATTTTGTATAGGAGTTTTCCTCTGGTGGTGGTTATTGCAGATCTGATGTTCAGGTGTCAGCCTGACTTATTGAAAGACCAGGTGTGCACCTGCGGCTGGACAGACTCCCGGTGCTCTTCATTAATTACAACAGAGGGCTGGCTGTAGAGAAGGCTGTTCCCCGAGAGACAGAAGCAGGGCAACAGTAACCCTAAAGAGAAGTTACTTTAGTAGAAATCAAATTATTGTCAGTCATATTTGAGCTCAGATGAGCAGGTTAAACACACACACAAGATTTAGTATATTTATTTTGTTTCTGAGCATTGACAATGGCACGATAAGCCAAGATTCTGGAATCAGAACCTCTGTACTTCTACTTAGTAGCTTTGTGCTTTGGGCAATGCTATCTAAATTTCACGAGTCTCAGAATCCATAGTCGCCAAATATAGCTCCTAATACTTTCCTCAGAATTTTGCCGTGAATTCTAAAAGAAAAAACAAAGTCAAAAAGCCAATTGCAGGTTGATATTTAATAAATGTTCCATATTCCCCTAAAGAACCTAACTAGCAGTGGCTTAAACAATACAGACATTTATTGATTCAGTAGAAGTAAATCAATATTGTAATTAAGACCCACAAAATGTCTATCTTTGCTTTTTGCACGGTCACTGTCCTATCCATCTCCTCATGTTTCCAAGTTGGCTACTGTAGTTACAAACCTCATGAGATACTGGCCATGTGATGAGGAAACTACAGGGACAACCAGATTTTTATTCATACTCTTTTCCCTTTTCCCAGAGAAGAAAATCTCTCCTTCTCCTTGAGTCTTAACCATCAGAACTTGGCCACCAGGCAAGCACAAGATAATCACTCTCAAAAGGCAATGTAATTGATGTGGTAGGCTGAGTCAAATAACGATTCCTTCACCAGTCTGTTTTGCAATCAAGGAAGAAGTTGGAAACGGCTGTAGATCAAGAAATCAATAATTTCTGCCACTTTGATGTACTTGAGAAACAGATTTAGTTGTTTCCCTCCTACGAGCATTCATTACTTAGGTTTGTATATGTTATCTCCCCACCTAGAAATTGTCAGGAGTCTAAAAGGCTTGAAGACAGGACTAGATCATCTCATCTATGGCACTTATTTAACTAAAAATAAATGATGCAAGTCTAGGCACATTAGTGTTGCTCAATAAATTAATGATGGTTGATTGAATTATTGTGGTACCTTTAAGTAATGAATTATGCATATTTCCCACAGAATGGGTAATCTTTTTAGATATTTGCTTGTATTTTTGCTCCAGGGATGAATTGACAGATGAAATGTATGAGTAATCTAGTGGTTAGGGGCTGAATAAATTGTCCTCTTTGGGTTAGGACACAATGTTTATAACTTGTGTCTATATAACAAAAATATTTTTACACATATGATTTTATTCACTATGCAAAAATACCTAAGCCAAGAATTATGACAATTTACAGGTGTGGCAACTAAATATTAAAGAAATCGAATTATATACTCGATATATATGCCTAGTAAGCTGCAAAGTCAAGGCTAATACTCAAGGTTTCTGATTCTAAACTCAGAACCCTTTCCATTAAACTACTCCAAAACGATTTCTCCTGAAACATGATATATATCACAGATGACTTCTTAGTGATTGTAGGCAAGATTTCCCTCAGAGAGAGTCAGAAATCAGTGGAGAAGAGAGATCCTTTTTTGACGTGTTTCTGGATGTGGCTTGGCCAGGTTTGTACAAATATATAGTTACTTTGGAGAATGAACTCCTCCAAAAAAATAAACGCAAATATTTGAGAAATAAATGGCTAGGAGAACGAACTATAAAGATATTATCCTAAACTGCATTCCACTGGTCTTCCATATAATTGACATCTTGATTTCCAAGGTAAATAAGAATAAATGCCCTCGATGAAGACCCTGAATTCTGGGGCAATGAGTGAATGGTGGTGAAGATGGTGGGTGAGTGACTTCTAAAAATGTTGACAAGGTCTTTTCATATCTAATGTTATTCATTCATCAAATATTTCTTAAAAGCCTGCATGTATGCTGAAGACTCAAAGTTAAATACTAATTGATAAATTACTCTTGAGAAACTACTCGGAGTTAGAACAACCTCAGCAGAAACATCACACAATAGCCAAGAAAGAGGTGTTAGCTGAAGTTGGACTTGAATGATGAGTGAAAATTAGCCAGTTGGGAAGGAGATGTCCATAGCAGGAAGAAAGAGCAGTATGTGTAAACAGCATGGCATATTACCAGCTGAGAAACATGCATTTCAGGTAAAAGTATTCAAGGAGTTGTGTTATTTGCAGCAAATAGATGACAGAAGATGTCAAGGATGAGTACTGTGGTCACAAGGTTGAGTCTGAGGTAGATCTAGGAGAGAAACAGTGGAGAGAGGCTCAAGTGAATTTTTCTGAACATCTGGCTGAAGTCCACTCGCCTTAGAAAAGTTCACTCTGCTGCAAAAGTAGAGTTCTGCCTTCATTTCTCTAAGATTTGACTTTCCTGTTAAGGCAAATACATCTGACCTAACCTGACTTGAACAACAAGCTGCGTGGCCCAGGGTGACTCAAACCCCTCTATCCACAAAGAGACAAAGAACTACTGAAAGTTCTCCTTCCCAGACGAAGCAATCTTCGTCAGCTTCAAAACTCTGACAGCACTTATTATCTGGGCCTTTTGGCACTTAATTACATGCTAACTTGTATTGTTATCTTAACTTTTTAATATGTTTACATCATACTTTCCCAAATCATTTTTTAGCTCCATGATAGCAGGAATCTCTTTTCCATTCCCTCTACACTACAGGTGTAGCATATTACTGGCCACATACTATAAAGAGGGAAAAGAAAAAAAGAAGAAAATGAAAACTTTTTAAAAAAGGAGAAAGGATGAAAGAAAAAATAATTAAATTAACTTTCTTCCCATCAATATTTTTTAAAACTCTATTTTGAATATATTGGTGGCAAGTCATCCTTTAACCCTTGCCACAATCCATAAAATGTGAAGTTGAAATGATCCAAAAGTACTGATACTCAAAACAGAGGACCCTACTGTGACCAATGCAGACGCTCCTCCCATACATACCAAGTACCCGCATGTCACAGTGACTTTTACCTATTAGCTTTCTAAAGATAAAGGAAGTAGGATGGGAAGCTTTCATTTTCCTATGGGTTGGACCAATTAATTCTGTGACATTTAACATGTCAATATCTGTCTCCACCTAGGATCCCATCTATAAAATGGAGAGGACCAAACATACCTTCTGTACACCTCACAGGAGGATTACAAAATCAATGAGGCAACCCACTTGTTGACTATTTGAAGGCTGGGATGCCAGGTGATGAATGGTTCTTTCCCTTCTGCTCTATTAAGGGGAAAGAAGTGAGGATACTCAGCGGAAAATCAAAGGGACCTGATAATGCAATCTTGTCCACTTCATTCCTTTTTTAAGATCTCAGATATAACTCTGTCTTGAGAATATGTTCAGATTTATCATTTTAAAATGTAGACATTTAAGGATTTCATTTACCCATTTTTTCCTATTCTCTCTTAGCAATCAATATGCTCTATCTATGAAGAATTTTTAAGCCTCTTCGAAACAAGGTGCTCTGCAAATATGAGTTATCTGTCTAGATCAACCAGCATGTGGGAAAAGGGAGATTATTCAGATTCTACTCCATTATTTGAAAGGTGGATTTATCAGACTAAAAGGTGTACAAAAGAATTTCAATAGGTAAATATCAACCTGGTGGAAAACAGTTTTAAAAGTGATTAATACTCTACAGCTAATAAAAACTTGCTGGCAAAATGCCCCCAGAAGATGGCATTGTTTACACTATCATCTAAGAGGAACAGCTGTTTACCCCTTGCTACAGTCAGAGCTGCAGTATTCCTACTGAAATGTTAACAAATCTTAGACAAATGTCTGTTTTTTAAGGCTCAAAGTTGCTCGGAGAACAGGTGTGTATGAGAGAGAGAAAAAAAGCTACAACTGTAAATAGGACTTTAAATTAGGTGTAATTTATATACTATATACTAGGTCTGCATATGGACATCTAAATACAGTGTGCCAATATTTGCCTATAACCTGAAGATTATTCACATTTTGGGGACTTCATGTAACAAATTTCCCTGATTGCCCCTTTTTATTTTATGCTGAGGATCATTGGCCCTGAGCTAACATCTGTGCCAATCTTCCTCTTTTTGCTTGAGGAAAATTGACCCTGAGCTGACATCTGTGCCAATCTTCCTCTATTTTGATGTGGGATACCACCACAGTGTGGCAACCGCCGAGTGGTGTAGGTTGTTGGAGCACGCTGAACTAAACCATTAGGCCACAGGGCCGGCCCCCCGATTTCCTTTTAATATGTATTCCAAGCACATTTTACTGACACAGATAGATTCATTTTAAGTCATTCTGTCAGAAAATAAAGCCAGCATCTTCCATAAGTTTTAAAATATTTTACTTGACCAAATAATTTTTGGAGAAGTGTAGAAGGTGGGATGACATAGTGGAACATTAAACTCAGTGACTAAAGACCTGTGCTCTCTGCTATCATTTTCCCATTTGCAAAAAGAGAGGTCTGGGGCTAGCCCCGTGGTCTGGTGGTTAAGTTCAGCACACTCTGCTTTGGTGGCCCCAGTTCGGTTCTCAGGTGTGAATCTACACTACTTGTCAGTAGCCATGCTGTGGCAGCGACTCACATACTAAAAAGAGGAAGATTGGCACAAATGTTAGCACAGGGTGAATCTTCCTCAGCGAAAAAAAAGAGAGAGGGCTTGAAGTGTGGGTAAGGATGTGGAGCTAGGGAAAACCTCACACACTGCTGGTGGGAGAGGGGAACGAAATGGCAACATCATGTTATAGAGAAACTGCAATAACTACTACAGCAGAAGGTAAGCATTTCCTATGATTCAGAAATTGTATTCCTAAGCACATATTTGAAAAAAATCTAAGAGATAGGTACCAGACTGTATAGTTTTATTGAGGAAAAAAATCTGGAAATAATCTGTAGATTCATAAACAGAAGAACTAATGAATAAATTATGGCATATTTATAAAGTGAAACACGATACAGCAGTTAAAATGAAAGAATTAGGACTACATGTATCCAAATGCATAAATTCCAAAAATATAAACTTGAGTAAGTTTCAAGGTGCAAAATGAAGCAGTATGATACCATTTACGTATTGGTTAAAGACAGAGCAATATATATATATATATATATATATATATTGTTTAGAGGTATAAATATGTGTCGAAAAAGTATAAAAACACGATGTACAGGAATGAAAAAGAAGAATTTACTTCTATATGGTGGGAGATGAATGGGATCAGGCAAGAATGCAAAAGGGCCTTAATCATATTTGTAATATTTTATTTTTTTTAAAAAAAGTCTAAAAGTTAAGGAACATACAAACTGTATAATGGTTCATATTTTTTCTGGACTCTCTATTGTGATTAAACTAGACACACAGGTGTTTTTCAACCTGGGATCCTGAATGGCCAGGGGTTGGGTGGCAGCCCCTGGGGCCCCCAGCAGCAGAAGGCGGCAAGTCCGACCAGCCGCACTTTGAACCGCAGCCCCCTCCTCACTCAGGCCCCTGCCGACAGCGCAGCTTCTTAGATCACCTCCGCTTTGCTGTACGGTGATTCACCATCCCTCGGCAGGACCTGTGCTCCCACAGCTCAAGCCTGTGCTGGAGAGTCTTCCAGTTGTCTAAGAATCTAGTAACTAACATCATTATTTTCAGTTAGAAGCTTAGAGACAAGACAGCCATTTACTTACAAGTGTGAGAACCTTCAGAATTCTTTCTCTCTAATAATATTACAGTGTCACCAACCCAATTGCCATTCAACTATTTTTCAGTATTCCAATGATGTGAGTCCACCTCTAAGCAAAACCACAAAGTTAACCTCAGGATTCATGCAGAAGTTACTTGAAACTCAGCTCAACCTGTTGTAGCTATGCAGCTGGCAGCTGAAGACCAAGGGTTGTCAGGAATCTAGAGTATAAAATACATCTGCATATTTGCTACTGCTGGGGGGAGGGGCAAGGAAAGGGGGACATCAACTTGCTCTGAAGTGACGCTACCCCTAACTGGATTGTACACTTCACACAGGAGAAATCATTATGCTCCCTCATTTTGTTAAGGTTTGACAGCTTTCAATAAAAAAAAATAAGAAGAATAAGTTGATTTACAGCAAGGCAGGAGAGTCCCCAGATGTAAACTAGAAGCCAACGACAGAAACAGGGTTTCTAACGGGGAACGTCTAGGAAGAAACCAAAACTACTCTTTTTCTCTCTTTTCAAATTTAAATCCCTCCAACGGAGCCCTCAGATCTCGAATCGTAGGAGCCACCAGGACCCCCACCCCGACTCTCATCATTGCCACACCCCATTTGTCTCTCAGGCGCCAGCGAACGACCTGGGCTCCAGCACCGAAAGCACCCAGCGCCTCGCAGTACCTGCCCAAAGCTACGTGCCAACAGCGAGGAAGGAGACGTAGACGTGGTCGCCGGTGAAAAGATGAGCGGTGGGAGTAGGGTGCCGGGTAGGAGATGCAAGGGAGAGGACACAATGTTAAAACCCTACATCAGAAATCCCAATAGTATCAATATCCATAGCCTTCTATACTACGGAACAAACAGGGGAAATTAAACAGCATAATTCAAGTCGTCCTTTTCCTCTCAAAAAAGAAAAAGAAGAAAAGCTGCTCGTTAGCTCGTGTCGAAGCTTTCCACGGGAAATTCCCTCTTGCTAATGCGTTCTGTCTTCCAACTCCTTTTACGATCCGTTCAGCAGCGTTATTCGAAAATCTGCTTTAAATTTCAGTACCTTTACTCATCCCCTAAATGGGGGAGGAGGAAGGAAGACACAGACAGAGATTTCCTCCCCCTCTCGCGATCCCCTTCCCTCCCAGGTAGCCAAGGCGCAGCGCGGCGGAGGGGAGAGGCGCCGAGGGGGCGCAGACCCGCCCAGGCCGCGCTGGCGGGAGGCGTGGGGCGGGCCTGGCGGGGGCGGCGCCCGCGCCCCGGCGCCTATAAGGAGCTGTCCGCCGCCCCGAGCCGATTCCAGCTCCAGCGGCCGACCAGGTGGATTCGGCTGTCCGCCGAGCTTGGCGCCTGTTCTTGCAATCGGGCTTGGATTTGCACCTTTAAGGAGGGGGAAGAGGAGGAAGAGGAGGGCGAGGAAGGCGAGGAGAGCAAGCGGCAGTTGCGGGGACTGTCGCTTCGGCCGCAGCTCCGGAGAAGAGCCCGCTACGGTTTCGGTAGAGCGTCTGGGCACGGGATGGAGTGAAGCAGCGAGTGCCTCTCCGAGGGGGGGTGGGAGGGGGCCAGGCGGCGCAGAGGAGAAAGAGAGAGAGCGAGAAGGAAGCCGCCACTGGCGCCTGCGAATTTGGGATTCAATTGGGAGGGACCGCTTACCCTGGGGAAATGGATTCTGTACCACGGCTGACCAGCGTTTTCACTTTGCTGTTCTCCGGCTTGTGGCATTTAGGATTAACAGCGACAAATTGTGAGTACCAGGAGCTGGGGGCGGGTAGCTGAGGTGGGAAATGCTAGCTAGCATTTGGAAAGACGCTCAACTGTCCAAGCGTGTTCAATTGTGTCTGCTCTGAGCAGAGGAAAAGGAAAAAAATACTGATTGGTGTGGTTCCATCACTCTAACCATCCCAAAAGTTAGCAGAGCTCGGATGAGCCAGCGCCGCTGGATTTCCTGCCCTTCTCCCCGAATCGCAAAGTTGGGGGGAGAAGAGAAGGTTCTCTTCCCTGAGCCTCCTGCCAGCTCGGCGTTCTGTGCCTACCTGATTTCTGCGAGGGCTCTTCCCGAGAAGGGACCCCGGTTCAGATCGTGTGCACGGGGGCTGAGCTTCCAGGGAAAGAAATGCTCCCAGCCACTGCGCTCAGTGACAGCGGCTCACTTCTGAATGCGGCTGCCTCGGATTTGCAGTATGCTCAGTGCCTCACAATACATGGCTTTCAGCTTTCCCCTAGGCAGAAGGCTCCAGTTCGGGTATCTTGCAACCAATGGGCATCGGTTTAACAGGGTTGGGAGTTTTGGCCTAAGAGTCATGGCCCTCGTAGTCAAACCACAAGATCAATGGCTGCCCCTGTTATAGGAGGAAGAGATTTGATGCACACTCCACCCCCAAAATCTTTGTGCGAAAGAACACATAATGAGTATGCACTAAGTGTACACTTTGTCGTCCAGGCTCTAACCTCGGCAAGCGCAGGGCATTTAATTTAATAGGCAGGAAGGCTGGACGCCTGGGGATCTGCCACCTGCACTGTGTATTTAAAGAACCCAGTTCGTCGAACTTGAATAAATCGCTAGAGCCATCAGAGGTTCAAGCTCACTTGCTCAGCTGCCTCTCTAGGCAGAGAAAGGCAAGTTTTTCCAGCTCTGGAAACTCTTAAATGAGAAAGAATGCCATTAAACCATCTGTGTTATTTCCAAAGATGGTTTATCAAGGCTCCTCAAGTTTCTGGGCTTGCTCCCCTATCTGCTAACTCCACCACCAACCTCAGAAATGTTTAACCATATTGGAACAGTTTTGATACTATTTTTTGTAATCTGAACCATCACTGCTAGAAAAAGGTAGGAAGACTACTTATTGGCTATGAGTTCCTCTATCTCGCTCCCCACTCTCTCAGGTCCAAGAGTACCCTGAGTAAGAGATATACAACCCAGGGGAGACGATTAGACAAATGTTATTTACTGAAAATGGTCCAAAACAGAGCCAATGTTTCTATCTGTGATTGGAAGTTCTGGAGATCCAGAATGTATCGTTAGCAGTAATGCTTTATAAAGATTTTATGAAAGTTTGTATTCTAAAGGCATGCTGAAAAGGTCAACCGTTCTAAAAGGGAGTAGCCACAGGGCCTTAGTGGAGAAATTATTTCAGAGAATAGAACAGGACAAGTTAAAATCTGATATTTCTCTTCTTCTCCTCCTCCCCCTCCGCCCCTCCTCCTTCTTATTCTTCTTTTAAGTGAAATTGTTCCCATGGTGCTTTAGAAAAACATCTAAGTGGATTAGTAGGAGGAAGTTGGGCATGGTGCTGAGCTGGTCTCTCCCACCTCCTAGAACACTAGAGGTCAGTGTTGTCCTAATGATACAAAGGTGGGGCTGCCAAATAGCTGTGTTTGTCATTCAGCACATTTACGTATCTGAAAATAGTGAATATTTTGAAGATCCATAAGGTGGGGTGAGGAATGAGGGTGAAATAGATAGAACATATTCTACAGGAATGTGATTTGCGCCTTCTCATGTAGCACCTTTTCTTAAGAGTAAGGAAAAAAATAAATTGTAGAATGGCATTTTCTGTAAATTAATTCAATTATGATTGATATGTTATAATAATGCTCATAAAACTGAAATGACATGGATTTAAGGCTCGTGCTTATCATTACTGGTACAGCAATAAAAATAATTCTGAACATTTAAAGTGAAACTTTGTGACAATGAGCTTTAGTCTTTCATCAGTGACAGTTTAATTTCACTATATCCAGTCAGCATTTCAACTGAATGCAGGCTGCTGGCTAAATATTTTGGGGTCAATGTTCTTAAGGAATAATGGTAAATGTTTTTACTATGCTCAGCAAAATGTGTTAATTCAGTGAACAACAGAATAGCAGCAAAAATTACTTCTGAACTCAGTACATCTTGGTGGTTTTCAGAATCTGTGAAACAGAGCCTCTAAGAAAAAACAGTAACATTCCCCGGTTCTTCCAGACTTCCATTGTCCACGCAATTTCCCCATTAAATATAGGGCTTTGATTTATCATTTATCTACAATCCATTAACATTTACATGAATATGCTAAGCAAGAGAAATCTCCCTTCAAATAGTCAATTTGTATAAGTTTGTAGATTATTTGGAGACTGTTTTTCAAGATTAATCTTTCTATATTTTGAAATAACATTTTATATCATTTGTGACAGGAGCCTTTAAAATGTATTATTTACGCAAGATGCTCCATGGTATCTAGGTATAACTGTGAACTTTGTTCAAGTAAAACAACTTTTAATTGTTTCCATTCTTTTAATAATACTTTGTTGTTGTTATTGTCATCTGTAGGATGTTTGCGTGTGTGTGTGTGTGTGTGTGTATGTGTTTAATTTTCTCATAATCTGACCAAAATTTGGGCATTTATCTGCAAGGGAAAAATAAATGCTTACCCAATTATAGAATTTTTAATTTTCTAATTAAAATTAAAATTAAGTCAGGTTAGAAGGCCAGCTGGAGTATACATATTATGAATCTGTGCAGAGAACGTAATTACAGACAAGTAATAAAAACCCTGGAAATTCCCCCATTCCGGATTTTCAGGATATTAAATAGCTACAACACTTCCTTTGGGTTTACGCTGAGGGAATTAGTTAATTTCAAACGTAGCTATGATAGGCCAGTGTTAAATGAAAAACCATTTTGCATGTAATACCAACTCCTTTGACACAAGAGGAAACGATGTGACTTGGTAGTTGGTTAAAATGAAACCAGGAGTTTGAAATGCTGAGGAGTACTAGCCTTAGTTATGCCACAGCGAAGATGTCAAATGCCCGTCAGGTTATGCAACCTTCCTATGCTCCCGGGCTTGGGTATAAAACAGCAATTGAGATATGGATCTACTCCCAAACAGAACAGCAGTTCAATATTTTACTGAGGAGATCCTTCAGTATTAGGTATGTTGAAAGGCTACTATAATGGGAGAACTTCCGTTCAAAAGATAGGAGGAATGCATGGAACACTTATAGGGTCACAATTCACTTTATTTTTAACAATAATAGGGTGCTACATGATTATGAAGAGCTTGGATTTTGACCAATAAGTCTCTGAATGATCTCCAATCATCTTATCTGTTTGTTGTTACTTATTAGGTTCACCCAGATAATAGTGAGAAATCAAAAACTCTTTATTCTAGCCCTTTCATCAAGGTAGAGCTTCATCTAAAATATACAATATATCAACCATGTTCATAAAGATCTTCAGATAAAGAGATGCACTATACTTTGACTTATCTGAAGTTTATGCACAAACCCAATCAATAGGTAACATTATAAATAAACAAAGATCAGGCTGATTTTTGCAGCAGGAGAGTATTTGTGGTATACTTTGGCATTCACAGTCAGCAGAAGTGAAGGAAGCACTATAATGCTCATTTGGAAGAGTCCTAAAGATTTTCCCATGGTTAAATGGGCTTATCTTTGACAATCCACATGAAGTCTCTTCCCTTTCCCTTCACAAAGCCCCTATCTCCAAACTAGATTCATATTTCCACAATTGGACAATGTAAATGAAAAACTAGACTAGCAGTTTCCACACAAGGGTTTAGAACTATGAGAAAATTAGTTTCCATAAGAATACCCTCACTCCCCGCTCCTTATTCTCATTCTAATACATGACCATCCTCTAAATTATAGGGGGTTTTCCCTGCTCTTCTTCCCAACTGCCTTGCCTTTCTTAAGTGGGAATCAATTTTCCTTTACTACATTGCTTTACTTTTCAGTGCCCACTTGTTATGAAAAACAGTAATATGATATTGTTTGAAATGTTCCTAAAACCTTTAATTGGTGATCTAAAACCCATTAGCTTATATGCCAGAAGTCTGCTGAAATATGGCTTACATATACAAAGCTAATTATCCTTGCCATATAGGGAGGTGAGGAAAGTGTCTAGTTACCTGAAAGGCCAGAATACAAAAGTCATTCATTCAATAGGACTTTGTTTTAAAGCTTCAGTGTACTCGTTTGGAGCCAATAATGACATTTTTAATTCATAAGGAAAGCTGTCTTCATTCATCAAAACTCTGACACTTTCTGGCTGGTGTCCTTGTAAAGGTTATTGACTTATCCTCATGATATTGGTGTATTAAATGCAGGAGTTTGATCAAATGATTATTAAGGTCCTATCTGGTCCTATCTAGTCCTAATGTATTTTTGTCTTTGCTGCTGTTGCCTACTGGTTTTTCCATTTGGATCCTTCTGAAATGATTGTACTCAAAATTGTTAAGCAATTATATTTAGAATAACAATATAATAGGGTTTTAATTCCTACTAACTGCTCTGCACTTTGTATCTCTCACTTCATATACTGCGTCCACATAATTTGGCAAGGCAGCACAGCTAGGTAGACTTTATTAAATCTACTTTACAGATGAGTAAATTTAAGGTTAATAGAAGTTGATAATTTTCCCAGGATCATAAAGCTAAGCAATGAAAAAACTCAGAAATTAGACCTATGTCTATCTTCTCTGAAGACCAGACTCTTTGCATGATATGCAATTAATTCCCACGCATTCACTTAGGGTCTGTGTGTGAGCATCTGTGGAAAGTTGCCTTGGGATCCCTATGGTTAGTCTTTGTAGCACTCTCCTTAGCAAAGGGCATGGAGCAGCAGTTTCCACCAGAGCCAACTTTGGAGTCATACCTTAAAGAAAAACAAACAACCAAACATTTGGAATTTAGATATGAAGCAAGATGCCAAACATCACAATAGTCAAAGATAAGAGGCCTCCTATCTGGATGAGCACCAGATGCTTTATTTAACTTAAAACTTGATAAGGAAAAGGCAGAGCCTTGATGAAGACTTGTGACCACACACAACACACACATGCACACACACATAAGAATACAGTGAAATGTACCTCTGTTGGCATCATGTCTTATATGTTTATAGATGTCAGACCAAGCATATTAAGTAAGTAGCAGGTAGGAGCTCCTTTTCCCAGCACAGGGCTTGTCCTGATCTGGTTCTGCCTGATACTGTAAATTTCATCCCCACCACTCCTCCTACATCCCCTAATTTCCAACTTTATAGAGCTCCTTCACACTCCACAAACAAGCCATGCTGTCTCATATCTCCTTGCATTTATTTGCATATCCTGTCTTCTGGGTCTAGAAAACCCCTTCCTATTTTTGTCTTCTCTCACTTTCTCCCAACTCCACACACATACACACACACACGTGCACGCGCACGCCCACACACACACGCAGTTTCCCCAGGCTGGATCAGGTGCTCCTATATATTACTATTATATTTTCATAGCACTCCTTGTAATTCTTCTCTCCCCAAGTAGATGCAAAGTTCCCATATTTTATTTGAATGTCTATATTCAATACCTAAACCTTGAGTAAGAGAATAAATGAATAGTTTCTGAATGAGAATTTTCATTTCTAAAGTAAAATTCTTCTATGGTCCTGCTGCTATAGTCTTTTTAACTTTATTTGCTTTATGCTTACTTTTTGAACTAACAAATATTATTATGGTTTTGGAAATGCCAAGATGTTAGCATGTGGGCTGTTAAGTGAAAGAGTGGAAGTTCGTACCATTCAATTGGATATGGGAGCTGGAGAATGGGCTCCTGCACTTACAGAAGCTTGCATGTTTTCATGACATCATTGCTGACGTGATCTTATTTATGTCAAGTGGCCATTTGTTCCTAAAAGAGAAAGCCTCTCCATCCATCTGACCTCAGTCCAACTTTGAGCTAATTTTATTAACTTGCTTTTGCAATTTTAGTGACCATTTCCTAGATAGTCTGAAAATATACAAATATATTGCTGTAAAAAACCTTCTTCATGATCTAGGGTTTACTATAAAAAGGAAAAGTTTGGATTCTGTTTGAATAGTAAATTACTGGGAATATCTTATTTTATTGCCAATCTACATTACCCCAATAACATTATTCTGAGTCCCCACTGTCATCTTTGTAAGCTGTGGTTGGGAGATTTAAGTTTTAACAGTTTGTGTGTGTTACTCATTTGAAAATCTTATTGAAGAAATGAGTCCCAACTAAAAGTTCTCTTTTCTAAACTCAAGGGTTTTTTTTTTTTATGAAGCTGGAGAAATAAAGATGAATAAGAAGATATAGTCCATGACCTTAAGGAACTTTGAACACGGGCAGCCAGAAAAATAAATCTTTAATTAAGTCAAGGTGATAAATGCTGTAACAAAGGTAAGCGCAGGTGTAACGTCAGTCACAAAATGAGTATCTCAGACATCAAGGCAGACTCTCTGAGGGAAATGAAAGCAAGCTAAGCCTTCAGCAAAGTCAGACTCCACTAGCTGGAGAAATGGAGCGAGGCTATTACAGGCTTTCTGCGTGAAGGTATGGGACTGATGTATGTTGTAGTGACTACTCATGGGAGTGGCTCGTAGGCATAGGGATAGAAGAGGAAACTAGAGAAGGAGGTATGCATGGGAGTCTTTTATTTTTACTGTTAAAGCTATGCAAAGTCATTGAAGGATTGTGCACGTGTAATTAGATGATACATAATCCGATTTTTGTTTTAAAAAAATCGTTGTATGAAGGATAGATTAGAATGGGCCAAGACTATTAGTGAGAAAACCAATTAAGGGTTTATTACAATAACTCAGGTGATAATTAACAAGGGCCTAAAGAAGGAAGTTTCAGAATCTACAAAGGTTAGAAGAATTAGAAAGAAAATAATGGCCAAGTAAATTCAAAACAGGAATATAAGAGCTAGTAAACTCACAGAAGGCACAGATTTGGGGCTAAAATGTGTTCTATAGCTCTTCCCATTGTTTTTGACAAATGAGAGCTATAGATGCTGGAAAAGGTGCTCTGTTCTCTGAAATGTAGTTCTTCTCTGGGAATTCCAAACGACCATATTCTCAGTGCTGTATATTTCATATTTGCATGACAACATATAGCATATGCTGTCTGTATCCATCACCCTGATGCATCTTTTAGTCTGTAAATTATGCTGGTTTTTGTCAGCAGAGTGAGAACTAGCCATTAAGGAAGGTGTAATTAAATCTCAACATCCCATTTTCGTGTCCTTTCTGGCAGGGAGGTAAACCAGGGATCATTACTACTATCAGTGGTTGCCCAGTGGAAAGAGAAGGGAAGTCGGGTGTGCCACGTTGGTTTGCTATCATTGGTAATTGATCTACTGCCATAAATTCCATGTCTCTACATTTCTAATAGCTTTTGTGCATATTCCTGGGGGTTGATTAATGCCATCTGTTCACTGGATCAGCTGAATTGATTGAGTTTAAAGGATAACAACAGTAATGTTGAAGATGGAAAGAAAGTTAAGGGAAATGCCAAAACACCACTCATGATGTATATTATTTTTAACTATCCACCTCCGGAAGCAGAAATATCCCTCTGAAGACAGTACCAGGCAAATAGTAAAAGAAATTTGCCTAACAGGCAGATGCTTGTAGGTGTTAGTCTAGGCCACTATTTGCTGAATCTGTATGTTCAGTTCTCTTTCTCCTTCCCCTCCTCCCTTCCTCTTACTTGTCCTTTCTCTCTTTCCCACTCCTTCTGTCTGTCATGTGGCCATGTATTTTGGGTACTGCCATTGGCTTTTCCCTGAGCTCATGATTGTGTGAAGATATGAGAGGAAGGGAGAAAAAAGTCTGTTGGATTCCAATGCTGCCTTGCTAAACTACGTGGGCACAATCCCCAAATGTGAAACCTCCCAACGAGACCTATTCTGAGGGCAGGCCTGCCAGGGATCCACCACCCACAGGGCACTTGGGAAAGCCAGCTGGATTCCAACACCCCCACCCATCTGTCTGCAAACAATTCTGCTAACTCCTTTAGTGCCCCGATTCTGTAAATACGGGAAAACACCTCTCAATTCATAGAGATAAGCCTTAAGACACAGAGCCACCCGGGAGAGAAAATATAGACATATAAATCTATACTGAACTATACTTGACTGAGAGAAACAGACATTTTCCAGAAGAAAAGTTTATAGAAGAGATAGTGCTAGGTACCTGAGGGAGGGGAAGAGAATGTTCTGATTTGGGGAAGGGCAAAGAATAGGAACGTTCAGGATGTCCAAGATAAGTGTTGCCAACTTCCTGACTGTGCCCAGGCTAACCCTCCATATTCCAGCAGGTTGACAATAGGGAGGCGACAAAGGGGAGTGAAAGGGCATGCCCCACACAGTCCTCGTTGGTTTAATTCTCACTCAGGTAATATTTCCTGTGCATACTAATGTGGACCTTGTAGAGTCAGTATAAGTGTGACATGAGTTACTCTGTATAAAGCCAGCCCTGGTGGTCTAATGGTTAAGGTTAGTGCCGAGGCTCCAGTTCTTTTCCTGGTCAGGGAACCACATCACCAATCTGTCAGTTGTCATACTGTGGTGGCTGCGTGTTGCTGAAAGCTCTACCACCGGTATTTCAAATATCAGCAGGGTCACCCATGGTGGACACATTTCAGTGGAGCTTCCAGACTAGACAGACCAGGAAGAAGGAGCTGGCCACCCGCTTCTGAAAAAATGTCTGTGAATATGAATAGAAGTGGAGCATTGTCTGATAGAGCGTCAGAAGGTGAGAGGATGGCACAAAAAGACCAGGCAGGGTTCTGCTCTGCTGTTCACAGAGGGGACTAGAAGTCGGAATCGACTCGAAGGCATTAATGACAGCAAACTCTATAAAATGTACATGATGTGGCCATTCAGTAATCGTACCTGTTATTATAATTACTAATGAACCTCAACATGGATTCTCACAAAATCAGTTTTAATGCAAATTAGGGCAGAGACAACTACATTCCCATTATTCTCAAGCAAAGATAGCCGCGCTCCCTTTCCCTTCAGCTGGGTAATCAGAAAGCTGGGTGATTGATTGTCAAGGCAAATAGAAACGTGTTCTCGTTTTGAGTCCTCTGTCAGAGGGATGGTGGGCACAATCGGTCTCCACCTGACAGAGAAACGTGCCCATCTGGATTGCTCACTTGATTCCTGGGCTCTGTCGTAGTGTGATTACTGCTTCTGGGCCTTGGCCAATGAGCCTGCTTGCTGAAAACCTCACAAAGGGAGCCTCATAAGAGAGTAGAGAAAAGAGCTTGCTCTAGAACAGTAAGGAGCACATCCCCTCCAGAACACTGAGCAAGCCCTCGCAGAAGACGTCAGCATTATGGGGAAGTATCCTTGAACAGACCTTGAGGAAGGTCAGTGAACCTGGGCAGCAGTCTGGGTGAAAGGTTGCCAATATCCTAGGCCCTCTCATTGCAGGACACTCAGGCAGATGGAGGTAAAATCAGAAGGTTGGGAGAGCTGCCCTTTTCTTCTGTATACTGTTGAAACCTACTTTTGGTGGGTAAATAGTAGAAATGTTCTTTTGTTCTTCTTAATGTTGGGTTAAAAATCAGGTGCTGGTACAATGATTGATGAACTGTAAATTCCTATTCCACCTTCAAGTGTATCATTCATTGATTCATTCATTTATTCAGAACCTACTTATGAAATGTCTACTGTCCATTAATTTATCTGTGCATTAATGAAAGCCTATTGTTCATTGAAAATATGAAAACAGATGATGAGGAGAAGGATTAGAATTGCTGGCCACATAGTTGCAGAGGCAACAACAGCAAAAGATAACAGGATCTCTTCAAAACAAAGCCATGGCACGGTGGCCCCTCCACTCTATTCTCCTTTTTTTTTTTTTTTTGAGAAAGATTAGCCCTCAGCTAACATCTGCTGCCAACCCTCCTCTTTTTGCTGAGGAAGACTAGCCCTGAGCTAACATCCGTGCCTATCTTCCTCTACTTTATATGTGGGACACCTGCCACAGCATGGCTTGCCAAGCGGTGCTGTGTCAGCACCCAGGATCTGAAATGGCAAACCCCGGGCTGCCAAAGCAGAATGTGCAAACCTAACAGCTGCACCATCGGGCCAGCCCCTATTCTTGCTCAATTTATTAAGCATCTCTTTCCTTTTCCTGCCTTTTCTCCCCGCCTCCTTATCTTCAGCTCTTCAGCTCTTCAGAGTTGCTCTAATTTGCCTTCTTGCTAATGCTCCCTCCTTTGCTTTCCTCTTGCCTCCTCCCTCCCTTTCCCTGTCTTTTTTCCTCTTCCTCTCCTTCTTCCCCATCTCTCTCCTTTCTAACTCCATGCCTTTGCTCTGCCTGTTTCAAGTAACATTCATGAAATGACTTGTTTTTATGTGTTACGGCTAAAGCTAATGCTTTTCAAACTTTTCCATTGAAGTGCTGCTGACCAGAAAGAAAAAGTGTGTGAGAACCCGGGGGAATCTGAGAGCTCAGCTTCAGGTGGCCACTGAAGCATGTAATTTCTTGAATGTTGTCTTAAACACTAAGACAAATTTGCATTCTGCTCCATATTATATCCATGTTTATATTACGATAAAAAAATATTTTCCCAAAATCTCCAATTAAAAATTGATGAGCAAATTTGAATCGCTGAACCCATGGCAGGAGGCCACATACACACAGGGGCACGGGCCTAAGCTTTTTGGCTCTTGCTCCCTATTTATGCCTTGCAGGATTCTTATATGAAGGAGAAGAAGTGCCTGTCTCTCTTCTCATTTTGGGACAACGGATAGCTTCATTTCTCATCAACTGTGACTGGTCTGTGAGCTGCAGATTATGATTAATTAATTATGGGAGGTGAGGGGCTTATCTATTCACAGGAGGAAAGGAAACCCAGGAGCCTCCCTTAGTGCACAGAGATGGAGCTTTCGGAGGAGCTGTGGGGAAGAAGTCTGCTCAGACCCCTCCAAGTCTGTGTGGCCCCTTCCTGCAGTCACCTGGCCATGTGCCTCCACATCCGTGGAGTTTACCTTTGAGTCAACGAGCTCTGCCTGGTTACAGGATTGAGGTCAACGAGGGCAGATTCTTTCTGATTAGAGACAGGCTGAGCTCACCAGGATATTAAGAGAGAGATTAATGCCTCTCATTCTACGAGAATCAGGAACCTTTTGACACTATCAAAAGAAATGAAACCAGCAGATTGTAATGTTGGAACACTGAAGATGAGAGAAAAGTTAAGTGTGTGTTTCTTCGTAGGCAGGGCTTCAAACCTCCACCATATGCCAGGGGTGTGCCTGCTGAGGTCTCCTTCAGTTCCTCGCCGCAGTCCTGTGGAACAGTTGTTCTCGCCCATTCTAGAGTGAGCATGTGCTGGCTTGGATGGTTAGGCGACTTACCCAAGATCAAATAGCCATTAGGTGACCACACTGGGATTATAATCCACATCTCCCTGACTCCAAAGTTCATACTTTTTTTCATTCTGTCTGCTGTTTTGTTGAACCTGAAGCTAACACTGAGCTATTCTTAAACTTGAGGAGACGTTCAACCTTGTAGAGTCAGGACTCTCCCTGCTCCAGGGTGAGAAAAGCCTCATCAGTCTAGACCCAAAGATTCCTCCCCATTGTGCAGGGCATCTTATTCTAACTGTACAAGCAGTCCTTTCCCATATCTAGAAGTCTCTGTGACAAACAGTTCCTAACTATTTGTAAAAATAGGTCTAACTCTTTGTAAAAGTTGGTTGTATTACTCATTAAATCTTGTGCCATTGACTCTCTGTGGCAAGGCTCTATGCCTATTACGGATGACCTTGTGGATGCCATGATCAGTGCTCACTGTTATCGTCTGTTCCTGTTTCACACTCCCTAGAGACCTTCCTCACTAAGTATGGTATTTTCATCACTACATCATAGTGCACCACTCCTAGACTTTGTTAGATGTTCTGGGTTTTTTGTTTGTTTATGTTGCTGCTAATAAGAAAAACCCCATTTGTGATACTTAGATCACAGATTCAAACAAGGCAAGGACTGGATGGCATTTATATCTGTTCTCCATCTTCAGCTGCAGACTTCATCCCAAACCTAGACTGTAACTTCCTTTCATCCTGTGGGGATAGATGGGAGGATGGTTTTAACAACTGCATACCCAACACCATTATTCTTCACTGCAGACTAAGTGCAGTGATGAGCACCTGCCCTGCCAGCCTCAGAGTCTGCTTGACAGAGGATGACTAGCACATGTGTGAACTTCTTTTCATCACAAGCTGCATGGAAAGCCAGACCAGGGAATTCTTTGCTTTCTTCTCCAGCTGTCTTGGGTTTGTCTCTTCAATCTGGGCTTTTGCTTCGCTTAGTTGTGAGGTCTGTCTTTGTGTCTCCTTTGTCCTGTTTTTCAGTTGTATTCTTATTTCAGTGGACATTCTTGCTTGGATTTAGAGAGGGTAGGCAATTTGTCTGATGTCCAGCGCCCTCTCAGCCCTACCTCTTTTCCTCTGTCGGTGGCTGCTATCGGGAAAGGACACGGAGAGTCCTGAAGTAGTTCACACCGAGGCAATTAATAAATTCTGTGTTCTAGCTCTCAACAAGTGTTAATGTTTCAAGGAATAAGGCCTTAAATATTTGAACTTAATTTAGAAGCAGAACATTTTGGTATCCAAAGTGAAATTTTATATAGAATTTTAATATGTAAAATAAATTACAAGCTTGCTGCTTTGAGGACAGAGGGAGAAGAGGAGCAGAATCCCACCACCCAGCCTGCTCTTCTCTCCCTGCTTCTTCATGGAAGTACTGTTGAAGACTTCTGCATTATCCTTAATTGCGGGAGTCTTTAAGTTTATCATTTTGTGCAAAAGTGACTAGGTATATGAAGGTTTTGAGGAAAGATGGGAATGGTGCTCTGAATGGTGGCCAACACTTGGCTGATGTGAAGCGGGAAGGCCAGCCAGGGTGCTTGCCGACTGTGTCTGTTTGCATCAGTCGAGGACCTGCTGTTGAGGTTGTTAAATATTTTGACTATTACCTCTGCCCAGATACCTATTTTCAGCCCTTTGAAAATTGTTCTTTGTTTTTCTTGTTGCTATTTTATATAAGTCTCAGGGCAAGGGTTATTGGCATACTGATTTGAAATCTTACTAGCTTGTCAAAGGAAGGTTTCCTCATTTTGATCTCCTTCGTTAACGGTCAATAGCTGTTCTTATTCTGGAGAAAAATTACTTTGTGTAGGCCCTCGAATTATCCACCTCCTTCCAAGATAAGCCCTTGGGACCTCCTCAAAAGAAGAGATTTCACGTTAGCCACACAGTGAATGGCAAAATAACTACTTGATAATTGAGTTAAAGCGTAGACAGTTTGGGTGAGACCCAAGTACAGAGAGAAAATCTGGATTAGGGACAGGATAGGGGCAAACCCTGAATCTTGGCACACAGTTCAGTGCTTCGCTCCAAATCTCATGCCTCTGTCTCCTAACCGTTGTGAGAGAAAAGAACCTTTGGCCTCCATCAGTGAGGCCCTCTCATGCTCCCTAATGTTACTTAATGTGATGAGAAGTGGTGAAAGTATACAAATGAAATAAAATTGTTGAATATGGGATTCAGTCTTGGTTTCTGCTTCTAGCTGGTCTGTTAATTGTAATCACAAGCTTGAGTGTTTGCTTAGAGAGCCATTCATTAGAAAATCACATTGCATTTAAATCTACACTGCACTCATATATGAAAATAAACCCCTGCATGAACTCCAAATGCTCTTCTCTGCATTCATAATAGGATTTAATATAATAAATAAAGATAATGTATATATACATACATGCACATATATATTATATATTTGAGTCATTATTGTTTTTTTCATGGCTAATATACCAGGTAGAATTTTACATGTGTATACACTCTACGTGAATCGCTTATTCCAGTAAATGTCAAAATTCATTATCCCCCAAGGTCAATATTGACTTGGGTGTCACCTTTGTGAATATTTACCTCTCTAGATAATGAATTGAAGTGAGCATTTGGATGGAAATTAACATCTATTTATTTTCTGAAATTGAATGTGTTTGGCCAAGAGGATGGATAAATGCTGTTGGGAGGTGTGCAGACATGTTCCACTATGGCTGCTCCGTTTCAGGGTGGTGGTCAATAAGCATCTTTTGCATTCTGATTTACTGTGGTTCTTTTTTGATAGTTCTTTCACATAGTTCTTTTACCTAATGGACAGAATGCAAAACCTCAAATATATTCAGCTTGACATTTCAGTAACATAATCAGGAGATAATGATACTTGAGCATGTGGATAATAAGTGTACATGGGATTAACGAGCACCTTGGCCTTGGAATTTATTTAGGCCCAGATCCTGTTATCTGAGAAACACAAAGCACCTTCAACAATGATCTAATTAAATGAAGAGTACAGGAAGAGACATAAAATTACAAAGTGCTTCCTTTGGTTTTGAAGTATCGATTTGTTATTTTGAAATAACCGTATGGCATGTCATGTGTTTTTGAGACATGTCTCTGTGTGTGTGTGTGTGTGTGTATTTGTTACAGTGCTTCTTTATTAGCAAAAGTCAGTACTACAGGTTAATGCATCTTTTAATATATCAAGCCAGGTTGAAATTCCTTCTAAAATTGTGAATCTACAATAGAAATATGTCTTGTAATTCTTATCATCACTGTTTTGTTAATTTTGCATACTGAGCAACTATCTATCTATCTATCTATCTATATACTGATTAATGTTCTGGCATAAAATGAACTGATAAGACATTTAGGTAGAAATATAATTGTTACAGGTACTGTGTGCTATTATACATGTATGGAATATATACATGCTTTTCTATACAAATATTCACACATACTACATTCTTGGTTTTGTCCTTTATAAATGAGATGGATTAGTTTAGCTGTCATGTCAGCAATTCTTTTCTAGCCATTAATGGTCTGATAAAAGACCCAGACTTAGGAAAGAATGTCATAATTAAGCACAGACTGTGGCTTAGTAGTCAAGGGAATAAACCCCTGAGAAAATTCATTAGTAAAGTTAATCCAAGAAACATGTGAACAGGTGAAACAAAATCAATTCAAGGGGAGAATGTATAACTCTATTGATATTCTCACCTTTGTTGATATATTGTTTAGGATAAAGATATCTACGTTTTCTGCATAAACATCAATTTTTATTGGTAAATTCAATTTGACTTATAGGGTTCCTATAGCTAAGTGTTTTGTGGCTTCATTGGGGAAATGATGTCATTTTGTGTGTAGGGAAATAAAAATACGTCACCTGATGGCCAGTGAAAGTCTCATTTCACACACCCTCCAATTCTCATCCCGTATTAGAAACTAAAGCCAGGTCGGCACCTCTGCTTTTTTGTACTAGGAAGGTTTTGTTCCTAGAAGAAGCCAAAGACATTGGGAGGTTTCTTTGTCCGTCATTTACATGTGCAGTGCACATATGCCTACACAGCACACGTATGCACTGGCTGCCGATTAACTTAGTTTGTGTTTCTCTTTTAAAAGAAATTAAACCTGTGGTATTGGATTAATAGTTCTCAGCTGGAAGTGATTTTGCCTCAGGGGACATTTGGCAAAGTTTGGAGACGTTTTCAGTTGTCACAACTTGGGGCTTGCTCCTGGCCCCTAGTGGGTAGAGGCCAGGGATGGTATAGGCATCCAACAATGCACAGGAATGCACTCCACAACAGGTAATTATCTGGCCCCAAATGTCAAGATAGCCAAAGCCTGAGAGACTCTGTTTAGATCTGTCAGTCATTGATGGATCATCACGTCTTAATTGAAAGAAAACAAAAACCAACCAAACAAACAAAACACACACAAAAAGCCTTTCTTCTAAGGTCTAGTCCTGTAGAAAGATCCTTAGAATTGAGGAAGAAATAAATCCTGGTCCTTGATTTTGCCACTTACTGGCTTTGTGCCTTTGTGCTCATCATTCCACATTTTTCTCAAAAGAGGGTGACGATATCTGCCCTATCTGCTATTGTGAATGACGAATGAGTTAAATGTCTTTGGAGAAGCTGTACACATGTATTTTTGATATAATGATATTTATTGTAATTTTTATTATTTGGGAGAGTCATGAGTGGGCTGTCCTGTCCCCATAGACTTTAGGCAAACAAGGGATAACAAGGGTGATGTGGGCACAATGTGAGGTGGGACCAAGGGTACGTATCCTGGACCGGGAACTGCAAAGGTAAATTTCATACCATTTTCCAGTTGGTTCAACTTTCAGTCTTATCTTGAAAATAATCTGATCAGGGCACTTTTTGCAGAGTGCCACATGTTGTCATGCAATAGCTAAAGTCTGTTTTATATTAAAGCATTTTCTAACATTTTGTCGTTTTTTTCTTTTTATAGGCCCCCTCTAGCACACATATATATTTGAGAAGTTCTGGGATGAAATTAATGGTGCCAAAGTGGCCTGTGCAAGAGCTTCTGAGGTGACATAGCTACATGGCTCAGGAAAGGCCATGGACCAAACCAATCTATTCAGATGACATTTTCTACCTCATTTAGCAGCTCAAAGATCAGTTAGATAAGGATCTTGGCTTTGATCGCTTATCTGCTCCAATCCAATCTTCAATTTTTAAAGTCAATTAGAGCAGAAATACAGCCTTTAGTTTGTCTTTTCAGTGGAAATGGGAAGGTTGGCCTTGGCCTCTAGTGGATTTCTGCCTTTTGAAAAAGGCAGGTTGTAAAAGTCAGAGGCTGAAGAGATAGAAAAGGCACCTTTGAAGTTATGTAGTCCAGCCATAGCCTACGTAACATATGTAGATCTCCACATTTCCTGAAAGCATTCCAGACAGTTGGCTCTACCATCCTACTTCTTCTAAGTGTGGAAAAAGAACTTAATAGGACAGCTTACTTTCTTCCACAAAAATTAAAATTAATGGGGCATCCTTCCTTCCACTGTACCCATCTGCCTTCAAGTACTACCAAACCACTCCCCGTACCTCTGCTCAGTGGACATCTCAAACCAAGGATCTTCCTTTATCAACATGATTTTTCTGAAAATACCTAAGACAGCAACCCCATTTCTCTTGGTCTTTTTTATCTCTTCTTTTCCTTTGTTTTTCCTACCACTTGGTTCCCCCTCCTTGAACTTCCCACCATCATCTTCTCTTATTCTATACATATTCTACTTTGTCAATACTGTACTTACAATATAATGTCCAAATAGAATGCAATCATTCCTCTAGATTTGTCCCTACTGACCTGTGGGGTCTACAAGGTGATGGCCATAAGGAAACATGGGCTGCAGAGGAGATTCAGGAAGGTTTTACAACAAGATAAACCTTTAAGTATAAATGAATCAAGCTAGAGAACACAAAGGAGCTGTGTTGTCTAAAGGCCATTGTTGGCTCTCTTTTCTCCCACTCACTGTTTTCACTTAATTAACCCTCAAGTGATATAAATGGTTCTCCTCACTTTGCTCAAGGATATTTTGCAAAATTTTATCTTGGTGGGGTTCTCCTAAATTGAGTGAACTACGAACTCTCCTCTTGCCTCTATCTATACAGGTCTTCCCCAAGGTCCAGTTCTATTTCTCTCTTCTCTAGTCTTAATTACTATTACTTTCCTCCAAACCCTTAAAACCTATACAATACATCTTACATCTTTACGCTCTTAATTATATACTGCCTTTTATTGGCCTCTATTTTTCTTTTCGTTCAGAATTTGTCTAGTTGCGATTTAATGGGAGGAATTACATTTTATATAGTCTCTGTTTACAGTGACTATGTAGTAGCTACCATTATTGATTGTGTACTGAGTGCCAGGCCTTATCATTGACATACGTTACTATTGATCTGCCCTCAACCCTATGTGGTTAATATTTCTTAAGAAATTTAGGTTTAGAGAGGGTAAGTAATTTTGCCAAGTCCATACAACTATTAAGCAGTTGACCTGAGATCCAGACTTGGTCTCTGATTCCAAAGCACTATGTTCTTTCCACTGAGGGGAGAATTTTAGACCATGGCTAGGAGCTGAGCTCCTAACACTTTCACAATTTATCATTCTGATTGATTGCAGGAAATCATATCTCATTTTACAAATATTTTCTGAGTGCCAGTTTTAAACTAGGAACTGATTTTGGTGAAAAAACACATTCAACTTCTGAATATAAGCCATGGCTACACTCACAGTGAAAAGAACCCCACCAGCCTAGGGTTCCACCTTCCCAAGGCCATCCTTACTGAGAGGATGGTTTGTATTGGCCCCTAGTCAGTAGTCCCCCTCTGTGCTTCTACTTTTGCTTAAATTTTTCATAAATCCCTATGGTTGTTCATATCTCCTCAACTGTCAGGATGATAGATGCTGTGAAATGATCACAGTATGTTTGGGGACACATCATTTTGGTGACCTCATCTCTGAACCCAAGATTTTCAATTGTAGCTTTAGAACTGCCCCCACCATGGAAGGAAGCAATGATAATAAGGAAACACATGCAAGTGCACACACGCACACGCACACACATCAATTTAAAAAAGCCCATCTTCCTAGAGCACCAATTTAATTCAAAGGTTAAGAAATGCACATTATTTTAATATTAAAGAAAATGCAGACATGTTCTGGAGTAGAATATAAAATCTCATAGAAATTTAAAGTGAATCATGAGATTTCAAACATGTCTCTGGCTTCAAAATGTGTACCCAGAAGTTCAAATTTAATGGGATCACTTTTCTCTGACTTAGGTACCGCTCAGGAAAAAACTTTATAAAGAGTATCCCTGAATCAGTTTCTAGGGGCTGACATTGAGCCTTTCAGCTTGGCCTCCAGTTGAAAGCTTTCTCCAAACATTTTTTTTTTTTCTTAAAGACAGAGGGACTAGATTATTATAACACAAAATGATGTCATGAAAGTGTGTACCTTATTTCTCCAACTCTCTGATAAAAAGGGACTATGTGGGAAATGGTAATATTAATACTTTCTTTTTATTTTAATACTAATTTTTAGACATACCTCCACTACTGGCCTTTTTGTGTTGGGAAAGAAAGTAGAATGAAGTGATATTGACAGAAGGTCCATTCCTCTGGCCCGCTCCCCACCTATCTCAGCCTTCTCACAGGAAGTCCTGCGTGGACTCTGCTTTAGGACTCTTAATGATTTACATTTTGTGTTAAGGAGATGCTGTGAATCCCCTGAAATTGTGCACAAATAGCTGTGTATGTATGTGCATCTGTACGTGTTTCTTGGATAAATGTCTTATATTTCACCTGGTTTTCAAAACATGTCCATGACCCAGAAATGATGAAGAGAGAAAGGCACTGAGAGCCTCATTACCCTGCATGTCCTCAGGGAGGGAGGGAGGGAGGGGAAGTTCTTATTCCAGATGCCAGTGATAGTGATTTTTACCTAAGTGTGCCTGAGCAGCATGTTCTTTCACAGCTCCCGACAGGGTGAGTGTGAGCTATAGGGGACTGAGGGGAGTGAGAAAAGAGCCCCTCAAAAGGTAAAAGTCGTCTAGAAAATAAAAGACAAGGACAGGAAAGGGAAACTTTGGAAATTTCACAATTTTGCCAGTGGCCGATATGCACATCGCAAACAAGCTGGAATTAATACAGGTGAACATTTTTATTACAAAGAATAGAGATTTTTAAAAAAAATTATTCAGCACCTGTCCCTTTGTCCTTTCCAATCCCTCCCCTGCCATCCCTTCACAAAAGAGAAAAAGACAGACAAGAACAGCTTAATATCTAGAATTTGCAAGTCCATGAATATCCACCTGAAAACAGCTGCCCCCCCACTGAGAAACCACTGAACCTTAATCATTTTCCATTGCATCAGAAGGAATATGGCTGAGGTATCCATTTTTCCTTCAAATGTCAGGTGCCCACAGCAATTAACTAATCACACTCCTACCAGGTCAAGTTACAGGATGAGGTCCATTTCATACAAGAAAAGAAGACAATTGGGTTGTTAATGCTGAGCGGGCTTGCTAGAGAGAGACAGATGAAAAGGGATTTCACAACAGGCAAAGGCTCCACTGGAGTGCCTTGACAGCCCCTGAGTAATCCTGCTCCTGGTACAGAGGAAGCCAGGAAATGAGGGTGAGGTTGGGCTGAGGAGTGAGATCTAGCCTTGGGCACACATTTTTTTTTTATTAGTTTAATACTGGAATGGCCTTTAAAATCCCCAATGTGAGAGATTTCTTTGAAATCACAAAAATCGCTAAGACTGAGCTTGAGTGAGCAGCTTGTTCAAATTGTCTTTCCTCAGTATCCACTGTGCCTCAAGAATTGAGTACTTACTATGTGACAGCAATAATAAGAACAAGAAAAATGACGAGGAAGCCCTAACGTTTATGGGACACTTGCTACAGGCCAGAAACAATTTCGTTATTTATATCTATTAGCACATTTAATCTTCATAATAACTCTAAGTATTATGTTGTAAGTAAGTTGTTGAACTCTGACAAGTATATGTTGAACTCTAGGTTTACAGATAAGGAAACATAGTCACTGCGAGGTAAAATCACTTGCCAAGGAGTCTGGCTCCAGGGCCCACAGTCTTCATGTGGAAGGTTGGTGTTATGATCCTTATTTGACAAAGTATTACCAAAGAAGATTCATTTTCACCCATTGCCCAGAAAGCCAAACACTGAGATGATGAGATTACAGTAGAGAGAGGGTTTAATTACAAGGCAGCCAAGTGAGGAAGGGGGAGAATGAGTCTCAAATATGCTTTCCTGAAAATGGAGTAAGGTGGGCAAGGTGGCCTGAAATGTGGAAATGGATGATTGGAGATGAGGAGAGGTGAGGTAGTTGATGATCTGTGCAAGTGTAGTCAGACTTCTTGCCCCTTCATAGGACACATGTTCACAAAATGGTGGTATTAGCATGATCTAAAGATGGAGTTTTTAGTGTCTTGATGTCAAAAGGTGGCTTATAGGACATCTGTGTGGGCCCAATTGATGGGTTGGTGGTCTCACCCAGCCTGAAGTGGACAAGGGGTTCTAATTCCTGGAAAACAGCTCAAACTCCCATTACCATGGTGACCCAGGCTCCAGGGAGATGTTATCTGTAGGAACCTAGTGGAAGTCAGATAGCATATTGCCTAAACAGCACAGTTAACAATGGGTGGCTAAACAGGAAAAAGCTATAATCAGGAATTGCAAAAAGGCAAAAAAATTTAGTTTCTAGCTAACTAATCATCAATGTCTAACTGTTTGCCGGTTTCAAAAGGAGAAAATGTGACTGGATCAGGTGAAGAAACTTCCCAAGGTTTATCACTGGCAAACACAGAGCTTGGCTTTGACCTAGGTCTGTCTGACTGCACATGCTTCTTCCCATTCAACATCCCTTCCTATGCCCTGCATCTTTCATATTATTGTATTGGAATTCACCCAAAGGCAATACTTACTTCCTAACTCTGGTGCCTGAACCCAATCAAGTGGAAAGGCTGTAGCTCAACTGGGCTTTATTAAGCCTATCACTGAAATACTCCATGCCTCATTCCATTGCCCTTTCCATGCCTCATTCCATTGCCCTCAGCATCACCACTGTCTCATTTTCTCCTGGGTCCCTGGTATGCAAGTACAGTCAATGACTCATCTATAAAAGGTATAAGATTTAGACTCCTTACTTAGAAGTGTGAAGTCTTTCACAAGCCAGCCTCTCTCTCCCTTTTCAGCCATATCTTCCTATGTACTCTCTATTTCCTGAGAACCTATTGTGTGCAGTCAGTATACAATAGTGGTAAAGAGCCAGCCCTTGCCTTAGGACACTGTAAGGAGAGGAAAAATAATTTACCTCTACCCTTCTACATTCTTGGGTGAGATCTCCCTATAATAAGAGACAGATTAACAGGAGGAAAACAAACAGAAGTTTAATGGCATGTATACCTTCTGTATACATGGGAGATACCCAGGAAAACTGAGGAACTCACCAAAATGGCCCAAGCCTTCACCTTAAATACTTTCTTCAGCTAAAGACAAAAGTAAGATGTTGGAGGTAGGAGGAGGTCAATTATGGGAGGTTACCAGGAAAAGCATTGTAAACAAGGGTAACTTATTATGCAGATTTCAGTCCTTGCCTTCTCTATTGATAAGAATATCTTATCACATTTACAAAAGAAGATTTCTCTTATAAATGTAAATGTCTCTTACAAGAGGGTAACTTCTGCTCAGTTTTCAGAACTTCTCTGTGTCTGCTACTTCTTAAAATTAACAAGCTCATGATAATCCTTATGCCAGAGGCATATTTTGGGGTGGCATACTCTGCGCCCCCTCAACACTTAGAGGCCAGGATCAGAGAGGTCCATGGAGCAGTTTTTCTGATGCTGTCGTTTTCATACTGTTCCTTTTCCCAGCATCTAGTGTGCATGCACGTGCACACACACGCACACACACACACAAACACAGGACTTCTCCTTTGCTTTTCTCAGCCATAGCCATTCCCAAGCCTATGCTGAACCCTCCATTTCTCTCTCTCATACAGTGCTGTTTCTCTGTGGCACTAATGTGTTCTTCTGTCTGTATTCGCAGTTTTCTTGTCATGCATGTTTCTAATCTTCCCTCAGTAGATTGTCCCCTGAAGCTCCAGCCACTTCTTACCCATCTTTATAGTAGTAGTAATTGGTTCCCATTAAACTAGCCACATGGTGTAGTGAAGGCATGCTTTGGAGTGTGAGATCTGGGATCAAATCTTAGCTCTATCCTAGAACGGTAACCTTGGGAGACATCTTAATTACCCTTTCTCCTATGAGTAAAAATGAGAAGTTTTTCCCCCTCATATTTATTGAGCACATTCCTGCCAGATTCAGTACTCACATGTCATTTAATGGTTGGCCTTTTGTTTTTCTCTGTGTTTACTCAGTGCTCAATAGACAGTTTTATTGGTTCTTCCTAAGGTGTTAACTGAGAATTAATATCGTCATATTCTTGTTTGCCTCTAATGTTTGTTCAGTGGTGTGTTAGCTGGGTGGGAGGAGTCTATGGACATCTAACAGGTAACTATAGACTTCCTTAAACTATTTGCAAAATTATTTGAGTGTCCTATTGCATTCATCATACTTTCAAAGGGGTACAAGTTCAAAACTGACAAGGTCGATAAGACTTTATCATTTTTGTTTGTAAATATATTCTGTTTTTAGACAGTCTTTTATTCCCCTTTAACCAGATTCACCTAGACAGAAGGGTTGGCAATATACATATGCAGACAGGGAGATGATGATGAATTGCAAAGTCACGGTTATTTGGGTCCCCCAAGAACGTGAACCATTTTGCATGGCCTAGTAAGCCTACGGCAGAAATTGAACATAGTGTTCTTAGAGCATGTCACTAAGGCAAATATTGATGCATATTTATTGCTATGGGCATTATGCAAGATGTTGGGTTACATCAAATAAAATTTTTTTTTTACTTTGATGGCAGAATTTCTTCAAGTTTTTTTTAAATTGAGGTATAATTGACATATAACATCATATTTGTTTCAGGTGTACAACATAATGATTAGATATTTGTATACATTGCAAAGTGATCATCACAATCAGGCTAGTTCACATCCATCACCGTACGAGTTACAAATTTCTTTTTTCTTATCATGAGAACATTTAAGATCTACCCTCTTAGCAACTTTCCAATATGCAATGCTGTGTTACTAACGATAGTCACCATGCTGTACATGACATTCCCATGACTTAGAAATAACTGGAAGTTTGTACTTTTTGACCCAGTTCACCAACTTCACCCACCCCCCACCCGCTGCCTGTAGCAACCACCAATCTGTTCTCTGTATCTATGAGCTTGTTTACGTGCGTGTGTGTGGTTTTTGTTTAGATTCTCCATATAAGTGAGATCACATGGTATTTGTTTTTTTCTGTCCTACTTATTTCACTTAGCATAATGCTCTCAAGGTCCATCATGTCACAAATGGCAAGGTTTCATTTTTTTTTATGGCGTAATAATCTTCCATTGTATATATATATATATATATATATATACCTCTCCAAGCTTTCCATATACTAATATGCAAGGGAGAATCCCTAAATCAGAAAGAAAGCAGTGTTTACCCCGTTTGTTAACCATGCATCTCATTTACCAGGGTTGCTGCTGTGCAGAGATCACTTTGGGAAACACTGATTGGAGGGTTTTTTGATTTATCACTGTCACTGTCCCTGTGATCTCCTTTCTCTGTGCCACTATGAGCCTCTGGGTTTCTGTCTTCTCATTCCCTTTGATTGTCCTGCAGTGACATGGAAGGGAAGGTAGTAGAAAGCTTATTGCCATCAAGGAGCCGTCGTCGTCTTGCTCTTTGGTCTTTGGAGGCAAACAATGCAAAGATTCAGGAAGACATGGTACCTTATTTGCATTTCATGAGATAAGCAGAGGTGTTGGGAGTTCAAGTCTAAATCTTAAGGCTAAGGTTCTTCCAAAGATGCTTCTGGTGTTTCTTTTCAACTGAACAGTCGAAAGTTTGGTATATAATTTTCACTTTTCAAGGTATAGTCCTGTGTTTTTCAAACCAAAATAAAATTGTCAGGGAAGCTGTACTTCCTGTTAGAGGAAAAGAATAATAAAACATGCTAACTTACAGATGAGTTGAATCTGAGTTAAAATACAGGCTTTCTCATGTTCACTAGCCTGGGGCCTCCCTGAGCTTCAGTTTCCTCATCTGTAAAATGATAATAATGATATCTACCCCTTATGAATAAGGAGAGGGTTAAAGGAGCTACCTTTTATGTTATACCGTAGAATAGTGCTTAACATCCAATTTGTGGTCACTCAATGATAGATATGCTTGGCCTAAAGTCTGTGGGCTTAACCACCCAGCTACACTGCCTTTCTTTGGTTGATATTTTTAATATAACTGTGATTCAGAATAAAGAGAAAACTGGATTTTTTAAGGAAGGTCTCAGAAAGGAAAGTGAGTTGGGGGTGACAATGATAAGTAACTGCGCTTCTGGATTTTCTGGGGCTGTCCTGGCATCAAATTCCCTCACGCACGTGGTCATTTTCTGTGTGTCCTTGCCTGTGTGTGCTGCTCCTTCCCCTGATGTGGGGCGTTTGACACATTGAGCAGTTTCAGACACCTAGTTTCTCTCAGATTTCAGGACATAGCTCTGTACTTTGATGAAGACGACTTGGGACTGAATTTCAATTTCTCTGAAATATCAATCTCACAAACTATCTGCAGCTTTGGTTACTCTTGGCATACTCAGCTCAGGGCACTGTCAAGTGCTGAAATAAAATTTATAGTAGGAACCAGCACAAAGGCACAAGCTCTTTTCAAAGTGCATTATTTCTGAATGAAACAGGCACCAGGAGAACATCAACAGTGCTTCATCTTAGGTGTGTAGAGAGTTCTGGACTGTGGCATGTTAAATGTCCATGGTTAGAACTGAAAAGAGAAGTGTGCACAATTGTTCAGTTAATCTAACATTACAGAGAGCTGAGGTGGGAGAAGAATGGACGTAATGACATGTAACAAAGTGTTTCCTGGTGATATGACAACCTATGTGCACATCTACAATAATTTGATGCCTTAACAAATTACAAAACCTAGATTTCTTTTCATTTCTTCCCTCTTCTCCTCAAAATAACAAACACTCCCAAACACAGTTCTCATAGATAGAGATGAAATATCCCCTTAGGCACAAAGAGGTGGTCTGAAGTTGAATTGTTTCTGAATAAGGATCTGATGCAAAGACCCTTCCTCCTGGAAGCCTTGGCCTGCTTATGAGAGGGCTGTTACATGTTCATCTGGAGTGCTTGGTACCACCTTTACCTCTAAGGCAGCATGTTACTACGAGGGCAACTCTAGGGTGGTACCCATTATCCAGAATATAGTAAAAAGCAGTGTTGCCCCTAGTGCTGTGCTATGGATTATGGACATTTAAAATGGCATATGATATGGACCCTGATCTTAATGAACTTTCCATCTCTCGAAGAAGCCAAGCCTAATTTTAGCAATAAATTTTATGCTTTGTAACAGGGGAGCAGGGGCTATTAAAAAGAGTATTAATTTATGGATTACATAGATTTGGGGTTGAATTGCAACCCACATAATCTACATAAATG
The DNA here is from genome assembly GCF_041296235.1 of Equus asinus. NCBI lineage: Eukaryota > Metazoa > Chordata > Mammalia > Perissodactyla > Equidae > Equus > Equus asinus. Next base: position 65,351,941 of record NC_091793.1, on the reverse strand, counting down.
CTCCCAGCTCCAGTTTTTTCATTTGCAAAATGACTATAATAATGTCCATCTCACAGAGCTTTGGTAAAGGTCAAGTGAGACATCCAGTTTACCTGCCTGGCACACAGTAGTCACTCAGAAATGCTAGGGCTGTTTGTTTTATTTTATCTTCTTATGGCATTCATTTTGCAACATGAAGTAGAACGAAGTTTCTCAAACTGTCTGTGATGAAGGGCCAGTCCCTTCCACACCCCTCTCTCTGCCTGCATCCATCACAGACTAATACTTTGGTAAAACATAACAAAATGAACTACTAGAAAAGTAGAATGAAGAAAGCACTGAAAACAAAGAAAATGCAAGCCAGTTTTTACCATTAGATTCCACATAGAAAAAATTATGCAGCCAGATTACTATAGGTTTCTAAATGCTTACTCTGAAGTTCTCACCTATCTTATCCTGAACTGGGGACAAAGGGTCGCTGGGCCTGAAGTGGGCTGCAGCATGGTCGGCAGATCACACTTCAAGTAGCACAAACTGAAAGACAGGGATGTGGTCCTTAAATTTAATCTGCTTAAGAGTAGAAATCACTAAGTTACTCTGTTGGAAGTCTTTACTTCATGACAATATCTAGAGAAAGACCAGCCTTCGTTTGCAAGTGATAATAAAAAAAATGACCCACAGAAGTAATGCACACATAGACATCAAGGACACAAGCAGGGAAATCCTCAGAGGAGAGTTAATAAGGCACAGCACAAGAAAGGAAGGACTTAGAGAAGGCCTGTATACTCATCTTACTGCCTCTTAACCAAGGGCCCCAGTATCCACAGCAGAGAGGAAGTGGAAATTAATGCTTGCATTTTGCAGTGTGGAACTTTTAGTGTTTTATCAGTTACCGTTCCAAAGTTTCCATCAATAATTATTAATAATCTTTTTGCTTTCTTGAGAGGGTGGAGATCATTGGGACTATCGTGTGAGCTTGCACTTCCTACCTCTTTCATTGTATCTTCCACTTTAATTCAAACGATCGCTGTAAAATGCATGACTGTCTACATCACTCCCCTTCATGGAGCTGCAAGACTCTGATGGGCATGTTCTCTCTGAACTCAGCTCTCCTCCCCAGCTCTGCAATTAGCCTTCCATTTAATATTCTAGTTGTTATGAACTCTTGCCAGGTCCCTCCCCACCCCTCACTTTCTTATTCTTTGTGCTTTCTTTTGATCATGTATCATCCTCCGTTGAGCCCAGCATCAACCCCTCCTTGCTGTCTTGTTGACTTCTTGTTACCCTTCGAGAAGTACTTCAGATGTCCTCTAGGAAGTCTTCCCTGACTTTCCCTCCCCGTCTGGCTAGATGTCTCCGTTCTGTTGGCCCAGACTTCTCTCTGTATACCTTGGCCGCTGAACCAAGCACCTTATTCTGAAACCATCTGTTTGTCCTCATTTCTTATTCATCAGCAAATGCCCAATAAATATTTGAGAACTGACCATAACTGAGGTAGCTGTCACAGACGTGTTGAGAGGCACTCAAGAGTAGACCTGCATACTGATAAGCGAAAAACCAAAATTTATTGTACAAACTTGGCTGATGCAAAGCAGAACCAAAGGACATCAGATTACTCATCCCATCAGTTAAATGAGAAATACACAATTAAGGCAATCTCTGTGTGCAGCTCTTCTCTTTCTCTGCTCTGGTTCCACTTTGATATAAAATAAGTACTTATATGTACATTTTAAGTGTGACCAATTGAGTGCCATCAGCCATCGGGACAAAGGTCTCTGTTTTGGGGTAGCAAAGAGCATGAGGGACATGAGGCCTAGTCTAGAATAATGGACAGAGCACTGGGCTTTGATTGGAGTTTTGTCCTTGCTACTTACAAGCTCAACAAGCTGTTGACCTTTCTGAGTCTGTTTTGTCAACTGAAAAAGCACAGTAATAACCCATATCATAGGATTAGTTTGAGGGTTAAATGGCATGATTTACATAAACACCTACTATGGTGTCAGGCACGATAAATGGTAGCTATTATTACTAGAAGCAGCTGTTTATATTCTATTTCAAGGCTTCCTTTATTTCACTCTGCTATGTAATTTCTCACAGGCTAATGTTGCACTACCAGGAAATAAAGTTTGGGGAGAATAAACTCTGAAGGACCATCACAGAAAACCTTAGTCATCTTAAAACCTTCCCTAGAAATCGTAACATCTGATCTGAAGAAGTGTTTCTTAGCCTTTCCCCTATCAGGAAGATGTTGGAAAATTTGAGTTTTTCCAAATTGTGAAACCCATGCTGAGGAAGTAGGATGAACCAAAATGAAGGCATGGGAAGACATCAGAATGACTTACTGGAGGAAAATAACTTCATATTGGCATTAGAGAGCAGTGTAGATTATATAGGGATAGGCTTATGGTTACAGATACAGATATTGCAACTAGCTTACAGGACCACTAAAGAAGCCAAGCAGAGAGCCAAAAAAAGGCCTGCATTTCAATGTAACAAGAGACTTGTATCCTCTGCCATCTGCCGAGAAACTATGTGCTCTTGGCTTTTTGTCCAGATGTTGGAATGAACTTCTTCTTAAGTTACATATCTGAGGTAGGAGGGATTTGGGCATTTGTGTAGTAGGAAAATGATTTTGGCATTCCCAGGAATATGATGGGGATAAATATTAAGCAATGTTAAAAAGATTAAAGAATACTTTATAGCTGGTGCATTAGGGTCCTCCCAGGACCATGTTCACGCACCCCTGGCAAAGGTCAACCTAGATCATGCTTCAAAGGAGCAAAGGCCACAGTAAACTGTCCACCTAGAGCAGTTGGCTATGTCACCACTCCACCTCCAGTAGCCTGGCTGAGAGTTGCTGGACAAGACTTGTGAAAAGAGAAAGCATGAGGAAGGAAGGATGTAAGAATTTTAAGTTCCTTGGAGTCTTATTGTTACTCAAATCCCAGATTTACTTCAGTGGATCCTGACTCCGGGTACCTTGGTAGTCCACAGCTCCCAGGGCTTTAGAAACTACATAACACACAACAACTGCTCCAGAATTTATTCCTTGATTTCCAAAACTCATTCCTGCCACCAGGACAAAGAAAAACACTTACTGTACACAGAGGGGCTCTCATTAGCAAGTGCATATTGATGCATTCCCACTAACTATATACCTCAGAGTTTGTGGACTGGAACCAAATAGATAGGAGTGTGAACTCACAGGCTTCTGCTTCCTACCTGTGTGACCTTGGCCAAAATGGACGTGATATCCAGTTTACAGGTTGTGTGAAGATTAGACATAGTGTATGTAAAGTCTCTTTCCAACGCAGAGGAGGAGCCAACCAAATTTTGTTCCCCTTCCCCTGACATCATGAGATACAGCTGAATATGAACATCTGTAAGCCTAAGGAAGGATGATTAGTGAAGCTAGTGGTGATTTTCTGCTTTGAAAACACTTGACAAAGGATGAAGTCCAACTTCTTTAGCTAGAGTGGAGAACTTTCCAGAGACTAAGACTCCTCTCACTCCACTTTCCAACATCCCCCAACAGTATCCTTCTCCTCCTCCTCATCTCCTTCAGCAGTCCCATGTTAATTTATAGACTTAAGATAATGCTTTTCTGTGTTTCCTGGTTGCTAATTCCCGTTGGAATGTTCTTTCTCCCTCCTCTCTACCAGTCCACGTTCTTTTCTACTTTCGCAGTTCACCTCAAGCTTCACATTTTAATGAATTCTCCCAAGAATGTTCTAACACAGCTATTCCTAACCAGGGCTTTGTGATCCTCCTGGTGGAAGAGGTTGTCTAAAGTAGACATCAAGTTTTCGCCTAAGTTGCTGAGAGTTACCTGACCATGGAAAATGAGAGCATTCCAAGTCTTTTGTCCCCATCCTCACCTGGACCATTGAAACTGCCTGGCCATATTCCTGCATGATCTTGATACCGACCACTCCACATCCTCTAAGGGGTTATTCTAATTTTCATTTCATTTTATTCAAGCCCTATTTTTACCACCAGACCTTATTATTTTCAGCAAATGTCTATATTTTCTCCAAATCGAGAAAACAGACAAATAGAAACCATCTGTCAGGCAAGAACTTCCTGAACTCTTCCTCTCGCCATCTAACAACACATTTATTTCTATCTTTAGTTCCTTCTCCTTCACCACTCAAGGTCCACTGCCATGGCTCTGAATTCAACTCCCCCTGTCACTAAAAGTCGAACCCCTATACCCATCTCTCCTGCACCTTCATCTTCTCCCTCTCTGCTGGCTGTTTCCCCTTTGAATTTAAACATGTATTTTTTTTCCTTCTTCTTCTTCAGTTTCACAGTTCTTCATCTCATGTTACTTTTCCTTTGTTATCAGAGACCAGATTTTACAAAGAATCGCTGACTTGCAGTGCCTCTAGTCTATCACCTGTTAGTCATCCTTACACTTACTGGACATTAGTCCCCTGAAATTTCTTTCACTCAAGTTCCTAGGAAGACAGCATGTGATAGAGGAAGGCACACAGGCTTCCTGACTTGGCAGAAGTGGAGCTGAAAACGACATTCTCCTCTCACTGATCATGTGAACTTGGGCATTTTAACAATTCTGTATCTCAGCATCTTCCTCTGTCAAACTGAAGCAATTGTCCTTGCATGTAGTTGTGGTGACACTACAAAATGACAACAGACATCAAGTAGAATATGGAGGTCATTGTGCACTTTGAGTCTTCATGAGTCTGACATCCCAATGATGCTTTCACACTATAGACAAGTGTCTCTTGGAATTCACTTTACTTTTGCCTTCAGTGATACCTGTCTCCTAACTTTACTCCTGTCTATTTCTGCTTATCCCTTCTCAATTTTTTTTCGAATTTTTCTCTTCTATCAAATGCTATGTTCTGCAAAATTCTATGATTGTCTTTTTTTCATTTGCTTTTTTATGATCTTTACGCATCCAGACTCTGACTTTAGCTAACACTAATAGCTTGATAATTACTAAATTCCCTTGTCCAATGCTGATTTCCTGAGCTCTATTACATCACAATTTGGAAGGAGCACAAGAAAAGGATGCTCATTCTGAGCTCATCTCTTTCCCCCATCAAGCTCACACATTCTGTCACTGAATAACAGCACCGGTTTTCAGAAGCCATCCTTGAATCTTTCTTCTTCCTTGTCTCTTACATCTAATAAATTAACAAGTCCAACCTCAATTCATGCACGTGTTACTTCTTACCTGGATTATGGCAATAACCTAACAAGGAGTCACTCTGCCTCCATTTTTTTGAGCTCCCAATCCAGTCTATAATATACTTTACCAGAGTCCATCTTTAAATGAGCAAATATGGCCAACTCTCCCAGTTAAAACCTTTGAGCAGTTGCTACTCAACAGTGTCTTTTAGGATTGTGACCCGAGAAGCACCAGATGTTCCAGAAGCACTAGAAGTAAAATAACCTAGAAAGATTGTTTAAAATCCTGCTTCCTAGACTTTAACTCAGACTCCTTGAATCAGAATCCCCTGACTGGGTGAGGCTTACGGACACTAAAATTTGGGAACATCTAACTTCAGAATAAAGACACACTTTGGTCATCCTTCTGAGAATGGCTCACATCAATCATCTCACCCTTATTAAGGCTTCCCAATGACTCTTAACTCACCATGCATTCAATCTAAAATAAATGCTCATCTTCCATGTTTTTATAAATCCAAGAGCATCAGTAGATTATAATTTCTTTCCTCCTTGTGCCATTGCAAAGTCAAGTGTATTGTACGTATTTCACTGTCTTTAAGTATTTGTTTATTTGTCGGTCTTCCTCACCAACCTAGAACCTTCCTACTACTTAAAAATGATGCATGGCATGTATTAGGTGCTAAAAAATTATGTTTTAGGTGAAGAATTATCTCTTTAAATCACTTTGTCTATTAATTTTGTATCCTGCAAATTTACCGAAGCCACTTATTAGTTCTAACAGTTTTTTAAAGGAGTCTTTAAGGTTTTCTCTATGTAGTGTCATGCCATCTGCACACTGGTCAGGATGGCTAGTATCAAAAAGACAAGAAATAACAAGTGTTGGTGAGGATGTGGAGAAAAGGGAACTGTCGTCCACTGTTTGTGGGAATGTACACTGGTACAGCCACTATGGAAATGTATGAAGGTTCCTCAAAAAATTAAAAATAGAACTACCAAATGATCCAGCAAGTCCACTTCTGGGTATATATCTGAAAAAATGAAAACACCACTTTGAAGAGATATACACATCCCTATGTTTATTGCAGCATTATTCACAATAGCCAAAATTTGGAAGCAGCCTAATTGTCCATTGATAGAAAAATGGATGAAGAAGATTTATATATATATATACATTGGAATATTGCTCAGCCATAAAAAAGAATGAAATCTTGCCATTTGAGACAATATGGACGGACCTAGAGGGCATTATACTAGGTGAAATGTCAGACAGAGAAAGACAAACATCACATGATCTCACTTATATGTGGAATCTAAAACACAAAGTAGAAACAAATCATAGATACAGAAAACAAACTGGTGGTTGCCAGAGAGGAGGGGGATGGGAGGAATAGGTGAAGGTGATTAAGAGGTACAAACTCCTAGTCATAAAATAAGTAAGTCATGAGGATGTAATGTACAGCATAGAGAAGATAGTCAATAATATTGTAATAACTTTTCATGGTGACAGATGGTAATGAGACATATCATGGTGGTCATTTCATAATGTATAAAAATATTGAATCACAATGTTGTATACCTAAAACTAATATAATGTTGTATGTCGGTTATACTTTAATAAAAAAATAATAAACATATTCAAATTTTCTCAGCTTCACTAAATATTAAGAGAAATTAAAACAATGATATTTGACTTTTACAAAAATGGATATGATTAAAAATCAATTTAAATTTGAAAAAAATTAAATAAAATAGAATAAATTGCTATGTCTGCCGGCTGTTGCCCACCAGTCCTATGGGCTAAATCTTGTCTATCAATGACTGTCTGAAATTCAAGTAGTAATCTTGTATGGAGGTTTTCATCCTCCTGTGCAGTCCTGCTTCTAAGGAAGTGCTTTTGCAAGCTGCCTCCCACTGATGCCATCTGCCAGGAATATTTAATTGGCTTTGTGCCTATTCCCCTGGTATTCTCTAAGGTAAATTACTGTCCCACCTGTTCTGGTGAAAGAATTCTTTCATATCTTGCAGGTTTTTTTAAAGTTATAGAAGTAAAATTATTATCAACAGTATTATTGCCAACAATGTTTTTGAAATTTTAGCTACTAATGTATTTATTGTTCCTTGTTTATGTTATAAGTCATGGAAATAAAATGTATTTTCAATAACACTAGTGCATTTTTTATTTATTATATTTATTCTTTACCCTTACCTTAAGCAGCAAAAGTTGCCTTTAGCAGTGTTATTAAAACTGTCAAAAACTAATGGGCTCGTTAGATTTGTTTGTTTGTATTTTAAAGCCACAACTATGAAATGGATTCATGGGTTATTGAAATGATGTATCTACATCACATTCCTGTGAGCAATGAGTAAAATAATGGAAAGCCTGTAATCATATGAATGTCTTTAGAAAATTTTGCTTTTGCTTTTTCTTCCCAAAGGGTGGAACGAGCACAGCCTTTCAAGTCAGACTGAGCAAGTCTGGGACCTGGCTCTGGAAGCCATTCGCAACATTCTCAGGTTTTCCGTCTATGAAATGGAGATAACGACATGTACTTTGGAGGGCTGTGGTGGTAGGGATAAAAGTAACCTGGAGTGTCTATTGTGATACCTGACACATATTAGGAACTCAAATAGATTTCCTGTCTTTTTATATGTTTTCTATACAGTGGGAAGCAGATTTGTTTTTCATACAGCCTTTAAGGAGTTGAGAGACCACTCTTCTCATGTCTGGCAGTTTTTGTCATCCTTGATTATCTTCTGTCTGACATCACTGTAAAATTTTCAGTGTCTTCATATCTCTGGTCTCTCAACAAAATGCCAAGTTCCTCAAGAGCAAGGACCTATGAATGCCACCCAAGTGTGTGCTCAGTAGATAAAAATATCTGATAGACACAGTAAAAAAAAATGCAGGAATATCATTATGTAAGGGAAGCAACATTATGTTTGGGAAAATAATTCTCACAAACACTGTTTCCTTAAAATGATGAAGTTAAAATTGAAAATGCTTCAAATCTTTTCTGTCTTTTCTAACAGTCAATGACTTGTAAGACTTTTTCTGTAGTTGACTGATGTCCATAACTTTTACAGCTCAACACACATGAGTAGCTTAAGGAGAATTTTATTTTACCGTGTAGAGTGTGGCCCCTTTACCTTGCCCAGATTTGAACATAAAATGGAATTAAAGGCTGAGAGATGCCTGTAACCACTAGTTGTACCAGAAACCCATCCACTATGAAGACATCTGTCATGATTAATCAGGCTAAGCAATTCTCAATCAGGAAAGCATGAGTGAGTTTGTTTTGCTGCAAAGACCTACCCTCATCACATTAATTGGGAGGCAGCTGGAGGTGGCAACTTACCAGGGGAAAACAGATTGGGGGACCTGTGAAATTATTCAGATGCTCCTGGGAAACTCCTCCTGTAATCCACAGGAAAGCCTATCCTTACACCTGAGAAGCAGAATTACAGAAAAGTCCCTTCAGAAATTACAACCTCAGGGAGTCAAAAGCGTGAACTGCAAGTCACCTATTTATGGGACACCTTCGTGCATGCCTGCTTTATGGGCTTACACAGGTGTGGAAGCAGCTGCCAGTGGGTGGTAAAAGCATGAAATTTGGCATTGTCCAGACTTTAGTTTGAATTCTGGCTCCACCACTTCCTGCCTATGTGAGCTTCTGCAAATCATGTGATTTCAGTATCTACCTCTGTAAATAGAAACAGTAAGCATACTTCACAGAGTTACTGTAAGGATTAAGTGAGACCAAGTTCTTCCCACGTAGTTGCTAAAAGGAAAAGTCATCATCCTCCCCTCTCCTATTGCTAGGTAGCTAGGTAATATGACTTAAGAAACATTTAAAAGTTCTTCACAAAATTACCTCCCTCGTAATCTTACGAAGTGCCAGAATTTTCACCATGGTCATTTTGCTCCTATGGTTACAGCAAGGAAGCTCCTTGTTAAAATGCAACACTCCCTTCAGGGGAGAGAGACATATTACAGCATCATAAGCATTAAATTCAGATAAATATTTTGGGGGGAACCTCGTATATGTCAGGCACTGTGTTTTCTTTCTGTAACTGGGCATTCAGACACCTGGTGGGATCCCCAAAGAATTGACCTCTGAGAAAGGAAAGTCTGGTGATGGGAGAATTAAGGGCACGTTAATAATTTAGGGGATTCTCGATGCTGCCCCCAAATTTGAGGCCCCTAAAATCTGGAGATATTTGTCATCTAGAGCAGTAGGTGTAATGGGATTTAACTTGCCTCATTGGAAGTCTCGTTTGTGTGTATGTCATATGCAGCTCTTTGCACCTTTAGATTGTGAGTTCATCAAGAAAACAAAAAATGTCCTCTTCATCTTCGTATTGCCAGTGCCTAGAAGAGGGCTGGGCCCGGAGTAAGTTAACAAATATTCATTAAATTAAGTCAAAGTGAGACTGTATAGAAGATTCTAGCAGAGATCTGAGGTCCTTCATTTACTTTAGAAAATGAAATCACAACAGAGCATTGCATCCCTAGGAGATTACAGCAATGGGTTGTCATCTGGAAACTCATGGATTGTGTTTTTCTGATCCTTTAATAGTCTGGTTTTCTCTTATACTATTGTCACAGATGTTACCCAACGTTAGTAGCTTAAAGTCTAAATTTTTCCTGTTGGAGCTCCAGGTCTTTCAAATCCAACTCTCTCGTTCTTGGCCAACTCTGTCTGCCACACTTCCTTCCAGTCATCTCGGTGCCATCATCTCTTGCTTGCTCTCATGTTCCCATAGCTCAAGCCTTTGCCCCACTCCTTCCTTTGTCCAGAATGGCCTCCTGCCCCACCTCTGGCCCAACCTTGACAGATCCCCCCGGCAGCCACAATTAGAGTCTCAGTTCCTCCAGCGAACAGCCTCCTTGTAGCTTGGCCACCAACACAGCTCTCTGTTTCTCTGTTCTCCTGCACTTAACCAGCCCCATGCCATTTCACATGTTCCTAATCGATTGTTCTCTAATTGATTTGTGCTCAGTGGCTGCACCTCTCCAAACACATTGGAAAGAAATAATGCCTACCTGTGGAACTGTGGTGAGGATTAAGTGAGGTAATGAATAAGACAAAGATTAGCTCAATAACTATGAGTTATGATCTCTCTCTTTCTTTCCCTTCCTTAACTCTTCACATAAAGTCTTAAAATAATCTGGACTTTGGAGATCATTTATTTCAAGGTATATCAAGAAGTGTGTTCTGCACCAGTGCTTCACACAATGTCTCACATAACACAACATACAGAAAATGAACATAGCAGTACAGCCCCCTAGGTAAAGGGCAAAGGCAGCTCCTGGTTATAAGCAACTGACTTAGTCCACCAGATCCACTCAGGCTCTGTGTTTCTATTCAAGAACTAAGAGTATCAATGCCTTGGTCCCTCTGTGACCCATTGGTGGCACATTGGTTGCTTGAGCATCTCAACGGCTAAGAGCAGTACTTCCCTGACAAAGAACTTTGCTGTTGGGAATGCTGGCTTTTACCTTAAGCTGAATTAGAGTTTTCCTCTATGATGAATGAATCCTTGTTTTGCCCTTCTAAAACAGTTGTAGAAATTGTTTAAGCCTTTCCTCTTAGGAAACATATTCTCCACATTAAAAACAAATGAGTCTCTCAAGGTGCTCAGCTCCTCCTCCTGCAGTTTGGAACCCCACAGTTTCTCCAGAATCCCACAGCCACTCCTGAACTCCAGTTACTCTAGAACCCCACAGCCACTCCAGAACTCCAGTTACTCTAGAACCCCACAGCCACTCCAGAACTCCAATTACTCTAGAATCCCACAGCCACTCTGGAACCTCACAGTTACTCCAGAATCCCACAGCTACCCTAGCCACACCTTATAAAATTTTTTTTTTCAGACCTCTCCTCTCCCTGGCCCATTCTCCTCTTGGTGTATACTATGCCTACAGCTTTCTCATCCTCTCAACCATAGAGCAAATTTTTTAAGATAAACGACTACTATATTGTCCAGGAGTATATTCAGCACTACAGTAACTCCTGATTAATCACAATTACCGAGTACAACACACATTATATTAGTTTTCTATTGCTTTTGTAACAATTATCACAGAGTTGGTGGCTTGAAACAGTACAAATTAATTTTCTCTCAGTTCTGCTCTTCAGAAGTCTGAAGTGGGCCTCCTAAGGTGAAAATCAAGGGGTTAGCAGGACTGCATCTCTTTGAGGAGGCTCTAGGAGAGAATCTGTTTCCTTGCCTCTTCTAACTTTCACCAGGGGATCTGGGCAACTTTTCTTTTCAGTTTTTTCTTGGAAATCATGTGCTGTCTCCATTAGGAATGCATGCTCTCAAAGGCCATGAAAGTCTGGAGTGGAACATTGTCCCCTGTGACTCATCCTGAAATCCTTCCTGATGGTATCCTATTGAACAAAGCTCTAGTGTTTGCTTCATTTTTGCATTCCTCTCCAAAGATGAAAAAAATGTTATCTCAAGCAGAGAAGCTTAACTACTGTCTTGAATGCATCACTTGATATTATTTTTGCCTAGACAAGTCATTTAAAATTTGATTTTGTCTTTAAATGAAGGGTCCATAATCCTTTTAGCCTACATTTGGTATCTCTCTAGTGATATTCTTCATTTCTCTTTTTCCAATAGAAGCTACTCTGACCCTAAAGCTATGAGAAAAGGAAAATGAGGAAGACATGGGCTTTAGAAAGGCTTGTTAATTCCCATGTCTGCAAGTCATATTACTTCTCACTTTATTCAAAGAAGAGCCTGGATAAGGATGTTCTACTGGGTACTTTCCCCTTCCAGATGATAATACCACAAAAAAGGTGTAAATCCATGGCTAATAAGTTTGAAATTAGGTTGTAAATCTAAGAATAAATATGTCGTTTGACAAATAAGAAAGATAAGACTAGGAGAGTTCAAAAGCTATCTTGATGCCACCCAACTAAATAATATCAGAGTTGGCTTTAGCCTCTAATACCTAATTCCAGTCTCTCCAGTATGTCCAAATTTAACTTAGTGTCTGCTCTTCAAAACCTGATATTTCTTTTCCTGAGTTCCTATCTTAATGACTAGCACTATTGTCTCAGATCGAGCAAATGGAAAAGTTCAGAGCCATCCTTCCCCCCCCCCCCCGCCCCACAGCATCCCACCATTCTCATATCCAGTTAACATGAATCTGGTTGATTTACTTCCTAAATACCTCCCCCATCCATCCCCTGCTCCACATGCTCCTAGCTAGTCTAGGCCTTTGTCATCTCTTGTTTGGCCAGTTGCCGTAGCTTCCTAGATGACTTACTGCCTTCAAGATGATCATTACTCCTTCACCTAAATCCCTCCACCATGTTGCCCAGTACTGTTTTTGATTGCAGATTTGATTATGTTTATTTGCTTTGCACCAGTAATTCTGTCCAATTGTTATAGGTTGTATCTCAAGCCCCACGTTCTAGCACACAAGATTCTTCATGATTTGGTTCATGCTTACTCTTCCTATTATTATTATAACCACCCCTCCCATACATTCCTCCCTACCTTCCTCGCACCCCCCCAAATCTATTTTACTCTGCCATTTCCCTTGGCTTGGAATTCCATTCTCCATCTTTGCCTAACTTACTTCAGTTTGTGAGTTTCCTAAATTAGGCTCAGAAGGTTTTTATTCCAAGAAGCTGTCTCTGTCTCTGATGCCAGGATGGACTGTATACTTCTCCTGTGTGATACCCTAGAACTTTGTGCACAGTGTATGTAAATGAACTGCCTTCTATGAGTCCCTATTAAACCATCACCTCACTGAAAGCTGAGCCCCCTTTTTAATCTTTTTTTTAACTGGCATACCTCCAACAGTCTCCAGCACAGAGTAGATGCTGAACAAATGCTTTTCAGACACAACTGAAAGACTTCTCAAGGCATGTGGTGTGACTAAATTGGGATGGTGGCCACAGATTTAGAGCTAGACATGGAGAAAGTGCTAGACTGTCTGTGGGGGGAAGTCCTATTGCTTAATCAGGGCCAAGTTGAGTAGGACATGAAAAGATGGAGGCCCCCTTTTTCTGCAGAGGCTTTTATTTTTGTTTTTTTTAAAGAAAGACACAGAGGGCTCTTCTGGCATTTTTCCATGGAGGAGCCAGCGTTCAGATTTATATCTCCTCATTACCAGAAAGCTCTCTGGGAGTATGTATCACATTCATTCACTTATGAGTTCACCTAATTAATGACTAGAAAGCACTCTAATCTTAGTGATAAGAGATGCAGGTTGTTATTAGGTTTTGTTTTGTTATGTTTTTGTTTCTTTCTCTGGGTTCTAATGACTTTCTCTTGTTGGTTGTCTTGTAGCAAAAAGATGAAGAGAAACTTAGGGCCAATAATATCTAATGTTTTTATATTCATATACAGCCTAGAAAATGATACAGCCAAATTATGATTTCTGAAGTACTAATTTATGAACTGGTAGAAATCATAACACATAGCAAAGAGTCATTTAACACTGAACTTTGACTTAGAAGATCAAGTTATATTTTGAAGCTCTGTCAGATTCAGTTATCTCATGTTAAGCTAATTAGTGCACATCTCCAAGTGTAACTTTCCTGTTTCATAAAATGAGAATTTGGGTTTAGAAAATGTCTAAGATTCCTTACAACTTTAGTATTCTATGATTCTAAATTCTAGGATCCTGATTTAAGTGAATCCAAAAGTATTTACTGAAACTTTTATGCTTAGCAAAACCAGCCATAAAATAGGAAACTTTGGTCCTTGTTCTTACTGTGATGTGATCTGGAAAGAGAAGTTTAAAGTACAAGAAATGTTACATGATAATTACGAAAGCACTTAGACTCAGTTTGACATATAGTACTCAACACATATTTCTCACATGCAGCAAACACTTTCTGAGTACCTTTATGTATCAGGCACTACAATAAGTGCCTGGAATACAAAGAAAAGATAAGGCAAGGTCTTTGTCTAGAGTCTAGTAAGAAAAATAGCCATTTATTTAAATAATTGCTAATTTCAATTTAAGCCATTTAAATATATAATATTCATAACAAGTATAAGACAGAACAGGATTATAAAGGAGTAGACTTTCAAGGTTGCCCCTGTTGTATCCTGTGAAATGAGATGGTTTCTCTTCAAGAAGATGAACTAAAAATTGCAAAAAATCACTTTATGCTTTTATTTCATTGGCTGGAACTTAGTCTCATGCTCACTTATAGTTGTCAGAAAATATAGGAACTGTAGACTTCAGTTGTGTAAGCCATGTGCCCAGATGAAACATAGCAGAAATCTATTAGAGGATTGAGAGGGGATCAATTATCTGACTCTGACCCAGAATGATCTTAGCCTGGGGGTCCCATGATTAAAACAGCTGGTAAATTTGGCAGATCTACGAAGGATTCACTGGCTGAATACAATGGAGGTGGGAAATATGCAGAAGAGTGAGTCTGAGGGTAGCATACCTGTTAGGGAGCTACAAAAGTCATCTAGCTGAGAGATGAGGACCTTGGTTACTATGAAAGCCACCAGAGTAGAGGGCAAGGTCAAGCTGCAGATTCTGCTTCAAGAAAGAATCAGACATAAGTGGATCAAGGGAGGTCTACATTCAGAAGGTATGAGGAATTCTTCATTTCCAAGTCTGGTAACAGACATGGAGCTTGTATAAGGCACAGATCCCAAGTTAGAAGTAATGCTGTCAAAGTAGTGGGATGAATCTGACCATAGAACATTCCACCCTGGGTAAATAGTTTTAGGCAAGCATAGTATTTCCATACAAAGTCCTAGAGATTTGTTCAGGGATGGGTAGGCCTGTGCCTATTGGGCCAATATGATGCAAAGCAAAATCAGTTATGTTTTCTGCAAAAGAGAAGCCAGGCTCTTTCTCTTGCTGGAAATGATTTAAAAAAAATGTTGCTCCCACTGCTACAGGAAACTATCTTATGAACACACAAAACTGCATTTAGGATTAAGCTGATTTTTATAGAAAGAAGAGAAGTGGAGAAAGAAACTACATATCTGATAATATAATGGAGTGACTAAATCAATTAACCCTCAGTTTGCTCTCTCTTTGGACTTCTGGATGTCTAAGATAAAATCCTCCTGCATTGTTTAAGTGCATCTGAATTGGGGTTTCTCCTACTTGGGTCAGAAAGTATACAACTGATACTGTGAATGGACTCCAAATCAATGTTAAAGGCCAAGAATTAAAAGCACTATCTTTAGGGGTTCTATAATTATAGGGTTACTATGATTTGTTTTTCAGGTATAGTAGGAAGGATCCAGGCAAGGATCTATAGACCTTCTTTTTCCTCATTCAACAAGTCTAATCAGCCACAAATCCTGTCAATCCTATGACCTTCATGTCTTACATACTTCGCTCCATTTCTAATGACATCAACCCAGTCCAAGCTGCCATCTTTGCATGCCAGGATCACTACTTCAGGCTTATTACTGGTCTCCTACATCCATCCAATTTTCATACCTCTATTTTATTCTCTACCGCATGAGTCTGATATTATCATTTCCTGGATTAAAGAACATTGCCAATAGTAGCTCATTGTGCTTTGATAAATTCAAAACTTCTTTAAATAGCTTACGAAGATGTCAATAATCAGATTTCTATCCACCAATCCCACAGCATTATTTCATTCCTCCACCCTTCCATGACCGGACTCTGGGTTTCAGCCATTCTGAATTTCTTTGACATCCTACTATGTGCGTGTCCTCACATGTCATTAGCCCTTCAGACATGCTTTTCACATGGCCAGGAATGCCATTCCCTCACACCTCTCTGACTCTTATCATTCTTCAGGTTTTGGCTACAATGTCACTTTTTGTAAAAGTTCTCTTCTGACCCTAGTTTAGATTCCTCCCTTCTGCTAGACTCTCTCATAATCCTCCTGTGCTCGTTTTATCCTATTCTAGTATAATTGTTTAATTATTTCTCTTCATTCTTGCAGGTTCTAGTCTGTCTTGTTCACACTTGTCATCCCTAGTGCCCACCTATAGTTAGTGAACAGATGGATGACATGAGACTCTGGATAATCAGGCAGATGGTCCTTAACAAGCCATTCAGGTTAGGGCAGGCACGGACACTGATGATAAGTAAAGTTGTTAGAATTCTGGCAAAAGAATAGCAATTAATCATTCAATAGTTTTGTCCTAAGATTCAAAAAATGTCTACCATTAGAAAGAATACACACACAAAACTGGTAGGTTCCCTGATTCAGACCTTGAGACATGTCGTTCCTTAGGGCCAATTTCACTTCAATTTGTCCAGCCCAACCCCTATGTCCTGCAGAGGTAGTTATTCAACCTAATTACGTGGGAATGAAGAACAGGAGATCTGCCCACAGTCAAAGGTGAGCTAATGTGTCAGTATTGAAATGAATGAGTCACAAAGAGCAGGGGTCAGAAGCCAGCTCGACTAATTTCAAGCTCGGTTACTTTGGTCAGATTTCTAAATCCTCTTGTGTGTCTGTTTCCACATCTTGAAAGTGGAACTAATATTATTTCTTTAGAGTTGTACAGAGGCAGACTTTGTATGCATAACAGAAACTATAATGCTCAGAAAAATGAAACTTGTCATCATAATAACACAAAGGATCCAAATTTAGAACACTGCAAGAATGGCCATAGCAACCGACAGAAATAGGAACTCAAGTGCAGAGCAATAGCCACTTCCTCTCATGGTTGGTGTTCTCAGTTTAACATGGTTGAGCTACAATCCACAAACTAGATGACTCATAATCAAAAGTAAAATTTCAATTTAGTTCACAGTATTGATACTAATGTTAGTCTCCGTCTGGAGGTTTATCAGCTTAAAGTCCATCTGCTTTGAAAGCTGAAAAAGGATGATGTTTTCACAGTCTGATTTTGGTTTTAATTTGAGAAATACTTTCTGAAGTTATTAACAGTAGGCGGATATGCTCTCGAGGTAGAATGTCACAGCCGCCATTGCAGCGATCACAGGAAGGTCTCCCTGTTGCTGCCTCAATGCTTATATTTGGAAAATCTCTCCTCAGCTACCGCGGGTGCTACTATGGCAGCATCTGTGACCGGGGGTTGGGGGTACGCTGGCAGGTGGGGTGCAGCATGAAGAAAGACAGCATTTCTTTTCTTCCCACACCTTAAAGAGGGTTACAGATAGTGGACGCTCACACTAAACCTCTGGAATGCTTCTGTTTAATCCAAGTAATTTCCCTTTAACCTTGAATACAGCAGATCTTAGGTTACTTTTGGAAAATTATCACATTGTCTGAAATCTAAAGTATATTTTATTTCATTGTAATATTTGGAGATTAGGATATCCATATTTAATCTAGTGATGAGTTTTTTTCTCTCTGAAAACTATTATTAAATTAATTATGTCCTATTTGATCAATAGCCTCTGAGGACTGAATAAATATGGCATTACTCTTCCAGTTGGCCAAATCCCCCATCATTAGAAGAAGATATAATCCTATTATGCTTGGGACCTTTGATGAGGAGGCATGTCACCCAATCAGCATTCTTAGATCCCTCATCTGTGTTACTTTTTCATCCTGAAAGTGCCTCTAAGTGGCACTGAACCCAGACAATTTTTAATAAAAAATGCTTTTATTGCTTCATCATTATTAAAAGAACTAGGACATTGGAAAACAGAAAGCAAAAAGAAGATGAAAACAAATACCATAAACCCACCGCCCAGAGAAAACTATGAATCATGGCTTGGAGCATATGCTTCCTGAACATTTTTTGTGCACTGTCAAAATTATTTAATGGTACTGTCTTCTTAATATATCAATATATGTGAACATATTTCTCTGTCAATACATTCGTTTACAACTTCATTTTAAATGGCCAAATAGTATCTCTCTTCTCAAATAAGCTACTGTTTGTAACCAAGCTCTAGAACTTCAGTGATTACACTATGTTGTAACTGTTCTATTCATTTGTTTAAGCTGAGCACCCATAAGACAGGAGACTTGTCTTATTCAAATTTGTATTCCACGTGCCTTGTACTCGGTAGGTACTCAAAAAATTTCTGTGGATGCAAAAAACCCTGCAAACAAAAACATACTTGGGATAATAGGCAAAATCTATGAAGACAGCATATGAGTTTCCTGTGGCTACTGTAACAAATTACCGCAAACTTGATTTCTTAAAACAACAGAAATTTACTCTTTTAGAATTTTGGAGTTCAGAAGTCTGAAATCAGTATCACTGGGCCAAAAATGAGATGTTGGTGGGGCAAGCTCCTGATGGAGGATCTAGGGAGGGATCTGGTGCTCGCCTCCGCTGCCAGCACTCCTGGATGTGGCCTCATCCCTCCTCTCTCTGCCTCCAAAGCCACATGGCCTCCTCCTCTTCTGTGTGTAAAATCTCCCTCTGCCTCTCTCTTATAGGGATAAATGGGGCTGCATTTAGGTCCCATCCATATAGTCCAGGATAATTTCTCCATCTCAATATGATTAATTGAGTTACATCTGCCAAAATCATTTTTTTCCCATATAAGGAAAATTTACAAGTTCCAGAAATTAGGACATAGATGTCTTTTCAGGGGGAGGAAAGGGATGTTTTTCAGCTCACCACTAATAGTACATAAATTCAGCTACAGCTTTTAATCAGATTGTGCTTTTAAGAAAAACTTATTAAGAGTGAGAAGAGTGTGTGGGAGCGTTAGAGACTGCTGTTCAAAATATCCTTTAATTGAAAAAGTTTGCTGTTGAAATGAGGGCTATTATTTTTCTCTAAATAGATTGATTTAAAATCTCAGTGACTCAATATTGTTCAAATTCATTATTTGAAATGAAGGACTTACGTTTACTTTTATTTATAAATAAACTTGGTGGGTATCGCCTGGACATAGACAAACAGTCCTATGGTAGTAAGTGGAGAAAGTGAGAGAAATAAAAAACAGAATAAAACAAAAGGATCAAGTGAGAGCAAGGAGAGGAAGGTTGAGGAGAGGCGGGCTGCACTGAGAGAACAGTGCAGACACACAAGATGGCGCCCTAAGGAACCTCCCATGCCAGTCCCTTTTCATTCAGCCACCCTCCTGGGAATGGGTTCCTGGGATTTTTAAACAGGGCTTACGAGCCTATGATCTATATTTCTGAGTTACGAATGAGGAGTGGGAAAGATGGTAAAGCAGAATCTATAAGTCCCATCGTTTTACATTTAGTGTCTCCAACAATTACCTTGATATCAGATCTATCGATAATGGTAATTTATTGTCATCATTATTATTATTTTATGCAAATTTTAGTATTACTATTATTATTATTCCTAATCCTCATTCACTATGGGCAAAGCGTGGTGTCATCTACTTTACGTAGTTTATCTCATTTAATCTTCACAGCAATACAGGCAGTTTTCCCTTTTGTCTTTACAGGCTGAAACTGTGCAAAGCAGACACACAAAACAGTGGGGAAAAGTGCAGTTGTTTCATGACTTTTAAAAATTACTTTCAAGCATTAAAAATAT
Source organism: Equus asinus (assembly GCF_041296235.1). Classification (NCBI taxonomy): domain Eukaryota; kingdom Metazoa; phylum Chordata; class Mammalia; order Perissodactyla; family Equidae; genus Equus; species Equus asinus. The sequence goes on along the minus strand of NC_091793.1, from coordinate 65,332,366 downwards.
TCATATGGGGGCTGGCCCCATGGCCGAGTGGTTAAGTTCGTGTGCTCCGCTGCAGGCGGCCCAGTGTTTCATTGGTTCGAATCCTGGGCACCGACATGGCACTGCTCATCAAACCACGCTGAGGCAGCATCCCACATGCCACAACTAGAAGGACCCACAATGAAGAATATACAACTATGTACTGGGGGGCTTTGGGGAGAAAAAGGAAAAAGCTTAAAGAAAAATCTTTAAAAATATATATATATTCATATGGTTGGTTTTAAACATATAGGGATATGAAAAAATAGTAAAACTAATATTTATTTAGTACACTTTAATTTGAAATATTAGAAATACTGAGAACTAAAGTGTTTTATTTGTCCGCAAAAAAACTATCAAGAATAGTTTGTGCAGTGCCTGCCTTCTTCTCATTGTATGGCTTACAGTATGGAGCCATCATCTTTTCTAAGCGTTGGTCATACTCCTTGTTTAGCTAGGATCAGGTTCTAACCTTTTATCTTTTGTGTTTCAATGTCATGAAATATCTCTGAGGGTCTCTTTAACATGGAGTTTTTTTGTGCAATCTTTCCTCTTGGACATCTTCATCTTATTTGTCCCAACCAGTTTTCTCATTTATGTTGACCAATTTGCCTTCACTAAGTTCCTCTGGCTTCACATCTCGATTCTGGAAGGACAGCAATGTCAAGATTCCCAAAGTCAGTCGTTTGTTCCGTAACTCCATTCACATTCAATTTGAATTTCATTTCCAGTGTTACCACATTTCCACTTCTTTACTGCACTTTCATCTTTGTTGCCCAATTCCCTCTTTCAAATATCCACTTTTGTAAAATGCCACATTTGTATCACCGAGAAGATGAAAACAACACAACTACACACTTTGCTGTCTGTGCCCGAACTGATTAACAGATGCATAGTGACCAATCACCAACAGATTTTGAGAGTGATGCGGCTGACCACTGACCATGCTGCTCATGTTATTTATGGTATAACTTGTGGGCTGAAGAGCTAGCAGCCAAGTGTGTATTTTATGCAATTACTCAGTTAACATATCACTGAAGCTGAAATTTTAACCATGTTGTTGGAAGACTTTGTTATTTAACTAAACAGTTTTAAGTAAAATGTGTGCATGTCCAGAAATGTGCAAAGTGAGGACTGCCTGTATGATGAAGTAGAGGCTATTTTGCCCATTTTATGGAAGAGGACATTGAAGCAGAACAAGATTAAATGATTTACTCAAGATATTAGTTGGTGAAGCTAGAATTAAAATTCAGGCAGCTTCACTCCAGATACCAGAGCTTGACCTTCAAAGTCTTTGGCCTCAGCCTAAGTGCCATACCCACAGCCCTTTCAACAATCAGATAACTGTGATTGATAATCTTACTCAACTCTACATTTAAGGGAGGATCATTCATTCTCCTGCAGCTCTAGTCCAGCAAGGACTCTACTTTCTGCTAATTATCAGAGCCTCTGGCTTCTCAGTTTTCTTCAGACTGTGGGGAATACTTTGGAGCAACTGTAGAGCATGTACGACAATGTTCACATTTGATGCTTTTTCTTGGATCCTCAGCCCCCTGATTATATCCTTTTGGTTGATAACTTCAAGCTTGCCCTACTTTTTCCTCCTGCAATGGGCCATATTGCACCTTCTTTCAGTTCCTCCTCGTCTCTCGTTTTTTTCCACAAACACCTTTTTGGTGCCTTTGATGTTTTCTCTCACTAATTTCTACTAGCAGAAGATGACTAGATGTAACCCTCTTTTCTTCTCAGGTCATTCTTCTGTATTTTCATGAAAATTTCAGTACCAAACTTAATTCTCTAACTAAGGGATGGGATAAGCCTGGTTGTTTGGGGCCGGAAGAGATCAAAATAATGGACAATTATTGAGAAGACTGAAGGGGATAATGCTATCTCTTCTGTCCAGACAGCTAGCGTCTACTCTTTTCATAATGCCAACTTAACCACTGTCTCCTCTGCTTTCATTACGGTTTTCCAGAGGAATAACAAATTGAGAAAATTAGGGCTTAGAAAGGAATTATTGATTGTTCCAAAATGGTGATGCTGGCATTGTAGCCAGCAGACTACAGAAGAAACAATTCCCGGTATGAGACCCATAGACCTGCCTGTGAAGGCCAGCTCCATCACCTACCATCTCTGTGACTTAGGGAAAGGTTGAGCATTTCAGAACCTCAGTGTCTTCCTCTATAAAGCAAAGAAATGCTCAAATATTCATTATTAGTACCAGTGAGGATTAAAAGATAACTCATGTAAAGTGGCTGGCATGTACAGGGGTCAAGCAAAAGTCATCCTATTATTAGGACTTGGAGGAGTGGGACACAGTGCCATGTATAATTATACACAAAGTTCTTTTTTTCACTCATTTATTAATTTAAAAATCTTTTATAATACCCCCAAAATCTGTACTCCAATCTTTATTGTGAGCAAGGCTACAGACCATTTTATTAACTATATCTTAGGTAGCATGTTTCCAAATGAGTCTCCATATATTCCCTTCAATTTGACAGGTGTCCCCAGAGAATTGTAACAGGATTGTAAACTTTGTTTGGGGAAAGGTCCTCGGCCGTAGGTTGCCCTCCAAAGCCAGGCTGTATGACAAAACCAAGATAGTCTCCAAAGTTCACAATCTAGCTCTAGTTTTCTGACATTTGTGTGGTCATAAATTATTAGAGAATCTTGCTTGGAGATTCTCTATGTACCTGTGACCCCACAACAGTGTTTGATGAACTAAGCACATAAGCAAGTGTATGTAGACATAGACTCTGGCCCCTAAAAATGTTAAATGCAGGAACCCTGACCCTTTGTCAGCCAGGGTCACACCTTGAAGCCATTCTCCTTATCCTTTGAGCTTTGTATCTGTGTCTAGTGTTCTCTCAATGTCATCAAGCCTGGGTTTGGACTGGTCCTCCTAACTCTTTGTTTCTGATTAAACAGCTTTATCTCTGGATAAATGAGATTCAAGTCTCTGATATCAGCTTTAGAGGAAGTAGGTAAAGTCAGGCCAGATTCTCTCAGGCTTGAATACAACTTGACGTGAACCAACTTTTAGGAGTTAGGGGTTTGATACTGCTCTAAAAGGATTCAAGCTAGAAGGTATTTGTTTGGGCTACACTGCTGTAACCATCAGAGGACACAGTGAGGGGATTTGGACACGGTTCTCCATTTTCTTAGAGAACCTACTGCAACATTGCATGGTGAAGTTGAAGGAACAATGGCAGTCAAATGAATTATTTTTTTTACTTAATTCAAGCTATATATGTTGATTCCTCTCAAAATATTAGAAAATATAAAGAAGAAATGAAACACCGAACAAAACCCAGAATTCTACCCTTGAAAGGGCAACTACTCTTCAAATTCTAGTGTCTAGCCATCAAATTTTATTTTCTTACAATTACATACACATTTATCCCTGTAGACAATATGTTTACAAATGCGATCATGGTTTGCATATTGAACTGCAGCCTGTTGTTTTTATTCAAGAATATGCAATGAACATCTTTCTACATCTGTAAACATATTTTTAATGGTTTTCTAACAGTTTATTGTATGTAGGCACAATGATTTTGTTTGTACACATCCTTAATTATACTCTTCAGATAAACTCCTAAGAAAAAAATTTCTGGGTTAAATTCTATAAAAATATTCTAAGCTGCAGTTATCTATGGGCTGGCATGGGTTCGAATTTCAATCTTCCCACTTATTAGCAGTATGATATCAGTTCTAAATTTTAGTTTATTTCTTGGCCCCAAAACATTGATTTTACCCTCTTAAATGTCATCTTCATACTGTGATGAGGTCTTCAACTAGGAACAATTTACGCTTTTTGATCATCTCTTATGTACTAGGCGTTCCACTAGAGATAGAATATACTTCTGTCTCTTCAACCTCGAAATCGCTAGTAAATCAATTTTATTTCTTTTAATTCGTGTTACTCTGACAGCAGAAACTGAGACAAGGAATTGGCGCAGGTGGTTTCTTTGTGAGGTAATCCCAGGAAGTGTGAGTTAAGGAGTGAGAAGAGTAATACAGAGGAGGAAAGTTAATATAAGGGGCAATAACCTGGTAGCTTCATAGGCAATGGGGACTTGATTCTGTGGGAGCTCCAGGAAGGATGGAGAACAGGTTCCCTCCAGGGACAGGAAGTTGGGGATTTACTCACTGAGACAAGACTGCCTTCTTGGGCATTAATTCCTCTGAACATGTGGTTGGATCTAGGAGATCCAAAAGCTCTGGAAAAGACACAGGGCTGAACCTAGAGGTAGTGTTACCGAACCTGAAGCGAGTTCACTCACCCATTGTGCAGCAAGCCAATCTCTGACACCGTGTGTGGTGGGAGAAAGTAGCAATTTTATTTTTGCACAGCACTGAGCAAGGAGAGAGGGCAGCTAACGCTGAAATCCCAAACTCCCCGAAAAGCTAAAAGGAAGGGTTTTTATTTGGGGTTTTAGGTAGGGGAGGGGAAGCATATGGCCTTGCTGGTTGGAGCTTCCCACCAGCCTGTCTTTGACCTTGAGACTACTTGCAGACAGGAGGGAACTCATGACCTTGCTGGTCAGCAGCTTTCCCACCAGTCTATATCTCTTTGTGGGGAGGAGATAGTCCAGGTGCTTGTCCTTGATGGTGTCTGTCTCCAGGAGGATAGTGGATTCTGGAGCCAGGAAGACAGAGAGTAAGCCGGGAATGAGTGTTTTGGTTTTAACCCCAGATATGCTGGGTTTAATGTGGGGAAACTGATATCAGGGTCCATATCAGTAGGATTCCATCAGTTTGAATCTGAGCTTAGATGAATGCATCCATTGCAATTGTGCCTGAACTCATAAGCAGAACAAGGGTATGTGATTTTCAGCAGCAAATACACCTGCTACATTGTTCTAATATAACAGGCAAGAAATTTAATCTCAGAGAGATTAATTCATTAATCTAGGAGAAAACACTCAGATAGAATTGTCAGGCATAAGCTCCAAACTCTCTTCTTTGTTCCAACACATGTGTTCTTCCCATCATACCACACTGCTTCCAAAAGGCACAAGCACTTTATGCTTGTATGGAAACTCTGGGCACTCTGCTCTCCTGTGTTAGCTGCTTGGGCATACTATAATGTCTTCTCCTGTTGTGCACCACTCATCAACCTCTAATTCTCCTATAACCTCAGTAGTTGGACATAGAGGCTGCATCCTTTTTTTCTTCTGCAACCCTTAATTTTCCACTTAGCAAAGATAGCACACTTGTACATTTTGTTTCAGTGGATTGAAATATATTGATGGGTTGTAAAATAAGTATAGTGGATCTTGACTAGAATTTTAAAATGAAATAGAGGAATCAAATGTCAAAAGTGCGTGGCTTCTATCATTTCAGACAATGTTTGATTCCATTGTGTGTGTGTGTGCGTGTGTGTGTTGTTGTGTACGTTGAGTATCTCTGAAGAGCTTATTTCATATGCTTGGTCTTGTATAAGAAACTTTGAAAGTCACTTACTTATAAATGCTCAGTAATGTTCAAAACCCCTGGGTTCAAATCCTACCCCCACTACACATTAGCTGGATAACTAATATCCAGTCTTAGTCCTTCTATCAGTAAATATTACTACCGTCAAGGGCTGTTGAGAAGAATAAATTGATTACTACATGCAAAATGTTGAGAACAGTGTCTGGTACTTTAGGATCACTCAATAAATGTTACTTATTATTATTGAAAATGTATAATCAATCCATGAAGTATAAAGTTTATGTGTACTCTTTGTTCACTATGGAACAAGGGAGATGAAAATCACCAACATTCTCAAGTGTTTGGAAAGACTTATTATTGGGATTGAATTACAGTAAAATTTTCCTGCAATTTTCTTTGTGTTCTCTCTCAACTGCCCCTCACTAGCAAATGTTCTAGCTCTATAAACACAGTATTTATTAATTTAAACCATGAATGCCTTAGGAAAATTAATATAAACATTTTACCTTGGTAAGCTAAACTCCATTCAAAAGTAGGCATTTTGTCCAGAATCCTGCAGGATATATGATCAGTAATATGGTCTATGCCACAAATAGTCTTGCAATCTAAGCAAATGTCTCTCAAGTTGCCATAAAGTAAAACAGAATTATCATAATTTCTAACTCAGAAAGAACACTGTGATCCAGGCTTCCCGACTGTGACAATGACCTTGAAACACTAAATGAGTGTGGGTGTGATCTGTTTTTGTACTCCAGAGTAACTATACCTGAATAGAGTGCATATCAAATTCATCTGGGAGAATGTTGAAAGTTGTTTCCTAACTGCATTGGACCAATTGCCTAGGAACCCCTGAAAGTATTCTCAAATCCATTCTGTAAAAAGTGTTGCTGGAAAGTGACAATGGGTCAAAAGATAAGCAATTTTGAGGATAACTGATGTAGAGTTTGCTGACTGCTCTTTCTTAGTTTGAAATAATGCCATTATAATTATTTTTAGAACATCTGCAACAATTATACAATAAGTTGATTTCCACTACTCCTCCAAAACCAACCTCAGAAAATCATGGACCCTAAGATTCTGAAATGTTAGGAAAGAATCTCAGAGATCACTTTTTCTGGAGTGTCAACTGTGATAAAAACTCTTCTCCCAGCATCATTGATGCATTTTGTTAGATATGATTGAAGACTTCCAGTGATAAATAGGCCTTTGCTTCTACTGAAAATCCACAGCTCCTTTCATAAACAGCCTTCACAATGGTTGTAGTCATAAACCACCTATACTGTACCCTTACTTGTGTATAGTGTTCTTTAAAAATCTGGCTTTTAAAAACTAGGTATATTTTTAATAGAGAATATGTATATCCTATTATAAGCGAAAACTTTGTATTTCTAGATGAACTAGTTTTCTTATTCTCATACACATTTAAATAAGAACCCAACAATTAACATGAAATATGTTAGTTCTTATACTACCTAAAATCATCTATATGAGCTACGCTTTGGGAAACACTCTGAGTCAGAGGAAATAAGCTCCTATTTGTCTCACCTCATGGCTCTTCAAACACATGTACCTGCTAACATTTCTTTTCTCCAGGCTAAATTTCTATAACTTCCTTAACTACTCCTCACTTGAAATGATTTTCTGACTGCTCTCCATCCTAGCAACCTTCTTTTAGAGGCTCTCTGGCTTGTCAAAGTAGTTTTTCAAATGTGGAAGCTTCTCTAAGGTTTTAAATTTATGATTTGTTTCCGGAAAACATAAGCATTGCACTATAGCTTCCTTTCTTGAGCCACAAACTTAAGGGACTCTCTTCTGGAATGTGCAAATGAATCAACTATAGGATGGGGAATTTTGCACAGTGCCTTAACTTTCTCTTTGTGTTTCTTTGATATGGATTGGATAGTGATAATTTGCCTTTATATGAGAACATTGGGCAAAATAGGAAATACTTTTCCCAAGGAGGACTAGCATAACGCAAATGTCCCACCTAATCTCTTATTTTAAATAAACTTTTTATTTTTACTTATTTTTAAAATTATTTTATTGATGTCATATTGGATTATGACATTGTGTAAATTTCAGGTGTATATTATACTATATCAGTTTCTGTATAGACTGTATCACATTCACCACCAATAGTCTAGTTTTTATCTGTCACCATAAGTATGTACCCACTGACCCCTTTCTCGCTCTCTCCGACCCTTTCCCCCTTGTATTTCAAGATAATTGTTGATTCATATCCAGTTGTAAAAAATAATACAGAGAGATCCGATATACCCTTTGCCATGCTGTCCTGATGGTAACATCTTGCAAAATGATAGTACATCACAACCAGGATATTGACATTATTATAGTCAAAATATAGAAAATTTCTGCCACCACAAAGATCCCCCATATTGCCCTTTTGGTTAGGCCCCTCCTTACTTCAATTCCTCCTTAACCCCAGGCAAGCACTAAAATGTTCTCCACTCCTATAATTTTTGTCATATCAACAGTATTGTATAAATGGAATGATACAGTATTCAACCTTTTGGGATTGGCTTTTATCACTTAGCATAATTCTCCGGAGATTCATCCAGGTTGTTGCATGTATCAATAATTCTTTCCTTTTTATTGCTGAAGTTTTCTACAGTTTGGATGTACCACAGTTTGTTTAACCATTCACTTGTCAAAGGAGAATTAGGTTATTTCCAGTTTTGGGCTATTACAAATAAAGATGATATGAAGTTCATGTACACGTTTTTGTGTGAACATAATTTTTCATTTTTCTGAGATAAATGCCCAGAAGTACAATTGGTGGGCCATATGGTAGTGGCATATTTACTTTTTTTAAAATCCTGCCAAACTGTATTCCACATCTCTGTACTATTTTACATTCCCACAAGCAATGTATGAGTGATTCAGTTTCTCCACATCCTTGACAGCATTTGGTGTTGTCACTGTTTTTAATTTTAGACATTCTGATAGCTTCATAGTGATATCTCCTTGTGATTTTAATTTGCATTTCCCTACTGCCTAATCATACTGAGCATCTTTCATGTGCTTATTTGCCAACTGAATATCTAGTTTGGTGAATTTTCTCTTTATGTATTTGCCCAGTTGTAATTTGTTTACTTACTGTTGAATTTTAAAAGTTATTTATAGATTCTAGATACTATTTCTTTGTTGAATATGTGGTTTGAAAATATTTTCTTCCACTCAACTACTTGTTTGTCAATTGCATGAGCATGGCATTTTGTAGAGCAGATGTCTTTAATTTGGATGAAATAAAATTTACCTTTATGAGTTATGCTTTTGATGTCAATTGTAAGAACTCTTAGTCTTAAATCCCAATGATTTTATGCTATGTTTTTTCTAAAAGTTTTATGTTTACGTTTAAATTTATTTATGATCCATTTTGAGTTAATTTTTGTATAAGGCATGAGAACTTGGCCAAAGAGTTTTTATTTTTTCCTATGGATCCAATTTCTCCAGCACCATTTGTTTAGAAGATTATCTTTCCTCCGTTGGGTTACTTTTGAGCCCTTGTCAAAAATCAGTTGGACATATTTGTGTGGGTCTTTTTCTGAGTTCTCTTGTTATTCCATTGATCTACATGCCTATCCCTCCACCGACATTACACAATCTTAGTTACTATAGCTATGTAGCAATCTGGAAATCAAGTAGACTGATTCCTCCCACTTCATTTATTCTTTCTTTTTTTCCCAAAATTTTTCTGGCTATTCTGATTCCTTTGCTTTTCTAAGCAATTTTTGGAATAATCTTCTCTACATAGCAAAAAAAATCTTGTCAAGAATTTGATAGAAATTGTGTTATATGTGTATATCAATTTGGGGAAAACTGACATCTATACCATATTGAATCTTTCAGTCCATGAACACTATATATCTACCTCTTCATTTACATAGGTATTCTTTGATTTCTTTCACTGATGTTTTGTAGTTTTCAGCATATAAGTCCTGTCCACGTTTTGTTAGATTTAGATATAACTACTAATTTTTTGAGTGATTGTAAATGGTATCGTATTTTTATTTTTATATGAATTCATTTGTTCACTACTAGTATATTGAAATGCAATTGATATTTTTATGTTTATTCTGCAACCTCTTTGAACTCATTTATTGATTCTAAACTTTGTGTAGATCCTTGCCTTATTGCACTGGCTACAACTTCCAGCACTATTTTGAGGAGGAGTGGTGAGAACAGACAGTTTTGTTTTGTTGCCCAGCTAAGGGAGAAGGCATTCAGATCTTTCACCTTTAACTGTAATGAAAGCTGTAGATTTTTCTAGATGTTTTTTATTAAGTTGACAAAGTTCCCCATCTATTTTTGTTTTCTAAGAGTGTTTATCATGAATGAGTGTTGAATTCTATGAAACCCTTTTACTTCATGGGATATTATCATGGGATTTTTCTTCTTTAGGCTGTTAATAAGGTAGTTCACCTTGTTTGATGGATTTTCAAGTATTTAACCAGCTTAACATCATTGGAGGAGGGAGGGCATGGAGAAATTCCAGTTGGTAATAGTACTTTTTTTTTGTATAAATTGCTGATTTCTACTTGCAAAAATTTTCTTAAAGATTTTTGCATCTGTACCCATAAGGAAGTGTGTGTGTATATATATACATATATTTGTATATTCATATGAAATGAATAATGAAGAGTTTCCTCTTCTTTATTTTTCGGAAGTGATTGTTTAGAATTGATATTGATTCATCTTTAATTCTTTGGTAGAATTTCCCAGTGAAATTATCTGCATTTGGAGATTTTTTTTCCTTTGAGAACATTTTAAAAAATATGAATTGAAGTTCCTTAAAAATTTCAGGACTATAATTGATATATTTCATGTTTGTTGAGTTGTAGTAGTTTTTATTTTATAAGAAATTGACTGTTTAATAAAAGTTGCAAATTTATGAGGTAGATATTTTTTTAAATTATTTCCTTTTATCCTTTTAATGTCTGTAGTTGTAGACCCTGTTTCATTAATGATATTGGCTTTTCTCTCTTCTTTTGTCAGTTTCACTAGAATTTTGTCAATGTTATTGATCTTTTGCAAAAGCTAGCTCTTTGCTTCATTGATTTTCTTCTATTGTCTTTTTTTCAATTTCATTGATTCCTGCTCTTACTTATTTTGTTTCCTCCCTCTGCTTCCTTTGCTCTTCTTTTTCTAAATTCTTGAGTTGGGAGCTTATACTATTGATTTGAACTCTTTTCTAGTTCATGCAGTTAGTCCTGTAAATTTCCCTCTTAGCACTATTTTAGCCATATGCCACAAATTTTGATATGTTGTATTTTCATTTTCATTCAGTTCAATATATTTTTGATTGTTTTTGAAACTTCCTCTTTGACTCAATGGATTATACAGAAGTGTGTTGTTTAGTTTTCAAGTGTTTAGAGATTTTCCCATTTCTTTCTGTTATTGACAACTAGTTTTGTTCCACAGTGGTCAGAGAACACATGCTATTTGATTTCACTTATTTGAAATTTGTTGAGATCTGTTTTAGGGCCCAGTATATGGTCTGTCTTAGTGGAACAAGAAAATAGTATATATTTGGCTGTTATTGTCGGTTGGTTCTGTTGTTGAGTTCTTCTAGAACTTTGCTGATATTCTGCCTAGTCATTCTATTAACTATTTAGAGAATGGTGTTAAAGTCCCCAGCTATAATTCTGGATTTGTCTATTTCTCTTTTCAGTTCCAGTAGTATTTTCTTAACATATTTTCAGTTGTTTGGTGCACACTCTTTTATGATGCTATGTCTTCTTGGGTTATGACACTTTCATCATTATATAATATCCCTCTCTGGTAATTTTCTTTGTTTTGAAGTATACTTTATTTGATATTAATATAACCACTCCTATTTTCCTTTGATTAATGTTTTCATGACATATCTTTCTTCCCCTCCCCCCCCACTGAGGAAGATTCAGGTTGACCTAACATCTGCTGCCAATCTTCCTCTTTTGGTATGTGAGCTGCAGCCACAGCATGGTCACTGACAGACGAGTGGTGTAGGTCCATACCTGGGAACCAAACCTGGGCCATTGAAGCAGAACACACCAAACTTAACCACTAGGCCACCAGGGCTGGCCCTCATGACATATCTCTTTGCTTCTTCTTACTCTCAACCTGTTCTTACTGTAATAATCATAGTAAGTGTTTGTAAACAGTGTATAGTTTGGTGGTGGTTTATAATCCACCCTGATAATCTATCTTTTAATTGATGTATTTAAACCATCTATATTTGATTTTAATATTGATATATTAGGGCTTAACATTTAATATTTTATTTTCTGTGTGTAATCTCTGATTTTCATTTCTCTGGGTCTTTTTCCTTGTCTTTCTTTGGATTACTTGAACATTTTTTAGAATTCTGTTTTGATTTATGTATAGTACTTTTGAGTATATTTCTTTATATAGTTGTATAACTGGTTGCTCTAGATATTACATTATAAATAAGAAATTTATCAAAATCTACTGTTGCCATCCTTTGATCAGTTTAAGAAAAGTATGGAAAGCTTACTGCCTTTTATGTTCCTTCACCCTCCCCCATTTAGATATTCCCTTTTACGTACATTTAGAACCACATTAGACAATGGTATGATTTTTGCTTCAACTGTCAAGCATAATTTAGAAATCTCAAGAGGATAAGGAAAGCCAATTGAATTGACACGTATTTTTGCTTACTGTTGTTTTTTTATCCTTCCTTACGTTCCAAGGTTTCTTTTTATATCATTTTCTTTCTGTTTAAATAAAATAGTCTAGCCTTCTCTTGTAAAGGTCTACTGGAGATTATTATTTTTTTTTTAGTTTTCCTTTACTCTTTATTTCCTCTTCATTCTTAGATGATATTTTTGTAGGGTAAAGCATTGCGATTGACAGGTCTTTTCTTAAGCAAGTGAAAAATATTGTGTCACTTATTTTCTGGCCTCCATGGTTTCTGATGAGAAAAGCACTGTCACTCAAACTGTTTTTTCTTTTATGGGTAAAGTATTTTTTCCTGGCTATTTTCAATAGTTTTTCTCTGTCTTTAGTTTTCAGAAGTTTAATTATGATATGTCTTGATATAGATTTCTTCGAGTCTATCTTATCTGGGGTTTACTCTGCTTCTTGGATCTGTACGTTTATGTCTCATATCAAATTTGGGAAGTTTGTGTCCACTATGTTTTTGAGTTCTTTTTCAGCCCTACCTACTTTCTCTTCTTCTGAGACTCTGATGACACAAATATTAAATGTTTTTTTATAGACGCTGGGTCCCTGAAGCTCTGTTCGTTTTTTTCAGTTTATTTTCCATCTGTTTTTCAGATTGGGTAATTTTTACTGTTCTGTCTTCCAACTTTCCAATTATTTCCTTTTTTCTCTTCCCTTTTGCTGTTGAGCTTATCTACCGAGATTTTAATTTCAGTAATTGTATTTTTCAGTTTTAATATTTCATTTAGTTCTTCTTTATGTTGTCTATTTATTTGGTGATACTGTTTCTTTGGTGAGGATTTCTAATTTTTCATTTGTGTGTCCATAAGCCTTGAAGCATTTTTATAACAGCTGCTCTTAAATCTTTGTCAAATAATTCCAATATATCTCATCTTGGTGTTGGCATCTATCAATTATTTTTTTATTTAGCTGGAGACCTTCTTAGTTCTTCGTATAATGAGAAATTTTCAATTCAAACTTGGATGTTTTCATATTATGTTATGAGATTCTGGATCTTATTTAAATCTTCTGTTTTAACTGGCTTTTGTGACACTGTTTCTGTCTAAGGAAGGAACACCACTTCTTTTTTCTTTTTTTTTTGAGGAAGATTAGCCCTGAGCTAACTACTGCCAATCCTCCTCTTCTTTTTTTGCTTTAATTTTTATTGAGTTAATGATAGGTTACAATCTTGTGAAATTTCAGTTGTTCATTATTGTTTGTCAGTCGTGTTGTAGGTGCACCACTATACCCTTTGTGCCCACCCCCACTCCCCCTTTCCCCTGGTAGCCACTAATCTGTTCTCTTTGTCTACATTTTTAAATTCCTCATATGAGTGGAGTCATACAGAGATTGTCCTTCTGTATCTGGCGTATTTCACTTAACATAATTCCCTCAAGGTTCATCCATGTTGTTGCAAATGGGACGATTTTGTTCTTTGTTACAGCTGAGTAGTATTCCATTGTATGTATATACCATATCTTCTTTATCCAATCATCTGTTGATGGGCAGTTAGGTTGCTTCCATGTCTTGGCTATTGTAAATAATGCTGCCCTGAACGTTGCAGTGCATAGGACTTTTGGAATTGCTGTCTTCAAGCTCTTTGGATAGATACCCAGTAGTGGGATAGCTGGGTCGTATGGTAGTTCTATTTTTAATTTTTTGAGGAATCTCCATACTGTTTTCCATAGTGGCTGCACCAGTTTGCATTCCCACCAGCAGTGTATGAGGATTCCTTTTTCTCCACAACTTCTCCAACATTTGTTAGTATTAGTTTTAGATATTTTTGTCATTCTAATGGGTGTAAGGTGATATCTCAATGTAGTTTTGATTTGCATTTCCCTGATGATGAGCGATGATGAGTATCTTTTCATGTGCCTATTGGCCATCCGTATATCTTCTTTGGAGAAATGTCTGTTCATGTCTCCTGCCCATTTTTTGATCGAGTTGTTTGATTTTTTTGTTGTTGAGTTGTGTGAGTTCTTTATATATGATGGATATTAAGCCTTTGTCAGATGTATGACTTGCAAATATTTTTTCCCAGTTAGTGAGTTATTTTTTTGTTTCAATCCTGTTTTCATTTGCCTTGAAGAAGATCTTTAGTCTGATGAAGTCACACTTGTTTATCCTTTCTATTGTTTCTCTTCTCTGAGAAGACATGGTGTCCAAAAATATCCTTTTAATACTGATGTCAAAGACTGTACTGCCTACATTTTATTCTAGAAGCCTTATGGTTTCAGGGCTCACATTTAGGTCTTTGATCCATTTTGAGTTTATTTTGGTGAATGGTGAGAAAGAATGGCCAATTTTCATTCTTTTACATGTGGCTTTCCAGTTTTCCCAGCACCATTTGTTGAAAAGACTTTCTTTTCTCCATTGTATGCCCTCAGCTCCTTTGTCAAAGATCAGCTGCCCATAGATGTGTGGTTTTATTTCTGGGTTTTCAATTCTGTTCCATTGATCTGTGCACCTGTTTTTGTACCAGTACCATGCTGTTTTTATTACTGTAGCTTTGTAGTATGTTTTGAAGTCAGGGATTGTGATGCCTCCAGTTTTGTTCTTTTTTATCAGGATTGCTTTAGCAATTCGAGGTCTTTTGTTGCCCCATACGAATTTTAGGATTCTTTGTTCTAATTCAAAAGAATGTCATGGGGATTCTGATTGGGATAGCCTTGAATCTGTAGATTGCTTTAGGTAGAATGGACATTTTAACTATGTTTATTCTTCCAATCCATGTACATGGAATGTATTTCCATCTGTTTATGTCGTCGTCCATTTCTTTCAGAAAGGCCTTGTAATTTTCCTTGTATAGGTCTTTCACTTCCTTAGTGAAATTCAACCTGAGCTATTTTATTCTTTTTGTAGCAATTGTGAAGGGTATTGTGTTCTTGAGTTCTCTTTCTATTAGTTAGTTATTAGAGTATAGAAATGCTACTGATTTATGCAAATTGATTTTATACCCTGTAACTTTGCTGTAGTTGTTGATTACTTCTAAAAGTTTTCCAATGGATTCTTTGGGGTTTTCCATATATAAGATCAGGTCATCTGCAAACAGTGAGAGTTTCACTTCTTCTCTTCCTATTTGGATTCCTTTTATTCCTTTTTCTTGCCTGATTGCTCTGGCCAGGACCTCCAGTACTATGTTAAATAAGAGTGGTGATACAGGGCATCCTTGTCTTGTTCCTGTTTTCAGGGGGATGGCACTCAGTTTTTCCCCAGTGAATATGATGTTGGCTGTGGGTTTGTCATATATGGCCTTTATTATGTTGAGGAAGTTCCCTTCTATGCCCATTTTGTTCAGAGTTTTTATCATAAATGGCTGTTGGATCTTGTCAAATGCTTTCTCTGCATCTATTGAGATGATCATGTGGTTTTTATTCCTCAGTTTGTTGATGTGGTGTGTCATGTTGATTGATTTGTGGATGTTGAACCATCCCTGTGTCCCTGGTATGAATCCCACCTGATCAGGATGTATGATCCTTTGATGAATTGCTGAATTCTGGTTGCCAAAATTTTGTTTAGAACTTTTGCATCTATGTCCATCAGCAATATTAGCCTGTAGTTCTCTTTTTTTCATGCTGTCCTTGTCAGGCTTTGGTATCAGCGTGATGTTGGCCTCTTAGAATGTGTTAGGAAGTGTTCCATCCTCTCTAATTTTTTGGAATAGTTTGAAAAGGATAGGTATTAAATCCTCTCTGAAAGTTTGGTAGAATTCCCCAGGAAAGCCATCTGGTCCCAGGGTTTTATTCTTTCGGATGCTTTTGATTACTGTTTCAATCTCTTTCCTTGTGATTGGTCTGTTCAAACTGTCTGCTTCTTCTTGAGTGAGCTTTGGGAGAGCCAATCCTCCTCTTTTTGCTGAGGAAGCCTGGCCCTGAGCTAGCATCCATGCCCATCTTCTTCTACTTTATATGTGGGATGCCTACCACAGCATGGCTTTTGCCAAGTGGTGCCATGTCCACACCCGAGATATGAAGGGGCAAACCCCGGGCTGCCGAGAAGCGGAATGTTTGAACTTAACTGCTGCACCACCAGGCCGGCCCTGGAACAGCACTTCATGTGGATGTAGAAATCAAGATTCCCTACTCAGCTTGCATTGGCACCTGACTTGTGGGTTTCTCATTACTCCTGGGCGGAGGTAAGAACTCTGGTTCCCCGTGTGGTCTCCACTGAAACTGTCAGTGGAGGCCTCATTTCTGCCAGTGGGGTGTAAGTTCTGGCTCCCTACTTGGCCTTCTTTGATACCGCCCCAGTGCCACATTACAGCCTCATGAGGGTGGACATATAGATTCCCCACTGAGCATTTGCATACACAGAAATGGGGACACAGGTTTTCTGTGTTGTTTGGCTGGAATAAAGAATTTATTGTCTATAAGTTTCCTGATATGCTAGGTTACTATTTTCCTAGTCCTTTGCCTGGATAGAATAGGCTTCTGTGGGGGCCTTATTTTGCCTGCCTCCATCGGCATTTCCAGGTTGCCAGCCCCATGTTTGAGATATATGAGGCAAAAAGAAAACTCAGGGCACTACTCACTGTGTCATTCTTCAGGTATCAAGTTTTCTAGCTGGTCTGTTTCTTTCTCTCTAACTTTCAGAGCCTTATTATGCTTGCTTTAATTATAATAGACAGAATCTTCAGTTGTACTTAGTGGGAAAAATGGGAAATATTATGTCTACTCTATCTTCTAGGAAGCTGAAGTCCTCAGTCTTTTTTTTTTTTTTTTTTGAGGAAGATTAGCTCTGAGCTAACTACTGCCAGTCCTCCTCTCTTTTGCTGAGGAAGCCTGGCCCTGAGATAACATCTGAGCCCATCTTCCTCTACTTTACACATGGGGATGCCTACCACAGCATGGCGTGCCAAGTGGTGCCATGTCTGCACCCGGGATCCGAACCAGCAAACCCCAGGCCGCCAAGACGTAGAACGAGCCAACTTAACTGCTGCACCACCAGACCGGCCCCATTCTCGGTCTTTTTTTAAGTACAGGAGGAGAAAACAAACATTTTGTTGGATTAGAATGCACCAGGCATTTGACATGCAGCATCTCGTTTCATCTTTTCCCTGCTCTCCTAACATTTTCCCAATTATACACATGAAGTATTCAGGTTCCAGAAAGCTTAAGAAACTTGCTCTAGGTCACACAGATGGAACATG
This sequence comes from Equus asinus, assembly GCF_041296235.1. NCBI lineage: Eukaryota > Metazoa > Chordata > Mammalia > Perissodactyla > Equidae > Equus > Equus asinus. Next base: position 65,315,073 of record NC_091793.1, on the reverse strand, counting down.
GAACAGCTGGAATTTGGGGCCCTCGTGTGGCTAACTTACTAGCCCATGCTTTTCCCATTATGCTTTGTGCCCTCCTTCAGTGTTCTTCAATATATTCAGAGTAGCAAAAGCTTTGCAAAGCAATTTAATGAAAACTATCCTCAAGTGTTATAACAACTTTGAGAAGTCAGTTAGAAGATAAATTATTTACCAAAATTATAGAATTTGAGAATAAAGAAAACTAAAAGGTTGTTTGATTACACAAAAAGGTAATTGTTTGGGTTCAAAATATGTCTCCTAGTTCAGATCTCCTTGTTCCATGCTGCCCTTCTGCTATAATAAAGTGGCGGTGAACTAATCCATTTATTATTGAATTGAGTACAGTTTAGTTGAGCACAGCTCCAAAGAGATAATGGTGTTTAAAAGAGCAGTGGATGCCTGAAATGCCCTGGCCCCACCATTATCCCAGCCTTCCTAATCTATTCATGCTCTTCCTTCAAATCTCAGCCTCCTCCAGGCTGTGAAGCATTCCTAGAGCTCGCTTTGCACATATGTCGTTATGACAGTCACCTCATACCACTATGGCTTCTCGGTAAGTCTATCTTTCCCCTGAGACTGGGATCACTGAGAGAAAGAACTAAATCTCTTCATCTTTACAATGCTAGCACCTGTACAGGCCACTATGTAGTTGAACCTCAAGAAATAATATTGAGTGAATGCATGGATAAGGAAAAAGAAGTATAATGAGCCAAAAATATCATTTTATATTTGTGAGAAGGTATTTCCTGTTTGAACAGTACTTTATTTAGCAAAAACATACTTCCTACATTGAAAAATGAATTAGGATGATTATAAAATTACACAAATTATCAGTCCCATCATCCTTTAATTTTTATCTGATCTTTCTCAAAAAAAAAAGAACCAGTTACTTCTGATAAGAATATTTATCTTCCTCAAATAAAAATATGAAGCTCTAATCAATCAATATCATATATTTATTGATTTGTTCTTGTATGTTTAACAAAATCCTAAAGGGTACTGTAAGAAACATAATATATGCTTTCTTCTTTTCTCTTATTCACATTGCAGTTGAAATATATAGAGGTCTCCATGGAGGAAGTGTGAAGATTAAAGATGTGTAGGGTTCAGACGCAGAGAGAAGAGAAGACATGGGGCTTGGTTGAGGCACACAGACAGCCTCCAAACAGGAAGAGCAGACCAGTGTGATCAGGACAAAGGCACAATGGGAAGTGAGTGAGGCTTCACACAGTAGGGTGAAATAGAACAGAGGAGAGTTAGTTGGACTTGATGAGACAAGAATTAAAACAACATCAGAGACTTTCGAACAGAGGAGTAGGATTCAGAGATTAAATTGCAGTTGAGGCAGAATGGATGAGAATAAAGGCATAGTTTCAGTGACAGAAAGTAACGAGGGACACAGGCAATGTGTCCAGGCCTGGATTTAGATAAAGGAGTAGAAAAGGAGAGAGTGACTCCAAGAAGGATTGCTCCCCAGATCTGGGTGATGGACTGAAGGTGAAGGAAGGAGATCAATGACTTGCATGATTGTTAGAGCATGGGAAGCAACATGGTGGAGAAGCCTGCAAGTGTGACCTTGCCATGTACTAGTTTTTGATCTGGGAATGTTATTTTACCACTCTGAACCTCAGTTTCTTCATCAGTTCATCATTAAAATGAGAGTAAAAGACCCACTCCACAGGATTGCCAGGAAAGTTAAATGAAATAAAATATTTAAAGCACTTGGTCCTTAACAGGCTCCCAACAACTGTGAATTGATATCCTCAGATGAATGGCAGCGACTTTCAAAGGGAGAAGAAAGCACAGAGGAGTAGAAAGAAGATATGTTTGACTTGGGAGCCGTGATATGTGTTTGTGTAGGGATCCCACACATATTTGGAGGAAGACGTTTGATCTAGACCCTAAGATAGATCAAGAGTCCCCAGTTCAAAAAGTCAGATAACAGCCTCGATGCCCTAAGATTCCCTGGTAAAAATAGCAGAGAGCTATCTGTGCCTCTAACACTGCAGATGGCTTCTGCTGAAAACCCAAAGTAGGTCAAGTATACATTACCTGAAATTCCCCAGGAGTGTGGATCCTTCTGTTTTACATATGACATGTTCTTGGCTTCTGTGCCATCTTTGTGTCAATCTCAGTCAGTACCCTTTTGAACTTAGATGGATTATGTTTCCTACATGACTTCTGATTCCCTCTTATATTTTTCTCACATTATGCTTTCTGAGCACCTCCTTCTATATTTCTTTATTTCTTTCTTTCTTTATTTTTTAAAGATTGGCACCTGAGCTAACATCTGGTTGCCAATCTTCTTTCTTTTTTTCTTCTTCTCCCCAAAGCCCCCCAGTACATAGTTGTATATTCTAGTTATGAGTGCCTCTGGTTATGCTATGTGGGACGCCACCTCAGCATGGCCTGATGAGTGGTGCCATGTCCACGTTCAGGGTCAGAACCAGCGAAACCCTGGCCACTGAGGCGGAGCACTCGAACCTAACCACTTGGCCACAGGGCCAGCCCCATCCTCTTATTTTTAAAAAGGATCTCTTTCTGGGCTTTGCAAGTATCCTTTTTCAATGTTAGGTTATAGTAGACCTATTATACAGGAGGACAAACTAAGATACAGGAAGGTTAAGGAATCTATTTGGGTCAGCAGCCTTTTGGAGCAAAGCTAGTGTTATGGCAGAAACTGGAGGAAGCTAAGGGCTTGACGAGACTATAGCTGTCAGCTAGTCCAGGTGTTGACAGACTTTCTGAAGGGCCAGAAAGGAGATATTCCACGCTTTGTAAGCCATACGCCATCTCTGTTGACTATACATCTCTTCTTCCTCATCGTTCTCTTCCTCAATCTTCCTCTTATTTAATAATTCATTAAAAACTTAAAAATAATTCTTAGCTTATGGTCTGTACAAATAGGCCACGAGCCAAATTTGGCCCACAAGCTATAGTTTGCCATCTCTGAATGAGTTCAATCCTTTCATTTTACAGCTAAGGTGACAGAGGGAGACAGGTTTAGCGAGGTGCCCAGTGGTCCTGCAGCTAGAGAGTAACAGAGCAATACTAGACCTCGGGTTTCCTCATCAACATTTTCTTCCTCGTCATAGTTCAATGTGTTGGATATTTGCCAGTTGTGGAAGTAGTTATTTCCCTATTTAAAAACCAAATAGGGACATTTGAAGAGCTATGGAGATTGGGACACTAGGACTGTTTCTCCCCCTCTGGGCCTGCCCTCATCACTCACTTATTTATACAATTATGCATTGCCTTAGTTCACAGAGTGTTTGAGTTCATGTACAAAAGTACAAATAATCCACAATAATTAAAGAAATGAGGCAATCACATGATGCACAAAATGAAATAGGGATATAATGGCAAAAAATGATTAGCAGTAGGTAGTAAATTTTGTCTTGAACTTCCACATGCCCAGTGCAGGAAGAGATTCATGGTTAGTCACAAAAACCAGTGTCCAGAAGATTAAAACAAATCAATGTTTATTGCAACACACATTTTACTAGTTTTGCGACCTGAGAAACATTTCCCCAGGAGCTCCACGTGAACACTGCACTATATGACAAAGAGACCCAGGCTGCACGGACTAAGCTGGAGATGACAGTGGGAACCTGGAGGGTTGCTAAGGGTCTGGGGAACCCCAAATCTTTTTTCTCCAGCTTTGAGTGTGGGAGTTTTCACACTTTGACAAACATTTTAAGAAGAATGATTTTCTATGCTCTTACCAAACATAAATGTCAGACTTAACTTCTGGGCCTGACGACTGCAGAGAATAGGACTCCCTGACCTCTGACCTGTAGCCTCATTGTGTCTCTCAGGTTTGAGATAATGAGGAAGGAGCTGGGACAGGTGGCAGCAGCAAGAGCACATACCCACCCCTCTGGCAGTGTGACCTCTGCTTGCCCCATCGTTCCTGTGGTCTGAAGGCTTTATGAGCCAGACTTCCTTCTTTGTTCTGCTTTCTCAAGCTAGGTGCATACATGATCGCTTGTTCTAACCCGTGGTACTAACCATTCTGAGCCTGTCTGCCCTCTGAGCCCTCATTTTCCAGCAACTGCCTTTTTACACCGTCTGCTCCTTCTCAGAACCGTAGTTCTTATTTCGCTTTCTCCATCTGGATATCTTGCAGCTTTCTCTAAAAGCTACACTCCAAGTTATGCTGTTCCAATAGGCTGGGAATGGTAACAGGAGCAGTCATTCCTTCAGTGGATGTGTAGTGAGCACATTCGGGGTTCTGGGAATAAAGGGGCGAACACGACAAGAACCAATGATCTTCTTCTAATCATAGAGAGCACTCCGCATTGAAGTACTTTCTCATCTGTTCATTTAATTATCCACCCTATCAAAGTAGTGAAATAATGGCTATTTCGACAACCTGTACTCACTTCTTGGGTAGTCAGCATCCCTGCGTTCCCATTGAGCACTTGGTTTTCCAACAGTCTTTCATTACATTCCGGGGATAGTTGCCATGTAACTTTATCTCCCCTCATAGAATGAAAAGCCTCATCTCTGGCCAACATAATCCTTGTCAGCAAGTGGGAATAGGATTAGGGAAAGGAGGCTTTTCAGCACAGCACAAATCCAGTTTATGTAAATTGCTGGATTTTACAAGATCTTTGTTTTGTTCATGTTGTTTATTTTATAATTATTGTCACATGAAAGGTTGAATTGTGTGTTGGCCAGACCATGGCCTGTGGAACCAGGCAAGCCTGTGTTGAAATCTTATTCTGGTATGTTCTTGCTATGTGGTTTTGACAAGTTCCTTGATTTGTTTCATCCTCCACGTCATTATCTGTGAAATGGGAAGTAAGAAGAGCTCCCCGAAAACTTGTGGTGAGGAATAGTAAATACATGGGAAGCTCCTAATTGAGGCTAGCGTGAGATCAACGTTCAATAAACAGTACCTATTACGGTACCCACTGTAGATTTTTGACTTGAATTGTGAAGGAGTAAGGATTATTTAAGCATGAGCAACTCCGTACTGATTTGGTACTGAATGAATGCTTGATGATTCTCTGTAAATGCCTGAAAATGAATAATTAGACACGATGTTTTAGGTTGGTATAAGAGATGACAGGGTCTTTTTTTTTCCCTAGGTGGAATGTGCACCATTAATCACATTAAAATTAAAGTGCATTTGACATTGTAAAGATTAAGCATACCAAATCTACAGTTGATATTTCATCTCGCGTATCTCTAGCTTGAATTTCTGTTTTCACACTCTCTCTAATCTCCACCCTCTGCTATAAGCTAGGGAAAATAGCCCATCGAATATGGACTACAATAATAATAGCATTGCGTTTGCATGTCAGCTTGACGGGGGTGAAAATAAAGACACTTATTTCAACTTAACATTATCTTGCATGCTTTGTGTTACTGATATTACAGCCTCAGTGTCTAAAACCAAGCTTGAAAATTTGCAGATGCTACTAAATTATGGGACACAACCTATAATGAGGCACAATGCATTCTGATGGAGGAGAAATTTGCTCATTTGCGCACCTCAGGCTAATAGAGAGCTAATGGATGGCAAATACACTTTGGTGTAGATAAATGTTGAATAATGAGTTTTGAAACACAGACTAAAGAGAAGGAATGCCTAACGAATTGGAAGCTTTAGTACAATGAAACAGAGAAGATTGGTGAGTTATTAGAGGGGATGATCTAAAAGTGAAAACTCAAGTTGTTTCTCCTTTGCAGAGAGGGGCAGAAATGCTCAGCAGAAGGAACTAATACTTTTGAGTAATTTGCATTTTAGAGAGCAGAAAGAGCAGGTACTTATATTAACATGAGGTTAATTCCTGCTCTGTCATTTTCCAAAGCCATGTGATTTGGGACAATTCTATTTATCTGGCTGATCCCTATTTCCTTCATCTGAAAATAGGAATAGTCATATCTGCCAGGGCTGTTGATGTGGTGTTGCCAGTTGAACACTGCACAGGATGCCTCAGCAGAAGGGGGCATTGCCCATATTGGAGACATCATAGATTTGTACATTTATTACAACAATGTTTCTGCAGATAGCCCCAAAGTTTTAAGTTGCTTTTGTTTTTCAAAACATCAATATATTACAAAGCACTTTGAATATATAGAGGCAAAGTATGTTGAGAAGGGCCACTTTTTTCCTAAATTGCCAAAGCTACCATAGGAACCGTTGAGGGACCTGAAGATTGCACGGTTCAAGACATGCAGATGTCTAGAACGCAAGAGGTGCACAGTGAGGGCCCGTTTGGGGGTGAGTTGTAAGCACAAGCTCTGAGGCAACTCCCTCATGACTGACATGGCCCACTGCTAGGACAGTGGCCTCACCAGGGATCAGTATGAAGCTACAAAATATTATAGGGTAAATTAACCCATTGAGGGCCACAGGAAGAATCAACCAGGGTGGATCCTGCCCTCTTCTTATGGAATCCTACCTTTAAAATGCTGCACTTCATTTATCAATTTACTTATATGACTCTTACCCTAGAATATGAGCATCTTGCAAGGCTGATAGCAAATTTTAATGTCCATGTTTCCCATGGAAAATGTCTGAGCATATTAGATGTTCGATACCTTGCTTCTGAATGAGACATGAATGAATGTCTCTTCTGTTGTCTTCCATTGAGGACAATGTCATATTTATAGGGTTAGTTCTTTTAACTTTTTTTAATATATAATTTTCATATGCACTTTTTTCTTCTCTTCTTTGTTTTTACTTTTTGTCAGTGAACATTTATTGAATGCACACTGGGTGAAGTCATTGTGGCAAACATGTTTCAGTCTTTATTTTAGTTAATCTTTAAAACAACCATATGAGATAAACACCATCAGCCCCATTCTCCAGATAAAGAAATTGAGGCATGGATAGGAAAATAGTAACTGCTCAAGGTTGTACAGCAAGTAGATTTCAGAGCAGAAATTCAAAGCTAAATCCACCTGTCTTCAAACTTCTCTTAAACCCTGGATTCTTCACAGTGCTGCCCTGAGCATTCTCCCCTAGCCTTCTCTCAAAGGTTATGCTGATATTTTTCTGTTTTCATTGACATACACATGCTTGAAGTATTTGTACCTCATTTGTTCTATTCTATTCTATAACTCCCAAATAGATCCAGTATCCTTGCTATGTAATTCAACTTTCACTAATTTTCTTTGGTTTTCATTTTCGTTTAGATTTATAACCTACCCAATCAGCCTTAATTTTGTCCCATATATACCTCTATATATCAAAACACATTCATGTGGGCCACATAAGGATCCTGTTAAAAGAATTATGGGTAAATCCTTTTGGGCAAGAGGTATGCATGAGAAAATTGTGTTTGACTTGATCATTCTCATGCAAAAAATTTCCAATGTCTTCTTTTTGCTCATTTAATCAATTTCATTGTTTGCAAAATTCCTTTAGGAGTCTAGACACCCGTTTCCAAGCACATTTCTTTCATACTCCCCAACAGAAACTCTAGCATGGCCCTCACATGTCTGTCTCCCTGATTAGCCTCTACCCTCTTCAAGGAGAGAAAGTGTGTCTTATGCATTCCAATGAACTATTTGGTGAACCGTATTCACTGGTCTGGGCATTTCCGCTCTGTGCCCCAAATAAGCCAAATCTCTTTATTTATCCCCATTATTTCTCTCACTGGACTGTCATTATACTTCTCTGTCATCTGAACATGATCCATTCCTAAAAATAACTAGAATTTGGGTGTTCTTTGAGATCATATGAAGCAGGTTCACTTATATTATCTCATCAAATTCTCACAATATCCCTGTAAGAAAAATACATTAACCATTCCTATTATTTATGTATTTTTTTTCTTTTTTGAGGAAGATTAGCCCTGAGGTAACATCTGCCACCCATCCTACTCCTTTTGCTGAGGAAAACTGGCCCTGAGCTAACATCCTCTACTTTATATGTGGGATACCTGCCACAGCACAATTTGACAAGTGGTGCCTAGGTCGGTACCTGGGATCTGAACTGGTGAACCACAGGCTGCCAAAGCAGAACATGTGAACTTAACCACTGCACCACTGGGTTGGCCCCAAGCATTCTTATTTTTTAAATGAGACAGGGAGAGGTTATGTATCTGCCCAGGGAATGACAAACTAATAGAGGCTCTTGTTATTGGTATTCTGACACAGATATTCTGATGCTAAAGTCCATGCTGCCTCACCATAGTTTCATGTCCAATACAAGGTCTTTACTTTGTAATCATCCTCTCCTTTCAACTTCTATGTCCTTTGATGACAAAGAGAAGTGTCTTCCTCAGTCCTTCATTGTCATGATATTAACAAACAAATAGACACACAAGTAAAACAATATGCATGTTAAGCAAACACAGATTTAAAAACAAGTTCTTTCCTCTCGTATATCCTCTCACCCTCACCTTTTAATCAAACCCCCTTTAAAGACTTTCTGGAACCACCCGAGCCTGTGGTGGCTTACTGTGCCAGCAGCACTTAACATGCACCACCTCGTAGTGAATGATCTGATCCTTTGCCATTGCCTTCTCTGTGCTCTACCTGAAGAAGAGCGGAGACTGTCAGTGTTGCGATCCAATGTACACACCAGGATAGATGCGGAGAGGGCTGATGGCCACTCTGAGTTTATTATAACCATCGTTTCAATATATACATAGCTTACATCTATTAAACATACACAGGTATTCTGGACAATGTAATTAGTGGATGCCAAGAATTCTTAGTGATTTCTCAAGGAGCCCTCCCTCTGCCTCTGTTTTGATATTATCATGTTATTGCTGTGCTCGTATATTTTATCTTGGAGCATGCAAGACCTCCTAGGAAACGGCCCCTCCTGCTCCTGATATCATGTCTCCATCTGTGCCCCTGGGCGACCGTGTCTGGCTTAGGTTGCCTCCCACTGGAGATCTTACCCTTCTTTGGCTAACTGGCCTTCTCACCTCCAGGTCACAGTTTGTTGGCAAGCCTTTTCCAGTGATTATTAACACTTCCTGCATCAGGGGTGGTTACAGAGATGACCTCTGAAAGCACCTATCCCAAGATGGGGTGGAGGGAGGATTTGCACAACTTAGGGTATTAACAGCAACTAAATTTGTTGACAATTTACTATATGCTAGAGGTGGTTCTAATGATATTATGTGTATTGTGTCATTTAATCCTAAGGGGTGATGTGTTATTGTTATCTCCATTTTACAAATGAGGAAGCTGAAGCACAAATAAAACATTTGTCCAGAGTCAAAGCTAGTGTTAGATTTCGGATGTATATCCAGACACTCATACCCCCGAGTCTGTGCTTTATGACACGATCTGTGCCTGGGATAGGTTAGGCTTGGGGAAAAAACTGGCAAGATGTCATCTTGAGGAACAGCTTAGAGCCTTAGACAAACTGACTTTATTCCTCTGAGATAAGTCAGGAAGGGGCATAACGTGTCAGGAGCTCTGCTGCAGCAATATCACGTGTGCGAGGGAATTAAGCTTGTGTCAGCAACTACAGTTACCAGGCTGAGGACACTCTGCACCAACTGCATTAACAGCAATAATAGTACCATTTGTTGACTAATTCCTATGACTTTCTCCCTATTCTCTGTGACTAAAGCATGAGCTCCTTCGTGCAGCACTCAAGAACCTCGACAACTAGGTTCTGCTTCTCTCTTCAGACTCATCTCCCACCACGTCTTTCCTCACCCTGTAAGCCCTGATAATATCAATGAGTTTGTTGCTCCCTTTACACTTAAGTTTGATCGCTTTACTCATGCTTTTCTTTTGCCGGGAATCCCTTCATACTCTCTGTGCCTGAACAATTCTTTCAGCCTCAATTCAACTATTGGCCAATCCAGGAAGGCTCCTCTCAGCACACAGCATAGGTGAGATATCTCTCCTCTGGGCCTCTAGAACACCAGGTACTTACGTATGTTTGGATATTTACTTATTTTAGTGACCACTTCGGTTTGTATATCTGTCATTCACCAAGTTGCGAGATCCTTGAGGACTAAGTCTGTCACGTTCACTTTTATGTACTTGTGTCTAGCACAGCATCTGACATGTTAAGTGTCAAAAAGTTAGGGATTGAAATGTGTACCAGACCTGGTATGGTACTTTGAATCCAGCTCTAATCTAAACGTAACCTTGTGAGTTGGACATTACCAACCCTAATTTATAGATGAAGAAACTTAAGCTCAGAGAAATAAAGTAACATATTCAAATTGCATATAGTAAGCAATAAGTATAATAAGTAAGTGTTAGATTCAGGAAGGATTCAAACCTAGCACTGTTCCAAGCCCAGTGTTGGTTCCCAGGTCTGTACACAATACCACACTGACTTTCTCCCCATAAGTGAGATGACAGTTGAAGTTTGGGAAACTGAGCAGAATCAAAAATCATAAGAATCAATGGAGCTGAAAAACAGAATGAGAACAGCTTTTGAAAATGCCTTAGGGATTCCCTTCATATCACCTATGTTTTAGCTAGAAAGGGACAGGGCCCACAGCACTTGGCCAAACCTAGATCACAGGTATTAGGAAGGTTAGAGAATCCTGGACGAGTCACAATAGTGATGTTGCTCATGGTAATGAAAATAATCTTATCTAACATTTTTGATCACTTACTATAAGACGTCAATGGTTTTAACTACTTTACATGTATATTATTTTTTCCTTATAGAAGCAGGTACTATCCTGATTTACTAAATGAGGAAACTAAGAGAAATTAAGTACCTTGCTCAAATTTACATATACTAAGTGAAAGACCCAGACTCCAAATTCAAACTCAGACTCTGGCTTCAGGTCCCATGTTCATAACAAGAATCCTGCACTGCCTCACTCATGTTGACTTTCCAGTGAGGTACTGACTCCAAGGTATGTCAACCTGAAGGAACAAAAGTGGAAGGGAACAAGAGATTCCCAGGCACCAGTGGACAAGGGATGGTGCAAACAGACAAGGTGGAATACTTTTGAGGTGGATTAGGAGTATGCACTGGGAATCCCAAGCACCTGTTCCAGCCTGCATTTAACCCAGGACTCGGCTCAGGGGTAAGTGCTAAAGAGCAGATCCAGATAAGGCATTTCTCTGATTAAAGAATAGATCCTAAAGTTTGCTTAGGAAATTGATTTAATTTAGCAACTCATTCATGCCAGTCCTAATAAACCCATGGACCAGGAAGTCTGGAGACTGTGCCAATACACGCCTGAAGTTTGGACTAAGACAGAAACAGCAAGTCCATCTTCTCAACATGGAGTACTTAAATGGCTGCCCCACATTGATCACTTATTTCAGGCCTTTTTCCAAATAGAATTAGGTTGATTTTACTAGACATGTGCTAACGTGGAAGACTCGCTCTGTCTCAAACCAACGGTAGCTTCCCTGTGCCTTGTATCTGTCAGAAGCTGATGGGTTCCCTGACGACATGTCACTGACAGGTGACTGCCAGCCTCAGAAATGCTGGCTTACAAGTGTCCTAGTACTCACTGAAGATGTGAAGACAACCACGACCTCCCCATAAACTGAACGCTTTCTAAACACTGAGGCTTCCAGATCACCTCCACCGCCACCTAAACCAGAATTAAATATTGAGGAAGTAAAATACATTTTATTAAAAATAAAAAAGTAACCTTTGGATTCTCTTTTGCAAATATTAAAAGCAGTGCCACAGGCACTAATCCAAGTCCCTTGGGCTAATTTTCAAAGAAATTAAAAAAATAAGTAAACGTCTACATGAAACAGATGAAGAAACTACCAGCAAAAATTGCTGAATAATAGAATAAAGAAATTTAAATTATCCTCAGGGGATAATTATATCCTGGATTCTGGCTGATTGTGCAGATGAAAGGAGCACAGGGCAAGAACTTAAGTAACAAAGGTCTTCATCCCAACTCTATGCATTCATTGGCTTTGTGGCTGCACCTCAGGCAAGCCACTTAATCTTCTGGGATTCAGTTAATTCTTCTGCTACAGAGAAATGATAACACCAACAGACATTACAGAGATGGCCCTGAAAGCAAGGAGAGATCTAACCATTCTGCCTGTCTTTCTGGCTACTCTCTTACGTTAATTCAAATGGGAACCAAGCCTCACTCTCCAGTTCCAAGAAATGAATCTTCTTCTGGTGAAAGCCAGTCATTATCCCCATCTGCGCTCTGGAAACTGCCTCCATTCCCTCGGGGAAATCTAGCCTGGGAAAGTTACTGAACTTCTCTGAGCTTCGAACTCATCATCTATGAATTCAGATTAAAAATATTACCTACTTCACAAGGCTGTTGTGATGATAAATGAGATAAATCAGATAAAGCACTTAAGACAGTGCCTGGTATGTTCAATAAATGTTAGCTCTGATTATTCAGGGCTCTTATTTCTCCACATATGAGAAATTTCCAGTGTCTGTCATCTTTAAATATTAGTAAATCATAGTACATTATATACCTAATTTAACTTTTGCATATGACAGTATTACTAAAATACTGTTAATCCATGAGTTTGAGGGGTTTTTTTAGATTTCACATATAAGTGAGATGACAGTATTTGTGTTTCTCTGTCTGACTTATTTCACTTAGCATAATTTACTGTGAAATGGTAATCATATAAATCGCAATAATTTTGCAATGTATGTATGTCAAGTCATTATGCTATACACCTTAAACTTATACATTGCTGTATGTCAATTACATCTCAATAAAACTAAAGAAAAATAGTTAATTATAATAATAAATATGCAGTATATATATCTGAACTTCTTTGAACACTCATATGTCTCTAGCTACTAATTACCTCATTTCTCAGCTTTCCTAAACAGTCATACTTCTTGACCAAGTTATCAACATTTACAATCTTCATTTCTTTTTCTATTTTTTTAAAGAGAAATAAAAATATAATGAACCCCATGTACTTATCACACAGCTTCACCAGTTATGAACTCATGTTTCATCCACCTCATCAAGTTTCTGTCTTCTATGTTATTTTGAAGCAAATTACTGACACAGATGTGATGATCAGACTGGCGGTTCTTTCTCAGTTCTCTGTGAAGTGTGTCAAAGCATTGCCCGGCCTACCTTTCTCAGAAGTGTGGTTAACCATTCTGTCTCACTCTCCCCCTCTTCTTAAAAAGTTTTTTTTTTTTTTTTGGGTGGGGGGAGGGCCAGAGCAGCCAATGACCTCCACATTGTCAAATCTAATGGGCATTTTTAAGTCCTAATTGTACTTGATTTTCTGAGGCTTTTTGATACTTTACAGTGAGATAGATCTGAACTAATATTAACATCCGAGATAAATTAGCTAGTCTTGTTAACCTTTATTTTTTTAACTCTTTAAAAATGGGGAAAGTTATACTGCAAAGTATATAGCATTATTCTTGGCATAAGTAGTTACTATATGAATGAGAATTAATATTATTAATGCTACTTTATCTCCCATTTGGCTTCCATGATAACTTGCCCTCTTTGTTTACTTCCTACCTATCAGAACTTCAAGTCACTTTTCTCAGCCACAAGTTTCATAAAGGTTGGTATATTTAGGCATTTGGACCTGGGCCTTATTTCTTGGCATTTTATGTAACTGTCTTGGGAGAGCTCATACATGGTCACTGCTTCAGCTCCCAAGTCCATATGTACAGTTCAGTTCTCTTTGGCCAGGTCCTCCTTCATCCACTGCCTATGGGTATTTCCATTTGGGTAATCACAAATGTGCCCAAATTGAACATGTCAAAATAAAATTTGTCACTTTTCACCCCAAATTATTCTTCTATAAATTATCTCACTTATCCCAGCAACATTTGTAGATAACATTGCTGAGACACACATACAACGTTATTTTTTGTCAGCAGAAGAGCCAGCTACACTTGGGGAATGGGGATGAGAAAAAATATTACTTTGATTCTCTTGCTAATGAATCTCTAGTAAGAGAACACAAGGTATTTTTACATTGCCTTTTAAACCCTTCACCCTACCATACCAGCACTGCTTATGCTCAACTGTCACTGTGCATTTGTTTGGACCTCCCGTGGACTCTCAGCTCCTTCCCTAGGAAATGTCTTTATTTTTTGTTTCAATAACCCCAGTGTCTAGCTCAGCGCCTGGTACAAAGAACTAAATTAATGCCCATATTAGATGATGTTTTGTACTGTTTGAAGTTGAGACATCATGTGGGGAGACGATAGCAAACTCTTGTTCTTATTGCTTTTAAAGCTGCAAAATGCATTTGTGAATGTCTGAATTAATTCCACTTTCAAGATAAAAGTCAAAGAGATAGGGGCTAGATGTATTTAATTTGATTAGAGAAAAAGAGAAACAACAGTTTTACCATCATCATCATCATCACCGAACTTAGATGAAAAGAATATATACATATACATATATGTATATACTTCATTTTCTCCTTTATTCTCTCATGAAATTTATTAAATTACATACATTTAAATTCATCAAATTATACAAATTAAATATCTATGGTTCTTTGTATGTCAGTTATACCTCAATAAAGCTGTTTAAAAAATAAATTAATTAAAGGAGAACTGAGAGAAAAAAACTCTACTTTGTATAGGAAAACTCATTAATTGCTATGAAAAATGTTAATAAAATTTTCTCCCCTACATGAAGAGATTTATAAATTTAAAGAAGAAATGAGATATGCATATAAATCAGACTATATGTGAAAAGTGCCCTAAGTTGAATGCACAGAGTGACAACAGGAGTTTTCAGGGAGTAGGCAGAGTTATCAGATGTAGAAATCAGGGGAGGCTGGATAGAGCATATGTGAACTGGCCTTCAGAGTTGGAAGGGATATCAACATATAGAAATGGGCAAGGTGGGAGTAACCTAAGACCCCACATATGGGCAATAGCCTGAGAAAGTAGTGAATTCAAGGAATCAACGTGTGTTTGACAACAGGAGGGCATTTTTGTAGAATTAGAATATAGGATCCATATGGAATATGGTGGATGTTGAATCTAGATGTAGAGGTTGTCCAGGCTGCAGATGGTCTTGAATCCCACATGGGTACATGGAACTTGGAGGACAATGGAATATCAATGTGGTGTTTGGGTAGAAGAGTGACAGAAATGATGTAAGAATATTGTGTATTCATGTGTATGTATATAAATGTACAAAATTAATAGTGGTTCTTTAGCTTTGGGAAACTATATATATCAGAATTCTTTACTCAATGGTATATAGTCACATCTATGGCAATCTACAACAGTTTTTCTATGATTTTTTTATCCTCCCCATCCCACCCCCAACACAGACAGGATATCCTCCCATGGGTGGGCCCTGATAGTTTGTATAATCAAGGGAGGCTTTAGAAGTCAGACACAATTCCCTAGGCCTGATGCTAATTCTATTCAGTAGTTTCTCATGCAAAAGAAATAGTTGTTGATTGTATTGACAGCTTTGTTTTGTTGGGAGCAGTGTTGCTGTTGTCCTTACTTTTATTTTTTTGAAATATTAATCCTTTCACATTGTACACAATTATAAATGTACTTAAATATATGCAGATAAACATCTCCTGACATATCTGTCCCCTAGAAGTCCAGATCCCTTCCCTGAGAGCAGCCAATTTAAGGTCTAATGTGTATCCTTCAGAGATGTTCTACAAATTTAGAAGCATACACAGACCTTTCCTCACTTTTCAATACACACATATTGTCATTTAAATGCACTGTTCTGCACCTAGCTTTTTTTACTTAACAACGTATTTTGGTGATCTCTTTAGATCAGTGCATAAAGAAATTTTTCATTCCTTTTTAAGATGCACAGCATTACATTGTGTGGGTGTTTCATAATTTCTTTAATCCATCCTCCACTAATGGACATTTAGATTGTGGGTAATCACTACCATTAAAAACAACTTTGCAGTAAATAACTTTGTATACTTGACAGTTTGCAAATGTTTGAATATATGTATAAGAAATTTCTTGACGTGAGATTGCTGAGTCAAAATATATGAACACTTGTTATTTTTCAAGATAGTGCCAAGTTGTCCTCTGGAGAATTTGTACCAATATGCACTCCAATCTGCAATTAAAATAATGGCTTTTCTCAAACACTCTCATGAAAATTGTTTTCTTAATCTTTCTGATCTATTCAAGTTTAATTAATGAAAAACGGTATCTTAGTCTAATTAATTAGCATTTTCTACTCACTTTGCTTTATCTGGACCTTTTAAATTTTAACATGTTTTGTGTTCATCGTTGTAATTTTCTGGATATTCTGCATTTTTTGGTATTTATCATTTACTCTTTAACCCAGGAGTTATTTTAACATGTTGTTGTTGTTTTGTTGTTGGCGTTATTTAATTTCCAAGTGGTCAAGTCAGTTGATTTTCTGGCTTTTATATTGATTCTAGTTTTACCCCATTGTGATCAGATAATATTGGCTGTATTGTTTCTCTTTGAGAACATATTGATACTTTCCTAGTGGTCAGTTATTTAGAATGTTCTATGGATCATCTGAAAAACGTTTACTCTCAGTTAGACTATAAAGGTTAAAATATATCTGTTACCTCTACTATTCCCCTTTAAATTATATTGTCTAAGTCATCTGTTTCTCTCTTTTTTTGTCCACTTGGTCTTTCATGAAATGAAAGAAGGGAATCACAGTCTACTATTAGTTTCTGCATATTCTTCCATATAGCCTCTTTTTCTCTTCTTCCTGTGTCTTTTTGTTATAGGAATTAGTCCTACACAGATGTGGGAGGAGCTGGGGAAGAGAGGGCCCACGAGAAGAAGTGGGATGGTCAGAGGTGTCTCCATTAACCAGACCCCATGAAACACCAATGCAGTGGACAGTGGGGACTTTCAGACATTTCTCGGATGACAGCACATTGAGTCGCTGAAGCGGAACTGTGAAATGAGAGCTCATGGAGAAAGGAAGCGGCTGCCCTCGTGTAGCGAGACCCTGTGGGTTGGTAGCCAGTCTCTGGGGATGAGCTTGGGACCACTGATAGTTAACAGGTCCAGCTTCCTAGTGAGGAAGAAGGACTGGACATGGAGTGGAGGACAGTGAGGACAACTGGAACCCATAGCATCTTTCTATCTTCATATCCATCAAGAAAACATTCCAGAGGGGTCCACTCCACTCCCAAATCTGCCTCAAATGACCCTTTGGTCACTCAGAGCCAAATAGGAAAGGGAAAATTGGAAAACGTTATTTTTGCCTTAAAGATGCCTCGGTACAATCCAGCTTGCCTTTGCTCATTACCTGATTTCAAACCCACTGAATTATTTATAATCATTATACATGTGTTATAGATGTGTCACTCACATACAATATGGAGTTGGGGTTTGCTTGGTCTAAACTTGGAATGTTTTTCTTCTTTTAATAGGTGAGTTTAGCTATTTAGATTATTGCATGACAGAATTTTTTCCTTAGTTTTTTAAATATTTTGTTAAAATTTTATTTCTTGTGGCTCCATAAAAATATTTCTCCAAGGGGCTGACCAGGTGGTGCAGTGGTTAAGTGTGCATGTTCTGCTTTGGCGGCCCAGGGTTCGCCGGCTCAGATCCTGGGTGTGGACATGGCACCGCTTGGTACACCATGCTGTAGTAGGCATCCCATATATACCGTAGAGGAAGATGGGCATGGATCTAGCTCAGGGCCAGTCTTCCTCAGCAAAAAGAGGAGGATTGACAGTCGTTAGCTCAGGGCTAATCTTCCTCAAAAAAAAAAAAAAAGAAAGAAAAAATATTTCTCCAAGTAATCAGTATTTACTTGGCTTTGTTTTAGTGATGTGTATCTATGTACGTGTGGGTTTTATTTCAAATAATTTGGAAGTCTAGTATTTTTATCCTAGTAGTTAATTTTAGAGCTATAAATTTATATAATATCCTTAATCCTCTCTTTTATTAAAGAAAGATCTCTGATTATGAACTCTGGTTATGATCAATGATTAAATTAATATCTTTCCTCTAACTTGCACTTGCCTGTCACCACCTGATCTTAATTTATGGTGTCCTCTTTGTTAGTGTTTACCTTTGTACTTATTACTCTATTACCTTAAGTGTCAGTGTTTAACAACTGTCTATAAAGGAGCTCAGAAGATGTCTTCCTCCCAATTCTAGTCCCTCTGCCCTCTACACCTTTCTCTTTTATGTCATCTCCATATTGTTAGTGTTTGTAAAGTAGCTTGCATTTCTGATACTGTTGCTCCTTAAGCCTTTGTGTCCTTTCCCAGAAAAGAAAGGGAAATGTCTACTTTATTGTGTCATATGCACATTAGAAGTATATTGATAATTTTAAGATGTTCAAAATAAATGATTCCCAAATTTAATCCTCTAGATGATATTAAAAATGGTTTATTTGCCACGTAACATGCTGCTTTCGGTCACACACTAGTTGAGGAAACCCTGCAGTGGTGAATCACCTCTTCAGTATAGATATAATAGCAATTTCCTTAATACATTTCAGAAACCAAAAAGTAATCAGAAAATATTTTTTGCAAGTTGAGGTCGTAAAGCTCATGTATGTTTCTTATAGGAGACTTCCATAGGCTGTCACTCAAGAAGATACTCAAATATCCTCTTTATATACCCACAGTTCTAACAAACCAGATTATTACTAAGCCACAATCACATTAAAAGCACAAAATCAGAACATTTGAGAGACATGTTAAGTAATAGCTTTCCTCTTTGCAGCAGCCAAGGAGATCCCAGAAAGTATGGCAATATAACGTAATCAATATAAGGCCCTTCCCAGGGCCAACTTCATGATTGTGCAACCAGTGCATTCACACAGGTCCCCATGCTCAGAAACATGCCTACTTGGGTACCCTTGAGATTACTAATAGGTTTATCTTTGAACGTGTGCTTTGTAAGTGATGTCCAATGGGCCAAAGAAGCACACGCAGTGGGTTTCGAGTCTTGGCTCATAGGTGGACTTTGGGCTACAAGCTTCCCAATCTACTGATGCCCCAGGCTCCTTCTCCTGGCACCCACACAATGACAGTTGCCACCTTCCAGTCACAGCAGGGACCTGGGCACGTGCACAGGAGAGTTGGGGATGGACATGCACTTCACAGCATCTGAAGGTGGGACATGACAGAGCTGTCCCTGCCCCAGGTGGGCAACACCAGGGCGCATTGGACAGGTGATTCAGTGGAGGCAAGCCTCTTGCCCACTCCCAATGCAGATACCAATATGTTCTGGAACAGATGTTGCAGTCCCTTTGGGGCTGCCCATCCTCTACCCGTTGAGGTACAGGCCCAAGAGAAGAGGAGACTGACTTCCCCACTGAGTCCTGGGCACGGTTTTCCTGTCAGGCAGCTGGCAGAAGAAACGAACTGGTAGCTGATGAGCCACTTAGTCCACTTGCTGAGTCACAAGGAAGGCCCACAGTCACCTGTGAGGGTCTGCAAGTATCCTCTTGCCTGACAGAGTGTGACATTAAGTAAAAATCACCATAACAAGTCAAAGACACCAGGAAGAAAGGAAAATATATGTATATGTATTTTAGCACCTTTAATGGCACTTTTTTCTGTTTTTTTAAACGAGAGACTCGGATTTTTATTTTGCACTGTGCTCCTCAAATCATGCAGTCAGCCCTGCAAGTAATTTAGCTACAAAACATACAACCTTACTAATGGCTCCAACTTTTAGTGTATAATTGCACGAAATTATAATAAGTGCTCAAAAGTACAGTCACAGATTCTACACAATAAACTGAACACATGGAAGGTGTAGGAATCAACTTTGTTGTTGTTTACTTGCTTCAGCAGGTCCAGTCATTTGCAGGATACTTCTCCAGCTTTTGACTGTTTTGCTGTCAGGACAGTGGAAGCAACTGTGTTCCTATCTGTGGCATCTCCCCGTTAAATCATCCATACATATGCATGGACTGCCGTCTTTGCACTAAGCACTGGGCTCCCGACTTCCTAGGAGTGGGGAGTATATGCAAAGATAAGTAATCTGCTGATAGAGATTCCACTTTTAAAGCTGTCTGTGGACTCTTCCAGTCAGTGAAGTCACACGTATATATTTAGTACTGTGTCGGGCCCTGGGAGGGGAGGAGGTTAAGACAATAAAGAACTTTGTTGTCTTTCAGGAACTTAGAGTCAACTTGCCATCCAAGCATATATGCACATTAAAGAAAAACAAACAAACAAAAAATAGTGATATTCATGATGCTGCCAAATGATCAATGCCATCAAAGAGCCATAGGAAAGAGAAGACCGTTTACCGAATACCTCCCGTAGCCAAGGCATGGTGCTAGCATTTTACATTAGTGATTTCATTTCTTCCTTTCACTCATCCTGAGAGAGAGAGCTATTGGTATCCTCACTTTACAGACAATGAAACTGAGTCTCAGAGAGCTCAGGTGGTCTCCCAGCATCACAAATGGTTGGCATTCAAAGGTAGATGGATGTGACCCCAGAGCATTCTACTTTAAAAATGTACCTCTCAAGGACAAACGTCTCTATTTATTCAGTACATTTACCATTCAAAGAACTTTCACATCTATTACCTCATTTGATCTTCACAAAGGCCCTTGAAAGAAAGCTCACCACCAGAAAGGGGAGCCGAGGACACAGAGTGGGTGAAGAGCCCAAGTTCATTATCCATGCACAAGTGTGGCTCCTCTGATCTCCCATGATCTCTCCTTGTCTGGTAAATGAATGGACTGAAAAATGACTGTATAATCAAAGTGTGATTTGTCCACGGTGGTACTGTATGAATAATTTATGTAGCATAAATACTGCTGGATGGAGCACTTAGCTAAACCCTTGATCAGATGCCTGTTATTATCTGGCTGGCAGACAATCAAAAAATGAAATGAAATTTGGGCAAATTCCATACACACTTGGGAAGGGCCACAGAGAGCGCAGGAATAATACACAAAAAAAGGGGAACTATTCAGACTTTAGAGTGAATGTGAATTTCTGAGACTGCTGGAAGCCCATTATGAAAACAGGCTAAAGTGTGGCTGCATATCTTAGAGTGAAATTATACGTAGTGACTGTGATTACAGATAAACCGGAGTCTCCTTTCTGGCTGTGATATGAGGGTTGGGTGTTTCATACATTTTCAGCCCATAGTGATGGATTCTGACACTGCTAATGGGCTCAATATCACTTGTACACTGATAAATATGAGTCTGTTACAGTGTATGTTTGACAATTCATAACAGAAAATTATTGATCTCTCCTAGAAACTCAAATTCTTGTATCCTCACCTCAGGCTCCATGGGTGATGTGGATAAGCAAAAACAGCCCTCAGGAAGAAACTGCAAGATTGCTGAGACAAAACCAGAAGGGCAGCCACAATAAGAAACACTGAGCATTCAGAACTCTGAGGCCCTGGGCAGTTGATACATTGTGGGTGTCATAAAAATTTCTATAACACCATGTTGTCTTCTTCCCAGCCCTTCTCCACATTAATCATAGAGTGGGTCTCCCTTCCAGATAACAGCTTTCATTTCTGAGTTCACAATTTCTCCGAACCCGAAGCTCTGAGTCACTAGACTGTTCAGGCTTTTTCATCACTCCTTAGTTCAGCACACCCACTGCTATGGTGCTGGTGAGGAGCTTCCCACCTCTGTCCCATCCCTGGAGACATGCCTGATGGATGACAACACCTGCAGTGATTTATCCCTCACCGGACATCAGAGTCCCACCCACGGGAGTTTGCTGGAATCTTGTGCTCCTCTCAATAGAGCAATGGTGTAATGTTTCTTCCCAAGGAAAATTTAAACTTCTTGAAGGCTAAAAGAGAACATTTCTTTTTTTTTTTTTTTTTTTGAGGAAGTTTAGCCCTGAGCTGACTATTGCCAATCCTCCTCTTTCTGTTGAGGAAGACTGGCTCTGTGCTAACATCCATGCCCATCTTCCTCTACTTTATATGTGGAACGTCTACCACAGTATGGCTTTTGCCAAGTGGTGCCATGTCCGCACCCGGGATCCAAACATGCGAACCCTGGTCTGCCGTGAAGCGGAACGTGCAAACTTAACCGCTGCACCACTGGGCCGGCCCCCCCTAAAGGAGAACATATCTTTTTCATCCGGGTTTTTGTACATAAACCTGGCTTGCCCAGCTAGAAGAACAAAGCAATGCCCATCACTGGCAAGCTTCTTGAATATTCGCAAAGATCACTTCCCAGCCTCCTCATTTTGGTTTGTCGTTCCTTGATATTATTTTCTCTTGTTCTGGAAGACTCTGATTTCCCACTCTAGCCCCTAAGGTCTGCCTTAGGTTTAACTTGAACCAACTATTTGGACATGAATGTCCAGCTCAGACCCAGGGCTCTGTCTCAAACATGAAACATTATTCTTTCTCTAAGCAAAAGCCTCAAAATTTCATCTAGGAATTGTTCTGACCACCTGCCTTGCTCAGAAGACCCATGTCAGCTGAGCCAGCTTGTCATACCCAATTAGAGAGGAGGACAGTTAAATGATATTCTTCTGTTTGCTTTTCAGTTTACCTAGCACAGTTAGATATCATCCTTCTTCACAAAGCAAAATTGCTTAATTTAATGCTGTATTACTAAGTGATTATCTGTGTAGGCACCATTCACGTTGAGAAAAAAACATCGCCAAAACCCAGAAGCCCCTGATGGGACCCCAAAACCACCTTCTCCCTCCCCCTAAAAAACAGCCACCTCCCATACTGTTTCACTAACCATTTTCATGCTCCTCTTTATAGTTTTACCTCTGGAGCAAGCATGCCTTAGCACCATAGATTTTTAACTCTATAAATAGAATTTCTTATTTTGTCTTTGGCTTCTTTTGCTCAATATTATGTTCCTTTGAGATTCTTTCAAGTTGTTATTTGTAACAAGAGTTCGTTAATTTCCATTAGTAATTAGAGAAATATACACTAAACCACAAGATGCCCTATGCAACTGAAAAAATGCCTAAAATTTAAAAATTCTGACAATATCAAGATGGATAATATCAGATGTTAGCAAGGAGCTGATACACTGCTGGTGAGAAAGTAAATATACACAGACACTTTGGAAACGAGTTTGCTATTACCTACTAATATTTAAGAGGTGCGTACCCACGTCGTGTGACTCAGCAACTCCCCTCCTGGATATATATCTCCTAGAAACGCATGCACAGGTTATACCGAGATACATACACAAGAGTAATCATAGCAGTGTTGTTCACAGTATCCAAAAACCAGGGACATTCCAAATACGTATCAACAGTAAAAAGATAAAGTATTACTTTCATACAATTAATTATAATATGTGAGAAATCTTTGAATTTTAAGGGTTTTTGTGCACTTTTCTGTAGATGTGTTATATTTTTCACTCAAAAAAAGGTAAAAAGAATCCTTTATTTAATAACTTTAAATAGAAGGAATACTCTGTGCCTCCATGCTGTGTAAATGAACTACTAGGTCGGGTCAAATCTTTTGCCCATTTTTCTATTGGATTATATATTTTTTTATTTGTAGGAGTTCTTTTCATATTCTAGACTGGAGCCCTGGGTCTATTATGTGTGGCAAATATGTCCTCCCATTCTATTGTTTGCTTGTTCGCTCTCCTAATTAAGTTCAAACAGAAGTTCTTAATTTTAAAGATCTAATTAGGCAATGTTTTTCTTTGTAGCATCTTTTATCTTGTTTAAGAAATCATAGGATAGTCTATCATCCAGATGCATTATTGTTTTACCTTTACCATGTATATCTATAATCCTTCTGGAATTTATTTTTGTGGATGATGTGGAGTAAGGTCACGCTTTATTTCACTTTTTCCAATTGTCCCAACACCATTGAAAAAGCCATCCTGTTCCTGCTGTTCTGCAGGGTCACTTTTGCTATAAATCAAGCTTCTATATATATGGGTCTATTTCGAGGCTTCCGATTCTATTCCTTTGGTCTATTTGTGTAACCTTGAGCCAATATCATGTGATCGTAATTACCGTAGATATAATAATTCTTGATAGATGGGAGAATAAGGCCCCACCTTATTCAAGAGCACCATTAGCTCTGATTGTCTTTGGTTTTAAATTTCCGTATAAATTTTAAAATCAGCTAGTCAAGTTCCAAACAAAATGAGTTGGGTATTGGTCAGGATTGCATTGAGCCAATAGACCAGTTTGGCAATAACTGCATCTTTACAACAGTAAGTTGTGAGTCATTGAACCTGGTTTATCTTTCTCTCTCTTCATTTATTTGTCTTATTGTATATTTCCCTCACTAATATTTTAGTGTTTTCTACTTAGAAGACTGTAATTCTTTTGTTAGATTAATTCTTATGTATTTTAGATTGTTGAGGCTATTATGAATTATGTCTAAGTTTCAAATATAATCTCCTAATTGTTTGTTGCCAGTATACAGAATTAAATTTATTTTAGTAAATTGACCTTAAATCCACCAACCTTGCTAACCTCATTAATGCTAATAACTTATCTATGGAATCTTTCATATTTTCTATGTATATAATCATAGCATCCATGATTAACAACAGTTATGTGTTTTCCTTTCTGATTCTAATGTTTAAATCATTCTTTGCCTTACTGCCTTGCATACCTCCTTCAGTACAATGTGCAGTAGAATGAGGATAATAGACAGCATTGTTCATTCCTGATATCAAAATAATACCTTTCAAAATGTCGTCAATGGGGGCCAACTCGGTGGCGCAGCAGTTAAGTTCGCTCATTCCCCTTCAGCGGCCCAGGGTTTACCAGTTCGAATCCTGGGTGTGGACATGGTACTGCTTGGCAACCCATTCTGTGGCAGGCATCCCGCATATGAAGTGGAGGAAGATGGGCACAGATGTTAGCTCAGGGCTAGTCTTCCTCAGCAAAAAAAAAAAAAAAAAAAAAAAAAAAAGAGGATTGGTAGCAGACGTTAGCTCAGGGCTAATCTTCCTAAAAGAAAAAGTCATCAATGAATATGATATCTGTTTAAATATATTTATAAGTTCCTTTTATTAAAACATAATGAATTTCCTTTCGTATATGCAATATTCTCTCTCACTCTCTCTATATATATGTAATTGTCAAATGTTTTTTCCGCATCTAAGATATTTTTATTTTGCTAGTATAATTAATTACACTGACTAATTTTCGAAGGTTAAACTAACCTTACATTTTAAACTAAACCCAAATTGTTCATGAGAGGTCTATGTAATGGATGGCATGATTTTATGATAAGTATACGATTATCCAGCTATTATCATGTCATGATATGTAAAATCAATGAGTCTGTATATCTTTTTTATATATGGTTAGATTCAGTTTTTAATATGTTTTAATGTTTTATTGAAGCATGACAACTATGTAGAAGAATGCGAAAATCCTAGATGTACAACTCAATGAATCATCACAGAATGGATACTCCCCCATAACTAAGTTTGCTAGTACTTTGTTTTGGATTTTACTAAGTTCATGAACATACAGCAATCTATTAAACCACAGACACATGGAGAGTTAAGTAATTTTCGAAAATCAGCACACTTAAGGGGCCAGCCCAGTGGCATAGTAGCTAAGTTTGCCCTCTCTGCTTCAGCGGTTCATGGGTTTGTATCCTGGGCGTGGACCTACATAAGCTCGTCAAGCCATGCTGTGGCATCATCCCACATACAAAATGGAGAAAGATTGGCACAGATGTTAGCACAGTTGCAATCTTCCTCAAGCAAGAAGAGGAAGGTTAGCAGCAGATGTTAGTTCAGGGCCAATCTTTCTCACCAAAACAAAAGAAAAAGAAGAAAAGAGAAAAAACTCACCACACTTACAAATCTGGGATTTAGAGCCAGGGGGTTGGGAGTAAAGATTATTGGCATAAGGATTACTGCCGTTATAACCAACTCGGAGCTAACCAGGCTCTCAGATTTTGGATGAAATTGAAAAGAGAAATACATTTTGAAAACAAAATAGAATGAGATCCTGGCAGGGCCATAAGCAATCCTTAAGGTGGGAGAAGATCAAGGACCCTGAAGTCAGACAGGCCTGACCTTGACATGACACTGCTATTATTTCCTAACTGTGTCATCTCGGACATTTTATTTACCTTCTCTAAAGCTCGAATTCCTCATTGACAAAATCGGGAAATTATTGCCTTCCTTACAAGAGTCCTAGGCAA
This sequence comes from Equus asinus, assembly GCF_041296235.1. Classification (NCBI taxonomy): domain Eukaryota; kingdom Metazoa; phylum Chordata; class Mammalia; order Perissodactyla; family Equidae; genus Equus; species Equus asinus. The sequence continues at coordinate 65,289,092 of NC_091793.1, read as the reverse complement.
CTAAACTGTGCTAGTTTATAAAGCACAATGCTTGGCACACAGTAGATGCTCAATAAATGTTGATTTCCTTCTCTCTATATCTGCCCTCAGTTAACATAGACTCAAAACAGTGAAGAAAAAATATTAAATGATTTAAAAAACCAGTGTTTTCAGATATAAATAAAGAGTTAATAAGAAGGAAAATGAAACAGCAGTTATTTCCAAAGGAAAGCCCAGATCAGATCATCGCTCAGATTGTGGCTCCTCCGCATTTATTGCAGGGATAAAGAGGGCACCAGGTGTTCAAACCAGAAAATGTGAGACAGGAGGCACTGCCTACAAGAGTGAGAATCTTGCTTCCTCAGTTACCACAGCATGAGCAGACAGCCTGTTATTTCTTTGTGGTGTAAAGAAGGAAAGTGGGTGAAGTTCTCATCTACCCAATTATTGACACAGAGGAATCAGAGAGAAAGGGGAGAAAGGAACTGTGCTAGTAGCTGGACTTCGATGGTTTATTTACTTGTATCTGAGCACTCGGCCCCCTGAGATCAGCTCTGTTGTTTCTCCCCTCTTTGGAGGTTCCACTCCAGCTCACTCTGTGTGGAGCACCACAGAGACTTCAAGTTATCTCGTGGTGATGGTGCTACCCCTAGAAGATGAACTGTGACTGTTTTACATGAATTTAAATGTATACTCCAGAACACTTAGACATTTTGAAATGTTTCTATTAAGAATTTTGTATTTGCCTATTAAGAACTTTCAGATATCAGAGTTTCTGTTAAAATTGCCTTAAAGAAATGGATATCCTTTGTGACCAGTGTCCTCTGTGACATTCTTTCCACATCATCTTGCTTAGTCACATATTTCAGAGTTGCATACATTTCCCTGTCAAACTGCCAAACTTGGTCTTTAAATCCATACAGCTTACTGAAATTAGACTAGAATTTAGGGTAATACAAGGCATGCTAGGACTTTTGAGAAAATGAAACATGGTTACAGTTTTAAATACAGATTTTGGTATGTTTTGCCAATATTTCCATTCTACTGTCCTTAAAACAAGAAGAGAGCCTTGAATTTCTTTCTCTCCTACCTCCTTCCCCAAAAGGTGCTACAAACTAATAGTGTGGACATAATTCTCCAAGTGTTACTTCAGCTTAAGTTTTCCATATTTTCATTTGATTTTCTGGTATGTTTTTCAGAGGATGAAAATCAAATCAACAATTTCTGTCTTCTAGTACAGAAATCTGAGGTCTACCCTGGCCACCTTATCTAAAACTTTGCCTCTCCTCAAAGCTTCCTCATTCCTCTTTCCCACTTGATGTCTTTTAAAAGTATTTAGCAAGCTATATATTTTATTTAATTAACTTGCCTCTTATTTGTCTCCCTTACCAGAATATCAGCTCCACAGAGGCAGAGATTTGACTATATGCATCCCCAATGTCTAGAACAGTGCAAGGCATATAGCATGTACTCAATAAATTTTTGTCAAAATAATCATCTCAACTTATAACAAAATACATTGAATTCTAAATTATCCAGCCTAGCTTACGGTAAAGAGTTAAGTTGAAAAATGAGGAAAAGAAATATTCAAACAGGCTGTAATGAAGTATGCTAATTCAATGAGTACTTAACACAGTGCATTTTCTAATGGTACTTTCATACCAAAAAGGACCTGTTCCAGAAAAGTAAAAGGAGAAATGAAATTCCTTCCGTAATACCTATTCCTTCACAATCCCTTACTGGTCTACTCTCCTGTTCTGCACTCAAGCACAAAACTGATTGAATCACTTACAGCAGCCTTCTCAAATGCAAATTCCGAGGCCACTCCCCAGGGTGACTAAATCAGAAACTCTGGGAGAGGGACTCAGCAACAAGAGTTTTAACAAGCTCTCTGAGGAATTATGATACATGGTCAACGTGAAAACCATTGGTCTACGTCTTCTTTGAAAAAAGACCCATTGTTTTATCTTGAAATCATTCTTTTTCAGTTCTGAGATAAGATGGAAAGATGAAGATCAGGAATATGCAGCAAATAATTCAAAATCTCTTCCTATGTGTGTGTATGTGTAAAATGTGTCTGTATATGTAATGCGCATGTGTATACACACACACACAAGCATTTAAAAGCCAAATGGACATCCTTCAATATTTTGATAGTTGAAAAGACTTCAAAACCAGAATACTTGCCCCAGATTGTCATTTGCGCAAGCTACGTGTCTTACATTCAACTTAAAAGAGTTGACAAGTCATTCTCAGACCTGTCCCTTCTAGAGGACAACTCTGTCACTGGGCTGATTGAAGGGACAGTAAGGAATATGGAAAAATAATGAAATGTACTTTCCAATAAGGAAGTGACATGACAGTAAGCCAGCTCACTTCTTAAACTATCATGACCCAGTCTGCTTGTGGGAATTCTGTGCTTTACAGAGAACATGGAAAGAGCAGTTCGGAGGGGAAAAGGGGTAGTGGAAGGTCAAGGAAAAACAGCTCTCTGATAGCAGCTCATGCTTTTTAATCCAAGCTTCCTGCTTTAGGATCTGTGTAAACCCTGTATGTGATATTAAGGGAGGTAAGTGAGCTGAAGAGAACCACATTTACTAAATGCCCACTGTGCACTGGGAGTTTACGTGCATATTTCACTTAATCTTCATAACAACCCGCGTTCTAAAATTACGTCTCTATTTTAAAGAAGGAAACTGAAGTTTAGAGAGGCCATGTAATCTGTCCAGGATCATTTATCTAATAAATGGGGTCATTCATTAACAAACAATTCCTGGATACTTTGGTGTTGGACACTGTAAGGCAGTGGTTCTCAAACTTAGAACCAGCTGAAGGGCTTAAAAAATACTCATAGCCAGGGTTCACTCCATAGTTTCTGATTTAATTGTTCTGTGAAGCGACCTGTGCATTGGGATATTGAAAGTCTCCTCAGATCACTCTACTAAGCAGCCAGGTTTGAGAACCACTGCTCTGAGGATAGAACACCAGCCTTAGAGAATGTCAGAGTCTGATGAAAGTGACAGATAGAGCACTTACAGTACAGGGCAAGAAATGTTGTCTAATAATAAAGGTCACTTGAAGGTACTATGGAAGCACAGAATACGTGCTCCTCAACCAGGCAGCTTATCACCTCCCAGAACCTAAGCAGAGTTACAAAGAACAAAGGAAAAGAGGGAGAAAGGACGTTTGAGGCAGAAACAGAAGAAACATCAGATAGAAAGGAACAAAGGTGAGTTAGAGAGAACTGGGTTGGCAACCTCGGAGCATGAGGAAGTGACAGATTAGCGAAAGGAAAAAAGCTAGGTCTGGACAAGTATCCTTGAAAGACTTGAGATATAAGCTATATCTTAAAAGATAGATAGAATGTAAATAGACTGGAGAATAAGAGGTTAGTTAGTCTTAGGGAAAACTAGAGTTATAAAAAGTTTAGGAACTGTCTGATCTAACTAGCTAATTTTCCAGGTGAGGAAACAGGTGCAGAAGAGCTTTCTCAACCTGCCCCAAACCAACAGTCAAATCATGTCAGGGCGCAGCCTAGACCACAAGAAAGATCTAGAAACTTGCAGGCAAGTTTCAACCACTGCAGTGCAGTGAGAAGAAATTAAATTAATGAAAGCAAAGGGAGCTTTGTGTGTTTGAAAGAGTCAGAATACTGGTTTGACGTGAGAGAAAAGCAGATCCCGACTGAATGGAGACAAATATGCCATTTATCTTGTTATACGACATCAAAGAAGCCCCTGGGCATGCCATCACCATGCTCTAGTCTTGTTTCCAAAGATGCTCTTTTTTTTAAGATAGGCATATAGGCATTGTGGGACGTCTATGTGTTGAATCTACTCACTATGTCTTCAGTGTGTTGTAACCCGGTAAATTTTGGAATAAGAAAGTTGTGAGAATTAATCATAGTGCCATAATGGATTTGGGTTATTCAGGCCATCCAATGTGTTCCCAGTCTTGACCATCTCCACTTTACTGGCGGCATTTCTTTATCTTGAAAGGATGGAAGCTTGTTTTCCCCCGTCATACACATGCACAAACACACACACTCACACAGAGGCATACACATACATCGATGGCCTTTGCTTTGAATTAAAAGAGTTAAAATTTTTCATAAGCCTCCTGTGATTGTTTTAACTCAGTCTGCTTTAGGCACAAATTGACCATTTAAAGCACGTTTCATCAATGTAAACCACTGACAAAAAAGCACAACACTTCCTCCCCAGCTGGTCCTCCAGCACATGTTTTTACATTTTCCTTCTCTGCTTTCCATACTTATTTTCATCCCTGCAATATTTCCGAGGCTTTCTCCTTTGTCTGTATTTTGGTCTCGTTGAAGTCTGCACAATCAACACAATTACTGCTTATGTCTGGCTTCCAGGACGTTTATCATCATTGAGGAGAAATGCATAACTAAAAGCACATGGCTTTGTGGTCAAATGCTGAATTAGGCTTTAAAAGAGTTTACAGTCAGGAAAATTTTGACATATTTTGAGTTGTGAGATGTACCATCGGAAATAAGCTAAGGAACTCACTGCCCCATCCCCCACTTCTCCTCAATTACCCAATGCCCTCAATGTTTACAATGCATATCAAGACCTGAAGCTTTCCCCACCACTGCAACCCACGTTGATCTTTCCCTCATATGAACGTCAGCTGAGTTTTATAGTGTGTACCAAACAATTTAGCACTTAGTGATAATTAAATGAGGTTAAATAAAATCACTTCTCTAAAAGTGCCTGCTGTGAACTGTACGAGACAGATGCATGGTACTATTACCACCATTAATTAGATTAATTGGCTTTTGTATGTTCATTTTTCCTCTTCAGCTCTTTTGTAAGCTTTGTACTGGAGGTCCCATATCAGCTAATTCACGATGGAAAGAGAGGAGATGCTAAATAGCTGTGGATTTATTAAAGATGGAACTACTCGGTGTGCCTGATTCCTGGCTCGTTACATGCAGTAGTCTCATTTCTTCCTGCCGCCATTTTCCCCTTGAAAATTCTCACTCATCCTGCAAAGGGAACAATGCCAGAACTCTATCCAGCTATATTTAGACCACCAGAAATGAAATAATTGTAACATGATTGATAACCTTAGGTCCAGCGAAATGATATTACTAATTAAATTGTGAAACATTAGGCAGGCTGTCAAGCACAGATATATTTAAAGTCGTAACAGTTCTTGCTTATTTTTAAAGTGTTTGCATATTGAATGATTCTGGTAAAATTGTTTCTATTTATCAGACCAAATATAAAGTGCTCATCTCCATGGTATCTGCAAGCATAACAGGCAATCTAAGATAAATCCAGGCCCAAGACAGTGATTTCTCCTTCATTTTACATTCTCCCTTTCTCAGTAGTCCGTCTACGAATCTGAGCTTCACTCAGATTTGAAATTAGCAAATTTAAAACTTTAAAACTTCTGGAATCCAAAGTGTGCGGGGAGGTAAGGTAGAAGGAAAAGATAGAAGTAACAGCTACAATGTGCTGAATGCCTAATTTGTACCCGGTTCATCGACAGATTAACAACCGTACCAGAAACATTTCACAGATGAGAAAACCACAACACAGAGATGTAAAAATGAAAAAGAAACACAATAATTTTCGCCCGTACAGCCTGACTATCAAGGGGCAGGTGAGGTTTTGAACTGAGGACTGTTCCTTCTGCTAGGCCAATTTCGCTTCCTCGGAGGCATCTTTTTCTCCCAGGCTCTCTACCTTTATATCTGTTAAAATCCTTAAGTTTGATAATAAGAAAGGCTAAGGAAAAATTCTCTCACATGAAGGAGTAAATGGTGTAGTTCTTCTCCAGAGGTGATCATATTCATGGGTTAAATCCTTTTACGGGATAAATCTCTGAAACCAGTGAAGAGTGAAGAGAACTCCTTGGGCTTTGCAGTCAAGCACATTTTCTGTCCCACTGGCAGGTTGACAGAGCACTGTGTGCTCACGAACACACTACTCCTCAAATCCAGGCACCCTCACTCCCTTCTCTACAATGTGATAATGATACCCACTTCGATAGTGTTTAAAAAGATCAAGTGGGGATAATTTTAAGATATCTACAAGAAGATGAATGGAAAGAGAGGGAGGGGCGACAGTAGGATTTCCCAACATTTCCAAAACTGTATTCATGTGAGTGTTTATTTATTCTTTGTTTAAAGATGGCCTTAAATATTACCTATGTACAAATTTTGGCAAACATAATAGGCACATCTTGCTCCAGCACAAGGCATTAGACTGAGGATAATAAAATTGTGGTTTGAGATGAAAGGCCTGAAAATCATGTTAAATAGGATAAGGAAGCCTTAATTGGACCTCCGAAAATGATTGCTTTAAAATCACTTTCTCCTGCTTTGTTATTTTCCTCTTCGATCGTGGAGGGAAGGATGCCCCCAGCTGACCTATCTTACGTTCTAACAGGCTTGCTGTCACTGTCGCAAATGAATAAACAGATGCTGTTCCTAATCTTGAGCACGCAGCAGAACCACAGTCAATTACGCGCACAGAGGTATGGAAAGGTCTTTTGTATTAAGTCCCAGGCTGAGACCTCATCTTCATTCCATATGGATTGTACACTTGCCAAATTCAAGGCTACCAACTACTTTGTAATTAGACTTTGAAAACCTTTTTCTAATTTCTCTTTTTTTATGACAAGAATTTGCTGCCTAAGATTGCAAACTTTGAATATATTGCCAGGATCTGTATCAGATCATCTTTAATTTCCTCCCTAAGCTCCAAGAAATTGCCTTTGTTTTCAGGGTTGATTTGGGGGCCTTTAATGTACTAACTCCGAGATCAGTGAACAGGAGAGGAAACAAGAAAGAAGGGCAGACTCTTCGGTCCTTTGGCTGCCAGAGTCGTTCCCAAGCTCAACACAGTGTTGCCACATCTTTGGGCCCGCCTGACACTTGGCCCCAACTTCACAGCTCTGCTGTTGTGTTCCACCCAGCCACACCTGTTCCAGCCTTTCATCCCAGCTGATTCTTTCACATGAAATGACTACCCTTTGGACTATCCATGGAGTGACCGTAGAATTTCTGAAAGTGAAAGGAACACAATTATTATGTCTGAAAGTGATGCATAAACTGAGGCCCATCTGGGCCAGCCAGAAGATCTGGTCAGCCCACCCATGCAAACCTCCCGTCCAGTGCCCTCTAAGCTCCTTAAACACTAATTGTGAGCCCAGATTCTTTTTGATATTTAGTCCTTTCATCTTTTTGTATGACTTTGTTTTTATATACTTGGAGTATAAGCCTTATCTCACCATCTAGGTTTCTAACCTCAGCATAAAAAGACTCTCCCCCATTAATGCCTAGTAACGTGCGATGGGATGGTCAGAGCAGACACTCAAACACTGAATGAGTCAATACAGAATATGGAACAATAAAGCTATTTGGATGTTCTCTTCCCTTTTGTAAATGGGAAAGAAGAAAGGTAATATTGTTATATTAGAAGTAAACCTCAGAAATGTAAAAATTCCAAGAATAATGTTCCCATAAACATTAGTAGAAGCTGCTGCTTTTGAAGTTTGATTTTTTAGAAAAACTTAAAAAGAATGGTACGATAGTTAGCCAGTTTTTCACTAATATGAGTGGCTGTGTTTTAGTGGAAGGAGCATTGGCCTAAGAGTATTAGCTGAGTTGGGTTATAGTCCCGACCCTGATCGAATAGCTGAGCGGTCTTAAATGTGTTATTTAAAGTTGGTGGGGCCCCACTTTTCTGATCTGTTTGTCAGGCTAGCAAGACATATTTTTTCTCTGCCTCACAGTCATACTGCGATGATACGTTTGAAACCTATTTGGATCACATTCTATTTGAGAGATGCCTATTGTTCATCTCGTATAGGAATGTCATAAAGTGCTTCCCATCAGGCTCATTAGGTCTTCTCAACAACCTCATGTCATAAGTATTACTGACCACACTTGCAGATGAGGAAATAGGTATAAAGAAGGGTTAAATAATTTGACCGGCTTAGAAACTGACAGAGCTGGGATTCAATCTCAGGTTCATCTGACTCTGCAATCAGGAAGTGAATTGTGTCATTGCTTCAGCAAATCAAATGATTTCCTGATGGGTAAGTGATTGGAAGGTAATAGATTGGGAATTGGTCTCAGGATTCATTTAGCTTTGGTGGCTCCATGCAGATTCAATTCAAATGTGTTTTGGTAGTGCAGCTGCAAGACATTGATTTTATTTCTCTATTGAGGAAAGTGGGTGGTTTCTATGCAGGAGATAATGAAAGACTTTTATAGGAAAAAAAAGCCCCACAGGTATGTTATCAGCATTCCTTTATTTACATATTTTTTCCCTCGCACTGCACAAGTTTTAGAAAGAAATAGACTCCTTTTATGAACCCCTTTTTAGATTAGCAAGGATGAGGACAATGTTTCACTTGGCTTTCTGTCTTGGCACTGTGCCTCGTGCATAAGCTTGTCATGATTGTGTGTAAAGAATGGATGAAAACCAAGTGTCTGGTATCCCCAGGTAAGACCATCAAAAAGATACGAGCAGAGGTGTATTAATAAACATCTATTTAGTCTACTGAATGTGCTCACATTGCATTGAGAAAAAGGATTACACAGGGGATCCTGCTCTACCTTGGCAGGATAAAGAAGGACGTTTAAAATGTGCTGTACAGGCAGTGCCGTTAGATTTAAAGGAGCCCATTTTCAGATCACACCTGAGCAGGAAAGATGTCTGCACACTAACGGGGCATTCAAACCTCTGGTTATACTCAGAGAAGATGATGCCACAGAGCTAGCATCTCGGAGAACACAAAAACAGGAATGTGAAGCTAGAAACACAGAGTAGCAGTGACCCTTCCCATGGTCAGCCAAGAAGGACCCAAGAACTATCTCTGAGCAACAATCAGGACCTGAAGAAAGAGGCAGACACCCTAACTTGGAAGAGGCCACAGACTGGACCTCAAGTATGCCCTTGCTCACACTGCATAATACTTATCTTGTTACTTAGGAGAAAGGGCTGGAAATCTGAGCAGAACCCATTGCTTCTCCTTTAGCTTTTCCTGACTGTAAGAACCCACAGCATTGCAGGCAGTGCTCGCTATGGTGAATGGGCATGGTCATTGTCAACAAATCCTTCTGTTGGCTTTGTGAAGTGCAGAATTAATGGCTTGTATTATTGTATTTAGATATTTGAGTGAGGTGAAAAATGCTCAACTATTAGAGCTAAGATTTTTTTGAACAGATAAAATATTCTCTATGAAATATGATCTTACTGTGATTTGCATTTATCTGGCTGTATTATATGATATACTTCCAAATGGGTCATCTGACTTTACCATTAGGCTAATTCTGTGAGGTAAAAAGAATCAAAATTTTTAACCTATTTTATACATCAGCAACTTGACTAATTATTATTGCTCCTGGGGTTATTCTAATATTTAAGCTGAGTGTTAAATAATTGGATAAAATAGTAATAATGCTAATACTATATTGCCAATAACTAATATTTAATGAGCACTCACTATGTGTTAGACACTCAGTTAACAATTATCTCACCTGTAAGCTGGAGATATAATTACTGTCTCATCAACTTCACTGGGTTGTTGAAGAGTTGGATGCAATAATGCAGGGTAGAGTGCTTTGGCATGTTAAATACTATTCAAGAGTAAGTGTTCTTTTATCAGCCTATCGACTGTATAAATACATTCCTCTCTAGAGCTCACTGAACCACCCACATCTGGCACCCCTGTTTGTTTTGCTTTTCTCGGGCACCTCTACTCACATTTCTTTCTTTAATTCCTTAATAACAATACCAATAACACCAATAATAAGAAGAATGATGATAATAGTGCATTTCTCCCATTGTAGAAGTCTGTCTGGTTTACAAAGCCTTTTATATATTCGATCTACAAAAAATCCCTGTGAAGAGGATAGATCAGATCTCATAATTCTTGGTTTTCAGAAAAGGCAGTTGAGATTCAGACAGAATGATTTTTCTAACTCATCCCAGTAGCAAAGTGAAACTCACAACCAGGTTTTTTATTCTACTCCATAGCTGTCTCCACTTCAAGGGAGTGTCTCTCTCCCTTCTAAGCATTTTTTTCCCTTAAAAATGCCCGGAAGAGTCCCCATTCGTTCTTCAAAGCTTCTTTCATCAACAGCGTCTGCAGTGTTACTTGCTGCCCGGTGGTAGTCTGAGCTCCTGTACAGTCTGAAGGAGGTTCTCCTACAAGGATCATCTCTGGGTCTATTTCTCTCTGGAGCACCTGGTCACACAGATGCAGGTCGAGGGGTCACGCTGCTCTCTCTACAGGAAGTACTCATTCCCAGCTTATCTTGCTGCAGTATTAGAAGATTCAGTTCAAGTGTGCCCTCTCCTGTGAAGCCTCTGCTTCACCTTTTCGTTGAGCCCTGCTCTCTTGGGGTCCCTCCTGTACCCAGTCCTGACCTTCCCTGAAGCATAGGCAATGCTTTCTTTCTCCCATACTGTCACAGATCTGTCCCTCCCAGGAGAGTGCGGGATTCTTAAGAGCAAGAACCACACCATAGCCATGCCTGTGTGTCCATATCTTAGCACAGCAGAAGGCAAACCTACATTGAATGTTTGAATGAATGAATAGAAAAATAAATATACCCGTTGCCTCTGTTAAAGGGCAGAGTGTCTATCACAGCTCTATAGCAGCTGTTCACTGATGGAAGTTGACGTGACTAAAACAGCCGCCTCTTTTTTTGTGGGTCCTTAATTGCTGTTCTTTCCTGCAACATTACCAGTGTAATGTGCTAATTCTTCCTATGTGTCACCCGAACACATTTTCAAATGTGTGTGGTGTCTGATTCTGCTTTCACTCATTTGTAAAGGCCAAAGTTGAGGTGTTGTGAAAGTCTCACCTTCGTGCATCAGTGAGTTTCTCTGGGGTTCATTCCACAGGACCATTAGTTACCTAATCTCACCCTCCTTCTCCTCTGGAGTAAAAGGAAAGAAATTACAGGACAGTGTGGCTGTCTCCATTAACGGGAAAAAGGGGTGAGACAATTAAGAAATAGGCCTCAGAATAGTTAGCCCATGGAAAAGAAGAAAAACAAAAAGATTGGTAAGCCTTACTTGACATTTACATCAATGAACTTGGGTTCCAGACAGAAACCATGGGATGTATTAATAAAAATTAGTTTGGAAGCAACATTGGAGTGGGTTCTTTTATATGGCAATCTCTTCTTCAGAAAGCCTGCTATTAGTAAAGTACTCCCAGCAAGGGGTCTGGCACAATGCTATTTCTATCTCATAAAATCTGTATTGTCTAATTCTGGTCAATAAAACACGCTATCTAATAAAGCTCAATTGTGCATCTTCCTGAGGCCTGGAAATAATGTGGATAATTGAAATAAAAGACACAGAGATACAAATAATTGGCTGTAGTTAGTAGTCCTAATGATCTTTCCCACCTAGCTTTTTAGATCTACCTGCCTTTTTCAGCACTCTTCCCGTCTCAGCAGCCACTATTCCTCCATACTGCCCCTAACCCTAACCTCACCCCAAAACTCTATCCTTTCAGAAGAAAAATTATACTGTAGAAAGACCACAAGCTTTATAACCAGATGTGCTGGGCTTCAAATTGTGATTCTACCTCTTCCTGGTTGTGTGACCTGGGATATGCCAGCATTTCTGATTCCTCATTCGTACATTTGGATAAAAATATCTACTATACAGATTGTTGGGAGAATTGAATTAAATTGAAAGGGACAAGTAATGCCAAAGTGATTGGCACAGGTCTTATTAATTTCCATTCCTTTTCCTAAGAAGCAGTGAGGTCCTCAATAGAAAGGCAAGAGGGACAAGAAGTGAGACAGCCTAAACAACTCAAAAATTGTATGATTGCTCTCTGCATAAGCTAACAAATGGCCAGATTTTTAACCTTTTCTGAAGTCTTATAATTGCAACATTTCTGAGAATTCATATCTGCTGGAGGCCAGGGCATTTCCTGAGCCAGCTCTAGTTGAGGGCCAGATGTGAATCCAGAAAGCAGCAGGAGCATTGGTGGCTGATGTCTCAGCTTCCCACCAAAACTCAGTCACAGGGAAGTGGAGGAACCCTTGGCAGTCTTACAACTCTTTGGGCCTCAGTCTTCCCATCTGTACAAGGAGAGTGTAAGCTTGATTGCTTCATTTCCTCTGTGTTTCTGTTATACTTGTCTGCACAGGATTGGTAAGGATGGGCTTGAAGAGAGACAAGAAAAAATGTGATAGACAACTCAAAGGTCATAAGAAAAACGTACATTTACCAAAGGAGTGTCTGTTTCCTTCTGAAGCTGCAAATGCTATTTCTCCTTGTGGAGACTTTAAGTGTGTCCCACCATCTATTTCCCCTCGTGTTCCTTTCTCTACACCTACTATTCGCCAACATTTACATATAGATCTACACCTCTAGCCAAGTCACCATCTTTCTCTCCACCAAAAGGTAGGTGTGGAGACTTAGTTTTGTTTGTTCATTTTTTTGTTTTATTTTATTTCTATACTGTTTACACAGACCGTGATTCTTGTCTGCGTCTTGCAGTTCATTCTGCTCTTTGCCATATAAACTTTGTTTATTCCTATTTCATCCTGTAAAGCTAGGACGAGCACAACCTCCTTCATGAAGAATTATTGATGACCTTGATTTTTATTCATCATGAAATTTTCTGAACTCCTTCATAATGTATTATTGTGGCAACAATGAACCCTATATCTATATGAACTGTCTAACATTAGATGAGGAATGAATTGTGTCATTCAGATAATCTAGGGTGTATGATCTTCATACTTAAAGACTGTGAAACCCAATTTTCAATTATAGTTCTCTATGTTTTTCTAAGGGCACAGTCTTGTCTTACAATCATCAGAGGCTTTCAAGGATATGGGCCATGCCATTTCCATCATATAGAGCCCCAGAGCTGTAACTGAATCAGAGAAGCCTAAAAAATCGTCCCAAACTTTCATGCTTGGAGCTTTCCTGTTACTGCAGCCATAGGGTGAATAGAATGGAAAGAGGAACTAACAATAGGAAAAAAAAAGTGAAACAACTAGTGCTAACCATAGGACTAAGGCATGTGTATTTCTGTGTATGTGTGTATGAAATGCACAAAGTCGAGTTTACACCGGAATTGACTGGCTGGGAGCAGTGGACTTCTTCTATACACATGGCTTAGAGTAATTGTCCCATCCTCTAGGAAGCATTCCTTCATCAGAAAAGCTCTTGCTGTTGTAAACAACATGCTCTTCTTTGAACATGCTGTATGCTCTTTTGCCATTGTATATGCTATTTTATCCTCTTAGGATGTCCTGTCCTGATTTCCTTAGGGACTTAGGCATAACAACCTCTAAGAGGAGTGACTCCCTCTAATGTAGGCTGGATAAAATGTCCCTCCCCTTTGTTATCTTGGCTCTCACGTTTGCCTTTAGCATGACTCATATTGTGTTGTGTTCTGTGTACACATCTATCTTCTTCATCAAGTCATGAGCTCCTCAAGGGCTAGATGGCCCTTTCCATATCCACAGCCCACTGCCTAGAACAAGCTCTGACTCAGCATTGATGTTCCATCAGTGTTTTTTGAACGTGTGAATGAATGAATACATGAATAAGTAATGCTGCATATTATCCTTTGATGATATCTCTTTTCCTTTGTTATATTTTTCAAATTTGCTCTTCATGTTAATTTTAACCAGCTTTTATTTATATATAAATGGAAAAGGAGAGGAAAGAAGGAAAAAGCTCAGTTCAGCTGGATCCATACAGGGCTTGGTGTAGAGAAAACCCCTGTGAAGTCTTTTGACCTTGAATGGGATTCTAACATAAACTCTGAGCTCCTTCACTAATTATGCAGATTTAATGGCTTAGCACCAAACTATATGAGTGAAGTCCAATTCTAGAGAAATTTTCATTCATCAATACTCAGTCGTTGAAAACACAAGACGTTGCTCTTTTGGAAGCTTTAAGAGAATAAAGAATGGAATAAAACCAGCCTCTAATTTTAAGGAGCTTACATTATAGTAAAGAGAGTATGACATGTGTGTATATAAATGCTATTGACGGGTATAAAAACAGTGTCAGAAGCTACAGAGATCAGAATGAATTTGTACTTGTCATTGAGGAGATGGCAAAATTTGGAACATGTGGAGAAGTTGGTGGCCATTATGGGTAACAGAAATGACAGGATCATGGTTACCAGACGGTTCTGAGCCTGGAGACCAACATTGTTTTGCTGAAATAAACAACATGAGGAGAAAGGTACTAGGGTATAAACCAGAAGGCAAGTCAAGGGGATGCCCTGCCAAGGCCTTCTCTACCCCATTTGATCCAAATTTGGGGGCAATTCAATTGTGTTGGATTTCATGGAAGATTTCAACAATCATCACAGATTTCCTCAATGAAACATGAATAACTGAAGAATGTCAGATCAAAGAGGAAAATTAGACATTATCTGTTACAGATGAGGAAGCTTGGAGCGAAAATCTGGTGGAGTGGAGGCCAAAGCCTCCCCTCCTTATCTGTGTCAGCATCTCACAGGAGTTTGTGATCAGTTGGGTGAAACCCAGATACTGACTACAGACTAAGAACAAAAATAAGCCAACTGGAGGAGAGGGGCGAGCATATGCCAAGGTCTACCGGCTTTTAAAAACAGTAGGGTCATGATTCCATTCGGAGCAATTATCCATACCTTGTTTTCATTCAGGGGACCCAAAAGACACATTACTGCCCTAAACGATCTTGAATTCTTAGTGGAGCAGAAATGAAAGAATTTTCAATATGAAGCCTAATACAAACATTAAGAGACTGTGACTCTTAGGGTTAAGTATACACACCTTTTCATATAGACTTTAAACTTGGTTTTTTCACCTAAGTGTTTCTCTAAGATTCACATTTTATCCCATAACTGCCATACACTGAAGCTTCAACTGTTCTGGCATTGTCAGAGCACCTTGAGCTAAAGGGAAAGCCGTGCTTTGTTCTCAAAACCAAATTGAAGAATTAGTCCCTGAGGTTGAAAGAAAACCTATTTAATTTGATTGTTGACAGAAGAATAAGTGCCTATTACTTCTATCTAATCTCCTTAATATGGCATGTAAGAACCCACATGATTTGAGCCTCTGCAGCTTCTTCCCGTCCATCTCTCTCTCAATCTCTCTCTCTCTTTCATCCTTTCTTTCTCTTTCTCCCTCATTGTCTCTCTGTCCCTCTCTCTTTCTCTTACACACACAGCTGTGTGTCTGCCCTCTAGAATTACTCGCAAATCTAGAAGAAGCTATGCTCTGCCCACCACCATCAACCTTTCCATAGGGAATGCCTCCTCTCTAGAGCACTCTTCGCCTAATTCTTATTAGCCCTTCGGGTCCCCACTAGGGTGGTACATATTGTGTCCTGAGACTGCAATAGGCTCTTTTCCACTTCATCCCTTTAGCTGTTCAGAATTAACTATTTACTTGTTTTATTCATTTATTTATTTATTTATTTTTTCGTCTAAGACTATGAGCGACTTCTAGGCAAAGGCCATGATTTTTATCTTTAATCAAAAAAATCCTGAAAATGCCATCCTATCACTTTCAGGCCCTTGAACAAAGAATTAGTCCCATTTGAATGATGCTAATGCTAAGAGAAGTTAAAAGAATCTCTTAAACTAGGTCCAGCCTCTGAAAAGAGATGGAGCAGGTTGCACTGTGACATTCCCTTTCTTGGTGGAGCCTTCTTCGACCACCCTTCACCTCCTCAGAGGAAGAAGGGTGGAGTCTCAGTGTTAACACTTAGAGATGGTGTGCTTGTCACAAGAGGGGGCTCCAATTTGCTCCCGTTCAGTGTTCTCCACAAAGTGGCAAAGGAAACTCTGGTCTATAATTATCTACTTCTTTTGGTTTCTCATTAGTACCAGCTATTGCTGAATAGAGATCAGTCTATTTTTGAGAATTCTACCCAATCATTGTTATTAATTATAGGGAGGACTAGACGTTTTAAAGTATATTTAATGGGATTTTGAGTTGTGAATTTCATGAGAAGAATTGAAATTTGATACATGTTGATAGTAAATGTAAATAGTATGCAACTGACAAAAATTCCCATTGCTGGTGTGTTGAATTAATAACACCTTGCAGTTGTACAGCAATTTTTACTTTAAAAGGCCTTTCATGAGCAATATTTTGTTTTTTCTTCAGAACAGCCCATTTAAAGCAGGTAGGGCAGAAGCCACCATACCCATCAACAAAGAGAAAAGGAAATCTAAGCGCAGAGAGGAACCGACAGGTATTTGAAGCCAGGAAACTGGTGCCAGCTCCTTTGACACCTGGGTAGGTGTACTTTCCACATGAAGCTGCCACTTCAGTTTGGATCCTAGTTGCTAAATGCCCACATGCCTCGTGTGCCAAAATCACTCATATTGCTAAGTTTTGTTCCAAAACGAGGGCGCACACACACACACTCACACACAAAACCCGCCTCTCCTGATGTTCCCTGAAAGAAAGATAGGAACATAGGAAAATCAGAAATTTTTTAGGTCAAATTCAGTTGCATTCAATGCTAAGGACCTTAATATCTTAGCCCTTTCACCTGGGAGTTCCCCTTCTAGAAATTTACTTTAAATAGATAAGGAGACATATGTACATATTTTGATGTTCATCTCAGAATTATGAAAGCAAACATTAGAAAATGAACTCCAACATTAGAAGAATACCGTAAGAATTTATGTTCTATCCATATGCTAGAATCTTACGAAGCTGTTAAAACTCGTACTTCCAAAGAATATTTCACAAGATGGGGAATGCTTGTGACTTAAATAAATCAAAAATAAACAAAAATAAAAAGACATATCAAATTGTAATCAATAGGTGTCTTGTATCATAGACCTATGGATGATTTTTGTTTTCTTCTTTGTTTGTTTTAGTTATAACATCTTAAAATAAACATTATTTGAGTAACAAGAAAACACACTTTAAGTTCTATTTGTAAAAATGATAAATTAAATTAAAGGATTCTTTCATTCAGTGTGATTTATTGAGCTTCTCTTATGGCCAGGGCCTAGAATACACCAGTACCTGCCCCGTAACTGACATTTGAGTGAATAGGAGATTGAGGGGCCACAAGACACACAATAAACATATGAAACCAATGAAATAGCAGTTCTCTATTTAACAAAATGTATAATGCTTTCTCTGTGCCAGTGCTTCTCTCAGTAATGAGAAGGTTATATGGAAAAGGAAAAAAAAATTGTACAGAGTATAGAGCTTGGAGGAGGTGGGAGAGTTGCAATTTGATCTAAGGTGATCAGAGTAGGGCCCACCATCAAGAGGGTAGCATCTGAACAAAGATGTGAAAGAGATGAGAACCTGAACCAAAACACAACCTCTCACGTGAAACTTTGGGGAAGGTTGGTTTTCAGAATTTTTCAAAATGTAGAGAATTAGATCAATGCATGTACTGTACATTAACTAACACCCCCATGGTGTCTGCAGTGGTATCTCAATCAAACACATTAACAATTTCTGAAGGGAAACACATATACATACGCATACAAATTAGAATAAAGAGTGTATTAGCTTACATTAGTTCACATTAGGTTTCTCCATCAAATGGGTTATAGGAAAAAGTTGATTAATTTTTTGGATTTCAGAAATGCAGATAAGGGGTTGTAGAACTGTAATACATAGAATTTTGGTGAACCTCTGCAATCTGAAATAACCCTCCATATCCATTGCCGTTAAAATGTACCCAGTCTGCTCAGAAGCCTTTCTGACTATACTGCAGCCCGGGGGTAGAGTTGCTCAGATGTTGGCGCAAACTTGTTCTGTACCCCTTGGGGTAGACTTGCAACAGTTCAGATGTTAGTAGATGGAGCAGGCAACTTACTCTCTGTGCTTCTAGCTTCCTGTCACTGGAAGACCAAATGGCCCAAGTTTCATATCAGAGGGAATTCCCTTTCTGCAAAGAGGTTTGGGCTAACTCACCTGTGAGTGGTCCTCCACTCTAAGAAAATACCAGTCTATAATGGCATAAATATATTGCATAATCTCTTGATGGTAATCTTAAACAGTGACTATTCCAAAGGGAATGTACTGACAGAAATATGCTTGAGAGAGGTTGAGTAAAACTAGCTCTTTGCATTTGCGATCATGATGCTGGTACGTGTGAAAGATTTGATAAATGTGATTGAAGGAAGGTTTGAATAAATGAATTCCCCAGCTGCATGCACTTCCACCCTTGCTTCTCATGCCTTGCCCCACCTCAAGTTCTCCCAGGTCAACTGTCTTACGTTTTTAAGGGTTAAAAACTACTTTCTTATACTATTTATTATTTAACTAAATCATTCTGGTAAGCATACTTTCCAAAACTTTTAGGACATTGCATGATTTTAAATATTATCATTTAGCTTTAGTTATATATCCCAAAAGCTAATTCAGAAAATATTTTACCATGGAAATGCTGATTGCCGTGAGACAGGGATTTGTGTGGTTTATGTTCCTCAGGTCCTTGAACTGTGCCTATAAAAAAGTAGGTTTTTATATACACATACACACATACGTGCATACTTATGCATACAGAAAAAGTGAATATCATCAACAGTTTTCTTTGTACATATTGAATTTCTATAAAATTGAGAACAACATTGCCTTTTCAATTTTTCGTATTCCAGGTTAATCATACATATACATACTTCCTTGGAACATTTGAAACCTTCACATGTTCTTTAAATTCTTCTTTATTTCCATCCAGACAATCCAGATCTCCTCCAATCAGTCTACTCATATCTCCCACTCCACTCCACCCTATTCTTCCAGTCCTTACATTACTCAGAGTTCTTATATATTACATTTAATTTTGATAAATGAGTAAGAAGAGAATGTCGTTTGTCATTACATAGAAGAATTAGACATAGGAAGGGGAGGAAATAGGAGTTGTCTACCATGGGATCCAAGGTGGTGTCTATCACAGAGGAAATAAGCCCCCCCCCAAAATCAACTTTATTCCCATAGCAGTGGAAATGCAGGTTAATATCACAACAAACTGCTTTGCAGTTGAATTTCCAGATTCAGACTCTCTTTCAGATGTGTAACCAGGGCAGGTAGTAGGATTTTCTGCATTACTTCCTCTTGACTAAGACATTTTCTTCAAATAGAAGGAAAAAACCCAAAAAACCTAAACCATTTTTAAGGGACATCATGAGTTCTGAGAGCAGGCTTGGACTATGGCCCTGACTATAAAGTAAAATCCTAGGGATCTTACAGAGCCGACAAACACGGGACAACTCACAGCTGGCCAGACCACCTGTCGCCTTTGTTTGCTGCCAAAACAATCCCCTTGGCATCCCTGAGCAGCACAGGAGTAGCTTCTTGCCCCACCCAGGCCAGTCCTGCCGCGGTGAGAGGGCCCTGACTTCTGACTTGCAGTCAGGCGCTGCTGCTGTTCAATAACCTCTGTCCTGGCAGCTGAAAATCTAAGCTTCCATCTCTTGTGATATGTCTGAATTACTGGAAAAAATCTTGGGAATGGTAGAGCAGGAAAGAACGTCTTTAATTTTTTCTACTTTTAAAAAAGTACTATGAAAAGTAAAGGACTTAACTCTCAATCAGAATATCTATTGTTTCTCCAAGAGCCTGTGGAATTTATTTCTGATTTATAAAAAGAACAAAGCTAGAAAGTATATATTTGCTGTTATATCAAAACATTTAAATTTTTGGCATCTATTATATTTAAGTGAGTGTGTTAAGTAACTGAGACTTGAAATGCAGTGACATGTTGTTCCAAACATGCTCAAGATGTGAGTATCTCAGCTTCCATTTATTAAATTTATGCGTTCATTTACTCACTTACTCAAAGGAAGTTACAGTTACATGCCAGAGTCTCTGCTGGTAATTTATAAATTGGCTATATATATATGGGTAATGGGAGCAAATAATCTAGAGATATTGGATAATGGATATTGGGTAGTTGTTGCTCAGTGACCCCTCCTCCCCTTCTGGAGAGCTCTCTGTTCTTTTGACATGTCCAAATCTCTTCAGTCATTTTTTTTTAATGACTATTTAACACCTACCACCTGCCCAGGTATTAAGTTCTATGCTGGAGATATATGTGGAAGTAGCAGAGACTCAAGAGGTGGTAAGTGTCCTGAGAAGATCACACGGGGAGTTCTAAGTAGAAGACCAACTTGGTCTGGGATATGATGTCCAAGCTAAGACCCTAGAGTGGAGCAAAGAATGGAAGGTTCCAGGAAGTAGGTAGAGCACATGTCAAGGGCCCATGGAAGAGACAGCCTGCCATTGAAAGAAATCCCAGGGAATGATTCATTGAAGACAGGGGGCCATCAGTCCATGATACAAGGTAAATTGGTGTGGAGTTCACAGTGGGAACTCTTCTGGCTAGCATGAGGAATTCGGGTTGTTTCCTAAAAGAAATGCCAAGCTGTGGATTCTAAAACAGAGGAGAGACAGAAACACATTCACTGTCATATCCGCCAGGCACGTTTTGCTCTGCCTGCTCATCATGGTGACTGTCCCTTCTCTGACCATCCTCCTGAGTATTCTTTCAGGACTTGGTCAGTCCTTGCCAGGAGGATTTGAAAGTGTGATGAACCAGGTTTAAAAATCTGATCTACTACTTACTGGTTGCGTGATTTGCTAAGATGTTCTTCCTTAATTGGACCTCCTAATGGGCTACTAATTAAGTCTATGTTTCAACACTTTAAAAATGTTCTCCTCTGTTGTCGTTGTCATATGAATTTCAATTAAATGTCTTAACTCACTGGAGGAAGAGCCAAGATGGCGCCGTGAGTAGTCCTCTTTGTCTCTCGCCCTTCGAGTCTACAATTATTTGGACACTTATCGCTTGACAAAGGATATCCAGACAGCATCTCAGGACGTCTGAGACACCCACGCGACTATACATCGGAAGGCGGATGGACTTTCCTCCGGGAGGATGTGGAAATAGGTGAGGGCTCTCCGACCCCGACGGGCAGCCTGGTACCCGCAAGCGGCTTTCTTCCAACGGACGCCCCCAGAGGATCCACGCACGTCTAGGGCAGGAGCGAGAACACAACAGAGGAGCGACGGTGGAAACAGGTGACCAGAACCCTACCTAAACCCCCTGCAATTACTCCTAAACGCAGAGGGAAACTTTGGAGTTGCACACCTGAGCCCGCGGGGAGAGTCTCTCCCCGCCATTGGCGGGGGGATCCAGCCTGGTGCTCGGGGCGCCCGGAGGGTCCCAGAGAGAGACACGGAGGGCATGGAGATCTCCCAGCTGCCGTTGCCCGCCCCGTGGGACTAGGGATTGCCAGAGATCTCGGAGAGGACCGGGGCGGGGGGAATTTTCAAAGGCCGGTCCTGCGACCCGGAGGGGAAGCGCCGGAGCTCCGCACGGGCAGCAGACAAAACTCTCTGTTTACCATTAGCAGAGGGGCCACGCTGAGCATTAACGGCTCCGGGAGAGGCCCGGAGAGAATCCCTGAGGGCGGGGCGACCCCCAGCTGCCGTTGCCCGCCCCGTGGGACTAGGGATTGCCGGAGATCTCGGAGAAGACCGGGGCGGGGGGAACTTTCAAAAGGCCGGTCCTGCGACCCGGAGGGGAAGCGCTGGAGCTCCGCCGGGCAGCAGACAAAACTCCCTGTCTGCCATTGGCAGAGGGGCCATGCCCAGCATTCACGGCTCCGGGAGAGGCCAGGAGAGAAGCCCTGAGGGCAGGGCGACCCCCAGCTGCCATTGCCCACCCCGTGGGTCTAGGGATTGCCGGAGATCTCGGAGAGGACTGGGACTGGAGAGAGTTCCAGAGACCCAGCTTAGTAGCCTAGGGGGAAACCCTACAGGCTCACAGCAGCCTTAGGGAAAGCCTCTGCACAGCACCAGTAGAAGGCACCCAGCTGCCAGCCACAAGGCTGGAAGACCCCAGGGCAAAAGCAGCATAACTAGGTGTACTAACCACAGACTGTAGAAGATGCCAATAGCTCTCCTGCGACCTATAGAGGACAAGTGAGATTTGGTGGGTGCCGACAGCAACGGAGCGACAAATATAAGTGATCCCACCCCTGGCTGCTGGAAAAGCCCATAACACCGTTGCAGACCCCAAGGAGAGAGCACATCTAGGTGGGCTGCAACAGTAGTCACCTGCAGCCTGAAGCCCCCCTGTGACGGCCCCCACAGCAGAGGAGGGAATCCAAAGGGCCACTGTGGCTACGAAGAGGGGCCCAGGCCCAGTTAGCAACTACGGACAGGGTTCCTGGTTGGTGAAATATAAACAGCTGCTCCTCCCACCGCAGCAGCTGAAACAAGTGAAAGGAGCAACTAAACTCTATCTCCATGCGGAGGCACAAATCAACAACATCAAGCAATATGAAAAAATACATTAAATCTCCAGAACAGAAAGAAAGCAACAAATACACAGAAAACAATCCCAAAGAAAATGAGATGTATAACCTAAATGACGATGACTTCAAAACAGCCATCATTAAGATTCTCAGTGAGTTAAGAGAGAATTCTGACCGACAACTCAACGAGTTCAGGAGCTATGTCACAAAAGAGTTTGATACGATAAAGAAGAACCAAACAGAAATATTGGAAATGAAGAACACAATAGAGGAGATTAAGAAAAATCTAGATGCTCTGAACAGTAGGGCCGATAATATGGAGGAAAGAATTAGCAATTTGGAAGATGGCAATATAGAATTGTTGCAGGCAGAGGAGGAGAGAGAAGCAAGACTTAAAAGAAATGAAGAAACTCTCCGAGAATTATCAGACACAATTAGGAGATGCAACGTAAGGATTATAGGTATACCAGAGGGAGAAGAGAAGGAGAAAGGGGCAGAAAACCTATTCAAAGAAATAATGGCTGAGAACTTCCCAAATCTGGTGAGGGAGATGGATCTTCAGGTGACAGAAGCCAATAGATCTCCAAACTTTATCAATGCAAGAAGACCAACTCCACGGCATATAGTAGTGAAGCTAGCAAAACTCAACGACAAGGAGAAAATATTAAGGACAGCCAGGCAAAAGAAACTAACCTACAAAGGAACCCCCATCAGGCTATCAGCAGATTTCTCAGCAGAAACTTTACAGGCTAGAAGAGAGTGGAATGATATATTCAAAAATCTGAAGGACAAAAATCTACAGCCGAGAATTCTCTACCCAGCGAAAATATCCTTCAAATACGATGGAGAAATAAAAACTTTCCCAGACAAACAAAAATTAAGGGAGTTCATTGCCACAAAACCTCCTCTTCAGGAAATCCTCAGGAAAACCCTCATTCCTGAAAAATCCAAAAAAGGAAAGGGGCTACAAAACCAAGAGCAGAGGAGATAAGTAGAAGGACAACAACAGAGAGTAGTAGCTCTACATCAGAACAGATTAAACCATGGGACGAGAAACAAAGGAAACTGAAGAAAACCAGAAAACAAGACACAAAATGGGAGTGGTAGGCCCCCACGTCTCAATAATCACTCTAAATGTAAATGGATTGAACTCCCCAATCAAAAGACACAGAGTGGCAGGATGGATCAAAGAACAAGATCCAACAATATGCTGCCTCCAGGAAACACACCTCAGCCCCAAAGACAAACACAGACTCAGAGTGAAGGGATGGAGAACAATACTCCAAGCTAATAATGAACAAAAGAAAGCAGGTGTCGCTATACTAATATCAGACAAGGTAGATTTCAAAGCAAAACAGATAAAGAAAGATAAAGAGGGACAGTATATAATGATAAAAGGGACTCTCCACCAAGAAGACATAACACTTATAAATATATACGCACCCAACACAGGAGCACCAAAATTTGTAAAGCAACTCTTAATAGAACTAAAAGAAGACATCAACAACAATACAATAATAGTAGGGGACCTCAACACACCATTAACACCAATGGACAGAACATCCAGACAGAAAATCAACAAGGAAATAATAGAATTAAATGAAAAATTAGACCAGATGGACTTAATAGATATATATAGAACACTTCATCCAAAAACAGCAGGTTACACATTCTTCTCAAGTGCACATGGAACATTCTCAAGGATTGACCATATTTTGGGAACCAAAGCAAACATCAATAAATACAAGAGAGTTGAAATAATATCAAGCATCTTTTCTGATCATAACGCTATTAAACTAGAAATCAACTACAAGAAAAAAGCAGAGAAAGGTGCAAAAATGTGGAGACTAAACAACATGCTTCTCAACAAACAATGGATCATTGAAGAAATTAAAGAAGAAATCAAATATTATCTGGAGACAAATGAAAATGAGAACACGACATACCAAATCATTTGGGATGCAGCAAAAGCAGTCCTAAGAGGGAAATTCATCGCAATACAGGCTCACCTCACTAAACAAGAAAAAGCTCACGTAAGCAACCTCAAACGACACCTAACAGAACTAGAAAAAGAAGAACAAACAAAGCCCAGAGTCAGTAGAAGGAGGGAAATAATAAAAATAAGAGCAGAAATAAACGATATTGAAACAAAAAAGACAATAGAAAGGATCAATGAAACAAAGAGTTGGTTCTTCGAAAGAATTAACAAAATTGACAAACCCCTAGCCAGACTCACCAAGAAAAGAAGAGAGAAAGCGCAAATTAATAAAATCAGGAATGAGAGAGGAGAAATCACAACAGATACCAATGAAATACAAGAGATCATAAGAGAATACTATGAAAAACTATATGCCAACAAATTGGACAACTTGGAAGAAATGGACAAATTCCTAGACTCCTACAATCTCCCCAAACTGAATCAGGAAGAAATGGACAATCTGAATAGACCAATCACAAGTAAGGAAATAGAAACGGTAATCAAAAACCTCCCCAAAAACAAGAGTCCAGGACCAGACGGCTTCTCTGGAGAATTCTACCAAACATTCAAAGAAGACTTAATACCTATTCTCCTCAAACTGTTCCAGAAAATTGAGAAAGATGGAGAACTCCCTAACACATTCTATGAAGCCAACATCACTCTGATCCCCAAACCTGACAAGGACAACACAAAGAAGGAGAACTACAGGCCGATATCACTGATGAACATAGATGCAAAAATCCTCAACAAAATTTTGGCAAACCGATTACAGCAATACATCAAAAAGATTATACACCATGATCAAGTGGGATTTATACCAGGGACACAGGGATGGTTCAACACCCGCAAGTCAATCAACGTGATACACTACATCAACAAAATGAAAAACAAAAACCACATGATCATCTCAATAGACGCAGAGAAAGCATTCGACAAGATCCAACACCCATTTATGATAAAAACCCTCAGTAAAATGGGTATAGAAGGAAAGTACCTCAACATAATAAAGGCCATATATGATAGACCCACAGCCAACATCATACTCAATGGACAAAAGCTGAAAGCCATCCCTCTGAGGACAGGAACAAGACAAGGGTGCCCACTTTCACCACTCCTATTCAACATAGTACTGGAGGTGCTGGCCAGAGCAATTCGGCAGGAAAAAAAAATAAAAGGAATCCAAATAGGTAACGAAGAAGTAAAACTCGCGTTGTTTGCAGACGACATGATCTTATACATAGAAAACCCCAAAGAATCCACAGAAAAACTATTAGAAATAATCAACAACTACAGCAAAGTAGCAGGGTATAAAATTAACGTGCATAAATCAGTAGCATTTCTATACACTAACAATAAACTAACAGAAAAAGAACTCAAGAACTCTATCCCATTCACAATCGCAACGAAAAGAATAAAATACCTTGGGATAAACTTAACCAAGGAAGTGAAGGATCTATACAATGAAAACTACAAGACTTTCTTGAAAGAAATTGACGATGACATAAAGAGATGGAAAGACATTCCTTGCACATGGATTGGAAGAATAAACATAGTTAAAATGTCCATACTACCCAAAGCAATATACAGATTCAATGCTATCCCAATCAGAATCCCAAGAACATTCTTCACAGAAATTCAACAAACAATCCTAAAATTCATATGGGGGAACAAAAGACCACGAATTGCTAAAGCAATCTTGAGCAAGAAAAACAAAGCCGGCGGAATCACAATCCCTGATTTCAAAACATACTACAAAGCTATAGTGATCAAAACAGCATGGTACTGGTACAAAAACAGGTGCACAGATCAATGGAACAGAATTGAAAGCCCAGAGATAAAACCACACATCTATGGACAGTTAATCTTCGACAAAGGAGCAGAGGGCCTACAATGGAGAAAAGAAAGTCTCTTCAACAAATGGTGCTGGGAAAACTGGACAGCCACATGCAAAAGATTGAAAATCGACCATTCTTTTTCACCACACACCAAAATAAACTCAAAATGGATCAAAGACCTAAAGATTAGGCCTGAGACAATAAGTCTTTTGGAAGAGAATATAGGCAGTACACTCTTTGACATCAGTTTCAAAAGAATCTTTTCAGACACTGTAACTCCTCAGTTGAGGGAAACAATAGAAAGAATAAACAAATGGGACTTCATCAGACTAAAGAGCTTCTTCAAGGCAAGGGAAAACAGAATTGAAACAAAAAAACAGCTCACTAATTGGGAAAAAATATTTACAAGCCACTTATCCGACAAAGGGTTAATCTCCATAATATACAAAGAACTCACACTGCTTAACAACAAAAAAACAAACAACCCGATCAAAAAATGGGCAGAGGACATGAACAGACATTTCTCAAAAGAAGATATGAATATGGCCAATAGACACATGAAAAGATGTTCATCATCGCTAATCATCAGGGAAATGCAAATCAAAACTACACTAAGATATCACCTTTCCCCCGTTAGATTGGCAAAAACATCCAAAACCAAGAACGACAAATGTTGGAGAGGTTGTGGAGAAAGAGGAACCCTCATACACTGTTGGTGGGAATGCAAACTGGTACAGCCACTATGGAAAACAGTATGGAGATTTCTCAAAAAGTTAAAAATAGAAATACCCTATGACCCAGCCATCCCATTACTGGGTATCTATCCTAAGAACCTGATATCAGATATCTCAAGAGTCCGTTGCACCCCTATGTTCATCGCAGCATTATTTACAATAGCCAAGACGTGGAACCAGCCTACATGCCCAGAAACTGATGATTGGATAAAGAAGATGTGGTATATATACACAATGGAATACTACTCAGCCATAAAAAAAGACGAAATTGGCCCATTCACAACAATGTGGATGGACCTCGAGGGCATTATGTTAAGCGAAATAAGTCAGTCAGAGAAAGACGAACTCTATATGACTCCACTCATAGGTGGAAATTAGTATATTGAGAAGGAGATCTGATCGGTGGTTACCAGGGAAAAGGGGGGGTGGGGGGAGGGCACGGAGGGGGAAGTGGTGTACCCACAACATGACTAATAAAAATGTACAACTGAAATTTCACAAGCTTGTAATCCATCATAACATTAATAAAAAAAAAAAAAAAAAAATGTCTTAACTCACTGGCCTTAGGCCCTTAAGCGCATTGCCAAGATGAATTCATTTTTTAAAAAAATAAATACGCCTTTCAAGACTGCTGTGTCTGAGTGATCACACAGGACCTTGCGCTCTGAAGTTGTCTCATGATGGTGATGCTCCCTTGTCTCTTCAGCCTAAATAATCCCTATTTATCCTTCTGCCTAGGTGGGCAGGGGTCTCAGACCTGAGAATCAATAACAGCTACTACACTGGACATCCACTGCATGTGTTTGTACCAAACGTACATGTGTCCTCAGTCATATAACAATGCTTTAACTATGGTGAACACCAGGCTTACTCTTATTAAGGAAACTACAACTTCTTAAAGGGTGGGTGGGAATGAGTGGGACAAGGGAAATAAACTACTGGGCATCGACTAAAAGCACAATGACGAGTGATTTCCGTGTGGTGACTCATTAAATTAAACTTGACCAAAACTGTGGTAGATGATGACAGATGCATTTTACAGATAAGGAAGTGGAGCCTGAGAGAGGTGAGGTGACTCACTGAATATGCTTTAGCTTATATATCCCAGTGCACATACAGGAGAGTTATGAAACCGGGCTTGTCTGACCATCTCATCCATGCTCCTGATGCAACTGTTCCCCAATGAAGTAACACAGCAATAACAGTTGATACTATTAGCTATTATTTACTGAATACATACTACATGATAGGCACCATGCTAAGTAAATTACATCCATTATCCAATCAAATCTTTTACATAAATCTATGTGGTAAGTTCGATTATTTTGCAGATGAAAAAACTGAGACTCTGGAGCATGAAGCAAATAGCAGAAGGCCTCAGAGTTAATAAGTAGCAGAGCTGGAATCATAGATCTGCCTTTTGCCAATGGCTTTATTCTTAAACATTGCACTTATGTACAATAATGTAATCATTATATACATCACATAAAATTAGAATCAATATATTATTTAGAGTTGATATCAGTTAACAAGGATTGGAGAAGATTTTATGGAGAAAGACAGAGAAAGCACAGCAGGCATAGGACCAGCAGCTGGAGAGAATCCAGGAAGGTGGAGAGAGAAATGGAGGGCATTCCAAGTAACGTAGTATCACAAGCATTCAGAATATTGGGGAGGAACATGACACATTTGAGGGACAATGAAGAGAACAGACAAGCCAGAATCTAAATTTTGATTCTGAAGAAAATAGCTGCTAATCTTATCCTCTGATAGCATATATCCCTCTGCTGTTAATCACATTTCTCCTCCAGTTTCTTATTAAAAGAAAGTTGTAACTCAGAGACAAGCAAATGAAAATTATCCTCATTCATCAACTTTGGTTGCTATAGAAACTATTGGTGAGGCTCCATACAGAATCCTGGAATCAAGGTCATTTAGGCCATCCCTGGGGTTAGTTCTGCTTAGAATATTCTAGGAGTGATTAGCCAACGTAAAACTACCCTTAGGCTAAGACTGGAAGTTGAGATCAAGATTACTGACAGTAGATTTATAAAATCTTAACTCTTCATAACATAATGACATGATTTAAATAATTCACATCACTCATTGATTTTCTGAAGAAGGGAGATAGGATAGTGACGTTGATCAAAAACTAGAGAAAAAAATAGAAAATTAGAAAAAATGTAGAGATAAAGTTGGGGAGGCCATGTACAATAAATGCTTCTTCATGAAATAATGATCTCTATCATTTAGAGAGGACATGTAAGGCGGGTATAAGTGTGACCCCTGGCATCAAACCATGCTGCATTCAGATCCTGATTTGGCTGCCTGAGAATTGAGTGCAATGAGGCAGAAACGTGCACTCTCTAACCTTTAATTTCATGTGAATATTTGGGATATGGTCCTGCTTAGTTGTAAGTTTTGCTCTCTTCTTGGCTTTCCTCCTCACAGTGTGGGCTCCCCCAAGCCCTAGTTATTCTCTACCTACTTAGTTTGAATTCCTCCAGAGCAGACTTTGAGACAAGTTTTCAACTGCAAGGAGTTTGAGAGATAAAGGAAATAGCAATAGAAGGCCAGGAAATGCGACAGAGAGGAGAAAGAAAGTATCACAAAATGGCTGTTAACTGCTGACAGAGGTGGGGAGAGGTAAGACTAGAGCTAATTCCACTGGAGAAACTCTGAAGCCAGTGTAGAACACACATCGTAGATTTTTGCCTCTACGGGTGAATGAGCTCACGCCAATCCTGGGTTGAGGAATATTTACAAGGAGCAATAATTCTCCGGCACTTCCCTTCTGCCATGTAATGGTCAAAGAGGCCTCCCATGGGAAGAAAAAGTCTTCAGATGAAGAAAAGCAGATGCTGCAGTGGAAAGTCTGCTGTGTTGAATTGTTAGGGGTGAGGGGATATGGGTCAGCACCACTAGAATCTGCTTTACGCTCCCTAGCTTAGATGAGAGTATCAAGCCTCCCGTATTTGCTCCATAAATATCCATCAAATGAAAGACTGATAGGATGAATGCATCCTCTAGCCCTGTGCTTCTTTATCTGGTTGCATATTAGAATCATATGAGGAGCTTTTAAATATCCCGATGTACAGGCTTCATTGCAGACCACTTAAATCGGAGTCTCTGGAGTCGGCCTGAGTATCAGAATTTTTAATGGCCAGGACTGAGAACCATTTCTCTTGTTCAACTAATGTGTGAATTCTTCCTTTAAAATCCTTGATAGATGACCATACAAGCCTATTTTTGAACACTTCATGGGGAGGGACTTTGCTATTCTCAGAAGCAAACCATTACCTTTTTTGATAGCACTAATTGTTCCAAATTTTTTGTCTTTATATTGAGCCAAAACTTGCCTCAACCTTCCATCAGTCGCCCCAACTCTGCACTTTGGAACAATGTAAAATGAGTCTATTTCTTTTTCTGCATGACTGCCCTTTAGATATTCAAAAGTGATGATAATGCCCCAACTTGACCTTCATTTTTATACTTTAAACACTCCTAGCTCTTTCAACAACTGCTATTCAACTTCCTCTAATCATACGTTAGTTTGCCAAATACACTTTTACCCTGTGGAATTCTCAACTGACCCATGGTCTATATCTGTACGTGGAAATATAAAGAGGACCAACCATGTGTTAAATGAAGTGTGTGTGTGTGTGTCTAAAATGTTATTAGTGACAGACCTACTTAAAATAGAACAGCTTTAACTGACTTCTTAGGGAAAAATAAGATTTTCGCTTTTTCTTTCCCATCTCTCAGAATTAGCCTTTGTTAACCATACTTATTTTTCTCTCTTGGTTAATTTGTTTGAATGCCTCAATCCCTGCATTGTTTTTCAGGGCAATGCAAATATACTTTTAACATGCATAACTTGGAGGGTAGGGAGGGAAAAGGTTTACACTGAGGTTTGTCACCAGTCCTTTTCCAGGGCACGGAGCCATGAGATTCACAAACTCAAAAACAAAGTGAAATAAAAACAATAAATTTACTTTTGAGAGAAAAGGGTTAAACTGCTGTGGTACTGCAGGAAAAGCAATTCTTAGCTCAATGACAAGTCGGCTACAGGGCTTGGAGGGAGCACAGCCGGACATCTCTGGACGAGTGCAATGGAACCAGCCTTTGCTGCTCTAGAGACAGGGAGTGTGCCTGGCCGCCCCACTCCAACACAAAGCAGGACTCCAGCTCGCCTTGTAAAGCTCAGTTTGTAAAGTGTTTCTAAAAGAAGTTTTGGGCAGGAGGTAGATCTGCGCCAGTTAATATAACCAGAACTCAGAAAACACAGACAAATTGAATTGACAGATGGCTGCAGTCAGTAATCTTAATCTGGAAATAGGATTAAGACTTTATGACTCTCATGGTCAAATCTGAAAAACCGTAAGGAGATAGCTTGATATACTGGCATGGCCAAGGGTGGGGCAGTAGGAGGGACAGGAAAGACAATTTGACAAGAGGAGAGACTTGAATCAGAGGTGGCACTGTGACCCCAGATCCACCACTGATCATCAGAATGACCTTCTGAGAGTGATCTTTGCTTCCCAAGCCTCAGTTTCCGCATCTGTGAAATAAATGAGAATAATCATCATCGAGTCAGTGCCCAACCACAGCCCAAATACTACTATAGGAATAGCGTGAACTAATGTCTGTGCCAGGCCCAGAGTGAACACCCACTAAATGTGAGCATTTTGCCTAACTGTTAAGAGTTCATTCACTTAGAAGTTCTGGATCAAACCCTAGCTCAATCCTGCACTTTGTAATGTGACTCTAGGAAGTCCCTTATCATCTCTGTGCTTTAGCTACTTCTTCCATAAAATGGCATCACAAGAATACTTACTTTATGGGGTTATTGTGAGGATGAACCATCTGATATATCACAAAGCTCATGGAGCGGGACCTGGTACCCAATAAGAATGCAAAAGAGTTACCTGGTTTAAGGCTTCACCGCTAAATGTTTCTTGTTAGTTCCAAAACTTTTGGGACTCAGTTTTTTCAAGCGTAAAACAGAGGAGGAACATTAGAATCGCTGAAGATCCTGGCTCTTGCTTTTAGTGACTGTATTTATTGCAGCATTTAACAAGTTGCAGTGGGAATCTGTTTGTGTTTCTGTCTCCCTCATGGCTACCTTCTACTCAGAGCCTGGGTCTTAACTTTCCAGTGCCTAGCCCTTAGTTTGTATTCAGTAAATGTTTATGAGTGAATGAATGAAGTACTGCATATGAAAATTCCTCAACACCTGTCCCTGTGCCGTGGGGGCTTGGCTTCTCACTGCACTGTGGAGAGGTGGCTGTGTCAGGCTCTTGGAGTAGGGAAACCGAGAGATGAATACTGACTTTTCTGTTTCCCAGTTTTCCTATCTTAATTTTTCTTACCCAGTTACCCTGCAGGTGAAATTCTAATCTACTGAAATTCCTTTTAGAAGAAATAAGCATATAGCTACCAATAGATAGAAAATGCCAGTTTTATAATTTGGAGTAAGTTATGTAACTTCCCTAAACATCATTATTTGTTTGCTAAATGGGATCTATAGGAGGTATTGTTAGCAACCTGTCCTAATATCCCTTTTTATCCCTTCTTTCTTCCTGCCTAAACTTTTGTTTTTTCAACATTCACTCTCTTCCACCCAGCTGTGTGCTAAGGTGAGACAGACCCCATCTCAACCCCTAGCCCCAAATTATGAGACAATCACTGGAGGTCTGATACCTTTACCAACAACTGCCTCTGGCAGAGGTACATGACAAGATTCTAGCAAAATAAAGGATTTCTTTGCCCTAAAAGGAAATTCTTGGGAAGAAATAACTCATTATCTTCCATTGGATGTTGTCATAACCACATTAGTGTTGGCAACTTTGAAAATGAAAATGACATGCTGATGATGGTTGAAGGAAAATATAGAAAGAACATGGGTTCTTGATAACATTGTGGGGCCACTGAATTAAACAATCCTGGAGACACTGTCTCTTATCTTGTTGCATGAGATGACAAATTTTCCTGTTGATTTAAACCAATCAATTTGACGTTTTCTGTGACTAACAACCCACAGCATCCCATTTAGAGAATGATTCATGCCATAGAGTGATTAAAAGACTTGATGAGATAATGTACAATGCCTAGAATTTACATATTTATTCCAAGCATGTCAACGTGTTCAACAAATGGTGATGCCGAGGCTGGCCTGGTGGCGCAGCGGTTAAGTTCGCACGTTCCACTTCTTGGCAGCCCAGGGTTCGCTGGTTCATATCCTGGATGCTGACATGGCACCACTTGGCAAAAGCCATGCTGTGGTAGGCATCCCATATATAAAGCAGAGGAAGATGGGCATGGATGTTAGCTCAGGGCCAGTCTTCCTCAGCAAAAAGAGGAGGATTGGCAGCAGTTAGCTCTGGGCTAATCTTCTTCTTCAAAAAAAATTTGATGCCTTTGTGGAGAAGATTTCACTTACTTCTGTCTCATTTCATAGTTATGTGCCTGTTCCAGATATAGGCTGTGCTGTCTTAGCCATCAGATAGCCAAATGTAATTCATCTTACCAAGGCATCCCACCAGGGTAGGCATTTGGTGATTCTTTCTATTGATGGGGTGAAAGTGAATAGCCCCATGCAGGTGTGCAGTTGTACTGGAGGTATGTTGCTTATGCCCAGTAGACTGCTTGAATGTTGACGAATGAAATAGTGTTCTACCATGAGTGCCCACAGGAATCTTACAGTTCAACTCCTAACAAGTTTCCTCTAAGTAAGAACACTTCAATGGTCAATGAAAACCTGGGGGAGAAAATTTATGTAAAGTGACTTTCAGAGACACTTGTATTTCACAAATTTCGCTACTTGTTCCCACAGTCATGTCCCTTCACAGGAATAATTATCTTTAACGTTGATGTCGCAACTGTGGCATTGTATGTCTCTTGGGATACAAAACCTACTTAGGGTACAAAAATCAACGATTGTTACTTGGTTGTTTTTTCCACTCAGATAAAAAAAAAAATTGTGTGATAACTCACTCCATGAGTTGCAGTTTTGGACCTGTTCTTAATCAGGAGTCCACAAACTTTCTCTAAGGTGCCAGTTAGTAAATATTTTAGGCTTTGCAGACCATAAGGTCTCTGTCACAGCTACTCAACTCTCCTGTTGTAGCAGGAAAGCCATAGACAATATGCACATGAATGGGTGTGTGACTGTGCTCTAGTAAAATACTATTTACAAAAATAAGTGGTAGGCCAGAATTGGCCTTGGGTCATAGTTTGCCAATGCCTGTGCTTAATCAGTGAAAAGATCTGTTTGAACACTTTATCCCAGTTTTGTCACCAACCAAGTGTGAGACCATGGAAGGCATTTAGAATTTCAGGGTCCTGGTTTTCCTTATCTGGAAAATGAAGGCACTGGACAGGGTGATACAAGTTGTAGGTTTCCTTCTACCACTGATATATGATGTCTTGTAATTCCAGTGTGACACTTCAAAGGTCTAGCTAAAAACTTAGCAAAAAAGGATAAGAAGGTTATGGTCTTCTTTTAAAAGCAAACACATTTGAGCTCACTGTCAAATATCAGTGAACAGTAAGCCCACCTGTATGAAATAATCAAGGATTCTAGAGAATCCACAAGAAGAAAAAGAGTTTATCCAGGTTTTGAAGGACATGAGGGATATTTATCTTGAGGGATAAATACATTTGAAGGAAGAGGATAAGAGAGTCGACTAGGACTACAGCTATTTTTGAGCTTCCCAAACACTACATGATATTTCTATTCTTCGCAGATCTTGTTTATCCTTACAAGTAACCTGTGAAGTAGGTATTAGTATTCCTATTTGAGGAAGCTGAGATTGTGAGCAGCTAAGAAATTGTCTCAAGATCACACACCACGTAAATCACAGAACTGTGAATCCACATCTACTAACTACCAAAGACATTTTGTTTTTACCATGTTAGTCTCTCCTAAGCTAATGGAGAAAAAGACTGATATTCCCACCATGGGGATGAAAACACAAAGCTACAGTGGGAGGGACCAGGTCAACATTAGGGTCATCAAATTAATGGTCTGGGTGCCTTTTTTCCTGACAATAACCTCTTCAATGGCAGGTGCCACATATTTTACTCTTTTTCTCTCCAGTGTTTGCTATCTTTGCCTTTCTTTTTTTTTCAGGTGGAGAGCAATTGACCATGGTACATAAGCAACAAACTATAAAAACTGAGCATGCAGGTGTAGAGAATAGTGGCATAATCAAATAAAACTTACAACAGAGTTAATTTGACACAGACCTAATGATATACATAATGTAATTTTGAGATATGGTAATTGGGTACAAATGGTAATCTGTTGACATAAATGACTGCAATTAGTATTAATTCTGCATAGGCAGGCCTTGTGTTAAATTTTACATTTCTCACTTTGTTGATTCTTTGGGATTTATAAATTATCATTGTTGTTGACAGATTTTATAACTGGAGAATGAAAGGCTTTGGGAATTTGTGGCCAAAAGGCTATATTTATTTATTTGATTTTATTTGTCTGCTTATTTTGTTTGTTTATCCTATACCCTGCCAATTTCATAAATGCTTTGGGGATCATCTGCAAAAACCACGTACAATTCAATAGAAAAATATACATATACAATGATAGACAAAACAGCAGGATCAGAGGAAACGTCAATGCGAAAAGGAGGTTTAGACCATAAAAAAGACTTAAAGTTGATGTTTATTGGAGCAATGATGAGATGATAATAACTTCTGTGAACTGAGCGCCTAGTATATCAATTTATTTCTAATTATCTTAACAACCCTGCAAAGCAGATATTCTAATTCCCACTTTACACATAGGTCAGAGAGATAGAAGTGTGTTTATTAAGTTTATTCAGCTAGTAAATGAATAGAACTGAGATTAAAACTCAGCCTGCATGACTGCAAACTCATAGTCCACTGGGCTAGGTAGGAGAGGACTGGAGGTGAGATAAAGATGAGGGTGATTATGAGGCTGGGACTTGGAGAAAGTAAACTTTGGATCCCAGCATCGAGAATAACGAGGTAGGCAGAGAGGACAGAAGTTGGCAGCCTTGTGTGGCCCATGCAAACACCCACACCAACAGGAACCACAGGAAGATCTCTCCTCGTGACCACTAGCCCTGAGCAAGCACTCAGCATTTATTTAATGATTTATTGACGGGAGTATATGTCAATAAATTCAAAAAGCTGTTAAGTACGTGAGTGTCAATACACTGGCATTATTATATGTTCATTTTACTTTCGTTACTTTAAAGAACATTCCATACTTTAAAGAAAAAAAAATTCTTGATAAATGATTCTTGTACTCATTGCAAACACAGGTAAAAGCAAAACCAAAAACAAATAGTAACTGCCCTAGGTCCAAAATAGCTAATCATGTAAAGACCTATGACTACCTTCAAGTCAAAATATGAAAAACATTAAGCAGATATTGATAATTAAATTTTAGGAATCCTTTCAAAATTCTTCCAAAGATTCGACAGATGATTGTGGGTAATTGGAAATGTTTCATGATGAAATGATATTTAAAATATATCTTTAATTATGTCTTAAGATTTCAAGAGTTAAGAAAACTACATGAACAAAGGAAAATGATAAAAAAAGAAAAAAGAAGGTCGCAGATGCACACAGCACTCATGGACACTGACGGCAGCTCTCCTCTCTGGAGTCTGGGTGGAGTCCTGTGGCATTGCCTCCAATGGCCTTGGGCAGGTTGCTTACTCTCCTCTCTATGCATATTCCTCTGGGTAAAAACTCCACAAGGTAAGGGTGAAATAGCATAGTGCACTAAAGTTCATGGCACCCAGCTGGGCACACAATAAGAGCTCAATAAATGTTGGATATTTTCAATATAATTATTGAATAAAGTGAAGGACATGTTTCCATGAGTAGTAGGAGTAGGAACACACATATATATATATATATCATTAAAAAGTATTTTTTGTAGGTAAAATTTTAGTTGCTCTTGATTCTCCTCTTTATAAAGGGATTATGTTTTGAATAACGAGAAATAATGCTTAAACCCACATTAAAAGTAGTTAGCCCACATTACATATTTAATTTATGCCAGGCATTGTACTAAGTACTTTCTCGACATTGCTTCATCTAAGTTTTATAACAAAATTATGAGGTAGGTCCTCTTATCATCTGCACTTTACAGACAGTAAATCAAGACACAGGGAGGTTAAGTGACTCCCCAGATGCTGCCCAGGTAAAAGTGGCAGGTCTGGGCTGTACACGCACACAGGCCAACATAGCTGGTTTGAATACTGGAGCTTTCTCTCAAGTTGTTCACAGTAGGCAGATAAAACCCTCATCTTTAATGGGAATGCTGGCACTGCTATCAGAATTGAAGAAACATGATTCTCTGTTTTTATTACCACCCTACCCTCATCCATAGTTTGAAATGAAAAGAGAAAAGGAGAAATCAAAATAAGGATAGGATAATGATTTTGTTTTTCTAACCAGGACATCATCTAAGATTAAGAAAAGAGGAAAACCACAAACTATTACCATTTTGAAAATTAAGCTAGGAATTTAGTTACTATGTGACTATAAGGATTAGTAACCAGTATAAAGGTAAAAATAGCAAAAATAAACTATATTTCAAAGTATGCTTCCTACACATACCACCATGACTTCTGATCCTCTCTGTACCTCCTCACATTCCTAAACATCACTAATCAGGTAGAAATCCCAAATATAGGCAGCTCACTTTGAAACTAAGCTTTCTGTAAAGTAGATGGTAGCTGTCAGAGTTGAAAATAAAAAGGGGGACCTCAAGTTATGAGCAACAGTATGATACCGAACCTGAAGTGAGTTCGTTCACCCGTTGCGCAGCAAGCCAATCTCTGACACCAGATGTGGTGGAAGGAAGTAGGAATTTTATATTTGCACAGCGCTGAGCAAGGAGAGAGGGCAGCCAACGCTGAAATCCCAAACTCCCCGAAAAGCTAAAAGGAAGGGTTTTTATTTGGGGTTTTAGGTAGGGGAGGGGGAGCATATGGCCTTGCTGGTCTGAGCTTTCCCACAAGCCTGTCTTTGGCCTTGAGACTGCTTGCAGAGAGGAGGGAGCCCGTGACCTTGCTGGTCAGCAGCTTTCCCACCAGCCTGTACCTCTTTGTGGGGAGGAGATAATCCAGGTGCTTGTCCTTGGCGGTGTCTGTCTCCAGGAGGATAGTGGATTCTGGAGCCAGGAAGACAGAGAGTAAGCAGGGAATGAGTGTTTTGGTTTTAACCCCATATATGCTGGGTTTAATTTGGGGAAACTGATATCAGGGTCAATATCAAGTGTACCTCCCAAATGTTATTTAACTGATGCATACTTCAACTACTTCTATGATCATTATAAATTTAGACTTATAGAATTTTAAACCTAGGAGCAGACTATGAGTCTTATTTGGTCCCATCCATCCTCTTGTTTCACAAATGGGGATACTGAAGCCTCAAAATGGGAGCGAGAGGAACTATTGGCAGAATCACACCAGAACTAACATGTCCTGACCCCCATGTTTGCTATTTCAACCACACCACACTGTCCCTGTGTTGCAAGGACAGCAACATACCACCTCCAGACCTGGGAAGCATGGCTATGGAAGTAGGGACTTCGTTTATATCAAGTTATTGTGGTAGGAAACCCTTAGAAGAAAGCCGTCTCACTTGTCTACCCATAGAGAGTTTTCATTTACTGAAAATGTCAAGAAGGGATTAGCATCCCTTTAGGAGGCAAGCATGGGGATCTGAATCTGATTTCCATGAAGACACTTCAGGACAGAAATGCTGGCTGTCAGGGCCTGTCATTCTACATGAAATTAAACAAACAAACTCTATCCACCTTCCTCCCTTAAAGGTCAATAAAAGCAACATCGACTTTGCTCGAAGCTCCCATTTTGAAAGCGATGTGGTTTCCTCCCTTACTTCTGCACTACAGGAAAGCCCCTCCCTCCTGTGACAGCCTTCAAAATGGCATGCCTCTCTCCTTTCTCACCTTGACATCTCCTCTCCGCCTTTCATCTCATTTTTCCAACTAAAGAAAGGAGAAAAAATATCATTTGGTCTTTTTCCATGAAGAACAAATCTCTTTCTTTTAACTTCAAGTAATTGTCTCTGCATGCATTTTTTAAAGAATTAAAATCTCTCCTAACAACATTCACAGCTTAATCATTTTTATTCTGTGTTCCAAGGTCTGTGACTCTGTTCTTCCCTTTACTTTCTTAGCTGGAATCTAGCCAAACATTCCTTTTCTTACATCTGTGTTTATCAATAGTA
This sequence comes from Equus asinus, assembly GCF_041296235.1. Lineage (NCBI taxonomy): Eukaryota > Metazoa > Chordata > Mammalia > Perissodactyla > Equidae > Equus > Equus asinus. Next base: position 65,250,033 of record NC_091793.1, on the reverse strand, counting down.
TATTTGTTTTCAGTGGATTTCAAAACATGACTGTTCTTCTTGTGTTTTGGCTGTGAAAACATTAAAATTCATGCCAAATGTTAGAGAATGTACCTGCATGCTTGAAGTCAATCAGCCATTCATGCAAAGAAATGTATTCAGTTCAGATTTATTCAGACACTGTTCTAAATGCTTAGATGCAGCTGTGAAAATGGCAATAGCCCTGCCCTTATGGCACTTACATTCCAGGGAGGGATATGGGGAATAAGCAGATGCAGAGAAAATAATATAATTCCAGAGAGTTTTAAGAGGTAAAAAGAGAAATAAACCTCAGTTATTGCAAGGACTCTATTTTAGATAATATTCTTAAATAATGTCTCTCTAAGGAAGTGATCTTTGAACAAATACCTAAACAAAGTGAGGAAGTAAGATTTGGAAGAAGAAAATTCTCCATGGAGCGGCAAGTCCATGAGACTAAGACACCTTTGGTGTTTTGGAGGAACTGCAAGAATGCCAAGGTGGTTGGAAAGGCGAAGGGGCCAGGTAGTGAGGGAGAAGAGTGGTGGGCAAGGAGAGATTACATAGGGTCACGAAAATATTTGGATTTTATTCCAAGTGTGATGAGAAACCACTGGAGGCTTTTGAGCAAGGGTTTAAATGATGCAGTTTAAATATTCTTAAACTCATCTAGGAAGGGAGACATTAGTGAGAGAAGAGAGAGGCTGCAGGTTGTGTGTTAAGCTACTTGATGGGTGGGTGGTAGGGAAGGGGAGCAACTTTGTGCAGAGAGAGGGGAACGGGTGGACTTTACAGCATGCAGTGTGGTAGAGCAGGTAGAACCCAGGCACTGGAGTCAGACAGGTGGAATTGGGCTTGAACTTCCAGTTGTAATCTGTGCTTGGGCTGACTTAATTTCTACACACCTTTGGATGAGGAGCTTGACTTCAACTGTGAAGCGTGGATACTGTTACCTACCCTACAGGAGTGAGATGAACCATCCTGAGACAATATAAACAGAATGAAATAGCAGGGCAGTTTTCATGTGTAACGTGAAAGACATGTTCTTTAGAGTAAACAGAGCAGGATTTGAAATCTCAATTTAATGAGTCACTTGCTCAGTCTATGATGTTGTGCACTAGGTAAGCCCTCTGAGGTGCTTTCCCTTCCTCTGAAAAATGTATATGATGATATCCATCTCACATGGTGTTTTTTTTTTTTTGAGAGGTAAAGCCATGTGTGGAAGCACCTAAGATATAGTGGATGTGATTTAGTAGCTGCATGATTTTGGACTACTTCCTTAATCTCTCTTTGCCACAGTTTCTTCTCCTATAAAGTGGAAATGCCTGATACGTTTGTGAGGATCAAATAAGAAAATATACCCGTAGTTTTTACTAGAATGTCTGGTATATAGTTTGTTAAAAAATGTGAGGTACTATAATAGTTATCATCTTCACCACCTTTCTTTCACCTCCCCCCTCCCCATACATAGAAACAAGTTTTCACATTGAAGATCTAGTCCATGAATTGCTTTAGATATCTAGCCTAATGAATATCTGCAACACTCTTCCCTGCCTTTGTGTCACTAAACCTTGATGAGTGGCATATTATAGAGTCAAGGACACTAGACAGAGTCTGAAATGATCTTTTTCTGCTCCTGTCACTAGCTAATTGCCCATGGATGAGTCCCTTTTCCTCTTGGTATCCTGTATTACCTCATTCCACACACATTCAAGGGTCCATTCTCTTTAAGGGCACTAGCCACTGAAAAAGATACCAAAAGATTTAAAAAGCAAAGATATTTATACTGGAAATATGCACAGGTAAGAGCAGAAGTCCCAAATTGATAGATCATGGGTGGTTCACTGGTGGTCCATGCATAAAAATTTATGATTATTATTTCCAATATTTAAAATAAGGATTTTTTTTACACTAGAAAATTGTTAAAGCTAATTAATTAAGTTAATTATCCCAGATTATTAACATTTCTTTGTTAAAATATGAATATTTTATAATAATTATATGAAGCAGCATAGCAGCTGGCTCTCTACACAAGGCATGTACCCTCCATTTAGACACAACCCCCCAAATTCCCTGCTGCTTTCAAACCGGGTGCACTCATTCACTCATTCATTCATTCATTCATTTTACCTGAAGGGTATACAGAGGACTGTAAGGGTGAATTTTTATTAACTATAAGAAGGAATATGGTCCAGACATGGAGACACCAAATATCCAGATCACAGGATTCATTTTTCCAGTTGAAACATGAATGCTAATAATCCAAACAAAAGTCTCCAAACAGTCAATTGTTTGGGCTGTGATTTGCCTGATTTGCTTTACATTTATTGCTCCTATGGCTTAACATCTGTGAGTTTGTAAACAAGACATGGATTGAATTACACGGATTCTTGTTTAGTTTAAAACTTATGTGCCATAATCCTGATTAAAGCATCATGTGGGAGGTTTTACAAAAATAATTATATGCGGTTCTCATTAGAACCAGTAAGAACCTCAATCACATTTAATAATCTAAAGCTTGGAACTTGTTACACTTACTTACCTCTGGATTTAAGTATAGGGAGCCCAAGGATGAGGAAATGGAGAGCACTGCCTTCCAGACTTGATCAGGTCTGGAACAGGCAGATCAGCTTAGACCAGTTGATACTGAAGCTTTATCTGGTAGATTATTGATTGCCAGTTTTCTCTTGCTCTCTTATTGGCTTCCACTTCTACTTATTCTAAATGGTGGTGGCAGCTCTACTGATGTACCAGTAACCCAGTCTAATTAATAGAAGCCACCAAAAGAAAGAACTCTGCCATTTCCAATCTCTGGAGTTTCTTTCCATACAGTGTTGGCCACGAGGAGGAGTAAATGGGACAACTGGGATTTATAATTAGAATATTTACATTGCCAAAGACTATGTCATTGGCAGAGATGAGGGGTCTACAGAATCCAAGGAGTTCCCAAGCTAGAAATGCAGCCCATGCCCTTTGTCCTTTGACAAAATTTTCTCAATTTCCTCTCCAAACTTCCCACCAAGATGGAGTGGGCAATTCAAATATTGCTCAGTTCCTATTTCTTGTTCCTTTATTTGTTTTTATCATTAGAATGTCATTTGCATATGGAGACAGCCTATAACCAAGGAAGCAGGGCCATGGCCCCTGGGAAGTTCGATTCTGTCTAAGGTCTCTGCTCCACACGGCGGGATGTTGATGGATCTTTTTACTTGCATTGCTTCTTGTATTTATGAAGGCAAAAACTCTGCAGTCTTCTCCTTATTATATTATCTTTTTGTCCCACTATCACCTCTAAATTCTCTAACAACACATTCTACTTTGTAATCTACGCCTCATCTCTCTCTTTCAAAAGGAAAATTTCTAATCAATATTAGAGAACACCCTCTTAGTTTCTCCTCCCACCCAAAGTCATTGCTTTTAAGTGAAATTCTGCAGTTTGTGGAAAACATCCTTAATTAAAAAAAATTTTGCTTCTGCTTTTTAAAAAATGTTTGAGAGGTAGTCCCTGTTTAATATATTTCCACATGTGACTGCAGAGGTAAAATAATAAGAGATTACAAAAGTTTCTCTTACTCTCCAAAGACTATTTTTACTTGGCAATTTCAACTCTACTCATCAATTGGAGTTGTCAAGTTAAAAACAAAACAATTTTTTTAAAAGGTTCTCACTTTTGTCAACACTATATAAAAATTCCTGGAAAAAAATAACCTAAACTTTTCTCACCTTTTTTTTAAAGCGTAAAAACAAGGTAGCAGGTTTTAGGTGGAGAAATTGATTTCAGTACCATGTAGTTTCCTAGGATTCAGAAAGCAATTGCAGGGCATTGGAGAACAGATGTCTCTTCGCGTCTGCTTTCAGGCAGGTGGCAGAGAGCCTGTCTAGGCTGGAACCTCAAGGACAGCTGAGTTGCTTCCTGCAGGGTTGGAGTTACTCTGCAGTGCAGGAGGGCCAGCCCAGTATGATTTGAAGAGTCCAGAAAGGTCATATACATTTGTACTACTTTCCCCTTCTGCATGCTGATTGTGGACACCTGAGATTTGGTGAAGAAAGAAAAGGAAGATCAAGCGGTGCAAGGCCAAGGCAGAGAATCAAAACACATTAATAACAAAAAGGATGAAAGAGAGGGAACAAGGGAGAAGTGGGGAAATGTCAAATGTCAGGAAGAAGAGAGAGAAGAGAGCCAGGAGGGAAGAGGAAATTATAAGCTTTCTAATTCTTCTCAGCCTTTCCTGGGTGTATGACCTGGGCAGGTCAGTTCCTTGCTCTGATAGAGGCAGAACTGTATGAGCTTCGTGAACTGTTGTGAGGGTTAGACAAGGTCCTTCCCATCTCTGGATTAGTCAGCATAGGGTCGTTGGTCTCCTTCTCCTCTCCCTGAAGAAGTTTCCGCACTATGAATTGTTAATCATGTCAGGGGGCAGAAAGCTGGGGCTCTGTTTCCACAGTTCACAGTGTGGTGTAGACAGGACTCTCCGATCCTTTTATAAAAGTTTCTTAGAAGGATGAGCAGATGAAAGAAAATGTGTGTGCATGCCTTGGGCTCTGGGACAGCAGAAGGGAAGCTCTAGACTGCTGAAATAGTTCCCAAGATTCAGGATTTTCTTAGTGTAGCTTCGACTTGTTTGATAGTGGTCACGACAAACAAGTCTAGTCTCCCTGCACCCAAATAGCTCAGTTAATTGGGCAGAAAGTCCTTTCCCCACTAAACTTTCAGATTAGTGTTGGGAGAGAACTTGGAGCAAATCTGTCCTGATGTGGTGGGAAGGAAAGGGGAAGTTAGGAAATGTTCCTTTTTTTTTTCAAATATATCTGCAAGAATATCATGTGAGGAATGAAGCTTCACCTAAATACAGAGAAGAGCAAGAAAGGAAGAAGCAACTGGAATTGTTTAGCATGATCTGTATTGTGGGAACATTAACATAGATCACCAGCTGCCTCAAATCCTCCATGTAAAAAAATGGAGTATAAATAAATAAAAATAGCAATGGTTATTACCATTACCATTTAGTGATGCTTATTACTCACCAAAACCCAAGTTGAGCATTTATATATTAATGAACTATTTACTGCTTTGAAGTTGATCCAAACTTAACAAGATCGCTCCATCAGATCTTCCCTACCACCCAAATAGGAGGCGTAATAACCACCACCTTAATCGGGGGGCGTCCAGAGGGGCCCCTGCTCTTCTGATCACAATGCCCACTTTGGAATCAACAGGCTATTTCTGTACTCAGCATTGCTTTCTTTGCTTGCTTCTTCTTGGTTCTCTCCTCTGTTTGATTTACATTCATCTTTTCTTTCCCACCAGACTGTAAGCCAGGGTGTAAACTGGACAGTATTGATCGCATCCTTCAGAGCCCTATTCTCTGGCATGAACATTGAGAGGAGAGCATGCAGAAATTGAGGAGGAATTGGCAGCTGCTCTTTCTTTCAGTATAGGCTGTGGTGGTTGGCATTCCTATGGGGCTGAGTTTTGGAGATGAAGCCCACAGTGATGCACTGAGCAGCTATCCACTCACAGAAAGGGCAAATGAATGTATCAAAAAGGAAGAATCCAATTCATCCATAAGGGAAAATTAATTGTGAGGATGATGGGAAAACACAATAAAGAAAAGGTCTCTTTTTGAAAAAAACTTCAACATGGGCACAGTTTCTGAAAAGACCCTTGAGTTATGAATAGAAACTGCAAAGACTTGACATTTGTTCTGAACTTTCAAGGAACACGGGACAAAATGTAGTGATTTATTTTTAGAAAAATAATAACTGGTAATGCAATGGCGTATTTCCAGCAAAACCCATTGGAAAACTCCATTTCTAAGATCCAAGAACCTTGGTCCATTAGAATTACAAAGCTTCAACAATTTAAATATAATGCCCAATTATTAATCCTGCTTTGTTTTGTTTTGTTTAAAGTGCAGAACCAAACAACAATCTATTGAGATTCCTTACTCAGGCTTAGGCTCAATGTGACTCTGCAGCTAAGATGAAGGACAGCCCTGTGAAGGCAACAGCCCCTGGTTCCTTGTGTCAGGGTCACCTGAGCTTTGGTCCAACACTTGCCACATCACATAGATCTGTCTTGCTCTTTCCTTCATGTGGGAAACGATAATGGGCAAAAGCATGGTGGGAGACAGCATCAGTGAAATCCCTGTATAGCCAAGGTCAGACCGACAAAACCATGTGTTAAGGGAGCTGGTACAGATTCCCATTTTGGAGGGAAAAGGGACAGGAAGACTTAGAAAAGCATAGTACAAACTAGGAGAGTGACACTAAGGGGTGAAGGGGGTTTCAAGACTAGAACGGAGAGAATGAAGAAAGGCAGGCGGCATGTGGAGATAGTTATGAAGAAATCCACTTTTTAAGACTATATCATCTTAATTTTTTTTTTCCGTGAAAGGGCATTGGGTTGACTTCTGTTTCAGTCACTGACATAACCTTTACTTTTCTCTCCCAGAGTTGCCTTGGGAGAAGCCCAATACGGATTTGACTTGTTCATTTGGCATGATTTAGTACCTGAGTTAGCTTTTCAGAAATATTGCCAATATTAGCATTGTGTGCAGACGCTTCTCAAATGAATGGCGCCCTGGGACACTAGCGGAGATGGTGCTATTAAATCACACAGCAGTGTCCTCTGCCACTCTGTGAAAGGCAGGCAATGGTGCAGCAGCTTCCAGATGCCCTTCTCTGGGTGAAATATGGAGGCTTTCCAAGCAGTGTCTGGGGTATTCTTCCACGGTGATGAGGTGCTGCTGGGTGAGAGTGTAGTAGCGACACAGCAGAGCCACAGTTGGGGCGGCTGCCGTGGGCCACGGAGAGCTATGTCAGCCTCTCCTCCACACATGAATGCCATGTCTCCATGGCAGACGGTAACTGTGGGTTGAAACAGACAAATGATTAGCGAGAAGACTGCAGGAGCAGGAGAAAGAGCAGGAAGTGCCCACTGAGACAGATAACCAGGGAAGAGCATGTAGATGACTGGAGTGGAAAGAAAGTGCTCATAGACTTGTGGCCTACCCCTTCCAGCTGAGTGACCTTGAGTCAGTTACCCTGACTTCGCTGAGTGTTAGTCTCATCGCTTTTAAGTAAGAACCCCACAGGCTCTTGTGACCCTGTTCTGATCCATTAGCCATTTGAGAAGCCCCTTGCTTCCCTTTCTATCTCCTCCACTGTACCGCGTAGGTTGATTTTTCCATTTCTAAGTTGCTGAGAACTATAGTAACAACTCCACATGGCTGTCACTCAGATAGAAAGAAGGTTATTACTTTTTCAAAACAGGATAGAGTTACAGCAGGGATATAAAATGTTGGCATCTATCGAGTAATTTCAGATGTCCTGTTGGCTCCTCTGGCCTCTGCAAATGCTCTCTTTTCCTGCCCACTGTCCTGAAGCTACCTCTTCTCCTTAATCAAGGTCAGATAAAGGAGAAGAAGTTTAATTTGCATTGTTTATTGAACGCACAAATCATGATATTTCAATCTGACAGCTGCAAAATGTCCTTGCATGGTTTTGATCATTGAGAGGTTAACATAACAAGATTACCACAAACCCTCAGCAAACACTAATTTGAGCTGTTCTCACTCTTTTTCTTTTTTTTTGAGGAAGATTAGCCCTGAACTAACATACTGCCAATCCTCTTTTTGCTGAGGAAGACTGGCTCTGAGCTAAAATCTGTGCCCATCTTCCTCTATTTTATGTGGGATGCCTGCCACAGCATGTCTTGACAAGCAGTGCATAGGTCTGCACCTGGGATCCAACCTGGCGAACCCTGGGCCACCGAAGCGGAACGTGCAAACTTAACCACTGTGCCACTGGGCAAGCCCTCGAGCTGTTCTCTAGGTATCAAAAAAGTCAAAGACTTGTGATGACAGCTCCTGGCTGGACACCAAGGGTCATTGGAAGGCAGAGGAATGATGGCATATGCTGTCTGTCCTAAGCAGGCCTCACCAGAGATCTTGGGACCATTGTGCTAACTGGAGAGGCCATATTATACATATGGTTTCTGCTTTTATGTCAGACTCTTAACCTTCTCCTATTTCTGGTGTAGGGGATTTACTGTCTCCCTGGGGTCGAGGCCTGTCTGCTGGAGTGAAAGACAAGGTGTTCCCACCATGGTGGGCATTCAGTAGAGTAAAGGTCAAGCTTTTCTGGTACATGTGGTTAACGCTAAAACAAGGCTGTCTGAGGAAAACAGTCCAGAAAGGTTTTCTGTCAGCCAAACTTGGCAGTAGCTAATGTTCTTGTTCTTTATCAGCAAAGAGCAACACAATGACCTCCCCCACTTGCTGGCAAGCCACAGCAGCTCTTGCTCATTTGTCGTTGTATGCTCAAAACCTGGCCGCAGCATCCACCATTAAGGACATAAAAATGTTTAATGACTGAGTAACTAATGGTTAACTATCCTGTATACTTTTCTCTATCAAGAGGGGATTAAATATAATTCCCAATTATTTTTAAGCTCTCAAAATTTCTCTGTCCCAAGTGCTCACATTAAAAAATCACTGAGAGAGGCTACATTTTCCCTCTCAAGACAACAGTGGAAATGGTAGGAACGTTTCACACCTCATCACTGGGAGACTTCAATTAATTTGTGCGGCTGAATTAAGAGGAAGGACATACCACTTATTGAGTTTAATGATGAAATAACTCAAAATAGAAAGCTCAGAGCTCGGAGAGGCTTCTCCCTTTTGGGTTTTGTGGCCTCTAAGCCAGGAAACACTCATGTTGAGGGAGACAGCCAGAGATCTCTTTTCTTCAGTAAGAACTGCTGGGAAAATAGAGGCTCAAAAGTCACACAGGTCTGGACTGAAACCGACCTCTTCTAGGGATGCATCTATATGTGTTATTTCTTCCTTTTCTATGGGTCATTTTCCTTTTCTGTAAAAAAGTGGAGGGGCCAGCCTGGTGGCATGGTGGTGAAGTTCATGTGCCCTGCTTTGGCGGCCCAGGATTCGCCAGTTGGGATCCCGGGTGAGGACCTACCAACCGCTTATCAAGCCATGCTGTGGCAGGCGTCCCACATATAAAGTAGAGGAAGATGGGCATCGACGTCAGCTCAGGGCCAATCTCTGTCAAAAAAAAAAAAAAGTGGCAAGACCCATATTTATTTTGGTGTTTAGGAAAATAGATACTGAATTTATGAACAGTGTCTGGCTTGTGGAAGAATCATAATCAAAGTTCATTCTTGTGCATGCACGTGTGCACACACACACAAACACACACTTCCCTTAGAACTTCACAGAGAGGAGAAATTAGGCTTAAGTGCTGTAATGTCTCTCCAATGACCGGATTAAAAACTTTTCCTACTTTCTACATGACCTCTTTTTATTCTTCAATGATTTACTTTGTCCTTTTTGTTCCTCTTCTTTGGCATCCATTCCTGTCACACCTGGGCCTTTGAGTATACTGAGCAACTGTCTTTCCTTAAGTATTATTTTCCCTTCAATTGAACCCATTATATGTTTAAAAATTAATATCTTCACCCAGCCCATTTGGCATTTGCTTGGCTTAAAATCAATTCCTTTATTATTTTTTAGTGTCTAATTTCTTTATCTTTTAAATATGAGTGAGTATTGCTTCCCACTAGACCTTATCCATGTTCTTGGAGTTATCATTCAATTGCTGAGACCACACATTGGACTAACACTGTAATTATAGTCTGACCAATCTGACCAAAATTTGGGTATTAATTTGTATTTCCTGCATACTGAGATGTCCTAAGTTATTCTAATGTTTTAATTAAAATTATAGTCTTAGTATGACCTTGTATGCTATTATCTAGCTTGTGTTACACTATGACCACTGAATCTACTTTGGTCTTAGTCCCTCAGAGGCAGTACATGTTCTCTGTCTTAGGTTTGAAATGTTTTTGTTGTTATGCTGGTAGTTGTGGTGGTAGTCGTTTTTTGTTTGTTTGTTAGTTTTAACTCAGATTAAGGCAGACTTTTAGTGTTCCCACATTTTCACTTCTTGAACTCTTGGTCGTTTGCTCATTATCATAAGGTTGATATCATAGAACTTGTAAATAGATGGCAGAGGAAGTAGTTTGACAAGAAGAAAGTATGTATGAAAAAGTATTATCTCTGAATCTGAAATACTGTCAAACTAGCCCCTTGCCCATCAACTCCCCCCTTGCCAACCCCAAGCCCCTCTCACCCTGCCCCTGTCCCTGGCCTTGCACACACATGTGCTATGCTGACTCTCTCATATTACTCAGATCTTGGTAGTATATACACCACAAGACCAATTTTACTTAGGGGAATGTGGGAATGTGTTTATTTCTTTTTTGTTAAATCACAAAATGATAACGTCACAAGTGTTTCTTAGAGTGATCTCGATTGTCAGATGCTGCTTTCTACAAAACCAGGAGTGGTCAACATTCAAGATGAAGATGCTTACTTTAATTATGTGAAATGTCAGTCTGCAATTCACGTAGAAAGGAAGGAGGAGTTTTATTCCACTTCACCAAAAGACAAATGCACTTCCAACTCCCAACTATTAAAATCCAAACCCTATGGCTTTAGCAGAATTAATAGGATTTCAATGCGTCCCTGATAGTTTTGACTTTTAGATTTCAATTCTTGGCCCCACGCCTGTGCTTGATGCTGCTCATCTGCTTATTTTTGCTCCCCGAGGACAAGGCTATTTCATATACACATTTTATATTTCCGTCAGAACCAAAAAGGGTGTCTCTGAAAAATAAACCTGTGGTACTTTTTTTTCCCCCTACCTATGTGATCTGGATGATTCCACAGTAAATGAAGGAGATGAAAAGGTATAATTTGAGAAGCATTCAGACTGTAAATATGGGCAAAACATATTTGGCTTCTTGTCTCTTATCCAATGATTAATTTCACGAGGGAGTATTCTCAAAGTTTACAAACACTGCATGAAAAAGCACAATGGTCTTTGACAGGACTTCAAAGAGCCTGCAGAGCTGATGATTTCCATCACAGAAAATCAATTTCCTGTAAATGGTGAAGAAGCAAAGATTTTTGGCCAACATCAAATATGATTCTCAAGAGTCTATTTTCTGCTTGTTTTCTGGAAGCACTCAATGGAAATTTGAAATAGATATTTTGTATCATCATTTAATTTCTCTTCTTTCCATCATCATGGGTGATACTAAAGTTAATATTTTATGTATATTTTTAGACTCAATACCGTTAACAAAAATAATATTGAGTGTTCCCTGTTTGCAATCTGAACCTACATGCTAATGAGAGATCAAGAAAAGATAAATGTTCAGTCATAAGTCCCAATTAACCCCCTCCAAGCCTCGGGTTGGCAGAAACCCAAAGCTTAAATCTATACAAATTGAAAATAAAATGAGAGGTTTAGAAATATTTAGACAAGGTTAAAATTGCGTATAAATTCAAGATGAGTTTTATTATCATGCGTTATGACTAATTCCAACACTTGATAGAAATCATTTAAATGATTATGATACTGTTTGGTAATATGTTACATGAAAACTTACAGTAGTTAGAAAATGTTTCCATTTCCTCAGCTCTGGATCTCAGGAAATGAATATCGCCCCCCTGACAGTTCAAGTTCTGCTCTGTAAGTAACAGGAAATGCCCTCCTCTGCCAGCTCATTTCCTCATATTGTTCACTTTGAATGGACCCCTCAGCTACGTTTGTGTGCCTCCCTCTCCCTTCAGATGGAGTGAGCCTGGTAAAAGCCAGCAGCTTCCACAGGAAAGAGCTGGGTCAGAGACACCCAAGAGCTCTATGAATTTCCTTCTGTAAGAGAAAGTATAAAGGAGTTTAGAGAAGCCAGAAATTTTCATCTGGGAAAGTCTACTCATTTACACTGATACATTAACAGAAAACCAAAGCAGATCTTTAAAAAAAAAGTTAGTGTAATTTTATATTTAATTTCATTTAAATATTAATTTCATTTTACGTTATATTTTATATGTAATATTATGTCTTTTATGAAACCCTTTATCTTTCTTTGAATAACCATAGCAATTAGTACAATACCTTGCTTTGGGAGTTCAATGAATAACTGTGGAATGAATAAAGGTAAAGTGTACAAGAAATTCTGTGTTCCTAAGTGTGATTTTATTATGTTTCTGAGTCAAAATTATGTTGTGTAGGAATTTCTTTCCCTTGTACATAATCAAGCTGTGGCAATATAGGATTCAAGTTAGTGTGTTAAGCATCATGAAGATATTCTAGGAGCATGTTATCTATATGCAAACAAACCTATATCCAGGTTTCCATTTTTTTCTTCATTCTTTTGTTCTTTATTTCTAGCTAACTACTACCTATCTCCCAATATTTTTTTATCCTAGAAGCAATGCAGCGCTTTGATCTAGCAAAGAGCTCAGGTGGGGAAAGGAGTCCAGTGAATTGCATGAAAATCATCCTAGACAAAGTAGGAGGGGCCTTAGTTCCAGCTCTGGCTCTGATCTTCACTATCTGCTGTACTTGGACAAGCTACTTTTCGTTATGTGTCCCATTCCTTCCTTAGCTAATGAAACTCATATATTTCCAGCCTGCATCACAAGTTCATGGTGAGGATCAGATAAGATCATCCATGCATTCTAAGATATAGAAAATGCTATATATTTATAAGATGGTATTATTGATACAATAGCGATAATACTATTACTTATGTTGTAGACCTATACTTAACAAACAGAGTAGGATTCTCTCTTCCACCCCTTAGTCATGATTTAATCATTAGCTATTCCTGGTTTTACAATAGTTTGAGATTCACAGTTGGCAGTGGGACAGAAGGGCATGTCATGATTCTAAAATGTATTAGAAAGAAAGTCCTTCAAACAGCTAAATACAGTTTTGACTTGACTCATAGGTTTAATCATCTATAATTTAGAGAACTTAGATTTAAGATCAAGTCTTTCTAAATATGATTTCTTCCCAAAAGAATCAGACTTGTGAGCACACTTTTAGTCATTATGTTAATCTAATTCTTCTATTGTGATAGAAAAATAGATATGTGTTTGTTCCTTATCTGCCAACATAGTATTTATTATTTATAGGGGTATGTTTATCAACACTGGAAATTGCCCTTATATTCTCTTCAAAGAAAACAGGAAAAAGCAATTATCCTGAACAGGTTATATATTTCTCATTAAATGTAACGGTAGGTGAAATTATAGATAATATCTCATTTAATTCTCAAAATATTTCTAACAGCGGCATTGATCACCCCAATTTTACTGATGAAAACACTGAGGCTCAAGAGGGTGCGATGACTTGCTAAAGCTGACACAGCTTTGAGGAAACTCAAATTTCATGCCAGATTTCTTTAACCGCGGAACCCATGCATCTTTGCTTCTATTATCTCTAGAAAACTTAAAGCTGCTGTTAATCAAGTCAAGTGTGTAACCTTGATGCGACGAAGTTCTGGGCTTACTTCATCACTGAAAAATCCAGGAGTTAATCCTTTAGTTCTAGCCTCCTGTTTCCTAACATTGTGTTTTTAATTAAGAATTTGTCAGTTACTTAAAAGCGTGTCCACCAAAATTCTCTAATGCTTTCATAGGTACCAAACATCTGTCGTGTGGCATTACCTTCACATTCTTGCCATTAAATTATTTTTTTCTCTAAGGGATCACATTTTCTCTCCACTTACCTTCTGCCTATATCTTTAGTACCAAGAAAGTAACCTTGACTGTACTGCCTTCTTTCCTTTCAATCAGAAGCTTTCTGCTACTTTGTTCCATAAGAGCCAAGTTATTTCACTTTTACACTCCCAAATATTTTGTCCTTAAATTTTGCCTTCCTTACCTTCTGCACCTTGGGTGTAGAATTCTCGTTTTTCATTTGCATAGGCAACAAAGAAGTAGAAAAGAAATCCCTCAATATGGAATGCCTTCCATGTTTTGCTTATTCATTTTTGAGCTTTGTACTAGCCCTTCAATGTTTGGCTAGATATCACTTTTACCAGGGAGCCTATCTGATACAGCAAGATCTAGATTCTTCTTCTCTATGGCCATTTATTTCTGTATCCTTAACATTGGAAATAGTGATTGACAATTAATAAACATCCATTAATGAGAGAATAAGTGAACATTTTAATGAATGAATGAAATATATGTCTATAAATGAGAGGTTGCTTTAAAATTCTCTTTTTCTCTGATCCAATTTACAATGTCACGTTCTCTGCTAATTATTTTGTGGAAACCTTGAAAAGTTTTCCTCCTTAACTACCTTCAATAAATAGTAAAAGATCTATTTTCCTTTGAAATATGTTCAAGTCTTATGAAAAGTTGAAAATGAAATGTACATTCAATGTGTTCTAATCCAGAGTAATCAATTGATATTGAATTTATGTCACTATGCTTCTGCTGGGTTGAAAAGCTTCCTTTCAGAAACCATGATCCATTGCATTAATCAATCTAATCAAAGAGTAAATCCCAGCCAATCCCTTCTCACTTGGCAAATGTATAAAACACAGTCAATGTATTTCATTGAAACTCCAACGTGATCCCTTTCTAATTTTTTTTTATAGAAGGTTATAATGAAGTTGACTTAATTTATTCCTACGTTCATTCAGAACCCATTTTTTAGTGTAAAGTACAAGGAACTTCTCAAAGGCTGAGTGTAAAGAGATAAAAGATAACATCCGCCCCCTCGAATGTTCACTATCAGTGTGAAGAGATGCATAAGTAGATAATTATAACAGATTATGTTATTAGGTCCATGATAGATAGTTAGCCAAGATTTTATTACAAAGGGCAGATGGGAAAAGCACTCCGATCTGGGAATTTGGAGGATTCCAGAGGAAGTTATACATTTGCTAAAGGGTAAGGAGATGCTGGTAGGGAAGTGGGAGGGGGGAGAGGTTGAGGAAGCGCTTGAGGGAGAGAGAGCAGCAAGTGCAAAAACAAATAGACAAGAATGACAGAGACACATTTGGGACTGAAAATAGATTTGCTGGATTATAGGAACATTGGATTTGCATATCTGAGTGAGGAGAAGGAGGTAAAGCTGGAAATATATGCAGGAACCACTTCAAAAGGAACATATATGCCCTCCCAGCTTTTGGGGGCGTGGAGTTAAACAGAGGAGCTTAGCACTTGGAAACAACACTCTAAAGTAGAGTTGTCAGATAAAATAGTTAAATTTATGATAAATAGCGAATAAGTTTTTAGTATAAGCACATTCCAAGTATTGTGTGGAACATACACTAAAAAAGTTATTCATCGCTGACCTAAAATTCAACTTTAACTGGGCATCCTGTATATTTATGGGTTAAATCTGACGTCCTTACTCTGGTGGCAGTGTGGAGAATGAATCGGCAAAGAAAAGACAAGGCAGAAAGGCCAATTTGGGGGACAAGTTATGCAAATCTAGATTCACCCTTTGAGCCACAGTGGCAGTGGGGCTGCACTGTGCTGGATTATGGAGTGTGGACCACCTTGTGTGGTTGCTGAGAGTCTGAGAGGCACAGCTTGAAGAGAAAGGCTGTCTTTACATCTTTAGATCTTATTCAAAAGTCAGTGGATATTTTGGAATGAATAGATGATTTTACTGACCAGGGTCTACATATGTTAAACTGGGAAGAGGGTGGCATGTAAGCGTGTCTGCCCTGAAGACTATGGGGTGACATAAGTGCTTTGGTAATGAAACCTAGAGCTATAAAGACCCAATGTGTTTATCTTGGTGTCAGGGAGAAATTCTCAAGCATGAACCACATTGGTGTTTGTATTAAGTTTTAAACTTTTCAAACTCCTCTCATACTCATCATCTCACATCTACACCCCAATGGTCTTAGAGTCAAGGGTTAGTTCTCATTAACCTAAATTGACAGAGAAGGAATTCTGCACATTCAAAAGTACTTTTCTTTAGTTCCTCTATTAAACTACACTTTTCTCTTCAAATCCTTGTTGAAATCTCACATTTGCTACAAAGTTTTCATTGTTCATAATTTATTCTTCCTGTTACTTACAATGTCAGCATTATTCAGTCCAGCACAAGGCTGCTCTTTCAGACATCATTGGATTTTATTTTATGCATTCATATTGTCAGACACTAGACCATAAGCTGCCAAAGGCCAAGGGCAAGTCCTTGCATTTTTCTGGAAACTTCCATAGTATCTTAGTGAGTGTTGAGTATATAAAAGATTCTTAATAAATGTGTGATTATCAGACTAGCAGCAACAGAGCCAAAAGTAAATAGAAGTTTCTTGGTGTGTAGCCTTCGGTTCTTTTGGATTATCCCCATAACCCTTTTAATTCTGTCCCTTGTGGAGCCAGGCATAGGTACGTTTAGGGGCAGAGCAAACACAAAAACTGTAAGCCTAAGTCCTATTGAGAAGATGCTTCATACATGCCCCACACTTAGTGCAGGGTTGGGCCTACAGTGTCCTAAGAGACAGTGTCTGTATAAACTATGTTGACTTGCAGTTTAACACGTGATGGAATGAAGGGTCTACACTTGACACACACTCACCCTCCTAAGATGCTTGCTCCAATGTTTGGCTCTTTCCACCCATGCTACAGGTGTGAATTTTGACCTCCTCAGTCACTGCCTAGGGTCTGGAAGTGCTGTGCTTGGAAGGGAGGTGTGAGCAGGTCCCTTCTGCAAGCCAAAGGGGTTAATCCACCAGTTAGTGGATCTCTCTAACTAAGGGGCAGTTGCTTTACATTTATGAATATATTCAAGTATTTATTTTATTTGTTATCATAAGGGCATATGTATATATTCCCATAAATAAAGTACATTTAAAGTACATTTACTACTGATCATATAGACCAGTCATTCTCATTCTAAAGTATAAATCAGAATCCCCCGGAGGACTTGTTAAAACACAACTTGCTGGGTCTCAGGATTTTTGATTCAGTTATTCTTTCTTGGTGGGGTCTGAGAATCTGCACTTTTAACAAGTTCCCAGATGATGCTGATTGTCCTAATCCAGAACCATATTTCGAGATCCATATACATAGAATATATAGTCTTATATTTGTCTGTGCATATGTCTGCACACCTTCGTTTACATATGCATGGATCTAGTCTACAGTTGTATGTTATGCTTAGAGACGTATTAGTGTGCATATGCTTATCTGTATATTTAAATACACACACATACATATGCAAATAATATATGCATTCATGATAGATGTTTGTATATGACTATAAATGTATATAAATGCATGTGAAAAGTTATAAAGCCAATTATATAATTGTATGTTTACATGCATACATGTACACACACATAGACACACATGCACGTTTGCGTATACAAATATAGTTATAAGTATATTTGTAGGTGATGCTTATACTATCTATGCACATGTGTGTATTATCAATGTGTCTTTTCCTTTTACAAACTTTGAATTTATTAAGTCAAACATCAAACTACATATTTTATGTTAAACTCATCATGAGAAGCAGTGGTTAAGTGATACAACCTGAGGGCAGAGATATTTTCATGCTGGTCCTATTAAACTTTAGTAGCGGGATGATCTTTTCAATTTCTCTAGAGTCTCTTACATATTTGCCATTTCACATATGAAAGTGCTGAACTAAACAAGCTCCATGTTATTTCAGAATCACCAGAGTCCTCCTGTGAAGTCAAATTTCAATCATTTCACTTTTTTGCTTTCCTCTCAAGAGAGAGTACAATCTTTATGGCATTTAACTGGCAAAATTAATGGAAATGCACTACAAACTCAATGTGTTCTGTGCTCCTGAGTTATATCTCCTCCCTCTGCTGGAAGCACCTATTTTTGTCAAAGGCTAACTATTATCTTTGGAGGAGGAATAAATGAGAACCATGAGTTTGGTCTTGATACTTAGGAGGGCAGAGGTAGAGCAAAAGAAATGCAAGTACCGGGTTCACCAGATTTCATGGGATATTCAGTACAATAATAGCTTCTCTCTACCCTCTATCTCTGTCCTCCCTGATCTAAAGTTCTTCAAGCATAATGGAAGTGAGAGAAGAGTAACTTGGAAGAAAGAAAAAAGGTAGAGGAAAGGGATTGATATGTCATACTAGTCACAGATGTGGTCATGTTCTCTTTATATCTCATGACACCATATTGCAATAAATGTTATCCTTAATGCATAACTATATCAGCTGAAGTTCAGAGTCTTCTAGAAGCATGCCCAAGAACTCTCAACTAAAAGTAAAAGAGCCACAATTTGAATGAAGATCTGTCTGATTCCAAAGCTTAGATCCAGAAATCTAGATCAGTGCTTTCTTAAAATGACCTACAAGGGAGAGTTAGACAACAAATCAAAATTCCTGGAAATTATCGAAGTAGGTGTGCCCCAATGGGGATGAGAGGAACAAAAGGAAAGGACTTAGTGGATTTGTGCACTTTACAGCAGTAAAATCAATTTGAGATATGAGTGATGAAAGGGGAAGTATTATGTGGTGGGCTGTCAATATCAACATCTATCAAATATAGAGTGGTGAGTTGCCCAACCACGAACCCCCTTGGTGTAAAGTCTGAGGCTCATGCACTTTGACGTCCACAGCTTTTATTGGGGTGTGTGGCCTGTGAGAACAACAACCATTGAATTAATTGCCCAATTTGAGTTGGCCCTGCTTAAAATGAGTCTTTCCCTCCCTTTTCGCTAATGCCTAAATAATGCTAAAATAATGCCTAATGCTTTTAAAATAGGGGATAAGGTTTTATTTCATAAAATGTGTAAGGTTAAATACAAATAATGCAGAGAGAGAGAAAACATATTGACTCAGCACCTGAAAGTATAAATAATCAATGACGAATCATCTTCTGAGATTATGATATTTCAGAGAAGCGGCGAAGGTCACTGAATGTCTGATCAGGGAGTAGAGATGTGCACAGGAATAAGAGAATCAAGTGGTGTCAGGTAAAATGTTCGAATCTCACTAGTTTCCTGGTATCTGATCTTTTGAGCTGACATTCAACAGAAGAAAGGTGAGGGTTGGCTTTTGGAGCTGGGAGACCCTATGCACAGAAACCTTCCTGGAAACCTCTCTTTCCAGGTGTATTGCTTTTATACTCTTTTCACTTGAGCAGAAAGGCTGTCTATCATGGATCCAGTCTAGAAAACAAGAGATCCTGAAGGTAGGAAAAACAATGGTAAAGAGGATTATGAGTCGGCTAACTGTGTTTCCAGTGACCCTTGGGGAAGTTTGGAGATCAAATCCTTTAATAAAATGCAGAGTGATTCTTAAAATTAAAGAAATTAATTGAAAGATCTGTTTAGAAAAGAAAGGAAAGGAAGAAAGGGAGAGAAAAAAAGAGAGAAAGCATTATTTCCACACCAGCCAGAATTAAAGAGAGGCATCTGCTGTGTTTTTGATCTGCTGCTGTCATGAAGAACGGAATTGATTATGGCCTAAGGGATCTTACATCTGGATGTCTTAAGTCTGGCCTAGATGATTGAACTCAAGACCATGTATAGTGGGAGTTCAGTGTTGAAGATGAAGCCTTCCACGAGTTCTTTAATGTTTCCTTCCATCAAGCAGTCAAACCGAAATTAACCAAAATGTTTAGGAAATGCATATTCCAATCGTGTGCATCCTCTAGAGAATTAGAAATTTTTGTTGTTAATTTTCATTCCTGTTGTTCATGCAAAAAATATTTGTTGGGCACCTGCATAAGGTATACTTTTTGGTACTGGAGAAACAGTAGTAAATGAAACAGAAACCTCTGACCTTGTCAAGCTTATATTCTAGTGAAGGGAAGCAAACAAAATAAATCAGCAAAATGCATAATATTCTGACTACTTTACAATGTTGCAAACCTTTATAGTCTGCTCCAGGCCTTGTTGGTCAGGGTTCCCCCAGGAGCCGTTGCTGACCTGTGAAGAGCAGAGATGTGCAGCCTGGAATGGTCCTCATACATCTGCCCTGCAATTTCCTCGTTCCTTGACTCTGGGCCGGTCACTGAACCACCCTGAGCCTCAATTACTGCAGCTCCAGTGTTGTGGTATCATATTTATCTTGAAAATTATAGATAGTTTCATAGGAGATAACGTATATGAAAGAGTGTGAATGAAACTAGTGATGAGGAGAGACTGGGTGATCTTTATCAACATAATTAACTCAGATCAACGAAGGAGAAAAATCCCTTTTATCTAGTGAGACTGTTTTAGTTTAATTTCTCTTGTTTTGTTTTGTTTGTCTTTAATGAACTGGACAGAGATCTAAATCTTAAAAATTGGCAGGACATTTTTCGTTAGGTTGCTAATAAATTCCAAAAAACCTTTAAGGGTCACAGGATTTTTATTCTAAATATATAAGTGACAACGTGTTCATCTAAAGGAAGTAAGGGATAAGCTATTGGAGACTGAGCTGCCCTCAGCACAGGGTAGAATGGATGCCTCTCCCACACCTGGCTTTTCATTTGCCTCTCGTGCCAGCTTTGAACAAGTCTTTTAACCTCAATGAGCTTTTCTGCATCTGGAAAATTAGAAAAAATACCAACTTGCCTGACTGTTTGTGGGCCCTTAGAATTGAGGCCTCTCTCCAAAGAGAAAAGAAGATATGAAAACTTCATGCTTGAATTAAAAATTACAACCTTCCTATGTTTGGCTAGACCACTTTTCCTAAGTAGCTCTAAGGGTGAGCTTTCTCTCTCTTTGTTCCATAATGTGTACGTTTTTTAAAGAATTTATTGCAATGATCTTTATGAGCAAACTTCAAAGGTAGTTGGAGAAGTCTACCAGTAATCATTTTATGAGTTAGACACAACAGTGGGTGGTAACCAACACTAATGGTCCTATTACTAAGGAGGGGATGAGTGTAGTTTGAAATCACACACATTCCTCATTTGTAAGCTGAGGACTCAATTTCCAGATTTTCCACACTGGCCCCATGGGACATTTATTGGACAAGTATCCCAACCTTAAAATTAGACCTATCCTAGCCTTGCAAATAACTACTTCCTAGTATGTCAATTAATCAAAAATGTATGTAGCAAGAGAAAAAAAACTCAATCGAAGAAATTGTGCTCTTAGAAAAGAGGCATAAAAATGGAAATTGCTCACACAGTATCTGCTTCTCTGAAGCTAGTTGCCTCTTCTTTGTTAAAACAGGAACAAGGGTGTCATAACAGATGTCCATTCCGTTAATAAGATCATATGACATCTAATAATATAGCTGTTAATAATACATGTAAATATTACATATCTGGATATATATATATAAATTCCATATCTGTAGGTAATTTGTCCTAAGTATTTTCTCTAATTTTTCTTGTTTATAGAAACTACTGACTAGGTGTTTTTTCTCCTGGCATCAGTTTTTCAACTCTTCTCATACTCTGGGAGGATACCACTCAGGGTGTTTAGTTTTGATCCTGCAAAGGTAGACGCCTTTTTATCTGTTGGATGATAATGGTACAAGCTTGACTTTTTGTAACACGTTTTAATAGATCTCAAAAGATTGAGTCCAAACTTATACTTTTTGTGGATTGTGTTTTATTTTTGTTTGTGTCTTCAACGAAATAGTGTATTCAAGAGCAAACTCCAAAGCACACCTGGATTTTCTGACTAAGGCCTGAAAAAGACTCTGAGGGACCACTCAATTCTATTCCTTTCCTCAGGCCAGCAAATATGTAAGACACAGACCTGGTTGTATATATATATTTGTTCTTTATCTCCCTTTTCTTAAAAAGAGGCAGAATTCTCCAAAGGAAAGTTGTATCAGTGTACTGTTTATGAAAACCATATTTTTTGGCAAATGTGGATGTCGACTGAAATAGATGTCTTGGGGGAAATCTGGCTTAACAAGTTAGTAATGGGCGAGTGTAATTATTATACGAATGGTAATTGTATTCAGCCTGAAGAACAGATGCTCTCTCTTTGGTGTGAAGTGCCATGATGTTATTAGGATCTGCAGGTTAGTCATTATCAAGAAACTAGAGTTTCTGGCCTTATTGAAATATGGATAATTTGAGTCAGTATTCTTAATATTAGCCACTGCTAGTAGTAGTTTGCCTACATTGCTTTTTCAAGTTAAATGTGGTGGTGAACATAGATTACATGACTGATTTAAAGGGTTTTAACTAGACTGATAAAGGCAAAAAAAATCTGTATTTTTTTCTTTTATTTCATCTTATAATGCTAACATCTCTGATTTCTTTCCTGAAGCAAAATAAACAAGGAAGAGAGTGTTAATGAGTACCTGTAAGTTAATAACATTAACTGCATCTTTTATTGAGAATAAATTTCTTTTTATTCAGATGCATAATGTAAGGTCATGTTTACTGTTAAATCAATAAATTTTTGTAGAGTCACACTAGACATAGAACTTGTTCTGTATCATAACCCTCTAACATCTGAATGTTCCCAAGGAATAATTTTAACCATTTGTAAATAAAATCATCCAAATCATATCTCACATTTGAAACATTACTGATATTTAGCAAGAGACTTTATTTCTAGGTATGAATGCATGTGTCTCTCTTGCTTAATATATTGAAGCAGGAGTGATTCTGATTCCTGGGATTGGATAGATGACCTGTGATGTGAAATCTGTGATGTTCTTTCATTGCCATGAAGATAGCTTAAGGGTTGAGTGGGACCTTTTTTGCTCCTGCAGGCTCACTCTCCACCCTTGCTCTGCTTTGGTCCTGGGAGCCTAGACTTCATCGGTTGGTTCCTTTCTCTTTGGCTTCTGTTGGGTTCTGTCCATGGGAGGCATGAGAAGAAGATACGAGGCCTGGGGGTGAGTGGGCTCAAAGTGTTTGCCCCACATTCCATCCCCACCTCCTGCTACTACAGTGGGCTGCTTGTCCTTAGAGAAGGCTTTCCCTGCCACCTTCTCTCTCACCTCCAGTGGCCCTTTGCAGCCCTGGCTCCTTGCTTATCCCTGCACACCATCGAAGCTGACCTCTGCCCACTGAGGCTGACCCAAAGTGCTCCACCGTCCTGTGTAGGTTTCCCTTCTCCCTCCCCACACTGTGAGGATTGTCCTTTTATTACCTTCTCCTCCACATGTTTGAGAGTGCCATCTGCTTCCTGCCAGCACCCAGACTGAGATGGAGGTCTAGTCGACATTTCAGATGTCTAACGTGTCAAAACTGAACTCCACAACACTCTCTACCTGTAAGCTTCTGTGTAATCTCAGTTGTGGCAACTCCATTCTGCCAACTGTCAAACCGAAAACCTCTGAGCGCCCAAGACTACTGTCTTTCTCCTATGTGCGGCCTACAATTGAAGATATCGCATTGGTTCTACCTTCAAAATGTATGCAGGATCTTATCTCCTCACCAGCTCCTTGGCTGACACTCAGGTTCAAGCAATCATCGTGCCTTGTCCAGATTAGCACATTAGTACCCTACAGGGTCCCCTCGAGGCTACTCTTTCCCCTGATAGCCTATACCAGTATAGCAGTTCTGCAACTGTGTTCGGATATGAAATAGATCGTGTCACTTCTCACAACCTCAAACCACTGACTCCCTTCTCACTCAAAGTAAAAGGCTTGGCCCCTACAGTGGTCAAAAAGGCCCTCACGATCTGGTCAAGACTCCAGGGATCTCTTGTTCCACTCTCTCCTCCTTCACTCTATGTTAGCCCCATCAGCTATAAGTTGCTGGACTTTTGTACATCATGTCCTGTGCCTGCATATCCCTCCCTTAGATATCCTCTGGGCCGCCACCCTCAGCTCTTGATAGATCTTATGTTCAGAGGAGTTTTAGCCTGATCACCTATTTAATATTGAACCCCATCTCCTGCTTTCACCAATGCTCCTTCCTCCTTGTCTCGCTCGACTTTGTTTTGTAGCATTTATCATTTTCAAGCATGCATGGTGTATTAGTTCCCCAGGGCTACCATAACAAATTACAAAACTTGGGCTGCTTAAGACAACAGAAATTTTATTGTCTCTCAGTTCTAGGAGCTAAAAAGTTGAAATCAAAGTGGCAGAGCACCACGTCCCTCTGAGGTCTCTAGGGGAGGACCCTTCCTTGCCTCTTCCAGTTTCTGGCAGCCCAGGCCTTCCTTGGCTCTTGGAAGCATAACCCCAATCTCTGTCTGCCTTCACATGGCCATTGTCTCTGAGTGTGTGTCTATGTATCTCTGTGTCATCACATTGCATTCTTCCTGTGTGTCTGCATGCCTGAATTTCCCTCTTTGTATAAGGACACCAGTCATGTTGGATTAAGGCTTACCCTCTCTGATGACCTCATCTAAACCTGATTAAGTCAAATCTACAAAGATTCTATTTCTGAGTAAATCCACATTCACAGGTACTTGGAGTTAGGACTTCAACACAACTTTTTTTGGAAGGGGGCAAAATTCAACCTATAACAGAGTTTACTTGTTTATTATGTCCATCGCTTATTGTCTGTCTCCACTGGCCAAGAGTTGAGATTTTCCAGGGCAGAAGTCTATGTCACTTTGTTCACTGATGGATCCCAGGTGTCCAAAGCTGTGCAGGCACCTAGTGGGTGCTTAAGAGATATTTTTTGAATGAAGAAAAAGTCTGAGTAACAGGCTATTTTAAGGATGAATGTGGATGTAATTTCACTCGGCATGGAAAAGAAATGTCTCTGAAGCTCTGGTTTGGCAACTTTAGTTTTGAAAAGCAAACACTTTGTTAAGATTTTAAAAGACAGCAAAGCACTAAACTTTCACTTGGAAAACAATAGCTCACCAGACGTGTGGGGCTCCACATTTTACCCTAATGATTTCTTTTTACTATTCCACTCTCTGTTCATGAAATCTGAGCATTTTAAATTATATTTAAACCAATGCCTGTTAAATATTCTGGATTTCAGACCTGGAGTTTGATTCTTCTGCAGATGGTTGATATTTACCTTTTGGAGGAACGGAGGGGCAGGAGGTATAAGAAGGGCTGCCAGACCTCAGTCCTCAGCAGACTTCAGCAGCAAACAGAAGTGAGCCCAGCAAGGCCACATGTGGAGCTGACCTTATTGCTGTCCTCCAGCTCAGGTCATAGTGGCCTAATCAACTTCAGCTCTGCATCTCTCTGGTATAGTGTTGTGCCTGTTCAGTGTACCCAGCCCTGCCTCACACCCCTCCCAGGCCTGTGGGCAGGCCATGTCCAGATTCCTTTACGGGTTCCAGGACACAGCTGTTGCAACATCTCTTCATTTCAAACTGCCTCCCAACCCCTCCCCCATTTGTGTTCTTCTCTGGGCTACTGAACCTTTCCAGCACTTGGTACATCAGCACACTCTTCACACTGTCCCGAAATGTTTCAGCCAGTTATACAGGAGCACAGTGGGGGCAATAAGCTGTCATGTAGGTTAATGAAACCCAAATTACTCCTATTATGGTTATAAACTAGGTCCCCCATATACAGGTGTGCTGTGTCTTCACATAGCCCAATGAGGCCTGGTTTCTCTAGTTTAGAATATGTGGTCATTTGACAAGGATGCATTCCCCAGCCCTCTATTGTGCTTCCTTTAGAGGTTGGCAAGTCAGCTCAAATATTTGAAAGTAATTTAAATACAATTTTTAAATCTGTTACAAATCTATAGTATTTGAAAAGAAAAGCACATCCATGAAAAAGGTATTTGCTTAGAATAATTTATTTGTAACTTTATAACAATAAAATAACATATACAACATATATATAGCATTATATATTATATATAACATACACAATATAATAACATTATATGTAGTACAATTATATGTAATTATATATTATACACAAACAATATAATAATATTTTCACAATAATAATGATAGCTCCATTAATTCAGCATTAATCCTCCAAAAAATGGTTTCTTTCCAACATTGGACACAGCTGGCAAAATTAATGGATGGATGACAGGATAGCAGAAGTTATTTTAAGTGTCCCAATTCAGTAACGGATTTTTGTTAAAATATGTAAGGGATCCTGCACCTCAAAAATAATGATTAAAAGGACAACTCCAATAGAAATAGGCCAAATACAGATCATAGTCATTTTCAGAAGAAAGGACTCAAAAGGAAGAAAAAGCATCTAAAGAGAAGCTCCATCTTACTAAAAATCAGTAATGCAAATTTAAACAGGAAAATGTCGCTTAAGATCTATCATTCTGGCAAGGCCAAGGGTTGGAATGGACAAGGTGGTGGGCTGGCGCAGCCATACTGGAGAGTGGCTGACATGGACACTCACTGTATTGTGGCTGAGCACTCCTGCGCTGAGCTGTGTCCTAGAGAGCTTCTCACACAGGTCCCTCGAGGGATGCTCATGAGAATGCTCATTTTAGTGCTTTTTAGGGTGTTAGGGATCACGTTATAGGCATGGCATCCCTCACTGCAGAGTGGATGGGCAAAATATTGTCAATGAATACCCTAGGACAGAGGTCGGTCAACTTGTTCTGTAAGGGGCTTGGAAGTAAATATTTTCAGCTTTGCAAGTCAGAGACTCCTTCTTGCCATTGATCATGATGCCATTGTAGCATGAAAGCAGCCCCACAGACGTGACCCAATCGAATGGAAGTGGCTGTGATCCAACAAAATACCATTTACAAAAACAGGCAGTGGGCTGGATTTGTCCATTATAACATAATTCTGTGTAGAAAAATTTAAAAATATATGTATACACCACGAAAAAGCAAAAAACCATTTAGCAAGAACGAGTATAATAAAATATACACATTAATCACATAAGAGTGATTGCATGTGGGGAACGGAGAAGGGATGTGAGGTGACATAAAAGGGAATAAGAGATGGGAGGGAAGAAATGATGAAAATGAACCTAGAAATTAGGAATATCATTAACTCAAGATTCAGTACCTAGGTCCGACTTCTTTTTTTCTAAACAAGGTCACACAAGCTATGGTTTTCAATAAGAAATTTTAATTTGTCACGACTTTTCAAAAGCTGAGGTACTGTGTAAAGTGCAGCCAAGTTGCCCACTGTGAGTTAAATAAAACACGGGCCTCGGAGGATGGGCCAGTGGTGGCAGGGAATCATGGGGCTTTGTGGAGTCATTTTTAGTGCCCTTCTTTTGAAAAATAAATGGCACTAGATAAAAATAGCAGCATTTTTTTTTTCCTGATCAGGAATAATGATTTGAAAAATGCCCAAAGGGAGAAGAAAATTGTCAAGCTACATGTACAGTGGCTTAAATTGTTCCAGATATTACCTCTGATAAAGATTAAATGGAGCTCTATCTTACAAGAAAACCCTGTCCGTGTTCGAGACGTAGTGGGGCTAAGCTGGTTGTAACTGTTGAACGCAAGGGATTGGAATCGATTTGGGATTCACACCTCATGTCTCATATCCTACACTTCATAGCAAAATTACTTAATCTTTGTCAGCCTCAGTTTCTTCATGTTAAATCAAGATATCTTGAAGGATTGTTTTGAGAGTAAGGAGCTTAATTTAAAAAGTGGTATGGGCACAAAGGAATAACAGTAGAACTAATCATGAAGACTTATTAATAGTTTTATGAATAGCAATTCTCATTTCTATTGTTCTCCACATTTTCATGCAAAGATGACATACTCATTAACCCATACTCATTAACAGAGAGATGTCTGTTGCCACAAAAGTATATAACATTTCGTGGAAGTATTGCCAATGTTTTTTCTTGAACTCCAAAGTATCCTGCTTCCCACTGTAAAATACTCACAAAACATTTTTTTAAAGAGATTAACTTAAAGAAAAAGTAAAGCAATTAAGAAAATAATAAAATTCAAATGAAACACACCATGATGGCCAAGGGTCACCCAGGGTCATACATGATGCCTTGGTCTCAAAACTCCTATAACAAGCTGCAGACTGTCATCTTCTTTAGTCCTTCTCAAGTCCCAAGCTCAGGGGACAATGTTGACTTTTCTTAAAGATTTGACTACAGCCTATCTCCCACGTCTTTCGACAGTGAGACAGGCACACGCCTGCTGCAAAGCCTCAGGTGCAGTGTTAGATGGTCTGGGTAAATGGCGTTTATGTAGTGTCTCATGTTCCTAAATCAGCTCTAAATCATTTATATACTGTCACTCACACATTAAATATTTATTTCGTTCCCCTAAAATTTGTTTTTATTAAATTGAGAGTTTATAAAAATAATGTATGTAAATTACGTAAAAGATATGAATAATAATAACAAATACATAGCCGCACACCCAACATCTCAATTTATGGAAAATAACGTCATCCAGTGAGAATTTGACTGTGGACCCCTCTCCAATCTTTTCCTCTGTCCTCAACTGTTGCAGACAGCCTATGCATATCCTGACAAATTTTGTTTTTTGTTTTCTTGCTTTCCTTTAAGAAGTTTTTGCCACCTAAAGTTCTATATTTAGTTTTCTGTGATTTTACACTGCATATAAATAGATTAATTCACTATATCTTCCTCTAGGACTTGACTTTTCTACTGAATATTACTTTTATTAGTTTCATAGAGGTTTTTGCGTGTACTTTTAGCTTATTTTCAGTGGGGAATGATTTTCCTTTGCATAATACACAATAGTCTATTTATCCATTCTATTGGTAATTGGTATTTGTGTTGCTTTCAGTTTTCTGCTATGCCATTATGAATAATTTTACACATATCCTAGTGCACTTGGGAAAACATTTATTTAGAGTATGCACTGAGCAATGGAATTTCATGGTCATAAATTGTGTATATCTTTAACTTTATTAATAATATCAAACTGTTATCCAAAATATTTGTACCAATTAACAAGCAATTTGTAGACATTCCAGTCCCTATTTTTCCTCATCAAGACTTCTTATTGCCAGAAATTTTGTTTTGTCTGAAAATGGAGGGTGTGAAATGGTATTTCATTTCTATTTTCACTTTCACTTCCCTAAATACTAATGAGATTTTTTTTTTTCAGCGAAAGATTCATCCTGAGCTAACATCTCTTGCCAATCTTCCTTTTTTTTTTCTCCCTCAAAGCTTCAGTGCATAGTTGTATATCCCACTTGTAAGTCCTTCTAGTTCTTCAATGTGAGCTGCTGCCTCAACACGGCTACTGACAGATGAGTGGTGTGGTTCCATGACGGAGAAATGAACTGGGCCACCAAAGTGGAACATGCCAGACATTAACCACCAGACCATCAGGGCTGGCTTGTGAGGATTTTTTTGTTTTTAAATTTGTGAACAATTTGAGTTTGCCTTTTTTCTAAAGTTGCTCTCCAGATATTTTGAATATTTTTCTATTGGGCCATCTGCGTTTTAAAAAATTTTTTGTAGAAGTTATTTATATATTCTGAATTCTAATATTTTGTCAGTTATATGGCTGCCAAAATTATCTCCCAATCTGTAGCTCGTATTTTCATTCTATTTACATATATTTTTTTAAATAAACAGAAGATCTCAATTTTTGTGTCAGGGAATTAATCCTTTATTTCCTTGACAATTTGAATTTTCTGTATTTTGTTTAAGAAATAGTTTTCTACCTCAAAGTCATAAAAAAAATTCTCTTGCATTGTTTCCTAAAAGGTTTTTAATTTTGCTTTTTAAATTAAAGCTTTAATGTACTTGGGATGTACTTTTTGAGTATGGAATGAGTAGAGGTTTTTCCAATTTCATATATTTCCACATGGATATTTTTCAGTACCATTAGTTTTAAAGTATATTCTTTCCCTAATGACCCCTATCACCAAATCTGTGATAAATCAAGTTTCCATGTATCTCTGGAGTTGTGTCAGGTTGATTGATTGATTGATTGATTGATGATTTTTTTATTTATTTTTGCATTGGAATAGTCTATCTCATGCCAATACTCATACTCCCTTAATTACTACAGATTTTTAATAATTCTTTACTTATACCAAGACATTTCCACTCATTATTTTATTTTTTTTCTTTAGGAATATCTTACATATTCTTGGGTCTTTAGTATTCTAAATAAGCTCTAGTATTAGCTTGTCAGAGTAGGAAAAGGAAGGCAGGAAGGAAAGAAGGAAGGAAGGCAGGGACAAAAAGGAAAGGAATTCAGATATTGGGTTTGGATTGACATTTCCACAAATTTATATATTTTAGGAGAGTCACAAATACCAATTTTATAGCATTGAGTCCTCCTATCCATAAATAAAGAATTTCTCTCCATAATTTTGGCCTTTTAAAATGTCTTTCAAAAGCGTTTTATAATTTTCTCACATATTTTATTAGATTTATTCCAAGATTCTAAAGACTATAATAAATTTTCTGATTTTATAATCATATTTTCAATTATTTGCAGCTGGTGCATATAAACATTATTGAGTTTTGTACATTGATTTTATGTCTAGCGACTTGATAAATGCTCTTATTAATTCTAATAATTTCTATGTAGATTGTTTAGGGTTTTCTAAGCATGCAATCATATCACCAGCAGATAATGGGAATTATCCTTCCTCCTTTCCAGTGGTCAGAAATTGTCTTTCTTTTTCTTGACGCGCTGTGCTGCCAGGCTCTGTGTGGCGTAAGTTTGTTAGTGAGGGGCACATTTGTCTTTGTCACGACCCTGGAAGAATGGGTTCAGCAGCTCAGCATTAAGGGTTATCTTTGCTCCAGGTCTGGCAGAGATATCCTTCTAAACTAATTTGCTAAAAGTTTTTGTCAAAAATAGATGTTGAGATGTTTTTATTAGATAATGAATTTTGATATTTTGTATATCGAATGAATTATATTATTTCCCTCTTTTATATTTAATGAGGTAAATAATATTAAAGACTTTTTAATGTGAAACCATCTCGTCATATTAACTATTGCTGAATTCTCTTCAGGATTTACTCTACGTGATAAAATACTGACCTCCCTCCAGGACTTACCTGGCTTGGTCATGCTGGTTATCTTCAATGCATTGCTGGATCTGTCAGGGATTCTTGTGTCCATGGTGGTGAGAGTGACTTGGAACTTTCCTTCATTGTCCTCATTGAGTTTTAGCATTTTCTTTTAGTCTCAGAGAACTAGTTGTAGGGCTACTCCCTCATTTAAGCTCTGGATGGATTTATGGAAGGCTGGAATGATTGTTCCTTGAAAATTGGATAGAGTTCTTCTGTTAAACTCACCTGGTCCTGACACAGACACACACACGCAAATATTTCTCTTTTATCTAAGTTTTCAAATTTATTGGCATACACTTATTGAGAATACCCTCTTAATAACTTTAAAATCCCTTCTGCATTTTAAGCTACACTCCATTTTCAAACCCTAGCTTTATTCAGAGGCTGCAGGAACTTCTGTCCTGTCCTATTTTTCTCACCCCTTTACCTAGATCCTGAACCCCTTGTGCAGAGACACAAATTGTCCACACTCTGACTGCTTTCAGTCTGCTTGTGTGACACTTAAATGCTGACTGAAATCTGGATTCCCTGAAGCTTTGCCACCCACTCTTATGGCGCCTCTTCCCATCTGTCCTCTGAAGCAGGGCCATCTTCAGGCTGAATCACCTCTGAGACCCATGAGTCCTCTAAGTCCACTTCTCACAGTATCTATTTCATCCAGAGGAATAGGTAGTTATAGGCTAGGATTCATTTTTTTCCCTTTCCTGGGCTGTCCTCATCACAAGTGCTAAAAGTTGGCAAGCATGTCTTGGAAATCAAATCAATCCAGGATCAATCCACTCACTTTCTGAGATTCACTCAAATGGCTGGTACCAGGTATGGAACCCTGAGGCTTGTAGTACTGTCCCACCTACTAGTCATCTCATCCCTTGCTTCCTTCCCAGCCTGGACCGCTCTGCTCTCTCCTATGCCGGCAGTGTTGTCTTGTCTGGAAGCTATATTGGTCCATTGCCCAGCCTCCCCTGTCCATCCTGGCCTGTAAGTTTTGAGTGCCCAAGCAACAGCTGAGGATGCCTTGTGGTTCCTTTCCTCATCCAGGGTAGTGAGCTTCCCTCCAGTAGGTCTGAATCCAAGGCTGAAGCTGCCTTAGCCCTATCTCTTCTGTCTTCTGCTCCACTGTTTTGGTCATACTCAGCAGGGAAATGAGCCCTCCTTGAAGGCCATCTTTCCCTCCTTTCTTTTCAATTTTCCTGCAGGAGGATCTATTTTCAACTGAGTGACTGAAATCACTCCACCTTCCAGGACTCTACTTCTTAAGTGGAGTCCTCCTTGTTTGTCTAGGGTCCATCTAAGTGTACTAAGACTCCATGTAATTGGGGCCTTCCATCGCCACCAAACTTTCTTTTTCTATTCCTCAGTCAGTCTTATCTTCTAGCCAAGCCAGACATCCCAAGATCCTATGCACACTCCATGGCCATTTTCCACTTCTTCTAATGTTTATGTTACTATTGCTCAGGTTTGTACTTACTCAGGACATGTTTATTGAGTACCTACAATGTGTTCAACTCTGTGTTAAGCCCTAGAGATATACAGATGAAAAAGAGAGTTGAAGCCTTCAGGGAGTTCAGCATGTGGGTGTGGAGACCGACAAGTCCATAGTCATCTCCCATAGCGCGCGTTGCAGTGTGTGAGGACCATGGAAAGGAAGAGCAGCCAAGAGGGAAGAGGCGAGTGATGGGAAGATTTTCGCATCAAATGAGACCAGGGTGAGACTGGAAATAGGGAAGAGCTGAAATGGGAAAGAAGATGATAGAGAGCAGGATATTTGTGTAACATTACTCTCACATTTATGGTGAGAAATCCAGATTAGAATTGGAATTAGCCTGAAATCTGAGAGGAATTTTGGGCTAATGAAAAGTTAAAAGCTAGAAAAGACAGGAAAAAAGAAGCTCTAACTATATAATATGCAAGCAAATTAGTATCCAGAATATATGATAAGCTCTTAAAGACCAGGAGGAAAAAACAAGCAACAACATTTTTAAAAAATTGATAAAGAGTATAAACAGGCAATTCTTTCAAGAGGAAACTTAAAGGCCATTACAATATTAAAAGATATCTTCTCCTATTAGTAATCTGAGAAATGTTGTTTACATGACATATTGGCAAAG
Organism: Equus asinus; assembly: GCF_041296235.1. Lineage (NCBI taxonomy): Eukaryota > Metazoa > Chordata > Mammalia > Perissodactyla > Equidae > Equus > Equus asinus. Next base: position 65,217,271 of record NC_091793.1, on the reverse strand, counting down.
ATGAAATAAGTACAATAATAAATGTTGAGAAATTAAAGCTCTTATATTTCTGGAAGTGGGTGTAATTTTGTACAACTGCTTTGAAGAATAATATAACAATTTCTGATAAAATTAAAAATACACATATATTACAACCCAGAAAACTTGTTTCTGGATATACTCACACATATACACAGGGATGTTTATTGAAATGTTATTTTTAATAGGAAAAAAATAAAGACAGCTTAAATTCAATGGGAAGGTGGATAACTAGAATGTGGAATATTCATATGATCAAAAACTAAAACAAAGCTTTAAAAGAATGGGTTAAATCTAGATGTATGGTTGTGGGCAGATCTAAATATCAATTTTTACAGGAGAAAACATGTTGCAGAATGATATGCATGTTATACCATTAATTTAAAGTTTAAGTATATTAAAAATGATATGTTTCATGACTAAAACATAAAATGTGCTGAAAATAAGCACATCAAATTCACACTTATATAAGACTACTCAGGATGGTGGTAAAAGGCTCTTTTCTGATATCAGTAAGGTCTTCCTTCATAAAAAAAAAAAAACAGAAGCAAATATGAAAAATAGTAGATATTTACTTATTTGGAGTAGTGAAAACTTAGTGCTTATTATATTATTCTCTGTCTTTCTCTAGTTTCTGGTTTGTAAAATGATATGAAGGAAGGAAGGGAAAAAAAGAAGAGAAGAAAGAGAGAAAAATCAAAATTTTAGATGAATTCTAGCATTTTTGTCTTGGCTGGCAAGTCAGGGTGAACTTAGGGAGATGAGATCAGAGAGGCGGATAAGGGAATGGTGGAGGGTCAGAGGCCCATACTGAGGAACTGTGATTTTACCCTAAAGGTAATGGGGGCCATTGGCTACTTTTAAATATGGGAATGACGTAATCCAGTTTTTAGTTCTTCCCTCATCAGGAACCATCAGTCGGAGAGTGAAACAATGGTAGATGCTGCTTTGTTTGCTGTGTTTCCGTAACTTTTAACGCTGACTTACAGTTTTATAGAGTCAAGCTTCATTTTGCTTTATAAAACTCCAAATGACACTGGAATTCAGAAATTTCTGAAAAAAATTAAGTTTGGAAAATGTGCTTCTTTTTCTTTTATTCTCTCCTTCTCTACGTTCCTTTCTATAGCAATCATTTCAAAATGAGTCAAAAGTCATTTGCGTTACTACTTTTAATTTTCTTTTAAAAGCCTACTCTTTAACATAAGATTGTTTAATGTTGGTTCACTGCTAGGCAAATCACAAAGTAGCTTTCTCTTAAGTTTATGAGAATTAAAAGAAAAAAAGGAGGAAGATCAAATTTTGGTAAAAATCCAATGATATTTGCTTAATTTTGTGTGAAATAATTTATCTTGGTCAATTTTTAAGTTTCCTTCTCCTCCAATGAATACCTGAGGTCCACATATTTCTGGAAACATCTTTCAACCCATTTCACCTCTAGAGGGGACCATTTTGGATCTTTTTCATTAGTCATGGAGGAAAGAGTCTAGGCACATGCCTTCCAGGGGTTGGCGGACTGAGGAGATAAAGACTCGAACCTCACCCTTCTACGTCACATCAGTGCAAAACAGTGTGTGACACTGCTATAATTTCTTTAAAGATAACTAAATTGGAGTGACAGATCAAAATCCTCAGGGAGAAACTGCTAGAGCTTTTTCTTAAGTATATGCACTACTTACAAACCCAGCCAAAAAAGACAAAAACAAGATTGAAGTGTAACAATTTATAATAATTATGGAAATCATATTAATGAAACAGCTAATCAGAAGATATTTGACCATCATTGACTTTTGAAAAGGAAAAAGAATGAGCAATTACTGAATCCTGACAATAAGCTAAGTCTTTTTATATGCTACCACATTTAATTTTCCTCAAAACAGTCATATTAAGAAAGGGTAATTATCTCATTTTATGTCAAAGAAAACAAAGTTCAGAGAGGTTAAATCGATTATTCAAGGGCATGCATCTGAAACTCTGCTTCTTTTCTACCAGTATCTCATGGGGCTCACCATTCTGCAATACAGAGGAATGCATGGCCTCCTCCAGAGACTCACAGTTGAGTTGGAGAGACAGACAGTAACTATGCTGCGAAGCAATCAGTGACAGGAGCCACCCACAGCCTAGTTCCAAAGCAAGGAACAGAAATGCCATCAAGGTCCTCAGAAATGGAGCAGAAGAGAAGAAGTATTAGAAATTGATCCAGAAGATTAGGATTTGTATACTTCCATTTGTTCTCAAATAGCTACAATATAGGCCTACAGAAGCAATATTTCAAGACACATTCCATATTCCACAGTGTTGTTTCATCTTAAGTATCAAAATTGGCAAAGAATTGTAGACTCTGTCCATTATCTTCATCATTAATTTTGTTTTGCTTTTTGTTTTTCTGTGTTCCCAAAACAATGTTTGTATAATTGAGATCTGATCCATTTATGAAAAGAAGCTTCTTGGAGCATATTTTAAAGATCTGTGTTGTAATGTAAAACAGTCTGATGCTATTTCAAATATTAGTATAATTATGTGTATGCCCTAAATTTCTGGAGAGAACAAATATGAAAAATATTAACATAATCATTTAAAACTATTTCTAAAATCAAAGTAGAAGAATGTATTCTATCACTTAGTTATTGTCCCTGTAGTTCTAGACTGATGCTTCTCCCAATTTCCTATTCTCAATAGGACTGTCTCAATGATAATCCAAAATTGCCATTAGAGCTACACTGAAATGAATTGTGGGAGTGTCAGCGCAGCCTCACAAAAGTGATTCAATGGCCATTCTCAGAGCTTTCAGGAGAAGGCCTTGATTTTTTTTTTTTTTAAGGATCGGCACCTGGGCTAACAACTGTTGCCAATCTTTTTTTTTCTTCTGCTTTATCTCCCCCAACCCCCCCGTACACAGTTGTATATCTTAGCTGCATGTCCTTCTAGTTGTGGGATGTGGGACGCCGCCTCAACGTGGCCTGACGAGTGGTGCCATGTTCGTGCCCAGGATCCGAACCCTGGGCCGCTGCAGCGGAACACGCAAACTTAACCACTGGGCCACGGAGCCGACCCCAGGCCTTGATTTTTACATGCTGACTTTATGTCCGTATCTCTCCAGTAGTGTAAAGCTAAAGAATAAAAACTATCATGTGGGTTTTTGAGAAGGAGCCAACTTGTCAGATGAGGGCTAGGCTTGCAAGGAAGAGGGAAGAGCCAGCTTTAGGAGCAGAGGTCACACATCAGCATTCCAGTTAGTCCCGAGGCAGATAGAATGTGAGGGTCCACAGCCAAGTTGTTTAGGAAGACCCTCGAAAGCCAAAGTAAACTCCTGTGGAGGTCAGGAAGTTCAGTGAGACACGGTGCACCTGGATCTCCAGCGTCTCAGGAAATAAAATGTCAAGTTTTAAGAAGGGGAAACCATTTAGATGGAGCCTCAGAAGCAGAGGCGGTACAGTGGACTCAACCCTAAGTCAGATACCATCCTCCTTTCATCTCTTCTGTGTGTCATGTTGGCTCTGTAGACCCTGAAAATATAGCCATATGTGTGCTCAGGATAATTCCAAATTCCAGGTAATAAAATCTCTGAAAGGGCTTGGATGCAATCTCCCTTTGGAAGTTTTAGTAGTGGACCTTTAGTCCCTGTTTGGTGATTAAGCTAAAGTTTGGTTTGGATATACTCTGATAGATATTGTAATAATGCTTGGCAGAATGTATGTCGAAATCATTTGAATTTTTTCTAAACATTCCAAGATTGCAAGATTGGTCAAGAGATTGAAAGCAAATGGAGAGAATGGACTGAAGCATCTGGGGTCAATTCTGTAGAATGGTAATAAGGTACTTAATGCTAACAGATGTTGGACAGATTTAGTCCCCTTCCTGGCTCTATGACCTTGGGCATGTTACTTAAATGTTCCAAATGTGTTTCCTTATGAAACCAGGACAATAACTCATAATTAGTATTAGGGGCGGTCAATGAACGAATTTACGTAAATCACCTGTCACAGCGGCCCGTTGTCTAAATTCAATAAATGGTGTATACTCTTGTAATGACGGCAGTTATAGCCACTAGAACAGTCTACATATGGCCTACATCACAATACACTTGTGAAAGGAAGGGAAACTTTGTCTATATAATGCCCAGGTTGATAATCTCCCCTTCTCCTCATCTACCATTCCTTTTTCTTCCATCATGGGGCTAGGACAGCTTTACCGCAACTCTCTCTGTGTGCTACCACAAGAGTTAGTTAAATTCCAGGGCTCTGAGTTGGGCCAGTGGAAGCAGTTACATGAAATAGTAAAGTAAGAGAAAGCTAGAAGAGAGAGGCCACCAGCATTCAGGGCTTTGCTGATCCGAGTGTGACTTGTGAACCAGCAGCATCAGAGATCTAGGAACTTGATCCTGAATCAGAATCTGCATGTTATCAAGATCTCCTTGTAATCCATGCTCTCAATAAGATTTGAGAAGCACTGTTCCAGGAAGAACTTCAGGAAATCAAAAGCAGATGCCTGGGCCATAATAGGTGACAGAAGCCACCAGAATGTTATAATGGGGTGAAGTATTACAGGGAGATGACCAAAGTAGGGAATTCATCAGAGTCTACCTCCTTTGAAGGAACAGGCACAGCAGGAAAAAAAAAAATGCTGTCTAGTCCAAACATCAATAGATACCAAACAAGAGCAAATAACTAAATTTTTTCAAATTGTAATTATTCATGTAGAATTTGCCCAAGTCTATTTGGAAATATATTACAGTATTTAGTATCAAATGGCATGCATTCACATTTTCCTAGTACTCTAAATTTATTTCCCAATTAAAATTCCATTTAAACAAACCAGAATCCCTTCTTAACACATTATACTGATGCTAAGGAGCTGGGTTCTGTGAACCAATTCATTGAAATACCCTTGAGGAATTCTGTCTGGAACTCTCAGACCAATGCTGTGCGTTAAAGCTTTTATTTTCTTCATTCTGTCTTTTCTCTTCCAAGGCTTGACTCATGACCACTTGAGATAGTGCTGAAGCTGACAGAGAAAGTGAAAATCCTCTGCCTTCTTGCCCAGAGGAAATGTGTGGCAGGAGATTTCCAAGCTGTGCTGTCATCAGATCTAAACTTAACCTTGTTCAGGAAAAGAACCCTTAACTTTCAAACCAACTGCTTGTCAGGCCCATTCAACTTGCAAAGTACAATGTTGAGGGATGTGGAGAAGGAAGAAAAAATAGCAATGAATGCATTTCACTTTGAGGTTATTGAGATTGGAAATGATGACTTCTCATGTTTTGCAATGACATTAAAGTGCAATGTCTTGGTTCACGGGCACTTACCACTCTCTTCATCTCCATTAATCTTTGCTCACAGTTTTGAAATACACCACTTTCTGTCTTGAGCAATAAAATGAAAATTTCCCAGGGTTATAATTGCTTTCCAGTGTGTCTTTTCTCATATTATTTGATTGCTAAAGATTTCTTCCAAAATGGGAGATACTTAGTGAACACAATACAATGTATTTTCCTGTTATTTTTAATCTATTCATGCATAATTTGAAGGGTTGGTTAGGAGAAAAATGGAAATTAAACTCATCTGACCGTGACAGATTTGCAAACTCTGAATACAACTCAAACTTTATTGACGCTTTTAAATTACAGCACCAAATACCTGGACATGTCCATATAACATTTAGAGCATTTTATATCTTCATAGCTAGAGCCAACATTTGCTTAAGAATCACAACTGCAATTCAGGATGAGCGCGAAGAGCATTTTACAGAGAAAAGTAGAACATGCTGAAGCATTTTGCTTGGAACAAGCTTTTATTTTTAGCTTGTCCCCAAAAAATCATTATCTAGAAGCCTGAAATGCCTAAAAAAATCATTATTTTTGAGTGCCTGGTAGGTCATTTCATAGAGTCCCACAGGATCATATTTGATGTCAGATGGGTAAGCTCTCTGGACCACAGAAACAATTGGTGGAATGCATTGTCTGATGGAACCTACCCCTTTCTCTCTCTTCTGGTGAGCAAACATTTTCTAAAGTACAGAGTTTTAACAAATGGCATATTGCAGTTTGATCCAACAAATTATATCAAGGATTTTTTATTGAGTAATATAAAAGGTAGCATTTCCAAAATTGAAATCTGATAATCTGAGGATCTCAAAATATCTGTTTCTAATAAATTAAGGTCTTCTCTCTAGTGCCTTAGCTTGGATAAATTTTGTATGAGTAATGGCATACAAAAGAATGCCAAAACAAGAAGGGTCAAATTTGGGACTTAGCTCTGAACTCTACCTGGTTCCCTCCCTTCCAGTGAGAAAAGTCTTTTTAGAAGATAATAAACACATAAAGCAGAATCATCTATCATTGATTAAAGGGAACCAGCTGGTAAGTGGGGACCACCCATGCCAGTTTATTGACCACCCCTGCCTAGTTCCCATCCCCAAAATGTGGAAAGCCAGACTGAGAGAGGCCTAGTGATATATTAAAGGGGATGGTCACTGGGAGCTGCAAGAGTTTTCACTTCACAATTTTAGAATTCAAATTTATGCACTCTCTAAACATTATTTCCTTACTCAAAAATCTTTTCAGAGGCCTGCTGGATAATTATAATTATACTGTTATAGTTACCATTAATTGAGCACTTTTTATGTGCCAAGTACTGTTCTCTCAGTGGGTGGGTTGTGATATTTCTCATTTGTCACAGTCCCCCTGTGGAGATCTGACATCACCATCTCCATTTTCCAGGGAGCAGCACAGAGAGGGAATGGATTTGCCTAAGTTTACCAAGTCAGTCAGTGGAACAATAAAATGTACCAGCAGGCTGTTGGGACCCACAGCTGTGATTTCTTCTTCACTTCCCACTTTCACACCTGTCGTCGCTTGCACACTCAGAGGTTTATCACAGGCTCCCCTCCATATTTCCAGATTTATCCCAAACGCTCTCAGAGCCTTGGTTTCTTTACCCATAGAAGGAGGAGGTGTTTGAGCCTAGAACAAGTACTTTGGAGAGAAGATGACTTTGCCTTCCCAGGTAATACCTGTATGATATTGATAACTGTGGTCCTCATCTGTCAGAGTCACCATAATGTCTGTCCTATCTGCCTGAGATGATTTTTTCCAAGACAAATAAAGAAGGTATTTGGAAATCACACTCATATAGAAATATGAATAATCTCATCAAAATCCTCCTCAAGTACTCACAGTCTTGATTTCACTCGCCTGAGTGACTCGGGCAAACAAGTCTCTTTACTTTTGCCCAGGTATTTCCCATTTTAGAATTCTGCCCAGTTCCCACCCAGATTTTTAATCCCAATTGAAGATTGTCCTCCATTTGTCTAAAATTCTATTTAACAGATAATTATTGAGCAACTTATCTGTGATCACCACTGTGCAAGGCAATGAAGATGGGAAGATAAATGAGACACGGTCTCTGCCTTCAAAGAGCTTGAGGTCTGATGTGTGACAATAACATAAAAACAAAAGCCCATCACAATGCTGGGCCCAAAAGACCTCAAAGGAGGAAGTAGTTCTCCCAGCCTGGAGAGAGCAAGGCATACTTCTAGAAGCATTTGCATCTTGTGCAATGAATAGGAATTGATGGGTGGGCAAGAAGAAGGTGATGTTGGGGGCATTCAGGACAAAGTCAAATACAGAGAGGCACAGAGCTGTGACACAGCATGCCAGTAAAGCTGCCATTAAATTGGCAAGTCTGAGCACAGACTGAGAAATAAATAGTGACAGTCTAATTGTGAAGGGATATGGAAAGACAAGGAACTAGAATTTTATTCTGAAGGCACAGGAACTACCTACCTCAGGTTAATGTGATGTTTCTTTTTTCCTGAATGTAGTCCTCATTGCTTACATCTCTTTGGGCAATTAAAAATGTATCACTTTATAACATCTTATGACTTTCCATTATATACATATGGTTTTTACTCTCATAACACTACGTATTATATTTACCTAAAAGAAAGATGACGAGTATTAACCGTAATTTGGAAATCATTTTAATATGTGACAATTCATCATCTCTGTTTTGTTTGATTTACATTTATTAATTTTAGAAACTGGTTTGTGAGCTTCCCAGGTCTCTATGAGAACAAAATAGAGAATTAGGGAAACCAGAAATGTTGAAGTTATTCTTCATTCTTACCTCCTTGTCAATTCACCAGGCAATGATGATTCTTATGTAACTAAATTTCCTTACCTTCTCTCCATTCCAATTGCCATTGTTTTAGGTCAGGCCTTTGCTATCTCTTCTTCAAATTTTCTCTAGGCCTTGATTGGGTCTTGCTGTCACCAGCCTTCTATCCGCACTACCCTATCCCTATCATGACCCTCACCATGCACGCACACACATACATGCTCCATCCTCCACGCTGAAACCAGAGCAAACTATCTAAAATACAAATTGGTATGACTCTCTCACCCAATGCAACGTTTTTCAGGTTTTTAAGCTTATGATCTAAAAACACAAACATGGCAAGTCTTATTTTAATATGTCAAAAATTTTAAAATAAATCAAATATAAGGACAAGAAGGAAATCCAAACATTTTCTACAGCCTCATCCCTTGTAATGCTATATAAGAGCTGTGTTTCCTGATTCCCTTAAGACTCCCCTGTCTATGAACCAGATATCATGATGTCTGGCACATTGTGCTTAAGAACTGTTTATTGAATACAAGAAAAAAAATGTGATGAAACTTCGGAAGTATGCTGTATTTGGTATGGGGTATATGTAACGCATAAATAGAATAGCTCTTGGTACAGAATTATCCTATGAATTCTGAAAAGCTGATAAAGAAGCAGTGTTAAAACCATTTGGATGGGAAAAATCTACAAGATATAGTAGAGGGTATAAGACATCGTTTTTCAAAAGCAATGGCTGGAACTGGACATGATGAGCTTGAATCTAAGAAAGAAAGAATGATCGAAAATGAGAGGAACTCATGTGTATCCAGTTATGTGCCAATCATTGGGTTAAATATTTTACATGAATTGTCTCTTTTTGTTCTCATAACAAGCCTGGATATAGTTATTATCCCCATTATACATAGATAAGACTGAGATTAAATAACTTCCCAAAGGACATATAATTAGCAAGCTGTAGAGTCAGGATCTGAATTCAGACTGGGCTGGGATCCAAAGTCTGGACTCTTTCCCAATATACTACAGTCTCCAACTAGTCCAGAAACACACACACACGTGTACACAAGCACACACACGCACAGACACAGCTAGATTATGATCTTGAAGGACTACTGCTTCTGCCTCTAGGCTGGCATTATTTTATCATCTATGAAGACCAATAAAGATCAATATTTGTTCAAATTATCAGTACATGTTTATCCTAACCACTCATAAATGGTTGGTGTTGACCTCATTGGATTGTGCTATCAGCCAGCTGGCCAGTCCCCAGCTCAAGCCTATCTTTTTAATCAGGCATTTTTCCTAAATTCCAATGAGCAGATTGATGACACACAGAGATTTTAGTGTTTCCCTTAGGAACTCTATGCTTAGACCCACTAAAGATGAAGGTTTTATGAATGTGTTCAGATTGTTTGAGCTGCATTGAAGATCATGATCTCCTGAGTAACCAGGATTTTCAGTGTAGTTCAGAACCACTCAATGAAGGAACAGGCTTAGCTAGTGAAAGTTTAGTTCCATTGTATTGGAAAAGAATAGATGTCTACAGAGAAAGGCACAGATCTAGAAAAGAAATCTTCAACTCTGATGAGCACTGAATTGACAGAAACACTATCTTTACAATTCTTCAGTTGTCTTCTCTCCTTCATTTTAATCTTTCATGCATAATCATTTAAACAATGCACTTTTTAAGTAAAAAGACATCATCTCTACTTTTAATTTTTTAAACCTTTTGTCGTATTTTTCCCATTTTCCTGATCTTATCCTTATATACATCCCATTCATTCATTTATTTAGCTTTGCTTAAAAACTTAATGAATTATGAAACTTATTTGGCACTGTACTATGTAATGGTGTGTGTGTGTGTGTGTGTGTACGCGCCCACATGTGTATATTATGCGAAGTGTTGATAGGTGGGGATGGGAGGAGGACTACGGGGATGTATGAAAACAAAATTAGATTCAGGGAAATTTTTTAAATAGGTAAAATTTGTTCAAAGATTTGCTTTTTTCTTATCAGTCTCTTCTAAAACCCTCCAAGGTAATCTAGTCACCACTCTCAGCTTCTCATATTCCAGAATTTTCTAACTATTTTCATCTGTAAATCTTACCTTTTCTACTCATCAAAGAGTTTATGCCTTCTAGATAACGCAGTTAACTTATGACAGACCATTCATGAACCTGAGGGTTTAATAGCTTTAGCATTTTTGAGTTTAGACACTGTTAGAATGATGCTTTTGGGGGACATAATCCCAGGCCTCTGACTGAATCTGATCAGCACAACAGGCCCCTTTCTCCTGACCTCTGCTTGTTGGACCTCACTTTCTGACTCTGACCAGCCTGTGGCCCCATCAATGACACACTGGCCTTATGCTCAGCTTAGACCTGTTATATGCTAATAACTCCCTCTCTTTGTTCTTTCCTTTTCATGATGCCACCTCTGGAAGCCAAATTTGAGGCTGACATATCTAGTAAATCTTGATAAGGAAACATATTGAAAGTAGGGTTTAACGAGAGTAGAGTCCAGTGGAAAATGGAAGAGACTGTTGTAAAAATCATAACATGATATTTGAAAAGCCTGAATTAGGATCAAGTAGTGAGAAAGACAGAGAAAAAGAAAAGTGAGTATAAATCTGAGAAATTTTTCTAAACCAAAAGAAAAACATGATAGGACTTCTTCATTTTTTCAGTGAATGAGGATTTATTGAACACATACATAGTTCCATATACTAAGTACTGTGAAAAAAAAAAATACTTGCTCAACATGATGCTTTATGTTCCCCAAATTATTAGTACATCATATGCCTCAAAGATGAGGAGCTTAAGAAACATTTGCTAAATTGGATTAAGTCATTGATAAATTAATTTTATGGGTAAAAAAGAAAAAAATAATAAAACAAAACAGTTAGTAGTGAACCCAAATTCCTAATTTGAGACTCACAAAAAAATATCATCAGAGACATTACGGGGAAAAAAAGGATTAATCTGAGAGCAAGCAATTCAGGGAAGCGTATTTGGAGCCATTGAGTTTTGGCTAAACTGTGGGACATCCACACAAAAATATTGAAAATCCAAGAAGGAAAGCACTAAATTCATGCAAGATAATCAAATGGGAGACTGGCCCTGGCAGTCTGTGATTCATTCCTGCCATCATTTCAAGGATTTGAAGTAGTTTTCAGAAGGACGATGTACAAAGAGTCACACTGACCTTGGTTGAAAGCCCAGTTTAGGCACTGATAGAGTGTGAAATGGACGAAGAAACTTGCAGTTTCCTCATCCGTACAATACGGATGATGGCCTCCCCCTTGCTGTGCTGCGGTGACTGCTGACAACCTAGACATCAGAGGCACTTAAAGAATTATGACTGCAGCTGCTGCCTTGTTATCGTGCTATATTGGGTTTGATTGTGATGTAGTCCTAGCAAGCCACTTATAAGTGAAGGTCAGTGCCTCCAAATCAAATCTTTCCTGAAATTTTGAATAGAATTGCTATAAAAGCCTGGAAGGAGTCCCAGCCCATTTGTGAATCCCTAAACAGGACTAGCCCCTCTTCCGGATGTTCCTGCAGCTGCCGCACCCTCATCTGTCCATCACCAATCACTCCTGCAGTACAACGAGTAGTGTGTCCATCTCCACCGTCTTTGAGGATTTGCTTTACTATCTTTAAAGCCTGATAGGAACTCTAACATGTAGAGTGTGCTCCATTCCAGTTTATTGATTGAACAATAACCCCTGTCATTTAGAGCTGAGGCATCTGTAACTCAGAAAGGTAAAATAAGAGCACACTCCCAGCAAAGATAGAAGGTCCAGGATTCCTAGATCCCAAGCCAAAGGTTTTTTGCATGTAATTGTTCATAAACATAAGGAGCTTTTAAAGGTATATACATATTGGTTGTCTTTCAACCCAAAGCGGATCTTGGCTTCTTGAGCTCAGGGTCTATGTCTTTGACTTGAATTCTGTCTTCCCACAGCAAAGAGCACAACCAGGTGTATCCAGCAGGTGATCAAAGACCCAGTACTGCATTAAGCTGGAGATGAACGTCAGGGTAGAGAAGGTTTAACCTTCTTTTCACTACTTGTTTTAGAGAGCTATGTTTCTTGGTCTGCTCATTATGAAGTAATTTATCTTTTAGTATTTCATGGTGGAAAACGGGGACAGGGTCAGATTCAAGAGTAATATTAGAGTATTTATTTTTGTTGTTGCTAAGTGAAATTATAGGTAACAAGTGGAAAAAATAAATGAAGGTAAAAGCATGAGTTGTCACTTCTAAGCACTGTTGTAGGCACTACACAAAATGCATGTTTTATGTCTTTTAAACAAAGTAGGCCATTAAATGTGCAATGCTAAGAGGAATTTTATCTTACCTATAAATACAAGTGAATCTTTTAAGCTCCAAATCCCCATATACAATTTACTGTGGTAATCAAGATGATGCTCACAATTTAACTTCAGGACCATCTGTAACTCTATTGGTATTTTAATAATAATAAATAAAAGTATATGTTGGCAACAAAAATTGTTAAAGTAGAATCATCTTCAAGAGTCAATGATAATTTCTAAGAAGCTGTGTAAATATCGTGTTTATTCAGAATTCTCTCTTGTGCCTTTACCTTTTAATTAACGTGAAAGAAGACCTTTAGTATTTAACTGTACATATATATTGAAGAACAAATTATCCTCACTTCTTCAGATTCAAAATATCAAATAAAATGCTTGACTTGGGTTTCTACACCATCATTAGTGAGGAAAGAAATGTGCTTTTTTTTTTCCCTCTTCTTACATTTTTTCTTTCATCTTTCCTTTACTGTTTTTGTTTTTGTTTTTTTTCCAGTAGGTAGGAGAAATTGTTAAAAGAAAAGATAAGTAAGACAAGAAAAATTTAAAAATTCAAATTTCTTTGAAAATTATAGACACTTCTTCAATGTTTTCCTGTTAAAACAAACATTGTGAAGGATAATATAACTAATGGTTACCAAACTTACGCACAGGTGGCAGGTAACTGACCTACTGGTCACCATCTGGGAGTGAGGAAACCTTGTTTCAGTCCTGGCTCGTCCACTAATTAACTGAATAATCCTGAGCAGTCCCGTCATCTCCCTAAACGCTGAGGTCTTCATCTAGAAAGTGGAGAGCTTGATTTCCACAGTTTCAGGGGTTCCTCCTGGCTTTGATATCCTCCTAATCTATGAATGTAGAGCTAAGCCATTTTCATGTAGGATTGGAGTTGTTCAAAGAACTGAAAGGGAAGAACTGATGTACTTTTGGTCGTATCCGTAGGTGTGGATTTTCTCTGCCTGTGGGTGGCGTAGGGTAGGAGGTGGCCTTTATATTATAAAGGAAACAGTAAAGATGGCAGTAAAGCTATTTGTTGAAGAAAATGGAGAATAATAAATTACACGTGAATAGGAATTTACATTTTGTAAATAGTCTTTTATTTTCATCTGATTTTTGCAGCAAATCTTTTAGAGAATAGGCCCATGAATAATCTTTTTAAGAGCATATTTTGAAAATATTCTACTATGCCAATGCATCTGTAACCGTAGTTTTTTCTGGAAAAATGATTCTTGGGAAAATCATGATAGTCTCTCTCAAGTTGTGTGTTCCACTGGAAGCCTAATGTTTAATCCCTCAATATTTTTTTCCCAAACTTCAAACGTCTCTCTCCCCACCCGAGTTTCTTCATTCTTTCGTCTTTCCTCATGTAAATACAGATAAACATCCACACACAATTTTGGAGAAACCCACGAATGGATTTAGTGTTGTAAGAAGCACTGTCAGAAGGCTGAGATGTATGTGGAGCCTAAAATTTAACAACAACATGGGTTTGCTTATTTAAAGCCTGCAGGAATGGTGGAGCAGATGGTGCTTTGTTTCTTTCCTTCCCAGCCATGTGCTTGGTGTGATCTGGGGCCAGTCTCCACAAGGCTGCGAGTCTGCAGAGCGGGAGGACTGCCCTGTGCAATGTTGTCCCCACTCTCCGGTGTCTTCACCCTTTTGTTTCCTCTTTACATCACATTCTCCTTCTCAGCTGGTCAGTTGTAAACCTTCAATGCAAAAGAGCTATCCATGACACCAATTGTTGGGCAGGTTTTGTAACTAGAAATGAGATGCCAGAAAAAAGTTGTTGAAATGGTTGCTCTCAATTGCAGCAGATATTATAGACAGTTCATATTCGGCTTCCTGTTCTCATTCTGTGCTCTATCCTTTAAAGGAGGACTCTTTCCATCTATTCTCACTGCACCTTTAAAATGATTCTCTAGCTGGATGTGGCAAAGATGACTCTCTTCATTGTGTAGACAATGGAGATACAGCGTAGTGCGTTTGAATGTATTATCTGGAGTTACCACGGCAAGAGAGGAAGCCAATCTAGAATGGCGATCTCCTATCTCTAGCCCTCCTGATAGTTTCTACTATCCCAGGCTGTCCCAAGTCATGATCTAATAAACAAAACAAAACAAAATAATTATTGCTCTCATTTATGCTAGATCATTTCTCCTCTTCTTTAAGAATAGGACACGTGTCTAAAAATTATACACACTTTGGGTTTAGAATGGTTCTATAGACAAATTTTTAATTCACCGTGGCTAGGGGTAATTTGGTTAGAAGTCTGGTCTAGTTTCAGTTGAAGTGACATTGTTGGGTTTGCTCATGTGACAAAGAGATGGCAGAGGGAACCATCTGTTAGCTGGGAAAGAGAGTGGTCTTTCTTCCTTTCTGATTTGAAATTTTCCCATTCTTATCAGTTTTAGGGATAGGAGAGCAAAATTCAGGCATCTTCTCTAAAAGCCACAGTTACAATGTACAGTGGACAATGTACAATGGACCCCTAAAGAAAGGAGTCTGAAGAAACTCCTCTGGACCTTTCCACTAGCACAGATTGTTTTTAATAAAGTTACTAACTTCCAAAGTGGGAATATTGACTTCACAAACTAAGACACAAAGAAGGCACATTTCAGAAGAGGAAATGGACACTGGGGAAAATGGCAACTGGTGTCCTGAAGCCAGGGAGCTTCAGAGGCATACTTCTCCCTGAGGCCAGTGCCTTATGAAGAAGGGGCCTGCACAGGGCCGGAGGACACGAAAAGATTACTTGTCTGAACATTTGGACAGTTGGATAGCCATTTTATTGGCTTGGATGTGACCTTGGTGAAACTCTCCTAAACTTTTCCATCAGTTTATTTATTTGTTTACATGTTTATATTTTCAATGATCTCATCTCCTTGAGGTCCGAGATTCAATTTTACTCAAATCTATCCACAAAGACTATCCAAGGTCAAGCAGGACCTTATAAATATTTATTGGACTAAATTAAATTGAAACAATTAGGTCACATATTTCTACTTAGGGAAAGAATAGGATTAGGGACACAATAGTCAAAAATGTCGTCATTGACACATAATAAGAACCTAATAAAATGGTAGCATAGTTTTATACATGTTATATATTTAAGAAATACATAAATACTATAACAAATATGGTACTTTATATTCAAAAACATCTTAAGTTTGCTCGTGAAAGTGGGTATCAGAAGGGTTAAGAGTTGTTGGGAAGTGGTGGAAGGATTGTTATCTGAAATTGGAGGATAGTTGTACCCAGATGTGGATATGTGAGGCACATAGCTATGAAGTGTGATACTATGTGGTGTTTGATGTGTGTTTGTATATAGGTATGGCATATTCCTGTGGGGCTCAATTCCATTGGGTTCAATTTTCTGCATTCCCCTGATGTCTCCTGATGATGAAGCAGGCATAAACTAATGTAAGATTTGCATTGTTCAAATTATTTCCTTATATATAAATATTGTAACAAATTTACGGTTCCAAGCAAGTGGGTTGTTGGTGTCTGTGTACCTCCTCTTACCTGCATCTTATTCCAGGAATAAAGTGTCCCTGAGCTCTGCTTTCTATTTGTGGAATGACCGTAACTGCTGAGCTGCCTTTGCTGTGATTTTATGCTATTTTTTTTTTCAGTGAGGAAAAAAAAGGAACTGGCACTGTTTTGTGTTTGTCAAGTACCTCAAAATATTTTTCAAACATTTGTGTTTGGGAAAAGCTCAAAATATACTTTGCCAGTTCATTTTGTAACACATTTAACAAACAAAAATTTAATCCTTATGTTTCTCATTAATTTTCCTGCAATTAGATGAAATACTTCTTTGTAAGAATTTGCTAGATAAACAAGCAGTCTCATAAACTTACATACATTTTCTTTTAAAAAAATGTCAAATCAACTCTTCCTGAGAGCTTTTAACATCATGAAGTTTACCCTCAAACTGAGTGACACATTTCAATTTAGTTTTGAATGATGTATGTCTAGATTTTATGCAGTCACTTTTCAGTGTCCTATAAGATCAATTGTGTACAAAATGGAAAAATAAGAAAAGAGTATTGGTACTGTTACCTAGACTGATTCCTTCCTTTCTTCCCTCTTTCCTTCTTTTCCTCCCTCCTTCCTTCCCTCATCATGCCATTCTTTCAACAAACCTTATTGAAGCCCTATTATGTACAAAATACATTGCTAACATTCCAACAAAGAGTGTGCCACTTAGTGAAGATACAAACAAATAAAATGAATGATCACGAGACACTTAAATGATCAATATGCTATGTGAAGAGCAGGGTCCTACATGAGACTGGATGGTCAGGGTGTCAGTGTCAATCTGGAGGAATATATCTATGTTGTCAAGACCGCATCTCTGGGCATGGCCCCACCTTGCTGCACATGTGGACAACTTCAAAGAAGCCTTAGAAAGCATACCTACCACATTAGGGAAGGCTGGAAGTGTAGCTACTGATGTGAATGTGATATTCAAGATTGTACAAGATTGAGGAGTATTTTCTACAGCTTCGTGGAATAGGAAAGAATTATTAGAACTAGTAACTCATTTTATAAAGACTTTTAGACAATTGAATGTCAGACATTCTGAATTATTCTCTCTCTCTAAACACAACTATCACAAGAGTCCCGAGGTTCTGAAGACGGGAGAGTAGTGAAACAATGTTTCCCCTTTAATAATCTTCTTTCTTATAGAATAAGCTTGAAAGCCATAACTTGAAGTTTTGTTCAAGTGGTTGATTAAAGGAAATGATGGATAGCTGGGCATTTGAGTTAGGCAAATCTGAGTGAGAATTCTGGCCACACTATTTTCTAGTGTGGTAACCTTGGGCAAACTTCTTATCATCTCTGAAATTCATTTTCTCCAACTGTGAAAGAAACTTATACCTGTCATTCAGGGTTTTGTGAGGAGTAGATGAAATAGCACATGGAAACAAGTGGTACTGGCATTGTTCAGAGCAAGCAGTTAATAAATGATAGTGGTTAATGCCATGATTCCTCTCTTTATGGAATATCTCTTGCTGACAGAATTTGCTTTCTCTCTCTCCCATTGTTTTAGACAACTGTGATGACCCGTTAGCATCCCTGCTCTCTCCAATGGCTTTTTCCAGTTCCTCAGACCTCACTGGTACTCACAGCCCTGCTCAACTCAATCGAAGAGTGGGTGAGTAGGATGAACAAAATCTAAGGTTAAGTGCTGTATGTGCATGCAGTGGATACGGGGAAGAAAGCAAGCACCTCAGTACACGGGGATCCTACCCGAAAGCAGTCTTCAAAAGAAGGATGGGGAGAGGGAGGTCACAGTGGGATGAAACTATGTTCCCAGAACATAATGGATATTTACATTATGATGACTCTTGTTCCCCCATCCCATGTGATTATTCTTGATGATCATAAGAGGACTTTGTGAAAATAAGTTTTTAAAAAATATTTGCTGGGGCCGGCCCGGTGGCGCAGAGGTTAAGTTCGCACATTCCGCTTCAGCGGCCCGGGGTTCGCTGGTTCGGATCCGGGGTGCGGATATGGCACCGCTCAGCAAACCATGCTGTGTCAGGCGTCCCACATATTAAGTAGAGGAAGATGGGCATGGATGTTAGCTCAGGGCCAGTCTTCCTCAGCAAAAAGAGGAGGATTGGCAGCAATTAGCTCAAGGCTAATCTTCCTAAAAAATAAATAAATAAAATAAATGTTACTAACTTTAAAAAGTACAAAATACTATTAATTAAAAGTAAGAAAATACAAATAATGTGTAATCATACAAGCTAGAGATAATCATGGTTAAATGATAGGTCTATATCTTTACAACATGTGACAGAAGTAAGAACAGGCATCCTTAACTAATCTCTTATGTGAAATGCCTTTAACAAATATGATTCTGGCTATCTAAATAGATATATTTTAATCAGATTTGGATGTTGACTTCTATAACATATATATATATATACACACACATATATGTAAATATATAATTGTATAGTTGATTTTTAAAAATTGTTTGTCTATTTAAATAATCTGATGATGTTTGCATATTAGTGTATCTAATGAATATTATAAACTCTTTCAAGTTGAGAAGAAGAATTTTGTATGTAGTTTTAGAGGTACACTGATCTATTAGAGGTCATGTTAATCACTCTTGATTATATTTTCCCATTGATATATGAGGCCAATCACATTAGTAAATTTTCCAATGTTGAACTATCTTTGAATTCTGGAATAAGTTCTAATTGGTTATTGTGTTATTCATATTATATTTATAAAGTGCAGAATTATTTAATTTGTTAACATTTTAATTTATAATTTTGATTTTCCATTAATAGATTAATTTGTAATTTTTGTTTGTATGTTTGTAGTTTGTTTCACACTACATTTCACAGGTTTTCTATCATAATGGGATCAGGAATTTGAAAGCTAGCAAGTTCTATAGTTTTGTTGAGAATGAGTTTAGAATATTATTCTAAGGAAAAAGAGTGATCAATCAAAGACTCAGCAGGAAAATATTAATAACAATTCTGCACTGACACTGTCCTTTGCTGAATACCCTATGGCAAAAGTTTTATAAAGCATTTTACCTAGATTATGGTACTCAGTCTTTAGAAAGATACTGTAAGGTAAGCATTAGTACTTTTTACATTAGGTAGGGTTCCTGAGGCTCACAGAAGTTGTATAACTTGTCTAAAATCACACAAGAAAGGGGAAATGCTTGAATTTAAATCTAAGTCATCTGAATTCAGGTTTTGTTCCTAACCATCACATTAGCAAATTGATTCAGTAACATGGGTTAAAAGCGGGTTGTATTACAAAGAAAAGGGACTTGAAAATTAATTATCCAGAGTTCAAACGCTGGCTATGGCATTTACTTATAAGCTCTGTGAATGTCTTCAAGTCACTTACCTGCTCCCCAGCTCCATTATTTATCTGTAAAATGGACCAATACTGCCTCTCTTGCAGCATTATGTGCAGACTGAGACGAGAGTTGCGTGTTCAAAAGATACTTCTCACTGCAGGGGAGAGAATTAGACTGGAGCAGGGAGGCCCACTTCTCATTTAATGAAGAAACACAGGTTGGAAGATTTTAATACGGTCTCCAACAGGCCATCCAAAGTCAGAGTTTGTCTCAGTTCTAGCCAATTGTGTGGTGGCAGAAAGTCATTACTACCTAGGAAGCTCCTCGTCAGTTTCTCGGGAAGCTGTGAGTCTGATCAGAGGTCAGCTCCTCCTCTAACGGACAGATATTGACAAGGACAGTGTCAGTGCAGAATTGTTATTACTATTTTCCTGCTGAGTCTTTGATTGTGTGTCTAGGAGTTTATGCTCCTCCTGTTATCAAGTTACAGCTACCAGCATATGACTAAAAACCATCACAACAATATGCTTGGCAGTTACTATGAGCCCTCACTCTTCTAAGCCTTAAGGTACATCAACTCAATCCTCACAATTACCTTCTATGTAGGTATTATGTTACTTCTGTTTCACAGGTAAAAAATGCTGTGGCATAGAGAGGAAAGAAAAGAATATTAGAATAAAATTTCTAAGTAGATACAAACTAGTTAATGTCTTACATGATAAAAAAAATTTGAGGATTATAACTCCTCTATTGGGCAAACATTTATAAGTTAACATATAGCTTCACAATATCTAAGGTCTAATAAAACACTAATGAGCATAACCAAACGACAAGTAAATTCTTCTAGAGAATTAAATAATCATTGGGTGAACTTGTTAAAAATTGCCCCAGGATGATGTTGAAAGGACATACTGTAATCCCTTTTGATATCTTTGTTTTGGATAGGTTTTTCTTAACATGATCTGCTCATTCATTCATTCACTTATTACAGTATTTGATGAATTTCTTCCACTCTGCATCATTCAGCCTTCTGCATACTTGTTAAGCAATTTCATGGTATTCCAGCCAACATGAAATCCAAACTGTAAAACCCTTGACTTCATAAAACTAGGTCCCACTCACTAATTGAGTGCACTCAATGGCGTTCTTGCAGGTTAGTGCTGCTTCACTGGTTCCCAAAGATGAGCTTCCTTGAAAGTCCTTGGGCATCATTTAAATTTACTGAATCTCCTGGGAATCATATACCCCTTTGACACACAGGGAACGTAGGTAATTAAGGACCACTTTACCTTCAGTGTGTGCTTGGAACGCAAGTGTACACAGCTCTCTCCTATACCCAGGAAGAAAGGGTGTGCAGCTGGTAAGTTTGTCCTGTCAGAAGCAGGGATTGATTCAAAAGTTGAAAAGAATATAGGAAAGCTGTGCTGACGAGCACCCTCAGACTCCAAATAAAGCAAGTCTCAGGCGTTCTGTCAGCTACAAACTAATCTTTCTAAGAGAAAACACACCCTGGGAAGTAGCCTTTGACCTGAGGCATTGCTGTCCCAATCAAGGTCTGGGCAATCCAGTGAACAAGGTGGGGATTAGATTGTCAAAGCCCATGTAACTGTCCTCACCCTCTCTCTCTTCTACAGAAGGTATTTGCTAAATGCAATTTTTGTTCTCTCACTTCCACACACTGCTCAACCCCCATCTCATCCACACACAACGAAATAAGAAGCAAAGAAGGGAACTAATTACCTTCAAAAAACTGACAAAACACATTAAACGTGAGGTCAGATCAGCACTAACTTAGGTTGCCAAGTCAATCTATACAAATGTGGCTTAGGAGGGATATGATTTTGTCAAATGTGATTTGTTTTGTGGCTCGAAAGCTTTTGATTTGGGTATTATGGTCCGCTGGGCTGTGAGAAGCACTTACTGTCAGCAGGAAGTGTGGGAGCTGGTGGCACAGCATGAAGCCACTGAGCTGTGGGTTCGACCTGCTTAAAAGTGAGGGGAAGGTTTTATGTTACTTTATATGATTAAAAGACAAATAGAAACAGACATCTTTGGCCCCATGAGAGGAGAGGTTGGTATTTTTTTCCCCAAATACAGTTTTGCCACGATTACATTTACCATGTTTTCCTTGAAATTTTAATCCTTCTTCCACACTCAACGTATTTTTGAGATGCTTGCCTGTGTGTGTTGAGATTGTGTGTTTCTAGCATGATGATTTTGTTGCCATGGAGAATTTGATATTTTATGTCAAGGCATTTTCAACTTCTGGGCTCATGATAAATGAAGAGGCTTAAAACCTCTGTCTCCCTTTGGCATAGAATCCATGCACACTTCTTTTTCCCACTTGGGCAGCACTGGTTGTGAAAAGCTAAGGACCCATGAAGGTCGTTGTAAGTTGTTTTTCAGTTTGGTGTCACTGGTCCCTCCCTGAGGAGATGTGGATTGGAAACAATTTTGGAATCAGGGTTCTCTCAATTAGCATGATATCAGCTGTCTAGGGACTTGTTCCAGATAGCTAGGTGACAATCCTGAGGATTCAATTTCACAGGCAGCACTATAATGCCTACTTGCAAAAGACAGCGCCAGTCTCCCCTCTGGATTGATTGAGCCAGCCGTCATGTGGATCTAATCTAATCTGTTTAAAAAGATACTGAGAGGTGCAGAAATCTGTCACTGGGTTCCATCCTCTCCCCTTGAAGTGCTCTGTCCTTCTTTTCAGCACCTTTCCTTTCTTTTGTCCTGTCCTAGCCATATCAGGCATGGCAGGCATCAGGTCCCATGCTTTCCTTCGTTATCTCATATGCCCCTCACTACTCCAAGTGTAGACTTTGGGTGAGAGCATGGTCATCACCTAGGGGCTTGTTAGAGATGCAGAATCTTGGCCTCTGCCCCCAAACTTCTGCATCAGAACTTATGTTTTAGCAACTGTTACCTCTCACATTCAAATTTGAGATGCACTATTCTAGAGCACGCCTGAATCTTCTTACCTCCGTGTCTTTTTCACTCTGGATCTCAGGGGTAAGAGAGAGCTGAAGGAAATCAAAAGTTATGATGAATAAGGAGCTGTGTGAGAAATTAAAAACTTAAGCTCTATTTTAATCTTATGTCAGTACTCTAAGATAGTTGGTATTATTCACATTTTTAAAGATGAGGAAATAGACTCAGAGATGTCAAATCACTGACCTAAGGATATACAGCTAATTGTTGGTAGAACTTAGATTTGAATCTAATTCTGTCTACCCCACATTAACTCCTATCTCTATTCACGTTGATCTGAGATCTTAACCTGAGTAAAGATGTTGTTGGTTTAATAGTCATCCCTTTCCGGTAATTTTCGCATTTCAACTAGGGTTGCCAATATTTTAACCATAAAGACTGGATTTTCAGGCATCAAGGGAGGAAGAAATATACAGGCACCTGTGCTTCCTTGATGCCCCTAAAAATCATACTGTGGCCTAATATGCCTATGGGAAAAACTAACCTTGACCTAGATATTGAAACAGTGCCCTGGGCCTGTTTTCTTACTAAGACAGCTATAGATCATTGAGAGATACAGAATAGAAACCTTCTGCTACTTAATGGGAGCCTTGGGACCCCGTCTCAGATGTAGACAAATCCAATGTGATGGCCCTCACTCTATTCAGCTAGGATAAGTATAGAACAAAATGAAGTTAAGAGGGCAAGGGGAAGCCTAGGAATACTTTTGCTCACTAATAATACAATGCTTCAAAGATTCTAAACATCAAAGTAGGACAAAACAAAAGTGATAGAAAAACCCAGGTAGTTCCCTGTTTACTTTTATTTTTTTTGAAGAGCTGTATTTGTGTGTGTGTGAGGAAGAATGGCCCTGAGCTAACATCTGCTGCCAGTCTTCCTCTTTTTTTCTTCCTGAAGCCCAAGTGCACAGTTATATATCCTAGTTGTACTGTGCTTCTAGTTCTTTTCTGTGGGATGCCACCACAGCATGGCTTGATGAGCAGTTTATAGGTTTGCTCCCAGAATCCGAACTGGCAAACCCTGGGCCATGATGAGCAGTGTGTGGGTCCAGGCCTGGGATCCAAACCAGCGAACCCGGGCCACTGAAGCCGAGCCTGTGAACTCAACCACTACGTCATAGTGCCAGCCCCCAGCTCCCTTTACTTTTTCTCCTGATAGTTGGCCACTTCCTTTTAAAGGCAAAACTGAGATTATTTCTAAGTAGCACTCTTTAAAGTGCTGACTCAGTGAATCATCAATCTGATTTCTCTAATACTTTCAAAGAGACAAGATCTTCTTTGATTTGTCAGTTCACTGCATTGAACTTAAAACATTGAAACTTAAAAATATAGTAATGGAATTAAAAGCTAGATAATTAATGACATACCTTTGTCTAGAGGTTGGCTTTTGATTACTATATTTGCAATGAGGTTCACACAATGAGGAAATAAGTTGGATTTGGATACATATTGTATGATGGATCTTCTTGCTTTGTCTAACCTGGAGTAGTTAGGTAGGATCTACTCAACCCATTTACTCAGTTAAGACATTGTGGAAATGGCATTTAAAAGATGAGTTAAGGATTATTGAATCCACCGTGTGGAGTGAAGATGGTAATGTATAACCAGCTCTAAGGAACCAGAAAATAGGATTTGAGATAAGCACGCAGTTCATCTTTCTCCAGGATTCCAGCTTGAATACTTTATTCTTATGGTGGGCCCTTCCTTGGGGCCTCTTTTGAGTGTCTCAAATTACATTTATCTTACTTATATTCACCTGTGAAATTTATGCCTGGACTTTACTTTTCTAATCAATGTACATGTTTGATAAAAGTCCCAATTTCATGAAAGAATCCTTATCATTTGTTTTCCTAAGAACTTGCTTCTAATGACTCTCTTCCACAAAAATACCCAGAGCATCGGTTGTTATTGCTGAGATATCTTTGGGTTAGGGTAGTTTTGTGTACAAGTAAGAGAAAACTCACTAGCTTGAAAATAATTCACTAGCTTGAAAAACTATTAAACTATTAAGACCAGGCACATGGAGATTGAGAGTTGTCCATACTTCTATTTATTGAACAGTGTGGTAGTTACAAAGATGTTCCCCCTGTAATAATTTATTAAGCTAAATATTTGTTTAGTGAGATGTTTTTATATCTGTGTTTTATTGTACGTTTTTTAAAAAGGATCAGAACAATATATTACCCTACTTAAAAGGAAGTCCTCAATGAGGACAGGCTCCAGAGCTGGTGGATCAGTTAACAATGCCATCCTCAGTTTTGGTGTCATTCTGGAGCTAATAAGCCTGTCCAACATCTCAGCCAGATGCAACAATGTCCTGGGAAACAAACAGACCATGGTCTCCCGTGGCTTACCTTTAAATTATCACACTGCAATTGCTCAGTACAGCAGTGTGGTGAGCATCATCCAGGAACTTGTTAGAAAATGCGTATTGTCTGGACTTATCCCCAACCCCTGAACCAGAAACTCTGACAGGGGGACCTAGAAAGCCCTGTTTTTCCAAGCTCACCAAATGATTCTGATGTGCTAAAGTTTGAGAACTGCTGCTTGGAGCAGTAAAATTCTTTCAGGACGCAGACGCACCCAACCTCTCTTCTGCATCGCTAGCAGATTTTCTTTCATGTCCAATTAATCATAATTTGGTCACATGTCCACTCTTAAACTCAGTCACAGTCAAGGGTGATGGAATTACCTTGGCTGACTTTAGACTAATAATTTGATATTGAGTAAAAGAATAATCAATTATGTCTCTTCTCTCTCCTCTCTTCCTTGAGCTGTGTCTCCTGCCATTTTGTTGGGTTATATTGCACATCTTCCAGTCAAAAGAGTGACTTCCTGATGAAGGTTTGAACTGATGCTAAAATTCTTTTTTGTGAACACAAGATGAAGCTTTTGGGGTAACAATTAAGCACGCTTGTATTTAACCATTTTGTGCCTGTAGTCATGAAACCTATGAATAGATGTATATTATCTTGATACTTGATCCTTGATAAAGTAGATACTAACTATATTATCTTTACAGAAGTAGAGAAATTACTCGCCAAAAATCACAGTGTAGAAAGTGGCCCTTTCAATTCAAACACCAGACTTAGACTGGGCACTGTCTTTCAAACAAAATTGCCCCAAGAAACCAAGTTAAATGTAAGATGCTCAACTGTGCAAAAAGTATCACACTCATGAGAGGAAAGTTTTAAGTGGTAACGCCAACAATATGAGATGTGCAGTTTTAGTGACTTTCAATTCCACTTCTCCATTTTTGCTTCAAAGATCTTAGGAGAGTCATTTTTTATCTCTATATGCCTAAAACCCCAGAAGTGTCTTATCTTGCTGTTCCATCTTCTACACTGCTTTACTGATGGATAGAGCTCAATAATTATTTATCCATTAAATGAGAGATAAATAATACACTAAAAATTGCCTAGGCCTGAGCAGCACACGGGTAGAGTTAAACTGTATTGATCTACCAAATAAAAATAGCTTTTATCATTTTATAAGAGAAATTCTAGAGCAGTGCTATCCAATAGAAATTTTTGAAAAGATAGAATATTCTATAGCTGTGCTGTCTAATAACATAACCATCAGCTACAAGTGGCTATTGAAATGTCACTAATGCTACTTAACAACTGAATTTTTAATTCAAATTTAATTTAATTGAATAACCACATGTGGCTAGTGGCTACTGTATTGAACAGTATATTTCTAGCATCTTTTCAAGTTTTATATACATGACCGTCTCACCTAAGTTTCTAAAAATGCCTAGCTGTTTTTACACATGTATGAATCAGTCCTTGGCCTGCTAGGGGCATAAATGTGAGATATCCTCCTTGGGACTGAACTCCAAATTTTCTAAGCTCCAAATGCTCTCTTGCTGATCTCCCTCACTTCTTTTGCAACTTCTCAACTGTGAAATGTGCAGCAAGATATATTTTTCTGATCCACGAGGGCCTTAATGGCTCCACTCCTCACAAGGGAAGATACATATTGTAGAATATCACAGCAAAACTCTCTGAATAATGAGCGTCAGAATCCTTCAGAGTAATAATACAGCTCTCTCCTATAAACACAGACAGACATACATTGCTGTGTCGCCAAGTATTTACATTGTTGCAGAGGCTGTCAGTGAACAAATCCCTTGAACTTCACCACTTTGGTACAAAGAGAACATCTTAGAAGCTCAGCTGAGATGGAATTTCCTGTTCAAATTATTTGTTGGGGTGTGGTGTCTGGAGACGGGTTGTCAGGAGAGGCAGGGGTGAAAGCTAGCAAGAAACGTGGTCTCAACTGAAGTCTAGCTTCCTTCACATGCCAAGAGGAAGCTCTCAACCATGGTCACACAGTAAATATCAGTCACGTCTTGAGAGAATGGGATCGACCTTTTGAACCTTGTATGAGTCAGTCACTGGTTGAGATGGGGACAGGTAGCTTCCCAGGCAAAAAGACTTCTGTTTGGCCAAGGGCAGATCTCTGGAGAAAGGGACAGGCTGTTCTAGCTGTCAGCCAGCACCTGCATTTGGAGGATGAATCCATTTGCTAAAGAAGATCAGAATGGAGCTCTGAGAACACCCCCAACAGAATGACTTCCAATCCCAATAACTATACCTTCCCTTCTCTGACCAAGGGCTTTCTCTCTGTGCTTTAAATGCCACACTGCCCTCCAGCAGCCTTCAATCAATATTTGAAAGAGTTGGTATTTAAAAAACAGTTTTTCTCCTGCTCTGGTGATACAACTCTAAGGTACATCCTACACTGGTGGGATTAAGCTCACCCGCAGGAATGGCTGGCTTGCTGATGCACCATGAAGTGGCTCTCCTTTCTCCCCTCTCTCGTCTCCATCACCGTCACCCAGTTTCCTGAGGTGAATTTCCAAATGAACTACTTACACTCAAATCCTTGTCTCATAACTGACTTCTGGGGAACTCAAACTAAGTCACACACAGAGAGCCACTCCCCTCAGGCATTGCACTTGCGACAGCCTCAATTATGATAACTGGGTCTGATTTGGATCCAAACGCTCCCCTCCTTTACATGAATCTCCTCTTATGACCTTCTCTGTTCTTTCCTGAAAACTGGCCTCAATAGGGCCACTCCAGGTTTTCCTGAAGATTTTTTCTGTTTTGAACCCAAAAGCTGTTTGGTAAAGTTCTACTTTCTTTTCCCATGGGAGGCTCGTTAGTCCCTAAATAAATGTGTAGAGAGAAGTGCAGGAGTCCTGCCAAGGGCCAGTCTACAATGCCCAGGTCCTACTGCACCTGTCCAGTAGCAGAAGGATGATGCCCACTGTTCCAGCCAGTGGCCCCCCCAGCTTCAGAAGCCCCTGCCTAGCTGCAGGTCCTGTTACAAATGGTTGATAACAATGCTCTGAGTGGAGGTGCAAGAAGCCCTCCTGAGTGCTACAAGTATGCTTATGAATGTTGCTTTTACTCTTACTCATACCACGTAATGTTAAATATTTATGGGACAGTCTCTCTGCCTTACTCATTACCATCACTAGGTAGCTTTGTCCCTGAAAAATCTTGAAACTTTGCTTACAGAGGCACCAAATATTTAATAATTAATGATGCAGCTAGTAATTCAAACTAACCTTCCAGTCATTTGTGAGATTGTGCTTGTAGATTCTTGGGGCCTTGTGTAAACCCAGAGGGAAGCACAAGTCTAGGAAAACTGCTCCCTACGTGGTTTATTTTAGGGTTTTTTAAAAATGGCTAGGCTGTGTGCTTAAAACAGATCCGATGTGAAAATGCTATATGTCTGTAACTATTTTAGCTCCTATTGGTCTTGTACTAAATGGACTTTCTTTTTCTGAATGATAGTTGTGAAAAATCAGTTAGCAGAGACCTGTATATAATCCATTTTGTGCCCATTTCCAGCGTGTGACATCAATCAATTCTCATTTCCCTTTCTGAGTTATAAGTGGAAACTGAGGGATTTCTGCATTTTCTACTAGTTACTCTGTTTCATGCTGAGAGCCTTCTCCAGTGTGTGAAGTTAGGAATCAGCATCCTGCTGTAGAGGGCTGAGCAGGGAACTGAGCGGGAGTCAGGGCACCTGAGTCTCTTGTCTTACTTTAAATCTTGATAGAATTCCCCGTAAGAGTCATTTCCTGCTAGCTTAAGACATTGGTTCAAACCTCAGGCAGGGACTAGAAATCAGAAGAACTGGGCTGGAGCGCAGTGTCTCACCATATAACCTGGATAAGCCAGTTGGCCCTTTGAGGATGCATTGTTCTCTAGAAAATGGAAATTAAAAATACTATGCTGATTGCTATGAGAATCAAGTGAGATACTGAAAAAAAAAGTGAAGTGTGAGTTATGTTTCTAATGAGAATTTCTACTAAGAATAAGAAGGAGGAACAGGACAAGAGTGCTGTGTCCATGCTGTTGAGAGGCAGTGTAGCTGAGTGGTTAAGAGCTTGGGTGCCGGGTCCCAGTTTTTTGGGTTTGAATCCTCTGTTCTGCCACTTATTAGATGTGTAAGCTTGGAAAAGCTGCCTAATCATTCTGGCTTCAGTTTCCCCATCTGTAAAATGGGGATAATAATAATACCTATCATGCAGAACTGCTGTGATGATGAATGACTTTACGTCTGCCAAGTGCTTAGGGCAGAGCCAAGCACTTGCTCAGTGCTACACAACTGTTAGCTAATATTGTGTCTGAATGAACACTCTAACAGGAATGTGTCGACTGAGGGCAATGAGAAGAAGTAAAAGGCCTATCTAGGAGTGGAAAGAACTGCCCAAGTGAGGGCAAAGATGGATATTTCTGAATTCACAAATTTTCAGAATATGCATCTGTGGTTGGGTGTGGGATATTTGGGATCCAATTGGAGAAAGATGTCCATCTTTAGATTCAGAAGCAATTCCATGTTGTTACTTTTTTTGTTATAACAAATAGCATGTTGAATTTCACTTAATTTGGACCATTAAATAGATAAATAATGCAAATCTTATGAGTGAAATATTAGGACTGGAACCTTAGAAACCATCTCATCCAGTGTTTCTCAAACCACTCAGCATGTCACCATCACCATTCTGAAAACACACATTCCCTGGGGCTAGCCACGTGACCAAGTGGTTAGGTTCACACTCTCCACTGCAGGCGGCCCAGTGTTTCCTTGGTTCGAATCCTGGGTGTGGACGTGGCACTGCTCATCGAACCACGCTGAGGCAACGTCCCTCATGCCACAACTAGAGGGACCCACACGAAGAATATACAACTATGTACTGGGGGGCTTTGGGGAGAAAAAGGAAAAAAATAAAATCTTAAAAAAAAAAAACAAAAACAACACACACATTCCCTGATTAGGCCTCTGGATAAGCTATGAAGGAGTAGGCCAAGGAATTTGTGTTTGTCTTCTTCACAAGCTCTCAAGGTGTTTATGATGATGGAGCACATTGAGAATCTCTCATCTAATCCAAGCTCAGGAGCAGTACTGGGCCTTGAACCAGGTCTCTTGGCTTTTAGTCCAGCATCTCCTTATTCCATCTTTTCCCCAAAAGTCAAATAAAACAGTCTGTAGAATATTAGGCTTATTGTGTGCTAAGAATAAACTAAGATATAGCCTCCAAATCATTTTGGATCCCACCTTTGAAAAACTAATGAAAAATTCTAGATGCTAGGAAAATCTAAGATAAGATTTTTTTCCTTTAAATTTCCATTAAATTAATTTAAATTTAAAATCCAGGATTTACGAGAATCGCAGTTAATAATCACTGATTCTACATTGACAATTACAGATGGCACTGCCTTAGTTAACACCTTCCACCTGCCAAACACAGGTATCTGTGTGTGTTACACCCCCAATTTAGAGAATAATTCAGAAATAGAAAGCTAGTGTGGGCATGGTGTGTCTTCAGAGCAACTGCAAATAGTATCTTCAGGCTATTCTCATCATTTGCGAAAACACATTTATTGTTTGGTGGAAGGAACAAAATGTTTGCCATAGCAACCATGGCAATCCCGGGTGCCTTCCTATTAGCTGTAATGCAGGGAGCATCTTCAGCAGCAGGGAAAGAGTCCTTGGCAATTATCACCCAGATAGTGTCCCTCCATTTTAAGAGCTTAGGCTGAGGCTCCTGGATTTGGAAAATTCTTAACTTGATGCGTTAATGAATGCTAACATTAACAATTCTATCCTGATTAATTTCAGGGAAGTTTTTACTGTCGATAAAAGGGAGATGTGTTTTTTTTTTTTAGATAAATTTGAAGAAATCTTTTTAGCATTAATTCTCCCTCTTTTCTCACTTTGGTTTAGTTTGAGTTGCTTTTTGGTCAGTCTTTTGTGATTTCGTTCTTTGCAAGATGGTAGGGGAAATTCCTTGTCAGTTTCTTTCTTTCTTCCATCCTCAACATAAATTCTTCTTATATCTGAATATGATAAGAATTATTAGACTAAATCAAAGAAAAATTCTAAAGCATGACTAGGAAGTCTAATTGGGCACTATTGGGGATAAAAAAAGGTTTACGGATTTTAATTTAAAAAATAGTGATGTTCACACAAGAAGTCACAAGTTCTACCTTATATCACCAGCTCAAATTGCTACATATATATTATTTATGCAATAAAACACATAAGTATGAATACTGAGATTTTCAGTTTATAGAAGAAAGACATGCTGCTGATAATAGAAAATACATGACATGCCAAAAGCGTAAAAGGATAAAATCACTCATACTTCCACCACTCAAAAGAAACCATCATACAAATTTCTTTTCTATCACGTTTTAAAGTTTTTGAGATCATAGACTTTATACAAGTTTGCTTTTTCACTTAAGAAGAAAGAGGCCTCATGAAATGGGCAGCAGGAGAAATTGGGTGGAAAGAAAGAATGGGTTCAGAATAATTTTAGATTTCTTGGAGATGTAAAATCTCCTTCTTCTTGAGCCTTCCTGTTAGTTTTGAGAAATTAGGAGACAGTGGAATGGATTGGGAATTATGGACATTTTGGTGAAGACAGAGTTAATTGACAAAAATTTACTTCTGGAGCTGGCATTTCAGAATCTCTGCTCAAATGCCTCCTCCCAGGGCCTTTCCTCCTTACTGATTTTCTGTGTTTTTAGAAACGTTCTTTTCTGTTACATAATAGTCTCAAATAGCTATGCCTGAATCCTGAGTGCCAGGTGTTCTAAACATGCTGAATCTCAGTGTTCTCAACTATAATTTGAGAATTTTGCTATTTACTTCACAGGATATTGTATCTGCATTAGAGTAGGTTAAACTGTGGTATCAAATAGATTGCAATGTACAGAGGCTTAAACCCAATAGGTGTTTAGTTGTTGTTCATACTACAGCTTGGGGCGGGTATTCAAGTTAGCAGATGCTTTCTTCCACATGATGATGCAGTGATCGAGGATCTTTCAATATTATGGTTCTGGCATCATCTAGGGTCTTTTTGTCAACTACAGCCATCAGTAGAGGAAGGGGAAAGCAAGTGGAGAAGAGACATGATGGCCTGCAAGTGGCGTATCTTTTTCCCATTGACATTTTTATTGGAGCAAACTTGTCCATAGGGCCATAACTACAACAGTGTGGAGAGCTGAAAAATGCAGCTAAGATAGGCACCCACTACAGTCCTATTGCTACAGAAGGAAGAGAGAATGTTAGTGAATATCAGCAGTATCTGCCACTATATTCATGTCTTGCAAAACACTTAATAAAATACATTCCACAGTAGGTGCTGAGCACGTTCCTTCTCTTCCTTCCCCTGCATTTGAATATTCTCAGGGGAGTGAAACAAACCTTCTAAAATAAAAGCTATTAAGGATTAGCTATTTACTGGGAGAAAACCAACAGATAACTCGTGAGATGTGCTTTATGGCCAGAGTAGGATCTACCTTGTGTCCTCTATTTCCTGTGTCTGCATGTCCAGTACCCTGTGAGATGAGAGGCTATCTCTGCAGTTGAGGGCTGGGGCTCAGAAATGTTCTCAGTTACCAAGGAAAGCTCCAATTGACTCCTCCTGAAATGGTGGGAACGTAGACTTGAACATCACTAAAAATATTTTTAATGATATGGTTCGAAATAAAAAGAAATGTATTGATTAATTCCTCTAAATTAAAAATTCAATTAACTCTCTAAGCTGATGCCCTGAGCAAGATCCTTAACAAAGGGGTTGCTTTCATTCCGTCCCCACCTGTGGTGTAGGACAGTGTGCAACAGCTCCCACTCACGACTCAGAAGATGTGTAAACTCTAGAGTCAGTAAAAACGAATACTGACTTCTTTATTCTTATGAAAAATGAAAGCAGAAAACTTAGCTCACAAGTCTCCTAAGCAAGAACTAACATTGATCTTCTGCAAATTTCCACGGTGTCAAATAATGCCCAAAGGCTTTTGTTGCACGTTGAATGCCCCTCTCCTGCCTGTCGAGACTACCGAATCACATGCAGATCTAGAATGCAGCACACTCTCTCATGTCTGTCTGAGATTTTGCCTATCTCACTGCTGGTTGATCTCTATCCCACTTTTTCACTACCCAACCTTGTTTGCTAGGGAAATGGCTGTACTTGCTTCAGGTTTCAGCTCCCCTGTCACTGTCTTTAAAAGGTCTTTCTGATGCTCTGTGCTCCTATTGTACCTTGTGCTTACCTCTCATAAGGCTTCCTTTCACATCACATTACACATTTTTCTTCGCATGTCTCTCATTCTTCAGCACCCAGCATGCTCCCAGTGCTCAGTGAACATCTGTTGAATGAATGAATGCTAACCTCTCAAAGGCGTAGTCAGTGATCTTTCATCTTTGTATCCACAGCACAATGTCTGGCCCATGGTAGGTTCATAGTTTGTATTTGGAGAGAGATCAGGAGCAGAGCAGGAGGAATGAAAGAAGGAAGAAAAGAAAAAGAAGCGAGGAAGGAGGTATCAGACAGGCAGAGGATATAAGGTGTGTTAAAGGTTGAGGTTGTAAGAAAATAAAAAACAAAACAAATTCCAGTAGGAATCCATAAGATGGAAACTGTAATGTTTGGGGAAACAGAGGAAGAATCATGGAGGAAACAGCATTTGAGATGAACCATAGCCCATGAAAGGGAATTAGATGGAGGAAGAGAATGGAAATTGGGCCAAGAAAGTACCAGGGGTTTAAGACCAGAGGCAGGGCATATTTGGGGGTAAAAGCATCTTAGTTGAACACTGTTTCATTTCTCTTTGAGAGTTGAAAGTTGAGGCTATGTGAGATGTTCCTACAACTCTCTCTCTTTCTGATCCTCTTCCAGGAACTGGCGGTTGGTCCCCAGCAGATTCTAATGCTCAGCAGTGGCTCCAGATGGACCTGGGAAACAGAGTGGAGATTACAGCAGTGGCCACGCAGGGAAGATACGGAAGCTCTGACTGGGTGACGAGTTACAGCCTGATGTTTAGTGACACAGGACGCAACTGGAAACAGTACAAGCAAGAAGACAGCATCTGGGTAGGACATCTTTTCTCTTCAGATGAATAAAACTGAGATGTGATCATGGTAACCAGGGAACGTTTCTGTCATTTTCCTATACCCAGATTGCTGGTAGTTCAATAACTGCTGAGTGCCCATTCAGAAATAATTAGAGCGTATATAAGTCTTACTCCAGCATGGCTCCAGTTCCTAGGGAAATTAGGGTGTCTGTTGCAAAAAGTTTAGTTTTCCTCCTTTTCTGGTAACTTGGGTAATTCACTGACTAGGCCTCAGGTCCTTCATCTATAAAAACAGAAACAAACCACAGAGTGTGATTGTTAATGAGAATGTGTTAACTGAGTATGTATTTATTTACTTACTTATTTGTTTATTATATACCAGGCGCTTTACATATCTTGTAATGACTCAACTAGCTCAGTTATGTAACTTGACCAAAGTTGCCCAATTTGTGAGTCGTGGCATGGGAATCTGTAGTCTGGTCTGACTTTAAAGTCACTGTGCTTAACAGCTTCTATCTCAGGTTTGAAAACAAAAGTGATAAAACAAATATAAAATTTAGAATTATTCTGTAATTATAAGCAAACTTCAGCTTGGAAGTGAAGGACAGTTTGCTCCAAGCTGTAATACAGAACTTCCCTTCCCCACCCCTGGGCCCAGTTCTCAACCTCCCAGTGTCAGCGGAAACCTGTGTCCGACTGTGAGGTGAGGAAAGGGAGGAGGAGACAGACAGCAAGAGGCACCCGGTGGAGCCTTCAGAAACTCAGGCACCAAATAAAGTAATCTGTTAGATTATGTCACTTCTAGTTTAGGGAAAAACATCACCAAATATTTATTTTTTTCTAAATGTCCATAAAATGTGAAGATTTGGCAATCAACAGCATAATCTTCCCTTCTTATAATCTCCCGAGTCGTTTTCCCTCTTAAATCAAGACAGTATGGTTTCAAATTGTTCTTTGCACATGCCTTTTTCTGTGTTGGTCTCACTTCGTTGGAAAAAAAATTCTATTTTATATTCATTGTTATTTGCCAATTGCCTACCCATCACTGTTTCTAATTGAAAACAATAGTAAATTGAGGATTAAGATTAGTTATGGCAGACTGAATCTTGGGAATATTATTATTGTCATTTTATTCTGGGTTGCTTGTAATATTAGGTTGTGATATTCATGGAGAGCATGGATTTTCTTCTTAAAAATGGTGTTTTGGGAACTATTCTATTTTTTCCAAATTTTGAAGACTCCATAAATTTTCACAGGTTTTTGTTTTGTTTTGTTTTGTTTGAAATGAGAAATAAGACCACCTTCATTTTGAGGAAAAATTTTAAGGTTTTATGTTGACTTTAGGGAGACAAATAGATGTGGGATTATTTATTTTCTTTGGCATTTTCAATCAGAACTGGTTGTTTTTCAGATTGAATTGAAGTTTTGAGTTATTTTATCTAA
Source organism: Equus asinus (assembly GCF_041296235.1). Taxonomy (NCBI): domain Eukaryota; kingdom Metazoa; phylum Chordata; class Mammalia; order Perissodactyla; family Equidae; genus Equus; species Equus asinus. The sequence goes on along the minus strand of NC_091793.1, from coordinate 65,182,135 downwards.
ATTTTTTTAAAAGCCATAGCTTCATTTTCTTTAGAATGAAATGCCCTCTTTTCAGCCTACCCTCTGGATCAGGATGTATTTCAAGGACTGACAATTTCTTTGGCATAAGTGAATATAGACATAAGGCCTATTTCACTTCCTTGCCTCTTTTGGTTTACCTGTGTCTCCAAATAACTCCAAGCTGCTTAAAGACAGAAGCCTGTCTTACAGGTTCTTGTAGCTCCATGCCCGTTACTGCTGGACACATAGCAGGAACTAATTTTTGGATGGTTATTAAAAGAACTACAGAATTACTCAGGCTTCCAGAATGGGAGGGGAGGAGAATATCCCGTCCCTTACTCACCTTCAAAATACCTTTGTGTTTATGGAGGGATAAAAGATGCTGGGCGGCAGAGGAGGAAAGCAGGGGACCAGGTGCACAGCAAGGAGGGATAAGCTCTGGCTCCCCCAAATAGACTTAGCATTCCTGCGGTGCACTTGGGAGAGGCGGCAGCTTCAGGATCCTCCTGTCAGCTGCAAACTGGCTGGAGAAAAGACTTGTGGAGAGATCATCACAACTTCCAGTTTAAAGAATAAAATACAGTGATATTGGGCGAGAACACCATAATAAGTCATGCATATAACAAGGCTCATATTTGGAAAAATGTGTGTCCACTTGTACCTATGTTGTGGAAACTAACAGCTACTGAACACCAATTACACATCACATTTGTAAGCAAATGTAATTCCAGATATATAGAAAAGCATTATTCTCTCAACTCTAGAGATATAATATGAACATCTCCCTGAATGAGAGGCATGAGGCTCACAGATACCTATCCCAAGCTCATGTAATCAGACACTGGTAGTGCCAGAATAAAAAATTAGGATTTATTCCTAAATATACTTGATTGCAAAGCTGTACGTTCTATTTCTCCTTTACTATACTTGATATTTTTTTATTCTTACAGAATTGATTTACTTTTCTCACCTTAAATGTAAATTTTGTCAGAGTCAGTCTGTAAGAATAATATAACCCCTATTGTTTAATTCATATATTGCTAAAGTATGAAAACGAGAAAGCACCAATAATATCTAGCTGTATTTCTATATGTTGTAAGTAGTGCTCAAACTCTCTGAAACTGGCTAGGCCTTCAAGAACACCCATCAAACTCAGAGTCAGAGTATTTTCCCAAACACTTCATGGACATATATGAAATCTGACTTGTGGCCAATATTCATTGGTACTTTCACCAGATTATCCTGTTGAATGAATAGATTATCTTGAGAGTTTCTCTTTTTCATTTTTATTTTAAATTTAAAATTCGAAGTAAAACTACGGATTCACCAGAGTTAAGTCTGGTAAACAAGGTGAGAGCAATAGCCAAACAAGAGGTTTTTATAAAACTGTCTAAATTGTTCTAACTTTTCAGAAAAAGTCAATACTCAAAAACATCAAGTATTGACTTATTTAAGGGTGATGTATCAAGGAAGTAGAGAATCTCTTGAATGAGACTTTCATATGGTCTTTTGACGATCTTCAATTTTTAGATAATAAGGAGTTTATATACTTTTTAAAGTTGATGTACCGAACATTACAACTACAGTGCGTGTCATGGATGGGATATCAATTTACTAGTACTCAAGAGATTTATTTTATATTACAAAGTTCGCTTCAGAACAAGAATCTTGAAAATGAACTTGTCCAATGTACAGTAGCAAATATTCATGCCCTAAAAATCTAATTTGTAAAGTTTCTGATCTGGCACTGAATGGAATGTTCACGAATGAGGCCACCAGGCAGTCGCTTAGCAATGCATCATGATTTATGAACAAGCCAGAGTCCCCCACTTCACTAAATAATCAGATATGAAAGTGTCTCAGGGACAAACTTAGCAACAATTCTAGAATCTTAGCAGATCCAAAATTTCTTCCTGGTTGATTTGTAGACATGCCTGAAGAATACACATACGAAGATTCTCTCTCTGAGCGGCAACATTAGCCACTGTTCGGTAAAGTGGATAAATTTATTTGGAACAAAAGAATCTCTAATTCTCTAATTGAATCCACCCAGATCAGTGTCCTGTTACCAGTCCTTGTGAAAAATATGCCAGGAAAAACACTTACTGTCCCCATAATATCCGTGAGTTACCTTGTCAGTCCTGAGTCCCGTGTGTGTGTTTAAATCCTTCTTGAATACATCTACGTTTCATATATACAATGACATGTAAATGTTTCAAAAATGCATTCCTCTCTATGTGCATTGGCACTTTCCTTCATTTTCTGATATTTATCACTTTGAATATCAAAGAAAGCCAATTGTGCTTGTGTTTTAATATATGGTGTCCTTTTTTAAAATCACCTTAACCACATTACTCCTGATCTTGTCCAGGTCAGTCTGGATCCTTTTCCTTTTCTCATATCAGACTGGAGTACCTCTATATTTTCAATCTCTTATAAAATTTCATGAAAAGTTTCAGTTTTCTTTCTTGTGAGCTTTTTTATTTTTCCCCCATCTTTCTGGCAGAATCAACTATGCCAAGTATATTGGGTATAGACACAAGAATCTGGTATAAGGATTCAAAAATATTATCTTATTTCCAATATCCTCCCTAAAGTCAGGTTTCATAGTCATTTTGGCTACAATGGCATATTTGTGTAATGTTACCAGTCAATGAATTCTCAGGTATTTATTAAGTTCTTATTATGACCAGGCAAGAAGCAACTACAAGGATTTTCAACCCATAAAATGGGCTCTACTAGTAGATGTTAAAAGTGTGCTTCACTCACTTCCGAGTTAATTTCCACTGTTATAGCCCCTAAATTCTATCACCCTTCACTATGTTTCTTGGATGTGAAAGATGATATATATCATAATTCCCTTACGCTTTTATATCCTGGAACTTCACCACAAGAAACCCACAGTGTGCAAAGACAAAGTGGAGTCTTCCCTAAGTCCCCAAAGTCGTTTTATACCTGATCTACAGATCTCCATTCTCAATCAAGTTTAGTTTTTAAGTCTTTATTGAGGCATATTGGATAAAATATTTGCCTTTCCTGCCCACTTTTACACTTGTATGAAAGCATTCCTACAAACTCTTTCTGTAATCCAACTCCAAGCGTTTCCTACTTAGAGACTTTAATGTCACCTAAAAACTGATGATTTTTGCACTGCCCCTTCTGCATTTTATTTACAAAGATAACAGAAAATGAGAACAGGAAGCAACCTGTAAGAATTCTGAATATTTCAATTTCTTTCTCCTAATCATATGCCTTTACTTGTTAAATTCAATCCTCATATTATCAAGGATGAAGCCATATCCATCTTTGTAGGATAACTTATTTTACTTGTCTTTTGCAAAGAAATCTAATGAGACCCTCTTGGGTACTGGATTTAGACAGGTATCTGTTCTTGGTGGATTCTGCAGTATTGGTGAAGATATTAGTGGTCTGCTTTACCTACATCTCACTCACTTCTTCCAAATCTCCATTTCATTAGTCATTCACAATCAGCCTGTGCTTGATGTAGGTCATATATGCCATGATGGTACCATTCTAATCATTCCTTATGTCATAACATAGGCAGGCTCACTCATGAGGAATGCAAGGACCACGGTGATATGGACTGCTAGCAAAAAAAAAAAAAAAAAGAAGCTTAAAAAGCTGAGGCCAGGATTAGAATGAGGAATTTTGCAAGGCTGGCACTTACAAATAAAATGATAGCAGTTCGGAATACAGCATCCAAAGGGTTGTAGAGAATTTGGTTGATTCCTCTGGTGTCTATATCCCAGAATGCCCAATGAAATGGATCAGAGACTCTTTATCTGGCACTCAGTATGAGTAGCACTCTGCTAAGACTACTAAAGGTGTTGCTTAATATCTTCTAAATAATCCTAATCAATTATTTCTATTTTATGGAAGAAGAAATTGACATTTAGGAAGACCAAAGAGCCTGACCCATATCACACAAGTAGTAAAGTGATGGGCCAAGATACAAACCCAGCTGTATCTGTCCATAAAGACTAAGCACATAAATCACTAGATAATACCTGAGGCGGTGCTTGATGGCATGAGAATTAAGACCCAATATTCTCAGACAAAGGCCGGGTGTAATCCAGACTGGGATTCAGGAAACATTCTGATCCAGTGGGGAAGTAGCCTGCTAAGTTAAACCTAAATGGAAATTCAAGTCCCATCTGGGCTAAACCAGTAGAGTGAGACTCATGGGAAGACTTGGTGTGCATGGAGATACCCAGAATGTATTCCTAACAAGTTATATCCTTGTCAACTAGCTTCAGACTCTTCCTACCGGTGACTCTGAAGTTATTGATGTGCTCACAATTCTTTCAGAAATAAATTAGAACCAGCTATCTGGCCCAGGTCTTCTTTGATGATTCTGTAAAACAGATCATCAGGACTAGAGTTGGGAGAGACTGATACAGATAAAATCAAAAATCTATCTCCCTCCAGTGTTTACACATTGAACCCCAGTTGTTTGCTTATGTAACATGGACATAAATATATCTACCTCCTCTACTACGGGATGGTCTTTCAAATGTTTTAACAACAACTAGAGATGTTGATCCCTTTCCTTCACTGACACAATTTCCATACTGCCGGTCAGGCTGCTTTCTGATAGTCCAGTGTCTCCACATACTCAGCTGTTCTTCACCTGGCTGATTCAAGCCTTCTCACTAACCTGTCACTCCCTTATGAATATACTGCATTTTATTAATATTCAGGTTACAGTTTTCTCTTATAAAAATCATGTTGCCTCTTCCCAAATATATCAGCCATGTAGTCCTTTATGATAGAATCCTTTGACCTATACAATATGATGGTCTGCGATTTCCTATAGCTTTCTGGAGTCTGTCTTATTATGAAGGGCTTGCATATGTTACCCAGCACTTTTCTCAAGCAGAGGTCAATTGAAACAATGGATTATACATTTAGGCCATCAGTTCCCCAATTTCATCCTTGAATGACTACCAAACTCTCTGAGACATGCTCTCTGGTATTCATGATTCATACACATTTATTCAGCCAATTTGGCCTAGAACATCCTGAGTATTGATCACTGTTTGATGTAGTATTTTAAGCCTACCAATTTCAGAAAACAATTTGAGGGCGAGAATCTCATTACCATCAACATATATCTTTTAAACTCTCATTATACACCAAATACTATGCTAGGTGTTGGGCATAAAAAGGGGCTTTGAGATGTGGCTAATCCCTTCCATGAATGTGCAGAACCATTAAGGAGACAAATAATGACACTGCAACACAGCATAGGAGTATAAGTGTCACTGAAGGCAGTTCAGGTGCATGAAACTGAGGAGAAGGTGCACTTGGGAGTATACAAGTGGGAGGGACTTAGATGAGTCAAAAGGGCAGAGACCATGTTTAAGTTACTTTGGCTTCCCACCGACTACAAAGTGCTGTGTGCCTAATAAAAGCTCAATAAATGTAAGATGTTAGGGAGAGAAAATGGTAAGAAGGAAGGAGTGTTCACAGCAGGAAAAATGCTATAAGCAAAATCTTAAAGGAAGATATATAAGATGTATCTGAGACGCACAGAAGTAATAAATTTAGATACAGGATTTCCCTGGTCAGTTATACAAGATAAATGAGGAGAGTGAGGCTGGCTAGAGATTGTAGACTGGTAGCCCCCACATATTTTCTTTAACTGAAGACCAGAGAAAGTATCATTATGTGTTAATCACTTTCTTTTGACAATCTTTTGTTAAATAACAAAGACTATGTGTAAGAGAATACTATCACATATATTTCAAGATTTTGTTAACAGTTTTCTCCTTTGTGTCCTCTCACACACATACACATATAAGGTTTTAATAGAGATATTCATGTCATAGTTGGACATTTTAAAAACTCAATTAACAACTTGGCATGTTCAGAATCTTGCCCCTGATTTAATGGAGACTACCAATGCAAAAGCAAGCTATCACCATGTACCAGACCAACAGAAACAAGATGCGAAGGAAAATTCAGAAGCTTTTGATTAGAGTCAGATTCCAGTTGCACCTTTGGCTGCTTGTATGACCTGGAAAATGTCACTTAACCTCATTGTAGTGATCATTCTCCCCATCCACAGCAGGCAAATATCTGGAAAATTACACGCCCTTTGCATCCATTCCTCCACACTTTCCTTCTCAGACCCGTTGGTTATGGGCTGCCTTGTGGGTTACAATGGGAAACACCTGGAGATAAAGCCTGAGTTTCACTGTGGATCCAGCTTGGACCAAACACCTATAGGCCCTTAAAACCTAGTCTTTCCCTTGAATCATCCCTGTGGTGCTGTCCTAAGCCCTTTTGCTGACCTTAGATTTTCTTATCTCTAGATGGGGCTCTGCAGAAAAGGGGAGAGGGAACAAGTAGCCAATCAGCATTGTGGAAGCAACAGACGGCCTTTACCCCAGAACCAGCAGGCTTCCCTTCAGCCCTCTGGCTCCACACTTAGCCCTTGAAAGTTCCTCACTGATGCCCATCTGTTTTCCCTTCTAAATGCTAGAATTTGCTGAGATGTTTCAGAAAACTTCCCAGCATGACATCTAGCCTCTTTAAGGAGTAAATACTTTCACACATTTACACATGTGGCAACATGTAGTCCTCAAGATTAATATTCATATGGACACTTTCTAGGGGAGAGCAGATGTTTTCAGTCTCCTACAAACTGGTTGCATTTGTAATAGGATAAGATCCAGCAGCTGATATCAAAGTAAGGAGGATGATCAGCTTAAAATTAATTCTTCTAAATCTACTGCCATTAAATTAGTCTTATTGTTAAAGTACTTAGTGGTCCACAGGAAAATTGCCTTATAATTGTATTTCCAATATGTATAAACCAGTTAGGTTTTAGAGATACCCACCTCAGATTAGAAAAAAATTGGAGTTAATATCTCAACTTTAACACATATCAAAGCATTAGATTTTTTAATGTAAATTTATTGAATTATATTAGCTAGATATAATGACTGAGAGGGAGAAACTTATTAACTACCCTTAATTCATTTAGTCTTTAACTATCATTTTTTTCTTTTTTTAAAATATAGATTATCTCAGGCTTTGAAGTCTTACAGGTGGAGATTCTGTGACTTTGATCAATGACTAAAATGCTGAGCGGCTCAGTTTTCTCCTTTGTAAAGTGGGCACAATGAGTGTACTTACCTCATGTGGTCTGTAAGGGAGAGATTCTCAAACACGAATGTGTATCAAAATGTCCCATGGGGCCCCTTAGCATGGATTGCTGGGCCCTGCTGCAGAGCTCTGAGACAGTAGGTCTGGGGTGAGCCTGAGAATTTGCATTCTAGCAATTATAACAAAATCCCAGGTGCTGCTGGTGCTGCTGGTGGGGGACTTCACTTTGAGAACCACTGTGTAACTATAAATGGGTTAATATGTGTAAGCATTACACAGTGACAAGTAAATAAGGGTTTTAATTGCTATCACTATTAAAGGTAGGTGCATGTGGTACACCTGGTGAAGACACCCAGAGGACACTAGCTTTCAGTTTTCTTTCTTTTGAGCTTTGTATACAAAATGGAAAACAATCTTAAGGTCAGGTTTTTCTTTTTTTTTTTTTAATAAACTAAATGCTCAGTGGAGAAAGAAAGATTTCCTTGTGGTTACAGGCAAAGATTGTTACCCACTCAGGCTCTTTAAAGACAATTAGCTGGGAGTCCTGGTAGCAGACAGAAGAGTTGGGGGAGAGCCTAGGGAGTCACTGACGCCTAAGAGAAGGGCTCCAGGCCAAAGTCTGAAGCTCTGGGTATCTGGGTTGCTCTAGCCAGATGGAAATATTCCAGGCCTGGCAGGGACCTCAAGGAGGGACAGAGTCTCTCAAGTGTTTAAAACTAAAGCCCAAAGGAAAGCAGCCTTCATTAAGTTTACTGTTACAGTGATAGCAGTTGATAATAAGGAGAAAAGCATGATATAGCAACAGGTTTCTCTCCTTGTTAGTATGGTTTCCAGTTTTGTTTGCCTTAATGTAATAAAAAGAGAGGGCAGAAGCAAAATAAGAGTGTGAGCAGGAGTTGACCTTAAGTTTCAAATCTCTGACCAATTGCAACTGTTCACGCGGGAACACATCCTTCCCACTGCCCTGTGACTCAGTGGTTCCACTGCTGCTGTGGTGGCTCTCGAGAAAGAAGAGCCGAATGATATCACAAAATTTGTCTAGATTCTAGCCTTGAAAATAATTCTCTAATTTAGTGACTCAATAATTTTTTGCTGATTAATCACAATCCCACAAAAAAGGGAGGAATATTTTTTGTTTTGTTTTTAAGTGTTGGAAGTAGAAAGAGGGAATCATAAAAATCAAGCTGAAATTATCTTGACCTGAATGTCGAAGGTGCTTTGTTGTGTGGGAAGGGAGATGGACTTGCAAAAAAATCTGTACCAGAGACAGGGACCCAACATCCTGTCCTACCTGATGGTAACTTAGGATATCAAGCATCTGTTCTGCACATTCTGCATGCAATAAATTAAGGAGACTTCAAGAGTAGAATGTAGATATCCCAGTCAGAGGGAAGATAAATGCATGGAAGGTACACAATAAGGGGTATGCACAGATGGGCATATAGATGAGAGCATGACATTTCTGATCTGTCAGTAGAATAAGTGCTATGAATTTTCTTCCAGTAACTAGTTTGATCTTGCAATGGTTCATCCACGATGTTGTCCTCTCTGTTCTCATTTATGACACACTGCAATAATGGAGGGCCAGAGTCTAATTAATAGACTGTGAAATAAAAGAGAAGGAACCATGAGATAAGGACCAAGCAGAGAAGTGGGAACAAGTTAGTGCTATGTGCTTGACAACTCAGCTGCCTGACTGTGTGTGGTAACCTCTGTGAATCTGAAGGAATCTGAGTGTAGGTGAGAGAAAGGAGAGCACTGTGTCAAGAGGAGAGGTCCGTGATACACAGCCACATTTACTCTGAGGAGGTGGATCCTTTCTGCCTTAGGTTTCTATGTCTGGGCCTCCCTCCAGCCTTCCCCACCCAGTGCACATTTCTGTGACATGTTCTGTTGTGTTTCAGACATTGCGTTTATGTGAGTGTGATAAGTATGTGAGAATTTAAGAATGCAGGTGTGTGCACAGAGGCAGCAAAAAGTCATACCCTTAAAGGAGCATCCTAAGCCACCTGAATAGACAGACCTTTTGAGGGAAGGTCCTGTGCTTGCTTACCAAGCTCTGCTTGGAGACCAGTCCCTTAGTCCCCATTCCATCAAGCCACTCATATCCAGAAATACCGTAGCTGCTATTGCTGCTATATGTGGTATACACAAGTGCACTTCAGGTGAGTCACAGGTGATGACCAAGGCCCCTGCCCAGCTGAGTCCAGGTCATCTTCTCTCTGAACATTTCCGGGAGAGGCAGCTGCTCAGGATGCCCTGAGTCCTGTTTCTTCCTCTTTGGTGGGAATTATAATCTGTTACAAATGATTCCTCTAAACACCCTTCCTTCATTCCACATTGTGTGTTGGGCTTCTCTTTTTGATATAGATTTGTCACTTAATGAATAATTTCTGAAACAATTAAATGACAACTCAATAAATGACTTTTGTAATAATAATGTCATAAAAATAAATGTCAATTTTGTGTAGTGGGAAGCCAAATATTCATGTAGGAAAATGTACTCTTTCTTATAACATTGTGGAGAGGTTTTAAAAATAACTGCACAATTACAAAAACTTTTTGAGGCATTTACGTTTGCAAAATCAATAAGAACACATTGTAAACCATTTTTTCTGGAAACTTGGAGGTTTACAGATGATCTTTTTTTTTTTTTAAATATTTTATTTTTTTTCCTTTTTCTCCCCAAAGCCCCCCGGTACATAGTTGTATATTCTTCGTTGTGTGCCCTTCTAGTTGTGGCGTGTGGGACGCTGCCTCAGCGTGGTTTGATCAGCAGTGCCATGTCCGCACCCAGGATTTGAACCAATGAAACACTGGGCCGCCTGCAGCGGAGCGTGAGAACTTAACCACTCAGCCACGGGGCCAGCCCCACAGATGATCTTTTTTAAATGTGGAGATGTGAATGAAATCTCTGTTTTTAGAATGTGATCCTATTATTTAAGCTAGAATTGATAAATTATGTTGACATATACATATATATGTACACACATGCATAGATATTTACATTTAAAGACATATGTGTATATATGTATAGATTTAAAGATATATAAACATTTTAAATAAATTCAAATAAAGATACATGGAGCATATATGTGCCTATATGTGCATATATTTAAAGATGCACTCATGCATCTTTAAATCTTAGCAGGGTTCATCTTGATTTCTCCTCAGTTACAAGTTCTGATTTTTTAACGTTTTTATCTTTCTGACAGTTTTTAGAGTGTTTAAAAGAGTTTTGTTCCATTTATTTTGTATTAAAATCTTGATATTGAAATTAAATATAACCATAGTAATAAATGAATTATACCAAGTTATGGTAAGGTTTTGTTACTGATTGCCAAAGGCTTGCTGAAATGCAGAAAACAGAGAAGATGTTGTTCCTTAATGACGCAATGACCAAGCTGGACTCTGACAGTCTGTAACAGAGGCTCCCTTTGAATGAGAGGCACCATTTGATGGGATTGCAGGGTTTGTTTGTTTTGTCTGAATCTACCTTTTGAGCATGTTAGAAACAATGGTACCAGCAACACATACTGAGTGTGTACCATGAGCCACCTTTGTGCCTGCTACTTTTATAAACCCTGCAAAGGAGAGTTTATCTCCACTTAAAGATGAAACAATAGGACTCATGAAGTTAATCAAGAACCCAGCTCCATGTGAGTAGCAGGGCTGGGATTTGCTAAGGACCCATCTGAACCCAAAGCCCATGTCCTGTCCACTACATGACTCATTCATAATCAGCAAAAGCACTACCTGCTTGCTAATACAGATTGTGCCAGCTGCCTTACTTGAAAAAGTAGCAATCACGGGGCTGGCCCCGTGGCCGAGTGGTTAAGTTCGCGCGCTCCGCTGCAAGCGGCCCAGTGTTTCGTTGGTTCGAATCCTGGGTGCGGACATGGCACTGCTCATCAAACCACGCTGAGGCAGCGTCCCATATGCCACAACTAGAAGGACCCACAACGAAGAATACACAACTATGTACCGGGGGGCTTTGGGGAGAAAAAGGAAAAAATAAAAAAAATCTAAAAAAAAAAAAAAAAAAAGAAAAAGTAGCAATCACAGTTCTTGAAGACAATCATAATTCTTTGCTTTCTCTCATCAGGATGACCCTGATGAAGGGAGATATTAAGGATTTGTTGAGTGTGTTGCTCTGTTGTTCAATGACTTATATGATTTCCTTTTTAAACAAGAAAAAGAAGCCAAAGAAAATAAATTAATGTGTTTTGGAAATAATTTCACACTATTTATCAAAGTTCTTGCAGACTGGGTAATAATAAGTAGAGTGGACTCTGAATTAATTGTTTTCCAGTTAGAACTACCTTTGCTTACACAACACTAGATACAGTGCTGTCAGTTTATATACTATACTCCATGGACTTAGATAAGAAGATTATGGGGAAAGGAGAATTTTATTTATTTACTTATTTATTTTTGGTGAGGACGATTGGCCCTGAGCTAACATCTGTTGCCAATCTTCTTTTTGCTTCAGAAAGATTGTTCCTGAGCTAACATCCATGCCAGTCTTCCTCTACTTTATATCTGGGATGCGGCAACATCATGGCTTGATGAGTGGTGTGTAAGTTCATGGGTTTGGGATCCAAACACATGAAGTCTGAGCTACCAAAGCAGAGCGCACAAAGTTAACCACTATACCACTGGGCCAGCACCAAGGGGAAGGAAAGTTTTTGATTCAAACTGGATCAGGATTATATTGTTCCATTTGAGTCTCTTTTAATTTGAGTGCTTAATAAAACTCTCCTTTATGAACAGATTTGGAGCATGAACCTTGGATTTAGGGAAATCTGATTTTGAATCCTTGAGACTTACTAGTGGTGTCACCCAGAACAGCATTTTATCTCTATGAGCCTTAAAGTTCACATCTGTAAAAGCTGATAAAACCTACATGAGAGTGATGCAGGAATTCATTGAGGTATTAATCTTTATAGACCCCCAATGACCTCACATATAAGAAGAGGTCAAATTAACAATCTTTGAATCCTTATTTGAAGCTCATTTGAATGCTGACCAAGACTTTCTTAGAATCCCAAAAGGCACCTTTCTTCCCTCAAATGTAAGATGATAAGTACCATCAAAATAGCCCTGCTCGTGCTCCCAGGTTATTTTCTAGGCCAGTGGTATTTGCCTGTTCCAGAGGCTATGACATGCTAGCTGCCTAAGGTAAGAGAAGGAGCGTGGGGCCTTTGTGCCTCTGAACAGTTGAGCGTTTCCTCTGTTGGGGTGGTGCTGCTCAAATTACTCCCAGGATAGACGAAGAGTCTGTCATTCTTGTGAGTAGATTAAGTTACTAGGTAACGTGGCAGAAAAACGTACCTGGGTTTGGAAACAAGGTAAACCACCTGGAGGGCCAGGAATTTAACATGAACAGATTTTTAGCCATTGACACATTGTTTAAATCAGCTGCCAAGAAAATCATTTGAGCATAGCTTCAAAATAAAAGCTGAGGCCTTGGTTGAGGATGGAATCCTATGTTGGACATCTTGCTGAGGGCCCATAATCTCAGGAACCATTTATCAACATCTATTCTTGTAACACTAGGTAATAGAGCATTGTTTGTTCATTTCAGAATGGACTGGCTAGCCAGCCAAAATGAGTCGATCAAAATACTGACTTTGTCTGACTTTCAGAAGCATAAGCTTGTTTTGCAATTTGTTTTACTGCCGACATAGAGTCCTGAACCTCATTCCACTAAATGAATATGTTGTCTAACAAAGATTTCCATGTAAGCAAACATGTTGTTACCCAAAGGCTCAACTAGCAGCAAGTTTTGGACAAAGATATAAGAGATAAGACCTAAAGAAAGAAGGCAAGGAGATATCAGGGATGTAACGTATTCTACACCTAGAAGGGAACAGGACATAGTCACCAAATTCAGACTCATTCTTATCCGGTAAGAGTTAAAGAATCTTTTAAGAGAGGTACCAAGTAGAATTAACACAGGATTTGGAATTAAGGAATCTATGTCCAATCCTGAGCCTGGCTCTAATTGTTGTGTGCATCTTCAGGGCCCCTTAACTTCTCTGAGTCTCTAACGATGCATCTTATTCAAATGTGTGCATGTTATACAGGCACAGAGTAGGTATACAGTAAATGCTGGCTGTCAGTAAGTAAATGTGATATCATTTTTAACAAACATTAGCTGAGTATGTATTGTGGCAAGTCACAAGATTGAGTTTTGGAAAAAATCCAATAATACCCTTTCAACTCTCCAGAAAATAACAGAAATGCATCTGTTTGGATGAAATACAGGACTTTTGTGTTTGGGGCATAGGAGATAAGGCAAGACTAGTATATTGGCTGATGCATCTTCTGGGTTTGATCAGATAAGTTCCTTGTTTACACCTGTTGCTCCAGTGCAATTTTTAATTGAGTCAACTTTCCCTTTCAAAAATATTTTGGTTTGGATGATAAATTATAAGGTCAATGTAATTCTAGGGCCCATTAATTCAGAGTAAGCAAATTATAATTAACTCAGGAGAAGAGAAGACTAAGGAAATGTAGTGCCTTTGGAGCCAGTGTGACTAGAGGACAGGTAATGATATTAACTGATATTTGATGATCCTGACCCAAATCTTAATTCAGGAGACGGCCAGAAATATTTTTTAAGAGTTTAAAATTAGAGTATGATGAAAAGGCTACCAATGGATAAAACTTTGGTTGTAAGCCTCTGATGGTTTTACAAGTTCAAAATCTTTAGGAATTTATGTGATATCAGAGTGAGCAATAATGTAGTAAGTATAGAATCCCTAAATTCTAAGGAGTTCTTGCAGGAGTCTTGTGAAGATACTCAAGGAGGGGGCTTACCTGCCTCTATCAATTTTTATTTAAGACAAAATTAGTTTATTTGCGAGTGAGACATCCAATAGAATATGGATCAGCAAATAAGAGAAAAATGTACTTGATCTACAGCTTCAGAGGAACCATGCCACTCTTCTATTCAATGGAAGGATATGTATGGGCTACAATATCAAACTGTCTTCTTTTGGTTACATTTTATCTTGTGTACAAATAGACTTATTGTTGTGGGTTGGACAGTGTCTCCCCTCCCCAAATTCATGTTCACCTGGAACCTCAGAATGTGGTCTGTTTTTGGAAATAGGGTCTTTGTGGATGAAAGTAGTTAAGGATCTCAAGGTGAGATCATCCTAGAAGGAGGAGGAACTCTAAATCCAATGACTAGTGTCTTTATAAAAAGAGGAGAGGACACCAAGAAGCACAAGGAAGGTCGTATAAAGCCAGAAGCACAGACTGGAGTGATGCAGCTACAAGCCAAGGAACACCAAGAATTGCCAGGAGCTACCAGAAGCTTAGAAGAGGCAAGGAAGGAATCTTCACTAGAGCTTTCAGAAAGAGAGCATGGCCCTGATGACACTTTGATTTTGAACTTCTGGCCTCCAGAACTAGGAGAAAATAATTTTCTCTTGTTTGACGCCACTCAGTTTGGAGTAATTTGTACGGCCGCCCTAGGAAACTACTACACTTCGTGTGTGAGTTTGTGGAATCTGCTATAGTTCCACACATGTAACTCTGAGCTCCTCTGCTTGAGTGAGGACACTGTGCATAGCAGCCCTTGCATAAGAACCTCTCATAGTCCTCCACACCACCTAGCACAATGCTGCCACTGGTTCAATACAACTATAACTTGCTATGCATTTTAACACTTTTCCATCTTTAAGCCTTTACTCATAGTAACCCCATGACCTGGAAATCTCCTCAATCCCCTGATGTCCTCTCAACACATACATCTCCACTTCTGGAAATTCTCTCTCATCTTTTACAATCTAGTTCGAATCTAACCCCAGGTCCACAATACTTCCCCTGATTCAATCACTTCAGGTAGCAGTGATCTCTTGCACATCCGTGTTCCCTTTCCACTATGTTGGGTCATCTCATAGGACTGGTAGCAATTCTTCTCTATGTTTTGTCGTAGTCCCTATAAATATTGCTCCATGTGAGCTCGTCTTGTCCAAGAAACTGAACAGGGTGATTCTGGAAGACAGAGCTCCGTTTGATTTGAACCTCCAGCTCTCTACTTGCTGTAAATGTTCAACAGTAATACGTTGTCTATTTGTGCTGAGTGTCTCATTGCACAGTGACAAAACTGAAATGTTCTCCAAAATTACTTTTCCATCATTATAAATTTGACTTGAAAGCCATGGAATTGATGCATTTGCTGGGGATTATCTTTTGCCCATAGCTCATTAAAGCTGTCTTTATATAGCACACGTATTCATAAGAACAGCTAAACCTTAGCGCCCAACTGAAAAAGTGACCCCTGCAAATGGCCTGACATGAGGAGAACACCCACAGCAATGCAGACCATGTAATGATTCTGCTGGGTGGCTGCAGATCTGGAGAGGGGGCCATGAATGAGGTAACTTGGGGAAGGCAGCCAGAGTTGTCAGGGGAAAAAAGATGGTGTAATACCTCATTTATTTGTTCCCAGCAAACAGTTTTCAAGGATTAACCACCTACTAATCCTCCTAGAATATGCTCTTTGTAAATGACCAAAGACGATATGACAGCCTTTTCAAAATTGCAATTGCTGGATTAACGACACGCTGAGGAAAGACGACTCATTATATCTAATTTGGAAAACTGTGAATATGCTTCATAGATGGGTTACAAGGTGGCATTTGGGCAAAAGGACTGAACAAATGCAAGATGACGTTATAGCGCCTGTTGGATGTCTTAGATACACAGTACCTTCTCCCACCCTTCATTATTTTAAGGATATGAAACAGTACTGGATGTCTAAAAGTACATGTTCAGATTGGAGCCAGCTGTGTGATGTGCTACAGGAAGAAATTTGTCCTCTGGTTAATACACAATAATTCCAGGAAAACATGAATTTGTGACTATGCTATCACAGTGCTCCACTTACAAGGACTCCATTAAACAAAAAGTAACCTTGTGTCACAGAGAATTTTATGGCAGTTGCCTTCTAAGACTCACATATCTCCCTACAATAATGCGAATATTCCCCAGTGGTCACTTGACATTAAACAAGGTGGAATAATTTTTGATGCATATATCAATAACCAGTAGTAATCTCAACCAGCATTGCTTAATATGTTCTATAACACAACACTTTGGATGAGACAGGTAAATTCTTAGAGTTTAAAAGGAAATGTTCATTCTTCCATGAATAGAGAAAGAGCTAAATACTGAAACTGAAACATCACACAACGTATAACGGAATCTCTTTCCTGCAGATCTGACTCCGGGTAAATATAATACATTTCACGCATGCACACACACACACAGAGAAAGAAATGGAGGACAGTTTTCACATCTTAAATAATTTTGACAAATTACTATATATACTTAAAAATTATTCCCTTTCATAATGTCATTTTAAAACATCTTAAGAGACACAGTCCTATCTTTTTATTTACCTTTTCTATGTGAATACATCCTAAATTTTATTTTTTATTTATTTTATATAATTTATATAAAAGTATGATTTTATATTAAAATTCGAGAGGGTAAGGAGTTCAATGTATCAGCAGTTCCTTTATGGCAATTTAAAAAATGAAATAGTCATTCTGAAGAGTGATGTACATCGATACTAAGATCTATGAGAGCCATATTTATTGGATAATTCAGTAAATCTAGTAACTGAAGAGGTAGTGAGCTTCCTGTGTTGGGACTCATTTGAATATCGAGATCTCTAAAGTACAGATCATCCCAGCAGAATTAATCATCTTCCTATTTTCCTACTACTGCTTCTTGAAGGACATAGCACACTTTATTCAAATAATCTTTTCATGTGTTTCTCTCCCCAAAAGAGAGTGAGCTTTAAGATAAGCAGGAACTTCAACTTTGGTAAGAACATCGTTAATGACTGATGATAATGCTAATAATAAGAAATAGCAGCAGCAGCCACAATAGTGGTTCTCCATTACTCTTCCCCTGCCCCATACATAAATCCGCCTCTTCACTTCCTGAGTTCTCAGCGTCCACATCTGTGGTGGGGGGGGGCGCTCCTCCCAGGGAGATGTTCCACCTGCGTGTTGCCTGCTGCAGCATTTGCCTTGTAACCAGGCCACTCTGTGCTGGGGAGCTGCAGGCAAGATGCTATTTTTGAAGTGACATTTCCTTCTTTCCTGTCTGTCAAAAGCAGAAGCTGTTCAGGTACCAGTCCTCATACTCTTGAATAAGAGAAAGAATGTTGCATACGTGGTTGGAGGGGTGCAGGTTTGACCCAAGTAGGATTTTCTAACTGAAAGGGTTGGGGACACATGGGAAGAGTGGACAAATATAATCCTCAGTTTCATTGTGATTATTGCAGCTGCTTATTAGTAATTTACAATCCACTCATCCTAAGCAGCACTAAAATGGTTTGTGAAAGGGTATACAATAGGAAAGTATGAAATAAATCATTGAGGGAATCACTGAAAAGAAGAAATAATTGTACAAAAACAAAATGATCTAGGGTAAGGCTAATACAAGTCAGACTGAATACATAGCAGGTTTCCCATGTTGAGTATCATATTTGCTAACATATGCTATTGCATATGAAATAACATCATTCTGAAAATTAAAGAAATTAAGATATAAATATTAGCCATTTATCCTCTGGCCCCCTTTTACTTCTAGCAAACCAGCCAGACATTTTGCAAACCAGTGTAAAAAGTCTAGATTTTTCTTTGATGGAAGATAGGTGGATTTTCCCCCTCATGTCAGATTATTGGGAGATTAGGAGTAATGTGTATAAATTGTCTATTGCATAGTAGATGATCAACACATGGTTGACATTATTAGCCCCTTTTGCTTTATGCTAACCCATTTTGCTGTATACAGAAGGACAGTGTTTTCAATCCCAAAATGTCTGAGTAATGGAAACCTGCTTGCCCTTGGGAACTATCTGGGTACTCAAACCGTGGTCACAGATAAGAGAATTCTGAGTTGATAAACAAAATGAGTCCATTTTAACCATGTAAAGATTTGAACCTATTTTTATAAATAACTGCCTAAATTGGATTTTTCCTATAAAGCAACACATAAACGATCCTCTGTTTGACAGTCTGAGTAAGTAATGCCCAAAGCTACATATCCACACAAACGTACACACACACCAATAACCGTGGCCATTGATCTGTATCAGGATTAGATTCCAGACACCAGAACTAGAACCACTGATCTTTCCTAGGGCAGCAATGATGTGGACAGCCAGAGGGTCAGCCCCATCTAAGTTCCCTGGGGAAACTCTAGAATCAGGTATCTCAGAGACACAGCATCAACACCACAGCCAAAACGCCAGAAGCAAGACTGAGTTTAGGTTGTCAGATGGACACTCAGGCTCATGGAGGGTGGAATGGAATGAAACGAGATCTAGTCCAAGGTAGGGTCCTGAAGGATCACCTCCAACTATCTCTGATGGCTTTATGAACTTATTCACAGGGCAGAGGCAGATCAGACAATTAACGAGCTGAAGTCCTCCCTACACATTCTTATTATTTCATTTGCATTCTTCACTGTACTAGAATCTCTCTTAATACTTGTGTGTGTGTGAATGTTTGTGAATATGTGCATACATAGGTGTGCCTGTGTGTTTGAGTCTATGTCTGTGTGTCTGGATGTGTATTGGAGGATACAGCAATTCCTTTCCATGAGAGAGTTTACTTTGTGATGGAGGCCACGTAAAGTGTCAGTAACACAGACCTCATAAGAGATCCAGCGTCACCATTCTCACACATGCATGGTGTTGTGAGAGGATCCTGTGGGCCTTTTTACTCAAGGTACCGAGGTGGGAACATGTAAATTCATTGTTTTGGAGTTGTAAGTTTTCAGACAAGGGCTATGATAATGGTTCCAGCCTGTCTCACAGTTGTGGAGTTGCATAGTCACTCCATCCCCACCTAGGCACAGACAAGACCACGAATAAAGCTCCCCTTGTACACACTTTGTCATCTGGAACCCTTGAAGTGAGAACTGTGTCATTCCAGCACCGCCTCAATGCTTTTTGTTTCATCCCTTGGTATCAGTTCACTTTCTCATCCAATAGGGTCCGAATGGACAGCGGGGCACCTCTGCACACTCCCACTGTGCTAGTAACACTTGCTGGCTATGCTAATGTGGTCATTACCCCCCTCATGTTCATGGGGTGCAAATTGCCACTTTAACATCCATCGCTTCTGTCCTAATCGATCACTACCCTTCATACCAGCCCCTCTTAGAACCTAAGAAATTCTACCTAAAACAGAGGCTTTGTGCCTGTGCTTCCTGGAAACATTCAGAGATGAAAGAACAAGGGTACCGAGGGCAACATGTCTGAGAGAGATTATGGCAATTTAGGGAAGAGAGAAGGCCCTCTGGCGAGGTTTTTAGATGCAGCGAATGAAACTAATTCATGGGTAAAGGATTCTGACATGAAATTGTAGCTGGTGCAGTGAGTGTGCACAGTTTGGCTTACCTGGGTGGCAGAGGGCTGGTTTGGGAGCCTGGGACCTGTCCTCTGCTCCAGCAGCTCTGGCTGGACTAACAAAATTAATGGGCCTTCACGTTTCCATTTGCAGCCTGAACATGGTAAAAAGAACAGAGTCAGTCAGTCAGGATCTGGGTCAGTGCAAAGTCAAGCATCCAACATATGATCCAATGGCCACAAGGAGACAAATCACGAAGTCTCAAAGTGTCTTGTGCAGAAAGCCTTCTCTCTGCTCTCATCACACTGTGTGTGCTTGTGGGTTCAGCCTCTGGGATCCCATGGCAGACTCCAACCCTCATTAGCTGTGTGACTTTGAGCAAGTTGCTTAATCTCTCCAAACCTTAGTTTCCTCATCAATAAAAAATGAAGAAAATTACCAACCCCATAAGAATGATGTGATTCTTAAGTCATATCTCCTTAGCCTTGTGTGTGGTAATGGCTCACCCGGTGACTAGTGATAGTATGTTTATCTATAGAACTGGATGAAAGTTCTAGGTGTCTTAAACTTTGATGGCCCAACATCACCATGCCTGCTAACCAGTTAGAATTTTCTAGACTACATGACTAGAAATGACCATTCTTAAAAACTGAATCGACATGTTATTACACTGGATGAAATCAACCACTTGACATTTATGGATACAATATCAATTTCTCTGCAGACTTTGGAAACTGATTGGGCTTGATTTGGCTCTGGGAGAGAGTTAAATTTTGCCTTCCAAAGAAAAGTTGGGCAGCCCTCAGAATGATTTATGAATCGGTCTCTGATGCATAAAATCTCATTTTCTTGAGTGCATTTGTCAAAAGCTTTTTCGATGTGTGTCTCGTGTAGGACTTGGTTGGTGTAATCCCCTCAGCCTCCCATGCAGGAGGCGTATTTCTGCTGAAACTTTCTCTTGACAGGTCTTGGGATGATCATATTTGACTGATGCGTCGGTGTTCTTCCTTTAACTCCTGCACTATGAACTTTATATCATGCTTTACTTCCCTGCATGTTAATGCTTGGTCTACATGTGCAGATGAAGTGAAGCCATAAAATTCAGTCCCTTCAGCCAATTAGGATTCATCTGACAAGCGACAGTTTGTCTTTTGTGTGCTAACCCAGGAACAGTGAAAGGACAGCATCTTGTTTGCCTTTCCAAAAGTACACCCCCATAGAGTAGAAATTACATACGCTTTTTTCTGGCTTAAGCATAATATGGATTTATTATATGGGGAAGATAGATGAGAGGGTTTTTTTTTTTTACATTCTGCAAAGGCTTTAAAATTATTTACTGTCCTCATTATCATTAGGAATCAGGCATTATCAGATCTATCTCTCCGGTTTTTTATGGTGAAACTCTATTTTAAGATTCATACTTTTTAAGCATCGCCTGCTCCTGAACAGACTGTGCACACTGCATGGAGAAGAGTGATGTCTGACGGATGTTCGATTGCTGTCGCAAAAACATGTTTGAAAAGTTGAGAAAATATTTTCTAACAGGATGTGAAAATTGAGTCCTAAACAGAGTGGATACTGCACAGAAGAATATTTGGAACGGAATGGCTGCTGAATTTATGTAGGGTGAACATTTAAAGTAAAAATTCAAATCCTCACCTTTGGGGTCATGATGATTAATTTCCATTCCAAATGTAACTCTTCTTATAAGCAAGAAATTCAGTAAGTATTCCCCTGTGGCCAACAACCCCGTGAGCTGTTGGCAGAATTAATAAAGCTGTCAGGATTTCTTTGGAATATTGCACGTCTCCCTGTATGTCATTTAATTGTGAAGTGTAAATATGCACATGGCACATCAGGAAGACTAAATATATTAGTCTTTAGGGCTTCAGGTCCTGTTTCTGTACTCATTTTTCAATTTTGATTAAATTAGGGGAAAGCATTTTGATACAAAAATATATAAAATTTATGTAGTTTTCCAGGAGAATGACTTGCATTGTTTATATAGCCTAAGTATCTAGGGAGAAATATATTTTTTTCTAATACATGGCTTTGGATAATATAAAATGTTCTGTATATAAGATTATGTTCACAGCTTGGGAAAATTTGGGGAAAATGCTCCTGGCAAGCAAATAGTTTTTAAGAAGAAAAAGTGGAAAACCCAGGAGCAGAGGGAAAATGTAATGCAGCTTAGTTTCTCACATTTTAAAATATGCAGCTTTTAATGCTGACTGGCTGACTCATAATCCAAGTGAGGTCCCCCTCAGGAAGACTCTGGGGATGCAGAGAGAAGGTATACATAGCTTGAGTGAGAAAGCTTCTGCTATGTCAAGATCAAGCTCAGTTCCTCAAAACAATACTTTCAGTCCAGTACGAATGGATCTCATTTAAAAGGAGATCAGCCTGTTTAAAGAACACAGTGAACTGGAAACAGATATCCACCTTGGTATTCCCCACACAAACTGAAACCTTCTATCTTTGGAATGATGGATATGGACAAAGATGGGAAAAGTCAGTGATTTGTAACTGGGATACTGTTTTGACTTTGAAATAGTGAAGAAAGAGTACCAACTTTTAAAAAGAATAATAAGAAATTTGTAAGTGGTGATAAATCAATATTATTAAACGCAAGTATTAAAGTTTTTGTCTTTTGTTTTGTTTTTTCCTTCCCTCTGAGTATTAGTTTGAGGTAGAAGATTAATAAATTTTATTTACTGACCAGTTAGTATATGCTCTATGTTGTTATAAACATTCTAAAATTAACTTAAAACGAAAGATAAACACTGTTGTCCAATTTTATAGTGAAAGAGTTGTGGTTCACAGAGATTAATAAATTCACTCCAAGTCACACAGTGGGGCAGTACTCTCCCTGACAATGGTGGGGCTCGGGACAACATTATAAATGGATGTCACATTGTACCATATGCCTAAATATGTGAAAGCTATAAATCACACCAATAAATTGTTAAATATCTTTTGTTCTCTCCTCCTTTGTTAACAAATGTACTTTCATGAAAACAAGGAAATCTAGATTCACATCAGAAAATGTGATACACACCACCTCTTTCCCTTCCAACCTGACTCCATCTGCACATCGTGAGGGGCAGCTCACATTTCCAAACTCTGCCCATATTTCCCCAACACTCAGCTGAGCCTTGCACATGCCTTGGTCCCGTGAGTGCCCACACTAGTCCTGTGGCCTGGCCAATTTTCCCTGAGAAGGATGAACCTGGGAGATGCCTGCACAGGCCCAGGAAGTGGGTGTAGGGCCATTTGTTCAGGGAATTCCCAGGTGTGGATACCTGAAAGAATCATGGTCTAGGCTGGAATACATGGGAGGAGCACAGGCTCCAAGCCAGGCCCCACAGAGTCCTTATATACAAGGGGAAACTGAAAACAAAGAGGAGAAAAGCGGGGTCCCTTTAAATCAGGGAGCCCAGGACAAGGGTCCCTCCCACCTGAATCTAAGGGAGATACTACAGCCTGGAAACGGTGATTGAAGTGAGTTGATTCAAACTAAGATTGATCGACTCAGAAACTGGTATTTTAAATATTCATTCTACCTTGCTTTCTAGCATTTTAAGAGAAAAAATAAAAAATAAAAATGTGAATCTGGCTACCAGACAATTTCAAGAATCCTTTTCACGTGAGAAAAATAAAAGATTTTAAGAGTCAGGCCTCAGCCCTCAGGTCCCTGTGTGCCCTTGAGAAGTGGTCACAGACCCCAAATCAGGGCTCCATTAGCCGTGTTAGGATTCCTTCTTTGGGGTTTTATTGAATTTGGCCTTAGGAGCACCCCAGGACCACTTATCTGCTCATGGTGCCTAAGATAAGATATTCAGGGCTCTGCAGATTTCCCAGCTGTGCTTCCAGTGAATGATGGGGGCTTTGGGATGCTTTGTGTCTGCAATCACTGGGAAGGAGAGGCCACAGGAAGCGCCGGGGAGGGGAATTTTTATCACCCATAGTCTGAACACAGAATGTGATAAGAGACGAAGGCCTCTGCACACTGACCCCAAAAGCCAATGCAAGCTGAACAAAAGGGAGCCCTGAATATAAGAAGATAAGGCAGCAGCACAATTGGTAACTGGCTGTAAGATATCCATCCATTCAAGTCACAACATTATCCTACAGCATATGCTGGTGCAAAAAAATATATATAATTTAGAAAAAGGTCTCAAGGTCTCCACTATTAAAATGGGTCAAAACATCCAATCAGATTGGAAAAAAAAAAGGCAAAAATTAGAAAACGGAAGGCATTATTTGGTCAGATAGAGAGCCTCCTTACTCAAGTCATGTCTATGTGTATTACTGAGGACTAAGAGGTGCCGGAGTGGAGAAAGCACAGCAGTCCTTGCATTAAAACATTTACAAGTATGAATAAGGCATCTCTAAATAATTTCTTAAAATCAGATATTAGATCACTGAGGAGGGAGCACGATGGTGATTCTGCATAGCAACATGATTGCAGGTCACAAGCACACGCTTTTTTCCCAAGATTGTGGTGTGATGAAATGCCAAAAGTAAGGCTTCAGGTCAGGGACCAGCAGGGGCCAGTGCACAGGGCTCTCCACTCAGCCAAGGGGCATGACTGTCCAATAAGCAGAATATGTGGGTTCTGCAAATTTTGAAGGAGGGGAATGAGAATGCCTATTAAGTGTGTGATTTGGTAATTTTTAAGTTTGTAAATTAAACGACTGTGTCTTTTTAGACCAAGGTAAAATGCGTATTTCAAACTTCTCTATTAAAATACTATTAAATTTTCATATTCTAAAAGGTATTTAAGCAGCCATATCAAAATGACTGGGTCAAAATGTTAGGACCTCTTTTCCCCTCCCCCAATTCTGCCACAATTGAAATAGGTTTGTTTATCACAGTATATATCGCCAGGTTTTGGTTCCAAAGTTATGGTCATTAATCCTATGAAACAGAGCTCCCTGACTGCTGGGTTATGGCAAGGAATGGGCCATTTTTATCCAGAGCCATCGATTCTCTCAGCCCTTGGAGTGGCCGGGCAGGGCTTGGGCAAAGTCCCATCCCAGTGACTGAGCAACCTTGTGCCACCGTGTGCAAACATGGTGAGTGACTGTTGTGATCTGAAAACTTTTGGAAAACACTGACAGACAAGTGTAGACAAGGGAGAGATGAGATAGGGTTGAATAAATCAGAGAAAATTTATGAAGGATGTAGGTTTCACATGTGTATACTAGGGAGGAGCACTGAATTTAAAATTACAGAGGGAAGAGAACAGTTCCTACAAAAGGAGAATAATAAGAAACAATTAGGAGAGCATGATTAGAAGGTGTGAAGGGACTAGTAGGGGGTTGACATCCTAAAGGGGCACTTTCAGGTGAGGAGACAAGTGCCGAGGCCAGGTCTGTGGTCTGAAAAGTCTAGGGGTTTGGTGTGCCTGGATAGCAAGAGGAAGAGGAGGTCTGGAACCAAGACTTGACATGAGGAAAGTGGGGTTCAGAAAAATGCATTATTTAACTGCATTCATGCAGGACTGAAGGCAAGAGAAGAAAATGGAATCCAGGAAATCTGATAAGAGTCTCTGAATCTACAATTTTTCAATTTTCATCTGAAAGGCTGGCGTCAAAACAATACAGTTTTAGGGGCCAGCCCAGTGGCATAGTGATTAAGTTATCACACTCCACTCTGGCGGCCTAGGATTCACAGGTTTGGATCCTGGGCACAGACCTACACACTGCTCATCAAGCCATTCCGTGAGGGCATCCCACATAGAAAATAGAGGAAGATGGGCATGGGTGTTAGCTCAGGGACCCTCTTCCTCAAGCGAAATGAGGAAGATTGGCAACAGATCTTAGCTGAGGGCCAATCTTCCTGACACACATGAAAAAAGATACAGCTTTAGTGTTCTTTTGAAATTGAATTTATGTATTTAAAAAAATAGTTTTCTGATTGAGAAATTCATTTTAGTTTTGTTTTTAGGTTGGTTTTGTTTTTGTTTTTGTTTTTTATGGAGCTGCTGCTTCTAATCCCATGAAATGCACATCTTAAATGTCACTTCTTTAGTGAACACTTCCTGGACCCCTACCCTGTAACCCTCTGGCAAAGTTAAATACACTTTCCTCTGGGGTGCTACAGCACTTCATTCTGGGATTGTTGTGGTTAGCTGTCCTCTGTCTGACTCTCCCCTGGTTTGTATCACCAGACTTCACTGGATGCCTGAAGGACAGGGCACAGCTTAATTGAATGGTACTCCACTCAGAGTGATTATTGGAGCTGCTTATGTAAAACACCTAACAACTGATGGTTTGCTTTGTGCCAGGCATTGTGCTGAGAACTTCAAGGATGCTATCCCCCACACTCCTCACCACAACCCAAGAGGTAGGTGCTGTTATTCCCCGTCTGACAGAGGAGACTAGAAAAGGATCAGTAACTTACTTAAGGCCGTGTGGATGGAAAGTGGACTTCAATCCTAGTCTGCCTGACTCCACAGCTGCTCACTTATTAAGCATTTTAAATTAAAAAATAATACCTTCAAATAGTAATGAATAAAATAATCCGAATTGCATTGAAAAATTCAAAGTAAGTGCCTGTCCTACCCAAATCAACAATCCATCTCCCAGAACCAACCACTGTTATCAACTTCCTTTTTACTCCTAAAAACAGTCCATGCGTATATTTCTTTATGGGGTTGCTTTTACTACGCACACAGTGACATACTGTACAGACTGCCTTGCACCTTGCTTTTTTCCCATTTAACTTACATCTTGGAAATTGTTTCATTATCAGTGGTTACAGACTTATCCCCATTCTTTTTAACAGGTACATAGTATTCCATAACTATATAACTTATTTAATCATCCCCTACTGATGGACATTTAGGAGGTTTCCTGTCTTTTGCTATTATTCATGGGCCTATAAACCGAATCCTTGTCCATGAATTTAAATACAAGTGACATTATAGTACACATAAATCCTTAGTCTCCCTGGAATTTTTGGCATAACAAATGAGATAGAGATCCAGTATAGATGTTGGCCACTATGCTCACTAGGGCCAGAAATATCTAACCTAATACATAGTAGGTGCTTGTAAATGGTTACCAGTGACAATGGCAATGGTGATGATCATAGTAGCATCCACTGTAGTCCACTCTCAGGGCATTTTTTAAAGGGTATTTTTATTTTTTACCTCTGTGTGTGTCTGTGATATAAACTTATTTTTCTTGTTCCTGTACCCTTGAGACTTTGCTATAGACAGCTATCACAAAAAATTAGGTAGAGAAGGAGCTTATTTCTAAGATATTTTTAATTTTGCAAATCCCTGATTTCAACTTCCAGTTTTCATTTATTTTCTTTAGTTCAGATAACACAGCTTGCTTTGGCTTTTGAAATAGGTACTTTCTCTACCAATATACTTTACTTTTAAATATGTCATGAAAGTGAATTGAAATGGTGTTTAATAGGAACTGGCTGTAACATATATACACCAGATATTTTTATACCTAATGTTCTTACAGAAGGGGAATCTGAAGCCTGAAAACTTTCTAGAAACCGTCTCCTCTGTCCCCTACCTTTTTAGAGGAGGACAGAAAAAAGAAAGAGAAATAGCATGTTAAATCATATAATTTTAGAGAAAATAATATAACCCTAGCTTTATTACTGCACAGAAGAGGAAAGAGTGGGTAAATTTAATAAACTTTAATACAATTTTCTTGCCCTTTATTAGCTGTGTGTTGATTTTCAAGTTGCTTGAGTTTTCTGAGCCTATTTCCTCACCTGTAAAATTAGATAATAATATTTACCTTACAAGACTCTTGGAGTAATTAAATATCATGGTGTATGTAAAAGCACCAGTTATGAAGCAAGACTTCAATAAAACATACCCATATCCTGTTAATTTATTAATATTATTTTTATAAAAATAAATTTGGAACATGATTTGCAAAGATTTTTATGTTTTATTTGGAGAAGTAAAGAATTCAATGCATGAATCTGCAAAGACTATCTTTAGGCATCAGATGAGCAGGTGTGTGACCCTGTAGGTCACTTCCTCTTGATTCTTAGCTGTTGACCTTGTTCTCCAAAGGAAATGCTAGAATATAGAAAGAGTGGTGATAGTCTTGATTCTGATAGCTACTAACTACATAGCTTTAAGAAATTTAAATCTTCTAGCTAAGAGATCTATGAGTATTAAATACGATATAATGTGTAATACACCCAGGATAATGCCTCTCACATGTTAAGTACTCTGTTAACATTGGTATCCTATCTTCAGAACCTTGCCTCTAACATTAGCACGTGAGCAGATTTTCCCACTTTCCAGGGTTATTTTGGGTTCCAAAGATCTAGGGGGTAATATAGTACTACATTGTGGATGACTGTGCCTGTACAAACTAATATTAAAAACAGTTATCAGAGACTGGTGTCCTGATATGGAGTGATGGGTGAGCAATGGATACCCTGATAGCTTGAAGAGAGAAAGGCTTCCAGATTCCCCTGTATTGAGTATGTTCTCCGCTTCCTCATTTAATCTGTCCATATCAGGGCTTGAGACTTAAAGAACTTTTCTCAGCACTGACCATTAAAATCATTGGCCAGAACAACCCAAATTTCTATTTCTCACACATAGAACAGGTTAAAATGTGCTTCCAGATTGGATGTCACATTTGCCTACTGGCCCTGGAAAGGACCAAGAGGGATGCCCCCTAACTCCTGCCTGCCAGACTGTGAACCCTAGTTCACCTTACGTGACGGGACCTCAGTGCTATGTTCTCACCAAAGAACCTCAGAGGGAGACCAGTGAGGTCGCCGCTTGTAAAATCTCCTTCACAATAAAAATCTGTGCCCTTTGTAAGCGACTTCTTGTCTTCACATTAACTCTGAAACAAATATTATTTACACCAATATTTTGGATGTTGACACTGAAGCTCAAAAAGTGTAATAACTTGATGAGCTGGTGTAGGTGCACAGATCCCTGTGATTCCAAAGTATATAGGCCAGTGCTGCCCAAAAGGAATAGAAAGCAAGCTAAACAGGCAATTTCACATTTTATGGTAGCCTTATTAAAAAGCAAAAGTAAACAGTTGACATTATGTTTAATAATATACTTTATTTAACTCAGTATACTAAAATATTGTTTCAATATATAATAATGTAAAATTATTAATCAGATATTTAGCTTCTTTTATATTATCTTTAAAACTTGTTATATGTTATACCAAGAGCACATCATCTTTTGAACCACTTTTCTAAGGTATGATTGACATACAAAAAGTTGTATATATTTAATGTATACAACTTGATGAATTTAGAGATAAATATACACTCGTAAAACTACCAGCACTATCTATACCATAAGAATATGCATCACCTCCAAAAGGTTCCTCCCATCATTTTTATTTCTTATTATCATTGGGGGGGATAAGAACGCTTAACATAAGATCTATTTTCTTAACAAATTTTAAGTATGTAATACAGTATCATAAACTAAAAGCACTATGCCATACAGTAGATCTCTAGGACTTATTCATCTTGTATAGTTAAAACTTTGTACCCTTAAACTAAGACCCTCCTCAGCCCTTGGAAACAACCATTTTACTCTCTGCTTCTATTATCTGACTATTTAGTTTCCTTATATAAATTGTATTGTATAGTATTTATTATTCTCTATCCGGCTTATTTCACCTAGCATAATGACTTCCAAGTTCATCCTCATTGTCACAAATGACAGGATTTCCTTCTTTTTAAGGCTCAATAATATTACATTGTATGTATAGGCCACATTTTTTTTTTTTGTTCACTCATCTGTCAATGGGCATTTAGGTTGCTTCCTTGTCTTGGTTATCGTGAATGATGCTGAAATGAACATGGAAGTACAAATACCAATTTGAGATCCTGATTTCAACTCCTTTGAATACATACCCAGAAAAGGAATTGCTGGGTCATATGATATTTCTATTTTCCACTTTTTGAGAAACCTCCCTACTGTTTTCCATAGTAGCTGCACCAATTTACATTCCCACCGTGTACAAGAGTTCCCTTTTCGCCACACCCTCACTACTACTTATTATATTTTGTGGGGTTTTTTTGCCTATGCCATGCAACTTCCTCCTTATTCAAAGTTTGTCCTCAAACACAAGATCTCCACCAGCTTTGTCCAAGTTTGGTGGAACATTGAATCAATTTAGCGAATCAAAATTAGCAGACTGATTGTTTACCTGAGTGGACTAAACGGCTGACCAAAACGGTTGCTCCAATAACAGCTTATAGAAGTAGGTAAAGAATCAGATAGCAGAAGTTTGGTCTTTCATTGGCTGAACAGAAAGGGCAATATCTCAGGGATAAGAGATGTTCATAGGCTGTCCTTTGGGACCATTTATCCTCCCATGAGCATCCTATGCCCTCTTTTCCAACTCCAGGTTGGCCTAGGGCCAATATTTATAAGGGAAGGAAAATTAATTCTTTTCCTTTTGCCCCCTCTTACTTTATATTAGATTCTGTTGATTGAAAATAAAGACTCCTTTGAGCGAGGTTATGCCTCACTTTATTTTTTGTCTATTACACGAGCTGAGACACCCCACAGTCTTTGTGGGAACAGAGATATGAATATATGGTTCTTTTCCTCTGTATACTCCGCCAGCAAGAAGTCACAGGGACTGTCCCGATTCCCAATAAATCTGCTGAATTATTCTGGGCTACCTGTCTATCTGAACTTGGGTGAAGCAAGACGTCAAGAGCAAAAAGAGAAAACTTTACAAGAAGCTATTCTAAGGGCGTTTTGTGTGTGTGCATGTGCATGTGTGGGGGATGCTGCCACAGTGTGGTTTGACAAGCTGTGATAGGTCAGAGCCTGGATCTGAACCTGCAAACCCCGGGCTGCTAAAGCGGAGCACACGAACTTAACTGCTGTGCCACTAGGCAGGCCTCTCAAAGGGTTTTTCAGGTCTATTTTGTGTTTTTGATAATAGTCATCCTAACTTGTGAGGTAATATCTCATTGTGGATTTGATCTATATTTCTCTGACGATTAGTGATATTGAGCACGTTTTTATATACCTGGTGGCCATTTGTATGTCTTCTTTGGAAAAATGTCTATTTAATTCCTTTGCCCAATTTTTCATCAGTTCATTTGTTTTTGCTTTTGAGTTGTATGAATTTCCTATATATTTTGCATGTTAATCCTTTATCAGGTGTATGGTTTGTAAATATTTTCTCTTACTCTATAGGTTGCCTTTTCATTTTGTTGATGTCATATCCAAGATATCATTGCCAATGTCAAGAAGATTTTCTCCTATGTGTTCTTTAAGTAGTTTTATAGTTTCAGGTTTTAGATTTAAATCTTTAACTCATTTTGAGTCAAAGTGATTGGACAGATTCAATGCAATCCCTATCAAAATCCCAATGCCATTTTTTACAAAAATAGAAAAATAAATCCTAAAATTTATGTGGAACCATAAAAGACCCAGATTAGCCAAAGCATTTTTTTTTTTAAGGATTCTTTTTTTGTTTTGTTTATAAGATTGGCACCCAGGTTAACCACTGTTGCCAATCTTCTTTTTTTTCCCCCTTCTTCTTTCCCTCCAAAGCCCCCCAGTGTATGGTTGTATATTCCATTTGTGAGTGCCTCTGGTTGTGGCCAAAGCAGTTTTGAACAAGAATAACAAAACTAGAGGCAACACATTTCCTGATTTCAAAATGTATTACAAGGGCTGACCTGGTGGCATAGTGGTTAAGTTTGTGCGCTCTGCTTCAGCGGCCCAGGGTTTGCCAGTTCGGATCCCGGGCATGGACCTAAGCACTGCTTATCAAGCTGTGCTTTGGCAGGTGCTCTACATATGCAATAGAGGAAGATGGGCACAGATGCTAGCTCAGGGCCAATATTCCTCAGCAAAAAGAGCTAATGCTCAGGGCTAATCTTCCTCCAAAAAAAAATTACAAAACTGCAGTAATCTAAGCAGTTTGATAATGGCATAAAAACAAACATATAGACCAATGGAAAAGAATAGATAGCCCAGAAATAAATCCACAGTCAACTGATCTTCAACAAGGGTGCCAAGAATACACAATGGTGAAAAAATCTTTCCAGCAAATGAAGTTGGGAAAACTGGATACCCACATGCAAAAGAATTAAATTGGCCTCTTATCGCATGCTGTACCTCAAGAGCACATCTTAATTTAGATGAGCAATACATTAATTGTTCAATAGCCACATATGGAATAGCCAGGCAAATACCTGTACCGTGTTACCTCTCTAGCCCTCTCTCCTCTTTTAACACATTTGGCATACAGTTATATACTACACTTTAATTTTCTGATGCTTATGGAGGCTTGAAAGGGACAAAAAGTGAAAGAAAAAAAATCTTACTTCCATGTTTTTTCCCCAGGATTGAGTTTCTAAATATCTTGTCAGAATATGCCTCCTATGACCATTACATCCACTGACATTACATACACTGATTTTTTCCCCCTAATTTCAAGCACTATGAGATTTCTCAGAAATAAGCCTAGCATCCTTATTCAGCAAACTTCACACTGAGATATTCTGTACTCCTGGGAAATATTTTAAGAGCCACAAAAGCCAAAAGTATATGAGAACAACTTGTTAAACAAGAGATTCTCCATGAATTTAGGTTTACCATGTGTGATAGAATGTAGGTCTGAGGTTAAGTACAGGAAACTAGGAAGGAAACTAATGTTACACACCTTAGGGCAAAGTAGTCATGATTCTGATATAAATGAATTAAAAACAAAAGATCTTAACAGGCAAGATTTCATCTCTGATTTTAACTTAAAGAAAGGTTGGACTGATCCAATTAAAAACCTTATCAAGAAAAAAATGGATCAATCTATCTGTTTGTTGCCACTTATGAAAATATACCCCTCAACTTATTTAAATTATATTTATATCTAGTAAATGTCAAAATATGGATCCATCAAAATCTGTATGTGTTCAGATGATGGGCCTAATCCAAGGAGAGGGCATGTGGGCCCAAACTTCCAACATTCCGAGTTCAGTCTTTGTGAAAGTTACTTTCTTGTTTGGGGAAGTCAGCAATTTTACCCAATTCTATAGCTGATGTTAGTTAAGCATGTGATGTTCTCTTTCCCCCCAGATTCATCCATGAGAAGGGCTTCAGTACTATTCTTCTCTAGGCTGGTAAAAAAAAATCATAATTGGGGGATTATTTTTAAGTGTTACACATATGAAGAACAATACAAACAAATAAATGTGCCCCCAGGGCAGAAGTAGTAGGACAATAAACACGTTAAAACCAAACCACATGGAAAAGGTAAAATGTATTACAGATGTCCAGATTAAAGGCTATTATTTTGGCAGGATTGGGAGTGGATGACATGTGGTTCCCATGAGAAGAGCAAGTAGCCATAAAGAAAAAGGGGCTCAGGAAACATCAACCAGCTGGACCACCTCCTACAGGTGATGATGAAGGCATAAGATGAGGGGGTTGAAGTTAATGACCTTGAAGGTCCCCTCCAGCCTTGAGATTCTATCATAAAATATTCCTTTCCGACAACCACACATAAAATATAAATGTTGCTTTCTGAAACACGATCAAGAATAGACTGCTTTTAACTCTTTCAGAAAAAGGGGCTCCTGTCAGTGAAGTATTAATATTTTGACCTGGGGCTTGTTTTTCCAAGAATAATCAATAATCCACATTGCCATGCAAGGCAGGGGTGGCCCCAGCATATTTTCCTGGCCTCATCTCATTAGATGAAGGGTGGAAAACCCAGGCCCTCTTTGGCTTTGGGCAAGGAAGCTTTTATTGATTGCATTTGTCATGAGTATTCTCCAGGCAAAGAAGCAAAACCATAGGAGTCCTATAAACTACAAGTCCTGGTATTACATTTGCGATATTTTCAAAATGGATACAATACACAAGAGGTATGCATAAGCCTGAACAGTCTGTATCCTGATTCCTGTCTCTAGGGAAGCCCAATATTTATTTTTTATGTAAGTGGTTAAATAAAACCAATCCTCATTAACTTTCTGCTCCAAAAGTTTTACTATATACCACTGAGTTACATTAAACTAAATACTGAGCCAGTCATCCCTTTTTCATTATTATTTTTATATTATTATTATTATCAGCAATGACCTTAGGATATCAGTTAGTCATGGCTTTATCTGCTAGCAAGAACAATTTTAATGGGGGTTGGAGGTGAGGAGAGTATGTGTGCATGTGTGTGTGACTATTTATTTGTCTTTTACAATCAGCAAAACTGTGGAATGCAATTCAGGACTCGTGGAGCAAACATCAAGTAACTAGTAAGTGTAGGAGGCAGGATTTGAATCCAGGTTCATCTGAGGTCAGGGCCCATGCATTTGCAATCATCACCATATTGATATATTAGAATGGGCCAGCCTCAGGAAATGGGTCATCCTATAACTGACCTTGTTACCTTCCTGCCAAGTGTCCCTATGTTCCCAGTAGATGGAACAGCAATGTTCTTACTGTGTTTAGCTGTCAGTCCCAGTTCAACTTCTAGTGAATATTTGCAGCTTCTTCACTAAATGTGACTAATGCTAAGAAAGATAAAGAAAACTTTAGGGCTGAGATGGCATATTTCACAAATACAGATGAATCTAATCCTCAAATTAGATAAGATAATAAGATCATCATATTTGCCCAAAATATCCAAGAACATCAGGCCTGATAGACCCAATGTTATATTTAAGGAAAGGCATTGAAAATACCAAGGTTATAATAAGGTATAAGCAGATTCTACTCATTTAATTAATTTCCACCAAAGGAATCATGAATTATTTTCAAAATAAAAAATACTGAAAAAATGTGATAATTCAATAAGAAAGTAGGGCATTTACTCATACAGAGAAGTTATCCAAACAGACTTGAGAAAACATTTACCTTTCCCTAATTATTCATTATAGTGAACTTTATATGGAAATGATCAAATCTTAATACCCCAATGGCCAATCATGTGTTCACTTATCTGTCCACCATCAAAATAAAGCCCTAGACAGGCAGCATTTTCAACATTTTCCACAAATTAGGAGAAATTTTGAACAAACAGGCCTCAAGTGGAAGATACAATACTTTTCCCGAGTGATCAAAAGAGTAAGATGATGTGGAATGGTTTCCTCAGACCCAATCGAATCATTCCAAGCTGTAATTTCTGACAGAAGAACAAATAGCTCAAGCTGAATTAGAGAAATAGGTACTCACATTAAATTATAATTGGTTTCAATCCTTTTGATTTTAGCAGCGTTTTGAATGAATCTTTCTTTCTTCCAATCCTCTTGTTCTTTTCCCACTTTTTCCTGTTTAATTATGCCCTAAGTTCTGGATGAGGAAGTATATCCCTCCTTAGAGAATGCCTCTACTATAATCACTGTGGCTCCTGTTTATGCCACAGGTTACGATTTGTGTAAAATTTGTTTCTACCCATTCCTGCACTATTTTATCCAATATTTACTTAACACTCATTAGGTGTCCATAGTTTTGCAGCATTCTCTCTGGAAAATAAAAAAGGTAGGTTCTGAAAGTGTCAGTGCTTGCTGCCCCAAAGTCTCCTTAATAAATAGTGCTGGGAAAACTGGAAAGTCACCTGCAAAAGAATGAAATTCAACCACTATCTTACACCATACACAAAAATTAACTCAAAATGGATTAAAGACTTGAACATAAGACCTGAAACCATAAACCTCCTAGAAGAAAACATATGCAGTAATCTCCTTGACTTAGGTCTTGGCAATGATTTTATGAATCTGACTCCAAAAGCAAAAATAAACAAGTGGGACTACATCCAGCTAAAAGGCTTCCACACAGCAAAAGAAACCATCAACAGAATGAAAAAGCAAATACTGAATGGGAGAAATTGTTTGCAAATCGTGTATCTGATGGTGGGCTAATATTCAAAATATATAAAGAACTCATACATCTCAATAGCAAAAAAACAAGCAATCCAATTAAAAAATGGAGAGATATGACTGGACACTTTTCCAAAGAAGACATAAAGATGGCCAACAGGTACATGAAAAGATGCTCAACATCATTAGTCGTCAAGCTAATGTAAATCAAAACCACAATGAGATATCACCTTACACTTGTTGGAATGGTTGTTATAAAAAAGACAAGATATAACAAGTTTTGGGGAGGATATGGAGAAATTGGAATCCTTGTGCACTGTTGGTGGGAATGTAAATTGGTACAGTCACTTTGGAAAAGAGTATAGTGGTTCCTCAAAACATTGGAAATAAAACTACTGTATAATCCAGCAATTCCATTTCTGGGATTTATCTGAAAAACAAAACAAGACAAAAACACTAACTTGAAAAGATATATACACCCCCATGTTCATTTCAGCGTTATTTATGGTAGCCAAGATGTGGAAACAACCTAAGTCTCCATCGATGGATGAATGGAGAAATAAAATGAGGTATATCATTTTCTCCACACACTGTCTCTGTGTATATAGCTCCACACAATGTATGTGTGTGTATATATATATATATATATATATATATATACACATCACACAATATACATATACACACACACAATGGAATACTACTCAGACATAAAAACAAATGAAATCTTGTCATTTGTGACAACATGGATGGTCCTAGGGGGTATTTATGCTGAGTGAAATAAGCCAGACAGAGAGAGACAAAAACAATATGATCTCTCTTGTCTGGAATCTTAAAACAAAACAAACCAAAACAAACAAGCTTAAAGATACAGAGAATGGATTGGTGGTTGCCAGAGGTGAGGGGCAGAGGTGGAAAAAAACTCCTCAGATCCGATGATATAACAAGCTAGTGCCATTGTTCACATATGGAATGGAGCTCCAACACCTACCAGAAAATGGGGTAACCACCTACAAGGCTCTGTGTAGTATTAGCTTGTATAACAGAAGTAATAATAGCTAACATTTTTGACTATATACTATGAACTAGCCTGTGCTAAAGGCTCTCAACTACCATCTAACCCTCAGCAACAGTCCTATTGGGTGGGCATGTTTATTTCCATTTTCTTATTGAGGACACTGAGGTTCTGATAAGTGAAGTGAGATGCCCTGCGGACCCAATTGTAAACTTCACTGGAACTCAACTAGGGGATGATGTATATGGATTCCTTGTATTAAAAGAGTTCTACTCACAAATTATACAGAACCTCTTCTCACTTGGCTATGGATATGGTGGAGACAATGAGCTGGGCAGAGGGTTGAAGGACGTGTGACAACTATCGCATCTAATGGGTTCATGTGTCCTCCACTCTCTGGTGGAGTCTGGAACTCAGGGACTCAGCATATCCTCTTTCACCATACACACTCCAGCCTCCTTACCTCCACACTCCTCATCCCTACATGTGCACACATTACTTATTTGTCACTAAAAAATAATGTGTTTTTAACATTTGTCCCATGAGTTTTGGCCTCCTATCATTATCCTTCACTTAATACCCAAATATATAGTTTAAACATCTATCTAGCATTTGCTTGTAGAAAATTTAGTGTTCCTACCCATATCAGAAAATTCCTACTGCATGGCTTTCGAGATCTGATTGTTATCCTTAACCTCCCACTTTCTTTTTAAAACTTCTTTTCCCCCCCAGCTTTATTGAGATGTAATTGTCATACAACATTGTGTAAGTTTAAGGTGCACAACGTATTGACTCGATACACTTCAATATTGCAAAAATGATTACCACCATAGCCTTACCTAACACCTCCTTTATATCACATAATTACCATTTCTTTTTTGCAGTGAGAACTTTTAAGGTTGACTCTCTTAACTTTCAAGTCCCACTCTCTTTAAAGGTTTCAACCACCTTCTCTGTGATCATTGCTTGCTACAAGTTTCCTACAACACCACTTGAACAGGCTGCTTATTGTAGAGTGGAATTTTACTGAAACTTTGGTGACAGTGTAGAGTGATCATAGCATCAGAAGGAGACAATAAAACACTGAAGATTGGGGGTCACTCTCCCTGTATTCATCAGCTGCTCTTCAGATCTGGGTATCTAACCGGGCTCTCCATTCATAGCCCCCAGTCACCTGGAAACATCACATCTTCAACTCAAGTCCCTTCTCTATCCCATCTTTTTACATGGCCCCAGGTCCCAGAAGAAACACAGATTTGGATTTTACCTATAGTTATTAAACAATTCTAAAAACAACAAACAAAAGAATCTCTCTACATCAGAACAACCACTTCACCCAAAGAAGGAAGGTACCTTCTCCTGTCATTGCACCCTGCACTTAACTACTTTGTCTGGACCTTGCCATACCAACATAGTCATTGAGCTGTTTTCCTAAACAGAAGAGCAAGCTGTCTTTCTTCTGCTGCTACTCTAGAACAAGGAAATGCTGAAATCAGCTTTTAAACTAGCAATTATCTTCCAATGATAGAAACGAAATATATTTAATTAATCACTAAAAATGTATTTATTGAGCACTTATAATGCTCCATCAATGTGAGGAAGAGTACAGGGCTATAAAGCAGCGTACTATATGGATCCTCAAAGAGCTTTCAAGTCAGTTGAAGAGAGCAAATTCTCGAAGAACAGATAAAAAGGAGAAGAGAGTGAAAAGGCTAGGTGTTTCTCCTACACTCCCTTCTCCTACCCAGGTAGACAAAACTGGTTTGAAGATTAAAAAGAAAGTGTCTATGGAAAGAAATACGCTCTTTAACCTTTAAGCAAATTAATTGAAATTAATTCAGTGCTTATTGATTTACCAGACCCTCATGCCTTGAAAAGTAAGTGATGGCACTGGAGATTTCGCAGAATGAGTATATAGTATTGTTATTTTGTGAAATATGCTATTGAGCACAGTCAAAGTGGGAAACATAAACTAATGAAAAACACTTTCCGTGGAAAGATTAAAGTGAATAATTTCTTCTCAAAAAGACATATTGTTTTGTTTTGTTTTTATACATGGAGGTATTTGAAAGATTACCATCTCTATAAAGGTAGTGTCATTCTGTAGGTCAGCCCCAAGGAAAAGCGAGCTAATTGAGGAAACTTGGCAAATGTGGGTTCTCCTGGGACCAATTAGATAAGAATAGGAGAAATGAGCTTTTGCTTTCTTTCTTTTGTGAGTGTTTCCAAATCTCACCGCAGGATTGTTGCTGACCAAGTATGGAAGCCGGATGGCACATTTTAAGCAAGAAAGTGAAAAGCTTCTTTTACAGCTTTACTTCCCCAGGCTCAGGCCAAACAGCTGGCTCCTTCAGTAACTAACCCAAGCCCTTCCTTCCTTGCTAGCGTGTGATTCCTCCCAGGAGCCCCGATGGCACTTGTCTGCAGGCAGGTTACACCTTCACTCACATTCAAAAGCTGTGTCCTTACTCTTTCCTCTTTTCTGAAGGTGAATAGCAGCCCACCATGTTTGAGATGCAAAGATTCAAGGCAGTGGGGCTTTCAGGCTTTCAAAACAGAGATGTTTTAAAGCTTAAATGAATTGCTTGTATACAGACTCTAACAAGCATAGATGGTCAAGAGCAAAACATATTATTGGTGGCAAAACAAAGGGCTTTGTAATCAGCCACATTTGTGTTTGAATCGCAGCTTTTCAGTAAACTAGCTGAGTAATTTGGGTCTAATGGTTAGCTACTATGAGCCCCAGTCTACTTAATGCTAAGATGGGAATAATAGTAGGTTTCGAGGTTTAGAATTGATGGGTATAAAGAATCAGGTGCTCAATAAGCTATGGCCAAGCAGTTGAAATAACAGTGATACAGCAACCTGGAGTTATTCTCCCTTCATTCATCATTGGAACTCTGTGTAATGGGTTGTATAGGTCAAGTATGCAAGAGAGCACTCGCAGCCAGCCCTCTCTGATGGGTTCAGATCTCTCCAGTGGATGTATTTATAGCATTAAGCACCACTCCTTAATCTATCACATTTGAACCTTCTATTACTTCCTGGGTATAGTTGAAATCTGTCTCCTACCAGATTGTAAGCTCCTTCAGGGCAAGCATGATTTTTTTTATGTTTTTTTACATTGGCCTGAGCATCCCCAGGATGCACAAAGATGTCTAGCCCATTATTGACGCACACAGATACTGACCAAATGAAATTTTAAAACCTTGCAAAAATAATGTTTTCCAATTTCACAGGTGAGAAAGCTGAGGTTCTGAAAGAACAATATTCTTAAAATAATAGGTAATGAATGGAGGGCCTGAGATTCAGACCCAAAAGTGATTCTCTGGAGTCAATACAGTTTCTATTACAATAGACAGTCTTTCATTATCATCACCTTTTTCACAGATGAATAAACAGAAGTTTAGAGGATGTTAAATATTTCCCAGGCAGATGCTTGGGGAGCTGGGGCTCAAACCCAGGCCTCAATTATATGGCCAGAGCTCCTTCCCTCTAACCTGTTTTCTGTTCACCATGGAAACCTTTCTCAGGATGTTCCTAGAGTCTTAACTGTCCTCTCTGCTGGCTGCCCAGATTTGCTTGGCCCAGGCAGGAGCAATTCTTTTCTTTCCCCCAATGACCTGGAGGAGTCATTGGATGGGCACTTGTTCTTACCAGAGTCTTGGATCAGCACTTCTTGGGGAGGTGATCTTCAGCTGCTACCCTCTTGCTTATTTTAGTTTTGGAGGAGAGCATTTTCTCTGAATGCTGCTAATAGGGCCAAGGTTTTTTTTTATGTGGAAGTATGCCTCAGAATCCACCGCAATGGAGCATGGGAGTGTGATGCTATAGGGAAGTTCAGTAAAGAGGTTCCAAGATTTACCAGCTCAGGAGCAGAGGGATGAGCAGTCTGCTGGTAGGACCTGCTGGGGCACACGTGTGAGTGCCATGGCTGGAAAGCCTCTGTCACATGTGCCTTTGGAACCCAGGTAAGTTTCTATGAATCTTGGGCTTTTGTAAGCCAAGAAGGGATGCGGGCTTCAGTCAAGCATGTCAGATGTAACTTCTGCAGCCTGCCAAGTGAAATAAATTCAGAAAACAGCAGAAACCTACCCTGTCTTGGCAGTATTAATTTTTGCTATGAAGCTTTGCCTAGTCTACAGAGAATACAAGAGGGACTCTTCCTGCAGGCTAGCCCAGTGCCTGTGCCTAACTTCTATTCAAGTCTAGGATGTACCAGTTTAGCTGAACTGGTAGAAATATTGAAATATTTCTTTGCCAATTTGCAAAATACCCGAGCTACCAAATAGCCCTCATAACTTTGTGGCCATCTTGGCCCTCCCTGGGAACCCTCAGTCTTATCTAATCTGATATCTAAAAGGTACAGCTGGGTGCTTCCATGACCCATCTAGAAACTGATTCCCATACTATGACACCAGAATGCAGGTGGGCAAGAACGTATTAAATATTTTAAATACTACCCATGGATGAGTAACTACACTATTGAAGTTGCTTTGACTTATCTGGTCCCTCTGCTAGACTATAAACTTCCTGAGGGCAAGAACTTTGCTTAGCTCTCTATTTCAGCCCTAACCCCTAGCACAGAGTTGGGAACAGCCCATATTCTCAGGAAATTAGAAGACGTAGACACAGAGTGGCCTTTCCGTGCAGTTTGCTATTTTAAAACAGGTTAGTGGTTGAAGTGTGAAAATTCCATGGTGTAGATGTGTTTTCTTTTCCTCCAGGGATCACGGTTAGTTTTAGTTAGTACTGTAGGGGAGGAGGACATTTCCTCTCCCCAAATGGGGGTTCGTCTGGCCGGAGAACGAATTAAATTCACATGAGACAGAATAGCAAGAGAAAATTAAACAAAGCTTTATGAGGAACCATGGCCTGGGGCCTTTCTTCCTGAAGGAAGAAAGGGCACCGAAGAAGTGGGGTGCACAGAATGGTTATATACCCCCAAACAGGGTGTTTCACATGTGATTGAAATGTTCCTTTTACAATAGTCACGAGGCCGCCCTGTCAGCACAGGACTCCACGGAAACGACAGATAGGTCTGCTGTTCCAGTGAACGCCGCGGGGTGGCAGGTGTGTTGCCTCGGGCTGGGGGTGGTCACAGATGAGCGCCGCAATCGGTTCCCAGCCTAAAGAAAGATGCTTAATCTTTAAGGAGATGCCAACGTTGGGAGGGGGAGAGAAGTCAGTTACAGGAGGTTACCAGACTAGCACAATAAAATGCAGATTTTAAGTCCTTGCCTTTGGTATTGATTGAGAGTTTTTAGAGAGAAGGTCATCTCCTTTCTTCTTCCTGGTACAGAGAGGGAGGCACCTTTACAGATAGAGATTTACCTTACAAATGTAAATGTGTCCTAACAAAGGGCAAGTTCCATTCCTCAGAGCCTCCTTCCCTGTCCCAGTTTATCAAAAGCAATCAACCTCAAATAATCCTGATGACAAAGAGACATATCTTGGGGTGGCCAATTCCAGGTCCCCACAGTACGATCACAGGTAGCATGCTCTTTGTTGATCGTTCTTATCTGAATGCTTCTGTAATACTGACGTCAGGCCAGTTTCACAAATTTCCCCAGATAATTAGTTCCATGAGCTGTGGCCACGTTGGCAGCTTTCCTCTCTTCTGGTACTCCTGGGAGTATCCGGGACATGGCACAAGCTCTCTTTTCATAGAGTTATCCTAGGAAGTGAAATTGCTACACACTATGTAATGTACACATTAAACAGTAGGAGACTCGATTATATAGAGTCATTTAAAATTGCTGGTGAACTGTTACATGTTGGCTTTCATCTCACCCATGGTTTTGGACTTTGTGTCCTTCCATGTGCTCATAAATGGAATCCTGGGTGTGTAGCGCTTGTTAAAACTGTTTGAAACATTCACACTTTTCCCAGAGCATCATTAAATGCAAGGTGTTTAGTCATTTGGGTACCTTTTCATCTGGAATAATGAAACATATTGTTAATCATAATATTCTTTATTTAGTCCATACTTTTTATTTATTGATCTCTCACCATATGGCAAGTGCTTAGTATACATTGACTTTTATTTTGATCACAACACTCCAAAATAGGTATTCTTATCCTCATTTTACCTAGGAGAAAACTA
The DNA here is from genome assembly GCF_041296235.1 of Equus asinus. Classification (NCBI taxonomy): domain Eukaryota; kingdom Metazoa; phylum Chordata; class Mammalia; order Perissodactyla; family Equidae; genus Equus; species Equus asinus. The sequence goes on along the minus strand of NC_091793.1, from coordinate 65,139,672 downwards.
AAAGCCAGAGAGGTTAAGTAATTTCCCAGAGGCCATCCAGCTACTAATTGGTGGTTTGGGATTCATCTCCAGTCTGCCTGGCTCCAGCTCTCAAAGGCCTTTCCTCTTGTGGTCCTGGTTCTCTCTCCCTCCTCACCAACTCCTGCCTGCTTCAGGATGGCTTCGTTCTTCTGCCAACACACACTCAACCTGAGAAGTAGGATACCTTCCTCTCAGTTACATCTGGAGCAACGGGCCTCAAGTTCTGGGAACCTTAAGATTACTTGGGGAGCTGCAAAAATCACAGACATCCAGGTCCCACTTCCAGATACTCTGAGATAATTGGTCAGGAGAAGTCTTGGGCTTCTGGATTTTTTAAGTTTTCTGGTAATTTGAAAGCGCAGCAAGGTTAGAATCACTGTTCTAGAACAGTGCCCCAAATTTAACTTGCATATGAATCCCCTGGGAGTTTGTTAAAGAAAATCCTGATTCTGTAGAACTGGGGTTGGGTTGGAGTTTCTATGTTTCCAAAAAGCCCCTGTGACCCCAGGGCTGCTGGTCCAAGGACCAACGTGTCAATAACAAGGCCCCAGAACTTCCACTGTTCTCTGCCCTTCTCTTCCAGTTTGCTCTCCTCCTGGGAGAGATTCTTCAGCCAGAGTCTGCACTGTGCTCTCAGCAACCTGTCTTTCAGCAGGTTCAGTAAGTCATGTGAAAGCTCCGGTTTCCCCTAAAACAGCCTGTCTGCTGAATGGAATACAGGGTGGTGTGTAATGAAGTCCAGGTCACAAGTTCAGTGCCCGAGTTTAATGCCCACAGGGATCAGTTAGCTTGTCTCCACTCCTAGCCAGAGTCTCCAGGCTGGCCATCCCACAGATGTGTGTGATTGGCCCTGAGGGATGGATGCTTTATCCATCATGCACAAAATACTCACCAGAAAAGCAGTCACTGTCTGATTCCGACTCAAAAAGAGGTCAATCGCATCTTCTTGATAGAAAATAAACATTCAACAGTATTAGCTATAGCTGGGTACTTACATGTTCTAGGCAGTGTGCCAAACACTTTAGAATCTTCACAACATTATATGAAGTACATAGTTTCACTACCTCCATTTTATAGATGACGAAGCTGGGCTCACGGTTTTAATTTTCTGATAGCGCACAGCCTGTAAGCAACCTGGAATGCAAGGATTTAGGCTAGTATGCTACATGCTAAAGAGCATAATTCAGGGGTGACAGATGATTTGCAGCCTTTTAGGACTAGAAAGCCAAAAATACATTCTTCCAAGCCCTATCTTGCTTCATGATTTGCTATATTATCCCCTCAACTTATAATGATAATGATTGGCTCACTGATTCATTGTTTCTTAGAGAAGCACGAATCAGACCATCCCCATGTTTCAAAAAATGGAACTGGTCGGTTATATAATATTGGGAGTATTCTAGCTACAGCCAAGAAGAGCAGCAAGTGTATCTGCAATCTAATCAGTATAATAAGGGCCCTGGTCCTTCTGATGTACCCATCTTACACCCTTCTGATTGTCAATAGTTTACAAAGGAAATTCTTCTAGATTAAGAGCCTAGGAACTTTTCCATTCACCTGTAGGTTTGGGTCTGATGTATCTGAACGGTGGGGTCTGCTTTATTTCCATCAGATAAGGAAACACTAATGTGAGCACAGATGTTTTGTTTCTAAGCAATAAAGTCAAGAGGAAACTACATCTGTTTTGCCTTAGTGTTCAGAAATATAAATTTTTGAAATTTATGTTGAATATTAAAAAAATGGGGAAAAATCATGATTCCAGTAAGATCTAAAGACTGTATAATTTAGTACTAAATTCAAATTGCTAAAAATTAAGTACCAAAGAGCACAGCTTTTCGGAAGCATTCCCCATCAGCTCTGCCAGTTCAGTCTATCAGTTGCCCTCTTTCTCTAAATCAAGCCAGTCAGTTAGTCCACGAGTCTTTGTTGACAAGTCCGTGTGCTGGGAACTGTCTTAGCCCTGGGAATTGAGTCAGTCTGACATAAGGCTTGCCCACATAGAGATTTTGTCCTTTCTTATAAAAGGATATTTTTCTTTTTATTTAATTGAATGTTTGTTTGCTATTCCTAGAAAGTCTTTTATTTTAATGGAGGACCTATAAATTCTGATAAATGCTTTGCTTTTGAGTTACCATTCTTCAAGGTGCTTCAGGTGGTGGTAAAAAATAGACCTCATGGATCCCTTCTATTTTAGCTAGAATACCTCCCCAAACTTCCATAAACCTCTCTTTCCCAAGTCATTCTCCAGCTCCTCCTCCCGCTTTATTTCCTTACTGACATTGTATCATTCTCTGAAATTATTTATTTATACCTTTCCACATCCTACCTGTCTTTCCTACACTGGACGTAAGCAACATAGCCACAAAAGTTTTTGTCTAGCTTGTTAGTACGTCATCAAGGCCTAGGACCAGGACCAGTACCTAGAACCAGGACCAGGACCTAGAAAATAGGAGGCACTCAACAAACGTTCCTTGGATGGATGGATGGATGGATGGATGGATGGATGGATGAATGAATGAATGACTATCAGTTAGCTATTGATTCAGTAGAAGAGAATTCTACACCGAATGAGAGGTTAAACAAACATGGCTTTTTAGACCCTTCTATCTAAGCATAAGATTTTAGTATTTTACAATTCAGTTTTCTGATTACCACTAATAATTATTTATTGAGCCTGGAGTACGTGATCAGGGTGATTTTGTGGTCATCTAAGCACACTGTAGTTGTATCAAAACAGCACTCAATATTGGCATGTGTCTACAGTGGTATGCTAAGTTTCAGTTTTCAAGGATCTGGTATAAAACAATTTCTTTTTTCTTTTGCACCTTCTGAAGACCTTCACTAATTACAGATACCTTCTATTTTTGCCAGGGATCCAAAATTAACATTCCCTGAATTTCTTTAATAAAGATTGTTTTTAAGGAAGTTGGTGACTAGACTATTGCTAACAACAAACTGGAGTAATGAATGTATGGCGAGTTTTCAACTGTCTAAGTAAGTGATAATAAGTGTAAACTTGGTTTTGCATGGATTAAATGTATGGCCATTAAAGGTGTACATTTAAAGAGTATGAAAAAGTATGAAACTTGTCATCAGTAACCGTAATACCAAAACAAGGGCCTAACACTTGAAGCATAAGCAAATTGGTTTGGTTTTAGAAGAAATAAAAGGAAACAAAACCCATGCATTTTTCAGTAATTAACATTTATGAATCTCCACTATGTAGCTAGAAAGTGAACCAAGTGGACCAGGCACTCAATGTGTGTTATTTCCTTTAAGCTTTACTATAGTTCTGTGAGGTAGATATATCATCATCATCATCTCACAGATGCAGAAACTGAGGGCCAGAGAGCTCAAAGAGCTAATGAGAACCTGAATCTGGGTTTTGAACCAGCTATGCTCATTGACACTGCAACACTTGTCTCTTGTGATCTAGGCTGAAATTACACAAAGTATAAAAGTGTTAAAAGATATTAGGTACGTATATCCTTTTATCCAGTGGTGTGTCTCTTAGGAAACTCTACTCAGATAAATGTATATATAATGTATATATGTATAAAATATTGTATAGAAAAGATTATATGTAATACATAAAAGATTATATATTATACATATTCTGGTAGTAGGTAATGATTACTTCTTTACTTTTTAATTTATATTTATTGTTTTAAAGTTCTACAAAGAATATATTACTTTTTAAAACTGTATTTAAAAATATCCAATGGGCTTTTCAGAGAGCATCTATAAATCTTTGAAGACCGATTTCAAAGAGTGCTAACCATGCTTACGTCACCTGTGCCCTGAAACTGCTTCCCGAAGCAAAATATGAGCCTGGTGGGTCACTGATCTGCCTCAGCATCGCACATTTGAAGACAAACTACTCATCAAGGCAGATCCATCATGCTTCCACCTTTGCAGCATTTCCTACAACTCAATGGCTAACAGAATGCCATATTCATGTAGCATTGAGCTATTTAATGTGTTTTCCCTGGTGTGTTGAGTTTGGAAATTATTATATAAGTTCTTACTACTTATTTTAGACATTTGTCTTCCAAAAGACAGGGAAATCAATTTAGTCCACATCTTGACTGCAAGGCTGATATAAAAGGTCCATTGTCTGTACCTACTCTGTACTTGGATCTTTGAAATTAGATCAATGATGCAACATAATCTTTAGAAAAGTGATCTTCAACAGCCAGGCAGGCCCCAGGACTATTTGAAACATGATTTTGGGACCTCCATTTTGATTTCCATTACTCATAGGTCTTCACCCTTGTTTAGGCAGGTTCTAGACCTAATGCTCTCACCAAATAGCTCTGTCATTGTCTGTAGATCACTTGGCCTCTCTCTGCCCCGTTTCTAGTTGTGTAAAATGGGAACTGTCACATCTGCAATTCATTCAATAGGCATTTTTTGGTCACTGTTGATCGTTTTGGTTTTAGGGGAACCTATGAGTCCTTAACAGCAAGATTATCTAAGTCACAGATTGGGCCCACCTTCTGGCTCCACTTCTTACTCACTACAGGTGTTGGTGAGCCCCTGGACCTCCCTAAGCCTCAGTTTCCCTATCCTTAAAGTAGGAATGATTGTATACATTCCTTTGAGTTGTGGATAGGAAATAAAAAACATGTGTTGGAAATAAAAAACTTGGCAAAATGCCAGTCACAGAGACCTCTCGGTGTATGGTGGATGCAACTATCTAAAGATGTAGACACAGATTGTTTTGAATGTTGGTTCTTGTGTTTCTATTTTGTTATTGTTTCTTTGATATTGATAAATATAATAAGAACTACTACAAATATGTGTATGTGTCTACATACGTACTCATTATTGAAACACATTTTTGTGGAGTTTTTTTTCATTTGATTAATTCTACAAAAATTTTCATAGATGTAGTCATATGTGTTTACACAAGTTTTATGATACTTTCTTCATTCAGTAACAAAACATAAGTACTGTTAACCTAAAAATTAAGAGCCAAAATGAGAGCCAGAGAGGCATTTATTTGGGATCAAAGAATTGCAATTTGAGGTACACAGATTTGGTGGCAAGCCTAATAGTGTCCTCTTGGCTAAACATAATTGATTTCTAAGGCTATGTCTAGAGGGAGGCAAAAGGCCATCATTGTGATGAGTTGCAGATTTCTTGCAGTGTTCTCAGAATATTTGTGTCTTGACTCACTTCAAAAGTTCATGCTGTGCCCAATGAGGATGTGTACAAGATCCATTTCCTTAATGACCTCCTGGTTCCATTTTAAAGCCCTTAGACCTGTGACCCTGTTTTGTTTCACATTTCACAGTACTTAATCTTGACATTACAAATACTGGCAATTTTTAATTAATATTTTCATTATATAAGTAATTATGCATGTATATTTTTTATTTAGAAACTATAGGTAGTAAATTAAGAAAATTATACTCACTTGTAATTCCATAGGCCAGAGATAGCCACTACTAACACTTTAAGATATTTTCTTCTGGTCTTTTTTAATATGCATACATCTATGATTTAATCTAAGATACCAGCTATTTTATAAGACCTGCCACTATTTCCTAAAGAAGAAAAAAATTGCTACCAAGTAAACACTGACACAATGCTTTTTTATCACTTAGAACTTTTATCTTGTATGTCTTGAAATGGCCCTCTTAAATTATGTAGGCAGAGGTTTTTATCATAGCATCATTTCTGTTCATACGTAAAAAGAAAATATAAGCAAAGTAAAATGGATAAGCTATTTCTGAAACTTTTTCACATTCAGAGTCAGTCTGTCCTGAGTCACCTTCGACACACCAATGTCTGTGTGTCCTACACCATGTCATCCTCTGTGCCGTGGCCCTTCCATAAAAACAATGTGTTTTCAATGCTGAATCCTAGTATAATATCTTAATGCCATTTTAAACAGCAACTAAACTCAACACGTGTAGCACCAACAATGCTTGTAGCTCAGACAGTGACAAAGATAGGCCCTGACTTTGCCCACGCCTACACAATTTTCATGCGGCCAGAACAATTACACGATGGCCAAGGGTGAGCCATTGATGGGAAGATGCACCCTGATTTCAGGCATACCACAGGGTGAAAAAAACATACATCTTAGAACCAGTGAAACAGGAATATTTTACATAATGTTTCTCTTAGGGTGCTTTCTTTAGTTTTATCTTTTATTTTTTTAATTCCTGTTCAATGATGAATTGGGAACATTTCCCAGTATCTTTAAAACTCTTCAATAAATTACTTCTTTCAAAGTATTTAACAAATGTAGAGCCAAAACAACCTTAGCTTTTGAGGCTTTTAGAAAATTACCATTATTGAAAACAAAACTAACAAAGAGGAATATGTTGAAAATTATTCCTACAAAAGCAAGGGAGGATCTGAACAAATTACATGATGAACATTCAAATGTGTACAAAATTTAATTTTAAAAATCTATAATTGCATGTTGGAATATCTTGACTTCTGGGAAGAATGTTTTCATGAAGCTTGTGTTTTTAATTAGATAAATTCATATTCTGTATCAGAAGGGAAGGAAATTGAGAAAGCCTATGATTTCACATAAATATAAATCTGATAAAACATTGAAGAGAACCATAGAGGCAATTTATTTGATGTTTGCTCTGTAAAAATATCTGTCAGAAGAAGATACTGTGAAAGGACGCAGAAATATTACATAGATAAAATATTTCGGCTGAAATATGTAAACATTTCTATACAAAAAAATATTAGAAATGAGAATATCCTCCATTTAGCATATTTTCTCTGAATGTACTGGAAACCTCAGCACGTATAGAGAATTTTCACAGTTACAAATATTATGGTCTATTGAAGAGTCAATTGGATGTCAACAATTTCTGATATATAAACTATAATTATGAAGAAAACTGTAATCAATTTTATTTTTAAAAATAATATAATATGACAAGGTTGAAAAAAGTGAATGTTTCAGAAAAATATAATAATGAGGTATAACAGATTGGGCTAAAGCAATGAGTAAAGTATATGAATACGTGACAAGAATGACTATTTTTTGCTTTGCTTTTAATAATCAAATCATCCATATCAAGCTTTTAGAAAATTACTTGAATGTGCTGGATAATTGTTACTTGTATTTTTTAGAACTAATTTTATTAGAAAAAATAGTTTATTTTCTTAATTTTAGAAAGTTCACCAATTATTATATATTATATTCATATTTTATATTGTTTATATGTTATATTTTATATCATATATTATATTTTGTTAGATGTTAATCAGTAATTAAGCATTTTAATAATTTATTTTTAATAAATAACTTATAAATCATAGATTTAATAAATATTAAGTAATAATATTTTTAAAATATTTTTACACTAGAAAATAATCTCTGTTATGTTGTGCAGTAAGATATTTACCCCTTCTCTCACTGCAGAGAATTTAGAACATTGCTGTCTCCCCTATTGTCCTCATTATTACACAGATTAAATGGATATCACTCCATCTGCAATTCTGATCATTTGTTAGGATAGATTCCAAGCAGTGGAGTTTCTGAATCCTATAATCTGAGCATTTTTAAATTAAATTACATCAAATTCTTTTAAAAGATTTTATATGTTCTCTGAAGTTCAGGAAATAATAGTAATAAAAATCTAATGCATAATTTAGAAAACTGATTTAAACTAAGTTTAAAATAGTTAAATCCCTATCAATGACGCTTTGTAGAAAGATAATGTTAAGCAAATAATGTGAATGGTACTCATGAAAATTATCTTTAAATAATTACATTTTTTGTTCAATCAATTATATTTTTAAATCCAAGGGAGTCATTGAGCATTTGCCATGTTTCAGGCATTATGCATAATGATCTAGATGTCAGGGTAAATAAGACAGAGACCTTGTCCTTAAGGGATTCTTCTGGTAGTGGCTGAAATGCAAACAGAGATAATTAACACAAACACTTGCAATGGTTATGGTAGAGCACCTGAGGGCAATGAATACGAGGAGGTTGGTGATGGAGCAGGAACTGGATGGATTTCATAAGAAACAAGACAATGGAGCTGATTCGGGAGGCTGAGTAGTTTGACAGCAAAGAGAGAGAGTACGTATAGAGGAACACATGGAAAAGCCCTCAGATTAGGAAAACCATTGTGTATTTGAGTGATGAAGAGATGATTGGGAAGTTGATCCTAGCATGAACAGAGCTGGAAGAGAAGACAGGGTGCATGGGGGAGGGCGTCTGGATTAAACTGAGGTAGGTCTTATTTGACCTGGTATGGATACTCTCGTTGTATTAACTCACACTTTTGTAGCTGAGACTACCGCTCGTGCTACTATTCTACATGCTGTACTCATTGAAGATATTTCTATTGATACCTTATTTTCTGTGTGCTGACATGATGTTAGTCCCCAGAAACACAGTGTTGGGCACATAAGTACAATGGTAATAAAAAGTAAAATAATATGACAATTCAAAATAATGACAAGTGTTATAAAAACAGGGTAGAATTTTAAAGAATGCTTGGGCTGGATTTAGATGTGGAAATATTCTGTATTAAGAGGTCAGGGAAGGCCTCTCTGAAAGATGATATGTGGACTGTAGCATAGTGCTAAGCAGGATTTAGCCATCCTTAGTACCAGAGAAAAATTAGTCCAAGCAGCAGGAATGACAAAATGGCAAGTACAAATACCCTGGGGCAGGATGAGGCCTGGCATATTGTTTCAAGGACTGGCAGAAAGCCAGTAACTGAAGTTTGGGAGCAAAATAAGAATGAGAGAGGTACAAAAAGAGAATGTAGAGATAGAGGATAAAATGACTCTAGAGCTTATAGATCTTGGTGAAGGGTTTGAATTTTATGCTAAATGCTATGGGCAGCTACTAGAATTTTCTAGCGTGAAATAGTATGATCATAAAAGCCAATTTACTTTCTTATAATAAAAAAGTTTACTCTGTTGCTCGAATGTGGAAGGGAGTATACGCCACATGTATGTGTTTCAGAATAATGCATCCCTTCTTTATACTTAATATTTGAAGCTAAAGCTTTGCATAAAACTAGAAAGTAGAGCGTGAACATGGTTCTCAAACCTATTTTTTTTTTCTTTTGAGTAACCATGCAAATCATTCTGGATTGCTTTTTATTGAGAAGAATTCTATTCTTTTTCAAATATCTAACTCTGGGGCTCATCCTGAGCAGAGGTGGGGCGAGTCACCGATATGAAATGGCCGGCGTGGTGTGGAGGAGAGAACAGAGCTCTACCACGCAAAGCCTTGGTTTCCTCCCTGTAAACTTGAATGTATAAGGGAGCCTTTCCGACAATTTTTCTTCAAGTGTATTATTATTTCACAAATGACTTAATTTTCCTCTGATTGTCCTACGTCAGTAGTTACTACCATTTTGACTTGGATTGATTTTGCCTCAGCCCCTTTTGAGGAGGTGATCATCTGCAAGAAATGAGCAATTAAAGGAATCCTGCAGGTGTTTAAAAAGCAACTAAAATTTGTGGATAATCCTCTCCTAAGTATTTTGTTGTGTTTGTATATTCAACAAAGAAAGTCTTAAAAAACAATTACACATATTTATATTATTCCTTTCCCTTCTATTAATATTTTGGTCTGTTCTCTTTCTGTCTTTTCTCTGTATGTTTTATATGGTTTTATTCATATCATATAAGCTGCTATTCACTTGATTATACTAGTGCTCATTTTTTCACATCCTTTGTTAAAGTAATTAATACTAGCTGCCCACAGCAGAAAAAATACCCCTTAAATCTCAGTGGTTTAAAGCCACAAAGATTTATTTCTCAAGTCACCTCAGAAGTAATTGCATGGCCGTATGTGCCATCTTGTACTTTGCACCCAGCAAAGTGGCAATGGCAGGAAAACAAAATGGTGGGTGCATGCAAACTGGCTCTTTCTTACCCAGAAATGGCACAAAATACATACCCTAACAGTCTACTGAGCAGATCTGGTTTCATGGTTAAATACAGGAGGACATGGGATGTTTGATGAACACTATCTTTGTCACCACCTGCCCTTCAGTCACCAATTATCTGCCAGCCTCTGCTATCTCCCCACGCACTGGACTTCTCATATCCTTCCAAAATGAAGACACTGCAAAGCCTCATCCAGTCACTGCATCTATTTCCAAGTCCTGCTGTCAGTATCTCCATAAAGTCTGGATGTGGCTTATCTTGGTACAAAGATCTTGAATTTAAGAGAAGAAAACAACAACCAATATCATCTCCTCTCCTCATCATCTGCCCCCACACTCCATACACAAACACATACACACCCACCCACACACACACACACATATGCATCCAACGTGCAAAGGTGGAACGGGTACAGAATAATAGCAATAGACACTGTCATTCAGAGAGGGGAAGACTGGGGAAGGGGTCAAATGCTACACAGCAGTCGCTGGCTTGTGGCCATCCTGAAATCTTGCTGGGAAAATGCTGCAAGTCCTCCTACCCTGGAGGATAGGGGTTTGATTTGCTCTCTGGAGCAGCTATTTTCTCCATCACTGTCTTGGACCTAGACACCTCTCTAGGTGGTTCTTCCTGTCCTATCATCTTCCCTGGCATCAGCAAAAATGAAAAACAGGGGGTATGCCCACTTTGGGGCATATATGACTTTCACATCTCACTTCTTGTTCACAGAAAGTTGGAGCCACAAGGTATATTTTAAGGGTCAAACACTAAAAGGCTTTGTTGCTCCAAATTCATGATATGTTTATATTTATATGTTTGTATTTGCCTTAAAAACTAGAAGACTCCTGACTAATATGCTTCTGCTTGGTTCGATGTGCCAGTAACCATAACCAAAGTTCTTTCTGAAATGTTTATCTTCTGTCTCAGTAGCTCTATTCTCCAAGTCTTTCTCCCTCAATCCAAAGACAAATCTAGAAAAACACTTGGAAATGATTATGGACAGTCTTAATCTGATATTTGCCTTGAATTTATTTATCTAACTGGGAAGTCTTACTAGACCTTTTTGTCTCAAAGTCTTTGTTAAAAACCCATCATTTCCACAGTGCATCTAGAGGCATTCAATTTTTTCCAATCAAGAAGACCCTAAATTTCTGTATTCTCTCAAGTCCTTTTATTTCTGCATGTAAACTGTCAGATTCTTTCCTAAGCTTGTCTCTTTCTTCTAAACCTTAACAAACAAAGCTGTCAGGGAGGGAGGAATGCCCCCCCTTACCTCTCTTTAGTTCTTGTGGCTAGACTAACAATAAAATTAACACAAGACCAAGTAACAGGAAAAAACCAATTTAATATGTACATACAGGAGATCATAAAATGATGCTCAGAGAAGCAACCAAAGCAGGCAGCTTTTACACTTCTTACACAAAGAAACAGTACACCTGTGAGGATTTGACAGCACAAAGAAACTTAGGTTTGGGTGCTTAATTATTAAGAAATCCATGCAGAATTTGGGCTTGGGGCAGTAAATTAGTAAAAAAAATAATAAAGTTTGCTTATATAGGCTTCTTCGCTTTGAATTCCCCATCTTTGGTAATAAGGATGTCTCCCTATCTCCTGGTGCAGAGAGGGTACCTTTTATATGGAAGATTAATTTCCTGCTTTCAGGGGGAACACAGAGGGTCAAAGTGCCCTTTTTGCATCAGCTGTTCCTCAAATAACTTTAATTCTAAATAACCAATATACTCTTGTGCGATATTTTAGGGTGGCCTGCCTTGGGCCCCAACAAAGCCAATACACACTTCTCATATTCTGATTCCCAGCCTCTTCCCTTAAGCCATAAGTCCACTCTGCGTGTGATTTGCCCTCCAAGTTAATGATTTCACTAAAGGTTTCACCACTGCCAACCATAGATCTCCATCTTTTCTGTTTACAGTATCAGACTCTGCACAATCCACCAAAGAATCACTAAGCTCAGACACCAACATATAATTATTTGCTTGTTCTTCTTTCTGTTTCTTTTTTGTTTCTTTTTCCAGAAGCTCTTCACTTCAAAGTACTGATTTCTATATTAATCTACGTAATTAATATTAACTGTTCACAAAGGGCAAACTTGTGAAATCTCAAGGCAAAATGCAACAGTTTGTTTCTCACACTGTAGTTGGATGTGGATGGGGCAGACTCCCTTCAGCTTACAGCTTTGCCATTTGGAACGATGGCCTCCGTCTTGCTCTGTAAGTGATATACACCACTTTCTCTTGTGTCTATTTGCTGGAACTAGTTGGACAGCCCCAATCTAAATTTAAGAGTGGCTGTGAAATTTAGAGAAACTCATGTAATAGTTGGTCAGGGTTAACTCTCTGTGCCACATTATTGCAAACCAGTTTACCCATTTAAAACCACTTTCACATCGATGATTTAACATTAACTTCCGCTTTCTCTTAGAAGTGAGGTAGGAAAGTCATGATTAATTCCAGCTTTATGGATGAGAAAAGCCAGGTTAGTATATACCTGTCTTTGATTGCACTAGCTTTTGGAGTGTTTCATCTTATCTCAGGTTTCGTACACACAGAAATCTGTTTTCTTATTCTCCAAACAATATCATCAGGTCCAAACATTCCTGCAATCATGAAGTCACAAGAACACAAGAAAGGCAATTAATTCCAATAAACTATGACAAGTGCTAAGGGAACCCATTGCACGCGCTCACCTACTCCATGGGTAGGAAAGATCTCCTGGAACAAGAGACATTTAAACTAATGTTTTGGGGATAGGAGAGTGGTCCGGTTATAGAGCAGAGAGCAGAGCAGGCAAGGAGGATGAAGCAACGTGAATCCTCGGTATAATGAAAGAAGGTCAGCAGGGCTGCCAGCTGGAGGCAGAAGAGGTAGCAGTGGGAAGGAAAAATGGGCAGACAGCAGAAACAAAGGTCAGGTAGGCCGCATTAAGGTCTTTAGAGTTTATCTTGAGGATGGAAGATTTAAGCAAACTACTGCCAGAAACTTCCATTCTTCTGTCTTCCTCCAATGCACTGCCAGGACTTAGAAACATGTTTGGCCTGAGGGCTGACAGCAGCTTTTCAGGCGGCAGGTTCTCCAGCTGGTTCTACAAAGGTAATCAGAGGGCCAAAGGGCTTGACTCTCCTGCGGTTTTAACCTTGAAAAAACGGGGGAAATGTACTTATCCATCAGATCAAGTTACAGAAACTATACAACCCGGGCATTCCACCCAGAATCTATTTCTGCTTTAGAGACAAACGCACCTTCAAATTCCTTAGTATAGAAAAGTATAAAAGTGAAAGTAAAAAATGTTGCATCTTCATAAACAAAATGAGCTCCACTGAAGAAATTGCGATACCTAAGGACATGCTTGTTTCTTCTCCAGGTTGCAATTTAGCAATTATGTGATTAGACTTTGCATGTTTTATAAGGACATTGGTCTGTAATTGCTACTGCCACTCACTCTTTTGCTTTGATGATGGACTATATAACGCTTGCAATTGATAGTCTCTTGATCTTTATTTTCTTTGCAGAGGTAGTATGTAATGTCCAAAAACTGGACAGCTGCACTTGCTACGTAAAGTGTAGTATGGATCACTCTTTTAAACTATGATGCTTTTCGCCTTTTGTGAACTAACATTGTACTGTCCATTTTGCCCTTATCTATCACACTTGATTCTTGCCTTAATTCTCCCCCCTGGCCCCCAGATGTATGAAGGGAAATCATTAATGAAGGATTTATGCATAGTGTGGTATTATTGGCTCTCCTACAGTTGTTACATTTTATTCATATTACTTTGAAAAATGAACTTTCATTTGTTGCATGTATTGCTTCCTAGATTATACTGCTCAGCTTGGCTTCCTACCTTTAGTTCTTCCTGACATTCACCCACACGCTACTGGGGGAGAGCAAGCATGACACCCCCTCATATTCTATCCTTTATGGGCATCCAAAAAGCTCGTTCCTAGAAGCTTCTATCGAGACACCATTTTCCATCCGTCCTGGCAATTTCTGTGTTATCATTCATATGGTGATACTCCTGACTCTTTGCTCTTTCCATTTTGTCTCTGATGTCTCTGGGGACTAATTTGTGGATCTCCCTTAAGCACCCCATTACAGATTATTTGGGGAAGGATACTCACCAAGAGAAAACTTTACTGGAGTAGACTATTTACTCTTAAGGGAAAAAAAGAATAAAAGCATGGATTCTCTAGCCCTCTGCTATATTTTGCATTTAAGCGCCCATTCTCTCCATCTGTTAATTTGGCCCCTCCCATGACCAAAGCAGTTCTAGGCCTGAAAAAGCTAAGTATGGTGTAAGGAATACTTCGTTGAGAAAGTGGTTAACTCAATAGCAATTTACTTTTTAATCCTTGTGAAATGTGCCTCATCTCCAGATCTTTGGCCTGGATAATATCCTCTAGGACTCAGAGCTTCTACCTAGGAATTGAATCGTTTGTTGCTCTTTGGTTTTTGCATTCTGACTACCTATATTTGATCTTTGCCTTCATAATAGTAAAGATACACACCTACTTGTTGTTCCTTCCTCAGCAAATCTGTCTTCTTGCATTTGACTGGAGTTCACCATGAATTATGTTTTCTACCAGCTTCCCCTGTGTTATTGAAACACTCTCACTCCCTCTCATGAACATTTGGGAGGTCTATTTTGTCCTTGTGTCTAAGACCTGCTGGTTCATCTACCAGCATGTGAGGAAGAAGGAGGCAGAAACTTAACATCACCTCCAGAATCAACTCAAACAGGGCAGTTTCTGTTGGACACACAGCCAGATGGTCTGGACAATATATGTGTAAATCTGCATGTTCAATCATGGCTTACATTTTCTAAATGGTGATTTTCAAACTAGATGCTTCCACTTTGCAAACTCTCATGCAGATGTTTACAGCAGACCAAGGAAGCAGCTGTTCTCCCATGACACAGTCACAGAAATGTCTGACCCTTCCTCTGAGGCTAAAAGCAGATGTTGATGTAGGTCACACAATCAAGACAGGTGTTCAATTTAGAAACAAACAATTGCCAAAAATACTACTTCTGCCTGTTGCTCTCAAACATCAACACATTAAAGTGGATCATAGTTTTCAACTATTCATGGCACTAAATATATGGATTATCTAAAATAATTGAAAAGAGTTTCATCTTCTTTGGGCTCAGTTGTTTTGACACAGTGAGGCATGACCTAACTCACCTCTCCCGGTCATCGTCATCATCATCATTACCATCATCATCACCATCAGTTCTATTTGTCCGGGAACTATGCTAAGTGCTGGGAATAAATGGTGAACAAGACAGACAAAAGCCTAGTTTTATAAATTATATGTCCTAGCAACAGGGATAATTAAGGAAATAATTAAGCAAGTAATTAGAAACATAAATAATTTTAATTACTATGCTAAGAAAGAGAAGTACTTTGCTCAGAGAGGATTCATCGCTTGAGCACTTGACCTCAGTTGAAGGACCAAGAGAGTCTTCTCTGAAGCAGTGACATTGAAGCCAGGATCTGACATATAAGAAAGAATAACCATGTGGAGAAAAGTGGAAGAGTAGACCCAAAGAGGGAATAGACTATGTGAAAACCCTGAACCAAGAGGAGCTCATTAAAATTGCAGAAGTTAGACGAGCCCAGTAGGAAGGGGCCAGATCCTCCAGGTTCCTGATGGCAATGATGGGTTCTGAATGAATTGGACAGCTGTCAAAGGATCTTCCATGGGGAGTGGTATGATCAAACTCCCCATTTAAAAATCACATTCTGGTTACAGTGTGGAGAAGAAATGGAGGGAAGTAGGAGCAGTTATGAGAAAACAAGGCAGCAAATTCCTTTATCAGTCAAGAAGTGACAAGGGCATCTCTCAGTCTACACTTCTACATACGAATGTCCAGAGATTTCTTAATTTTCTTTTTATATTTCTGAAACTATTCACCAGTCCAAGGTATTTCTTTGAAGATGACCTCAGTCATTCATTCACTCATTCAACCTCCCTTTATTGTGACTGACCCTGTGCGAGGCACTGGGGTTCAGAGAGAGAATGTACAACCCCTACCCCCAAGGAGCACTCTGGGAGAGGCAGGCAAGTGAATTATAGGATGATGGTTGCTATCATAGGAGCAGGGAGGAGAACAGGAGTTACACTGGAAAAGGCACCTAACCAGGTACTGACACAGAGAAGTAATGCTGCAAATGCATAGAAATGAAGGAAGAAAAAAAGTTAACAAGGTATCTCTGGTGGATATTGATTGTTTTCTATAAATTGTTAGTTTGGACTTAGGAGAATTGAAGACAAAATTCCTAAATAGTATTTTTTAAAATTATTCCATGTTGCAGGATTTTAAATGCTTTTGTCTATGTTCCTTATTGCTCACCATATTAATTGCCTATTTATGCCTTTGCTGAAGTTCCCATATCTTGTTTTACTAAGGCCTCATTTGTCCTACCCAACTCATTTTGCACTCCTTTTAGCCCCTCCTCTTTTTTGTACAGTAATCCCTCAGGATCTGTGAGAATTGGTTCCAGGACCCCTGCAAATAACAAAATCCACAGATGCTCAAGTACCTTAGTTGGCCCTCGGTATCCGCAGATGCAAAACCCGAAGATTCAGAACCCGAGGATGCAGAACCTGAGGATATGGAGGGCCAACGGTGTTTAGTTCATCACCTTAATACCTTTTATTAGTCAGAGAATATGAGATTTCATTGACAGAACCTCAACTCAAATGGGTTAGTAAAAGAAGGAACAAGATTGGTTTACCCAGCTGATAATTTAGAACTACACCAGTTCCAGACAACCTTGGATACAGAAATTAAATAATGTCCTGGAGACTTGGTCTCCCTCTCCCTCCCCAATAGCACTCAGTGTCTCCCACTCCCTCTAGCTCTTGCTTCTGCTTTACCAACAGGCAGACCTATCTACGTGGAGGCAAAATAGCCACAAGCACTCCCAACATTACAACGTAACAGTGTGCCAAACAGGACAAAATAGTCTTTTCTTTCCCTGTAGTTCTACCAAAGTCTAGAACTGAACTCTATATGATCACACTTTGGTCAGAAAATTAATGACTATAGCGAGGAATATGACCCATGTTGGCTGGCCAGATCTCAGTCGTACACGCATTCCTGAAAGAGGAGGAGTGTGGGTGGCCTCCACTCCATACAGATAAAGTGGGATAAGAGTGGACATGGTACAGATTCTCCAGGAGAGTGCTGAACAGTCAAGGCCAGAATGGGGAATAATGCAAGGCAGTGTCTGCTACACTTCTGCCAGAAGAGATCGCTCTGATCTTCCATTATTGCTAGTTTGGTTTCTCATCAAAATCTTTTCCTCCAGTGGAGGCCGGGCTGAAGAAATTCTGCTCATTGAAATCACTCTCACTTGTTACCCCTAGAATTCATCTTTCTGGGCATTGATTCCACCTTTGATTTTGGGCACCAGAATTTCATCTTGGACCAGAAATGTGTAGATGTAAAGGCTTTTGGCTTTAACCCTAGCCATTATTTTTCTATCGGTTGTGTTCTGAACATATTATGAGATGTTCTGGTCAGCTCTGGAGACGGTGGCCATTGCCCTTTGGAATCATTCTGGAAACAATAGCTCCATGTACCAGAAACCAAGGATTCAGAAGGTAGGAGGGCAAGGACTAGCCTTCTTGGACTGAAATGACAAACATTGAAGATGGTCAGATGTCTGCTAAAGGACAATGAATGCTCCAGAGGTATTTCCAAAGCTCAAGCAAGGAAGGAGCGGGGAAGCAAATGATGCTTTAGCAACCAAATCACATGGTTTCTTGATGTGTATTACTTTTTTCCCCATTGGTTCTCCACAGCTTTAATAGAATCTTCTTTAAAACCTTGCTGGGAGCTTGTTAGAAATACAGAATTCCAGACCCCATTCCAGGCCTACTGAATCAGAACCTGCAATATATAACCAGGCTGCCAGGTGATTTGTAAGCACTTTACAGTTAGATAAACCTTGCTCTGAAAGTTTCAGTCTCAAGTACTCTGTGCTTCAGGGTATAGGCAGAGATTCAAGACTCTATATTTGACCATAATATTAATGGGGTGTAAGTAGTAACAAGTTTTCCCCATAGCAAAGTGAATTTCAAGGGAAAAATGTCGGGCCGACATGAACATCCTTTTCCTACATGAAAACTCTCCCTTCATTGCCAATATTGGGAGACCTTTTTTTAAAAAAAAAGCAAGTCACGTTTTCCTATATACAGATGAACAATAGTTGTGGCCTCACAAGCCTGATGCTGGTCTCGGCCCCTTGGCCATGTTTCTGACTCTGCTCCCAAAGCCTTTCCCCAGCCTCCACCCTGGTTTCTAACAGAATTCCTTGTTACCTGCTCAGCTAGTAAACTGAATTTCTTCGGTTTCCATTTCCTTTAGCATGGATCGCCAATCCCAATATTGCTAACTAAAATCAAACCAGTTGTGTTAAGAATTTTATTGACTATTTTATGTAACAACTTGAATTACCAGAAGGCTCAAACCAAATTCATGGAAAATTACAGCGTAGGAGATTTAAGCCAGAAACTATTTAAAAAGGCTTAAAAGGTTACCACAGGAAAAGTACAGGATCAGTTTGTTTGAGTGATAAAATAAGAAGTTAAGCTGAATCAGGGAGAGGAAACCTGCTTCTTGACCTATAGATTTATCTCCTAAATGAAGTATCAGCTGTTTTACTCTTTGGGGAATTAAAAATAAACCAATATATAAATGTAAAGCACTGAATTGGCAAGCTTCCCACATATTGTACTGAATAATCATTTTTTAGATTTGTAGAATTTGAAAATGGAGACTATGAATTAGGGAAAAAGCATGTGTCTGTGGATGAGACTGAGCTGGCATCAAATCTCCACGAACCATGTCCTTGGGCAAGTTGCTTTGACTCTCAGAGTTGGGCTCCTTGTCTATAAAATGAAAATAGTAGTAAAATCTATAAAGAACTGTTGTATAGATTAAATGAGATTATTTATTTATAGAGCCCAGCAAATGCTACGGATATTCAGTAAAGGGGAGCTGGTAATATTAGAAAAAGTTGATAGAGATGTAATAGCAGGAGTGAGATGCTGTATGATGCTGGGTAACATTTGTCAATCCACTTAGATAAAAAAAAAGAAAATCACCTCTATTTTCATATTTGAGACTCATGGACAGACTTTGGAGGAGGGAAGATAGATATTATTTTAACTTAATAGATGCATGTGGAACACAAGGGGAAATGAGGTTAACTGACTGACTGAAGACTCCCAGCCAGTCCATGGCAGAGTCAGGGCTGGACCTGGCTTCCAAGACATCAACAGTCCGGGGCCTTTAACCAGAGCTGTGCCTCCCCTGAACTTCCGCTGCTCTGCATCAGGCGTCCATTAGGGTTGTGTCCACTGCCTACGCTCCTCGCCAACCAAGTTTCCCACCAAGATAGTTGAGAGTTGGAATAGAAAAGGAGCTCTGTGTAGAATTGACAAATGCTGGCTCCACGAAGCTGGCGTCCTTTTCTATCCAATAGATTTATCCCAAGTAACTGGGACAATGTCTCCCACGTAGTAGGCATTGGAAATATTTGTTGGGATAATCACTAAGCACAGGTTTTTATCTCACAGAGAAAGGTGGGTAGCCTACACAGTCAGCAACTGTAGGCAATTTTCATCTCAAGGGATCAGAATCTGTTATCTTTTATGAGCATTAAGTAAAGATAGATGAGTAGTTCTCAAATATTAGTTTATAGAGAAGAACCCTCTGAGGTGCTTGTTGAAACTGTAGTCACTCTAAGTCAGCTGGTCAAGGTGGTTCCCATGACTGTATTGGTATTAATGCGGGCATATGCGGGCTGCATACTAAGATCCTTGAGTTGGATTGTATGTGAAGGTATATGTATACGTGTGTGTGTATGTTTGTGCACACATGGCCACTTGTGATTGTGTGTCTGTGTGTTTTGGTAGGTGGGGAAGGAGGGAGGAAGAAGGTGCCAAGTGATAAAGAAAATATGCAAATGTGTGGAATTTCCTTCTTAGTGGGTTGGTAAACTCTTGCCCCTCTATTAATAATAACCTTTATCTTTATGTCCCTTCAGAAGGAAAGGTCAAGAGTAGCTAGAATCATAATTTCCCATTATAATTTAATTCCCTCCCTTCCTCCACTGCCCCCTTTACTCTACTCAACCCCTCCCTTAATGAGCCCTTGGAGCAAGTGAGAAAAGAAAACAGGCCTCATCAATTTCCCTAATGACTCTTTCAAAAAGCCCTTTTTTTAACTTTTTATTTTTAGATCGTTTCAAACAATGTTCCTATTAGAGGGTTGTCAAAGGCCCCTTGGGATTTATAGAATCTTTCATTAAGAAAAATATGCAATGATTTCAAGGACAGTGTCAAATGTCATTGAAAGAGCTATTTTGAAAGTTATAGATAGATACATGAAGTTTCATTAAGTAGTTGCCCAGATTCGCAGTGGGCTCCGTAACTTGGCAGGAGCTGGCCAACTGGAACAGGTGTGGAGTTGAACCCTGATGCCTACTCACCCTGTTCCTTATGCAGGTGCCTAAGTACCCTGAGGACAAAGCCCCTTCCTTGACAGTTTCTCTACTACTTTTTAAAATTTTGGATTGAAATGAGACAGTATCTGTAAATAAAACTCAGTCTATGCTCCCTAATAGTTAGAAAGTTCTCCAACAACCATGGAGTTCTTTCACACTGGAAATGTTAAGAAATTCAAGTCTTATTATTTTACTTCTCCTTAGAGCCTCTTCATATTAGTTTCTTTTCTTCTTCTTGTTTTTCTTAGACTATATCTAAAAAAAAATCATTTTTCCTTGCTGCTTGTATTAATCATCTCAGGCTGCCATAACATAGGCTGGGTGGCTTAAATAACAGGAATTTATTTCTCATAGTTCTAGAGGCTAGGAAGTCCAAGATCAAGGTTCCAGCAAATTGAGTTCCTGGTAAAGGCCCTCTTCCTGAATGTAGACGCTGCCTCCTTGATGTGTGCTCATGTGGCCTTTCTTTGGTGCATGCTCTCGTAGAGAGAGAGAGAGAGTGCCATCTCTCTCTTCCTCTTACAAGACTATCAATCCTGTCAGATTAGGACCCCATCCTTATGACCTCACCTAGCCTTAGTTACCTCCTAAAAGCCCTATCTCTAAATACAGTCTCATTGGGGGTTAGACTTTCAACATACAAATTTTTAGAGAACACAACTCATAAACCACAGCACTACCCAACTCCTAAGCCACAATCCTCAAGTTCTTCAATTTGCTATTGTTAGCACAGGAAAAGGTAAATCATTTGTACAAGTCATCTGATGGTCACCTGTGTATTCATTCAAAAAAAAAAAAACGTTGTTAATGCCCTACTATATGTTAGTCTCTACACTAGGATCTGGATTACCCTAATTGATAAGACATGATCTCCATTCTTATGAAATCTAATAGGGAGAGGTAAATACTTCAAACAATAGGAGCAATAGAATGTTCTATGATGTGATCATAAAAATAGGTTCATAGTACGGTGGGGTCCCAAGATGGGAACCCTCGCTTATGGCAGTAAATGAGGATTCCAGAGAGTCTTGAAAAATTAGTAGAAAGAGATGTGGAGAGGAAATGGAAGGCAAGAAGCAACATTGTGCAGGGAAGGGAATAAACAACCTGCAAACAGCTTAGAAGATGTAGAAGCTGGATTGGAAGGGGTGACTCAGTGAGCCATAAAGCCAGCATTTCAGACAGGGACTGGTTTATGGAAGACCTTATATGTCTTGCTGATGAGCAACTTCTTTGTCCTTGAAGGCATTAAGTATGTTTTAACAATAGAAAGTACAGTGCTTGAAATAAGAATTGGGTTGAAGATACCTGGGATTGGGGCAAGAGTGGATTTTGCTATTGAGTAAGAATTTAGCATTATAATTGCTAGTGATTAGTCCTTTCATCAGGGGACAATTCAATGAATAGGACTCAGGCTCTGAATGGGCTGGAAGTAGCATATTCTTTTGTACCATTGTATCAAGAACATTTGTCATTGTTTCTCAATTAACCTTGTGCCATCATCAATGTTTAAGAGTCACTCAGGCTTGCACATTCAATTCATACTGAAAATAGTCTATGAGGTAACCACTTTCAATTATTATATGATTAATCCCCAGTCCGGAGTGGTTGGAAAAAAATTGTTTTAAGTTACTTTTAGGAATCAGATTATTAAATATGTTTGTAACAGAAGAAGCAAAAGTTCTAGATTCTCCCTTATCATGATGGGAAATTGTTCAAGATGCAGTCCATAATTTTAATATCACTGAAATTCATTAGACATAGTCAACCCCCAGCCCTGACACTGGGTTGGTACATCAGGCCAGGAGCCAACCAAGAGAGATATTAACAGCAACCAAGAGAAAATGAAGTTTCAAGAACTCTATTTCTGTTCACAGAATTGCTTAGAAACCCAAAATTTAGTTTCTGCTCTCGATATCACTACCTTAATGTATTTACTTTTGTCTTTTAGCTTAAAAATTAAAAAAAACAAACACAAATTTCTGGCTCTAGTCTCACACTCCTTCAACCCTGGGCACTTGCCAAGAATTTAGGTTTACGCTATTGTCTGGATCATCCTGTTCACGGCCATCTGACTAATTGGGAGTGCTACATATATCCCAGGCAAGCTGGCCCAAGAGAATAATTTGGAATCCAGCAAAGCTATGGGACAAGAATGGGGAGTGGGTGGTGGTAGTTTGGGATGGCAGGATACCAGAAATCCTAAATCTATGTCATTCCTGCTCTCCGTTCAATTGTTAGTGGTTTTCCTGGGAGACCAAAATTATACTTGTAGATGAATTTAGCAGTTTCCTTCATTTTATCATCTTCAGATAGGGCTAAATTGCAGACTTCAATTGCTTTTCTTAATAACAAAAAAAATATACTATATTATATTCCTTGTCCTTCAAAGTAGCCTTTGATTTGTTGCCCCAATGGATCTTTTCAGAAATACCGTGGTTGGGTTATTTGTAGGAAAAGCCCAGATGCTGTATATTTTCCAAGCACTGTAGGGGATTCACAAAGAATAATGTGATAATGATGGCTTGTTTTCTCAAGCTTTCAGAAATGCAGGTCTGGAGCTGGCAAAATACAATCTCTTGCTCCTTCATCTGAATTACTTAAATGGGGAATTTCTGTCTGCATTCTATTACTGATTTTCAAGTTTCACAACTTGTAGTTTCCTAGTCTTCAGGGGTAAAGGAAACATAGCTCAAACTAGAAAGTGCCTTGCCAAAGCCCACGAGAACAGCCGTTTCTGCTTGATTTGTAGTGACTTGTTTGAATCTCCATAGTGGACCCTAAGAGACTCATATTTTGGCTTTGGGAGCAGGCACAGTGCAGAGTTGATTCATGATTTTAGCTGAAGGGACACGTTGAGGTACCAATTGCCTGAATTCCTTTTACATGGATAATGTATTTAAGGGCCACCACTTGATCACATCCAGCTTCTCCAAGTCTGAGCTCAGAATTCCCATTTTGATTTTTTAAATTAAAAATATTCATGGATTTGCTTTTCCATTTATAAAAGTAGTACATGCCCCTTTTATAAATACAATATATAGAGAAGAAAACTAAAATCTTTCATAATCCCACTCTTGGTTTGGTGTTTTAAACACCATCCATATATGTATTTATCCAACCATCCATTTATTAATCCATATACGTATTTATCCAACCATCGATTTATTCATTCATTTATCCATCCATCCATCCATTCTCTCATGTATATCCTACTTTGTTTAAGAGTGTATTTAAAATGGTTTACATTATACTAGAAAAATTTCCCCATAAAATTATTAAAATATACATCAATAATGGTTTTTCATGTCTGTGACAATTTTTACTTTGAAAATAGTAAAAGAAAAAATTTAAGTGGAATATTCCAGAACACATAGATAATATAGGTATATGTATGTAAATGACATGCAGTATGCATACAACAAGCAAATAAGCCTTTCTTTTGGGTTCGTTTTTGGATTCTGCTTTGCCTATGCTATCATTCCTCCAATTAAAGGAAAACTTGATTATGTAGAGTATGTAATTTTGAGGTTGAAAGCAGACTCAGAGACCATGTGGCTTGTAGTTTTCAAATCTCAAGGGTTCCAAGAAAATGCCTCAGAGGTTGCCTTGGGCAACAGGGCTTTATCTCCTCTTGTCAGAGCTGCTCCACTTCTCCGTTTTATTAATAGTGTTCTTTCATAAGATGGTTTATTTAGATTTGTGTGTGTGTGTGTCTATGTATAAAGGTTTCTTCTGCTTTAAAAACATTTTTGAAAACTGCTGTTCTTGTCCAACTTTGTCCTCAAGATGGTTGTCCCTCGGGCAGCGGGCCTGTCAGGTGGCTAGTTGCTACTTGATCTCCTCCAGCGATTTTCAGGTAAACATGCAAGTACAAAAGCCCTCTCTCCAAAGTGAGGGCCTGCATGATTAAGAAAAATCTACCTCCTCATGTCAGTGAGTCCTACTGTAGGATTTCAGATGTGTATTCCCTTGTGTGTCAAATGCACAAACAGCATGAGAAGTTTTTTTGCTGGGAGCTTCTGAGCAAAAAGTTTCCTCCTTCCTGAGAAAAAAGGAAAACAGAAAACATGGGCTCTCTTTTTACCTGCTGATGTGCGGCCTGGAACAACTTCCACAACTCCCAGGAGAAGCCTGAGGATGGGCCCAGATACAGAGGAAGGCACAGTTCAGGGAACCACAGAGATGTGGAGACAGACCCCCAACTAAATCACCTACTCCCTCTTCTTCTGCATCCCACTCTCAACTCCCAACTATTTTGTTACATTATTGTACCGAGTTAGGCCCGTGGGAGCTGGGTACTGTGTGGCATATCTGCTGATGTAAAATGTGATCCTCACTGTGCTTGCAGAGCGAACATTCCTGGACAAGCTTAGTAACCTGCTGGGTGTTGCCAAAGAGAGCGAGGTTGGGGACAGAGGACTCAAATATGATTCCAAGTGAAATCACCTCATTTTTCTTCATGTGAAAGTTGCCCAATCCTTCTATATCTCAATTATCACATTAGTGAATTGCTGATAAATACCTATACAATGCCTAAGTCACAGGATTGCTAAAAGTTCACCTTAAAACAAATAATGTATCTTACAAAATGTAAGCTGGCATGCTCATGTCCATGATAGCGAGCATGCACCTATGACAGACATCACAGAGTCTTCACTATATGCCAGATCTACACTCAATGCTTTATTTTCATGCTCACAAGAACTTATGTGGTAGATATAGGTCCTCAATTTTATATCTGAAACTCTTAGGACCAGATGTATTTCAGAATCCAAAATGTTTTGGGTTTTAGAAAGGTTACATGAAGCATGTGCTGTATATAATGTATCATCTCCTCCGGGATCTGGCCATATTCAAACAATGAATATTTCTGCCAAAGAGTATATGAACGTATACATTAAATGGCTTCCACTAAGACTTCACGTCATTACAGGACAGACTTTACCTTCAGCTTAAGTTCAGATCAGATTTTGCCACCAAATGAGTTAATCAGAATACTAACCGTAAGGATAATAATAATAATTTTCAAACCTTCTTTTGGAAATCTTAATTGTAGACTGTACTATACTTATCTCATTTTGCAGATGCAAAACTAAAACTTGCAAAGGTTAAGCAAATTTCCTCACATCACACAGCTTTTAAGTGGAGAAGCTTAGGTTGATTCCAGGCTGTCAGCTCAGAAGCCCAGCTCTTAAGGACGCTGCAAACCATTATTAACACAGCTGCCCGGATAGGCTCCTCTGTCTCCAACCTCAGAGTCAGTGGAGTAGTCTGCATTATTTTTTAAGAAGATTTTTAGAACATCAAAACAAATATCAGCAATCAGTCTTTGAGCAGAAGAATAAACAAATACATTTTTCTACTTTTCCAGCGTCCATAATTTCTATACATGTTTCTGATCTAAATAGAAGCTAGACACTTAGTAGAGTCTAAGAGAGACTACAAGCACAGACACAAGCACAGGTGTCCATGTGGCGATCTCTGAAGTCACTGATTTAAAATACACGCACATGCACACACACCCTGACACACACGCACACATATATATGCATCTTTATATTTTAAGATGTGTGTGTTACCTATTATGTACCAGAATCTGTGCTAGAGATGGGAAATTGGCATTTGATTGAGACAGATAAGCACAGACAACACTCACACATGTATTTTTTAACTGCAATATGTGTGATAAGTTCTAGAGTGGAATGTGTGCAAGGCTCCATGGGAGAAATGGAAAGGAAAACTTCCCCAGTTAATGCTTCTCAGAAGACACATCATTTCAGCAACTCAGAAGAAGAGCTGAGACTTCTCTGGAGAAAGCGAAGCAGAGGAAAGGAGTTGCAGTCAGTGAGAAGAGCACACACAAGTGTATCCCGTTCAGTATTGCCGGCCACAGAGTTGCAGCGTGGGGCTGTTGACAGAGACGAGATGACAGAGAGAACCAAACAGGGGCTAAATCATAAAGGCTCCTTTGCTATGAAGAACAGCCAATATTTTTATGTTAAAGTTAATACCCGAACCTTAAATGACGTTAAGATAGAAATCACTGTTAAAATATGCCTTTAGTTCAAGCAGAATATATATTTATACCACCCATTTTAATAAAGCCATGTGCTAAAAGTATGACATATATAATCAGTAATTCCTCAAAGTATGGATGAATCTGTCTTACATTCCAGGTACAGTGCATAGACTCGTGATCAGGAAATAATGAGATAATTATATTCCTTTATGCTCCACAGTCAGGCTTTATCATTTTTAAAGAATGTCTAAAATTCTATTAAGTTTAATTGTTGCAGCTATTAATAAACCAAGGGAAGAGTTTGGAAAACAGTACTTACAGTTTTACTTTAGTGATTCAGATCATGTCTGAGAATAGGAAAAGGATCCTTGGAAAGTCCTGGGACAGAATATCTGTGAAGTAGTCCAGCTTATTCCAATGTTAATCGCTGGCCTGAGTCTCCTTCATCTTCTTCCGTCATCCCCGACTTCCAATCAATTTGTCATTTCTCTCTCTTAGTTGTGTCTCCCTCCATTTCTCTCAAACCTGTTGCCACTGCTGTGATTACAGAATCTTCTTGGCCTGACTGTCCATCAAGCGTCAGCTCCCCATGAAGCTTTCCTAACACCTGCTCCTCCTGGGGTGGAACTGATCACTCATAGCTGAACCTAGCAGTTTGGGGCTGTTTTTCACTTCCTGTCTGTTTCGCTCCTGGACTGTGTATGACCTGCCTTTTGAAAGCAGAGATGGTGCTGCCGTCACTTTTTGACCCTTGCATTTGGCACTTGGCACACATCCGACACAGTGAATGATCAGCCAGCACTTGTTGAGTGAGTGACAAGATATCTATAAATGTTTTCCTGCCCAGTAATTCTACTGCTTAATTTCTGTAAGTGGTTTTTCATATTAATTAACATCATCATTAATACATAAGGCCAAAGCAGATGGCAATTCTTTGCTCATGGGATTTTTAGGATGTTGATATGGTAAATGGCGAAAATGTGTACAAACAACTAATTTTCAACATGACACCAAGAAGATAAAGAGGTCTCATAGGTCTCCTGTGAAATGTATCAAAAACTCCTTCCTATCAGGGCTCTGCCTCCTGGCTACATGAAGAAAGGGTAAACTCTGAAATGGGACCCTTCAAGACAGGTACATTATATTACGTTTCAGTTTAGACTTGCATATACCTGCCTCTTGTTTTCATTTTTGTAGTGTTGTATTTGTTTGTTTGGGGTGTGTCTGCGTGTATGTTGACACAGACTCCTTTAAATAAATATACAGTCATTTTTCTTTTTTCACTTTACTCATCTCCTTCTCATGTTTTTCTTCCCCCTTCCATCTTCATTCTCCAGTTCAGCATTTCTCACCCTCAGCACTACTGACTTTTTGAGCCAGCTCATTCTTTGTTATGGGTGGCTGCCCTGTGCATTGTGGGATACTAAGAAGCATCCTTGGCCTCTACCCACTAGATGCTGGTAGCTCCTCCCCACCAAACAAAATTGTCTCTGGCAGCCAAAATTGTCTTCATCGTATTATCAAATGTCCCCTGATCGGAGATTGCCCTCGAGCGAAAACCACTACTCTAGACAGCCAATTCTAAGAGTCTGACAGACATCCTTTTATAACTGATTGCATTATCTTGTAACCATATATTAAAAGGCATGCGTAAGATTTTTAGTTACTCCTTGATTTATAAATTGAGATCCTGTCATATCCCCTTCCCTGCTTCCTTCAAGCCAATATATAAGACACTAACTTGCCCTTTTTTAACGTCCACACAGTCTTCCAGGGTATAGATGTGTTAGTCTTTTTCACCATCATCTCCTATTGACATTCACTCTGTTTCTATTTAGGTCCAAACATCCAGTGCTGCAATAAGCACCTCTGCAGCTATATCCATCTGTGCTGCCACTTTGATTTCTATGGTTTACCTTCCCTGGAGTGAGCTTTCTACACTGTTAAGTATGTGATATTTAAAGGAAATGGATGTTGACAGATTGATTTCCTAAAAGACTGAAACAATATGTACATGTTTTCTCCAGCAGTGTCTGAGAGGACCCACCCTTGTTTCTGCCTGCGCACCAATCACCACTAGCTGTCAAGCCTTTACTCTTTTCCAGTCTAATAGGTCTAAAATGCTGTCCCATTGTCACCATAATTTGCATTTCCCTGACTAGCAGTGATGCTGAAGAGCTGATTTAATGGAGTATCTAACTAGAAGAGTGTGGCATCAGACACCTGCGGGGCCCTGCGTCTCTACTCCACTGCCCACCTTTAATTTCTGAGCAGCTGCCTTGGACACTTCAGTGCAAGCACAGAACAGACACCTTATCTCACATGCATTGAGACGACATTCTAGGCTATAAGGCTTCAACTTCTTCATCAAATAAGCTTTCCTCGTACCAATCAAATGCATAAGAATTTGGATATTTTGGTCAACATCATCCAGAGAAAAAAAGACTTTACTCATAATTGAAGTGTTTTTTGAGTGTTTCTCACATTTTATATTCGTGGGCATTTGTATGTAGTGTACGAGCCCTCCAAACAGAAAATTGGAGCCATATTCACTGGTGGGATATACATTTCTGATGCTGCATGAAGCATTCTCAGTTTTTAGGAATGTGCCACCATGGGAAATGAGATCAACTGTGAAATGAATGGCTACTAGTTTTAGTTTAAGGGAAAATGGAATGCTCTGTAGGGGAGATTGGAGTCACTATATTCTAGGACCCAGATAAGCAGTCATTCTGGAGTCCTTGTAGAGTCTTTAGAGCAGCTAACCGCAATATACCTCCACAGAGGATGAGCTGGAGGAAACAGGTCCACCAGGCAGGGGGAAGGATGTGGGAGAAATTTAATGTTGGGGCTAAAAATAAAGGAAAGGATTAGAATGTTTTTTACCTTGTAATTTTATCTTCTAACAGACGGGGAAAAAGATTAATTCCACTTGGAATCTTTGAAAAAAATTTTTTTTTTCATTTATAAAATAACATACTCATTAGAGAAAATTTGAAAAATAATTGTTAATAGACATCTAGAAGTGGTGGTCTGGAGATTGTATTTTTCAAGCAAGTTTGATTGGAAGTTATTGGAAATGCCTCCCAGATCCCAGTATCGCATTGATTGTCAGTCCTAATTTTTGGTATGATTTTTGATGTATTCTAGATCTTTTAAAATACAATAAACAGGAAGTTGGAGCAGATTTTATTAGAGCCTCCTGAATTTGAGGGTCTAAATTTAAAATTCTTATATTGCTTTTCTAAGCTATTTTCCTGTTGATTTATTTTTTCATAACAAATTATTCTTATGTGGTAGATGACACACTCAGAATTTGCCAGGGCTGACCAGATACTACACAGGTTAATACAGAAGTCAGGCAAGTCATCCACTAGGTAGTCTCTGTCTATTATAATCTGTGGGCTTAACCATCTGTAGTCACTCAGGTTACCCTAAGAAATTTCACTACAGCCAAATACCAGGTAATACAGGCAGGTACTGTAAAGAGTTAAAGTAGTAAAGAGATAACTGTATTAAGACAAAATTAATACTAATAATAATCAGGACTATAAGCATGTGTGTGAAAAGTTTATTTACTACAGCTGGTTTGACTCTGTTTGAGGAGTTTCACTGAAAAATTGACTGAGAGATAAGGCATTGAATTAGCTGTTTTGCAATGACCTCCCTGTGCAGGGGAAATTTTCTGTGTAGCACATGTCGATGGAGCAGGTGCTCAGCTGATGAAAGTGACACTTCCTCCTGGATCACAAAACCTTGCCTGTAGAACTGCAGTCCCCTTTCACTCTTGTGCTTTGTCTCTAAAATTCCAGGCACTTAAAAGGACTCTTTCAGTAAACATTAGCTGAGCATCTAATATGTGACTGACACTGCACAGGTGCTACAGTGTATAAACAGGAAGATGGATGAGACTATGCTTCTGCAGTGGAGGAGACTGTGATTTTCTAAACAAATAATCCCCTTAAGTTTGTGTTATTATAAAAGTTAATGCACAAAGCACACAGGAGAGATTTACCATATAAGCCCAGATGGGTCATAGACACCTTGCCAGGGGAGGAACTTGATCTGGGTGCTGAAGTTCTCATGGAAGTCAGGAATTTACTAAACAGACATCTCAGGTTCTCAGTTCTTAGAACTTATAGCTGCCTGACTTGATCCTAAGGCTATAGGGAAATCCCCCAGAACAGAATTCCATAGACTTAAGCCAGTAGCTAACCTTATAAACAAATGTGAATAAGGTCTTGGTACAAGTGTGAGAATCCTTGGTGTCCTATGAACCATATCATTCAGCAGCATATCTCTTGCCTCAACTAAGCTATGCAAGAGAATCAAGTATGGCAAAGGAGCCAGAGACAGGGGTTTGTAGGGGAGGAAGACATTTCTTCTACCCGCTCTGGGTCCTTCTGGCTGGACATTGTATTAAATTCACATGAGGCAGAATAACAGGAGAAAACTAAACAAAGCTTTATAACGTGTATACATGGGAGAGGCTCAGGCAAACTGAACGACTCCCAAAATGGCTAAAGCCACCACCTTAAATGCAATCTTCAGCTAATGGCAAAGGAGCATGTTGGGGGTAGGGGAATCAGTTATGGGAGATGACCAGAAAAGTAGAGTAAATAAGAGTAAAGTTGTATGCAGATTTAAGTCCTTGCCTTCTGCATTGATAAGAGTTTCTGGCGATAAAGTCATTCCCCCTTCTTCCTGGTACGGAGAGGGAGACACCTTTACAGATAGAGATTTCCTTTACAGATGTAAATGTCTGTTACAAAGGGGAGGTAAATTCAGCTTTCCAGAGTTTCTTTCCTATCTGCTATTTTTAAAAGTAACCAGCCCAAAATAATCCTTATGCCAAAGAGGCATACCTTGGGGTGGCCAATTCCAGTCCCACACAGGTTCCATCTACACAAAGAGATGTCACCTATGGGCCTAGACCCTGGGGTCTAGGAGGAGGAAACTGGAGTAGCATCTGTGTGTAGATGTTAGACAACCTCCCCAGCACCCTGAGATCG
Source organism: Equus asinus (assembly GCF_041296235.1). Lineage (NCBI taxonomy): Eukaryota > Metazoa > Chordata > Mammalia > Perissodactyla > Equidae > Equus > Equus asinus. The sequence continues at coordinate 65,108,179 of NC_091793.1, read as the reverse complement.
TGAGGACAGCATAAGCCGTCAGGCCTGCCAACCCCGCCTCCTGGCAAGGCTTTGAGAATTAACTAGACAACACTTGTCAAGATTCCAATAGCTTAGGCAGGAATGCATGACCTCATCCTTGCACTCGCTCATTTGACATTCCACCTTCAATTACTCAAATTGAAAGTCAAAATAAAAGAAAAAAAATTATGGCCTTTGTGTGTGTGTCTGGATGTGTGTGTGTGTATCTGTATGTGTGAAAGAGAGAGAGAGAAGAGAGATTTGAGTTAGGTTTCAGTGGTAGGGAGAGAAGGAGGAGAAACTATTTGTGCTAGGATCTGGAAGTCCAATTTGGGAAAAGTAGATAGAGTCTGAAAACAAAAAAGACAAAGCCAGAAATGGATACATTCATTGACATTCATTAACCTGTTTGTCTTTTAATATTTTAAAATTGATCGTCTAATGCGTGTCAAGCACTATGAGGGAGAGTGAGCATGAAGGTGAACAAGTCAGATATGGCCCTATTCCATGGAGTCATAGTCTCTAGGGGACCACCTGATCAATAATAAGCTCATGCATTCCGGATATATTCTGGCAGCAATGGCATTTCACCCTGAAGAACTGAACCAACTTCCTGGGCAGGCTGGGAGCCCAGGGCTCTGACACAGTGGGAGTTTCCAAACCAGAGTGGATATAATGCCGAACTAGCGTTTGTTATAGTGGGGCAGGGCCTTAGTAATTAAATTTCTAGGCACGTAAGTGTACATGTCAGATCCAAATGGGTCTGTGGGAAGTTAAAGTTAGAGGAAATGTGACTGGAACAAAGACAGCAAAGGGAGTGAGGAGATCTGTGGTAAATGGAAGGTAGGACCCAGAGAGAATACCTGAAGTGCTCAAGTGTAATGGACAGTCCATTGAGTCTCTGAAGTTTGGAGGTATGGGTTAAAGGTGGTGAGCCAGTTTAGATAAGTACTAGTCACTGGGGGCTGGAGAGTGAATGAGTCAGTTCCTCTAAAGAATTTGTGGTCCCTTAAGTGAGACAGTCCTGTAAATTAACAACCTTAAAACAATGTATTGCATGTGATAGAAGAGAGAGACTGTGGGTTGGATCATTGACCAGATAGAGGGGGCAGGAAAGAGGGCTTCCTGGAGGAAACCTCAGGGGGAAAGAGGGGAATTTGACTTTTCACAATGGAAGGGGCTCTTTTGTAAAATAAATTCCCGTTAACCTCAATGTTTTGTAGTTCTGTGATTTTGAAGGCAACTAAAGAGATCTTGATAGAAATCCTTTGAGTGAGAATGACATAAACACACAGTTTATAAAATACTGTTTTATCGCAGCTCTAAGTAGGATAGTTTGAAAGTGAATGAAAATAAAGACAGAACCATTCATTCTGTAACAGGGTTTCCAGGAATAGATGGTGAGAAATTGAAACAGTATCATGACTACTGATATGGAAAATAAGAAGCGATTCACAATCCCGTGATGGAATCTCATAAAAGCTTTTCTCATCAATGATGTATCTGTGATATGATGTGCCTTCATGAAGCATTTGGGATTTTTTTTGGCTTATAGTAAAACTGGCTAAAAAGTATTAATCTTGGAGTCAAAACGTTGTCTGTGAGCTCTAACTCCGGCATGCATTAACATAATAAACCACATTGATCATGTCACTTCTCCAGCCTGGACCTTCATTTCTCCATCTCTAAAATGAGTCAGTGAGATGAGGTCATTTCCAGGCTTCCTTTGCAATTGAATATTTAATATTCTAACTATTCACATATTGAAAAGAACGATAAGGATTCATAACTAAGAATCTGGCTACCTTCACTGAAATTTATTTAGAGAAATAGAAGAAGTTGTGACTGTAACTCTCTATTGGGAGGGTGAGCGGCCCTGGCTGTGCCCCATTTTTCTCATATCCCTCTAAAGTGAGTGGGACAGTTCAGGGCTTTGTACAGAGAGAGTGAGTGTGAGCCACACCAGTCGTGGGCTTAAGATTTAAGCACAGCCACGCTGGCTCCAGCAATGAAAACATGAAATAAGAAGAAGGAGGATACATGCAAATAACAAACAAGTAATAAATAGGATTAAATGTTTGCAGAATGTACCAGAGTGGAGTGCAGTCATGGGAGAGAGCCAAGAGAACATTAAGTTTAGACACAGGAGGGTAGGCGAGGATGATGTTTCTTTGTAGAAGGCTCATCGTGAAGAATTCATCCCCAGGGAGCCTGTTCACGAGGCTTAAAATTCCTGATAAGCTACGTGCGTGCCCTGCACAAAATACACTTCCTCCTCGAAGTTATGCTATAATTATGAAGTTTTCAGAATGATTTTTAAAGCAGTAAACTTGCTTCTCAGCCAAACACTAATGGTGTGTGTCTGTGTGTGCATGTGACACATCCAATGGTCATGGGCAGAAATTCCTAAAGTGAAGCATTAAGTTTTTTGATATGCGGCCCCAACTATGAGTATAAAACCTTTGCTTGACAGAGGAGAATCAATAAGAATAATACAATATTTGAAAGGAAGTTTATCAAAGCAGTTGAAAACAGGCTCTGGAGGCAGATTCCTTGGGTTGAAATCCCTGCTCTGAAAGTTATTAATAGCTATGTGACCTAGCACATGTTGCTTAGTTTTTCTCTTCCTCACTTTGCTCCACAAAATGAACATTATGGAAATACCTATCTCATAAGATTATTGTGAGAATTGAGTATTCCACGTTAAAATAAAATAATTTAGAGCAGGGCTCAAGTTTGTGTTCAAAACTGCTGAAAGGTTGTTTTACAAACATATAAAAAGCAGAGCTATAGGGAGAAAAATTTTTTTTCAGCTATACTTAATTTCTACTATATATATATATTTTTGAAGGACAAATATTGCTCTCAATATTCTTATATATAAGATGAATGAGGTCTAGGAATTTCTCTCTTTAGAGTAGAAATTCCTTAAGGGAAATGATAGTTTCTATATGGTAGATTTCATCTTTCTTTCCGTTTATATTAAGGGATTCAGAATTCTATTATTTTTATCACTCCTTTTAAATGCTTATAAGCATTGTTCTTTTGCAAGACCTCTCCCCAAAGAAATGCAAATTGTAAGGCAACGTTTTTCTCCCTGCAGAGGGTAAAGAGAAGAATGAAATACGCAATATCACTGGGAAGATAAGATTTTTGCTAAAAATTTCCAATAGGACTGGTTGAGGCAGTATTTCTATAACGGAAATGAAGTACAAGAGAAAATGGGAGAGAAATGCTAAAGAGATCCAAAGGAAGAAATTTTTAATCTAAATCAGGTGAGAATAAAAATTTTCATGCAAAAGATAGTGTTCAAACTGCCCTGAGGATGGGCGTGATTTGGTCCTATGGAGGTGGGGAACAGGGAAGAGTCTCCAAGTGGATGAAACATCACAAGCAAGCCCAGAAGAGGGGTATATAGTCACAGGTGTCCTGTTCACAGAAGAGCCAATAACCCTGTCTGTCTGGGACTTGGGGTGCATGTGGAGGGAAAAATTAGATGGGGCTAGAAAGAGAGGGAAGATGACTATCATCTTGCTAAATGCTTTATATTTATTCAGTGTTATCTAATTATGCCATAAGTTTAAGACATAAATTTTGCATCCATTTTACATGAAGGAAATCCTTGAAGTTGATGGAAATCTTGCCAAAGGTTGCTCAGCTAGAACGTGGTAGAACTCTTTGGATCCCTCCAATCCTAGCCTGAATGACAGGAAATGTTCTGGTACTTTGTTCAATGATAAGTCAGAATAGGTCTCTAACAATTTTTAAGCAAGAGTGTAATGTGATTAAAATTGTAGATGAAAATAAATCCTGTAGAAGTTGGTTGACCAGGTTGGAGAAAAGAAAGAACAGGGGGAAACCAAAGTGAAGAGTAATATGATCGTACAAGGACGTGACAACTTGAGCCCAGACTACCTTAATACCTGTGGGAAAGGAAAGTAGACGACTGTTGTGAGAAACATTGAAGTTACAAAGGCCTTTGGATTTGGGGTAATAAAGTCCTTTGACTTAAAGCCGTGGAAGTTTTTGCTAAAACTACTAAAATTTGAATACACTTATCTTTCTAAAATTACTATGTCAGAATATGCATTTTAGTCCCCTCCATTATGAGATTGTCAGGCAGCCTTCCAAGAAACAATTTTCTTTTGCTCATATTTTCCTCTATTACTGTGACCCAAATAAAACCTCAGTGGAAACCAGGACAACATCATGGCAGGCTTATTATCATTTGTGTGGTAGCGGAGACCTGCTATCATTAACATGGTGGAGGACAGACACTAACATTCTGACTTTCCCAAAGAGAGATTTTACAGGAAAATTGAACAGGGCTTTAGAATTGAACAGAAATGGAAGAAGTGCCTATGAAAATGTCAGCCTTCGTAGGTAAAGTAACGTAGTGGATGTATTAACAGTACAGATATAACTGTCTTCATAAGTCCTTACATTTATATGGTAGCCATTATTTTTCAAAGTGTTTTTCATATCCACCATCCCATTCATCCATCAAAACTAATTGGAATAAAGCAGGGGAGAAAGCGAAGACTGAGAGTTGAAATGACTTTGCCAACACACAGCTAACTCTTTCCATGCTTCAGTATGGCCTCCTTTTCTTACTATATTCAGTAAAATTATCCATTTCTCTTCTATTTTTAGCCTGTTTCCTTCCCACTCACTAACATTTACCCAAAATTTCAATCACCTTGAAGTGCTTGCTAAAAGTAAGAAATAACAATGAGGAAAAAACCAAGTTGTTTGACTTTGCCGTATCTGAAAATTACTGAGCATGAGACAGGTTCCTAACACTTGAATCGAAGTGTTGGTTTTAAATCAACAGTTTGCCACCCCAGTGAATTGAGATCAATTCTAAAGTATACTGCAAATATTTTTCTATCATAATAAAGTGCTAAAGTTTGTGAAGGATTTACTTTTTAAAATAAACTAAGGTGCGTTCAAGGTTCTCCCAGTGGTATCCCGAGAGTAAGTACTCCTCTCACTCACTTGCTTACTTGTATTCCAATGTGTTTTCTTGGCTGGGGGGTGAGGATGGCCAGACAGTGAGCAAAACGGGGAATACTTAACCCCCAGCACTGGGTAAGTAAACGTCACTGAGGTAAGAGTAGGAGTCTTGAAGGTCAAAATCATTAGCAGGATTGTGAGTTGGGATTGTTATGATTTACTTTGGTTTCTTTTCCATTTTAACCATAGATAGATTTTTAATGTGAAAGAAGGTAAGGTGGACAGAGAAAATAAAATAATGCATCTGAATGAAATATAAGTACAAACACTGTGATCATGTCAGTTAGCAGCACCTCTGGCTTCTAAATAAAATGCACAAAGTGATGTAGATAGAAATTTTAAAAGTGCTGTCTAGTTAATAACACGTTAAAATATGTACATTCTATTGATTCTAATTTTAAAGATAAACTACAAGTGATTATTCTTCAATCCTTGCTCTCATAATTAATATCAGATAAAGTTGGAAGCTAGGGGAAAATATCAAGACTTGTTTTTAATAACTGAAACTATATTTATTTATTAAATGACAAACTTTGATGTTATTTTATTGCTGATTTCACTACTGAGATGCTTATAAATTACTTTGAATACAGCATCACTAAAATCCACTACTGTAAGATAATAGATTTTAAGCCACTAAATTGTGGTAATTTGTTACATCAGTAATAGGAAATTAATACAGACAACAGAGTCTGAATGATTCCTAACTTTCTCCCAACCCACTTCCAGATCTTTAGGGAGAACCTGGCAGAAAACAGGCTAAGGCCTCCTTCAATGGTGTTCACTGTTTCTCTTCCTTCCTACCTCTTCTTAACTGGAGAACAGAAAAGAGTCTGAAATAGTGAAGGGAGAGGGCAAAAGGCCTCTTGAGTGCTAATGGTTGAGCACCAGTGAGGGGGCCTCTTTGTGCAAGAGGTCAGGTCCAGCAGCACTTCTAACCTAAAAGGCAGATGAGGGGAGGGCAGAGAGAGGCTTCCAGAATTGCGCAGAAGAAAGCTGTGAAACTGCCCCACATGGGAGTGATTCCTTTGAGCAGTTTTCTCTACATTAACCTGGTGTATGCTTTTGAAGTGAACAGAGATGGCCAGAAGGCCGGACTACCGATCCCATAGGTTTGTACCACTGTCCATGGTAGGGTCATATGCTGCCCAGGTGCTCACACTCTTTCTTTATACTCAGTGTTTCCTACCTTGACTGATATTTCTATTTGATATTGCATGTCATTTAATCCAGACTCTTTATCACCTGCTAATTTAAAACTAGTGTTGTAAACAATGCCCTTTGATGTCAGCACTTTAGGTAGTTAAATAGGTGAATATGTCAGTATGTGTGTTTATATATACACCCACACAGACACAAATGCACTCACACATACATAATTCATCTCCGGTAAAATTTCTACCCTCAATAATCCACATACTATTGTCACATAGTTCCTTATAGGAGAGAAAATAGAGAGTGAAAAAGAAGTGCATAATTCTGGCTTCCAGAATTCATGACCTATTTGTTTTCTAAATGTGCTCATCATCTAGCAGATGATTTTTTGATTTATTTTATCCCCCAAGGGTTTGAGACGGCGTTTCAAGCGGAAATGTGTGTGTGTGTGTGTGAATACAAAAGAAGTAGCTTTTTGAAATGGAAGTATATTTGTTTATTGAGATATAATTCACATATAATAAAATTCACCATTTTAAAGCTACAGTTTAAAGTTTTTTAGTATATTCACAAAGTTGTGCAACAATCACAACTATCTCATTTCAAAAATTGTCATCAATCAAAACAAAAGCTCATACCTGTTAGCAGTCACTTCCCATGCCCCACACCTCTGGCTCCTGGAAAGCACTGATCAGCTTTCTGTCTCTATGGATTTGCCTATTTGGGGCATTTCACACTAATGGAATTGTACAATATTTTCCTGCTGTGCATAGCTTATTTCACTCATCATAGTGTTATCAAGACTCATACATGCTATAGCACATATCAGATCTTCATTTACCTTTATGGCTAAATAATATTCCATTATAGGAATATACCCACATTTGCTTATTCATTCATCAGTTAATGGACATTCAGGTTGTTTGCACATTTTGGTTATTATGAATAATGCTACTATGAACATTCACAGATAAGTTTTTGCATGAACATATATTTTCAATTCTTTTGAATGCAGTTACCTAGGAGTACAATTCCTGGGTTATACGGTAGCTCTGTATTTCATGTTTTAGGAACTGCCAAACTCTTTTCCCAATGGCTTCACCATTTTACACTCCCACTAGCAATGTGTGGGGTTTCCAACTTCTCTATATCTTTACTAGTACTTGTTATTGTCTTTTTTTTGTTTTTAGATTTTAGTCATCCTAGAGGATGTGAAGTTGTATATCACTGTCATTTTGATTTGGATTTCTCTAAAGACTATTGATGTTGAGAATTTTTTCATATGCTTATGGGCTATTTGTATATTTTCTTTGGAGAAATGTCTACTCAAATCCTTTTCTCATCTTTTAATTTGGCTTTTTGTCTTTTTATTGCTGAGGTATAAGATTTCTTTATATATTCTAAATGCTGAACCCTTGTCAGATATATGATTTGGAAATATTTTCTTTCATTCTGTTGATTGTCTTTTCACTTTCTTATTAATGCTTTTTAACCCATAACTTTAAAAAAATTAATATAGTCTAGTTTCTCTCTTTCTTTTTTCTTTTTCTTTTTTTTGTTACTGTGCTTTTGTTGTCATGTATTAGTGTTCTCTAATCCAAGGTCATGAAGATTTACACCTTTATTTTCTTCTGACACTTTTATACTTTTAACTCTTATATTTAGATCACTGAAAAATATATAAGATATGGATCCAAATGTGTTCTTTTGGATGTGGATATCAGTTGTCCCAACACCATTTGTTGCAAAGACTTCTTTCTCCATGGAATTGTCTTGGCATCTTTGTCAAAATCACTGAAGGGTTAGTTACAGGACTCTCAATTCTATGTCATTTATCTATATTTCTCTCTGTATTCCAGGCCCACACTGTCATGTTTCCTATAGCTTTGTAGTACAGGCATATTTATTTTATTGCACTTCACATTACTGTGCTTTGTCAATATGGAGTTCATTACAAATTGAAGGTTTGTGTCAACCCTGTCTCAAGCAAGTCTATCAGCGCCAATTTTCCCACAACGTTTGCTCACTTCATGTCTCTGTGCCACATTTTGGTAATTTTTTGCAATATTTCAAACTTTTTAATTACTATTATATTTGTTATGGTAATCTATGATCAGTGGTCTTTTATGTTACTGTTGAAATTGTTTTGGGGTGCCACGAACTGCACACATGTAAGACAGTGAACTTAATAGATAAATGTTGTGTGTGCTCTGACTGCCCCACTGACCAGCCATTCCCCTGTTTTTCTCCTGCTCCTTGGGCCTCCCTATTCCCTGAGACACAATTAGGCCAATTAATAATCCCACAATGGCCTCTAAATATTCAAATGTAAGGAAGAGTCTCATGTCTTCCACTTTAAATGAAAAGCTAGAAATGATTAAGCTTAGAGAGGAAGGCATGTTGAAAGCCAAGATAGGCTAAAAGCTAGGCCTCTTGCATCAAACAGCCAAGTTGTGAATGCAAAAGAAGAGTTCTTGAAGGAAATTAAAAGTGCTACTCCAGTGAATACATGCATGATAAGAAAACAAAACAACGTTGTGGCTGATATGGGGAAAGTTTTATTGGTCTGGATAGAAGCTCAAACCAGCCACAACATTCACTTAAGCCAAAGTCTAATCCAGAGCAAGACTCTCTAACTCTCTTCAATGCTGTGAAGGCTGAAAGAGATGAGGGAGCTGCAGAAGAAAAGTTTGAAGCTAGCAGAGGTTGGTGCATGAGCTTTAAGGAAAGAAGCATCTCCATAACATAAAAGTGCAAGGTGAAGCAGCAAGTGCTGACTTAGAAGCTGCAGCACGTTATCCAGAAGATTTCGCTAAGATAATTCGCAAAGGTGGCGTCACTAAACAACACATCTTCCATGTGGACAAAACAGCCTTATATTGGAAGAAGATGCCATCCAGGACTCTCTTTGCTAGAGAGGAGAAGTCAGTGCCTGGCTTCTAAGCTTCAAAGGACAGGCTGACAATTTAATTTTTGGCTAATGCAGCTGGTCACTTTGAATTGAAGCCAATGTTCATTTACCATTCTGAAAATCCTAGGACCCTTAAAAATTATGCTAAATCTGCTCTGTCTATACTCTATAAATGGAACAACAAAGCCTGGATGACAGCACATCTCTTTATTACTTGGTTTACTGAATATTTTAAGAACAGTGTTGAGATCTATTGTTCAGAAAAAACGATAATACAACTGGTAATCCAAGAGCTCTGATGGAGATGTGCAATGAGATAAATGTTGTTTTCACACCTGCTAACACAGCATCCATTATGTGGCCCATGGATCAAGGAGTAACTTTAACCTTCAAGTCTTATTATTTAAGAAACACACTTTGTAAGGCTATAGCTGCCATAGATAGTGATTGTCTGATGGTTCTGGGCAAAATCAACTGAAAATTTTCTGAAAAGGATTCACCATTCTAGATACCATTATGAACATTTGTGGGAGGAGATCAAAATATCAGCATTAAAAGGAGTTTGGAAGAAGTTTATTCAAGCCCTCACAGATGACTTTGAGGGGTGCAAGACTTCAGTAGAGGAAGTAACAGCAGATGTGAGGGAAATAGTAAGACAACTAGAGTTAGAAGTGGAGCCTGAAGATTTGATTGAATTGCTGCAATCTCATGATAAAATTTTAATGGATGAGGAGTTGCTTCTTATGATGAGCAAAAAAAGTGGTTTCTTGAGATGGAATCTTCCATTGGTGAAGATGCTGTGAGGATTGTTGAAATGACCACACAGGATTTAGAATGCTACATAAACTTAGTTGACAAAGCAGTGGCAGGATTAGACAGAACATGTTTCAATTGAGAAAGAAGTTCCACTGTGGGTAAAATGCTATCAAACAGCACCACATGCTACATGGAAATCATTCACGAAAGGAAGAGTCAATTAATGTGGGAAAGTTCATTGTTGTCTTACTTTAAGAAATTGCCACAGTCATCACAATGATGTTTGGCAAACAGCATCCTGATCAGTCAGCGGCCATCAGTGTTAAGGCAAGATCCTACACTAGTAAAAAGATTACAACTCGCTGAAGGCTTACATGATGGTTAGCATTTTTTAGCATAAAATATTCTTTAATTAAAGTAAGTACATTTTTTTTAGACACAATGCTAATGTACCCTTAATGGACTACAATATAGTGTAACCACAACTTTTGTATGCACAGGGAAACCAAAAAATTCCTGTGACTTGCTTTATTGTAATACTCACTTTATTATGGTGGTCTGGAACCAAACCTGCAATGTCTCCAATGTATGCCTGTACTTCAAAAACTGAGAAGCCCGAGGTCTCTCCTTTTGTTTTTCTTTTTCACTATTGTTTTCACTATTCTGGGTTCTGGATCTCTTGCATTTTGCATATAAATGTTAGGATATACTTATAAATTTCTGTAAGAAAAAGGAATTTCAAACTTTGAGAAAGATTGCATTGAATCTATTGATCAACTCAGGGAGTATTGCCATACTAACAACACTAATACTTCTAATCTATGAACACAGTATGTCTTTCTGTTAGTTTAGATCTTTAATTTTTTCAACAATGTTTTATAGTTTAAAGTGTACCAGTCTTGCACTTCTTTTGTTAGCATTTTTCCTAATTACTTTTTCTTTTTGACAACAGCTCTTCCTTGACTTGTGATGGAGTTATCTCCTGATAAACCCGTCATAAGTTGAAAACGTCATAAGTTGAAAACGCACTTATTAACCTAACCTAGTGAACATCATAGCTTAGCCTAGCCTAGCTAAACATGCTCAAAAGATTTACATTAGCCTACAGTTGGGCAAAATTATCTAATACAAAGCTTATTTTATAATGAAGTGTTTAATATCTCATGTAACTTTTTAAATCCTGTACCAAAAGTGAAAAACAGAATGGTTGTAAGAGTACAGAATGGTTGTAAGTGTATCGGTTGTTTATCCTCATGATTGCATGGCTGACTGGATGCTGTGGCTCATTGCTGCTGTCCAGTGTCTGAGAGAGTATCATACTGCCTTTTTCTGGTCTGGGAGATCAAAATTCGAAATTCTAAGTATAGTTTCTATTGAATGCATATCACTTTTGCACTATTTTAAAGTCAAAAAAATTTTAAGTTGAACCGTTGTAAGTCAGGGACCATCTGTATATTGTAAATCATTTTCTTAATTTTATTTTCAAACTTTTCATTGCTAATAAAAAAAATTGAATTTTTTGTATTGATCTTGGATTCTGCAGCCTTGCTGGACTAAATTATTATCTCAAATATGTGTGTGTATGTGTTGTTTAAAGTTCTCTACATATAAGAATGATCTTCAAATACAGATAGTTTTACTTCCTTCTTTCCAATCTGAAGGCATTTTATTTCATTTTCTTCCTAATTTTTCTGGCTAGAATCTCCAGTACAATGTTGAACAAAAATGGTGAGAGTGGTATCCTCGTTGTGTCCCTAAATGTTGGAGGAAAGGATTCAGCCTTTCACTGTTAAATATAATGTTAGCTATCAATTTGAGAAGATTTGAGAAATTTTTAAAGGGATTTTTTTTTAAAGATTTCATTTTTTTCCTTTTTCTCCCCAAAGCACCCCCAGTACATAGTTGTATATTCTTAGTTGTGGGTCCTTCTATTTGTGGCATGTGGGACGCTGCCTCAGCGTGGTTTGACGAGCAGTACCATGTCCCCGCCCAGGATTCGAACCAAGGAAACCCTAGGCCACCTGCAGCAGAGCGCGCGAACTCAGACACTCAGCCACGGGGCCAGCCCCTAAAGGGATTTTCTAATAATAAATCTTTGATTTTCCAATTGTCAAAAATTCGCAATTACTACATTAAATTTAGAAAACTCAGATTCACAGAAGGAAGAAAATTTTAAATCATCCCCAAACACATTAGCTAAACAAAACCATCACTAATATTCAATCTGGTACATACCAAGAGGAAAATATTCAATGTCAAGGATTTTTCCCTGTTTTACACTTTTGTAGATAACATTGTGATTAATATATTTGTGTAAATTCCCTTTTTCCTTATTATTATGAATTATTTCCTGAAAGATTTCTAGAAATAGTTTAATAAGATCAAAGAACTTAAACATTATTTGTGTTTTAATCTCTTTCTTATCTATCATGTATTCATCTATCACCTACCTATCTATAGTCTATCTTCTCTATTCATCTATCTATCATCTATCAACTATGTATCTAGATATCTACCTGCATATAATTCTCTCTCTATATATCCATGTACATAATCCACATAAAAAATTAAAATTTATGGGGCCTGCTCCGTGGCCGAGTGGTTAAGTTCGCACGCTCCGCTGCGGCAGCCCAGGGTTCGGATCCTGGGCCTGGACGTGGCACCGCTCGTCAGAACACGTTGAGGCGGAGTCCCACATCCCACAACTGGAAGGACCTGCAACTAAGATATACAACTGTGTATGGGGCGGGGGTTGGGGAGATAAAGCAGAAAAAAAAAATTGGCAACAGTTCTTAGCCCAGGTGCCAATCTTTGAAAAAATAAAATTAAAATTTATTTTCAGGAATTCTCATTTCAATCTAAACTCCTACAAGAAGTGAGTATTTTCATTCTTTACTATCTTGCTAACTTTTGAAATGCTTAATTTTTTAAATGTTTGTCAGTTTAAGTAGAGATTATAGAGAATTGTCACTCTAATTTGACATCTCTAGCTTAAAATATTTCTTTCAACTACATATTTTCCCATTTGTGTGAGCCATTTGATTTTCTTCCTTTGTCAGTTGCTGTTAATGTCCTTTACCCATCTATGTATTAGGTTGGTAGTGCTTTCTCTTCAATTATTTGAGCCCTGTACTAGTAAAAGCACTGATCCTTTGTCTATCACATGTATAAGAAGAATGATTCTTTTTAACATGTTAGAAACTATACTTCCAATTAAGTAGCCTTTCCTTCAAAATAGTCAAGATGGAGAATTGCACTTGTTTCAATGATATTTCCTTTTATTATAACACTGAGAGATATGTTTATTCTGGAATGATCTTAAGATTTCTAATGCAAACCACAGAATTAACCCAGTCTTTTTTCATCATTGTAAACTCAATTCAGTGTAGTCAGCTTGCTCACTCACTTATTCCCCAGACTTGATTTTGAAATGACTTCTGGCTATTTTTAAACCTAAATCTACTTTCAAATGATGAATTTTGCTGTCATTGATAGTATCAAAAGGATACGATCTTACTTCTAAAATAAATTCATTAGAAAGAACAAAAGTTGTAAATTCTTTTAAGTGAGCTTGGCATTATCAAGAAAATTTAATCTCCTCCCAACTGTGACTACTTGGAATTCTAAAGTATCAATTATATTCTCTGATGCATTTAAATATGTAGGTAAACATAATAAGAGTAACTTATGGAAATACAAATGATTTGTTGCTTTTTTTTTAATCCTTTATTTCTTTATGGTCATTTCTCACACCTCCATACTGATGAAATGTACTACTTTTTTTACATTTCTTCAAATTGACACAAAGCTACCAACTTTTTTGTAACTCTTAAATAATAAACTTCAGTATCCGGAGTTTATGAGGAGACATGACGTTAGTAACTTTTTAAGAGAAAAAATAAGAGTGCATAAAATTTTTTTGCTACTTTATCTTATCTACAATTTAACAGAACATTGTTGAGAGTATATTATGTGTAAGATTCCATATATTCCTACCCAAATACAGATGATGAAGAGTAAAATTCTTGGGCCCCCAAAAGACATACAATAGCACTTTGTATCCTAAGAGAGTAGCTGAAATTGATTGCCTTCGGGCTCTCTTGTTTAAGGCCTCTCTTTCAGCACTTTCCCTGATATTTTAAAAATACGGATAAGCCAGTCTTTCCTGTGTTTCCCCAAAGAGGCTACTGCCCTAAACATCATTAGAAATGCTTCCCTTTAAACTTTTCATTTTTCCAAAGACTTCAACTTACACTGGCTCACACTCTTCTTTACCGTCCCCAGACATCATCTTATCTGTACATGGCAGATAATGTCTTTGATAGTTACATTTCTCTAGAGAAGAGAACAAGTTTTGAACATCAAACCAAGAAACTCATTCCTTTTGGGGGTTGGGGAAGTATTTGCAGAAATGTTATAGAAAAGATACCTCTTGAATCCAAAGATATTCCTTATCTTCTTTCCCTAACACTTTGCAGATCCCAGAAAGTGTCCTAGTTTCAGATGCAATTCCTTTCGGGGTAACCTCTTTTTTTCACCCCAATGCCAGGGTTAAAGTTAAGACAGAGGTCACATATTGGGGTAGCTCTTTCCATTCTGTGACTATACATCTAACCTTTATTAGCTGGCCACCATTTGTCAAGTTCACTTTCTCTGGAAGGCAGGCCAGCCAACCTGGTGGTGCTCTTATTGGTGTGATAGAACCATCATGAACTTGTCTCTAACTTCAGCCATGGACAGAGAGAGCCAATGAAAGGTGGGGAAGAGTAGGTTCAAGTTGGTATATTGAAGAAGCTCGTCTGAACGGACTTTCAAAGCAAGAAGTGCATGTTGAAGGTTAGGGATTAGAGGGGGATACTAGAACAGAGGAATCAAAAAGCAGAGAATAAGGGGGCTGGCCGGGTGGTGCTGTGGTTAAGTTCACACATTCTGCTTCAGTGGCCCAGGGTTTGCCAGTTCGGATCCTGGGTGTGGACCTACACACCACTCATCAAGCCATGCTGTGTCAGGCATCCCACATATAAAGTAGAGGAAGATGGGCACAGACATTATCTCAAGGCCAGTCTTCCTCAGCAAAATAGGAGAGGATTGGTGGCAGATGTTAGCTGAGGGCTAATCTTCCTCAAAAAAAAAAAAAAAAAGTCGAGAATAAGAAGAGGAGCAGAAGAGCAGAATAAGAAATGAAAGAATGTTTTCTTATATCTATTGAGTAATCTGGACAGATGTAGTTAAAGAATCTGGGGCAAATTGTATAATAATTAGTAGTGCCAAACAGTATTTTACTTTGAAATTAAAGGAGATTGATAGTCATTCATTCATCAAATGTCTTTTATGTTACTTATAATTTAACTTCTGTAATTACATTATTGAAGTGAAATGATAAAGACAAAGCTCTAAGAGCTGATATTTACATGGAGGAGTAAACAGGCAAACAATTTAACATACTAACAGCAGTGGTGGAGTTAGGGGAGAAATACAGAGGAAAGACACTGGGTATAAACTTGGGAGTAGGGGAAAGATTCCAGGAGCAGGCAACAACTGAGCTGTAGTAACAGGGTGAGGTTGTCACTCTAGAGAAAATTCCTGGAGAATGCCAGTGCACTTTTGCCTCTTCATATAGAAGAGTCATACAAGATAGTTACCTGCTACAATGGTCTTGTCTCATTTCACCAAGTCCATCTGAAATAAACATTGTCATGAATATCCATTTTTCTATGACCTATGAAGATGTACACTAGTCACCATGTTGAAAAGAGAATTATCAGGGGAGAAAGAAGAGAATCAACATTAAGTGTTTATTATGTGTCCAGCACTGCCTTAACCATAGGGGTCTCAATCACATGACTGTTATCTACATGAATTTTACATCAATTTGCACATGAGGAACTGCGCCTCACTCTAATCAAGCAGAGTACCAAGGTTACATATTGAAGGCAAGGGCTGGAGCTCTCAGTGCTGGGCCTTGGAAACAGAGAAATGTCATGCCCTTCAACCACAGTTTGGGATGTCTGCCACTAACCAGTTGTACTGGTTAAGAAAGTGACTTGCTTTCTCAACCTCTGCAACTGCTTTGTAAAGCAAAGACATCAACCCAAAGATGCTGTAAATATAGAGATATAGAGAAAATTTGGCTTTCTTTTTTTAGCATTGTAGAGAAAAGCGTAATTTGATAAGCACATTTCTGGATGGAAGTTTAGGCTCCAGGGCCTGAAAATGGGTAAAATTGCTCTGCTTATAAGAGAAGCAAAAATCATTTGGTGTTGCTTAAGAGTGTGAGTATAGACAGCAGGATAATTGAAAGTTGGAAACCCATGAACTGACCCTTCCTTTCAATTCCACAAATCTTTGGCAGAGTTAGTATAGTCATAAAATATTAGATAAATGTTTTTTGGGGGATTGTTTTGTTTTGTTTTACAAGGAAGGAAGAACCAATACAGTGGCCGACTTTCAGGCCTGGCTCAAGGTGGGGCAGAACTACTGAAGCAAGATGTGAAGGCATGGAACTTAGACAAAGATAGTAGCATGAGGAAGAAATGAAATGGACCCCTGGCAGGACCACAGAGCTGGGGTCAGGCCACACTGAGCTAGGTTATTAGGGAAAAGAGCTGATATCTTGCAAATGGACCTAGCTGATGTCTTGCAAAATGCTACAAAGATCACAATAGATGACAAACAGAATAAGCATATTTTCAATGTAAATGAATACTGCTATGAATCAATACAATGAGTTAATTGTGCTCTGCCTTATTCTTGTGGGTTTAGGCTATTGATGTGAATCTAAGATCAATCTTTGACTCTATCTTTCCCAACTTCTCACAAAAAGAACAAAGAGAGAAGGAAAAGATGAAAGCCATAATAGCACCATACAAAGATAGCGTGACAGTAAACTAATGCCCTGAACCTGGAGATATTTTTGCAGATTAGGAGCCTGGTGGAGCTGGAGTATGAAGTGAAATCACAGAACCATGTATACTCTGCGAACAGCCACTTGTATTCCTCAGAGTAGCAGGTCCTAGAGCCAGAAATGCAAAATGTGTTTCAAACAGAAACCTAGACAACTGCTTTATTGCGGGCCTTCTTTGAGGCAATCAAAATATGTACCATCTTCCCTCGACATCTCCACAACACAGTGCCTCAAATTCTTACATGAATTTTCCCATTCCCACAGAATGTCAAACAAAAGTAGTGATATCTGTGTAAGCTTGGGAAGAGAGGAAGAATCCAGAGTGGAAACTTATATCAGGGAATGGTAGTCCACAAATGCTAAAACTATCAATAGGATTGAAGACAGGAGTACTCGTAGTAGGGCCTTTGGGGGATGCAGTTTCCCTTGTGCTTCATCTTGTCTCAGTGTATCACAGCTGTGGGTAGTGAGGACAGGGTGGATCCCATTTTAGTCAAAGAAGGATGCATTTGATAAAAACCTGTTGTAGACTGACAATGTGCCACCCATCAGGCAGATGGAAATCATCTACTAATTGAACAAGAAGAGTGATTAATAAAAATCCAACTGTATTCAAGAAAACGTGATTACAATGAAACAAGAACATAGGCATATAAGGAATAAATAGAGATGAAGAGACAGCACCAAGGTGAGATAAAATAAACATGGATTAAAAAAGAAAGGATTGAAAGGAAATTGAAAATGGCCAGGTAGAATTTATCATCTCCTTCTCTGGAGGCAGTAAAGAACATAAATAACCTTGCAGATATTTAAAACAAAGGTGAAGGTGAAAAAAAAAAGACCTTTAAAACTAGACCAGAGCATGAAGGATCTGGAGAAAGAGTGATTTTGGTTCTTTAGTAGCGTCTACCGATAACCCCTCAAAAGATAACCAGAAGAACACATTGCTCAAGGAAAGCTAAAATGTATTAGATATGCTGTAAGGATGGAGAACCCACGTTGTCAGAGTCTCAGTAGCAGAGGAAGTAGAAGAGGAAGTCTTAGTAGAAGAGGAAAGGCAGAGGAGAATGTCTTCTGGGGTTAAGAACCAGAGCTGGGTTATTTTAAGGCTAATCTTACAAGTTGGGGAATTGGTTGAGACCAGGCAGTTAATAGCTCATACATCTGGATTGATGGGCGCAATGAATCAAGAACCGTAGGGTGAGTCTTTATGACCAAGCTGTTAGTCTTGATTAGATAGCTGTTTTATCTGGTTCATAGTTTTGTCTTGGGAAACAAGCATTTCCCAGGGCAAAGGGTAAGTCACTTTTGTTTATTCACTGTATTGTTACTACAGGGACAGAAAATTAAGTTGATTTTAGCTCTCAATACACAATGTAGTTTTTATTTCTGACTGGACATTTTTCCCTTTATTCCTCTATTTTTTAAGAAATGTTACCATATTTTGCCATACGTAGAGTTTTTGTCATTAATTTTGCATGAATATAGTCCTGCCTTTTGATAATCACAATGAGATTCTACATCAATTTAAGAAGTTTCCCTTCGGTTGCGTTTCAGAGATGACTCGTCCCACGCATGAGTTCTTTCTTCTTTAGGAACAGTTCTTAAATTAGGCCCATGTTCTCTACACTTCATGTCTATAATCTCTTTCCTCGTTACTTTTTTCTTTTCAGTATAATTTATATTTTCTAAAAGAAGTGAATAATACTTTTGAACATTAAAAATAGACATTTAAATATATGTGTACAGAAAAAGATCAGGAGATAAATGCTCTAAAGTCTTTATAAAGTCTGTTTTTCTGAAAAATGGGCCAAGTAGGTGAATTTTTAAAATCTACTGTTCTCATTTTCCATATCCCTTTAAGGAATAGGTATAAGTTTTACCATAGTTGGAAACCTCATTTTAATTTTACAAGCAATAAAATAAAAGATATGTACAAGCTTTCAGGTCCTCTTTTCCTACCCTTAACTTTTGCCAGTGTGCAGTTAGTGTGGCGGGGGGGGATGTGCTGGTGGAGTTAAGCAGAGATGGTCAATGTGATAGCAGACAGCCCTGCAGCAGCAGGCACCACATCCGTCTCACTGACCCAACTTTTCCACGTCAATCTTTTGTGCTGCATGAGCCACTTTCAGTAGCAAACATAGGAAAGTTGAGTGACTTTTCTGTAGTTCATCTCATAGGTGAACCCAGAGGTTCAGTCTTGATCACCCTCTTGGGGAGTGAGATATTCCTGTTTCCACTTTCAAGAGTGCGCTCAGTGGCACAGCAAGCAAAATGGCTTCATAAATTTGTGGGGTTTACAGCCAGGTCCATTTTTATTTTTCCAACTTAAGAGATCTAAACCTAGAAGTGAAGCTTGGCTGTTTCTAATTTGTCCTTACTGGACATCACAAAAGGTCATAGATATTAAACAGGAAGGAGGGCATTTCCGAGGTTGGAGAGACCGACTCTGAGAGCTTCAGTTAGCATTTGGCATAGCCTGTGTCAACAAGGACAAATGTAATGCCAGGATGATACATCTGCAAGTGAACTGGAAGTGGCTTTACCTTTCCGTTATGAATTTTATACTTCTGTGGGTGTTCAGAGTGCGTGATAAACAGTGCTTGTGGATGAAATAGAAATAAAAGTTTCCTTTCTCTAAGCCTAGGAAATAAGGGGAAATATATTATGACCAAATGACGGACAAAAGATTGTTGCATGATTTGAAAGCCATCTTTAGTAAAACTGTGTTAAAATATCATAAAATCATAACAAATTCTTTAGAAGATGTAAAAACTTAAAGGTAATATCTCGTTTCCATTAAAATATGTACACACTCAATGATTTTAGCCTTTCTCTTTAGAAATATGTTTTGACAAATGCTGATCCGTAGAATCACACCTTAAAAATCATTCATAAGAAACAGCTAAGTACTATTGAAAGCAGTAAATATGATGTGTCTACTAAGTACTGTTAGTTTCCAGAATCTTATCTCTTTGTTTAGTGTCTTATCATAAATTCAACAGATAGTTCAGCATATTTTTATATCACTTGCTATCATGCCAAAATCTAGGCTCTCATTCTGATTCTTTAATCAATAACTTTGGCACAGCTTTTATCTTGTCTACCATGGATGATTACAGTGCATAATGTTAGAAAAAGAAAACTGTTGTCCACTGGTCTGTGAGGGAATAAACACGATAGCATGCTGGCTAGATGACTCTGCCTTCACCTGGCTGTCAATTTTAATTGTTTTCACCCTTCCAGATCCAGCCTTTGATTTGACCTTATTGAGAGTGCATTCGGTACTTCCACAGTCCGGCTCCCTCAGTTCAGAGTATACCCCACTGCTTAGTAGTGGATTTTACGCCAAGTGAGCACATACCTCCACAGTGTTGATAAGTAATTGACTAATTTGATTTTTCTGCACATATTCAATCACTGTTCAATAAATATTTGTGACAACACCTACAGTCAGTCAATCTCTTCTAGGAGCTCAAAATGTAGCAGAAAACAATGAAAGAATGTGGCTTATGATATGGTGAAGAAGACAGACATTATACAAATACCACACAAGTAAGTTTTACTCCCTCAGTTTTGTAAGTGTTCTGAAAGCACTGTGATTGCAGTGTCTCATATTAGCAGCTGTGTTGCTGGCTATTAATCAGAACAGGTACAACCGTAATTCCACTGTAAATAATTTCTTCTCACTTCTTTTGTCAATGGCTCCATAGACACTTCATTCTTTGGGTTTTCCTCTTATATCAGTGGTAGAGCCTTGTCAAATCTGATTGTAGGATAATTCTCTTTTCTCTGACTTGATCTCATTTGTTCTCATGTCCTCAAATGACCATCTGCAAATATACCCCTGTCATAACCTCTAGACCTGTAGATCCACCTGCCTTCTCAACATCTCCCTTGCACCAACTCAACATGCTCCCAAGAAAATGACTTTCTCTCCAAGCCTTTGAAATGTTAGTGGATGGCAATTTAATCCTTCCAGTAGCCCCCAGACCTTAGATATATCCCTGCAACTTTTCTTTTTTTCATACCTCATAACAATCCATCAGCTCTACCTTTGAAAATACATACAGAATCCCACCAATTTTCACCCCACCCCGCTACCTCCTGCTCTGAGCCACTATCACCTTTTTCCTCTAACAGTGTCCTTGCTTCTACTCCTTATTTCCCTGGAATTTGTTCTCAACACAAAAATCAGAGGCATTCTTTTATAGCTTAAATCAGATTATGTCTCTCCTCTGCGCAATCCCAGGCAGTGGCTCCCTATAGAACTCAGAATAGTAAAAGACAAAGTCCTTCGACTAGTCCAGGAAGTCATGCATGATGCATGCAACTTCCCAGGCCCTCTCTGATCTCTTGCTGTGCTTTTACTCTCTCCAGCCACATTAGCTGTCTTGCTTTTACTTGAACTCACCACGGCCTTTGTTCTAGCTGTTCCCTATCTCTTGATTGCTCCTCTGATAACATATGTCTCACTCTCTACTCCTTTAAGTCTTTGCTCAGATCTTCCCCTATCAGTAAATACTTTTATGGTGAACCTATGAAGAATGCTACAAACTGCCCCCATCTTTCACCTCTGCTCTCTAGTTCTCCTTGCCCTGCTCATCATTTTTCTTTTGTCCATAGCACCCATAACTTTCTATTACACTACAGCATTTACTTATTATGTTTCTGTCTATACTTCTGCTTAAATATATGCTCTATGGGGGCATAAATCTTTTTCCGATTTATACATGGGTGTACCCAAAGTGCCTTGAAGACTATCTGGCATACAGTAGATACACAAGGAACATGGGGAGAATAAATAAAAGAATGACAGATTCTTTATTTCTAAAGGAGGAAAGTGATGCCACAATGCGGCTTAATTTCCTGAGTTAGGATCCTTAGAGTCCCCTGGATTCAGACTGTGACTGCACAAGGTGGACTATCAGAAAGACAAAAAAAGCACAAGAGGAAAGAAAGGAAGTTAATGGAGGATAGTACAGTGGAATTTTAACTCTAAGTGTTGTGAGACAAAGCAGTGGTCTTCTTTCGGTATTCCTCATTACCCTCCTTCTTTCTCACATGGTACATGGCACACAGTAGAAACACAATAAATGTTTGTTGAATCCAACCAAAACTCTAGAAGAGACATGAATTAACCACTAACAATCTAGCAGCTACAAGCTGATATAGCTCTGCTTAGTGGTTCTTGAATGGATTTTTCAAAGAAATATTAGAAATGCTAATAGATATTCCATAAAATAAGAGGGATGTTAATGGGGAATCTGTGGGGAAGCTTCTCTGGAGAATCTTTGCATGCTTTGTCACTTCTCAGAAATGCACCATTCACATGAATACGTTACGGTTTAAGGATATATCTCTTGCTGTAATAAGGAAACTAATTTAGGAAAGTTTAGCCAAGTATTTTCCAAATATCTCCCAAAACATAGCTGCTATGGAGGACACAGTGTTGGAAACATTGAAATGGGTGGTCCTGAATGGTCTCTTCTGATAAAAACACTAAAGGGAAGCAGAACAAAAGCTAGACTTTACATCTTAAGACCCAAATTTGAGGTCCAGCTTCACTGCTTATTAGAAAAGTGTCCTTGGGAGAGTCTTTTATATTTTCAAGGCTTACCTTATTCATCCATAACATGGGATTGATAATGAACTTTTTCACCAAATAGTTGTGAGGATTATATGGGTCAATTAACGGTCTTGCTCTTCCTTCTCCTCCTTTTTAAACAGTTATTTCCTTTAGTCAAATGTATTAAATTTAAAAACATAATCACACTCTTTTCCAATCAACATTGAAATTTCTCGTGCAAGACTAACAGTGACCACCTCGGGCATCCATAGGAAAAAGAATGTGGATGAGTGTTCTTTACACCACAAAGTCAGTGGCAGCCCCCAGGACAAGGAAACCAGCCCCGGCCTGAAGCCCTGGTTCTGGGGGAACTTTCTCTAAAGAGAAGTGGCAGCTTGACCCAGTCCTACCTCTCAGGTGTTATCCCAAAGAAAATTCACAGTGGCATATTTACCAGCCATTTCTTCCTACAGGATAACAAGCATGCACTCCACTTTCAAGTTTAGTGGAGAATGTATCGATTGTTAATGATAAAATATTTTAGTTAAGATTGTTGATTTAAAACCATTCGCTTTCTGGGCACTCTAGACACTCTCTAATCCTGTCTTTGGAAACTTTGTAAGGTAGACAACACTGCCCCATTTTCAAGATGCAGAAATTGAGGATTAAGGATGACTAGTGAATTAGTCTCAGGTCACCCAGGTGGTCAGTGGCTAAGCCAGGATTTGACCTTTCATCAATCTGCCTCCGAAGTTCATATTTCTTAAATCATTATACTCAGTGACAAACCTGACACGACACCTCTTAAAATTTGTTAGCTACCACACAATAAAACACAATATGATGTTGAAACCTCTAAGCCAGCTGAGAACCGAAGATTCTAGGTGACATCACTAGACTAAAAGTCATGCCTTATGTCCTCGATGTGTATCCCTGAGATGTATCCTGCTTCACCACGAGGCTGCATAATTCTCCTCTAACTGCAGCAATAATAAGCGAGTGGAATGTCTGGTATTTCATTCTCGCCATGATCAATTCTGAAATTATCAAAATGCTGGCAGAGAGAATCAGTGTAATATGCAGTATGATAATCGCTATACTTGATGTACGCATATGAAAGAGCACCAGCACAGAGAAGATTTTCTGGGATTGCAGAAAACGAGGCAGAGTGACGTATTTAAAGGCAGTGACAATGTGCTCATTAAGATTCCTCTGTACCAGACAAAAAATATCCAATCTTGAGGAACAGGGATATTTTACTTGCCACTTTGGCTGTTGTTAATCCCTTTACTCTCAGCACCTAGTTAGTGCATGGCACATGATAGGTTCTTGATAAATATTTGATGATAAATGGGTCAATTAGTATAATCAGCAAGTGTACGCACATACCAGGAAACAAGTGCTCCAAAGTAGACAGGTGTACTGCACATTGGTCCTGCTGCCTGGGAAACAGATTCTGGGACAGAGATTGGTGCATAGGAGGATCATTGGGAGGTCCTCTGGAAGTCAATAACAACTGAAGGGAAGAGAAGGCAGCATGGCTAGGCAGAGGCAAAGTTGAGGCTGCCATGCAATCACGACAAATTTTGAGCCAATCTCATGGGAAGCTCTGGAGCTGAGAGACCCCTTCAAAGTTGTCCAAATTGAGAAGAGAGAGCTGAGACTTATGCCAGGCTCTCCCACACACAAACCCGTTTTAGGATGCAGGCCAGAGAGAGGAGACATGACCTTGGGCAAGGAAGTTCTCTTCCACTGAAGGCAATTCCCAGACAGGGTCTCAGCAAAGGCTGTCAGGTGCCAATATTCCCCTCAGCTGAGGGAATGAGAGCCTCTGTCCTGAGGGGGAATCTGGCCATGCAGCCCAGTACCTATGAGAGCTGTGTGTTGTAACTAAGTCCATGTCGCATTAAAGTATACCATTGACACAAAGTCAGAGAAAGAAAAAGTAATTGAAAGTTCAGAATGACCCATTTAATTATTCATTTAAGTTTGGGCCTGGTGATTCCCAAATAGAGACACGACATGCCCATTTGAACTGGTGAACACAGAGCTGGGTCCCAAGAAACCTGTCTGCTGGGACTGGAGGCTGGTGATTCTAGACAGCCGCCTGCAGTGTGATCCTACGCATGCTCTTGCCCCTCTGGCCTCCGTTTCACATCTGAAAGCTGTGTGTTGGCATAAATTGATTTCTGAGGGCCTTGGGTTTTAAACTGCGCTCCTTCTGAACCACAAAAAGGATTGGACTCCCTGATGTGATGGAAAATTATGAAATTCACGAAACTTTCTAAAATGCTAACTCTTTTATTATGGCCGTTTAATGACCTTCCTTCAAAGAGCAATTACTTAGGGAAAGAAATCAATTCTTGGAAGAGGACTAGCAGATAATTCCTGAATGCACTTGCTGCTCAGCACTGTGAATCTGAGCAGATATTTACTTCCCTTCAAATATGTAGCACAGGCATGGTGTGACACACAGGGAGTGTCCATGCTCTCCACCACATGCTTTCAAATGTGTGTTTATAATTCAGTCATAGGGAGCAATAGTTGATTTTTTTCATATAAAAAATGTTGTAAATGCTAACTCGGCTCTCTGGCTAGCCCATGTATCACCCTGTTAAGCTTATATTGAAGCAAGCAATTGTAATAATAAATAGCAAGTCTGATTAGTCCAACACTGAGAATTAATATGAGAAACACACAGACATATAGCTCTAAAAGTTAGCTTTTAAAACTTAATCATAATAAGAGATATGCAAGATAAAACTATTCTTTTTTTTTTTTTTTGAGGAAGATAAGCATTGAGCTAACATCTGCTGCCAATCCTCCTGTTTTTGCTGAGGAAGACTGGCCCTGAGCTAACATCCATGCTCATTCTCCTTTACTTTATATGTGGGATGCTGCCACAGCATGGCTTGAGAAGCGGTGCATATGTCCACACCCAGGATCTGAACCAGCAAAACCTGGGCCAAGGAAGCGGAATGTGCAAACTTAACCGCTGTTCCAACAGGCTGTCTCCCAAAATAAAACTTTTCTGAAAAGCCATTTTCACCTGTCTGATTGACATACAGATCAAAACATTTTGTAATACACTTCATTGGTGAGGATGTGAGGAAAGTCACATTCTCAGATATGCTGGTCAGAGTGAAAATTGGTATAACTGCTAAAGAAATCAATTTGGCAATATCTATCAAAGTTACAAATGTGCATACTCTGACCCAGCAATTTCCCTCTAGAAATGTGTGTTAGAAATACACTTCACATGGGCAAACTAATGGAATAAATTATTTTACAACCTTGTCTGTAATAACAAAAGATTGGAAACATGAGAGGAAGAGTGAGATATAATTGAATACACAAAGACATATCTTATATACTGACATGGAAAGATATCCAAAATATATTATTCATTGAAAAAAGCAAGATGTAAAACACTGTATATAGTGTACTATCATCTTGATGGGGATTTTTAGGCTGCTTAATTTTAAAACAGTTTATGATGAGGATTTTTAGGCTGGTTACTTTTAAAACTACAGATAAGAAGCAGGCTCCAAGGAGTGGAATTTGTTTGCCCCTTGTTGGGAAAACATTTACATTTCTAAGGGAAACCTCTATCTGTGAAGATGCCTCCCTCTCTGAGCCAGGAGGAAGGGGGGATGGCCTTATCTTTGGAAACTGTCTGGCAACCTCATGTAACTGACCCCTCACCCGACAAATCCTCCTTTTATCTTTAGCCGAGGATAAAATTCAAGCAGTGACTTCTGCCATTTACTCAATCCGGTTTGATTCTTATCTAAAAGTTGTGGGACCGCCAAATGGCCAGACCAAACGGGCACTAATAAAGAGATAACTCACATACCTATGCCTTAAATTTGGCCCTAACCCTCAGTTCGGGGCAGCAGGAGCAGCAGGAGCTCTGACTGCCCGTGGGTCCTGTCCCCACGCACCAGCTCTGCCTGCCCATGGATCCTGTCCCCATGCCAGCGGGGGCAGCAGCACCAGCTCTGCCTGCCCATGGATCCTGTCCCCATGCCAGTGGGGGCAGCAGCAGCGGCTCTGCCTGCCCATGGGCTCTGTCCCCATGCCAGCGGGGGCGGCAGAAGCGGCAGCAGCAGAAGCTCTGACTGCCCATGGGTCCTGTCCCCTTGCTATTCCACACTATTCTCTAAATAAAAGAGCACTACTGCCAGATCTTGAGAGTCTAAGAAATCTTTCTTTTGACTCCTCGGCTCACCGACCCCGCATCAATCTGTGTAAAAAAAAAAACAGTTTTTGGACAAGCATGGCTATCTCTAGAAAGGTACAGAAGAAGCTGGACATTATCAAGTCTGGGAGAGAAGCTGAGTGGCTGCAGGTACAAGGTTGGGAGGGAAATCTTTACTTAATACTCATTCAATTTTTAGTTACATAAAATTTTTTCAAACAAATGCAATTTTCTTTAATAGTTTGATAGGTGGTAGTTTGAAAAAGATGATTTAAGTAGAAAGGGGGAAAGAGAGGAAGAAGAAATGGACTAGTGGAAAACGTGGTGGCCCCTGTCTGGGTGACCCCCCTGGTTCCATTAGGTCTCAGGGCTTTCCCAGGGCACTGGGGACTGAGGGAGAGAAGATGACTCCAGGGGAAAGGGAGTAAGACAGCTGTATCCATCATCCAGTTGTTTCAGGAGTCAGGGACTCATAATCTCCGTGACTTTAAATGACTTTGCATATTTGCATAACAAAATCTTGGAGGCCCTTGAGCATAAAAGAAAGACATCTTGCATAGGAACTGCATACCATCAATTATGTGGTTTTAGTTGAATCAATCTTCTGGTTCTTAACTCTTACAACAGATTGAATGTAACTGGGGAGAAAAAATACACTCATGCCAGGCGCCTCAGCTCGAATCAATTAAAACAGATCTTTAAAGAAGGGATGTAGGTGCTGATATTTTCACAAAGCATGCAAGGCGATTCCAAATTGGGGCTGGGGTTAAAAACTTTCTTTCTTTTTTTTTACTTTTTGTTTCAGTTTTATAACTTGTCAAATTGTGATTTATAAGCATCAAATGACATAATAAATGGGCAGTGGCACATTTTTACTCCAAAAAATGTTCTAAGAATAAACGGAAGCTTGCAAAGAGCCTGCCGCAGTTTTCAGCACATAAAAACTGTCCAAGAAATCCTATCTCACACATATATCACCTACGTGTTTTAAAAACCTCCATGAGACAAATGTAAGGAGGTCCTAATTACACCTACAGTGATTGCACTATCCACACATTAAAACCCTGTCAGGGTGATTCCCTCGGGCTTAGTGGAAAGGCACCAAATTAAAATCAGAGCTCTCTGGGTTCAGTTGCACTAGTTACCTTCTGTGTGGCCATGGGCACATTTCAGTTCAGCTTCAGTTTCCTCTAATACAAAGTGCCCAAAACAATACTTACCGTGCAAGGTTGTTGGAAAAAATAGAGAGAATGCAGTTACCCATAGAAGGTTTTTAATGTAATCAGTACTCACTACAATTAAAGCAAGTCAATGTATAATGAGTATGTAAATAATCCTGGAAAGGCTAAAGTAAATAGACTGAAGGGAAAAAATATATGTACAGAATTGAGAAACAAACAAATTCTAACAATTATCAAATGAGAAAAATTCTCTACAAAGGAAAAGAGTATAAAATCGAGGCTACATATATGAATGGCACGCTTTGTAGGTGCCACATCCTGACCTTCTGCTGTGGAGGTTGAGCTCTGTGTAGAATTAAGGCAATGCAGCGTTATCAAGAGAAAAGGTGGTAATGGCTGAAAGAAAAATAAGTGAATCATGGCGGGTTGTGTGGTGCCCTGAGAAAGAGGCAGTCGTATATGGAACATGGGTATTCCAGGTCCTGTCTGCTGAGAGCTTGCTTCTAGGTGTTTCCAGATTCAGTGGCTGCTGGCCTCTTCTCGGATCACAGGAAGGACAAAAAACTGACAGAAGAAGCCTGGACAGTAACTGAGACAGTGAAATCCTCAAGAGAAACCTGAACTCCTAGAGAATTGGGACATTTTAATTTCCTACTTCCCCCTCCAAATCAAGGGAGAGAGAATTAGGAAAATAAAGTTGGATGGGGAGTACAAACTTCTGGTTATGGATTTCATATTGATACCATAATTTGATTTTTCAGAATCATGGTTTAGAAGCCCTGGGCTGGAGACTGAGTGTACTCATAGGGAGCAATACATTTTCTGACACCTGAAATCTTACCAGAAGTGTCTTAGTCTACCAAAGTATGGAATGAGAGGTAAAATGTCCAATTAAAATAACAATTGTATACAGTAGAGAAGTCTTTTTCCAAAATGTCCTCTTTGGAAACATTGTTACCATAAGATTGAAGAGCAGATATGCAATGTCAGAGTTCCATGATGGAGTAAGTTTGGAAACTGCCAGGTTAAATATGTCAAAAGAGACTTTTATTTTTAATCACAGAGCTTCTCATAGAATTCAGCATGCTAATATGCATTATGACTTCCCTCTGACTGCTATAATATGTGGATTTTATAAATTTGTGGGACTCATGCAACTGAAACACTCTTTGAGAAATGTTGCAGCAGTTGGTATGAATAAAGTTGGGTAATAGTAGATGTGGAGGAAGATGTGAAAAGATGTAAGGAATCATATATCTGATCTTCACTTCCTATATATAAATACTATGTGTAAATACTCAACCTATGGGCAAAGAAGGAATAGAAGGAATGTGGCTAACCTATCCCCAGTTTCAGGGATGGATCCAAACTACAGGGACTCTGCAGCATTGGGGACAGCCAAATGTCTTAAGTTTCCTAATCAGATTGCAAAGGAAGATTTGTATTTTATAGTTTGAGGCGTATACATTTTTTCCTACTTAAGAGACCTAGGAAACAAGTTTCCCGGTACCTGTTAGTAGCCAATTTCTGACAATGAAGTGAATCAACCTTAGAATGAAGCTGGACCTATGGATGATTGCAAGGACATTTGTAGAGAACTTAAATTCCTGAAGATTTCATAGAACTACTCAATCAGTCAGTCCTTAAATTTTCCCTACTTCTGGATTTACTAATGTGTGAACTACTAAATTCTTTTTTTTTAAACCAATTGACTCAGAGTTTGGATTATTGCAGATAAAATTGTGCTATCTGGCTCACCCACAAAGAATTAATAATATGATATTTTTTAACACAGAATTGAAGAGAAACAATACCCAAAAGAATTAAAATTTTTTACAAAAGGAAGATGTAATCAAATATGCATGTGAGAAAAATATCATACCATCTAGAATTCCTTAAGCCATCAGGTTTGAGGAACTTTGAAAACAGGCAAAAGACAAATGCAACAGAAATAATATCCTTGAGAGAATATACTAGCATTCAAACTAGAGACAAGGATTTGGCAGTCCAAAGATAGCTAACAGAAGAGTCGCAGATGAAAAGTACCACTGTATTTAAGGAGCATCACTGTTTTTGATGTTAGCTTGAGTCTCACCATAGAGAGGAACATTTGAAAAATTTTGATTTGCCTTACAGGCAACTTTAAACTCTTGGAAGGCATGAGAAAGGATAAAAAGAACTATTACTTACTATCCACAAGGAGATGTTGTTTTATAAGTTAGAAACAACAGAAGACTCATGAAAGCATTGAATCTCATCCATATAAAAGATTCTAGCACCCTCATTCAGTGGTGACCACAACCGTGATTTCCAGAAGGGAGAACTACAAAAGAAATATATCAAGAAAGTTGGGCGACAGTCCTAAATGAAATTGTGATTAAAAAAAAGAACCAGCAATGATCCTGACAAATGAACTGACAAGGAGATATATTTGAATATTTGAATACTTGAAATGATTACATGAGGAGTTCACTGACAAATTTAGATTTTAGCAAGATGTCTGCAATTTATATAAAGAAAGACATGTCATTAAGGATAAATACAAAAGCGTGGTACAGGATTATAAAAATACTACCAGAAGCCTGAAGCCCAGAATAATTGAGGCTTTCAAAAAAGTACAAAGAAAAACAAAATAAAATCAATACTTCCAATTATGTTAAATACATTTTTAGTGATATTAGGACCAATATGATTTTACTCCAAAGATTGTCTCTTAAGGAGGTGATTATAAACGTGGCAAAGATTTATATACAAAGATATTTATTGTAATGTTACCTATAATGGTACACTATTGAAAGAAAATTAAAGATCTAATAATAAAAATTTAGTTAATTAATCCTAATGAATATGTAAAATGACCTACTATGCTATTACTAAAGTTATAATTATGAATAAATTTACATATGAAATTACTCCCATGATATCATTTGATGCATATATTCAGCTTATGTACATGATACATATATTTAATGTAATCTCACTTTTGTGCATGTATGTATATATATGCATATGTGTGCACTGCAGGTGACATTATGGGATTTTTTTATTTTACCATGACGCTACAGTGACTTGGTATTATTTTTAAGTAGATAATTCTTAATTTTCATTATAAAGTGAGATTAAAATTAGATTCCTTAAGAAATAATTATATTAGAGAAAATACCATTGTATAAGGAGGAAGAATATGTTCTGATAACAATCAACAGAAAGTGAAAGTTGTGCAGTTTTTTTACCAAATATAATTTTTTTCAGATTAGAAAGAATTGAATCAACATGGTATGTGGGAAATCACGTTCTAACTAGTAGAGAGACCATAAAAGAGATTCTAGCTGCTCTACATGAGTTCATGTCTCCTGGGTCCTGTTCTCCAGACATGTTCCATATCTGAGTATTGAGTGCACTCACAGAAGTCAATACTGTTCCTTTCAGGAATTATGGAGAACACATGTGCTGGAATACTGGGAATGGTCCCAAATAATCCTCATTTCCAGGAAAGTAAAGATAATAGAGTCTATAAAATATATGCTAGTGAACGAAATATTTATTCTAGGCAAAAGTATACAATGATTTAGTTAGTAAAGGATGTGTGAGTGCTAGCAAGTGAAATGCTGATCACTAGAAACTGGCATGAGGTCATCAAGAATAAATAAGACCTACTCTAATAGGAGTGAGCACATCTGGCAGCAAGATCTTACTTCCTAAGCACCATTCTCCAAAAACCCAGAGCTGGGGATTCTTGGAGAAGTGAGTGATAGCAGAGCTGGGGCAGGGAGAATACGAGATGAACCTGGAGCATTCTATGATGCTTCCCGGAGAAAGTACTGAAGAAAGGATAGGGAAATGTCACAGGGACACAGGAGTCAACCTAAAAGAGCTCCCAACGCTGGAATAATCTGAGAAACAAAATAAATCATGGCCATATTAGATTATAACCCATAGACTAAACTAATGATACGTAAGTCCATCCTCATATAAATAAACAATTGAATAAATAAATAAAAAGTGCGAGAAAGAACAACTCTCCTTACAGAAGAATTCTAATTAACAAAAGTAGAATGAATGAGCAAAATAAAAAATCACCATGAGACTACCACAGCAACTAGCAGACAAGAATCGCTCATGGATGCTAAAACTAGTGAGTAAAAGTTTGAGAAGAGATATCTGCATAGTCTCAAAGTAGCTCTCCAAAGTTATTTACTAATTTCAAAGGGAAAAGCAATAACTTTACAATAAAGAAATCTACAGACTCCACTGTAACTGAGTGATCAAGATTAACATCATCAGTAATAAATTATACCAACATCACTACCCACTAACATGATGCACTGGCAAGGGCACAGCGTCACATCTGTGGCATTCTTGCCAAAATGCATAACCTCAATATCATCATTAATAAACTCAGTGAGACTCAAATGGATGGGCCAATTGAGGGACATTCTACAAAATAACTGACCAGTAAATACTCTTTGAGTCTGACGGTAATAAAACACAAGGAAAGACTGAGGGACTGTCACAGACTGGAGGAGGCTAAGGAGACATGACAACTTAATGCCGTTTGGGATCCTCGATTGGATCTTGCAACAGAAAAGGGACAGTAGTGGAAGAAGTGGTAAAACGCAAGTAAAGACTGCATTCCAGATAACAGAATTACCCCAATATCATTTCCTGGTTTTGGTAATCGTGCTGTGATTACACAAGTTTTCTACACTAGAGGAATCTGGCTGAGTGGTATAAAGTATGCTCTGTATTGTTTTTGCAATATTTTTGTAAATTTAAAATTATTTCAAAATAAAAAGTTTAGAGGAAAAAAAGATCAATCCAGATTAACATATTCTCATATCTCTATGGAGATAAAACGAAGAAAGGTACTAAACAGTAATATGGTGAATTCGAAGCTTTTGACCACATAATACTCTAAAAGCTTTGTGAGAGATCACACTGAAGAGCGTCTTCAAGAAAGAATCACAAGGTCACTCTAGACCTTTGGTCTGCTGCGTGCTGTATTGTAATCAGGTTGGGATGAGTATCAAACTTGTAAATTTTTCACAAGATATGAAACTGAGAAGGAGGAAGAGTATAGTGGATAATAGAACCCGGGTCCCAAAATTAATTAACTGGAAGAGTTGCGTAGAGAAAAAATTAATGTTAAGAGGAATAAGGGGAAAATACTATCCTTAGCTTCAAAATAACCATCCACATAAGTATGGAAGTAGAAAAATGCTTCCTATTACCAATTCTGGTGAAGTCGAATGAGTGAGTGACAGCTGCCATTCATTTAACAAAACTGAGCTCCTTTGAAAATCCATAATGAATAATATAAGGTTTTACAATTTATGTATTATTCCCAAAGTCATAAGTAGGAACAACAATAAAAGTTACTGGGAAGTAAATGTTGGCTCCTATAAGGAAAACTCTTGCAATGCTTTATGAGGCACTGTGTCCCAGTAACCTTTTAGGTTGACCTAAAAGTCAACCCTTTTCAGTTGACTCTTGTGTCCCTGTGACGTTTCCCACTGTGTCCTTCAGGAAGAGAGGATGATCACTTTGGAGCTGATGGAGTCAAGATTCTCTGTGCAAGAATAAGAGTTTTTCATGATCTCTAGGAGCCTGTCTAAACTAAAATGCCAGGATGTTGTCACATGAGAGTATGTACTTTGTGTGTGTGTGTGTATGAAAAGTTAAATGTGCAAGTAATGTTATTATTATCAAGTTTGACATTCGGAGGGAGTGGCAGTTTGTGGTTGCATAAATGCCTTTTTGTGAACATGACATTCCATGTTAATATCCAATTTCTCCTATTTTTAAGAAGAATTTACTTTGATGTGAGCTTCCACAAAGGGTCCAGATGGCCCAACCTTTTATTTCCTTAAGCTTAAGAAAGAAATGAGAAATGAATTAGAGTTATTTGATGAGTCAGGCTTCACACCTCCAGAGAAGTGCTGGGGAAGGCACTATTGATTTATTTTCTTTGACTCATTTCCTGTATTTAAATGGAAATATTGATACCCATAAACAGATTTCTCCTGAGATTTTGGGATGTAAGGCTATGTCTTGTATTTGAATCAAAGTAAGATTTAGATTTTATAGCATTAAAGTAAGAAACGTGAGGGATTAAAATAAAAGTTCCTGGGGAGGGAGAAGCTGGAAAAATCTTTGCTAATAGCCTTAGAGCAACCTCAGAGGCAGTTACTACCAACTTTAAGTGGTAATGTGGTAGACAAAGCCCAAGTGCACGGAGCAGGTAACTAAGGAGGTGGTTATTTACATTATGACCCTTTCTTCCACTTTAGAAATAATTATTTGCTTTATTGGAAGGATTTATTCTTCAAAAAGGATCTCGTCCCATGTATTTAAAGGTTAGCATATGGTCACTCTCTATTTGAGAGAAAAAATGAGGAGTGTAGAAGGTGCAGAATCTAAAGAATTGTAGAGAAAACTCATATCAGGAGCCAGCAATAATTTCTGCAAACAAAAACAGGGACAATGCATCTTAAGAAGAATAATGCAAGTCACTGGCAAAAAGGAAAAATTGATTATGGAAAATATGGTTAAAGAGAATGTAGTACCAACAGCAAAAAGTTTCTTTTTAGTTCCAAGGAATATAGGAGTTTCTGAGCTAAAAATGTGAATGCTGTTGAAAGGAAAACTTTCATATCTACCTTACGTACAAATCTTAATTACCGTCTTGATTCAAGTGGGGATCCTGGCTGCGTCAGGAGGCAGCCAGTCCCTGGGTCCATGCCCTTTGCTGCTATCGATTCTAGGAGTCAATGCTAATTCCTGGGAGTGCTGTTTCAGGATTTCTACTTCTTTTGCACCGATTTTGGCACCATCACATGCCATGTTCTTGCCAGATTTTGTAAATGGGACTGATGCTTACTTAGAATTTTTATTGGAGAATCTGAAAGGACCAAAATGGTCTAAGAATTTATATTCATGAAAATATCTTTTAATCCTTTAAGTTAAGGACTTCATGAGGACAACAAAAAAGACGAAGAAAGGCTGAACTCAATCTGTGGAATAAACTATATATGATGTATTTACACAATTTATATATATTTATATATAAAATGGAGGTGGCCTTTTTTAGTATTTTTGTGTGTTATTCTCCAGATAGTTCTCTAAACATACAAGCATAATCACACACCCATAAATGTAAAAGAATAAAGTTTAAAAATTTTTAAAAGTTTTCCTTTCATCACATGTACATTTGCCGGATTTTTTTTCAATAACTGCATAAAATTCCATTATGTGGTCTTACCACTATTTCCTTGATTTTTGGACAAGTAGGTTGATATCAGTTAGGTTTTCTTGTTCAAAAATAGTGCTGACACAGTCCTTGAGAATTTATCCTGGCATGCTTGTGTAAGAATAGCTACAAGGTCATTTCCTAGGAGTGGAACTGTTAAGGCACAGGGAGGATGCATTTGTATAGCTATTATTATTGGACGTTACTTTGTACTGAGGTATTGTTAACCTCAGTTGTTATTGACATTTGTGGACATTTGCTAGTCTCTGTTTACATCTTTATAGAGAAAAACAATGTTCCATCTCAGAATGCCAGGAAGCAAGCTCACTCTGCATATGAGTTGTCTTGCATAGAAGGCTTGCTTCCTCCAACACCCTATGAAAAATAGCTACTGCTATTCTTCTATATATGTTTGTGAGGTCCAGCAGCACACTGGTGCTGACTTCCCCAAGAGCTTTACACCCAAGACAGTGTCTTGCATCCAGCCCTGGGATTCTGCTGCTGTGGGTGATAAATGCAGCTTCCTGAGTGGAGTCTATCCTGAAAATGGATCCATGGTTGGGCAGAAACATAGATGGCATAATGTATCCTATGGAACACCATAATGATAGTCAGGGATAGTAGATGGTCAAGGGTGTTAAAATTTAAACACATCGTTCCTCATAACTTAATTGTGAAACACCTTCCCTAAAGACTACACATAAATCAGAATTGGAATTAGGGCCTGAGTTAATAGAGTTGTTTGCCTTGTGTTTATTTTATCCTTTTTCTTAAAATTGGTTTTCTGTCATTCTGAATACAGTTCATTTGTTTTGTATATCCAGAACTCTTAAATTTTAATATTTGAAGATATTATTCCAGATATTAATAGCTAAAGTTCATTGAGACTAACCATATGGCAAGAACTGCATTTTGTACGCCTTCCCATTTAATCTTAAAAACAATCTTGTGAGATAAGAAAACTGAGGATCAAAGAAATAAGGAAAATTGCCAGAGCTGGTACACAACTGAGCTAAAGTTCAAAGTCAGGTTTCTCCTGCTGCAGTGCTCACACTTTTTCAGTATACTGACCACTTTGTACTGAATTTCTCCTTGGGGGTACTGGAGAGTATAATATGTCCATACTATGGTAGAGAGGGAGATAGACGATTGTTGTAATTCTTTGAAATCATTGAAGCCTAGACTTTAGTTTATTACCATCTTCATCAAATAAGCACGTTCTTTATAGGACTTGCCATACACATCATATATTTTAACACTTAGTTATTTAATATATTTTGTACTGCTCTCTCTTTTTCTTTCCATAGATTTATGTCATTTCTTTAAAAATTTGTGTTAGAGACTGTATCAAATAAATCTTTTTTTCCTCCCCTCTGAAGCAGTTTTTGAGCTGACAGCCAGTCAGTAACACAAATATTCTTTGGAAATCTACTAAATGTAAGGCAGTGTTGTAGACTCTGGGGATAGAGTGCAATCCAAACAGAGTTGGTGCCTTCATGAAAGTCATATTCCACTGGAAAGAAAAAAGAAATCAAACATACCAAAAATAAATAAATGATTTTAGGTAATGGTACGTATCATACAAAAAAGTAAAATGCTTTTCAATGTGATAGAAAAAGATGTAGAAAATGGAGGGAGTGCTATTTCACTAGGGAAGAGGGGCTGGAACCTGTGAGAAAGTGGTACTTAAGCTGATACTTACCTGTTCAAAACAGGCAGCCATGGAGGGGGATCTGGGGGAAGTGAGTTCTACCCAGAAGGAATATGAAGTGCAGAGAATCTCAGGTGGGCACTGGCTGGGTGTGGTTAGGGATAGATAAAAGTCTGAGGTAGCTGGGTGACTGGAGACAAATGCACATGGCAGAGAGAATGGTGGAGAGCAAGGTAGACACAAATCATATAGGAGTCTTATAGAACCTGGCAAAAAATTTGGAGTTTGAGCTTCATTCAAATTGGAAGAGACATTGTGTGTTGGCAAACACAATGTTTTACGTGGGGGAAATAGTGTGATTTGTTTCACTTGTTAGAACAATCACACTGACTTTGGGAAAATGGACAGCAGGCAGAACAAGAGTGGAAGAAGTCAGACCGATTAGGAAGTCGTTGCTGTAGCTCAAGAAAGAAATAATTATGGGTTGGACAAGAAGGTAGCAGTGAAGAAATAAAAAAGTGATCATATTTGCATAGAGCCAATAGGAAAGGCTGATGGATTATGTCTGGAGTATGAGGGAAGGATGGGAATAGGATGACCCTCAAGAATGAGCATCTTGGGTAGATCTTCACATGGTGGTACCGTTACTGAGATGAGTAAGTGTTGAGCAAGAGATAATTTGTTGAGGTGGGGTGGGGATGGAAGATTTTGTTTCAGCTCTATAAAATTTGAGCCACCCAGGAGGTGTGGAGCAGGACCTGCAAGCATATTTGCTACAGAGTTAGACATACAGATGTGGAGTCACTGAGCATATCAATGGTCGTTAGAACCATGTAACAGCCACAGTCATTACAGGGCTTCAGTGGAATCATCTAGATAAAGATCTTCCTCTGGGTGATGAAGACAATGGGACACTGGACCGCAGAGCCCTGGGGACTCCAACAATTAGAAGCAGAAATGGCACAAGCAGTGAGCAAACTGAGAGAGAGGTAGTAAAAGATTAGGGAAACAAGAAGATAGGGGTACAAAGGAAGCAAGGAAGGGAGGCAGGGAAACAGAGAAACAGGGTGGTAGCAATAAGGGGAAGTGGACTCTAGGTCAGTTTTATTGTTTGCTTTAATTTGTTGGTTATTTCTTTTGTAAAATGAGGGTTATTAAGGCAAATAATGAATGAATGCCTGTTTCTGTTGTGTTCTAAAAATATAAAAGTCATCAGCTAAGTGTGGGAGTGAGGAAGGAATGCTGGAGATTTGAGAAGAGAGAAGATTGCGTGAAGTCATTCTCTTGGAGAGTGGGAGAGTGAATTCACCTTGGGAAGCAGAACTGGATGTTTTAAAAATCTGAACAACAGATTTGAGTCTCAATTTATTCCTCTCCCAGATTCATGATCTCGTAAAAACTGCTTAAATCCTTTAACTTAGTTTCGTCATCGATACAATTAAAATAATAATTATTGAGAACATTTTTCATGACAGCCATGAGATGTCAGGCACCTTCATAAGTATATACCCTCCTATTTAATCTGTAAATGAGGATAATGACACCTACTAGAAGAGAGACTACTTGGAGAGTATATATATAAATATACGAAAGGGCATTGCACATAAAAATATATGTGTATGCATGACAGAGCTTTGAAAACTGTGAAAACTTAAACACTCAAAATACTTTGCTGCTGTTTTTCTTACCCGCAAATCCTAAGTCAAACTATTTTGTGCTTGATTGAGTCTAAGGATTCCTTCTGGTTTAATTCTTCTCTCCGAAGTTTGGAAATTGAGTCTGTGTTTTTTTAAAGTAAAGCAAGATATTTAACACAGGAAAGACTGTCATTTTTTTTTCCCTTTTAAAGCTTTCTTAACATTCCTCAGATTGTGGCATTTTCTTGAAATAAAACTAGGTATGTATTTTTAAATGCCAAGTTTTCAAATATACTCCTTCAGATCAGCTGCAAAGTTGTTCCCTTTGCTTTGATGTCTTCCGCACACCCACCTTCATTTTAGCCCCAGAAATCTCAGCTTGAGCTCCACAAGCCTATGCCAAGGATCACAGGGGCCCTGGGTATTTCCGTGTCACCTTTCTTTCAAGGAGTTTAAAGCACTTGGCAAACATTACCTCTGGAATAATGATAACCGTTCTTTAGGTTTGCAGAACTCCAGCCTTCCCTGGAGCCTACTACCTGCATTCATATTACCTGATTGACTCTCCCATCACCGTCCTGAAGCAAATGTTAGTATTGGACTTGTGGACAGAGAAACTGAGGTCTTGAAAGTTTACAGGCACAGCCATATCATTTGCTTTTAATGTCCTTTTTCTTAACTCTGCAGCTTCTAGCAGTCTTTTGAGACTCATTGCAGCCTCTCTGCACCATGAAACCTTCCCTAATCACTGCAGCAATGATTGATTCTGCTCCGTAACTACTTTCATCACTGTGTTGACAGCCCCATATGCTTAGTATGCAGTCCAGTGGGAGGCAATGTGGCATGGTAGAATGGGAAGAGCACACATCAGAACAAAACTTGAGCTTCAAGTAAACCCCACCATTTGCTAGCTGTTATTTAAAATCTCTGAGCCTCTGTTCTTCTGTCTGTAAAAACTGCAGGAGTATTATGAAGGTCAAGGCTAATTTATGCAAAGTACTTCACTAGCACATTTGCTACCATGATTGGCACTCAATGAATTATAACTCATGAGTT
Organism: Equus asinus; assembly: GCF_041296235.1. NCBI lineage: Eukaryota > Metazoa > Chordata > Mammalia > Perissodactyla > Equidae > Equus > Equus asinus. The sequence continues at coordinate 65,068,893 of NC_091793.1, read as the reverse complement.
ATAGTCGGCTATACTGAGTTTACATAGTCTCATTGTATAAAATCTCACCCATACATAAAATTTAGCACTTCATCTCTCTTCTCTTTCTTATATGTAAATATGCATCTATGTGCTGTAGTGGGAAATTTAGAAGTTTACTTGAGTTATTTTGGAGAGATTAGTTCTAATGTCCAGTAGAGGATAGAGGATAGAGAAAGGAGATAAACTTGGGGCACTAAGGAAGGAGAAGACATTTACTGAGTAACTTTTATGTATAACATGTGGGGGCTCAGAATTTGCCACCTCAAGATATCCCTCTTTGGCATGAGGATTATTTTTGGCTGGCTATTTTTTAAAAAACTACAGACATGGGAAAAGTTCTGAAAACTAAGTAGAAGTTACCCTTTGTAAGAGACATTTACATTTGTAAGGGAAATCTCCATTTGTAAAGATGTCTCCCTCTCTGTACCAGGAAGAGGGGGATGACTTTATCTCTAGAATGACTTTATATCTTATCAACTTGGAAGGCAAGGACTTAAATCTGCATAATAACCTTACTCTTCTTTACTGGACTTTTCTGGTAATCTCCCATAACTGACTTCCCTGACCCCAAATATCCTCCTTTGTCTTTAGCTAAAAGTAGTATTTAAAGTGACAGCTTCAGACATTTTGTTGTTACCCAGTTTTCCTGGGTTTCTCTCATGTATACATGTCATAAAGTTTTGTTTGATTTTCTCCTGTTATTCTCTCTCATGTCAGTCTATTTCATAGCCCTGCCAGAAGGACCCAGAGGGTAGAAGAATTCTCTTCCCCACTTACAACTTTATATATCTTGCATCTTAATCACCAGTTGGGAAAGGCGCATTAGCTTCATTTTAAAGATGAGGAAACTGAGACTTAGAAAAGCTATGCAAATTTAAACCCAAGTTCATCTGAATCCAAAACCTATACCCTTCCTCTGATTAAGTAGAAACATATACAGACGTGCTAAATGAGCTGGGGACATGTTTTGTTCTTCCTCCGCTATTTAATTTCCTCAGGCTTATAACCTGGAAGGGAAAGGAGCAGGTATGCTCTCAGGGGCAAATGTGCCCAAACCAGGCCTTTCTGTTCAGTCCACTTTGCCTGCCTTTCCCATCTATGGCTCCACACTTGACATGTGAGATGCAGACAGGTTAAAGATTCCAGAAGAAGATAGGGACGCCATAAGGATTCAAATATGGCACACATGCCTCACTGGCTTGAGTATTTCCACAGAAGCAGCTGGTAATCAGCAAATAATTAGAAGTCACTTTGCAAATGTCAGGTACCCAACCATTGGGCAAGAGGTGCTCTACCATACCTCACTTTTTGGTATAAAAGACATTTTATTTGAACACGAATTGAAGATATAAATTAGTTTTGTAGATGAGCAAGGAAAGCTCAGCTTAAAAATCAGGAAAAAAAGGCCTGTTAGTGGATGAGGATGGTTACTGTGTTTGCTTTCACTAGAGGCGCTAATGGGAGAAGAACAAGCCTCATCGTTATCGACATTATGTAAATAGTGAACATGTTTCCATCACACTGTGCCAGTCCCCATGCCAAGCACTTTGCATGCATCATTTCGCTTTACCCCGTATAAATCCTGAGAGATAAGCATGCTGTTATCTCCAATACCATGGCCTAACCAGGCCCCTTTCCTCTCAGTTATTATAGTTGTGCTATATAAGTGTTTAAGCAAATTAATGTGCAATTATTGACTACATCTCCATAAGAATATATCCTCTGGGGAGACATGGTCTGCGTCTTTCTTCTCATAACTCTATTTTCAGTGCTTTGCACAATGTTTGCCACATGAACAGGCACTCAAAACTATTTTTCTTTTGGATAAATGAGTCTGCTTTTACAGATGCTTAAGGAGTAAGTAACTGGCAGAATCAGGATACAATTCCAGGCCTGCCTGAGCATCTCATGTGCAACATTAAACAAATCTGTGCTTTCTTCTTGAGGAAGAACCATCTTATGGATCCCCAAGACAGGTAAAGTGTCCCTTTCCCAAGGAGTGAAAAGTGTGCTCCAAGGACTCTAGCCCTGGATGAGGGCACAGTGCCCTCCCCAGTCTCCTCTTCCTTCTTTATCATGCTCCATGACAGTGTGTTCTTTCTTTCTTGTTTTCTTCCTTTTGGCTGTGGATAACCTTGTATCTCCATAGCGTCTAGCACATGGACAGTATTCATGTTTGTTGAATGAATGAGTGATCGAATAAGTGGACCTCTTGGGGTGAATGCAGTGAGTAAGTGATAGGCACATTATACTAACCTTGTCTGAAACACAGAATCAGACGTTCACATTGTAAGTGACCTTGGCAATCATCCAACTCAGTTCTCACCCTCTGCAGAATCTCTTCTTCTCTAATATTCCTGCAGAGGCTTGACAACCTTCAAGGATGCTGATGTTACTACCTCATCGAGCAATTTCTCCCATTCTTGAACAGCATTATTCTTAATATCTGCTTCCGATTTGCTCTACTTCTGTAGTTTAAAACTATTCAAAAGAAGTTGCATCTTTCTTTGATAACTACCTATGATAATTTTAATCTCCCTTTCACCATCCCTCTTCCCACAGCTAGTGTGTTTATCTCAATACAACATGCCTCAGTGGCTTCAGTGTTCCTTATATGATCATTTCCAGCTGTCCTCCAGTCTTGTACCCTCTTCTGGTCATGCTCAGTAGATGTTCCCTTGAAAATGCACCAGCACCCCCACTAACTCCAGATCTAGCCTGATAATTACAATCTGACTGAAATGTCACCCCTCCCCTGGGGGCAGAACAGTCAGGCATTGCCTGTTTGGGCTAATATGTCCCACTATGGGGGCAATTTTCTTAGAATCCATTATTTCAAAGAAAGGGATTTTTTTCTCTTTAGGTTTGTACTCTGAGATCAAAACAAGTAGAATGGAGGCCAATTTTGAGTTCAGTCCATAGCAATTCCATCTTACTCAGTGTTTCCTTAGAAAACAAAGCCTGAGTCCAAAGCTTTTTTGAGGAATGCAATTCCAGGGAACCAAGAGTGAGGGAAAAGGGGAGGGTGGAGGGAAGAGAGGAATGCCATTATAAAGGAGTGGGATGCCAAGCTGGTCAGTTCTCCTCAAGGCTTTATAGCAGCTGACATACTAACAGTGTGCCCAGCGGACTAAGGGGAAGACCTATTCGTCAACTCTGTCCATCACTGATCAGTTAGATTCCTCTGCATGTGAACTCCTTGCACTTTCAGCTGAGCATTTGGGAGTGCTGACTGTATCCCAGGAAACCACGTTTCTGGGGCAGGAGTCAAGAACTGTGTGGTTTGCGCCTGAGCCAAGGTGCTGTCAGGCTGGGGCTGGGAGAGCAGCTGCCGCAGGAGGGATCCTGCTCTGCAGTGGCAGCAGTCATTGCAGCAACCAGAACCACAGGAGCAGCACGAAACCCTGCTGGGGCCATTCTAGCCCAGCAAGGGTGGGCTCTTCAGGGACTTCTGAATGCAACTCATCACACCTCATGTGGGTTATGTCCTTCCTGTGTTTAGCAAAAGCCTTGGGTTTTAAGGAGCTTAGGGAGTGAGCCTCAGCTCAAGCATCAATTCCCTGGGAAAGCTTTCCCTGAGGCGTCCCTCTAGGACAGCTACCAAGATTATATGCTATCAAAGCATACATATGCCCCCCCTCCTTCTGCTTCATGATCACACCTTCATTTGTGCGAGTATTACATTAATGTCTGTCCGGGCCCGACTTAAAGCTCCCAGAACAGGGCTTATTTTTGTGTTCACCATTATCCCCAGTGCCTCACAGAATGCCAGGCACACAGAAGGCTCAGACTTCATTCATTCACCAGCCAAAGTGGCTGAACTATGTCGATGGGGTCTGAAAGACTAAAGGAACCCCATATTTTCCACACGCACCTCTTTCCAAAATTGTGATTCAGTAGTGCCAAACTCAATATAGGCAAATTAAAGGAAATAGAATTGGAAAAAAAAGCCAAAACGTTTCTGTGCTGTAATGTTTAAGTATAGATAGAAAGTGCAATCGGGAAGTTTGAAAATCTAATAAAATACTTTGCTTAAAAAATATATATATATGTCACTTCAATTTGGGAAAAAAACGAATCTGCTGGAAACAGTAATATAATTCACTGTCCCCCTTTCCAAATTCCACTCAAAAATAAAATTCTGGAAGATTTTTTTTTTTAATGTTGATTGTTTGCCGGTAATGAGAACATAGCACTTAGTGTCTTTTTTACTCGTTTGACGCTTTTCACATAGTGTCTGGTACAGTTAATTAGACCATAGATTATGTCTCTTGCCTTCTAAAATATGTTTTTGCTTCATTGTTTTTCACATTAGGACCAGTTTAACTTTTGACAGGCAAAGGGCACACGTACACTTAACAAATGAATTAATTATTCACATAATAGAGATTCTGGGATCAGTTGCTTTGGGAGGAAAAACAAGGCATTTCTGCCTTTCACAGAAAACAAATGCAAACAGATGCCAAGAAGGATCTGCATAGCTTTGTTTAAAAAGAAAGAATCTGGGGCCAGCCCCGTGGGCGAGTGGTTAAGTTTGTGGGCTCCACTTCGGTGGCCCAGGGTTTCGCTGGTTCAGATCCTGGGCGCAGACATGGCACCGCTCGTCAGGCCAAGTTGAGGCAGCATCCCACGTGCTACAACTAGAAGGATCTACAACTAAAACATACAACTACGTATTGGAGGGATTTGGGGAGAAAAAGCAGAACAAAAAAAAGAACATTGGCAACATTTGTTAACTAAAATAAATTTCTAGTGTGTCAAATAAAAACTCTATTACATAATAGGTGTACAATATTTGTTAAGAAGAATGTAGAAGGAGTAAGATATTTTAGATTCTTAAAATATTTTAAATTTTAAGCTATTAAAATGTATAGGTACATTAACAAGAATAGAAAATTGAAACTGAAAAAAGACACACTTGATCATAAAAATGGACAGAATTGATAAAGTCATCTTGTTGAGTTCAACTTATTGACCTGCTCACATCACTTTCCACCTGGTGTAACTCAGGCAATAAAAACAGAAGAAAGCAGCCTCCTCCCCTCATTGCCCTCAGTAAATTGCCACTTGCACTGGGCAAATGGTTATCTGGCAGTCCACCTCAGCGCTTTACTTTGTAATCTGTGTCTATCGTTTTATCTCTTGTGTAGAAAACCCAAACAGGACCAGTGACAGTCTCGTTAATCCAGAGCACTTGCTCTTCTTACCAAAAAGGTGAAGTGAGAGCAGGCAGGGGATGAGAGATGAGAAAGGGGAGGGGCATGTAATCAGAAGTTGCTCAGAATGAGAAAGGTGAAAGAGAACATGAACCTGGATGAAGGACATGGAGCAAAGTAACTTCTCCCATCTCTGCTTTGTGCCCAGAAAATGTAATTTGAGACATAAAGATATTTATCATGGGAATCTTTTAAAGGGCCAATTAGCATTTACTGTACACCAGGATTGCTTACTGTGAAGAAATGTTGGCAGGAATGAAGAGCTATAAAAGTTCACAAGAAAAAGGTCAAATAATCTAAACAGGATAAAAGGGTATATACTCAACAATTACCCCCGATGATGGAAAGAAATAGCTTTGATTGCCTTTAAAAGGAAAACAGTTAAAAGAATGCTAATCCTTTAAGCCAGTTGTCTTTACAAGTCTCTAGGAATGGGTTAGTAAAATGAAGTCTCTGAATAGCTGCAGTAAACCAAAATCTCTTTAATGGCGACAGAGCTTTAACGCATTTTGACAGCCAGGTTGGAAATTAAGACTGATATTATATCATAAAGAAGTAAAGCCATATTGAAATTTGTTCATCTAATCCTGACATCTCTCTCAGAATCCCTCACTCCTGCTCTGAATAGCTCGTTTAGATATGCTTCCTAAGTATAATATTTGAATAACTGACTTTTGATTTGTACGTTGTTGTTCTTTGCCAAAACAAAGAAAGGGAGGACAAAAACGAAAAGCATCCTTTGGTCATTTCATTTTGGCAATTTAGGTTTCAGGTCAACTGAGGAATCATAAAGATGCACTTCTAGTTTAACATTTTTCAGAACTTTTCCTTAAATATATTGAGGGATGTACAGGCAACTGAGACTAATCCAGACTGACCCCAGGACACTCCTGAAAGTTGTTTAGCTTTTTAGTTTACTTTGTAACCAATTACTAAATATTAGCTTATTTTACGTTTTGTTATTTTTTCTCCTAACCATTTAATCTGGCATAGCAATGGGAGAACTTATCTAAGTGAGCATCGTTTCTGCCATTTTGAATCCACGCCCATTTGCTGTTGCACATTGCAGAGTAAGATGTGGAGACTCTCTAATGTGGTGTCCCTGAACTCTCTGGTCTTCAGATGTCACACTTCTCTTTAATTCCCCAATGACATTAGCCAAGCCACCGTTTTCCATGACTGCTCTGACCTCTAAATGTTTCTGAAATGCTAAGGAATGCTTACATGCTCCTCAAATCCATCTTGGCTGTTACTCTTATCTCAGCCAGGACTCAGGGCCTTTTTGCTGTATCCGGATCTCCATTTCTAGGTCCCCCAAGAAAAGACACAGCTCCCTCTCAAAGTTCTCTAAAGACCAGGGAAAACTTAATTGAAGGGTGTGGAGATAAGAAGCAGCCTTGGGAATAAGTTAAAAAAAAAATACAGCATGGAAAAGCTTCAAAGAAATTATCACATATTAAAGATCCTACACCTACCCATAGTCCAGCACCTCCTAGCAGACTACCCAGAGGGCATATCTCTCCTTCACCCCTGGCACATCACTCTGTTGCAGAGACTCCTGTAACTGCCCCTGTGGGGTGCCTTTGACCAGATCTCTTGCACTTCAAAACCAAAGGGACATACTTCCCCCCAGCTTACTCTAGCGGCCTGGTGGGAGGGAGACAGGATGCGCTCCCCCTGGCCAGGCTTGCTCTGGGCACAGCCCATGTGAAGAAGATCTCCATATCCCATTGTCCCAGGTTTCACCCCACTCAAACAGGATTGTGGCTTTACTTTGGCAAAACCCAGGGGCCCGTCGAAGCACTGTGTTTTATTTTCTACAAAAAAAAGTGAAATTTCTCCCTATATATGAATAAAAAACATAGCCAGCTTTAAACTGGCAGTTTGTCCCAGTTTCTAGCCACCAAGGTTTTTAAGTGTTCAGAGTAAATTAGAGAACCATCTGTATGGGACGTCAGCTATATTTGATACATTTCTAATACTCGATTGTTGCAGCCATCATGTGCTTTCTCTAGCTATTAATGAAAAGTGAATAAAGAGCACAGAAACAGGAGGAATAGAAATGATGCATCACTGGAGCAGCACCACAAATGCAGTCCCGGGCAGAGAGTGACTAAGACTCCCGTGGATAGTTTGAGCCTATCCTGACTCTATCTTGACAAGAGACATATGAACAAGACGAAGAAGATGAACTGTGAACACGGGGTAGGCATTTGCTGCCGTCAGGGATCGCTAAGTATTTTACATGTACCATTGCTTTTCCTCCTCACAGCAGCCCTCTGAGATACACAGTGTTGCTACCTCATTTTACGGAGGAGGGAACAAAGGCACAGAGAGGTAGAATAACTTACCCAGGTCCCATCGTGATGGAGAAAAGAGTGCAGCCCATCTGGTTGAATTTCACTCCTCCTTCTGACCGCACCTGTCTCTGAGAATCCTACACTCAGCCTGAGCTCAGAAGGAATCTTACCCAGCGCAGACTGAGGCTCAATACTTCACGAAAATTTCAAAGCCTCATGTCATGGCGGCACTTTTGAAGAAATTCAGCAAATTACTTATTAAAATACTTTGGATCTTACCTCATGATATATGCTGAGGCGAAAGAATCTTCCAAAAACTAAATTTACTCAAGAACTGTAGAATTGTATAGAGGAAGCAAAAATTCCATTGATAAAGTAAAGGAATGAACAAAATTGAAAGTGAGGAGGACTGGGGTGGGCTGTGTAAGGTCAAGCTTTAAGAACATGTTTAATACGGGATACTAGGCAAGGGTGAGATTATCAGATGGAAATATATGTATATGACCCTGCTCTGAAAAAAGTTAATCTTTCTTAGTGAAGATCAGGTATGTATGCATCACTATAAGACAAAATAGAAAGTGTTCAGTGCCATGAAAGGGTTAAAAATAATGTACAATGCAGTTCAGAGGACAGGGAGATTATGGCGCCCAAGAAGAAACAGTGTTGAGAGGAGAGAATGGAGGTTTGAAAAGATGGGCAGACCTGGGCCCAAATCCCTTCTCCGCCACGGGCAACTTACTGGCTCTCTAAGTCTCAGGTTCCTCTTTCCAAAATGCCCAGAAACAACACAGGACGTGACAAGGACTGATGTGAGAACACACACCTGAATCATAATCTACATCCAATAAATGTCATTACCCCTGCCTCTTTTGCCTGGAGAATTAGGATTTGTTTAATAAAGAAGTTAACATTTAACATGGACCTGAAAAATTATTATTATTTAACTGAATATGTGGAACTAATGATAATAATATTAGCACTTTTATAGGTCATCCATTATGACAGAACCTCATACTTCATGCAAGAGCTATTCTAAGCAACATCCAAGCAGTATATATGAATGTATATATTACGTAGACTAATTCTGCCTTGAAGTATGAGATGTATACATGTTAACAAATACACCCACACATATTCCTGCATCTACACACACACACACGTACACACTCCTCTGAACAATCCCTGGAGGAATGCACTTTTTATCCCCTTTTGAAAGTTGGGCAAGTATTAGGACAAAAGAGTGAAGTTGTTGCCTGGGTTCTCACATCCAGTAAGTGGTGGAGCCAGGGTTTGAACCTCGGCAGCGTGCTCCAGAGTCCCTCCTCCCGACTCCACACTGAAATGCTGCACAGGGAGAGCACACAGGTACTGGAGCAAAATCACATGCAATATCCGTGGCCAGTGATAATGAATAGTCTAGTTTTGGGTTTTGGGGGTTTACAACGCATGCAGGGACTGTCAGAAATAAGACTCATGAAATAGCATGTGACCAGCTCAGAGGGCCTTGAATGTCAAGGTCAGGTACTCAGAATGCCTGTTTGACTTAGTTCAAACACTCAACAATGAAGTCAGACCAAGTAGAATTATCAAACTGGATGGTTTGAAAATTACTATTTAAATTTGATAACGAAGCAAAGTATGAACAGAGCCTGAGTGTTCTCCAGTGCAGCAAGGTACAAACACCTTTATCCACCCTTAATCCTCTGCATTTGATACGGAGCATGCAGACCTTCCTAGTACTTATTTATGCACAGGCGCTGCTGGAAGGATGATTAATGTCAGCATCGGAAGCCATCATTGCAAACTGTTGGAGAAAGGCTGATCAATTTATAGTTCTAGGGTATCTTTTTTTGGATAAAAGGAGCTTTAATACATAATTCCTTTCATATGTGTTATCTTCATTGAATAGATGAAGAAACCAAGATTCTGAAAAATAAAATGAATGGCCTTTGGCTATACGTGAAATAACGGTAGGAGGTGATTTTCAAGGATACCTCCCTCCAAAGCTCAGCATCTTCATATTGCATCATGCAGCCAAGGATCCCGTAACACTTCTCAAGGGGATCAGGGGTAATAAGTGAAATGACAAATCAAAATGTCACGCATTTCTCATCGACTGTGTGCTACAGCCTGCGCCAGGTGCTAGAGACACAAGATGAGTCAGGGCAGAGGTCCTCAAGATAAGTGCTGTCTAGAGGAGAAGGCCACCATAAATACATAAATTTCAGTCTTTTTGCTGATGTGTTGCAATGACAGAAGAGACAAGAGGGATAAACAAGGAGAGTGTCACCAGCTTAAAACAGATGGGAAGAGCACAGCAGAGAAGATGTTTAAAGAAGGCATTTGCTCGTGTGCCTGAGGGAAACTCTAGCGGTCTGATGTGGCAGAAGTAGGGCATGGTAGGGAGAGAACAAACAGGTGATGGTTTGGAATACAGAGGGTTTTATAGGGCATAATAAGAAATTTGTCCTTGATCTTAAAGGTAGTGAACTCTCTTGTCAAATTGGTTAGATTGAAGTAACAGTGGAGGGAGAAAGATTATCCGGAGGCTAATGCAATAATCCAGGAAGGATGTGATGATGGTGGTGATGGAGCTGGAGGGAGGTGAACCATACACCAGATGTTTACTTAGGTTTTTATTTACTCAGGGCTTGACCTCAGAGCTTGCAGCAAATATCCAGGTATTTTGTCTTAATTTACTAGCTAAATAGCATCAGAAATTAATTCTTTTAGCATGTAAAATGTTTTCTTCCTTCCTTTTTTCTTTGTTCTTTCACGCGTTGTGTCCCTTTTAAAAATGTAAATGCTGGTGCTGACCCAGTGGCATAGTGGTTAAGTTCGCATGCTCCCCATTGGCGGCCCCAGGTTCGCTGATTCTGATCCCGGGTGTAGAAGTGGCACGGCTCAGCAAGCCATGTTGTGCCAGGTGTTCCACATATAAGGTAGAGGAGGATGGACACGGTTGTTAGCTCAGGGCCAGTCTTCCTCGACAAAGAAGGAGGAGGATTGGCAGCGGATGTTAGCTCAGGGCTAATCTTCCAAAACAATAAAACAAAATAAAAATGTAAAAGCTGATTTTTCCCTGGGAAGGGTCCTTGCTTGAGCTACTAACAATTGAACAGAAAAAGGTTGAAAGTCAGCTAAAAGCAGAAATGGAACAAAGAAGCAAGGGAGAAGAGTAAGAGATCATGATAAACTTGGCTTACTATATGGCTTTACCAAAGGCTGCCACTGAGCTTAACTCTTCTGTGCAGAGTGCTGGTTTGAGATCCTAATCTCAGGAAAATGAATGAAAAAAAGACACATGATGTCTGCTTTTGTGTTCCTATTTCCAGTGAGAATCTGCTGTCTCCTCAAAGGTTCCCATTCAGGGAAGTTAAATTATCTGAGGAGAAAATCAACTACATGACAGGTGAATTGGGGCTTATCTGCTGGTATAGACATTGATATTTGGAAGTGTGGAAGTCAGCTGGAAAAACTCCTGAGAGGAAATCATGGTAGTGGCATCCTGGAACTTTTCAGTCATCACTGGGTTCTAACAGGACTAGCACCAGGGTTACCCTGTTCTCTAGCCAATTAAGGTAAAGGACAGTTGGATCGTGACCCACAGTCCGCAGGCAGCTTGTGGGGTTAACAAGTGGATCATCATAGGTACAGAATGCTATCAAGGAAGAAATGCGGATAGCATGTGCCTTCTGCTAACTCCTTTTGCTAGTTCTCTCTCAGACAGCTTCTGATGGCTGCATAGCACAGGATTTCTTAACTATAAACGCTGAAACTTGTCTCTCTGTTTGCCTCTCTGAAGTGCTCTAGCTAGGAATTAAGAGCATTAAAATCAGCTATGGTAGTAGAAGAACCTCAAATATGTAATTGTTTCAATTCCCCCTACAACTAATTGTACTCATTGAGAAAATATCTTAAAACTCCTATATTTGGTTTGTCCACAGAAAGCTGTGAATGTGACGTTCCCTCATTGTGATATTATGTTCCCATTTCTATGGAGCACAATTTCTTTAAGATGCTCCATGAAAATATAACAGGGTTCTATAATAAAAACAAGTTAGGGAAACAAATGCTGCATGTCATTCAACAAATCTTCGTGGGCCTCACCTGTGATTCTAGGAAAAGCCCCCTCTCCTGGAGCTGGCAGTGCCCTGGAGAGAGACAGACAAGTAAATAAACATATATATATATTCAGTTTTTCAGGTGGTGATGAGTTTAGGAAGGAAAATAAAGCAAGATAGGAGGACAGGCTGTGCTGGGGAGGGGAAAAAGGGCTTGGCAAGCTCACCTACTAAATCCATTGCAGTACACACAAAAAAGGCCGATGAGCTTGGCAGTCTTTCTCTTTCCCCTTGAACCAAGGCTTTACCCTGGACTCGCTAGTCAGTCTCTTTCTCACTCGGGCCTAGCCCTTGCTGCAAATGTGTCTCCTTAACTCCAGGTCCTGTAATAAAGGGCCAGGCCCTCCTGTCAACTCTCATGCTCAGTTCCCCATTTCACTGACGAGGAAGTTCACAAAGCTTTCTATTTCTTTTCCAGAAATTGGAGAAGGGCTAAGACATTGTATCTCTTTGCTTTAATGGAGTGTGAAAAGTCTGATTTCGTTAAGTGGGTTTTTCTTTTCCAGTCATGCACCATATGGTCAAGCTGCCATACATGTTGGTGGTATAGCTCTCAGTGCAGAGATGGAAACATAAATATATGACGTTGTCCACAGTCACTTTATTATCCCTTATACTTACCACAGCAGCAGTCACACAAAAATCAGAACCTCAGCACAAACACAGCAAATAGCAATGGAGGAATTTGGTGTCACATGCATTTACTCATTTTTTAAAGGAATATTTGTCTTTATGTGTACAGTATCCTCAAGAGTAATTAATGGATCTTCCAAGTCAGTGGATAGTAAAGCCACATTTCTGTTTAGCTGTGAGTTGAGATACATGAGTTCTATGTTATTAGTTGAGCATATTTTATTTTCTAGTAAAAAGTGACTCAGACACAATAATTGTCACGGGGAAGCCGACAGCCTAATTGTACACATAAGTTCCCTATTGGTCTAGGCAGAGTTGAGCAGCTCACTTCAGAACTTCCTTCGAATCAATGATGATTACTTGTTAAAGCTATAAATGGGCAGAAGCCAATGGTGACCTGAGATTCCTTCAACTTCTACTTTAAAATGGTTTTACCAATGCCCTTTCCTGGTGCTTATAATTCCTAACGTTCAATGAACTCTCTATTTGTGCTTGAGTTATTAACAGAATAATTTTAATGCAAATAGATTACAGAGGAACACAATGGTTCATCAAACTAGGAGAATGGTGGGCAATAGGATATAGAATTAATCACTTTTGAGGGGGGATGTGGGGGTAGAGATCCAGCTGCCATGGCCATGGTGTGCTGCACCCAGAAGAAGCCACCTTTTTCTGCCTGAGGCTGTGTGCTGGTCGCTGAAGATGCCTCCAGTGGGAGAGACATTTAATAGAAGACAAGACCTCCAATCTTTGTAGGTTACTCAGTAACTTCTGCTGGCAAGTCTCACAACACCCCTTCACTGAGAATAAGCAGGAATGTGTGTGAAGCCTGAGGATGGGGTCTCCATAGTGTGTTTGGTGACTTTATACCTGATGAGAGTTTCATTGCAAATAATTTTAACATGAGTAAATTAATAATAAAGTGATTAATCTTAGGACATCACTTAGGATTCCGTTTTCTGAACTGGCCAGACAGCAACCAAGTTTCAGGAAGATGACTGACAGCTAAGGTCAGGACAGGGAGAGTAGGAGCAAAATGACAACCTGGCCACTGACTGCACAAGAGCACATGTGCGATAAAGGTTGTGTCAGGTCTGGGATGGGAATGAGGGCGCACTTACATCCACTGGAGGGCGTTTCTACTGCCAAAGACAAAGGAAGGAACAGATATCTCTTCAGTGATACAGTTACACAACCTGACAAGAGTAAGAGCACAGAGTTCCTGAGTGAAGGGAACAGGACATGAGTACATGATTGCAGCCAGCACAGTTCCACATGAGATCCCCACTCAAGTTGTGGTCAAGATCAAGTGGGAATGATGATTTTTCTCTACTGTTACCTTGAATCCTTGAGTTGTTTCTCTGTTCTAGAGGCTTTAGCCAGGGTGGGGAGTGGCATGGATCAGTCATCCTCTTTGCCAACTATTAGGATCAAATGAGAGAGGTGGGACCATCCTTATACAACAATCAAGTTCTGGGTAGTCTTCTAGCCTAATTAAATAACTGCCCCTGTGAAATCCTAAGTAGATATACCGCATATGTACTAACAGTGATAGAATGGGCTCTGCACCTCGAACAAGGAAGAGTAGAAAAGAAGAGGAATTCAATAACTTACTTCTCCTTCCCCCTCACTAAAATCTATCATTTTGGAATTCCTGTCAGGCACCAATAGTGGCCGGTGCCTAACACCTCCCTCTCTCATTTTCTTTCCTATCAGTGCCCGTCTGACACCATTTCAGTGCGTACTCCTGAACTGCAGTTGGGAACATTGATGCCCGAGTGGGTTTATCAATTTTAGTTGTAACTCTGTGGTTTGCATGTTAATTACTCTCTGCCTTATTTAACGTATCTTATTAAATAGGAAAAAAAATGTATTTCTAATTAGCTCTCGGCTGCTAGTTCTTCCTTAGCTTTAGTTTGTACTCTTTTTTGGGGGGAAAGCACTTTGAATGTCGTTCAGAAAATTTAAGTATGATTGACACATGTCTTGTATGGGGCTTGAGAGTATTAATAAGCTACTGCTTCAGAATATACTCTCACACAAAGATATTTTCACATAAGAATTAGCTGTTGGAATCTCTCTGTCTCTGCAAGAGGATTGTGTGTATTGGTGAGTATCTACTCTGTCCAACGTCCTTTGCATATAGTATTTAATACAAGATTCATAACTGCCCTGGAGATTTTATTTTCACCATTTTCCTGATGAGAAAACCAAGATTCAGAAAAATTATGTTCCTTTGTTCATTCATTCACTCAGTCACTCAGCAACTCACTAACAACAGTGTGAGCAATGTGTGGATGCTGTTTGTAATTCATTGCTTTGAAACAACTATTCAAATTTGGTTTGAATTACTAAATGCCATTTTAACATACCTTTAAGAAATACTGTGTTCCAGGCCCTAGCCTAGACATTTGAGTTTAAAATAAGATGCAATCTATATCCCCAAGGGGATTACAGTGCCAGTGCCTTTCTGGGGATGACAGAGTGAATCAGCAGGGTGGTTAGGACTGGCACTCAAAGCTTATCATTCTCTCCCACTCTGCTCCTTCTCTTAAGACCCACCCTTCGGCAGCGTGGTGTATTTGGCAGAGCATCAGACTTGAAATAGAAGTCTCCCTGAGAATTTCTGATATTCCCTGTCAACGTTACTGAGGCAGAATTTGGTTGTTGCACCTATTATTTCTTGCCCAGACTGCAATTAGGCAAATTAATAACATCTTCCCTGTGGCACCTGGAAGCTTATAATCTGGCTGCCAGTCAAAGTCATCAGTGTGGGTTGGCTCATTATGGTGTATTCGTTGATTCCAAATGAGTTACTCTGGTGGCAGTTAACCCAGACCAGTTCACTTTCCAGTGATAAGGGCCAGCGACGGTCCCATCTTAGGCTCACAGTTTACGCCTACTCCATTAGCTGCCTAATAAAGTGGGAGACGAGCATCAGCACCTTCATTATGACCACAGGTTCTTCCATTCATAAACCAAAATGTTGTTTAATGTCGAGGAACGAGTGTCCAAGGGGAAGGAGCTGAATGCTGACTCCAGCACTCTCCTTTTGCTTACTTGTGTGTCCTCCTACATGCTCAAGGATGAGAAAGCTACCCTGGGAGACCCTTTATATGTGCATCTTCTGTTTTATAAGCACATTGGAAGTTAACTTCTCTGATCCTCATGTTTCTTTAACTACAGGGGGATGAAAGACTAACTTCTGCACTGTGTTCCTACATAAGACAAAATTAATGAACAGCTTTGTCAAGAACCATGTGCATGCTTTTTGAAATAACAATGATAATATTTATCTCATGACAACAGTACAAAGTCTGTGCCCAAGTTCAATATAATACTACTTCAGGTGGGGTGAGGACAAAAACAAACTTCTGCGAAGCAATGTGTATAATATTATTCAGAATTAACCTCTCTGATTCCCAGGGTCTCCTGATGAACACTATAGTGGGGAATACTATGTTAAAGGGCCACACAGTTCTAAGATGTCTTGTAAATTCTAAAAGGTTAAATGTATGTGTGTGGGTGTGTGGGGGTGCCTCCTGTAGTGAGGATGTTGGCTAAAATCCTTCTGATGATAATTGGAGTGCCATGAACTAAAATATGCTGAGGGCCTAGCAAATATCTGATGTGGAGGAGACTCTCAAAAATGGTGGCTATTGTGCCACAGCAATTATTTGTTTTCAGAAACCAGACATTTGAAGGTGATGAGAATGAAATAAAAAGGTTATTGGACTTTAATCAGAGTTTCTATAATCCAGTCCCATTTGATAATTTCTTGATTTATAACTTATGACCCCACTTAAATGCCGCAAAATTTAGTCTTCTTGTCTTTAGAATGTTTACAGATTTCCTACCATTTGATATTATGATCAAACGAACTGATGAGCATTCTTTGCGGTCACTTTTTGCCTCCCATTACCAGGAAAATTATCAATCCGATTTCTATCATCAGAGCTTAGGTCTGCCTCTTCTAGAACTTCACATGCATAGAATCATAGTCTGTACTTTCTATGGCTGCCTCTTTCACTCAACATAATGTTTGTTGCAAGTATCAGTAGTTTCTTACTTTTTATTGCTGAATAGTATTCCAATCTATTAATATTCTGAGTTCAAGCTTTTTCTATCTTCTGAGGGTGGAAGCTTAATTTTTAATTTTATATCTTTCTTCTTATGTAAAAAAAGCATTTAAAGACATATATTTTCTTCTAAGGACTGTTTTGGCTGTGTTCCACAAATCCTGATATAGCATTTTTGTCATCATTCAACTCAAACTGTTTTCTAATTTCCATTCTGATTTCTTCTTTGACCTATGTGTTATTTAGAAGTGGGTTGATTAACTGCCAAATATTTGGGGGTTTTCTAAATAATTTATTAGTATCAATTCCTAATTCAATTTAATTGTGGCTAGAAAACAGACTGAATGGTTTCATTGAGACTTAACTTCGTCATGTAGGATATGATCTCTCTTAGTGAATGTTCCAGGAGCTCTTGAAAACAATGTATAGTCTGCAGTTGTCCAGTGATGTGTTATATGAACATTAATTAGGCCAATTTCACTGAGTATGTTCATTGAATCTTCTATATTCTTACTTTCTTTTTTCCCACTTATTCAATCAATTACAGAGGGAAGATATTAAGAAGCAACTAGGAATGAGGATTTATTTCTTTTTCCCTTTTGGCTTCTGTCACATTTTGCTTCTTGTATTTTGAATCTCCGTTGTAGGTGCATACACATAGGGTTGTTTTTTTTTTTTGTCTTCATGATGAATTGACACTTTACAATTTTTAAAAGTCTTTTGCATCTTGTAATACAGCCTACTTTTTCTGACATTAATAGAGGAACTCCAGGTTTGCGATGCCCTCAATGTGCATGGAATATCTTCCCCATCCTTTTGCTTTCAATCTGCCAACACTTTTAGTACTAAAAAACAGTGTTGTACAAAAAACACATAGATGATCCTTGCTTTTTTTAATCCAGTCTGACAATTTCTGCCTTTTAATTGTAATTTTCTCTTAATTTTCTTTTAATGTAATTATCAGTTAGGTAAGTTTAAGTCTACTGTTTTGAAATTTCTTTATTTTTCTTTTCTGTTATTCATTCCTTTGTTTCTCATTTCTTGTCTTATTTCGGGTTAAGCCAGGATTGTTGTTGTTGTTGTTACTGGTTTTTAGTATTCCTCTTTTCTTTTTGTTGGCATTGTGACTATACCACTTTGGTTTATTTTTATGCATCCTTAACTTATTGCAGTTTTCCTCGAATTGATGTTACTTTATATATAACATCAGGGCCTCACAGTGATATAATTTTATTTATCCTGTATTCTATCCTTTGTGGTTTTATTGACACGTTTACTTCTACATGTGTTGAAAACATCACAATACACAATTAGTTTTTCTTTAAACTGTGAATTGACTCTTTAAATATTTAAGAGAAGGAAGAAAAATCTTTTATATTTACCATTTTGAGTGTTCTTTGTTTCTTCCTGTACACAGAAAATTCTATCTGTCATCAATTTCTTCAGATTGTTCAACTTATTTAGCAATTCTTAGCAGTGGGGGTCTGTAGGTACTAAATTATCACAGTTTTAGTTTAAATGAAATGGTGTTTATTTTTCCATCATATTTTAAAGCTACTTTTGCTCTATATAGAATGCTAGGTTGACAATTTCCTACTTTCAGCATTTGTTTTGGTCTCTGTTGTTTCTCATGACAAGTCAGCTGTCATTCTTACTGTTATTTAATTGTTATCTTCAGCAGTTGAGCTGGCTTTGGATGGTGGCAGCTTTAAATCATCTAACAGGGCCTTGGAATCCAAGTACTAGGAGAGTTAGGAGAGCTTTCCCTCTTTTAATCCCAGCCTACAACGTCCTGCATGGCTATGTGACGATTGTCTTGGTCAAGTTGGTGAGAGTTTGCTGCAGCTTCCTTTAGACTCAATCTGCCTATAGCTTTAAATGTTTCCAAGGTACTTTTAGTCCATGGTTCTACCAGCTCCAGGAGGGCCCTAGGACCATGCACTGCACACCTTGAGATTTCAAAACTTTCAGACCTTGGGTGTACTCAAACATGAGCCTATAAAACTATGAACCTACAAATGATCGGATTCTAGGATAATAGGACTTTGGGACTGTGAGACTTTAAGATCACAAAACTGCAAGATGGTGAGATTCAGAAGACTTAGTGCTTGCCCAATATCACATAATCATGCCAGGATGCTGCCACCTTTGATGAGAATCCAGGATTCCCTCATCAGAGCACAGAATACATGAGATAAGAGATTCTATAAAGGATCCCAAGATCACAAAGTAAATCTTTAATCTGGAATTATACAACCAGGATTTCAGTATTTCAGTATACAACCAGGATTTCTCCCTGAGTGTGAGTAAGGTCCTCTTAAAAGTTCAGTTAGATAAATGATGCTACAGACCCATGGACTTTACATGCCTTGAGAGGTGAGTGGTAGGACATATGATTAAGAGGAATCCAGATTAGTGAATGGTTATAGAAAAACATAAAATGCCTTCACTCCATCCAAAACAATGAGAAAGCATCAGAATGTCGCCCACCTGCACACACACACACACACACACACACACACACACACATTTATCAAAGAAGTATGGACACGTAAATTTTTTTTTTTTTTTTTTAATGCTCCCTGTGCTCTTTTTTTTTTTTTTTTTTTTTCAAGATTTTATTTTTTCCTTTTTCTCCCCAAAGCCCCCCGGTACATAGTTGTGTATTCTTCGTTGTGGGTTCCTCTAGTTGTGGCATGTGGGACGCTGCCTCAGCGTGGTCTGACGAGCAGTGCCATGTCCGCGCCCAGGATTCGAACCGACGAAACACTGGGCCGCCTGCAGCAGAGCGCGCGAACTTAACCACTCGGCCACGGGGCCAGCCCCTGGACACGTAAATTTTAAAAAGAACTGAACTCTACAGACGAGAGTCCTTTCTAAGTAAGCAAGGGATTGAGGAGGTTTTATACCTGTGTCTGTTGCTAAAGTTGGGAACAGGACATGTGGAATAACAAGCCTGCCAAATAAAATTCTTTTATGGATGAAGAGAAAATAGCCAAACCTTTGACAAATCTGTAGACTAGAATGTTTGATTTGAATCTTGAGGAATTCCTCTCCGCCAAATCATTCTCTTACTCAAGAGTTTTGCAGCAAGCATAGCTGCAAAGTTGGAAATGAGCTTCTTCCTTCTTCATAAGCCACTTCATGATATATAATAGTACATCAACTGCCTACTGTCAGAGTTATTAGCCAGTGGGTGTTTTGGGTGCAGCAGAAATGTCAGATTGTTCAAGATACCTTCGATTCACAGGTATTGTAAGGATAAAATCAAGATTGAGGTTTGGATCTTTGAAAATCGTCTCTATTAAATAGATAAAATCCTTTACTTGGTGTTTCTTTTGGCCATTTGTGAAACCAATGAATCTTCTTTTTATTGGTTGACATTGATAGTACATTAGCAAGCATGCTTTATCTATGAATACTTGAGTCAGCAAATTATCATGCTAGCTGACATCCTATCATAAAGATTAGGTACAATTGGCATGATGACAAAGTTCTGGGGTTTGAGTAGTGGTGACGGTTGCATGACAATGTGAATGTACTTAATGCCATTGAACTATACACTATAAATTGGTAAAAATGGTAAACTTTATGTTATGCATATTTTACCCCAATGGAAAAAAAAAGAGATTAGGTATGAGATTTGGGATCTGCCGAATAATTTCTACTCCAGAAATCATTCATCTAAATGAAGGCTAAGATGCATAGTTTCAGTGTGCCAAATAGCTCCTGTGCTGTGTCTTCCTTTGCTTAAACTTTGTAAGGAAGTGTGAAAATGAATTACATAAAAGTTGGGGCTTCTTGTGCTCCTTTCTGTAACAATTAACAATGGAATAGTTGGAGAGTGTGGGGCTATAGAAAAACCATAGGCTTTGGAATAGAACAACCTTGGAACTGAATCTCAGATCAATTTCTACACAATGAGATGATTTGAAGATTTTTTCCTCCCGCTTCTTGTCTGTAGGCTTCAGTTTTTTATCTGTAAAATGGTAATAATGATAATAGAAAGTGCTTAGTGTAGTGACTGGCTTGATTAACAGTAATGATTACTTCAGTAAAAGTCTTTCCTTCTAAGAGGAGATTGCCAGTTACCTCCCATACCACAGTTACTATGAACATTCGTAATGTTGGGACCTCACTGTATTATTTACTTCATGAAGCTTTCAGGTGTCATGTCTTATGACCTCCTAAGATTGACTTATTCACAAAATTGGTGGGGGTTCTTAAAGAATAATGTACAGTATTCCTGAAAAAATATGACACATAGTGAAGAATTTTCATCAGAGTCGGATTTCATTTGAAATATCTGAGAAATTGAGGATTTTACCTGAAAGACTTTGTGGAGTAACATATGTGAATGTCCATTGGCATTCTTTGAGCTCTGGCACATGAGGGAGATGACGTGGTATAGACCTCACTGGGCCTCCTTTTCTCTCTGCAGACCTTCGCAGGAAACATGAATGCAGACAGCGTGATGCACCACAAGTTACTGCACTCAGTGAGAGCCCGGTTTGTTCGCTTTGTGCCTCTGGAGTGGAATCCAAGTGGAAAGATTGGCATGAGGGTTGAGGTCTATGGATGCTCCTATAGTAAGTACCCACACAGATCATGAACGCTGGTGTGCAATTGTGAGCAGCACTGTCCGCACGCTATCAGTTGATCTACATTGAGATTGGCAATCTCAATTAT
Organism: Equus asinus; assembly: GCF_041296235.1. NCBI lineage: Eukaryota > Metazoa > Chordata > Mammalia > Perissodactyla > Equidae > Equus > Equus asinus. The sequence continues at coordinate 65,047,831 of NC_091793.1, read as the reverse complement.
TCTAAAGTCATTTCTAGACTTCAATAACTTATGTGTACTTGAAAATGTCAAATTCAACTCAGAGGTAGAAAACTTATTTAGAGATTAAAGAGCTTGGAGGTGATAAGATGACAAGGACTCAACAAAAATAGTTCAAAATTAAGAGTTCTTTGAGTTTGAGCTACCATTTGTCCTAGTAAAAAAATAATTTAAGTTCAATTCTTTCCCAGAAGTGAGGTGAGGTATTATAATGTTCTCCCCGGCCTTGGAACTGTGAATAGAAAATGTTCTCCCTCTTCACTTGTTCTAGAAGAAGAGAAGGAGCATTTCCTTCCCATGCAAACCATGGAATGCTTCTCTTCTGGAATTATGCTAGCCATCCATTCATTTGTGAGTTGTTTGAACGAAATTTAAAAGCTCCTTGTTGCATACAAGGAAGGGTGTAGACATGGTAGAACTGGTTATCACTCTGGAATATGGTCAGAATTATGCAGGAAAGGTTCCCATCCCTATAATTCTCCCCTGCAGGCTTTATATTTAAATATAAAATTTCATCATAATAAATTATTTTTCTGCCTTAGCAGTGACATCTCCTATTCATATGCTAAAACCTAATGATCCCTAATGAATGAACACATTTGATCACTACCACTTTAATATAAATGGGGTCAATAGATGCCTGCTTTTGGTTACAGGAGTGCCTGGTGGGTTACATGCCTGTACTGTTTTCCATAGTGCGCTCAAGTGAATGCCTGCATCAAAATCACCTGGAGTGCTCCTTAAAAATGCATTTCCCTAGCCCTGCCCCATATGTACTGGATTATGATTTCTGGGGATAGAAAACTGAAACCTGAGTGTTAACATGCCTCCCAGGGAAACTATGGACATAGAGTGTCTACTAAAAATAAAGTGTTGCACAGAGGGGATTTACCTGTGAAATCACTGTCTTTCTCTTGAACAAGCACCTTCAGAAAGAAAGTGCATTGGAACAAATGCATCATCAAACCATTAGGCCAACGAGACCCTGCCCTCCACTCTGGCCGCTGTATCACAAAGTACAGAACATCTGTGAGGGTATATGCTTCCAGCCCAGGATTTCTGGGGCGTCCAGATTCTCTGGTTGCCTCTTCCCTTGATAACAGTTGTCACTACTAGGAGGTTTATTTTTAAGTACAACATGAAGCTTTAATGCTGAAATAAAACGTTTATATTATTACTTAAGCCATCTATTTTGGTATAATAATCCTCTTAAACTTTAACACATCTTCATACTTTTGTTTTCTCTCAATCCTGTCAGTTATCCTTGTTTTTCATGCTCATTGTTCTGTATGCTTGCACAGAAAGACTCACAGCATCAAGTTAAATAAGAGACTGTAGGGTTGAAAAAGACCTTTGAGCAACATGTTTAGCTTTTTCTGGTGATGGATCCCTTTGAGAATCTGATGGTAGCAAGGGACACTCTCTTAAGAAAAGTGCTGAGAGTAACATGCAAATTTTTGTACAATATTAGGAGGTTCACGGATCTGCCAAAGCCAATTCTAGGCCAGGCTAAGAGCTCGTGACATTGAGGTAGCCCAGTCCTATATGCAGTCTTCTTCAGGAAGGCTCCACACCTGGTGAGCGCATCCTCAAAGGGCAAAATAACCCTCAGGTACATAGTGTGAGTGAGGGGAAGTTAACCACCTTGGGGAGCTGTTGGACACAGAACAGCCTTCTCTGAAATGCTCCTCGGCTGGCACTCTCTCATCTTCAGTCACTAGTCCTGGTGCTTTGGTGCTTTTTCCCTTTGGATAAAAAGAACATGTCTCTCAGTTTCCATCTAAAATCAACACCTCAGCATGTTGTCTGGATCCAAAACTCTCTTTCAACATCATCTTATCCCCATTTTTCTGAGTCATGCCTATAAACATAAATTTTGCTGTATAAGCTATTAAATAAAGCAACAACAACAACAGCACTATAGCAACTACCTCTCCTTCTCCTCTGCGCTCCTCTTCCTAGGTTAGCTTCTCTCCAAAGCTTGTCTTTAGTTACTGACTCTAACTGCTCACCTCCCTGACAGGCGGTGATCAGTTTAATGTGTCATCCTGGCTAGGCTGTAGTCCCCAGTTATTCAACCAAGCTCTCCTCTAGGTGTTGCTGTGATGTGGTTAACATCTACAATCATTTGACTTTAAGTGAAGGAGATTATCCTTGATAATCTGGGTTGGCCTCATTCAGTCAGTTGAAAGGATTAAGAGCAGAACTGAGGTATCCCTGAGGAAGAAGAAATTCTACCTGCGCACTACAGCCTCGGATCTTGACAGAGTTTCCAGCTTGCTCCTGCTGACAGTCTGCCTTACGGATTTCAGACTTGCCTGGCCAGCCCCTACAATCCCATAAGCCAGTTCCTTGCAGTAAATCTCTCTCTTTATGTATATAGGACCTGCTGGTTCTATTTCTCCCAGGGGAGCCCTGAGTAATGCAGAATGCTCTATAGAAACTACTTCCGTCAACACCACTAGTGACCTCCATGTGGCTAAATCCAATGGTCGCTTCACTTTTCACTTCACTCAGCCTCTCAGTAGTATTTGGTTCAATTAGCTATTTCCACTTTTTAAAAACCTGGCTTTCCCTTCTCTCTCACTTGTTACCTCTCCTCATTCTCAGGGCTTGGTCTCAGGATTTTTTTGTCTTTCCATCTATACCCTTTGCCTAGCTGAATTTACAGAATTCCATAAATTTAAATATCATCTATATGCTGATCATCTCCATATCTGTATCTCCTGGCCTGACTTCTAGAATTAGGTATACAATATACTTGATATCTCCACTTGAAACTATAATAAATATCTAAAGTTGAGTATCGCAACAGAACTCTTGAATACCATTCACTCAGCAAGCTACTCATTCACATCTCCCTCATCTCAGTAGATGGCACCACTGTTCATCCACTTGCTAGAGCAAAATCCTAAGAAGCAGCTTTGATTCCTCCTTCCCAGAACCTCTACTCGTATGCAACCTATCTATCATTCACAGTGGCTCCACCAGAAATGAGGACAACCGTCCTAAACTGTGATTAATGGAGAAGCCTGCTGGGAGACAGAACCAGTATCTTTCCTATCAGTGGCAACTTTTCCATCATTAAGTTAGCAATTGCCATTAGAAATGCTGCCATCAACATCATAAACATCTCCTTCCCCTACTGTCATTTAGTACGTACAATAGGATGTGACACGTATTCCAAACCTCACAACAATCTTTCAGGATAGGAGTTATTGTTCTTATGTACTGTGGAAAAGGAAATTGAAATTTATAAAGGTGAAGTAACTTTTTGAAAAAGTAAGTAGTTTGCATCCTTAGCCAAATATTCCTTCTGAGCTCTAAAAATATATATTCATTTGCCTGATTGATATTTCAATTTGGTTAAGTCATAAATAGTTCAAATTTAACATATCCCAAAGGGGACTCTTAATTAACTTGTACTCTCCAACCACACTCAGTATCTTCTTTTCACGGTCTTTCTCATCTCAATAAATACTGCCAGTTGCCCAAAGCAGACCTTAGAATCTTTCTTGAAGTCTTTCCTCTCCCTTGCTTCCCACAGTAAATCCATCAGCAAGTTCTACCAGCATTACCTCCAAAAATCATCACAAATGCATCCATTTCTTTTCTTCTCACAGTCACCAGCCTAGTTCAGTTACATCTTCTATCATCTGAATTTTTAACTCAGCAACCCACTTCCACTCTTCTTTTCTTTCAGTTCGTTATCTCTGCTACAGTCAGTGGGATAATCATAAAATACAGAGTTGTGCCACTTTTTGCTGAAAACCTTTTAATGGCTTCTGTCTACACTTAGGAACAAAAGCAAAGTCCTGTGCATAAAGAACAGGCCTTGTAGGATCTGGCGTTTGCCTACTTCACCAGCCTTACCATCCAGCAAGATCTCCTCCTTATCTGGGCTCAAGCCCTTCTGGCTTCTGTTCTGCCATCTATTGCACCATGATCTCTCCTATCTCAGGACCCTTGTTTTTGCTTATCCCTCTGTCTGGAATGCTCCCCACTCCCTCTGCCCTCTATGGCTCAATTCTTCTTCTTCTTTTTTTTTTTTTATTTTTTTAAAGATTGACACCTGAGCTAACATCTGTTGCCAAACTTTTTTTTTCCCTTCTTCTTCTTCTCTCCAAAGCTCCCCAGTACATGGTTGTATATTCTAGTTGTAGGTCCTTCTGGTTGTGCTATGTGGGATGCCGCCTCAGTGTGGCCTGATGAGTGGTGCCATATCCGTGCCCAGGATCCCAACCAGCAAAACCCTGGGCCGCTGATGCGGAGTGGGTAAACTTAACCACTTGACCATGTGGATAGCCCCTCTTTGTCTCAATTCTTGATCAGTCTCAGCTTTATTATCTTTTTCTCAGAGAGGTGCCAATTGAGTCCCAATTTAAATAAGGTTACTCTTATTTTTTTGTCTTAAAGCGTACCATTCTTTTCTTTCAAAGCATTGATCACTGTCTTCATCTGTTTGGGCTGTTATAATAGAATACCACAGACCGAGTGTCTTATAAACAACAGAAATTTATTTCTCACAGTTTTGGAGGCTGGAAAATTCAAGATCAAGGTATAGCGAATGTCTGGTGTTTGGTGTCTGGTGAGAGCTCACTTCCTGTTTCCTAGATGGTCACTTCTCACTGTGTCCTCATCTGGCAGAGGGGCAAGGGAGCTCTCTGGGGTGTCTTTTATGAGGACACTTTCATGAGGGCTCCACCCTCATGATCTAATTACCTCCCAAAGAGCTCACTTCCAAATACCAACACTTTGGGGATTATGTTTCAACATATGAATTTGGGAACATAGAAATTGAGAGATATATATAGAGAGAGAGACAGACAGAGACAGAGAGAGATAGAGACAAAGAGAAATATATATATATATATATGATAGATAGAGATTATATAGATAGTTTAATAGCTATTTACTTGTGTATTACATTGTGAATTACCTCTCACCTACCAGTTTATGAGCTCCATAAGGTCAAGGATCCTACCCACTTAGCTACCCAGTTCTCAGTGCAGAACGAGGTCCATTTCAATTATAGCCGTTAAACTTGTTGACTGAACAACTTCCTCAACGTGGCACAACCAGTAGGCTTCTGAGGCAGGATTTGAAGGCACTTCTTTATTGTTCTATATTTTAGGTCTTTCCACTATTGTGCCTCAAAGCGTATAGTCATATGACACGGGGAAATTTTCTTAGAGGGGAAACATCATAATCTTCTAGTACCCATATTATTGTTTTATTCAGAAGACCAATGTGAGCAGCCTACAATTGCTGAGCCTATGTAACTAAGATGTCCAGGGATAAAGTCAAGCTATTGCTCAGTCCAACAGCTGCTGGGCTAACATACCTCTATTTCTTTATTCTTTATCTGCATTCTCAAACCTACCACTGCAAAGAGTCACCTAAGGATGTACTTCTAAAGGCAACATACAGTAATGTTAAATACATGGGCTCTACACTCAAACTACCAGAGATGCAAACCTAGCCGTATCACCTACTGGTTGTGTCATCTTGGACAGTCTTGGGTCATCTGTGGACACAGTTTCCTTTCCTACGAAAAGAGAGGTAATAACAGTACTCCTTGTGCCATATGCAAATTGCTTGAAATAATGCTTGGCATATGATAAGCATTAAAAATGTGTTAGCTGTGATCGTCATTACCTTCATCTGGTATTTAAGCTGGTCACCAAACTTCTCTCCATTTTTCTGTGTCCTCCTTATTTAGGACCACATCTCACCTGTACGTCAAAGGAATGAGGCCAACTTTTTTACACACCAGGTCTCGAGGGTTCTAACACCTTCATCAGGACATCGGGAGACTTTGGGTCGTGTCAACTTCTGTCTGGAGCTTCTATTTGAATTTCTTTAAATATAGGAAGCTAATTAATTTTAAAAAGCATTATAAAGTCTGATAAGGTATAATGATCTGTCAGGCTTCCCAATCTCATTAAAAATTGCAATCATCATTATATACCTCAAGTTGCCTCCTGTCAACATACAGAAAAGATTTTGCTCCTATTTGGCTAATTGTTGCAAGTGGTGTCATTGAAAATCCATCAGCCTCAGAGCTGAAGTCATATTCTCTTTCCCCAAATAAATCTCTCTGTCATTCTTGCTTCAGCTGTCCTCTTTGTTGTTGTTCCATCATCTGGGGCCATTTATCATACATTGTAGAATCCACAACACTGTAAATTTCATCTTTGGCATGTTGGGGCCCATATGTTCTATCACAGGGAACCTCACAAGGCTGAGTTTATAGATGTGCAATCCCTGGAGAAGTAAAGGGACAGCAGTCAGACCTGGGGACTTGGAGACCTCAGTGTGAGCTTTGAATCCAGCTTTGGAAATCATAGCATTTCATTGCTGGAAAAATCTCTAAGATCATTGGTTGCAATTCCTTTATTCTATAGATAAGGAAATTGAGGGGCACAAATGTTTTAAAATTGAATTGGTCAAAGAATGGAATCTTCCTACTCTTCTTTCTCTTAGTTCATATAGGAATAACTGTAAAGTCTTTTCTATGAAGAGGCAAATATACATATATATGAGCAATAAAAGCACATTAAGAAACACTGTGATTAAGTCAATTTTTCTGATCTATCCTAAAAAACTCTTCTGATTACAGATTTTAAAATTCCTTCAACACACAGTAAGCATTACTCAGGACCCCTCTCTGCTAGGCTTTGGAGCACTAGAAATAAATAAGACAATCTTGCCCTTTAAGAACTCAAGGATTCTTAGTGGCTACCAAGAGGAGAAAAAGAAATGCTCCTAAATGTGGAGGTCAAGGAAACCAAGTCTTTTGTGAGGCCAGCAAAGGTGGGGAAAAGCCAGGGTTAACAATTGTTCCTGATGAATTAACATCCTACTGCCCAGTGTATGATTGGACTGACTGTATTGCTCTGATTCTCATGACCCGTGTGCTAATGGTGGTGATTTTAAAGGGAACCTTAAAAAGGAAAATGACCTAATGTGAGTTCAATCACTTTATGCAGCAGTGGGTGTCCACACAAATGTCAAGACCTTGCCTCCCATAGTTTGTTTTACATTTACTCCCTGTTGAAACGGTCACTGGGGTGACTTACTGTTACTCCTCCACTGGCCTCTTAGCACTAAATTCCACAGTTTGTGCCCAGGCAGAATTATTAAAAAAGAGTGTTCAATTTCCCTCCAAAATAAAACAGTGGTAAATCTATTTTTTCAGAAAAAATGTCAACTAGTTTTAGGAGGGAAAAATAGCAGCTCTCTTCTTCAGTTTTTACACTACTATTTAAATGTCTCTTATCATGCAAACACGCTTTCAGGGAGCATTCACGTGTTGTGGCTAAAGATCATTGATGATGGTCTGAAGCAAGGGACCAGTTCATAATCGTATTATGGTCTTTTCACAAGGGTCAGCTGCTAAGTATCAGCCTTTGCCTTGATTAATCCTCCTGCGAACTTGTGAATGAGGTTTGTGAAATGTTAACCCCCTAATGAAACTTTCTTCCAATCTGTTTGCCCCTTAGTGGGGTGACCAGCCATTTCTCACTTACTGCCTACTCTGCATCTTTTACTTGGGGTGACTATATGTCCAGCTTGTCTGTAGAGTCCTAGTATATGCTTGTTATCCCAGTTCAGGTATCTACAGGTCCAGTTTTCACTCTCACAAGTCTCTGTTTGGGTAATAAGTTGTAAGTTGTAAGTAATAAGTTGGGTAATAAGGGACTATAACCATGCTTTCTTTTATCACAGCCTACACCACCAAAGTGATTGATCTGCCAGGTTTTAATGGTATTGTGTCTGAGTCCCTGAATAGAACAGCCTGTGTCTCAATCATCTTTGCATCTCATAGCTCAGCATAGTGACCAAAAAGAAAACAGAATATGCCCAATATCTGTCCAAGAATGACAAATAAACAAATGAAAGGATCTCGACTAATTTGAAAGTTCCCTAAATGGAAGGCATTATTTTGGTATAATCTTTGTAGTTATCAAACAGTTTTAACTGCACTCAGAGATGTCTGCAAGTCTAAGAAATCCAAAACATACCAGGCATTATAAGAAGGCAAGTCTGACTGAGCTAAAAAGTCTGTCTGCTAAAGTTAGGATTGGAATTCAGCGTTTTGATTTCTTTTTTGTACTATGACTGTTTTTTATGCTGTTTTCCTGAGACCTACCCTATTTTTCACCTGCTATCATATGCAGAAATGTCAGAAATTCTGGAAGAAAAGCTATTCTTAGGAGATGTCACAGTTAGCTTTGGAAACTTACATTGTTTTCGTAGTTCATCTGAGGTTATCATGAGTTTATTCTCATAAGGCCTGGAAAAGTCACAGAATTGGTGGAGGATATGTGCAAATTTGAGCTGACTGTGGAAACCTTTTTTGGTTTGTGGATTGCTAGCCAAAGCCCTTGAGTCTTCAGTACAAGTGGATGGTCTGAATAATAACCATTTTTCTTATATAATGTATCATGAGATAAACTTCAAACTGTAATTGTATTGAAAATCATGTTTACTGTGAGCAGCCGAAGAGTCTGAGTGGAACTAATTGTTTCAGGGTGAATCGATAGTTTCTCCTGTCAACTTTGAGCTTCAGCTTCCCAGCCTGTGAGAGAACAGACTCTGTGTCAGCAGCCCACACAAGAGCCCTCCTCAGCCCGCTTGGGGATTCGAGCTTGAAATCTTTTATTCAGTGGAGCTCTTTTTTTAGCTGGTTTGTTGACAAGCTACCAACATCCATCAAATATGCCAGAATATGCCTCCAGAACTCTGTCTTTCTCAGAAAACAAGCTGTGACAGCTGGGTCAGCAATTATGGGCCCAGTGGGAAGTCGGCCGGCACTGGCACTGGCATTCTCAGCACCACTGGCATGCAGGGAAGTGCATGCTGGCTTTATCTTGACCTACAAGGACAGTTTTGTGACCTGTAGGACCTGCTCTTATCCTGGAGACTCCTTGGGTCCTCAAAGTGGCTTATTCTTCATATTCTAGAGAAATCTACCAAAGTATGACCATCTTAACAAACGGTCAAACTGACATTGAATTGAGTCAATTTGAATTGAATTGAGCTCACAATAATGAGATCTTAAAAACTGAGTTTAACGGGGCTGGCCTGGTGGCGTAGTGGTTAAGTTCACGTGGTCTGCTTCAGTGGCCCGGAGTTCACAAGTTCGGATCCCAGGCGTCGACCTAGCACCACTCTTGAGCCATACCATGGCAGCATCCCACATAAAATGGAGGAAGATTAGCACAGATGTTAGCTTACTCAAGAAGAGGAAAAAGAGGAAGATTGGCAACAGATGTTAGCTCAGGGCCAATCTTCCTCACACAAAAAAACCCAAAAAATAAAAAACAGTTTAAGAAAGAGGGAGAAATTGTCCACTCCAGGAAGTAAATATCTAACAGCTGTTTCTGATCAGGATTGTTGATGACAGGAGGAACTCTAATGAGTGGTCACCATGTATTAAAGGAAGGAAAAACGAAAAAATAACCAAGCACTAAAAGGAGCACATTAGAATTTTGCCACCTTTGTAAGAGACAGCGACACCAGGTGATTCCACTGAGAAGGGGTGGAATGAGGAGCCAGGATTGGAATTCAGGCTGACCAAGTAAATAATACAGATGAATTATCTAAAAACCAGAGAGTTCATCCTAAAAACCAGAACTGACTATGCACTTTCCCTACTTTAAAAATTGTAACAATTATTTCTCCACTGACTTCTGAGTCACATTGACATCCATATTATTTTATTTTTAATAGGACCCTCCATCACAAAATCCCTGTGTCTGTCCCCAACCTTATGATTCCCCACTGCTCGACATCCTATGCTTTGGCAAGAGTTTCTCAAACCTCACCATGCATTAGAATCATCTAGAGGAGTCGATAATGCACAGAGTTCTGGGTCCCAAGCCAGAGTTTCTGATTCCAAAGGTCTGCTGTGAGGTCTGAAAATCGCTATATCTAACAAGCTCCCTGGGGATACCGAGACTGTTGGTTCAGAGAGCAGGCTGGAGGGCTGCTGCCCCAGCAAGTCTGAAATCCACCATGTCACCTCCATGCCTCGCACAGGCAGCTCCTTCCTGTCCTGGCAATGCCTTCTCCCCATGCCTCACCTGCCTGACTTCCACTCACCGTTTAGCACTCAGGAATAGCATTGTGTTCTCCTGGAGAGGGGTAAGCACCCCTCCTTTGGGATCCCTGGCACACAGTGCTCATCTCCTTGCCTTGGATGTGTAATGGTGTGGTTGCTGACTTCAGTTTAGCCCTTGAGAGCAGGGACCTCTGTGGAGTTTATCGCTGTCAACCTTCACTGAACACAGGCCCTGCCTTGTTGAGGGGACTCAGTAAAGGTTTGAATGCAATGCCTGAGTGAAGTGAGACCACGAAAATTGACTAGAGTGGGGGGTTCGAGCTTAGGGGAGACAGTGAGGAGGAGAGGGCACTGCATGTCTACCCTAGAAAGGCCTCTCAGATGCTTGTGTGGCTTTCTGGGCCTTCACTGGAAGAGCCACTGCTTTGAGTCAACTTGGACTGTGAGAGAAGGAGCAGGAGCAGAAGAGCAGGACCACAGGGAAATTCACATCAACTTTTAAGGAAAATAAAACTTCTTATTTAATGTTATCTTCCCTTTAAATTGTCATCTCCTTTCTTATACACACACGCACACACATGCATACTACCCAGTGCATGTCTGATTCTCACTGTACAGAGCCATGTCCAGTCTCGCTGTACATGAGACACAAATTTCACGTAATCCTCATACCAACCGCCTATTTTTTAATGAGGAAATACTTATGGCTTCACTGTCAAACAACTCATTACCACATGTATGCCTCTGGGCAAGGTACATAATCTTTCTGAACTTTAGTTTCCCTATCTTACAATGGGGAAAAATATGGACCTTGCAGGGCTGTTAAGAACATTAAATTAGGCAATATGTGTTAATTAGTTCCTTTTTCCCTAGAGAATGGATGATTTCATCCAGAGTAGGAAGTCTCTATGAGTGGCTTAGAGAGACTGCAATAGAGAACACAGAAGGAATACTTAGTTTTGTCAGTTGCTTTCTCCGTGCTCTTAAAACTACAATCTGAGGTGATCACATACTTCCCCATCTGCCAAGAGGAGCCTAGCTCTACCCTTTATGCACCTCCCCACACCCTTTCTTTTCCTTCGTTTTTTCCCCTTTTTTGGGTCTTGTTAAAGAGACTCTTCTTTCAAGATGCTTGTAAATCATGAATGAAAATGTTGTTATCCTTAACCAGACCCCTTGCCATGAATTAAGTACCAAAAGAGAGGAGCAAGACAAAGTGGTTACAAATAATATCTTATGAGAAAAACCCAGCAAATAATAGAATTGTTTAACTCAACAGCAACTCTATAAAAATGTGGGCCTTCATTGTTATTTTAAATTTGCTTTATCCAGTTGAAGTTGGGAATGCTGAGAACTTCTCACAGCTCCCATGCCTAGGGGAAATATTAAGTATTCAGTTGGTGAAAACTTTAATCCTTCTTCAAAACTTAATTTTTCTACCTTCTGTTTCTGCATCTGTGAAATGGCTGGTGTATGACTTAATATTGCGAAGGTGTGGGGTGTTCGTTTGAGTTCTCTTAGATTGGCAAAGTTTTTCTCATTAGCTGTCAGTGGTGTTAGGAGGACAGCTTGCTCTCTCTGCCAGGCTAAGTCCATGCTCTCTAAAGGAGGCCTCTCATGTCTGCACTGAGGAGCATACGTGAGTATGAATCACTGTCCACAAATCATATGTGTCATGTCCACTCACTCAGCACTAAATCCCCTAAGGACCCAGTTCCTGACCCAGAGTCTGGTGCAGTGGCAGAGGGGAAGCAGTTGAAGAGAGCACGAAGACACTATGTACACACTGTGTGTACACATGAGGAATTTCAACTAGAGTTTGAGAAGCTGAAACATGGCAGAACAGGAAACTTGGGGCCAATTTGACATCCTCTGAGCAGTAATCCATCAAATCAAAAAGTGAAATAGTATCATTTTAGGTGAGAAGGTGCCATGTCAGCCACAAGATTGGACTTATTAGGATCTCAAGGCCCTTGGGTTATCCCAATCACTATGAATACTCCTAATACCTATTATTGACAACACAAATAATGTGCCAGACATGATATTGTCGCTTTGTATGTATGATCACTTTATATGTATTAGCATATTTAATTCTCACAGCAGTCTTCTCTGAAAGATGCTATCTCATTTTATAGAGGAGGAAATCAAGTCTTAGAGAGGTAGGTGAGCCAGCTAACAGGCTATGGCTATCATAGGTTAAAATCCCCGGTCTTACCTACACTATGACCTTCGTTATTCTGTGATTGATAACAGCTTGCTGCGTAGTCTCCCTTTTGTTTGGGTAGAGTCCAGTCCAAGCTACAGCTGTAGGGACAGTGGTGGGGTGATGTGAGGAGGGTCTGAGAGCAGTGGGGCTTTATGAAAATCTGTCTATATCTGACATTTTCTTTTTAGAGTCTAAGGAGTCATCAGAAACCTTTTGGTTAGAGCCACTTTATTCCACAGGATAAAATTGTAAAATTGCATTTTAAAACTAATTATAGTAAAAATATAATTTCATTTTTATTTTCATTTCAGAATTTTAGTCTACAAAGGATGTTTCTAGATCCTTGGTAAAAAAAAAACAATAATAATTTATCATTGTGTATGCTCAGGCTGAGGATTTTAATTGCTTGGTGAGTAATGAAGGCTTGAGTTTTCCTGAGTACTTGATTTCAAACAAGACCAATCCCACTCCTTCCATAACCCCATTCACCACCACCCCACCACATAAAAAGGTATAGAATGAATGTTTCAAGTTATAATTAAGCGGTTTTAAATTTTGTCCTATTACAAAGGTAATAAAAGTTCTCTGCAAAGATGTTTATACTTAAAAAATAGGAAAATAATGTGGAAAGAATCTTTATCAACACATCCCAAATAGAGTCCCTATTAAGTTATTTTTAAAGACTTTATTTTTTAGAGCAGTTTTAGATTCACAGTGAAACTAAGAGGAAAGTACAGAGATTTCCCATATACTTCCTGCCCCCATGCGTATATAGTCTCCCCAACTGTCAGCATCCTCCACCAGAGTGGTACATTTGTTACTGTTGGTGAACCCATACTGACACATCTCCATCATCCAAAGTCCACAGTTTACGTTATGGTTCACTCTTGTTGTTGTACATTCCATGGGTTTAGACAAATGTGTAATGGCATATATCCACCATTATAGTATCACACAGAGTATTTTCACTGCCCTAAAAATTCTCTGTGTTCTGCCCTCTCCTTACTGCCAACCCCTGGCAGCCATTGATTTTTTGACTTTCTCCACAGTTTTGCCTTTTCCAGAATGTCATATTGTTGGAATCATACAGTATGCAGCCTTTTCAGATTGGCTTCTTTCACTTAGCAATATGCATTTAAGTTTCCTCCATGTCTTTTCATGGCTTGATAGCTTGTTTCTTTAGTGCTGAATAACATTCCATTGTCTGGATGTACCACAGTTTATTTATCCATCCACCTACTGAAGGACATCTTGGTTGCTTTCACGTTTTAGCAACCGTGAATAAAGCTGCTATAAACATCTGTGTGCAGGTTGTTTCATGGACATGAGTTTTCAACTCCTTTGGGTAAATACCGAGGAGTGAGGTTGCTGGATAGTATGGTGAGAATATGTTTAGTTTTGTAAGAAACTGCCAAATGTCTTCCAAAGCAGCTATACCACTTTGCATTCCCACAATCAGGGAATGAGAGTTCCCATTACTTCTCATCCTCGCCAGCATTTGGTGTTTTCAGTCTTCCAGATTTAGGCCATTATTTTTTTTTATTTTTATTTTTTGAGGAAGATTAGCCCTGAGCTTAAATCTGCTGCCAATACTCCTCTTTTTGCTGAGGAAGATTGGCCCTGAGCTAACATCCGTGCCCATCTTCCTCTACTTTATATATGGGATGCCTGCCACAGCATGGCTTAATGAGTGGTGCATAGGTCAAAACCCGGGAACCCGAACCAGCGAACCCCTGGCTGCCGAAGCAGAACGTGCAAATTTAACTACTGTGTTACCGGGCAGGCCCCAAGATTTAGGCCATTCTAATAAGTGTGCCATCTTATTTCATTGATGTTATAATTTGCATTTCCCTGATGATGTATGATGTGGAACATCTTTTTGTATATTTATTTGCCATTTGTCTATATTCTTTGGTGAGATGAGAATTCTTATTAACTTTTTGGCATACAATTTTCAGATATGATTATACACACCTGTTGCATAAGTTTATCCAAATCATGATTACTTAATCTTCTCTTTTTTGCTTTAACAATAATGAATGAGCATTTTTGTCTACAAGAATTGAAAGGATATATCTTACCAACAGAAGATAAGGCAGGGATGGTAAGGATGCAATATATTTTCCTCTGATCAAATGGCAAATCTCCCTTTACTGCACATTCTTTTCCACTGAACCCAGAGGAAACCTCAGAATCCTTCTCAAAACTGGGTTCTAGGAAAACAGTACTATTCAATTAGAGTTGGAATAATAAACTATATTTTTCATCTTTATCCTTGAGCCTGAGGTAAGGAGATCAAGTGGCTCCAACTATCATAAACAAATTAATATGGAAGATAAATCATGAGAGATTATTACAACCAGGCCTCTGACCCAGTGGAGCCTGAGATAGGTACCTGTGGTATTCTCATCCTGTTCCCTCAAGCAAAAGATGATATATCACTAATGAGAGGTTTTACTTCTAGACTGATGATCAGTTCACTTACACTTGGGGGTGATGGTTGCTTGTAAATAAATAATTCTCCCCAGTGTAATTACGTTGAATCTAGTCTATATGCTTCCTGTTGAGATGGGGCCTTTCAAATATCAAGAACATTCCTGTGAATTGGACAACAACTAAGATGGGGAGCAAGAAGAGTAATTATGAAGATATGCACTGATTTCTCCCTCTCTCTCTCTCTGTGCCCAGAATCGGACGTCGCTGACTTTGATGGCCGAAGCTCCCTTCTGTACAGGTTCAATCAGAAGCTGATGAGTACTCTCAAAGATGTCATTTCTCTGAAGTTCAAGAGCATGCAAGGAGATGGAGTCCTGTTCCATGGAGAAGGTCAACGTGGAGACCACATCACCCTGGAGCTCCAGAAGGGGAGGCTTGCCCTGCACCTCAACTTGGGTAGGGTCAGGCTTTGCCTCTTCCAGTGTCCGACTACACGGAACTCCTTTTTGTAGGTTACAGCTCCTTATCCCCCTAGCGTGTCAGGTGGATGTCACTGGAGTATAATCTAAGTGACATATTTCCTCTATCCAAGTTTGAGAAGAAAAATACCATATTTTGAAAAGGTTAAGCCATGGAAAGCATTTCTTGAAACAAGATCATATTGGTAGGTAGGGAGAGCTACAAGCTATTGTTGTTTATTGATTTATTATTTATCTATCTATTTATGTGTTTCTGTCTTCTAGTAATGAACTTTAAAGTAATTTGAGCAAGTTTAAACACACACACACAGACATGCACAAACACATATTATAATGAGGCTTACTTACAATCTATTCTATTTGGTACATTTTTGAAAGTTAAGTTCCAAAAGAAAAAAATAGAGAAAAACATTTTATTTCTTTAAGGTTTTTTTTATTCTTTTGGTGGAGGGAGAAGGGGTCATATTTGGGGATGGATCTAAGTTTTGGGGCATTCTCCTGTCTTGTTAGTGGAAACATTGTTTTCTTTAAGTGCCCTTGCTGTGCCAGAGCGAGCACTAGATTTGCCACATGCCAGCTAATTTAGCACAGAATGCCCTCCTGCCTTCTGTGTCTTTAGGACCCAGGCCTCCCACTGTGGGCTGCATCCATCACGGCTTGCCTCACCACAGGCAAGTCTGCATTTCATTGTCGTAGACTTCCTATCCCAGGGAAAGAGACAGAGACGTTCAGCCTCTTTTATATGATCAAAGGTACTTTAGAAGGAAGGGTGAGCCAGTGCAGAATGCAGGGAGCAGAGTTCCCGAAGATGCAAAAGCATACCGCAAAATCTCTTCTGTAGAAAAAGAAACCAGAAAAGGAGCCAAGCTGAGAGAAAAGGAAGTGACCATTTTTTATGAGAATGACACACTGCCTCCCATTTGATACTTATTAATATTAGGGAAGGGGTAGATGTTATGCTTATGGAAGAGAAATATCACTAAGCATTTACTGTCAAATAGCAGAGAAGGAAAGTCTAGCAGAATTTAGTTTTTAATTTCAAGTTGCATGGAACACTGGAAAAAATCACAGATAAATACTATATTTTAGCAATTAGCAGAACAAACACAAGAATGAAGATTAGTGCAGACTCACCCCAAAAGCCAGACAATGTAGGTCTTTATTTTGAGGCATTTCTGAGTATCTGCTTAGCCACCATGGTGAATATTGGCAGAGGTAGCAGGGAGAACTTCTGGAATCCCAAGTTTAACTCATAAAATTGACACCTAATGCATTAGATTAAATACGCAACAAAGGAATCTTTAGAAGCAGCCTCTCACTCAGAAGAGAGCAATAAGAGGATTTGCTAGTAACCTAATTGGTTGTACTAACATACCTAAATAAGGAATTATCAGTGAACTATATGAAGGGTGGGCCAGCAAATACTCAGCAGAAATGCATCAGTTCCTTAACTGGCCTTTGGTTTTCAGAAAAGGAGTACAGATGAATGGAGCAGAGCCCTCAGACAGCAGCGTGGGCTGTAAGCGAAGTTACTATTACTTGTCAATAGCAGAGCAGGTATCATCTGCTGGTCATATTGAATCTGCCAGTTACTCCCATTTAGATTCCCAGTTGGGATGTTCCATCCCCCTCGCCCCTCCAAAGCTCCAGTATGCATAAGCCAACGCTGTAAGCCAGCCTCACTCACAGGATAGCATGGTGGAAAGGAATCAGGGCAATCATGCAACAGATGTTATTTTAATTGTAAGCATGTGCTAGCTATTTATTATGAGGAAAGTTGCATAGCCTCCATTATGCAATCCTCCATTTACTTATTTCTAATCTGGTGCTAATACTGTCTTGCAGAGCATGGGCATGAAAATCAAAAATATTATAAATGAATTTTCTATTTCAATAAATAAACTTGGTGAAGTATCAAAAACATAAGCTCTTAATGTTATTCATTTATTTAACAAACATTATATGAATGCCCCACCCTTGTGCTATGCTGGTCTTCCTGAAGAGAAAAGGATGTATTAAGATGAATCAGATCTGTTCCTTGCTCTGATACACAGAAGACAAAGTAGGTCTTTTTTTCCCAGATTCCATCTCCCCTGTATTTCTGACCACGGTAGTGACAAAGTAAAACCTAACTTAGTGAAAGATTCAGTAGTAAGACTATGTTCTGTCTGTATTCTGAATAGTTTTGGAACTTCTTCATCATTTTCATCTGCTTATGGATTTCTTCTTTTTCCATCATTTTACCATGGTTGAATTTTCTCTGGACTTACTTATTTTAAGCAGTCACCCAAGATACTTGTTAAGTAGCACAGACTTCCATACTGCTTCTCTAGAGAGACACTGCCATCTATCAGTACTTTAGCCCTCCATACCTCAGTTATAGCCAGCAGATCTCTGGAAGCACTGAGTTAAGGGGAAAATGAGAATGATAATCGCTTTGATTTGTGCATAATGGAAAATCTGTAATGTAGATCTGCCCCCCGCAAGGACAAGACAACACTGTTCATTGCCGTAGCTTTAGAACCTAGGAGAGCACTTGCCTGAAGTAGGTACTAGAGGCAAATTGAGTATATTGGAAAAAGGGGTTTCCATCTTAAATAACAGAACTTGACACAATTACACATTATCCCCATTGGGCTTGCTCCACTCCAAGCCTATGCTTCTGACTGACCCATAAGCCACTCTCTCTCCTAGGATGGGGCCCTGATATTTACAGAATACCAACAGTGTGCTAGTATACTATCCAATCCTTAAAGCAGCCCCCTTAGGTAAGTAAATGCTAGCCCCAATTTACCCATAAAGAATATTAGGCTCAAAGAGGACAAATTACTTGTTAAATTTACACAGCTAGCTATTAGGTATAGCCACTATTAAAATCTAGTTGTGTCTAATCTGTTTTATTTTTGCTATTATTATTAATTTTACTATTGTTTTCCCATAAAATACATGTCAGTTTTAAAAGACTTGAAGAAAAAACAAAAACAATTATAAAGAAGGGAAGGAAAAAATTGCTCAAAATCTTACAAATCAGTCATCCCTCCTATTAATATTTAGGCATATGTTTCAAGTGTTTTTCTCATTTATATGAAATGATTGTATATTATGTGAAATTCATGTTCTTTCCGTGTTACCCCACAGTCTCCAAAGTGGAAAAAGTTCATGCCATCCATGATCATGCTTTTTTTTCTTTTCAAGAAATGAAAGAGAGAAAGGAAGAACAAGGAGGGAGACAGAATGAAGGAGAGAGACAGAAGGAAGGAGAGAGACAGGAAAATTCAAGAATCTAAGATAACGGAATAAGAATGGTGCTGGGCCAATGAAAGAGGACTTTTTTCCCTTCCTGGCTCATGTAGACACTCTAGCAGTGTCTCCATTAGTGACTGTTCTCCAGGGTCTATTTCTTATCTAATCCGTGACTGTACAATTCAGAAATTCAGGGTGAGAGTGAAGGGGCTCAGTACCATGGCCGGATGCTGAGGATGGCCCTTGGAGACATACACGCTGTGGTTCTTTTCAACTGATGCTCTTTGCTGAGTATCTGATTCATATTACCTTGTTTCCCTGACCATGGCTGAGTTGGAAAGGTCAGTTCTATGGTGAAATTGAACTACATCTTTCCTTTTTGATGACTTTCTTAGGATAGAGCCATGATTTTTCTAGAACTACTAAGGGGAAAGAGATTTCTGTTCTCAGTCCATAAGGAGATTATAGGGAATCCTTTTCTCAATTTTTACGCGTTCAGATAACCTGTGGCAGTTTGTCCTCTATAGCATGCCAACAGCACAAACCTACACATGCAGGTGGGAGAATCAAAGAGCAGTGGCATTACGTGACTGGAGAACTGTTGTAAGAACTAAACAAGACATATCAATAGTACATGCAGGTCACTCATTCTTAAAAGGGTTCAATGCCTTTGAACTGAGGCAGAATGCTTGTGCAGTCTGCAATAAGCACAGTAGTAACAGGAGAACCTGGAATACATAAACAGGTCCGGAGCAGTGTCCTTGGGGAGCCCAGCATAGGGTTCCGAGGTCATAGCACTTGATTGCATAATAAACTCATTGAGATATCTCGAGATATCAGTGAAAGTTCTGTGCATTCTCCAAAGAGTCAAATGACGTTTACTATAGTTCTTTTGAAATTCAGGCATTTAATATGCCAACCCACATGTATTTATAGAATGTTTATTCCATTTTTGAACTTGTATTAAACACTATGGAAGACTTTTTTAAAGTTGCCATTTTTTGACAGCCTGTACCTAAACACTGTAGTAGACATTTTAAATATATATTTCATTTAAATCACATGACAATCCTACAAACTATATCCAAACTCATTTTACAGATGAAGGAATTGATGGTCAGTTATGCCTAGTCAGTTGCCCAAGGTCACCTAGTGCATAACTGTGGACCTTGGATTAGAATGTTTGCCAATCCTACTCTAAGGTCTGACACTAATAATTAAAATGTTATAAACTTTCAGGAAACAATTACCTATTAAGTATCAGGAAGTCAATATTCGTGTATTAAATTGTGAGAATAAAGAGAGCAAGATGGGAGAGGAGTCCAGAAAGGCTTTGTGGATTAACCTTGAGTTATCTGGAGATTTTCTTATAAAAAGGACAGGAAAGCAGCTATTTCAGACAAAGTGTCAGTGGGATAAGGTGCTCTACATTTTTCATAAATTTTGTCATTCACCTCGTAAAAACTTGTTGCACATGTACAGTAATTTGGGGGTTGAGCTAGGCCCTGGAGGTTAAAAGTTGGATTTACATGTCCCTATTTTCAAGTGGCTCTCAGGCTGATAAAATAATTATTTCTATTTACTTTCTAACTTTATAATATTAATTAAAAATATGTAAGTATGTATCCCCCAAACCATATGCCATAAATGTATTAAGAGCATTTTCTGACAACCAAGTCATAGAAGATGGATACAAGTTAGGGGCCAGCCTTGAGCAACAATCCCTAAATCTGGAGAGAGTATTACTGAATAAAATTTAGAAATTTCCTAACAACCAAAGACATGCATTTCGTTACTTTAGTGATACCTAAAAATTTGCTCTGGTTTGAGAGTCAAGCCCACTGGAATCACGTGTCTTCCTGTTAGCTTCTTATTTTCTTTAGAAAGTCTCATTTGGGTACTTAGGAGAATATTCATCAGCCCTGAATTTTGCCAAACAATGGTCTTTATGATACTGAATAGTTTACAGAGATGAAATTTTCCTTCTCATTCTACGTCATGTCCTTCCCCTCAGTGTTGCCCCTTTTTTTCTTTTCCATAACTCTTTGTTTTCCAATCCATCAAATACTTTTCTGAGACCCCCCATTCCTACAAAGCTACATAGCTTCCATGTATCTACAGTGGGATGCAGCTGGTCAGAACATAAGAAATGAGTGTGAATAGGAGTATCATTTTTTCCCAATAGGGGTAGTGATGAGAATATTACCTTTGGAGTCAGATAGAGCTGGGTTGTATCTTTTAATTCTTTGTGTCCTTGGGTAAGTCACGCGACTTCTTTGAGCTAGAGTTTTTTGCAGAGTGGTGCTCAGAAATAATCGAAACAACATATGTCAAGCTCTTACCTCATGTGAGAAGATTAATAAATAGAAGATAATATCAATATTAATAATCTGAAAAATTAAAGGTGGGGAGGTCAATTCTGAAGATCAAATGGAGGCAAGCATTGGGGACTTTCGTATGAATGACCACTTATTTCATCAACAGTAAATCAGGCTCTTTCCAAGAGTGACTTTTTCTGAAATATCATCTTAAACAAGACAGTCTCCATTCTTTTTCGCTCAGGCTATCTGAAATTCACAGATTGTGAAAGTTAAAGCAGCATCCACGTTTGAACTGTTAAGATAAGGCCAAGCAAGAAGGTTTAATCAAAGAAGATTTTTGGGTGAAAACACTGCAAAATGCATGCCCTTAGTCAGGAAATGTTAGTTCTAAGGGTGAAGAAATTGACATGCTTCTCCACAATATGTTGGGCGGTGGGGGTAGGAGGGATGAAAAGATAAAGTTAGAAATATTTTGCAGACATTTTAAGCTTCCTATAAAAATTGTTATATACTTTAGGGTCTTGAGTAGTATGTACATTGTTTCATTTTACCTCCATCTCAAACCTCATGAAAACAAGTTTTTATTTAATTAGTAACAAAGTTTTTCTCTAATATACTTCTGGCCTAAAGGATAGCTTCTGCATATTTTTATTGTCTTTGTCCTTCACAGTTGCATGTGGGAATTTTTATCTTGCTTTAATAAATTGGAAACTAGTTAAAACTAGTAGTTGAACCTCAATTGCCACCAAGATAAAACTTGAAATATTTATTCCGGGATAAAGAGTTTGATAGTCCCTGGAGAATTAAGTTTTTATCGTAATTTTTCATAATGAACATTTCTAGATAAAATGGAACATTTTCTTGGACTGACGTTCTTCTTTCTTCATGGTAACACCTGGTACAGATACAATTCAAACACCCCACCTGATGAATAGCAGAACTTCCCTGTTTCCCAATTGTGCAAACAGACTAGCTTTCACTCAGTCTGTTTTAATACAAGATTTCTGAGTGGTGGCATAGAATAATTAACAGGGGAGTAGCTGACATTCACTCATGTCTGCCATTTATTGGTTAATTAAAGAACAAGTTATAATGCAGGAGATATTTAATAATTTACACATCACTGATACCCAGTTTTCAATGAACCAGCTACAGGATAAGGATTATGTTTTTAATGAAGTTTATTTATTTTTCCTATTATCAAAGTTAGTTATACTCACTCTAAAATACAGAAAATAAAAAGAAAAAACATCTAACCCTCTGTTCATATTTTTGTGAATGCATTCTTTGGTTTTATTTGCACACAGTGCTCATTTGTTCCTTTTCCATAGTTGTGGTTGAGTCCATATTTATACTTATCTGGCTTCTTTTATATATTTTAAATCAATAATGTGTAAATTATTGAATACCTCCTTTATTAAATGTTACTTTTTAATGTTATCAAAAAATTACCATCACTACTGGGCATACTTTTGAAATGATATAAGTGCTTCATAAATAA
Source organism: Equus asinus (assembly GCF_041296235.1). Lineage (NCBI taxonomy): Eukaryota > Metazoa > Chordata > Mammalia > Perissodactyla > Equidae > Equus > Equus asinus. The sequence goes on along the minus strand of NC_091793.1, from coordinate 65,025,555 downwards.
CATTTAGATGCCTACATATATATTCCATCTGGTGATTCTACCTAGGTTTATTCAAAGTTTATTTTTCTGTCTTTCCAACTGATTATACATTATTTCCAATTTAATTTTTTTTTTTTTTTTGCTTGAGGAAGATTACTGCTGAGCTAACATCTGCACCAATCTTCCTCTGCTTTTCATGTGGGTCACCCCCACAGCATGGCTGATGAGTGGTATAGGTCTGCACCCAGGATCCAAACCTGTGAATCTGGGTCACTGAAGCAGAGTGCACTGAGTTTAACCACTATGCTATGGGGCCAGCCTCTCCAATTTTTAAATTATTAGACATTTCAAAAAAAATTCACCACATTTCAGTTTGTTTTCTTAGGATAGATTTCCAGACAGTAGGTTACTAGGTAAAAAGTTATGAACATTTTTGAAGTTCCTCAATACTTATAGACGTATGTTTATTCAAATGATTGGTGGGATTCCACTTTGCGTCATCTGTGGGCAGAAAAAACGAATTGGCTAAGTGAATGAACAATGTAAACAAGGAGCAATATTAATCTGCTTTTGAGGAAAGGTCAATTGCTTTAAGTATTCATGAAAATTTCATGAGCTATTTTGCATGAGAAGATAAGTGTGTTAATTAAGGTTAATTCATAAAATGTAGTGAGAGAAGTAGCTGAATTTTATTTAAAAAGATGCACAGTTTTCTTCCTCCGCAGCCTTAAAATTATGAGTGGAATTATTGGATGGAATGATAGTAGCAATCTTTCCGAGACAAAGTTAGGACATGGGAGAGGAAGGACTGACTTTAAAAGCTGATGAGAGTAAAGATGGGGTTATGATGCTGGTTCTGCTTCCTATTGTCCAGATGTTCTGACCTATTAAGATGGTAGTGCTGATGTTGGTAGTGGGTGAAAGTAGAGTATTGTGGCAGAAACCAGCTTCAAATTTACTATGTAACGTTTTAGAATTTGAATATCTCAATCTATGTGCTGAGAGAACCCTGATCTGATCAATGTAACAAATCAACTCATTCCGTCCAGTAGCATTTCTCATTACATTAGAAAGTTATACACATGATTTTAAAAAAAATCACCCAAGGATTTAAAATAGTGGACTTAGTGCAAGTAGGTAACCAGTCAAAAACATAAAATGAAGGTAGAATTGTACCTTATATCACACACCAGAATAAAATCCAAATGAACGGGCTAGAAGAAAATGGGAGAATTCTTTAATGATCTTAAAATAGGAGGACATGTTAAACTATAACGCAAATCCAGAAGCCATAAAAAAAAGAGGGAAATGATAGATTTTTCAACATAAAAATGTGCGGCAAATAAAGACCAAGAAAAGCAAAATCAAAAGGCAAATAAACAACAGCAAACAAGATATTTCCACAATTCGTATTACAGACAATAGACTAAATACACACTGATAAGAAAATTGAGAGGAAAAGTAGGCAAGAGATATGAGGAGATAGTTCACAAAATAGAAAATAAAAATGAAAAGATTTTAAAACTCATTCATATAAAGAGAAATGTATATTAAAACTTCTCAGAAATATGTGTTTTTTTCCCCTTCAGACAGGCAAAATTCCAGAAGCTTGAACATATTTTCTTGACAAGCCTGTGGAGAAAAGGCACACTCATAAATTGCTAGCAGAAGATTAAATAGGTGCAACTTTTATAGAGGAAAATTTGGCAGTACCTGTCAAAGATGAAATTTGCAAACCTTTGAACACTAATTCCTGATTTAAGAATGCTTGCTACAGAAATGCTTGCACATATGCCAAATGACCTCTACCTATGAGGCATTTCAGCAGTTTTAAGTATTAACAATAGATGGAAAACCTAAATATCTATCAGAAAGAAACTGGTTAAAAATATATCCTATATAGCATGCAACGGAATGTTACTCAGCTGTAAAAAAGATGAGCAAATTTTTTATATACTTATATAAGAAAATTATCAGTGTAGGCGAAGTGAAAATGAAAAAGTGCAGGAAAATTTTCACCATTAAAATAAAAAAACTTAAATGAGGGGAAAGAAAGAATATATATCTTTACTGGCTTACATACACTTAAAATTGTTTCTGGAAGGAGAAACAAGACACTAATAACAGTGATTGCCTATAGGGTATGTGGAAGATTAGCAGATGAACACAGGGGTCAGAGGAAGATTTATTACTATATCCAAAAAGTAAATAAAATCTACAGTCAGTTTGACTTATTCGTGATTAAATTGATCTTTTAAAGCAGGAATCATAGTGTAGAAAAATAGTAAAATATTTTATTTTAATCATTATTATGATTGGCTCTATTAAAGAACTCAGTATATCACTAAAACCCACCCAAACAGCACATAGAATATGTATGTGGGGGGAAAGGCTGTGATTGCTTTCCCTTTATTTTTCTTTTTTGTGACTTACAGTGGCTTTAAATTTTCAAATGTTTAATGTTTTGGACTTATTATTAAGTAATCTGTTTTTATTTTATATGATTACATTATTATTGTATATTATTATTAAGAATATGCCTTTCCCGTTTTGAGAAGAAACTTAGATGAACATTAAACTCAAATATTAATTCTAATATTAATTCTATTTGACTTATTACATAGAACCAACAGTTTATAAGGCATACTAAGTTTCCTTCAACCAAGCTTGGACAAGTTTTATTTTATAAATAAAAGGGGGGCTGTATGCATGTGTGTGTGTGTGTGTGTGTGTGTGTGTGTGTGTGGAGAGGTATTTTTTGTTCTGTCTTTCTTATCTGATAACTGGTACCACTTTTCACTCACCTGCTCAAGCAAAATACTTAAAAGTCATCACCAGGTGAGCCTCTTCCTTTATCTCTTCCACCTCCAACATGCAAGTGATGTGTGAGGCCGTCACATGAGACAGCTTACCATAACTTGGCAATCCATTCTTCCTGTGCTCTCTTTACCTAAGCACTTTTGTCCCCATCTAGATTACTGCCGACCTTACAGCCAGCTTTGCTTTCTAATCAAATTCTCATACAGCTGCCAAAATAATCTTCCTTTTTTTTAATAGAAATAAGCAAACAACAACAAAAAAGTCAAATAATCTTCCCTCTTACTCTCAGTTTAATTTAAGAGTTCTTAATAACCTTTCTTAAATGTTAATCTGAGTTAGTAATCTCTAGTTTACTAATTCACCATTGATTCCCATTCCTTAAAGGTAAATGTAAGCTGTTACCTTGCACATACTAGCACTCTAGTCCTGGACGATATAAGCCAGCCTGGCATGGCCATGGCGCTTTGCTGGGTGAAGTCCCTCCACCATGTTCCTTTGTGCCTCTGAGTCTCGGCACCTGCTTCTTCTGGCTGTGTGACAGTGCTCCTTCTTCTGGCCAAATCTCAGGCCTCTCACTGCTCTAGTGGAGGCTCTGCAGCTCCTTACTCTGCATTTCCTTGTCTCCCTGGTCTAACCACTGCATAGCATCACCATGCTTTTTGAGAGTCTCCACATTAATACCTTCTGGGAGGGGAGTGTGCCTGTTAACTCTGTATTGCCTTTATACATCATTTGTCACTGTAACCAGCACAGGTGACTATCAATACCTTTTAAGGAAGGGAAGAAGGAAGAGAAGGAAGAAGGAAGGAGGGAAGGAAGGAAGGAGGAAGAGAAGAAAGAGAAGGAAGAAGAGAGGGAGGAAGAGAGAGAAGGAAGGAGAAAAAAAGAAAAATATCTATTGATTCATTAGCAAAAGTTGACAAATTGTGAGAACTCAAAAGTTGTGGAACAAATAAACAATGAATAAATCAAATAAAGTCAGCTATGAATTCACCAGCTCTCATTTGTTAATGATGATAAGTTTGATGCCCCACTCCCACCTCCATATGGAGCAACAAAGTGTTCTTCAGTGAAGGAAGCCAGGACTTAGGGCCATACCGGAGGTGGGAGTGAGCAGCCCACAGGGAAATGGCAGTTCTGCCCCTGAATGCCATGCCACTGAGCAGGCGGCTGCAGCTGTTCCCATAATACGCATCTGAGCAGAGAGAGAGACATTTAGCTTCCAGTTACTAAGGGGACTGCATAAGAATATATTCAAAAAATTGAAAGTTTCTATATAAGTAACAATTAGCTGCACTTAATTCTTCATTTTGCTAAGTCTGAGACACTCTTCAGGAAAAAAAACCAAAAGCTGTAATTTTTTTTAGGAAGGGGTGCCGGCAGGAACTTTCATAAAATTGGAGAAGGGACAGAGAGAGAGAACAGGGCAGACTTGACTGAAAAGGGTACCTGTCCACTTGAATTTCACATCCTCCCTCGGGGTGTCTCCCAAACTCAACTCAGGCTGAATTCACACAACCGACCCATCGTCAGAGGAAAAAGGGTCAGGCAGACCTGGATTTAGATACTGGCTGCTCCTCTGGGGCTGCATGCTTCCCCTCACTGAGCTTCCTCATTTACGAAATGCATATAATCATTTTCCCTTTGAGGATGAAAGGCAGAGGTTATAAATTTCCTACTAAAGTGCTGTTCCTATAGCAGGGACTTGAGAATGGCAGCTAAGATGATTATTCCCGCACCTTCACCTTTGCCTAGAGACTGCCCTAACCCCATGTGTCAGTCTTCCCTCTACCTATCCACAGTTCACTCCAAGCACAACTAAAGGTCTGTTTTCGCCACTCAAGAGCCACTCAGATGCAAAGAATGTGTATTATTTCTAACCGTGATAACCCCTACATTCAGTATTACTCTTGTGGCCATTAGGATATAGTTCCTTTTATTATATAATTGTTCGAACGCTGAAAACATGTCATTTCATGTCTAGAATGGGGTCTGTATTATCAATTGACCTAGAATTTGGTCCTGGAATCTGAGGGCAAAGCTCCTTATTCCTTTAGAAGGCCAGCACAGTTCTGGGCCTGTAGAAAGAGAATCATTCTTTACCTTTAGGATAGAGACAGCTGTCCTTGCTTGTGGAACATTCTAGTACTCAAGGCTGCCCTTGGGCACAGATACCAAGATGTCTTTCTCTCCCCTTCACAGATGACAGCAAACTTCGACTCAGCAGCAGCCCACCCTCGGCCACCCTGGGCAGCCTGCTGGATGACCAGCACTGGCACTCGGTCCTCATCGAGCGGGTTGGCAAGCAGGTGAACTTCACCGTGGACAAACACACACAGCACTTCCGGACCAAGGGCGAGGCAGATGCCTTAGACATCGACTATGAGGTGAGTTGACTCTCCCTGCAGATCCCAGGCCCCTTGCTCAGGATCAGTAAGAAGACCAGTAAACAAAAGAGCAATTGAGAGGAGATGTGGGGCTGTGACAAATCTTACCCTGGGCTTATCTTGTCCTCCATCTAAGCCTAGTCAGCCCGCAGTAGAGGAGTCCACGCAGAGAATCAGATCAGAGAGCGTGGGGAAAATGCCTTGGAAATAATGGTGCCAGCCCATGAGGCCTCAGCTAATTGTGCATGTTACAATTGTCTCCTTTTTACTTCAAAAAGTTGTTCTTACTTGTAGCCTCCCTGTCTCACTGTCTAGTCTCTTGGTTATACTCAGTCATTCCTTTTTCAAAAATTGCTTCAATTACCTGGGGTAATGGAAGATACAGACAGTATACTAATATAATTTTGTATATCAATTACACCTCAATTAAGAAAGGAAATTATAAACAAAATCCAAAGTAATCTAAAATCTGCACTATAGGCACTTGTTTTTAACCTTCATTCCTATGTAAACTTTTGACTAATGCACAAGGACAGTTATTTCAAGTCTACAATAGAAAGAAGGTTGCACAAAGTTCTGCAAGTTGGCAGCCAAGAGTTATCCATCTTTGCTAGTAGTTCAGTACAAGAAGTATATATTGTGCCCCTACTGTATACCAGGCTCTGCTCTTGGCAATAAAAACACAGAGCTGACTGAGGCAGAGTCCCTGAGTTGGAGAAGCTTACAGTCAATAGCAGGGTCATACCTGGAGATAAGCCGCTGTGGGACAAGGAGGGGAGAGCCACAGCAGAGCGCAGCACTGGGCAGTGTGGCAATACTGGGGGGAGGGCATGGGATTCAACCTAGAAAGAGGGTGGAAGGCTTCCAGCAGGAGGCACTACTAAGTCTTGACAAAAGAGTTGGGTTAGCCTGACGATGAAGGTCAGAAAAGCAGGTCAGGTCCAGAAAGCAGGGTGTGCAAGGCACAGGGCATGAAATGTCACAGTCCAGTATCTCTGGATTTGAAACAATGGGTAGGCAGTGATGTGTGGGAGCCAGCTGGTACTGACTCATAAAGGCTAACTGGCAGATTTCAGGGAATTTTGGCTACTGCTGGTAAACATAACCATTACTAAAAATTATTATATAAACATAATCTAATAAAGAATTTGTACAAGATAATACATTCATTGATTCCTAACTATTTCACAGTATTATATCTATCTATCTATGCATCTATCTATATGTACTCTTGAGGTTTTTTACTACTGCCGCATCTGTGTGGTAGAAATACTTTATTCGTATTGGTCTGCTAGGTACATCTCTTCCCAATTCCATGCTCACTTTCACCTCTTTGAGAGCTTGAAATCCACCATGGTGGGAGTATTTATACAGTGGATACTGGCAAAGAGATGAATCACAGTTTCATTTATTGTTTTGTTGACTGTCTAGACCAGGGATGGACAAACTACAACCTGTAGGGCAAGTCTGGCTTGAAGCCTGTTTTCCTCCAGCCTGTGTGTTAAGAATAATTTTTACATTTGTAAAAGGTTGTTAAAAAAAAGAAATTAAAAAAAAGAATATGTGACAGAGACTGTATGTGATTACAGATAAAAGAGTTCAGTTAAGAATCAACAGAAGCATTCTATAAGAATCAATTGGTTATACGGAATTTACAATAAAGATTATTGTATGTTTTATCATTATTTGTAAGTTGTGTCTACACATTGTTTATATCAGTAAAATAATCTTATGTTTGTTTATAGGCACACACACACATACCCATATACCTACATGGCTGTGTATGTGTGTGTTTCTCACCCTGAAGAGTCAGATTCTGAACTTTTGTCAATCTACCACTTGGGGCAGGGGTTAGTGAGAGATAAAACATAAGGATTAGGGGAGACCCAGGTGAGGATGGGCCCTGTGAGCCATGGAAGGAACTTCCATGGTGGGGATGAGGAGCTGCTCAAGGACCTTTTACAGGAGAGTGGCATGGCCAGTTTTATGTTTTAGACTAGCAATTCTGAATGTATGTTTCAGGAGCCAGTCCAATTAGCATCCCCTGGAGATTTGTTAAAAATGAAAATACTCAGGTCCCACCCAGACCTACTGAATCAGAAACTCTGGGAGAGGGGCTCAAAAATCTGTTTTTAGAAATCCTCCAGGTGGCTCTGATGTACCCTAACATTTGAGAACAAGTATTTTAGAGCAGTTACTCTGAAGCAATTACTCTGAAGCTTAGACTTGTGTGTAGGTGGAGGAGGGGGCTGCTGGACAGATGGTAGGAAACCCTGTTTGGAGACAATTTCAGTCACTAGGGGGAGAGTTAATAGGACAGTGGAGGTGGAGATGAATAATTGAAAAATTTGGATCTGACTTTTTTTTTCAATCACTATCAGGAGCTGTAGGAAAGATCTGCTCTTTTGATCCTAATCTTGGTGTAGCATACTGCTAATAAGATATGCCATTCATTAACTTCAAAAGAAAATTTGTCACTCTGACTCAGAATGCAAGAGACCCTATAGAATTTTTTGGGTTGCTGATAACTGTTCATCTATGAATATCAATCATTCTCCTTTGTCAACGTTAAGTGACTGAAAAAGAATGCACACAACGTTGGAATTATCTTAAAATAAGAGATATCTTTTACAAATTTGAGGACAACAGAAAACATAAAATCGTCTTTAAGTCTCACCATTTCCCCGAATGCTTTACCTCTACTGGTCTAGGAGATGGTTCTAAAATTCACTCTGTTGCCTGATTTAACATTTATTTTAAAGGCTATGTCTACCCAGCTATGTTCTCCTGTGTGTATACAGAACCTATATGGGATCACAGCTGAGTGGCATTGAAGTAAATGTCAGAATTTAGGGAAATGAAATGCAATGATGTCACTAAATTTATGAAATTGGGACAGATTTCTTGCCGAAATGCCTGAATTTCATGGTGCCTTATAAAAAGTATTTCCTAGGAAAAAAACACCTTGAAATGTTCCTCTAAAGCAAATTCTGCTTCCGAGAATGCAAGCACTTTCCAGAGTGTGCAGCCAGTTTGCTCCAGAGATCATAAAAGAGACAGATTGACTTTAACAGTGACGTTGACATTGGTTGTACTAGAACACAAGACTTGTGCATCGGGAGAAGCCTCCAGAACAACTGGAGCTCTCCACATTTTGAAGAGCCACTGTTAGGGCTATGTGGAGAAGAAAGAGCACAGAGGACACAAATCTTGTGTTCTAATCACCACCTTACCAGTAACTAGTTTTTTAAACCTGGAAATGAAAATTCTTCATTTCACTTACCCAGAAGCAACATGAGCACCCTTATTGGAAGTAATGTAGCTAAATAAAATATCTAAATCTAAGATCTATTTTATAACAATGTTGTCTATTAATCAGAATCTAGGTCATTGACTTGATTTCTGCCATGGGACCTGCACATACGAGCCCTGTATCCTACCAGCTGGAAGGATTATAATGACTACTTTCTGGTCCCTAGGTTCCCATGACCCACTGTCAGAGCATGTATACTGCTGTCGAGCTGTATTCTATCAAATTCTGTATCAGGGTTAATTATATTATGCAAATCTATATCCCTCTTCATATTTTAGCATGATGTGGTAATATTTGGCAAGAAAATATAGTAGCTTTTATCTCTCCATCTTAAACAACATTGAAGATATCAATCGAGTGACATAATGTCTTTCTATGATGCATCTAATAGGAATTTTGCCACACTAAGATGTATGCAGTTGTCTGCTTCTCCTCCCACCTAGAAGGCAAACACAGGCAAGGGTTCAGAAAATCTTCTGTCAAAAAAAACAAGCGGTAGAAAGAATGTAGATCCTTTACTTCTCACTGCAATGTCTTCCCAGTTCACATCACTCAGCCCATATGATTTTCTCCAAATGCTGTGAGAAAGACTAAGGCAAGTCACTTCACTTCCAGCCTGGAGCAGAAGGGTTTTAGAAAAGAGATATTTTTAGGATTTTAGTGAGATCCTATTTCTTTGAGATCCTTGTGATCCAAGAAGTCTTTTCTTATCAAGAGTGCTCTGTGATCCTGTTTTACATAGCTGTCTTAAAAGCACCAAAACTATTAAAAATACATGATTTACATCATGTCGTAAACACTGAAAAAGCATTTTACAAAAGTATATCTTAATAAGAATTCTTAGGAAAAAAACACAACTAGATTGAACTAAACCCTTTAAGCATTTAAAATACATGTGTGTACGTATATCTTCAAAAATGTTTTATTAAAGTTTCAAAGAAAACATAAGATACTATTTTTATAATTGAGGATTGTGGGAGGTCTTTTTAAGTATGACATAAATTTCAGAAACCTAGAAATAAAAGATATGAAAAATTTTGTCCATATACATTTTAAAAAATTCCATATGACCTTCCACAAAAAATACATATATAATGATATCACCCCACCAAATAACTTGAAAAAGTACTTCACATAAAATCAATAAATAGAAACTCCTACAAATATTTTTTCAAAAAGGTAACTCAATGGAAAAATAGGTAAAGTATATGAATATATAAAAAACACAAATTGCTGTAAAATAAATGAAAACATGCTTAACCTCACTCATCAAAAAAGAATGCAAATTCATGCTACAACGCTACTTTTAGCTTAGATTGCAAAGACCCAAAACTTTAAAATGTGGGCATGGATATGAAGAAACCAGAACTATTTTATATGCTGTTAGTGGTACTGTAATTAATACAATATCAAAGAAAGGGCAATATCTTCAAAATTGGAAGCACATGCTCTTCAACTGAATAATTCTGTTTCTAGCAATTTGTCCTACAATTATAAGCAAATGTATGCAATGGGCTATATGTTAGGTATAATAAAAGATTAAAAATTCCCCAAAAATCCTTCACAAGGGAGTTAATTACAAATTATGGTAAGCCCCGTAGGGAAACAGCTCCCCCAGGATGCCCTGGTGACTTCACACAACCCACATGGGCCACCCAGCCACAGGTTTGCAGCACTGCTGATCTGAGCCTAGGCAGGATGCTCTGTGAGCCTCCTGAAACCCAAGAGGATGGAGGCCTGCAAGGAGCCGGTCATCTTCTGCTTGCCTCCCTGCCAATGGGAGGCTGTCATGACACATTTCCTGTAGCCTCCTAGGTTCTGATGAAGCATGCACCTTTCAGCCTTGCCCTCCCAGAATACAGCTGCATCATGTAGAATTGCTTAGTTGAAGTCTAGAATCAGATCTATAACAACTGGGAATCCCACAGATTGCATGGTGCTCATCTGACCCATTTGTTTGGGTATGGTCTCTTTCGATGTGTGGGACCGGGCCTATGGAGAGCTCCAATGTTTGGCTGCTCTTCCCTTTGCTGTCTATGTAAGTCACAAACCCGCTGAACCTAAAACTGGCTCCTTTACCCTGACCAGTGGCTCAGTCAGGCCTTGGCCTCAGGCTTTCCTTGTTTTGTGTGTTGTTTTGTGCTTGACAAACCCATAGACAAGTATTATGCACCCATTAAAAAGAGTGAGGCAGACCTATGTGTTCTGATGTGGAACCATCTCAAATACAAACTGTTACATGAAAGGAAAAATCAATGTGCAGTGTAGTATAAATAGTTTATGTGTTTAAAGAATAGAAAAGAATACACAGACTTGAAAGCACATAGATGCACAGAAGTCCCTAGAAGGATATTAAGGAAACAGATAAGGCAGATAATAAGAGAATAGGATCAACGAAGAAGGAAGCCTTATGTTTTGCTGTATACTCTTTAAACTTTTTGAATTTTGTACCACATACATGACTTAAATGATATTTCTTATATTTGCTTCTAAATTTGCATTCTGATTAATTTTTATTCAGAATTTAAAAAAATTGTACTTGAAAAATCCCTTTATAATACACATCCTTTTATAATATGTAATTAAACTTACTTATTTTAAATTATCTCTCTCATCATCCCCACCCCAGCCGCAGAATTTAAGCTCATCATAAGGGTCAAGATTTTGTTTTTTACTTTCATTTATTTCTACAGAATTATGTCTGGTACACAATACACAATAAGTATTCATTAAGTACTGTAAATGAAGAAAGTTTCATTCTATGAATTACAGAAGATAACAATTCACACCCTACTTTCTTTCCTATTAGAAATTCCTAAGATGTTCCCCATACTCAGCAGCCAGCCCCTGCTGCTGCCTTCCTTTAGCTTGGCATTGCCTAATAGACACTCCTCTTAGAAATTAGACATGATTAAAGGACTGGCCAGACATAATACAGGTATTTATTTAGTGATCAGAATAACAGCAGATCACTGGGCAAACCGTTTTCCAGATCATGTGGTAGTATAATTGTTATTGATCCTTTTCTTCTCTGGAAACTCAATTGCAAGGCCAAAGTAGAAGGCCTACATGGAAGAAAATTAATGGAAGAAAACAAAATAAAGAAAAAAATAAGTAGATGCAAGCTAGAAATAAGGAGGAAAAAAAGGGAACAAAAGAGCTTCTATTTTGTGTGGCATTCTGTGGTTTTGTTACACCCTTAAAACAGCCTTTTCAGGGAAATTATGATGTCCTACATCACAAACATAAAACCAAGACAAGAGAGATTGAGGAATTCCCCATCTCTATTCCCCAGTAGGCGCAGGGTAACAGGAGCAGGATTTGAGCCCAGGTCTGTGTAGCTATTCAACCAGAGATCCTTCTGGTGACCAGGTGTTCTCTCTGAAGGAGGATAGTCGCTCATGACACAAGCACAGACTGTGGTCCTTCTCTAGGCCTCTGCATGTATAAAAGGCTCAAAACCACATTGCTCACTGCCATTTTTCTTGCTGGTTTTAAATTAAGATTGTTGTGACTTGTGGACTTGTTAATCTTATCTTTCCCCAAGTTTTATAACAGTGAAATGAAATATAAGAACTTCTCTTAAATGTATACTAAAAGTTAACTAATTGCTTTGAACATGACACAGGGAATATTTCAATACTAGCGTGACACCAAAAAAAGAAAAAAAATCATTGTTTTTATTAACATGAACTAAAAGAACACATGATAAAATTCCTTTTTATTTTATTTCAGCTGCTATTGGTGTGGGGAAGATGGTAGTAGGTTTTAATTACCTAATAAAACTTTTTGTGGCTGGCTGAATTTGGCTAAATTATTATAATTATCAATAAAATATTATAAAGTTAGCCAGGCCCCACTCGAATATTTTAGGGCCTGAGACAAGAGTACAAATGGAGGTCCACACACCACAAGTCTAAATGTTTAAAGCGTTACAAATAAGCTAACAAACTTGAATAAAATATGCTCCACTCTCCTACTAGGGCAAATGTACCTTCACAATGACATCCCACATGTCCAAGCCCTGTCTACACACTAAGCAGCTTCTTCTTGGACACTGCTCAAACCTACGGGCTATGGTCTACGCTCAGGAGGACAGATAGAGGAGAGAACGGTTCAGGCCCTCAGAGCAGTTTCAGAGCTGTTTAGTCAGGAAACTCTAGGGTGCTGTGTGGGAGGACCACAGTAGAAGGGTGTGGCCAGCTTCCTATAGTCCTTTGCCCTTGGCTCACAAACACTCCAGTGAGCAGGATGTGACCGGAGGATGGCCAGAGTGGGCCCTCCAGGGTGCCAGCTCCACAGCAGGGGCCCCACTTGCCTGAGTGTCCATACAGGACGGACTGACATCAGGATTTCCAATGAGCTCCTTGCTTGCATACTGAAACATACATGATTTAACCCATTGTCCAAAAAACTAAGGTAAGAATATTGTAAATAATCATAAATATGCATTGAAGCAATTGGGCTATGTCTGTGCTTGATGTCTGTGAGTCTGTAAAAATATATCCATTTAGAGACAGGAACCATAGGCTAACAATTGATGAGATTTGGGCCAGGAGCAACACTAACAAAAATAAAAAAGATGACCTGAATACAGCCCCTGGTGCAAAAACTGGTAGTTGACTGAGAACACAGGGTTCTCAACGGCAGAGAAAATAAGAGGAGCTGGTTTATGTTATTGAGGAAATGTTGCTGATTTCTGCTATAAGTGTACATCACTGCTCCTTTTCCTCCCCTCAAGGTGACTGCAGAAGGCTCACCGAATAGTGTATGGCCCAGTTTGCCCAGGACTAAGGGGACTCTGGGGATGTGGGACTTTCAGTTTTAAAACTTGGTCATCTTAGCCTGGGGCCTGAGGCCCAGGGAGGGCTACTCTTTGGAATCATAACTAGTAGGGGACGGAGGGGACACAATGTGTGTTGTGGTTAAGAGATTGGGCTCTGGATTGAAGGGCTTGAAATTCCAGCAATTCCATTCCACCTCTTGGCTGTGAGGCCTCAGTGAAACTGCTAAACCTCTGCATCCCATTGTTTTCTTCAGCTTCAAAGTGGAGCAAGTAATACTATCCAATTCAAAAGTTAGAGAAAAAATAGTGGACGTAAGCGCTAAACATAGTGCCCGATGTATAAAGCTAATCAACAAATGCCACTATTGTTATTACTAAAACAAAACTTTGTCTGAGAGAGTGCTGAGGGTCGAACTAGCAAGGCCAAGTCCAACTGAAAGGTAAGGGGCAACAGTTGGGCCTGGGTTGTAAGGTAAAACCAGAGTGGAGGGTGTAGATGTGGACCTGTGGCATTGGGCAGGGAGCATGGCCGTGACTGAGGCACTTTCTATAAGCAAGGGAAACTCTTGATTTCAAGGTGGGGCTGTGGCTGGGTCAGATATTGCTCAGTTTCTGTCCCCAGCAAAACAGAAAGAGGACAATTCTCATGCTGAAATAAGAGGACACAAGGAGTTTGTGAAAAAATAGATTAGAGAAGCAATAAAGAAGAGGTAATTTTCAGTGAAAATGTAACTCCAAAGTAGGAACAAAATGAGACATCTTATGTACAAGTCTTTTAAAGTTATAGAGATCAGACATTCCAAAGAAGTTACACAGTGAGTTACTAACCAAATCTAACAGTGTAGCAGAAGGCATAAAGTGGTGACCCTGGAGAAGATTTTGACTGCCATCATTTCATTGGACTGTATGATGTGTTTCTTTTTTGTAACTATTTGAATTCAGGGTGATATTTAAAAATCAAGAGATTTCACAAGAAAATTGAGATTTCTGGTCTCATTTGAAATGGTAGACATTCATCAAACTTTGACAGCATTCCAAAGGCCAAAGATGGGCTACTCCTCCAGAAAGGCTATGAAGTCTCCATAAGGTTCAACAAACACCAAGTCAGTGCAAGTTTCGTGGTTGAAAAAGAAGACAGCCATTCAGATCCTTTTTCATACACCTTCCATTACAATGTGGACTATCAGAAGTGAGACAAATATTTACAGATTAGAAACTTCAAAAGTCTCAGAAGTCTAAGTACAACAGAAAAAGGAATCTTCAGAACAGGGAGTCTCCTAAATTTAAATGTGGCCAAAGAAAAAGCCAATAAGGAGGCATGAACTCATTGCCATGGAAGTAACATCAAAGATTGAAAGAGACAAGCAAATGCCAGACAAAAGAGGAACAAGATCAAAGGGAGAAGGTGGCAGATTCTGAGCCCTCATACATTTAACATCAAAGCAGACTGTCTTCTGGGATTCAACCAGTTGGAGCTCACCTGTGACACCAGCAAACCCCTCAGGTTTCCAGATGGACTATGTTGCCTAAGACATCAAGACTGTGAGTGAAACTTCAAAATCTAACACCTGGGTTTCTTGACCACTAAGATCAATGAAAGGCATGCCATGCAGTTTCCAAGAGCAAACAAACAAGAAAAGTAAGAAAAGAAAGCAGCTGAATTGACAAAAAGAAGGACAATAAGGCAAAAGCCATTTTAGAAGAAAATTGCTAGTGTTCTTTTTTGATCCAATTCAACAAATATTTGTTGAATCTATTATGTTTGAATCATACCTCTTTCATTAAATATTAAAAAATGAATAAGATATTTTCTATGCCCTTGGGAAACCTGTTTTTGAGAGATATTCCAAAACATTCAACAAATATTTATTTGGCATCTATTATGTATCAGGAATCCTTTTTTGTGATTGGAATATGTCAGTAGAAGAACAAAGACACTTACCCTCGTGATGCTTGTGTTCTAGCGGGACAGACAAACTATACTTACATAACAAGTAAGTAAACTGCATAGCAAGTAAGGAGATGACAAATGTTATGGAAAGAACAAAAGTAGATCAAGGTAATGGGGTTGGGAGTTCAAAGATGGAGGGAAACAATTTGCAATTTTAGATATGTTGATCAGGGTAGGCATCATTGAGATGGTGTCATTTGAGTAAAGACTTAACCGAGAAAAGTAAGTTTGTCATATTATTATCTGGAGAGAATTGGCTCAGGGCATCTGGCTTCCTTACACTGTAACAAGTGAACTGTATATTTCAGACTTCCATCACCTCTTAGCTGAGGTCAGAGCGAGCCTCCTAAATCTAACCGCTATCCTCTCTGTTTAATCAGTGATATCTTCCTATTGATTTTTATTATTTCCCTGCTGAAAGTCCTTCCATAGCTTGCCATTGTTTCCAGTCTAGCACCCAAAGACTTTGTCATATGGCTTCAACTTACCTTGATAATTTTATTTATAACTTAAAACTCTATGGCTACCTATTCTTTGCATTACTATTATAGATATCATCAAACAACTACTTTTTGCTTCCTGTAAAGAGTTGTCCTTTATATTACCCTCCATACTTTTCCTCATACGCTATTCTGTAATGTCTATATTCCTAAATGAATACCTCAAATTCTATTATTCTTCAAACTCCAATTCAATGATTACTTTCTCAAGATATTTCTAAAATCCCTCCAGTCAAAATCACTAGCTCCTTCCTCTTTGCTTACACAGCACAGTCTGTCTCTGTGTTTACCATACTTTGCCTTTCATCAGTTTGATAGAGGTTAAAAGGGTTCTCGCTACCAACTTCCAGTGTGGAAGGAGGCTTTCCCCACACTACCAAGCAATTCTCAGATGCCAGCTGGGTGTCCTACCATTCATCTCAATCTGACACAAGCTACCCAGAGACAGGATCACATTTCACAGGTTGAGGGCACAGTCCCACAAGACTGTCCTCCACTTCAGAAACCAGTCAAAAGCCCAGGTTGCTAGCTGTACTTTACTTCTCACCCAATGGCTATAAATCAGAGCATCCAATGACCACCCTCTCCCCCTTGGGTTTGATTAATTTGCTAGAGCAGCTCACAGGACTCAGGAAACCAGCTTACTCATTATGTTACCAGTTTATTACAAAGGATATTAAAAGATACAAATCAACAGTGAGATGAAGAGATATATGGGGGCAAAGTCCCAAGCAAAGGAGTTTCTGTTGCTGTGGAGTTTGGGGTCCGGCACGGTGACACATGGAAGTGTTCTGGTTCACCAACTGGGGAGCTCTTTGAACCCTAGCCTTTTGAATTATTGTAGTGGCTGCATTGCATAAACATTGTTGATTAAATCATTAGCCCTTGCTGGTTGCTTTGACCTCCAGCTCCTCTTCCCTTCCTGGAAATCCGGAGGTGGGACTGAAAGTTCCAACCTTCTATTCAGGTTAGTTCCCCTTGCAATCAGCCCCCATCCTTAGGTACTTTCCAAAAGTCACCTCATTAACATAAACCCAATTGTGGTTGGAAAGGGAATTCTTATGAATTATAAGACACCTATTTTATCTTTATGGCTCTAAATCATTTTCAGGAGTGGCAGACAAGAGACCAAATATTATAACAAAAGATGTTTCCTTTGCTCTTATCACTCAGGAAATTCCAAGGGTTTTGGGAGCTATAAGGCAGAAACCGTGGACAAAGACCAAATCACAATATCACAGAGGATGTATTTGTCTTCAGTGACTGGTGCCACATTTCTAGAAGAGAGAAATATTGTGATATTTATTCTTAATTTTGCCACAGGGCCTTGAATCATGTCTCACAGAAAGCAGGGGTTCAACAACCACATAGTGAATTGGATTTGTACCAAAAAATTGGAATTGACTTCTCAGGTTTTTCTGAGAGTTGATAACAGAATACGAATTAAAGAGTGTTTAATTAATATTAACTGAAAATCACTGGTTGGATAAGACAGATTTTGGTTGTAAAGCCGATGGCAACTTTAAGCTGGCAATCAGTGGATGAACGCATGATCTAATGGAAGCTGGGCTTCCAGCTCTGTGATCCATATACTAAAGGCCTTTGGGCTACTTCATACAGATCATGAACCCTGAAATATGGTCTCTACTCAATATTGATGAGGATTTTTAGGCTGCTTAATTTTAAAATGGCTTATGATGAGGATTTTTAGGCTGGTTAGTTTTAAAACTACAGATGAGATTCAGGCTCCAAGGAGTGGAATTTGTTTGCCCCTTTGTTGGGAAACATTTACATTTCTAAGGGAAACCTCTATCTGTGAAGATGCCTCCCTCTCTGTGCCAGGAAGAAGGGGGAATGGTCTTATCTCTAGAAGCTCTTAATGGGGAAGGCAAGAACTTAAGTTGGTTGCTGTCTGGCAATCTCATGTAACTGGTTTAGGGTGGTGGCGTCTAACCTTTCTAACCTTTACTTAATCCGATTTGATTCTTGTCTAAAAGTCATGGGATCACCCAATGACCAGACCCCACCTGCACTGATACCATTTTAACTTTTTTTCATGTTCTTTCCTTTGTCTTGTAAAGAGATGAATCATATACCTATGCCTTAAATTTAGCCCTAACACTCAACTCAGGGCAGCAGCAGCGGCTCTGCCTGCCCATGGGCTCTGTCCCCATGCCAGCGGGGGCAGCAGAAGCGGCGGCAGCAGAAGCTCTGACTGCCCATGGGTCCTGTCCCCATGCTATTCCACACTATTCTCTAAATAAAAGAGCACTACTGCCAGATCTTGAGAGTCTAAGAAATCTTTCTTTCGACTCCTCGGCTCACCGACCCCGCATCAAATATCATCAATATCTGCCCCCGATGCAATATGCCAGAGTCTGAATAGAAAGACGAAAGTCATCACCAGCGTCCTAGACAATGACATCAGTGAATGAAGAGGTTTATAGAAAGCAGCCAGGTTTGGCTTAAAAACAAAGATTAATTCAAGGAGACTCATTAAAGTTTAAAGGAAGTACATGGGCAATTATAAACACTCTAGTGATATGTGAGGAAATACAAAGAATAGCTTATACAACACAGCAATTGAAGAAACTGAAAAAAAACTCCATTTTAGGAGAGGAATTTAGGAAATCAAACAAAAAACCCCAATACTTTTTAGAATGATGACTGAAGAAGAAGAATACAGAAGGATATGAACTGGAGAAGATATTCTTCCTTCTTGAAAAACAAGTAATACAGAATTTTACACTCAGTTGTATAATTACTAGTGTAGGGGAGGAGGACATTTCCTCTCCCCAAATGGGGGTTCGTCTGGCTGGAGAACGAATTAAATTCACATGAGACAGAATAGCAAGAGAAAATTAAACAAAGCTTTATGAGGAACCATGGCCCGGGGCCTTTCTTCCCGAAGGAAGAAAGGGCACTGAAGAAGTGGGGTACACACAGTGGTTATATACCCCCATACAGGACATTTCACATATGATTGAAATGTCCCTCCCACAATAGTCACAAGATTGCCCTGTCAGCACAGCGCTTGATGGACACAGCAGGTAGTGGTCTGCTGTCCCAGAGGGCGTAGCCGGAGGCAAGTAGATTGTCTGGAGCTGGGCGGTCACAGGTGAGCACAGCAGCGATCGGTTTCTAGCCTAAGGAAAGATGCTTAATCCTTAAGGAATGCCAGCGTTGGGAGGGGGAATGAAGTCAGTTACAGGAGGTTACCAGACTAGCACAATAAAATGCAGATTTTAAGTCGTTGCCTTTGGTATTGATTAAGAGTTTTTGGAGAGTAGGTCATCTCCTTTCTTCTTCCTGGTACAGAGAGGGTGGGGTTTTACCTTACAAATGTAAACGTGTCCTAACAAAGGGCAAGTTCCATTCCTCAGAGCCTCCTTCCCTGTCCCAGTTTATCAAAAGCAATCAGCCTCAAATAATCGTGATGCCAAAGAGACATATCTTGGCGTGGCCAATTCCAGGTCCCCACACTAGTTTTCCTAAATATGAAAAAAAATCACTGAAAATCAACATTGATCATAAAATTATAGCAAAGTCTCTCTCTTTTTCTTTCTCTCTCAAGACAAATATGAAGATAGAAATGATGAATGGGCCTTCTTAAAGGAGCGCACAACATATTTAGTTCCTGTTTTCTGAAAACCAGAAGAAATTTTCTACAGGAACTTAAGGAAAAGTCTGTCTGTCTGTTTATTAATTTCAAACAAAAACCTTACTTAGTTTAATTGTTATTGATATAAAATGTCAATATAAAATATTGCAACCTCCAGACTGCAAAATATTAGAAGAGTTGCTATCCCTGTGGTTTTTATTCAGAAATTGTTGAAAATAATGCCAGAAAATAACATTTTGGAAGAACCTCTTAACTGAGAAGTTGCTGCCAATAAGACAATCCTATTAACAGCAAAAACTATGTCTCAGGATTAATTGCAAATGCTTCTTCAGATTTAGGAAATCTTTTAATTCTCACATTGACCCAGTCAAGCTAAAGTTATTTGTATCAGATAAGTATTATCATTAGTCCCATTCTATATAGGAGGAAAACGAATCATACAGAGTTAGTTGTTTTGCCCAATGTCCTACAGACAGTATGAAGCAGGTCTGGGTTTGAATCCAGACTGAGAAGTTCTGGAGATGATGGTGTTAACATTTGCCTGTGGAAAAGTGGAAGATGGATGCTGACACAACTCACAAATTTATGTTATTTTTTAAGAAATTGCCACATAATAGAATTTATTAAAAAGGATTTCAAAATGGAAAAAAAAGTGATCAGATTGATTAATAATAATAATAGTTTAAGTAACTAAAATTCAGAACAAGTTAGGGTTGAAGAAAAATTCAAGTACAAATTGGAGCTGAAGAAAACAATCCTGTGCTTTATAGAAAGTAATCCAAAGCTGTGGTTTGAGCAGCTGGACAATCACAATGATTATTTTCCAACTCAAATTTCCCAAGCAGTAAACAGTCCACAGTCCACAGTCTACAGAACAAAAAGCATAAAAGAGAGAACAATAAAAACTGGGGGAAAAATAGAGTAAAGCAATATTGATCCTAGTTATAATTACAGCAATAAACTTTAAAATTGTCTAAATTCACTGAGCTGGACATAGACTCCTATTACATTAAAAAATAAACAAACACCAGACATAAATAACCAAAAATCACTTTTTAAAAAAAAGTTGGAATTGGGGACAAAGATACACCAATTAAATTTATACAAAAAGAAAGCAAAACTAGAAAAATTAGTACCACTGAAAGTAAAAACTAAGATCAAAAGATCAAGGCCATTGTAAAGTAATAATCATTGTGGTCCCTAATGAAAAACACCCATACTAAATAGATGTATATATCAAGTGAAATACCAATCAAATACAAAAATCAAAAACTGGCCATTTATACAAGCTAGATATTGATTAACACTGCTCTGACGTGAGCTTCCTGCATCAGTCCTGTGAAGAGGTGGCCCTGGAGCCAGGATAAAAGATACTGCCACTGGTTTTCCAGTTATTCTGTCAGATGAATGAAGTAAAGGGCAGAGCTCAAGGGGAAGAGCCCATGTTGGAACATGGGAGAGAATTAATCAGACATCAGCTGAACTAAGGGGGAGAATAGCTTGACAATGATCGATATTCAATTTTTGCAAATAATAGCTACAATAATTTGGCCATCCTAGGTCATGCAGAGTAGTGACTGTAGTATGGATGAGTCTAGAGAAAGATTTAATTTTTAATCTCACAATTTTGATAAATTAGATAAAAATATGAATGCAAATGATCTGACAGATATAATTATTAATGTAGAATTAATAACCTACAACTGTTTACGAAGTATTTAGAAAACTCAATATTGTATATGTAGGAAAGAAAAACATCAATATATGAAGCAAATTTTTCCGTTCTAACTTATCTGATAATGAACAAGATCTGTAATTCAGTAGTACAATTATAACTTCAAATTCCTAAATACTTGTAAAAATTTAAAAATAAAAAGCAGGTTAAAAATTTACACTTACCCTCATATGTGCAGAAATAAAATTTTGCTTCTTCTCCCAACTGAATTTGCTGTGCTCATCAGCCCCTGCTTCCTCTGATAGCAGAAAAATCTAACTTCGATAATGAAAGGTGACTAGTTAATGCCTATTTAAAAGAGTGCCCCTTTCTGTAAATATTGGGTTATATTGAGATTTCCACTTTCCCCTTCTTCTTTCCTTTTCCTGGGGCAGATGACTGACTGGGAGGCTTGTGTATTGTCCTGAATCAGGGAAAGCATAGGAATAAATTATCAGCTTTAGCAGCTGCTGTCCGTGATGCCTGCCACGACTTCCGACTGTGAGGTCTCTTCACCTGGACTCTATAGATCTCCAAATCCAGCTATCAGCTCTTTACATATTTACTATAAGCCTGAGTTCATCAATATCCCCCTATGTTGCTCTCTCTGGCTGGGGACCCTCAGCAGCCTACCTCACACTATGCTAGTGACCAGGTCATTCTGAAGCAGCCCTCAGACTCTTCTATGTTGCCACTTTCCTCAGCCAGTGCTGATCTGTCTCCTTTCCAGGTAAATTTTGCTCAGAGGCCGTGCTGAACCTAAGGCATCTCTAATAGACTTGCAGCCATCACTGCTATGGGAATCAAAGGAGATTTCAAAATCTCTGTGTTTTTCAAAATCTCTGTGAATTCTATCCACATCCACTCAAACCTCATCAGGTTTTAAGCTTCCAGAGAGAACCAAAGATCAGGTCCCACAGTACTATCTAACTCTAATTTTGTCTCCATCAAATTTCTCCCAACAACCTCTAGCCAGACTAGAAAGAGTTTTTGCTTTCCTTAATGTGATGGGAAATTACAATTTTGTAATATACAGTATCTTCCATATTATTTGACTTGTAAAACACCTCTCAACCCCACATCCTTCAAACACTATTTTTTAGTATTTAAAGGAAAGTGTTTTTTTCCTTTTTCTCTTTTTCAAATATTGTATTCTGATTAATATTTTCCTAAATCACAATTGAGTGAAGTAGAACATTAAAAACATTTTTACAAATCGAGGAAGGTGGCCAACATGGAAATGAAAAGAATAAAATGATTATTATATATTTAACATTATAAAAATGAAAAAGAACTTATGTCCACACAAAAACCTTCAAATGGATGTTTATCACAGCTCTATTCATAGTTGCCAAAACTTGGAAGCAACCAAGATGTCTTCTCAGTAGGTGAGTGGATAAATAAACTGTGATGCATCCAGACAATGGAATATGGTTAAATCCTAGAAAGAAATGAGCTATCAAGCCTTAAAAAATATGGCTTAAAGATCTTAAATTCACATTATTAAGTGAAAGGAACAAACCCAGAAAGGCTACATGCTATATCATTCCAAAAGTATGACAATCTGGAAAAGGCAAAACTATGGAGACAGTAAAAAGATAGATGGTTGCCAGCTATTGGGATTGGCCAAGAGGGATGTATTGAAAGGGCACAGAAGATTGTTTAGTGTAGTTAAACCACTCTATATGATGCAGTAATGGTGGATATATGGCATTATACATTTGTCCAAACCTACAGAATGTACAACATGAAGAGTGAACCCTAATGCAAACTATTGACTTTGGGTGATTATGATGTGTCAATGTAGGTTCACCAATTGTAACAAATGTACAACTCTGGTGAGAGATGTCAATAATGCAAGAGGCTATGCACGTGTGAGGGCAGAGTGTATATGGGAAACTTCTGTATCTTCCCCTCAATTTTGCTGTGAATCTAAAACTGCTCTAAAAAAAATAAAGTCTTTAAAAAATAGTAAGTAAAAGTAACAAATATGTAATTATATTTTTACATTAAAAATTTGATTTATGCAAATAATTTGCAAAGCAGAAATGGATCTTTTATAATGTAAGTGACTTAAACTGAAAATATTTGAATACTGCAATAAATCTACACGGAAGATTTTGTAAGTTATTCAAGAAACATTTTTACAAAATATTTGTGGAAGTAACAAATTCATTGATGTTGTTTTCCAAAGTATTTCCCAAGATTTATAAGTCATTCTTAAACAGAGTCAAAGTTAAAACTCCCTTAGTTTGTCTCAAAGACAATCTAGACTTGACATAAATACTTGAAAAAAGAAGAAAACTGGAGCTCAAACTCATTTCCCTTTTTAAAATATGAGCACGCATATTTCAAGGCAAAGGAAGAAAACTGTGTTTCAATCAAAGAGAATCTATTAATTTATGATCTATTAATATAATTCAATCCATCAGTAGATTAAACATAAAATACCATGTATTCTGTCACATGGATTTTTGAAAAATCCGTGGATAAAACTGAGCAGTTATTTCTCACATCAAATAAATAAATAATCAAATAAATGATTTATGTGTAAAATGGCAGCAGAAGGATACCTTTTTACTGTCATGTGGAGTCAGAATCAATATTGTGTACTTGAGAAATATATCAAAACTACTGTCTTTTATTTCAATGTTCTATATCATGATAATTATTTAATATTGCTTAATCTGTTTATAGAATATTATATCAATAAACATAAGAGTAAGTGGGAGAAACTGCATGAAAAAAATTAGCTAGATTTTGGAAAGTTTGACGGGGACAATGAAACAAGAAAAAAATGTATAAAAAATTGATTTGAAAAAAGGTAAATATTTCATATGATTATTACCTTTGTAAAGTCAGTGAAATTAGCTAAAAAGTATATTATTTAATATGAACGTATCTGGATAGACAGAGCCCGGTCCCATGGTTGAGTGGTTAACGTTCCCCATGCTCCACTTCAGCGGCCCAGGGTCACAGGTGTGGATCCCCATTGCAAACCCACTCCACTCACCAGACACATTGTGGAGGTGTACCACATACAAAAAATGGAGGAGGATTGCTAGCGGATGTTAGCTTAGGGAGAATCTTCCTCAGGGGAAAAAAAAGGACTCTGGATAGAGAAAACAATATGATGAGTATATTATTTATATTATAAAATATTTAATTCGTGAAAACAATTAATTTACAATGGAAATTTTTGAAGGCATCAAATTCACAGGAATTAATTTAATGATGAAAATGTGAATTAGGTATAGAAAATGACATCCTAAAAATATTTTGAAAATATAAAAAGACACTGGCTTCTTGTATAGGAAAATAAAATATTTCACAAATATCCATTCTTCTCCAAGTAAAAACGTTAATGGAAGTAACTATCAATCAAAATTTCCAACAGGCTGTTGTAAATAAAATTCTTTTGAAATTAAACCTTAAAATAAAATAAGTAAAGATATCAAATAATTCTCTTAACCGAATGAAGCAATGGTAAGTAAAAGTGGGCAGCAGGATTAATGATCCTTATCATACGTTACAATGTAAAAAGAAACAATTTTTTAAAATAATGTGGAACTTATGGCAAAACCAGAAGCATCTAGAAGTAGGCTTGGGTATATCAGTAGCTATTTATATAAGAAAACATTCTGATTGGGAGGACATATCCTCCTGAAACATACCGAAGAATTGATGTAGTTTAAGCGAATGCTGCAGATCACATTTCAAAGAATGCAGAAAAACTGGGTGACTCATTAAATGTTGTTGGGATAAACATGATTATAGAAACTATCCTGCTCTTCTTGTATAATAGGAAAAATATTCATAACAGATCACATTTGTTTTTTAAATAATATTTCCATTGCAAAAGTAATTTGTAGGAATTTTTACTGAAAATAAAAGTGATAAAGAAAACTGGTACCCTACATACTTCCCAGAGACAATCACAATTAACAGTTCGGTGTATTTCCTCCAAGTCTATATTGTAAGCACAATGGTTTATTGTTGACATCGTACTTTACACTCAATTATAACTCTTGCATTTTTCAGTCAACATTACACTTATTTCCAATTTTATCACAAATGTTTAATAAACCTTGGTATTGATAACTAAGTAAGGGTCTATAATATTGATTCTTGATCATTTCCTTTAAAAACCTATATGGGATATTTTTATTATTCCTTATTTTTCATTTTTATAGAAAATAATTTGGTGGCAACTGTATAGATAAAGCGTTTTTGGTATAATGCAGGCTTTTAAACTAGGTCTCTCTGTAGCTGAAGAGAGGGATATTTTATTTGTTCCTTGGTTTTAGTTTGGCTATATTGTCTCAGACATTTTCGTAAGAGAGAAATGTAAAGATGTTGATTTTCTTTTCTTTTTTCCCTCTTTCTCTAAATTATTGTTTTATTTAGTATTAAAAAGGTTCAGAAAGGAAGTAAAATACTATCGTAAAATAAGCTCTTAAAAAGCAAGCAATTATAGTTATTTTTACATGAGCTAATCAGTATCCTTTTAATGTGTAATCAAGTGGCATCTATAATTATTTGAACCACTTGGCTTGTGCATACAATTGAATCTACTGAAATTCACATACTTGCTTTCCTTTCCTATTCCTTCAAGCTTGTAACTGAGTAGGTTTTTTTTTTTTTCTCCTCATAAAGCTTAGTTTTGGAGGAATTCCAGTACCAGGCAAACCTGGGACCTTTTTAAAGAAAAACTTCCATGGATGTATTGAAAACCTTTACTACAATGGAGTAAACATAATTGATCTGGCTAAAAGACGAAAACATCAGATCTACACGGTGGTAAGTCAACATATTTTTCAGTTCCATGGTTTCTAACACTTTGGGGTGAGTCTTGCTTTCCCATCCACCCCTGGCGTCTCTTCATAATATGTTTGTATTATACTCTTGGAGGTCCCATCAGCCTCCCCGGTGAAATTGGAGAGCAAGGCAAAAAGCAGGGACTGAATCAGTGTGAACTGTGTTACTGGGAGAAACAAATGCATTAGAGGCACCCAGAGAATTCCATGTCTTCACTGTGAGTGGTGTGCCAGCTGTGGGTAGGGTTTGCAGTCTACACCAGGCTAATGTGAATCTCTTTATTATCTCTGCGAAATACAGCTATAGAACCACAGATTCCATTAAATTCTGTACCTTTGGAATTATATATTTGTCTACATCTTGTTTGTATGAAAAATAGAGCATTTTAAACAAAAGAAGTTAAACTTTTTTTTCCTTCTTTTCCCTAAAGCCCCCCAGTGGATAGTTGTATATTTTAATTGTGGGTCCTTCTAGTTGTGGCATGTGTGACACCGCCTCAGCATGGCCTGACAAGTGGTGCCATGTCCGCGCCCAGCATCCAAACCAGCAAAACCCTGGGCCGGCAAAGCAGAACGCACAAACTTAACCACTCTGCCACGGGGCCAGCCCCAAGAAAGGTTAAACTTTTAGTGTTTTTGAGATTCCCTTTGAGGCATTTATTATGCTGACGAGTTAAATAATTTTCTAATTAATTAATGTTTGTCTTTCCCAACAGATCATGAGTTTCATGAGGGCCAGGACTGTCTTTTCTTCTTTTTGACTACTGCATTCACAATACCCAGTAGAGTGCCTTGCACACAGTTAGATGCTCAATAATGGTGTTGATGTTTCCAACTATAAATGTGGATTTATCTAGTTCTCCTTTTAGTTATATCAGTTTTTGCTACTTATATTTTACCATTTTGTTCTTTTATACATACAGAATTAGAATTTCTATGTCTTCCTGATGGATTAGATTTTCTATCATTATCTGATGTTCTTTTCTGCTTATTATAACTTTCTTTGCTCTGAAGTCTACTTTATCTGATATTAATATAAACACTTCTGCTTTTTTTGTTAAAGTTTGAATAATACATATTTTGCATTTTTACTCTTTTTGGGTTTTTTTTGAGGAAGATTAACCCTGAACTAACATCTGCCCCCAATTCTCCTCTTTTTGCTGAGGTAGACTGGCCCTGAGCTAACATCCATGCCTATCTTCCTCTCTTTTATACGTGAGATGCCTGCCACAGCATGGGGTCTGCACCCAGGATGCGAACTGGTGAACCCCAGGCTGCTGAACTAGAACGTTCAAACTTAATTACTGTGCCACTGGGCAGGCCATGCATTCTTTTACTTTTAACCTGCCGAAATCGTACTTGAAGTGACTTTCTTGTAGACGATAAATAGTAGAGTCACTCTGTCAATCCTGTCTTTTAATAGGTATATTTAAACCATTTACATTTATGTTAAATTTATTGACGTGTTAGGGCTCAAATGTGTGTTTATTCTTTTATTTTCTATTTGTTCTACCTGTGTTTCATTTCTTTTTTTTCTCCATCCTCTTGTGTTTCTTGAATGTTTTTAAAAAATATTTTAATTTATCTAGTGTTTGTATCTCTGTGTATAGCTTCTGATAGTGGTATCTCTAGGTATTATATTATATATACATAACTAATCACAGTTTACTGGTATTTCATCAATTTTAGTGAAGTGTAGAAATCTTATATCCTTTTATATTCCCTTACTTTCCCCTGTTTATTATATAATTGTCTTAATTATTATTTTGTCTCTATATATTTAGAATCATCAGTGTTATTTTTACTTCATCTGTCAAACATAATTTAGAAAAGTCAAGAAAAAGAAAGTGTGTTATATTTACTCATATTTCTGCTTACTATCATTCTTTCTTCCTTCCTGATTTTTTCCAGATTCCTTCTTCTATTATGTCCTTTCTGTTTAAAGAACTTCCTGTAGCCATCCTTCTAGGCTGTGTGCACTGGTGACAAATTCTCTTATTTTTTCTTTATCTTATAACATATTGATATCTCTTTTATTCTTGAAGGATATGTTACCCAGACACAAGCTTCCAGTTGACAGTTAATTGTTTTCTTCCAGCACTTGTAAAATGTTGGGCAGCTTCCTTCTGGTCTCAATGGTTTCTGTTGAGGAATCCATTGTTTCGCAAATCTTTTCCCCTATAGATAAGATGTCATTTCTCTCTCACTACTTTCAATATCTTTTCTATGTGTTTAGTTTTCAGAAGCTTGACGATAATGTGTCATATTGTGGATTTCTTTGGGTTTATCCTGTTTGGATTTCACTCAGTTTCTTGAATCTGTGGCCTTATATCTTTTACCAACTTGGAAAGTATTCTGCCATTTATTTGGGTATTTTTCAGTCCTTCACTCTTTCTTATCTTCTTCCTAAACTCCACAGATCTGAATGCTAGATTTTTCATTATAATCCCACAGACCCCAGATCCTTTGTTCATTTTTTTCATGGTCTATTTGGCTTGTTTTTCAAATTGCATAATTTCTATTATTGGGGTTTCAAGTTCATTAATTCTTTTCCTTAGTCCCTTCATTCTGTTATTTTGCTCATCCTTTATTTTTTTATGTCTGATATTGTATTTTTCAGTTCTAAAAATGTTGTGGTTCTCCTTTACGTCATCTATTTCCTTGCTAAGACTTTCTATTTTTTACTGAGACTTTCTATTTTCTTTTTTGTCTCAAATGTGTGATTGCTTTTTGAGGGATTTTTATTATAACAGTTTCTTAAAAATATTTGTTGGATAATTCTAACATCTCTGTCATCTCAGCATTGGAATCTATTGACTGTCTTTCTTCTTTTTTTCAAACCCAAAGCCCCAGTGCCTGGTTGTATATTGTAGTTGTAAGTCCTTCTTGTTCTTCCACGGGAGCCGCCGCCAGAGCATGGCAACTGACAGGCTGGTGGTGTGGTTCCATGACCTGGAAGTGAACCCAGGCCACTGAAGTCATAAGAGCACTGAACTTTAACCACTAGGCCATCAGGGCTAGTTCTTGATTGTATTTCTTCATTCAGTTTGAGATCTTGCTGTTTCTTGGTATAACAAGAGATACTTTATTGTAACCTGGACTTTTTAGATATTGTGTTATGAAGAATCTTATTTAAACCTTCAGTTAATGTGTCTTCTTCTGACATTGTTCCAGTAGGGAAAGGGGATTTTGCCTCAAAACTGCTAGGTGGGAGCAGAATGCAAGTTTCTCACTCAGCCTCCATTGACACCCAAGGGTAGTGAATCTCTTTCTTACTACTAGATGTAGAGGGAGAAAGCTCTGGCTCCCTACTAGATCTTCACTGATTCCTCCCTGACTGGGAGGGGTAAGAAACCTCATTACTGCTCCCCATGTGATCTCTAGTGATATCACAGCGTCTGTGTGTGGAATGTCCTTGTTATGAGTGGACTATGATGAAAGTCCTGACTCTCCACTAAGCCATCTGTGACACCATCCCTGCAGGGAGTGGGTGAGGTACCTTGCTACTGCTGACTATGGGTAGAAATCCAGGCTCCATTGGGTACATAGTCTCCATTGATACTACAGGGAGAGGCTTGTTAGTCTTTGACAAGGATTAAAGTCCAGGGTCCATACTTGGTCTTTCCTGACACTTACCCTGGCTAGGGATTTGGGGTACTTTGTTGTGGCATGGCTGGGTGGTAGTGGGGTCATAGCTTTTTCTTAGGTGTTTGGCTGGCATAGAGCAGTTACTGTCTAACTGTATCCTGTCTTACTAAGATGCTTCATTCCTAGTCTTTTGATTAGAGAATGCAGTCTTCTAATAGGGACTTTTTTTTGTCTGCACCTGTCAGTTTCTCTGGTTTCCTGGCTTCTTCAGTAACAAGTCTAAGATTTATAAGGAAAAAAGAAAATGTAGGGAGCTCTCCATTGTTCCTTGGGTCTCAAGATGTTATACATGCTTTTCTTTTTCTCTCCACCATTCAGAGTCTACTTTTATACATTGTGTCCAGGGTTTTTGAGTTGTACTCAGAAATAGAGAAAATCATACTATTTCATTTTCCTAGAAGCAGAAGTTCCTTAGGCTGACATTCTTTTAAAATCCATGACAAGTCTAGGTCACCTTATCATTGATAGGTAAAGCCTGATTCTCTTTGCAATCTGGTCATTGGACTATCTGGACTAACTATGGAGTTTAAATGACTTTGATGTTTATTTTTTCCCTTGATAAATATAGTCTATAAGGAATATTTTATGTTTTGAGTTTCTGTATATTAACACTTTTTTTTAAAGTGGCCATTGGATTCCAGAGTGTGGGACTGGCTTGCTTGAGGGAAATCACACTTGAGTTAAAGGGTGTAAATGTTGTAAAAGGTTTGTGCCAAATTGCTGACTTCTTTAGTTTTAAAGAGTAAGGCTGGTGCTAAGAAGGGTACAGCTCCCTGACTCCGGTTCTAGGAGCCTCAGTGACATTCCTTACATATCCCTGGATTATGCTCATGCCTCTTGACAATTCTCCAACCCACATGTGTTTAGGTTGTCCATTTTCTAATTAACCTAACCACTAGCTTGATAATGACATTTATTTATTTATTTTTTGTCTAAGTCAGGAGACTTGAGCCCTGTAAAGCACACTTATGCTCATCCCTTTCCCAACAGCCTCATTGAGTTTAATCTACCAACACAGTGGGATTATACACTACTAGGAATTTACTTATCATGTCATGAGCGTCAACACATTAGCACATTGTGCTAGGAGTTGGCAGAGCAAGTTAAAACACAAGGAGCTTATGAAAACATTGCTCATTTCCATTGTTCACAAACTGGGGCTCAAATGTATGAGAGCCAGGGCATTAGATATAAATAACTAAGAGCTTTATGGCAACATGCATAAAGCAAATCTCCATACATGCTATATGCTAGAAAATATCCTTAATGATGAGAGATGTTAAATACAGACACTGAATATGCAAAGCAAGAAAGGGGACATAAAGGAGAACATGGAAGGAAAATACAAATTTCTGAATATTGGCAGCCTCAATCATCTCCTTTTCTGAGAGAATAATCAAGCAAAATTGCAACAAAATTTTTGTTGATTTTAAACTACTGTAGCACTTACCAAGTTGCCTCAAACTTTGGTAGCTTCCTTTATTCCTCAGAGTTTAATTGGCAGCATTGTTAATATGAAGCACAAAAAAATCCATTAAGCACTAAGGTACTTCACAAAAAAATCCAAGAAAACTGTTTTACTTTGCAGGTTGACAATCTTTCGTTTTAACCTTCACAATTTAAAGGGAAAAAAACATTATTTTTCTCCCAAATTGCTTCCATCACCTTGCCTAAGTGAGAATTCATATCACTACACACACACACATTCGTATACCTGGTCCTTTTCCTTCAGGAATTCCATGGTGGAAAGAATGGTTTGTACTGTTAATTACAAGTACAAACATTTTTATTCTCCTACTCAGGCTTGAATTTTCCCCCAAAGACACAGGATCGGCTACAAAATCAGCCTTGCTCCAAGTCACTAAGTCACTGGAGGGCTTTTAAAAGGGATGGCTTTTGTCCTTTTCCAATGTTCACAGACTCTTTCACAGTTATTGAGGCTTGAGAAGTTCTGGGTTTAGCAGGAGACACAAGGAATCAACAAATCAGGCAGCAAGTATACAGTAATACCCATAAATTACAAAATGTGATTCAAGGCTCAAGGAAGCACCAGGCTTGCTCTCATCCAGCACAAACCTCTCTAGCAGGCTGCATTCAGTCAGCATCCTCATTGCCATTTGTCATCCCTTTCTTGTGGGACCTGCCTACTCCCTGGAGATTTAACAGCTGTTCCATGGGGATAATTCAATTTAGTCTTTATAGCTCGATTTGACTACAAGACGATCCTCCACATCCTGAAATGCAGTAAAACTAACAGCTTAAAGTAGACATAAAAAATACCTCACTATTCTTCCTCAAATTTTCCATTCTATGCTAATACAGCACCATATAATAAACAATCAAAAAGTAAATGGTCCATTGAAGTGTGTATACAGTACCTGTAATGTGGATTATTATATACATAAGAAATATATTGCCCTGCTAGTTTCCTGAAAATGATTAATTTCATACCTTCCACTTTGTAAGAAATGATGCTTTCTTTAAGCTCTCCTTTCTGAGTGTTGCATCCCCTCTCCCTGAGGCAACGAAAGTTGTCTAAGAATTGCCTGAGGTCTCACCCATTTCATTGTAGGTCCTAAAATGATTTTTTTTCCATTTGAATGAAGAGCATCGTAGAAATGCTCATGTTACTTTATTTTGTCTTTAGTAGAAGGAGAGAAAAAAGCAAATGGCTTATAGCAGGACTACGGTTACAGAACTGGCTTTGGAGCTAATTGACCATGTAAATTCACTTCTGTGCCTCTGTCTTCAAATAATTGAAATCAAGGGATTGGATGGGTGATGGCCAATACGAAGCATGTATAATGATAGTCCCAACCTCAATGCTGAAACTGCTAAACAATCACAAAATACATTTTCACTCAGCCTAGAGGGAAGTCCCATGATCTTCTCAATCCAATGCTCCTGACAGCACCAATGGTAACATAGTTGATAGACTGCTTAGGTTCCTCATCCCCGCTGCATGGCAAGTTACCAAACCTCAGTCAACTCATATGTAAAATGAGACAATTATAGTACCTACCTCAAAGTGTTATTGTGAAGTTTAAATCTGTGTTTAGCACAGTGCAAGGTCCACCTTAAGCACCCAATAAGTTGGAGCTATTAAGTAAAATTTCTACCAACCCGTTAAACTGAAGTTGGCATGTAAACCAATACTTATTTGCCATCTTAGGTAGATAATTAATGAATCACATAGAGTTTTTGCATTCTATGATCCCAGCAAATAATAAAAGTAGATTGGAGGTAGCTCATGTTTTACTTTCTGAATCTGAAGTATAGTTACTCCCAAACTGTACAAATCATAAAGTGGGTTTTGGGTAAATATATTGCAAACTTATCCATCTTGTTCATTTTAGGAAGTTTAATGACCAGCTTCAGTCCAGACTTGATCAAATTATAGACTCCTTTAAAACAAGGCATTTAAAAAATGTGTTGCCCCGTGGACTTGGGTGTAACAAGCTCACTGATGAGTAACCATAGTGGGCTTTTGTGAAGTTCATCATCTTTTGTTTGTGTCTCTGCTGTCATGCAACTCATTGGAGTACGGTTGTTTATTTCTTGAAATTTCCAAAGCCAAGAAAACACACTTAGAGATATGTGTGTAAATGAGATCACACACATTCACATCTGCCTATGCACACACACACATACACAGACATGGTGGAAGCAGCATCTGTCTTCCCTTCCTGTGACCCAGGAGCTTATGAAAATTGCTCAGAGAAAACTCCTTAGTGTCTAGTGAAGCCTATAATCTCTTTAGCTTGTCCCCGGGATCATGTTTCATCTCTGTGAGTATGCTCTGTGATAAATGACACTTTCCCTTGATGGAGAGTACTAACTTGAAATGCAACTAACATATCATGTCTTCTTTCTCCACATCCATGCTGCCTTCCACTGTCATTTGACTAGTCTGACATTCACATCACCTGCTTCTATGTTGTATCTTCCTTATACCCTTGAAAAATTATTTCTAAATTATTCACTTCCAGATAAGTTTCTTCCTTTCTTTCTTTGGGAAAATTGAAATTAAATAGTTTCAAGGTCATATGAAGAATGATGTGACTTAACGTTAAGAAAAAATAAACTAATGATGTGGTGGTCATCCTCTCTGAAAATTCTTCTACCTTAAATCAGTGTTATGACTTCCTTTCCAAGGTGACTAGTTTCATTAGCTCATCTGATGAAATCATTAATTGTAATTATTAAATAAAACTTCTTTAGAATGTTAAAAAAATATATTTCTTTATTTCTTGATGCTGTTTGGAATATACAGAACACTCAACTAGCCAGGGAGGAAAACACTGTTCTCATCTATATGTACTTCATTTTCATATTTTAAATATATATTTTATATATCATAGAACAAATTTTATTGACCAATTTATATCTTGCTTTTTATAGTTAATATTTTTATTAATGTATTTTCAGTCATTAAAATTTTTATTAAAATTTTTTAATCTCTCTATTTATAAACATCCTATAAATATTAAATCAATTCACTATAGTTCATTTAAGATTTTACTGTGTTAAAATTTGAGTTTTTGAATTTTTACTGCCAAAAATGATATTGAGATACTAAATATAATGGAAAAGTAATTTTCAGAAGTTTAGAATATATGACTATAAATGAAGATTATTGAGTCAAAGATTAGGGATTTTTGACTCAATCATCCTGTTTAAAGTCTATACCAACTTTCACACCCACCCACAAAGGAATCTGCTTCTCCTGCCGGTTTCACCTCTTGCTTTCCAGTCATTTGAGTATTCAAATGTTTTTTAAAAGAGTGGGACTAAATGAAAGTTAAAATCAACTCAGGTGTTTTTCTTCTATGCAAAAATTATAACTAATGAACTAAGCTTGTTCTTTTTATGTTTTTTTTTCAATAATAATAGCAATGATATCATCTTAATTTGAAGAGATCTTTTTCAGAGAGCTATCTGATAGACAATGCCACAAATCATGGTGCTAATGTCAGAAGGGCAGTAAATGGAGGGATGACAGATGGACCTGTGGTCATATTAGTTCCTCTGTCCCTGAAACATCTATGAGAGGCAGACAGGGGCGGGCATTACTATCCACACTTTATACTAAAAGATGCTTTATGCTCAGGACCAGGGAAAGTCAATGATATATCATCAATGGCTGTGTCATTCACAGTCTTCTTTCTCCTCTCTAGAAAGCACTACACCATCAGCTTTTACTCATTTTTATTATACATCTATTTTTTCCTGGGGCCTTGAATGACTTTCATGTCAAAGTAAAAAAAAAAAAAAAATACAAGGTTGGACAGATCCGTGAACAGCACTGCTTACCTGGGAATTGAAGACCAATGAGGTGTTTCTGAAATGTCCCCTATGTAGTTTGCTAATTGCCAAATAAATCTGTCATGGGTATATCCTGCAAAATACAAGCTTTGGGGCAGAATCATTGTTTTTGGCAAGAGGGAAAAAGGTGGCAACAGGGGCTGGAGTGTCTGGGAAGAGCCTACTCCCCTGACACCTCGATGGATGTGGTCTCGGCAGGAGCTGTAACTGGCCCTGCGGCTCCCAGCATGTCCATTTGCCAGCATCTGGTTGCAAAGCTCTTCCTCTTGGGTTTTTAGGAGATGGCTGAGAGTCCTACATAGAACTTAACTGTCTCCCCAGAAACTAAGTCCTAGGCTATCAGTGGCTCTTGTATTCTTATAAGGCAAATGGACATTTTTGTGCTTGGATTTTGCCTCCTTCAAATTCAGCTCTCCCACTATATAGAATTTTATTTCCTATAGTTCCTCATCAGTTCTTCCTCTTTTCTAGCCAGGCTGAGACTATTCCCTGTTTCTGGAGTTCACTCTACGCATATCTCTTCCAGGCCTTTTCATTCCGTGCTTTTCCCTACCAGCTGAGCTGTGTTTCTTCCTCACATTTTTTCTGACCTAGACTCAAACTAACTGCCCTTCTCCCAAATCACAAGTACAGTTAACATGCTGAATCAGGGTGACATTCAAAATATTTAACTGATTCTCAGAGGTGGAGCAGGGTCCTGGGGCCCCTAGGCTGTGCCAGGCACAGACTCTTGAGTTGCTGCCTTGTGGGGAGGCCAGGGGGAACTAGAAGTCAGGCAGACAAGCCTTGGTTTCAAGGAGGCACTTAGGAGCATTAACGCAGTGACCATATAGAAAATAATTAGAAAGTTTCAAAATTACAAAAATGGAACCACAGTTAGGAACCTGCTGCGTTCCTGCCCTGCCTGTGTCCACTTCAGTGGGTCATCTCTGGCTTCCTGGAGCACAGTCCTAAGAAGAATCACAGGACCAAGTGCAGACTGGGTAGAAGAAGCTGCTATGATCCATAAGAAGAACCCACCATGGGTGTGGGAAAGGAGTAGTGTTGAATGTGGTACATCTGTTGGCCTTGTCTAGGTGCATTCCAGATCCCACCTTCTCCTCAGAACACCTTTGGAACTCTCGGGTCCAGCACGCTTTATTTGTTGTGAACCTCACACTTATACAACGTGATACAACTTGGCACTTGAATTAT
The DNA here is from genome assembly GCF_041296235.1 of Equus asinus. Classification (NCBI taxonomy): domain Eukaryota; kingdom Metazoa; phylum Chordata; class Mammalia; order Perissodactyla; family Equidae; genus Equus; species Equus asinus. The sequence goes on along the minus strand of NC_091793.1, from coordinate 64,989,499 downwards.
CATCATTATCAAAATATAGCTACTGAGTATCTACTCTGTTCACAGCAAATGATCCTTGCCTCCAGTGGTTGGGAAACTTTAAACATCTCTCTGCCCCCAGCATCCACATAGTGGTCACTGGGTCACCATTTCAGAACTCAGAAGTCAAAGCTGAGGCGCTTGCCTTGGGCTTCTCCTCATATGTGCTTTTTACTCTCCTGCCCACCATTTTGATGGCCATGCCTCCTCTTCTCATCTCATTTGCCGTTATGGTTTGACCTACACTTTTTGTTTCTTTCACCACCTCAATTACTCTCAGTGATTCTGGTTTTCCAGCTTCTTGCCTCCTTACTTGGACTACACCCCCTGCCCTCCAGCCTGCAAGGCCAACAGTACTTCTAACTGCCACACCCTCAGCCTCTGCACACTATTGGCAAACCTCAAACAGAGTTTACAAGAGTTAAGGAGTAGAAATTACAGGGTATAGATTTAAGAAAGACTTCATGGAAGTGCAGGAACTTGACATGGACTTTGAAGAAAGACACCTCTCAGACGATTTCAAGGTGATAAGAAGGGGTTCCAAGCAGGAGCCTGGTATATGCAGAATCTTAATTTGAGGACATAGTATTTCTGGGAAACAATGTTTTATTCTAGTCCAGTTCTTTGCAAGATTTTCTTCCTATCACCCTATGTATTTTACGAACTTCAAAAAACAATGTATTTTTCTGTGTCACTCATACTGTTGAATGTGATAGTAAGGAAATGTATAGAGATGAAGGCACTATGAGTTGAGGAAGAGTATGATCTTTGAGGACAGTAGGATTAAATTCTAGCATTACCACAGAATAGCTATAGAATCTGGACAAAATTACTTAACCTCTCCATGCTTCAGTGTCTTCACCTACAATGCAGAGCTAATAATAACCACTTTACATATGCACAGTGACTTCTGGGATATTATAGACATTGGATCACTAATAGCTGATAATATTGTCATAATTATTTTTATTGCCTCACTTTGTTCATATTTCTCATTGTATGCTCCCCATGAAGACCAGAGTCCTATGACTGTGTTTATCCTGTTCTGTAAATAGCCTTCTACAAGTACAAAGCTAAAGATTGTAGATCCGTGATTATCAATACTTTAGAGGACACATATCCCTTTAAGAATACAGTGAAAACTATGAAGACATTTTATTCTGAATAACATTTTTGGGGCACATAGATGCCTCTGAAGTCCATCCATGGGCAGCAAGTCAAAGGCTCCAGATTACATTTTAGATTAGGAGAATAGTAGATAAAATTAAACCCTTCCTCTGTCGTTTTAAATTCCTAATAATCTTATGTAAACGTTCCTCGTTGAATCACCCGGATCCTGAATAAGCAGGGACCTAATATTGAATTTGTTCCATGTGGAACAGCTGGGCTGGCTTCTTAGAAACTCTTCACTTTTGTCACAAGATTTGAAAGACATTTATCTGTCAAGGTCCAGGTTGTTAGAAGAGGAAAAATCTGATATAAAAAGCTGTTATCTAGGGGTTGGCCTGGTTGTGTAGTGGCGACATTCACGTGCTCCATTTCAGTGGCCAGGGGTTCTCAGGTTCCAAAGAAGTGTCTTCCAAATGCCACCACCCTGCAGTGGTCCTCTAGTGCCCTCTACTCACACATCTTAACATCTGGCCCTTGACAAACGAGAAATGTTTACAGGCTTCCACTCTGCTCTCAAAAGCAGGACAAAGAAGGGTGGCTTTGGAGCTGAAACTCAGAAATAGGTAACTAGCACAACGTCTAATCTGTTTCCTTCCTTTTAAAATCTAGGTTAAAAAGGAGAGGCCCTGGACGTCTGGAAGTGAGTCCTCTCTAATGGCTTCATTTTAACTTGATCACCTCTTTAAAGGCCCTAGTTTCAAATACAGCCCCATTCCGAGGTACTGGGGGTTAGGACTTCAACATAGGAATTTTGGGGAAACAATTCAACCCATAACAACCAGTTAAAATTTTGTTATCTGAAGACCTCTGAAAGTGCTTGCATCAGCTTTCTATAAAACCCTCCTCTCACAAAAACATAGGGACTGGCAGCCCCATGAAATTTTTAGCGACCCTGGTCCTTCCATCCTTCTGGTTGGTCATTTTTCCTCTGCGGCTTCCATCCTGATGGTCTCACTAAGCTTCTTGAACTTGAGGTGTCGTATCCACATGCAAAGCTGCAGAAAAGAGGAAAAAGGGGAGGTAAAAGGAGCATGCTTGCCAGCTGAGCCAGCTCCCTTTAAGGAGCCTTCGAGGAAGCCCCACCCAGCGCTCCTGCCACACTGCCTCACAGGCCTGATTAGTCATCTGGCCACACACTTCTGCAGGGGAAGTGGGGAAGTGTAGTCACTCAGTTGAGCATATTGCTGCCTCAAATAAACTGGAGTTCCACTACCTAGAAAAGCAAGGAGAATGGATTTTGAGAAGGCAACTAGGGATCTCTGCCAAATTATCCTTGAACAATAATATCCATATATGAGCTCTCATGTAAGAAGTGAAACAGTTTCTATTTCAGTATCAAAGTAGGAAAGCCCAATTCTACTATTACCATCATAGAGAGGCTCTAGACTTGTACTGTCCAATATGGTAGCCACTAACCATGTGTGGCTACTGAGCATTTGAAATATTCCTAGATCAAATTAAGATGTGCTAGGAAGGTAAAAAAAAAAAAAAAAAAACTCTGTGATTTTAATATTGATTGCATGTTTAAATAATATTTGTATGTATTGAGTTAAATAACCCAATATTCAAACTAAAATTAAGTTAATCTCTTTTATTTTACTTTACTTTAATATGGCTACCAGAAGATTTTAAATTACATGTGTGGCTGACATTACATTTCTGTTTCACAGTGTTAATCTAGAGTATCTATCACCCCAAATATAAGTAGTCCAGTTTCAGCCTCTATTTTTTATTACTTTTTTTTTTTTGAGGAAGATTAGCCTTGAGCCAACATCCATGCCCATCTTCCTCTATTTTATATGTTGGACACCTGCCACAACATGGCTTGATAAGTGGTGTATAGGTCCACACCCAGGATCCGAACCGGCAAACCCCAGGCCACTGAAGCAGAGTGTACAAACTCAACCGCTGCACAACTGGGCTGGCCCCAACCTCTATTTCTTATTACTTTTATTAGGAAAACTTTTTAAATATTTATTTGAAGATAGTAGCAATAATTAGAATTAGATATGTTTCTTGTCATTTTATAAATCATTATTGATCAATTTGAGAAGCTGATTTGTATAGTGCACTCATTATAGAGCTGCACATGTGCTTAACTTTCCAGGCCAATTGGTGGTACTTGCCCTTCACACACACTTGCTACTTTCCTGGTCTCTACTCAGGATCTAAGAAGCTCATATTATATTTTCAGAGCTAAGAACATTTGTTCCACACTAAAGTGAATTTAGTCTAAAGAAGCATCATATGCTTGCATGTCGAGTGGACGTTGCTTTGTTTGTGGGACAAGAAAGTTTACTCAAAAGGAAAAATTAAACACACATGCACACACACACAAGCTTCCTCTGGCCTTACTACCATAATGTCTCTCTAACTTTGCCTACTCAAGTGAAATAGCCACATGACCAAAGATTGCAGAAGAAGGGACAAGCAATTCTGAAATTATTCAGGAGTGGAAACCATTTGAAAAATAGTAGTCGTTGGGTTTTATATCCAGCTGCTTCTACCTCTTCTTGGATTAACTGCTATTATTTCTTTCTCTTAATGATCCACCCTAATGCCCTTGATAGCAATTACTGACGCTGAATATTGTTGTCGTGAAAACATTTAAATAAAATAATACTTGGAAATGCTTTAGCTAAAACTTCCATTATAAAAGTTATAACTCTCCATTTTAAATAAATTGGAAATAGAGAAAAAATTATGTAAATAAAAGTCACCATAATTCCACTCAGAAAGAGCCATTATTTAGCAAATTAGTCTATACCTACATATCTATATAGATGTATTTTATCTGATTCATACGTGCAAATTTGTATTCTCTTCACTTCATTTAATATTATAAGCAATTTTCATGCTTAACATAAGCATTGCAACTAGAGGTGGCAAAATAATATGTCATATAGATACAACATAATTTACTTAACTATTTAATTTTAGGCTTAGGTTTGTATTATTATAAGTAATAATGCTTAGTGTATAAATCTTGGTCCAATTTCAGATTATTTCCTGAAAACAGATTCTAGAAGTGAAAGTAAAGTATCAAAAAGGATTATTAATATTCTTAAGCTTTCTGATTTACATTTCTAAATAGTTCTACAGAATATTTGGAAACAGAAATTAAAGGGTATTCAGGATAGAGTTACAGCTTTGTCTTCTTCCTTAAAACCAAGAGGTTATTAGTTTAATCATGGGCCTGCTTTTCATTCTCTTCCACCCTCCAACTCCCAAGGACCTCCTCTGGGTTTCTTCTCTAGGTAAAAGTCATCACTGTTTGCAAAAGCCAAAACTCAGGTGAAAGTGTTCATCTTCGATGCACAGGGAATAAGCACCAAATACAGGGCCAGAAACAGAGGCACACAGGCAAGTAGCCTGAATCTATAGCCAAGGAGCTGAAATTAGGAGCCAGTAGGTTTAGGCGGAGGGGGGCATGCAAAAGAAAGGCAATGTCAAGAGATTCTCTGAGGCCAAAGGCAGTATGTGGCACTCAGTGGGTCCCTGTTTCCTGGTGCCTATAGGTAGCCAGTTTGTGGAAAGCCAGAGGACAAGGTTGTGTCAGGGACCACCAGCTAGCCTGTGCAGGCTCTCAGCCATAAGTGGGGTGTTTCTTCTAATATTTAAGACAATTCTCTCATGGATACCCCTCAAATGAAACCCCAAGGAAGATGATCTCTATCCCTGAAAGTTTCTTTTGGCAGAAACAAAATGTTGACTGTGTAGGCTAAGGCCAATCATCTTGTGTCCCTTAAATTCCAAAACTGCATCGTGCCCTTCTTCCCGGTGGTTGTCCTCCTCTGCTTTCTCATCCTTTGCCCCAATCCCATTTCCAGCCCCACTCCCTCCTACTCATCCTCCAAACTTCAAATCATGAAGCTCTGTTACATGCTGTCTCAGCAACATAGACTTCTCCCTCATGGCACTTAATCACAGCTGTGATGATATGCTCTGTCCCTCATCCCAACACAATGCAAGTCCCAGGTGGGCAAGATCTCTGCCTGACTGTCTCCTGGGCTGTGTCCTTGCCACTAGGACTGAGCCTGGCCAACATGAACTGCTTAATCAATATCTGCTGAATAAAAGATTGAAGGAGACTATCTGTCCCCAAACACGAAAAGATCCTTCATTGTTCCCCTGCTCCCTCTGAGTTTGAGAATCAGGAAGATAGTTTAGCTCACAGGCCAGCATTTCTCCTACATTTACTGATAGCATGCCAGTCAGTCCTGGGAGTTTTCAGACAAATCAAATTAGAAATGGTTGTAGTCATTTGGAAAATCAAGAACTGGCTTTGAAATCTTTCCCCACAAATTAGATTGAATCAAGATCATTTTTTCCCTGGCTTATAAATGCTTGATTGGCTTTGTTTGATGCCTCATGATTGAAACTCAGCCTTGAACTACTGGCTTTATTTTTTACTCAGCAGGGTGTTGTGATGTCTGGATGATGATTAAAAACAAAACAAACACCCACAATAAAAAATGCTTTGTAAATAACAGCTCAGCACAGTAATACAACCCTTGGAAATGGCACATTTAAGAAACTCTAAAACCAGTCAAGGTAAGCAGAACTTCAAGCTGGGTCTGCTGTATTCCTTTGAGGTCTTAAAAATTGGTTTTCTGGTGCAGCAGGACAGCCATACCTGACATCATCTCTACTCAAGCCCCAAGGAAGGGATCTGCCAAGACTTGGTTGTTACAACATTTGAGGAGTCCCGGTGGGAGGAGATGAGCCGCCATCCTCCACATCCCTCACTCACCTCTGCAGTCCTTTGCTCCAGCTTCTGCCTTAGTCCCCAGACTGGATTTAGACTAATCTTGCCTTTAGTCAAGGTCTATTCCCAGCCTACCCCAATGTATGAGCTCAGGTCCTTTTTCAACTGACAAATAGTGATCTACTCTTTGAATCCTTTTTTTTTCTTCCTTTTTTCCTGTGGGGGTAGACAGAGTTGTTCTCAGAAAAGAGACAGCTGAGTGCCATGGGTGCCAGAGGTCCTCCGTTCCAGATCCTTCAGATGAATTTCTGATTCATGCCACTCTTCCACCTAATGTCTTTCTCCATCACCTCCCCATCCCCCAACAGAGGCACAGTGAGGGGCTGAGCTTGCCCCGTTTGGGAGAGTGAACTATGACTTCACATGCTCCTGCCATGAGCCTGTTAGCTGTCAGGAGGCTCAGGGTCCTGGAACAGTTCCCTGTATCCCTTGGAGAGCCAATCTGACCATCTGCCAAGGACCAAGGTTTTAGCATCCCAATTGCATCAGTTCCATTACACACCCTGATGGCCAATAGTTCCTCAGGCAAGTGCCTGACAGTTGTTTTATCCCTGTCCTGATCTTCCCAGGTGACTCTAGCCCAGATCAGGGTCTTATTGCTCAGCTGGTGAGCAGTTTTTGGTGGGTGAAGTGAAGTCATAGGAGAAGAGAGTCAGGGAGTGGTGGCAAATGGACTAATTGAAAATGAGTTAGAGGCCACTGACCTTGCATGCTCCTTATGTGCCTTTTATTTATAACTTATTTATTTTCAGATTGTCATTTAAAGCAGAGCAGAAAATAACTTTCTGGTGTCTTCCACAAAATAGCTAAATGTCTTGAATCACTATCACAGGCAGTAATAGATGTCTTTGGATAGTGAAATGAATCCAGAGGAATGCACTTGCCAAAACAAGATAACTCCAAAAAGATGGTGGCTATCATCACTGCCCAAAGTTTGACTGGGGGAAATGTCCACAAGTGAGGAATACCTATGAACAATTCATCAATGATGGCCCCTTTTAACCTTATCCTATGGTCTACGCAGCCAACACAAGGTCTTCAAGTAAGTAACAGTCTCAAAAGAGGGTAGATTCCTTACCAGAGAGATAAGGCAAAGGCAACACCTAAGTAGAAATTCAGGCACAATTAGTTTTGGCTCCTAAGATCTAAAGTTTATCACAGGCATCTATGACCTCAGCTAAAATAAGCAAAGGATTATGTTCGATCACAAAGCTGTGAAATGGGCCCAAATTAAGCCATTGGTTAATGTCTTTCTTCTCAATTCCACTAGCTCCTTATTCTAGCCTAGTAAATTATAGTATTTTTGCCTTGCACTATCTGAGGCCTTGCTAAAATACCCAGTGGCCAATGAAGAAGTGGTGATGGTTTCCATGTTTAGGAATGTTTGACAAACACAGAGACCATTAGCTCATTGTTCAATACATTTCAGTGTGTTCCATCTACCATATACTCACATTTAGACCATGATGGTGTTTTCTCCATTATGTCTATAAGCAGAATAGCATCCTCTGAAGTTGGTCCCTCTGTATGACAAGCCCTGTTTGTGACAATTCATCTGATTCATTCTGTAGTCACCTGGCAAAGACTTAAATGGTACCGAATTCTCTGTCAGATACTCCTCACCCATAAGTAATCAGGAGACCATGGTAATTATGCTATAAGATCCCCTTTTTGATGAGCCCCTTCACCGTGGAGGAAAGTTTTTAGCTGGATGGATTTTATTGGCTTTCCGTCAGCATTTGACAAACTTCTGATTTGGTGGCAGAATGATTTGGATATGTTTGAAAAGAGGCTGCTGTCAGAACCTGTATTCTCTCTCTTTGTTTTCTTCTAATTTTCATTGCTCAGACCTTGGACCAGCACCCAGCTAAGCAACTTACATATAATTTCTCGCATTTTGTTATCTCCAAGAAAGTTTTAACCACTGCAATTTCTGGTACAGTTCAGCATCACCCTAGCATTCTCTTTATAAAGTGTTTTAGGAACAGAGGGCAGAAGGAGGGATAGTCAGCTGATTGGTTTTTATACCCTGGTAAGCATGTTTTAAAAATTGGGCTTATTTATAAAAATATGAAACAGTATCATCTTCAGCTTACTTACTTTTTAAAAAAATATTTTATCATCATCTATGGAGATTTTTGCTCTCTTCCCTGCAGTTAGAAAGGAATTGATAAGGAAAAGCCCTAGGCTTACTTCCTTATGCCTTGAATCATTATAAAGAAAAGTCTTTCAAAATGTAAATACTTGGTTGTACTTCTCATGCAAACAATATAAATCATTCAGATGTTGCCTATCCCATCCAAAGAGAAGATAGATGAAAGGATAGGACTGTTCCATCTCAGATACCAAAAGAATGTGGGAACTGGTGGCAACCTTAGAAACATCCAGTCCAACAACCTCAGGTTACAAAACAAGAAACTAAGGCTACAGAAGTGACTTGACTTAAGTGACCCAAAAAAGTGGCAGACCTGGGAAAACAGAAAAACAAGTAGTTAGAAACAAGGCTAGACATTGCCCATATTCTTGTTTGATCCTAGATCAACTTACTACCATTATTTTCTTAACTATAGTAGCAAAAAGTTAAGGATCAGAGAGAATATATGGTTTTGCCAGTAAATATTCATGATAAGAATACAGTTCTACATAATTCAACAGTTTCCCTTTCTTCTCAGATTCAAAGCAACATGCTCTATATTCAATTACAAATGTATTATTATGTAAAGCCTATACCAGAAGAGTAGCTAATTATCACAAGGCAGTATAAGAATATGACAAATGTGTGGACATATGAATAAACGGTATAGTAACACAAACCATTGAAAGCCAGTTGAGGAGGCAGCCACCTTGGGCTGGGAGGGTCTGGAAAGGCCTCAGGCATGGGCTCAACTTGGAGGGAGGTAGTATGAGGGTAGATGCAGAAGCCTGAAGACATCACTCCTGGTTTAGGGACAAATGTGGGAAGTGTGTTTAGGGGACAGTTTACCATAATAACCATGCAAATCGGTCAGATTAGTGAGCTTAAGGACTTCTCTTTGCTGTCAATGTGTCTTCACACTCTAGTGAGAGTGGATGACAGCCAAGGCAAGAGGCAATCTATCAGCAGTTAAGGGCCATCTCTGCTCTTTCCTGTGTGAAACTCCTTGAATAAGCTGAGGAGAGTAGAAGCTATGCCTGATCTTTCTGCCCCTTCACCCTGCACAACACCTCTTATCAATTTTGCCTCAAAATATGTTTACTTTTCTCCCTCTATCTCCTTTGCCATTCTAGATAGAGCCCTCCACAAGCCCTTAACTGTTGTTATCTATATTGCTACAATAGCTGCCTGAAGCGTGACCTGTGGCCACTCTTTTTGGGACAAAATACACTCTCTACTCCCTAACTACACCCCCAGAGGGTTGCATCTGAAACACAATATGGCAGTATATACTAGTCTCTACATCTTCACTCTTTTCAATTCTCTTTTTCCTATGGGATGAAGTTCTAGAACCTTGACATGGTCTGAAGACTTGCATGCTTGCATCCCTTTCTGCCTTTCCCACTTCATCTTGCCTGCTATTGTGCAGGCTTCTCAACTGCAGTCAGCTGACCCTTTGCCAAGTTCTTGAATACGCAGCTTATCTTCCGGCTTCTGGCCTTAGCAAATGCTTTTCCTCTCTTGCCCAGATAACACTTCTCACTCTCCAATTAGCTACTCCTGCTCTTCTATAAAATCTCAGTTCCAATGTTACCTCCCTAAGGAAACCTTTGTAACCCTCCAGATTAGGACAGACTTCCTTTGTATATGACCTCATGTACTGCTCTTTCATAGCAGTTGATGAAATAGGAGTTTTTCTCTGCCTTCTGAAGGACAGGCCTCCTTGGGGAGGATGAATCAATGAAAAGGGTTTGTTTCCTCTCCTGAAACAAATTTTGCTCTTGTGTTTCAAGGTCCTAACCATCCTTAGGTGGACATCAAACTTCATGAGTCAAATAGGGGACAGTATAAGCTCTTGTAATTTATAGTAGAAAACAAAGTGTTTTTCCATAGTTACGGGATGTCTCTCTAAGATGGTCTGTGAATAGATCTTTAGAGATTCAAAGTTTGGTCCTTTGAATCAAACTCTTGTCTGAGAAAAGTGGGATGAGAATTTCTGTGTTTTGAGACTGCAGAGAAAGGCCATGGTGGATCCCAGAGAAGGAAAGTGAACATTGTTTGGGGGTCTCCAAAGGGACAAATAGGTTCTCTATTTTTAGATCAGCACTTCTGAATACCTCATCTTTTGGAGAAGGAAGGGCATGTATGAGCGTGACGTCACAGGGCACTAAGAACTACCATTTGGGGACAAAGGGAGGTCTCGGCTGGGGTACTAGCAATTGTTGTCTTGAGGAGGTCTCATCAAAACCTTGACCAGCAGCATCAGTCAGACCACAAAGGGTCACATCAGATATCAAGGTTTTGGTCTCTTCACTGTAGAGTGATCTTCTTTTTGGACAGTGAAAGACGTTGAAGGTTTTGTAAGATATAGAGGGGGAAAAAGGGACCAATGGCAGTGATATTGACTTTTTTCATTCTCATCCATCATCCATGATTTACCTGGGAGATTTGATCACAGGGCACCCCTGGGTCATGGCACACTTTGTACCAACTGCAGTCAAAATGAACATTTAATGACTGTAGAATGCAAAGGATCAGGATCACATTTATGTATATAACTCATAAACCTCTATTCTTAGCACATTGTTTTACAATGCTTGAGAAATCTTGAATGGATGTTGAAGTTTCTAATGAAATAAATGTACAGTGGAGAATAGAGAGAGTCTGAGGAATGGAGCTCCCTTCTTGTGGGGGATGGGATGAAAGTTGAATTAATAGATCAAGAAGATATATAGGGTAGAATATAGTCTGTCAACTTTTGCCACTACATTTTGACACTATTCTAAAGTAAACTGTCGTCTTGCATGCTGTTTCTACATCATTGGTGGGGACTCCCTCAAATGCTGTCTTGAGAAGGATGCTGAAGTCACAAATGGCATTATTGGAAAAGATTAAATAGTCCATGTTGATTTCAAAAGTAGTGCTTTTTCATTTAGCTAATTTTTCTTCTTTCTCCCTACTTTAGCACATGGGGGTGAGTATTAATGTTCCTCAATGCTGTGGCCTTTCTGTGGGCAGCAAGTACAGCTGAGATGGGAGCATAAGCAGAGTGGCAAAGCAGCAGCTGCATGTTGGGGAGCTGAGGTGGAAACACTTGCATTCCCCAGGAGAGGTGGGTCAGGTTTGGTGTAGAAGGCATTTCCCACCCGCTCCCATCTCTTCTGTCCTACTTGCCCTTGGACTAAACATTGGAGAACATAGTAGAGGTGTGCTCCAAAAATGGAGACATTTTGGGCAGCTCAGACAGCTGTCTGGGTGCAAGGACAACAGAGGACAGTGTGAAGGGAATGTGGGTTAGGGAGTGGAGGAACATGGCCTTCAATGAACAAGGAAAACCATCCAAAGAGAGAGTACATACCTCCATGTATTTCAGAGTTTTTCTGCTCTCTGCTGAGCAGTGTTGGCCTTACCTTAACCAGTGAGAATCCCTGAAGTATTTATTTGAAGTTCTTCTCACTTCAGGAAGGGAGCTCCCAGACTCTTGTCAGATGTGAGTGAACTGATCAAATAAGGGGAGAAGCTCAGCTCCCCTAGACCCCCACTGTGCCGAGGCCCACCTTCCATGACTGTTCATCCAGAGAACACTCAGAAAATGGCTTGGATTGAGCTAAACATTGGATTTTAAATCAATAGGGGGAAGGGGCATTTTTATAACCTTGTACACTTCTGCCTTCCATCTCCCAGCCATTCTCCCTTCCACACAGCCTCCAACTTTGGGACAGCTTTGCTCTGGCAAATCTGTTACCGGAGGAGGTGATACTGAACTCAGGAAATGAAAAAGGGAAGAAAAGTTACTGCTGTCTCCCAACTTTGTGTAGGAGCATTCGTGATTTTGCTTCTTCCAGAAGACAGCCTTGTCTCAACTAATTTGCCATCAGTGAGAATATTTCCATTCTTGAAAGGAAACCCATCAGAAATAAAAAAAAAATGCAAGTTAAAGCAACAGTAGGATATCATGAGCAAGTTGGTGGTTTTTTTTTTACTTGGTGGTACTCAGTGCAGAGGAGGAAGGTATCAGAAATGGTGGCTAAAAGTAAAAAGTCTTTCATGTCAGACCAACATAGGTTTGCCTCCCATTGTCACTGCTAAGGAGGCACATGGCTTTTGTTAAACAGCTTACTGCCCTAAACCTAGTCTGTGCATTCTTTAAATAGATGCAGTGTTATTGTGCAGAACGCATGAGATATGTGTATAAATGCTTAGCCTACTGCCAGGCAGCACGGAGCATTGTAAACTGTAGGCAATTTCTTGATGTGTATCAAGGGCCTTGCCCTTTGACACATTAATTAACTTCTTGGGATCTAGCCTAAAGAGAAGAAAATGTCTAAACAACTAGAACAAATGACTAATGCAAGAATATGCTCACGGCAGGGTGCTTTACGGGTGAATCATCAGCAATGTACTATTGGTAGAAGTTTGTTTGGGGACTGCTACTTGTTTTCAGAAATACAAGATTATCAGAAACAGACATGGTTGAGACCTAGGGATGTTTTTCCGGACTATGAAGTTTCAGGAGCTGAGTGATTAACCTGTCTAGGACTGAAAGTAGTGCTAGGTATCTGACCCACTACCTGGCCACCCCAGTGGGAAGTCGGATTCTTGCAGTAGATCAAGCCAGGTTGTTGCCCTTTCAGAAATCCCTGTCTTTTTTGTATAAGTGGTGCTGGCTGTAGGAGTGACTCTAAAAGCTGAGCCACAGCATCATGCAAAGGCAGCCATTCAGTGGCCTTGAAAGGAAAAACTTAGAGGGAACCTGATGTATCTATGACTATTTAGATGAGGATATGGTTAGTTTGGAGTCCAGAGAGACAAATGGTAGGGATAGAAAATAGAATGTAGTTGGTTATGGATAAAAATTCCAAGTGGTTTCAATAATATAACACCTATTCACAATTTCTAAGGTGTTTCAGGCTTTTTCTTTATTCATCTAGAAGTGGCTCTAGCATATGGCTCAGTTGGGCACATATACACATTTCTTTCTTTCCCTGTTAACCTCCTGATGTAGAGCCTTACTCTAGCCATTCTGCAAGAAACTTGGACCAGTTTTTCCGTGACTTATGCAAAGAATAATTTTCTTCTTCTTTCTGGTTCTAATCTATGCACACTTAACATTCCTCACATCTAATTCTCTCATCCACCCCCCATGTTACTGAAAATAGTGTTAATAAACTAAAAATCTGGGGGCCAGCCCCGTGTTCCTGTGGTTGAGTTTGATGCATTATGTTTCAGGGGCTTGGGTTCCTGGTTTCGGATCCTGGGTGTGGACCTACACCACTCATCAGCCATGCTGTGGCAGTGACCCACATACAAAATAGAGGAAGATTGGCACAGATGTGAGCGCAGGGCTAATCGTCTTCAAGCAAAAAAGAAAAAACAAAGAAAAATCTGGCCAATGTCACTTTATTGCTTCTAAGTTTGAATGCTAACTTCAGCAAGCATGAAAGGGCTTTTAAACTCTGCCTCACTCATCTTTCTAGCCTCATCTCCTTCGTGGTCCCTGGACCTCTCTGCCCCACTTGATGTTCAGAAATGACAAGATCCCTGTAATTCCCCAAGGATGCCATTGTGCTAATTTCTCTGAGCCTTTGCATGCGTAGTGACTTTTGCTGAAAAGGCTAGCCAGGGCACGATCACTCCTCTCCTTCCCTACTTCTTTCCAGGAAAGCATCACCCACCTTGTGAAACCTTTGCTTGTTTAGCTATTTCTTCTGCGAGGCTTGCATGGAAGCTGGTGTCTCTCTCTCTCTTTTAGCACATTTCACATTGTAACAAAGTTTTTTCGTGTGTATCACTTTAAAAGTTATTTCAGTGCATGGCATATAGTTGACTTGCAGGACATATTCATTCAATGAATGAATGTAATTATTTTTATATCTTTGGTTCCCTAGAAAATGTTGATGCTTCCCAGCATCCCTCCCTCCCCAGGGTCTTTGATGGTTCTCTTTGCAGATAACACTATGATCCTTAAAACAGGAACCAGAAACAATCGTGCGGTATATCTGAACAAAGCTGACATATTTTTCCCTTTAAGATCTTGCAGCTGAATGTGGAATGATCTTGAAATTAAGGTCAGCTCCAGGTGGTTGTTTATACCAGCTGTCAGATTGCAGAATAAAAAATGGCTTTTATATGTTTGATTTTTATTGTTTTCCAGGGCAATGTCACTTTTTCCTGCTCCGAACCACAAATTGTTCCCATCACATTTGTCAACTCCAGCAGCAGTTATTTGCTGCTGCCCGGCACCCCTCAAATTGATGGGGTCTCAGTGAGTTTCCAGTTTCGAACATGGAACAAGGATGGTCTGCTTCTGTCCACAGAGCTGTCTGAGGGCTCGGGGACCCTGCTGCTAAGCCTGGAGGGAGGAACCCTGAGACTCGTGATTCAGAAAGTGACAGAACGTGCGGCTGAAATCCTCACAGGTACTGTCTGCCGACACCTTCTAGGTCGGGTTCTTGTTCAGCCAAGTCAACAGATGTTTGAGCTTCTGCCCGAAACATAGAGAATCCAGCTCCCAGGGATGCGGAATGACCCAGTATTCAAAAATTTACTCCAAGTCTGAAAAGGCAACATTACTTTTTATTATTAGAAAAAACACTAAATTCAGATCTAACTCTGTAACCTTTGGAAAGTTCCTTAATTTCTTTGTCCCTCAGCAGTCTCATCTGAGAAGTGAGAACAACAACTCCTATTCAACACTATTTGGCATAATATAGTCCACTTACAGCCCACGTTGCTGGGTTCTTTCCAGAGAAGACATATGGTATATGGAATCTTCACATGCTTATTCATGGAAAGTAGGATTTTCCACTTTATAGATGAGGAAATGAAGAGTCATGGAGGCTAAGTATCTTCCAAAATCACATGGTGATACCCGATGGAATTATGATTTCATTCTGAATTTATCTGATGCCAAAGCCTATAGTTTCCCTGAATACCACACCACCATGGCACTTTTTAGAGCCCCCAAATTCTATGTCAAGTATAAATATTAGTCAGTTTAAAAGTAAATTCTTTAAATATATTTATTTATTTATTCATTTATTTTGAGGAAACTCAGCCCTGAGCTAACATCTGCCAATCCTCTTCTTTTTGCTGAGGAAGACTGGCCCTGAGCTAACATCCATGCCCATCTTCCTCTACTTTATATGTGGGACGCCTGCCACAGCATGGCTTGATGAGCAGTGCCATGGTCTGCACCTGGGATCCAAACTGGCGAACCCGGGGCCACCAAAGTAGAACGTGTGCACTTAACCACTGTGCCACCGGACCGGTCCCTAAATATATATTTAAGATATTAAGTAAATACTAGTACATATGACATCTGGGTGTGGCAAAACTTTTATAAATTGTCTTCAAATAGCTGAAGTTTGGAAAGAATGCACTTTTGTAGCAATATAGTATAGATTCTAAAATACAGCAATACGGAACAGATCTGTAAACAAGTTATATCTTTCAATATTCTGGTTTTTCCATCTGCTGTTTCTTCAACATAGAACAGTGGAAATTTCTCCCTCCTTCTCCATTTATCTTACTAATGTCCCCTGTCCTTCCAGAAGCAGTGTGCTCACTTAGTTGACAAGTACATATTAAGGTCAAATCATGTGCCAGGCACTGGACAGGGGGCTGAGGCCTGCTTCAGGTGAACCAGTCCTTTGAGAAGCCTCCCTGGCTCTGCAGCCTGAGTGAGACCCCTTCTCTGTGCTCACGGGGCCAATATCCATCACGGATGACACAACATTTTTCTTTAATTTAAATGTCTTTTTCCCCCTACTATACTATGAGTTTTCTTATCCAAATAAATTAGAGAAAATTGAGTTAAATAGGAAAAGATATAACTTAAGGTCAGACTTTAGGAGAGCCTCAAATGCAATAAGTGAAGAAAAAGGCCTGTGGACTCTCTGGAGCAGCAGGAGGGCCCGGGGCTGGGAGTCAGATAGATGGATTCAAAGGAACCTCTTCTCCTTACTGTTAGTGGAGTGGTTCTGGACAAACTTCTTAACTTTGTCTCACATGGAAATGAGAGTGTGTTAGTTATCTATAGCTGCATAACAAATTATACTAAAATTTGGCAGCTGAAAACAACATGTCTTATGTGTCAGTTTCTGTGGGTCAGGGATCCAGGGGCTCCTTGGCTGGGTGATTCTGGCTCAAGGTCTCTCCTGAGGCTGCAATCAAGTTGTTGGCAGGGGCTATAGTCATCTCAAGGTTCAACTGGGGGTAGGTCTGCTTCCAACTTGACGCATGACACTGTTGGCAGGTCTCCAAAGATCCTCTTCCAAGCTTATCCCCATGGCCTCTGCAGAAGGCGGCCTCATGAAATGACAGCACCCTTACCCTAGAGGCAGTGAGCCAAGAGAGAGTGAGGAAGAACAGCCGAGACAAAAGCCACAGTCCTTTTATAACGTAATACCAAAAGTGGAATCCCATCACTTTTGCCATATTCTGTTCATTAGAAACAAGAAAATGAGCTTAGCCCTTGCTCAAGCCAAGGGGATTATACAGGGATGCGGATATAAGGAGACACGGATCATTGGGCACTGTCTTAGAGTCTACTTATAACATGAGATGAAAAGAAATTCTTAAAAAATTCTAAAAAGTTCTTAAATCCTTAACATCACAAAACTATGATGACAATTAAATGAGATAGTGTATCTAAAATCTTTAGCACAGTGTTGAGAAGCTATTTAGCAAATTTCCTTTCCTTTCATCCTGACTCAAGATGCATAGCTAGAAGGGGCCTTGCTCTGTAGAGTCATAAAAGTGAATTTGTGCAATCACAGGACTTTTAGAAAATGTATGAGATTTCCAGTAATGGAGGTGAGTTAATCACTTAGAAACATAATATTTTTTACGTTCAGAGTTGTGAAAGTTAAACCTCAATTCTCCTTATTTGAAGGAGAAAAATGTGTGCTGGCACTGGGCTGTTTTTCGCTAATGGTGAGATGTTTGAGCAGCGAGACTTGTAGGCCTCAGGTCAAAAATGCAGTTTTAATATAGTACAGGCCCTGGTGGCACTTTGCTCTGAAGCATCCAGGTGCTGCCTGTATTATTAAGCACATGTCAGTCCATTAAAATGCATTTATGACTGAGAGAGGCTGGTAAAAGCTGCCATGTTACCCAGCTACAGAAGGAGAAAAAATTATCAGTTGTTCCAGATCTGTCTCTCAAAAAGTGAAACAAGTAAAATGAAGTTCTAAAAATGTGCTGACTGAGTTCCTGAAGTCTGCCTCAGAAAACTCTTGCTTGATTCTTTCCCCAAGATGAATTTCCTGAATTTTGGAAAGTGTGACTTCTTCCATTTTTCTTTGACTGGATCAAAGCTCTGTATCTTCCGGCATTTTTCTACCTGGGGGAAAAAAAAGACAGGAAAATAAGCAAAAAGGAAATAAACAAAAACAGTTTTCTCCTCCTTTACATTTCTGAGGAAGCTTGTTTTCAAAGTACTTGAGATCATATTGGCTCTATAAGAAATGAAAATGTCATATGAGAAACTTGAAAGTAATGACCCTTGTCCCAATAATTTTCAAGGCCAGTGCGGCTACCCTTGTTACATGGTACATCACAGAAAACAGAAAATAGCACCACATTTTATTAATGGGACGGTGAATCCAGATATTTAAAGATTTGAGACTAGTTTATGTGTTCTCATGTCCTAGATCTGAAAGAGAAGGTAACTCTGTGGAAAGGGAGGCACATAGACGCCTAGCACATTCACTCCAGTTTTCGGAGCTTCGTACAGTGTGCATAGCTTTTGGGGGGTGTTATTTTGAGCTTTTGGCATTGCGATCAGGGAGAGAACTGAAAACTAAATACATCCTCAAAATAGAAGGCATCTGAATTCACTCATTATAGGATGAATCTTCAGAAAGATGAAGGACAACAGTGTAATCCCTTCCTTGTATTTTTCTTTATTTTCTATTTTTTCCAACTCCATTCTTGAAAGCCTTATACATGTGGATATGAGGAAAAGTTGAGGGCATCATTTCACTGTAAGTGACGTTAGAGAAGAATCAACATCATTTCATTTCTTTTTCAGGTCAGGCCTTGTGCTAGGACCTTGTTGTAGAATGCTGCTGGAAAAAACTCATGAAACTTGTGAAATGGTTATTATTATAGCAACTGCATAAGAGGAAAGTGAGAATCAGAAATTAAGTTAAAGTGACCAAGATGGTCAACCACCTCAGGCCTTTCCTTTAGATTCCCAAGTTCACGCTCTTCACACTGGATATTGCTGCCACCCACATTCATTGTTTTATACTGTCAGTTGTTTAAATAATTCAAATGTAAAGAATCTCTGCTTTCAACGCAAGATCTGCAGACAGATGTACAAGAGGCTATTAAGGAAAATAGGCTATTTGGGATCTAAAGTTGGGTCTTTTCTAAACGTTTTGCTTGGTGGCCCTATTACTGACAGATTCTTGAGTGAGGTGGGATTGACATAGGTGGTGAGTCACTGTCCATATAGACTTCTGGTCCACTTTAGCTAAGATTGCCTATATATTATAAAGTAAAACACGCATAGCTATAGGTCAACACACAGACACCAACATTCACTGAATATATGTGACATACTCTTTCCAGACCTTTTTTAATGCTCTGTGCCAATTATCATCTAAGCACTAAAGGTACTAAGTGACATGAGGTACTAGCAAGACTCTATCTGCTTTCAAAGACTTTGCCATGTGTTGTACAGGTTTCCCATTCTAATCACCCCTGTGCCCCAGACCCCAGCTGGGAATCTAGAGGCTGAACGGGAACAGAGAGAACACCTTCAAGGGGTCCTGCTGCACAGTGAGCCTTGACATTTCCTCTTCAGGAATCAGAACAGTCATTTAGGAAATCCTAATCTCAAATAAATGAACAGACATCTAGATTGTCTACCTTATGTATCTCAAGCTCTCAATTCTCCCCCACTTCTCACGAGATCCCATGTGTCATGGGGACCACTCTATCTCTCAAGGCCACACTTGTTTGTTGAGCAATGGAAACCATGTTCTATTTTTTAATGAAGAAAATGGCTGTCGTCTTAAAGACTCTTACAGAGAAGCTTGGAGTGGAGACTGGTATTGTCCAAACCGATCTGAATTATTACTAAGAATACAGGAAATTGCATAAACGTAAAGGAGACCATCTGGTTTGTTTCTGTGGAGAATTAGGGCAGAGTGTTCTGGATTTTATGTGAAACATTAAATAAACTAAAGAAAAAGCTGGCACCACTATAATTATTTTGAAAGTGAGCTGACATTTCAATGTTATTTTTATTTTTTTGATGGGAGAATGCTAGGAATAAGAATAAGAAGAAAGAGGTCTAGGGGCTTCTGTCACTAAAATTTGAAGTCTTTTTTCCTACTGTACCGCTTCTCAAAATGTCAACTCCCACTCAGGAACGAGTCTGGGCAATGAGCCTAAACTCAGGCTATAGTGTTCAGGGCTCCAGTCTAGACGTGTTCTGCATAGATGCAGGATGTGGGTATGTCTTGTTCTACTAGATCTCATTGTCCTCTTTTGCTTAAGGAAAGACTTGGTCTAGAATTACTGAAGTCCCTTCTAGCCCTTTACATGAGTACTTGAAGGAAAATAGCAGGTCAAATCTCTCCCCTATTATGTTCAAGGAAATCGTCAACCTCATAGTCTTCTTTAGAAAATGGGGTAAGTGGCCTTGATTGGGTGTATGCAAAGCCAAGCGCCCTGCCAGAAGTTATGTATCTCAAATCCCAAAATTGTGGTGCATTTTGTGGAGTAAAAGAGGTGAACTTGGCCTCTTTCATACAATAATTTTTGTGAATGGAATGCTTGTATGTCCCAGCAAGGTCATGGATATGACTCTCAGTGACCTGTATAGAGTTAGGAGCTAAAGACCCTTGTCTGAGAAGTTGTTTTTTTGGTAACTGTCTTTAAATCATGCCAGAATACTTTGTGTGATATGTGTGTGTGTGTTGCTAAGGGGGTTATCAGAATATTTAGGGTCTTCAAACCACATTAATAAAGGAACAGTTGTAGGTACTGAAGCTATTTCATGTGGAGAGAAAACAAGACAGAGACATGATAAGGGTCTTCAGATGCCCAAGAGGCTGTCTCACAGATGAGGGTTTTTGTATGTTTATGTCACTGCAGAAAGTAGAACAAGCACCAGTAAGGTCAAAGGGCAGAGAGACTACTTTTGGTTTTTCACTAAAGAATATCCAGAGCTTTTCAGCTGCACAGGATACTGCTTTGATATCACTAGAGGCATCAAATTCTGTGGCATTTTCCGGATTAAGGAATGAACTTCAGCAAGAGTAAATGGAATCCAGAAGATAGAGGAGGAAGTCTTCAAATTGAGAGATCTCAACCTGGAATCTGGGCACGGCTAAATGATTATAAGCTGGAAAGACAGAAGGTGAAAGCCAATGACCAGGCACAAAATGGTATTCCTGCGCAAAAGGAAACATGACTAGCAAAGATCTAGAAATTAACAAGATGCCATGGAAAAGTTTTCAGTGGAGGCAAATGGCTTGTTAAAGAGCCGATCTTAGCTCATCTCATTGAATTCCTAGGTGCCAGCGATAGTGTTCATCATATTTGCTCTACCACCTTATAATTTTTTAGTATTTGTATAGCTCCTTCAAAAGTAAAAGTTAGAGAAGAATGTTTATTCACCAATTAAGCAATTCATTCTAATCAGTCATTAATTTTCTATACTTAGTAGACTTCTGTGACTAACTTGTTCTTTCTCTAGCCAAAGATACAATGAAATCCTAGCAACATAAACTTTGATCAGCAGCCATAATGGATGTTTAACTGACGATTATTTAACATTGACTATGTTTAAATTAAATGTCATCCTAGAGCTGTGGTAAACACCCTCCTACTTATCTTTTAGAATTTACCCCAACTTATATTTTCTCGAAAAACCTTCCCAAAGTAGGCCAGGTGCCCCTTATCCAGTCTTCTAGTTCTTCTCCTTTGTAGCGTTGGCCCTAAGGATGTGTATATATGTATGTATGTATTAGTTTGCTAGGACTGCCATCACAAAATACCACAGATTAGGTGACTTAAGAGAAATTTGCTTTCTGGTAGTTCTTGAGGCTAGAAGTTCAAGATCAAGATGCCAGCAAGGTTGATTTCTTCTGAGGGCCTTTCTCTTGGTTTACAGATGCCCACTTTTTCCCTATGTCTTCATATGGTCTTCCTTCTGTGTCCATCTGTGTCCTAATAACCTCCTCTGGTAAGGACGCCAGTCATATTGGATATGGGCCCACTCGTTGACCTCATTTTACCTTAATTACTTATTTAAAGGCCCTATCTCCAAATACAGATACTTTCTCAGGTACTGGGCATTAGGACTTCAGCATATGAATTTTGAGGGGAGCAAAATTCAGCCTATGACAATGTATAGTAATCACATGTCTATATAATTGTTTGTTCAATGCTTTTCTCATCACTAGAATGTAAGAGTCCATGGGAATAAGAACACTGTCTGCCTTGCTCATCACTATTTGCCCAAGACCTAGTATAATACCTTGCTTATAACAGGTCCTCATAGCTGTTTGCCGCATGTATGAGCAACTGTCTGATTGAATGAACTAGTAGAATTGATGTCCAAAACATTTCTGAAGGATATAGTTTTAACAGTGAAAGAAGAGTTATATTTATTTTTAACATTCATACAACAATTATATGTTGCAGAATGTGTCAAATCCAGGAATAAGTTATACTTAGGGGAAGTACTAATTAGATAAAGGCCAATGGAGCTCCCGGAGGTGGGGAGATGGCTGGAAGAGCTGCATCATGCAGGATGAAAGTGTGCACCCTGATTAATACTTGTGGCAAGATGATTTTAGGCTACAGCCCTGCAATTAACAGACCCACTCTCCCAATATTGCCCTTTTTCATACAAGTCATTTGTATCTAGCCACCATCTGCACTTCAAATAAACATGATGACTTCATGAACTTCATCCTCTGCTTCAAGTAAGTTGTCATTAATGCCTCTGTGTTTTAGCTAAGATGGTGTTAACAAGAAAAATCCCATTAGCGAGGGCAAATAAATAGATAGCAATGGGGCCATGACTGTCACAACAAGCTGTCTGGCTGAGCACAGAGTTCGAGTTTCAGAAGACAGAAATGTGATAAGGAATTCCATTTTATGGGAAACTGAGAAATGCAATTGCCTCGGCTTCAAGATGTCAAGCAAAGGTTGGGAATGGTTACCAAAACAGTGATCTTTTGGGCATCTGCAGCTTTTTCAGGTCTGAGTTAATGATGAAGGAAGCATTTACTCTTTCTTCTTCACTGCTCACTCAAAAGAGGAACTGAGGGAGCTAGATTTTTATTATTACAGCAGAATAATCTAATAGTCAAACTTGCTATCACTTCCTTTGCCCTTTCCTATTTCTACTTTAATAATTCTGTTATATAATCACCTTGCCTACATTTAATTCAGGAAGCGTTTGATGTGTCTTCTCTGTTGGGACTACACTCAAACCAGAGACTGGAGGCATCGCCCTCCAGGAGCTCATAGGCACTCTTGGAAGGGATGATATTGAGGCCTTTATAGTGCAATAGGGCACATGCTTAGGATACTAGGGGAGCACAGAGGAAAGGTACCAGGATGGGTGAGAAAAGGAAGACTTCCTAGGGGCAGGGCAACACAGCTTGGTTTTGAAGAATGAATAGAACTTCGCCAAACAAAGATGGAAGGAGAGGATAATACAATCAGAGGAGAGAAAAAGGAGGAGATCTAGAAGTGGTGGCTTTGGTGGCTCACAGGTGGCTTAGGATGCCTGAGTCGCAGAGGACAAAGGAGGACAGACGAAAGATGAGGCAACATTTTGCTCAAAGACATCAGAGTTTGGGCTATATTCTGAAGGTGATAGAGAAACCTCTGTCTGGAGTTGAGCTTAATTTTTATCATGTAGATGTTTGAGCTGAACATTCAAGTCTATGCTATGGAAATAATACCTTCACCATCAACCACAAACATGTTGTATTTCCTATATGGCTCTAGTGGATGATAAGCCCAGATGTTTTACTCTCATATGCTGACCAAGAGTTTTAAGGATCCAGGTTACCTTGACACATGAGCCAGGCTTTAACAACAAGGAAAGTTTTAACCTGTGATTTATGGCCCAAGTGCCAAAGAGGGCTCTGCTGCTGACACTTGGCAGTGGAGCTACAGCTAGACTGATGCTCAATCAATCAATAAGCACTTGGAGAGGGCAGGATGTTTCCCTGTTGATGCTGAGGGGGATACCAAAACATAATTCAGACCCTGACCCCCAAGAACTTGTAATCTCATTGGGGAGATAAGACTTACAAAGATGAATCGTTAATTAATAGTACAAGGCAGTAAATAATAGAAGCAAATGAATAGATCAGACAGTGGATGTTATAAGAATTCAGAAGGAGAAATTGCTATGTGTGGTCTGGTCAAGGAAAGCCTGCTTCATTCATTTCCTGGTTTATTAACTTGTTCATTCAATCATTCAGCACTTTTTATATGCCTTGTACTATGCCAGGTAACTGCGATAGAAAGTCAAAAAAATGTATGCTTCCTGTCCCTCCAGTTTAGGAGAGGAAGGGCTAGGACAAGAACGGGGCATTTGAGGAGAGGGAGATGAATTCAGATAGTGGGAGAAGTAGGAGGGAAACATGCAGGTGGAGTAGAGGCTGGCAGTGGAAGCACCAATTAGTTAAGTGTATTCACTTGGAGAATAATGAATACACTAGCCTAACTGGAGTAGGAATTAGTGAAGGAATACTGGGGCATAGGATTGAGACTACAGTTGGAGACTTGATTGCAGAAGACATAGATTGTCAAGAAAAGCAGTTTGAGTTTCATTTTCTGGGCTCCACGACCCACTGGAAGGATCTTTGTTGTGAGGTCAATAATAACTTTGTTCTTTAGATACTTCAATCTTGCAAGGTGTCCTGTCCCAGAAAGAGGTCCAAAGCTAGAAAAAATAGGGAAGCCATCACAAAAATTCCCAGTTGCAATGATAAAGGATAGAATAAAAGTTGGAGACAGAATTTGAAGAATTCTGTAGGTAAGGAGGTGTTAATAGAATTTGATAATTGATGGATAAGCAGTATCCAAGAAAAACAGAACTCAGGATCTAAATTGTAGCTTAATGGTACTAATAATTATAATATGCTCTTTTACAATATGATTGACATTTTAAGACTGTTTTATTCAATTATTTATATATTCCCCACTTTGTTCTCTCAAAAATTGAAACTACCTTTGAACTATTAAGTAAAAGTAGGTATGACAGGATATGGAAAAATTGGTGAATTGGGTTTTCCAGGGAAGATAGAGCATAGGAACTTCCAAAGTCAAGCCAGGCAATTCTGTCTCTATTTTACAGATGAGAAAGCAGGTTTAGAAAGATTAAGAAATCTGTCTAAATTGCTAGAAATTATAAGTGGCAGGGCCTTGAGAAGGGGTAATGGGCAAATAAAGGCATCAAGGAAATCTGTAAGTTATTTCCAGGGTTGGGAATAGAGTATTCAGGGACTCTGCTCAGGCCTGGGCTGTAGCTCTGTGCATACTCGTGTGGCTGTAATGGCTGATGCTTAGAGGTCCTGGGACAGCCACTCGGTTTCACAGGTTCTGTCTTCAAACTATAAAGAGAAACACTGAAGTAAAATGAAATCTGACATGCAAAAATCTGTTAGGAATTTGATTGAGAATGAGGAGCGGAGAGAGAGAGACAGAGTAAGAGAGAGAGAGAGAGAGAACGCCAAGGCTCTGCAACTGCAAAATTGTTCTTTAATCCAGTGTTTCTCAACCAAGAGAGATTTCCCCACTCCCGCCCATCCCAGCCTCCCATCCCCTCACTCCCCTCCCAGGGGACTTTGGACAATGTCTGGAAACATTTTTGGTGCTGGGAATGGGGAGATGATATTGGCATATAGTGATTCGGGGGTGACTAAATATCCCACACAAGAGGCACACTAAAGACACCCCACCCCCAACAAATAATTATCTGGTCCAAAATATCCACTGCTAGAGTTGTGAAACTCTGCTTTACAGGAAAAATTTACTCCTATAAAAAAAGTTTAAGCCTTTAGAATATTACTTAACCACCTTGAGTCTTAGTCCCATCAAATGTGAACTGTAAGCTTCTGTGAAGTTCTCCGTTACAAAAAGCACAAAAAAGACATGTTAGATGTCCCGTGATATTATTTATCTACAAAAATAAAATCAAAATAGTTACAATTATCTAGAATTCCAGGGTTAGGCCTAATTAGACATTCTAAGAAACAAAAGTTGAATTGTACTTTAATTCTTCTTAGAAGCTATAAGATCCACCAAAGGACAGAACCAAAGTTCGAACTCAGTACTGTCAGAAAAGAAGTTGCCTTGTGAAAATAGAAACTGGTGCAGCCACTTTGGGAACACTCTTACCGTCCTTCAAAATGTTAAAGATGGAGTTACCATATGACCCAGAAATTCCACAACGAGGTATACAACTGAGGGAGTTGAAAACCTAGGTCCCCTCAGAAACTTGCACACAATGCTCGTAGCAACGTCATTCATAACTCTCCAAAGTGGAAACAAGCCAAACGTCCAGCAGCTGGTGAGTGGATAACAAAATGTGATATATCTACACAATGAAATATCATTCAGCTATAAAAAAAATACTGGTACGATTTACAACGTAGGATGAACCTTGAAAACGTTGTGCTAAGCAAAATAAGCCAGTCTCAAAAGGGAACATCGTGTACGATTTCATTTATGTGAAGTGTCCGGAATAGGCAAATTCACAGGGACAGAAAGTAGATTACCGGTTGACTAGGGCTGGAGGTGGGGATGAGGAAATCGAGAGATGATAGCTACGTGTTACAGTATTTATTTTTGGAGTTATGAAATATTTTAAAATTAATTCTGGTGATGGTTGCCTAACTCTCTGAATGTAGTAAAAATATTGAATCATACCTTTTAAATAGATGAATTGTATGATTTGTGAATTTTGTCTCAATAAAGCTGTTCCAAAAATGTAAATAAATAACAGCAAAGTGGAATTCAATAGCAGAAAATAGAACTTTGCAGAGGTGATTGGCCATCAAAGCAATTCCTGGAGCTGGGCAGGTGTGGTTTGGAGTGGAGAGCGGGGCAGCTCGGCCCTGGAGCCTGACACCTCTCTGAATTCTGGCTCCGCCATATGACCCTAGGCAGCCTCTCTGACTTTCTATTTTAGCATCTATAACATGAAGACATTAAAACTTGGCCTCCCGGAGTACCATGAGAATTAGGAATTATATATTTAAAGTGTCTGGCACTTTGTAGATATTCAGTCCCGGGTGCGTGTATTACTAGCTACTTTTCCAGTTAGGCTGTGTTTCAAAAGTTCATTTGAAAGGATGGAAACTGCCTTTTTTTTTTTTCTAATGGAGGAAACCTTTTAAGTCTTGGTTTGGTTCCTGAGCAAGCACAGAGCAGCGTATGTAACCCTCTCTGTAAGGGACCTTTTATATTAATGCCTTAGGCTGATTTCTGGGACCTGGGAGCAGCTGCTTCAGACAATGAGGGCAAGAATTGGGAAAGAATGAAAACTTTTCTTACCCTTTGTCTCAGTTTAAACTGTTAGTTTTAAAAAATAATTATAAAAGTTGGACACTTTCTTTTTGAAACTATGAAAATTCTAGTACTCTGTATAAGAAAAAACAAAAATATGATTCTGTTATTCGATGTCATTCTAGTATTCTCTCTTTGTAGTAATTTTAACAAAATGGGAACCATGCTATGTATACTATTTAGTCAGAGTTTTTTACTTAATAGGATATCACTGTCATTCTTGAACATTATGATTTTTAATGATTCCATTATATTCCATATTATTAAATATATCATATTTGATTTAGCTAACCTATTATTATTGAAAATATTGGTAGTTGTGAATTTTTGCTATTATAAATAATAGTGTTATGAACTCTCTTCACTATAAACCTTGGGTGCAACTCTGTTACTATTTTAGAATTAATTCTTCAGAATAAAATTCATGGGAAATGAAGTATGACATCTTTAGGGTTTTTTTTTTATTGAGTTAATGATAGGTTACAATCTTGTGAAATTTCAGTTGTACATTATTGTTTGTCAGTCGTGTTGTAGGTGCACCACTTCACCCTTTGTGCCCACCCCCCACCCCACCTTTCCCCTGATACCCACAAATCTGTTCTCTTTGTCTACATTTTTAAATTCCTCATATGAGTGGAGTCATACAGACATTGTCCTTCTCTAACTGGCTTATTTCACTTAACATAATTCCCTCAAGGTCCATCCATGTTGTTGCAAATGGGACGATTTTGTTCTGTTTTATGGCTGAGTAGTATTCCATTGTGTATATATACCACATCTTCTTTATCCATTCATCTGTTCATGGGCACTTAGATTGCTTCCACGTCTTGGCTATTGTAAATAATGATGCAATAAACATTGGGGTGCATAGGACTTTTGGAATTGCTGACTTCAAGCTCTTTGGGTAGATACCCAGTAGTGGGATAGCTGGGTCGTATGGTAGTTCTATTTTTAATTTTTTGAGGAATCTCCACACTGTTTTCCATAGTGGCTGCACCAGTTTGCATTCCCACCAGCAGTTTGTGAGGGTTCCTTTTTCTCCACAAGCTCTCCAACATTTGTTACTATTACTTCTAGATATTTTTGTGCTTCTAATGGGTGTAAGGTGATATCTTAGTGTAGTTCTGATTTGCATTCCCCTGATGATCAGCGATGATGAACATCTTTTCATGTGCCTATTGGTGATCTGTATATCTTCTTTGGAGAAATGACTGTTCATGTCTCCAGCCCATTTTTTGATCGGGTTATTTGATTTTTTGTTGTTGAGTTGTGTGAGTTCTTTATATATTATGGATATTAAGCCTTTGTCAGATATATGACTTTCAAATATTTTTTCCCAGTTACTGGGTTGTTTTTTTGTTTCAATCCTGTTTTCATTTGCCTTGAAGAAGCTCTTTAGTCTGATGAAGTCCCGTTTGTTTATTCTTTCTACTGTTTCCCTTCTCTGAGAAGACATGGTGTCGGAAAAAATCTTTTTAATACTGATGTCAAAGAGTGTACTGCCTACGTTTCCTTCTCGAAGCCTTATAGTTTCAGGTCTCACCTTTAGGTCTTTGATCCATTTTGAGGCTATTTTGGTGAATGGTGAGAAAGAATGGTCAATTTTCATTTTTTTCACTTTTCCCAGCACCATTTGTTGAAAAGACTTTCTTTTCTCCATTGTATGCCCTCAGCTCCTTTGTTGAAGATAAGCTGTCCATAGATGTGTGGTTTTATTTCTGGGCTTTCAATTCTGTTC
The DNA here is from genome assembly GCF_041296235.1 of Equus asinus. Classification (NCBI taxonomy): domain Eukaryota; kingdom Metazoa; phylum Chordata; class Mammalia; order Perissodactyla; family Equidae; genus Equus; species Equus asinus. Next base: position 64,961,110 of record NC_091793.1, on the reverse strand, counting down.
CATTGATCTGTGCACCTGTTTTTGTGCCAGTACCATGCTGTTTTGATTACTGTAGCTTTGTAGTATGTTTTGAAGTCAGGGATTGTGATGCCTCCCCTTTTGTTCTTTTTTCTCAGGATTGCTTTAGCAATTCAGGGTTTTGTTGCCCCATATCAATTTTAGGATTCTTTGTTCTAATTCTGTAAACAGTGTCATTGGGATTCTGATTGGGATAGCATCGAATCTGTAGATTGCTTTAGGTAGAATGGACATTTTAACTATGTTTATTCTTCTGATTCATGCACATGGAATGTCTTTCCATCTCCTTATGTCGTCATCCAATTCTCCCAGAAAGGCCTTGTAATTTTCATTGCATAGGTCTTTCACTTCTTTAGTTAAATTCACCCCGAGGTATTTTATTCTTTTCGTAGCGATTGTGAATGGTATTGTGTTCTTGAGTTCTTTTTCTGTTAGTTCATTATTAGAATATAGAAATGCTACTGATTTATGCAAATTGATTTTATACCCTGCAACTTTGCTGTAGTTGTTGATTACTTCTAAGAGTTTTCCAATGGATTCTTTGGGGTTTTCTGTATATAAGATCATGTCGTCTGCAAACAGCGAGAGTTTCACTTCTTCCCTCCCTATTTGGATTCCTTTTATTCCTTTTTCTTGCCTCATTGCTCTGGCCAGAACCTCCAGTACTATGTTAAATAAGAGTGGTGATAGAGGGCATCCTTGTCTCATTCCTGATTTCAGGGGGATGGAGCTCAATTTTTGCCCATTGAGTATGATGTTGGCTGTGGGTTTGTCATATATGGCCTTTATTATGTTGAGGTTGTTCCCTTCGATGCCCATTTTGTTCAGAGTTTTTATCATAAATAGCTGTTGGATCTTGTCAAATCCTTTCTCTGCATCTATTGAGATGATCACGTGTTTTTTATTCCTCAGTTTGTTCATGTGGTGTATCACATTGATTGATTTGTGGATGTTGAAACATCCCTGTGTCCCTGGTATGAATCCCACTGGATCATGATGTATGATCCTTTTGATGAATTGCTGAATATTGGTTGCCAAAATTTTGTTTAGAATTTTTGCATCTATGTTCATCAGCAATATTGGCCTATAGTTCTCTTTTTTTGTAGTGTCCTTGTCAGGCTTTGGTGTCAGCGTGATGTTGGCCTCGTAGAATGTGTTAGGAAGTGTTCCATCCTCCCTAATTTTTTGGAATAGCTTGAAAAGGATAGGTATTAAATCCTCTCTGAAAGTTTGGTAGAATTCCCCAGGAAAGCCATCTGGTCCTGGGGTTTTATTCTTTGGGATGTTTTTGATTGCTGTTTCAGTCTCTTTCCTTGTGAGTGGTCTGTTCAAATTGTCTGCTTCTTCTTGAGTGAGCTTTGGGAGATTGTAGGAGTCCAAGAATTTATCCATTTCCTCTAGGTTATCCATTTTGTTGGCATATAATTTTTCGTAGTATTCTCTTATAATCTGTTGTACTTCTGCGGAGTCTGTTGTTATTTCTCCTCTTTCATTTCTGATTTTGTTTATTTGAGCTTTCTCCCTTTTTTTCTTTGTAAGTCTGGCTAGGGGTTTGTCAATTTTATTTATCTTCTCAAAGAACCAGCTCTTTGTTTCATTGATCCTTTCTACCGCCTTTTTCGTTTCAATAGCATTTATTTCTGTTCTGATTTTTCTTATTTCTCTCCTTCTGCTGACTTTGGGCTTTGTTTGTTCTTCTTTCTCTAATTCGCTTAGGCGTAGTTTAAGATTGTTTATTTGGGATTTTTCTTGTTTGTTAAGATGTGTCTGTATTGCAATGAATTTTCCTCTTAATACAACTTTTGCTGTATCCCATATGAGTTGGTATGGCATGTTATCATTTTCCTTTGTCTCCAGGTATTTTTTTATTTCTTCTTTGATTTCTTCTTTAATTTCTTCTTTAATTTCTTCAATGATCCATTGCTTGTTCAGTAGCGTATTGTTTAGTCTCCACATTCTTGTGCCTTTCTCAGCTTTTTTCTTGTAATTAATTTCTAGCCTTATAGCATTATGATTGGAGAAGATGCTTGTTATAATTTCAATTTTTTTAAATTTGTAGAGGCTTGCCTTGTTTCCCAACATATGGTCTATCCTTGAGAATGTTCCATGTGCACTTGAGAAGAATGTGTATTCTGTTGTTTTTGGATGAAGTGTTCTATATATGTCTATTAAGTCCAATTGTTTTAGCTTTTCATTCAGCTCCACTATTTCCTTGTTGATTTTCTGTCTGGATGATCTGTCCCTTGATGTGAGTGGGGTGTTGAGGTCCCCTACTATTATTGTGTTGTTTTTAACATCTTCCTTTAGGTCTGTTAATAGTTGCTTTATGAACTTTGGTGCTCCTGTGTTGGGTGCATAGATATTTATAAGCGTTATTTCTTCTTGATGAAGTGGCCCTTTGATCATTGTATATTGTCCCTGTGTGTCTCTCTTTACCTGCCTTATTTTGAAATCTGTTTTGTGTGATATAAGTATTGCAACGCCTGCTTTCTTTTGTTTGCTATTAGCTTGAAGTATTGTCTCCCACCCCTTCGCTCTGAGCCTGTGTTTGTCCTTAGGGCTGAGGTGTGTTTCCTGGAGGCAACAAATTGTTGTATCTTGTTCTTTAATCCATTTCACCACTCTGTGTCTTTTTTATTGGAGAGTTCAATCCGTTTACATTGAGGGTGATTATTTTGATGCATGTGGGCTTAATGCTGTCATTGTGTTGCTCGTTATCTCGTTTTCCTGTGTTACCTTTGTTTCTCAGCCTGTGTGTTTTAGCCTACCTATTGACTTCTGCAATTTCTTATGCTGGGTTTCTTAGATTTTTCCTTATTTATGTTTTGTGGCTCTGTTCTGTTTTTCAGTTTAGTGACTACCCTGAAGTTTGTATTTAGAATCTCGTGTATAACATAGTTTATTCTCTGGTGGTCTCTTACTTACTTGGCCTAGGCTGATTGAGTCTCTTTGCTCTTCCCCTCCTAAATTATTATTTTCATCTCTTATTCCAACTTGTGTTATGAGTTTGCAGTTAGAGTGATAATATCATCTTTGCTTTGGTGGTTTCCTTCCCTCTGTCCTAATGCTACTGTTGAATATTTGCTATCCTATTCTGGTTCTATCTATCTGTCTCCCTACTCTGTGGTTTGTGACCTCTTTCTCCATTTTGTTCTTTTTTCAGATATGAGAGCCTTCTTGAGGATTTCTTGTAGTGGAGGACTTTTTGTTATAAATACCCTTAACTTTTGTTTGTCTGGAAAAGATTTAATTTCTCCTTCATATCTCAAGGATATTTTTGCTGGATAGAGTGTTTTTGGCTGAAGATTTTTATCTTTTAAAATTTTGAATATGTCACTCCATTTTCTCCTAGCTTGTAAGGTTTCTGGAGAGAAATCCACTGAAAGTCTGATAGGAGTTCTTTCGTAGGTTATTTTCTTCTGTCTTGCTGCCCTGAGTGTTCTTTCTTTGTCTTTTATTTTTTGTCATTTTTGCTACTATATGCCTTGCAGTAGGTCTTTTTACATTGACAAATCTAGGAGATCTGAAAGCTTCCTCCACACACATTTCTCCCTCAATCCCTAGATTTTGGAAGTTCTCTTCTATAATTTCATTAAGCACACTTTCTGCTCCATTTTCCTTTTTCACGTTCTCAGGAATTCTGATGATTCTTAAATTCGTTCTCCTCATTGAATCCACTATTTCCCTGATATTTTCCTCATTCCTTTTAATCCTTAGGTCTCTTTCTTCCTCTGTCTGGAGCCATTCAGCCTGTCTATCTTCCATTATGCTAATTTTCTCCTCTATGGTGTCTACATGGGCATTCAAGGAATCTGTATTCTATTTTATCTGGTCCATTTTATTTTTCATCTCTAGTATTTCTGATTGATTCTTCTTCATAGTTTCAATCTCTTTTGTGAAGTAACTCCAGAACTCGTTGACTTGTTTCTCTATCTTTCCCTCTACCTCAGTGAGTTTTTTGATGATGGCTACTCTGAACTCATTTTCACTTAGTTTAGCTATTTCCAAGTCCTCAGGACTTAATTCTGTGTTTTTATTGTTTTCCTTCTGGTCTGGGGCTTTTATAACTGCTTAATGGTAGAGGAGAGGTTTTTGCACGATGGTAGTATCCGGTTGCAGTTATAGCCTGTCGCCACTAGATGGGGGTCGAAAGCCACGCGTTCTGAGCCCTCTGCCTTCAGGCAAGATGGTGACACCCAGTGCGGGTTGGAAGAGGAGGGGTACTTTCTCTAGTGTGCCAATCTGGATTCCGGTCAGCTCTCATTCTCTGGTCTCCTGGGGCCCTGGCTTGATGGTGTCCCCGCACACCGAAGCTTTCCCAGGTCAGCAGATTTCCACTGCACCAGCAGCAGGAGTCCTGGATGATACCCCGGTCATGTGGCCCCTCCCCCGCTCCTTCCCTCACCTGTGGCAGCAATCCTAGTCTCTAGGGGAGGGAGCAAAGTTCTCTCTTACCCTGTTCCAGCTCCTCAAAGGCCAGCTGCAGCCTCTCCATTCTCCATCGTCTTGTTGCTGTAGTTTTCTGATGGTCTGGCATTAGGGTTATTGGTTGAAATTCCGTTTTTCCAATTCTTTGGTTGTAGTTTGGAGGGGAGAGAGTCCTGGGTCATCTCACCCCACCATTTTGCTCCGCCTCCTTCCTCCAACATCTTTAGGGTTTTTGATGCTTATTGGTATATTGCCTTCCGGAAAGAGTGTACAAACTTATGCTGCCATCAGCAATGTATGAAATTACCTGCTTCCCTCTGTATCCACTAACAGTGAGTATAATTGGCTTTTATTCCTTGCCAGTCTAGGAGATGGCAGATATTAATTGACGTCACTTTAAAGTTCAGAAATTTTATGATTGTTAGCATCCAACAATCTTTCCAGAACCCAAATCCCAACTTTTAAGCCTTGGCTTATAAGGCATATGAATGCCTAGCACCTCAAAGTGGCCCTAAATACCCTGTTTTTCTACCCTCCAGGTTTTTTCCTATCAAGATGTTCATGGCCTCAAATGGATAGCTTTTAGTTCTTCCAAATGAAAACTGCTATGTTATCAGAGCTATTTATCTCAGGGAACTTTTGGGAGGAAAGCAACATGATAGAATTGATTTTCCCTAATTTGCGAATAACTAATAACACTTAAACTTATCCCTTTAAAAGAGCGTTTTTACAAAGTAAACCTTGAAGAACCTGTAGCAGTGTTATGTGAGGTCCATTAACAGAATGGTGTAGACAGGAGTGCTCAGGTAGAAAGCCAAGGTTTTTAGGAGAATGTGCCACTTTCCTTCCCTTGGAATCTATTCTCAGATCAGCTCCTCTAAGCTAGTTGTTTTTCCTCCCTTCTTTCCTTCTTCTCCTGAAACCTCTGATGGAAGTATCTCCACCCAGGCTGTGAAATTGAATCTCTAGGGATCTTTGAAACTTCCAAGGCCTGCAGCCACCCCTGGAAATATGCCTTAATTAACCTGGTCTGGGGCCCAGGGACCTGTCTTTTCAAAAGCTCCCAGGTGATCCCTTTGTGTGGTCAGTGTCAAGAACTGAAGTTCTAATAATTCTCCTCTACAGAGCTGAGATTTCACACAACCTCCCCCTGTGGGGACTAGGGACCATGTAGGAAAAACCAGAAGAGATCAAATAAAAAGGAAAAGCTGACCTAAAAGGAAGAAAGAAAAGAAAAAGACAACAAACAAAACTCAGTTAAGTGTTTATTTTAAAGATAGAAACATGGATAATGATGTGAGGAGGAGATGAGACCCTTATCAGGAAACACAAGCTGGTGCTCCAGCCTGGCCGCCTCATACTGAGCAGACCTTTTCTTTCTGGCCAATTTCACTTTAAAATGACTAGATGATGCATCTCTATTCAGATGGGACCCTCCTTGTGGCCTCCATGTGTACTTTCTTCCCTACTGGATCTCTGATGCAGAGGAGGGCACGGGGCCCTTAGGGGTTATTTACACTCTGTTGAACTAGCTTACTGACTCCCTTCCAGTCCACACAGTCTATAGCATATCTGCAAATGCAGTCTCATACTTTATGCAGGTGTATTTAATTTAGTAGGCAAATGAAAGTTAAAGGAGTAAAGACCCATATAGCTGGCTATGCCCCCCAAATGCCTCTGACAGAAGTCAAATATTTCACCAGGAAACACCTAACATAGCCTCTACTTCAGCAGCAGTAGGGGACCCAAACCCTGGACTCTGGGAGAAAGTAGGGCCGCCAGGCTGAGTAGCCTCTGGGTTCTCCTCTCTATCCTGAGCAGATGTTCAGGGCGGCAGCAAAGACTCACTGTGAGGGAGCTGGCTGATGCAGGAGGCTTCCTTACACCTGGGCTGTTCTGAGCAGATGGAGCATGGCTGCCTCTGTGCAGTGCGGCTGCGCCCCCAGTGGGGTGCTGTGCTTCTCCCTGGGCTGCTTCTCCCTGGGCAGCTTCTGCACCCATCCAAGGGCTCAGGGGCAGAGCTCTTCAGGAGCTGTTCTGAGAAGTCCCGCAGACCTTGGCTCTGATTTTCAATGGTTTCTTCCCAGCTGCTTTCTTAGGGACTGCTCCAGTAGGCTCTACCAAGTCTGATTTCTTACCTTCAGAAAAAGCTCTTAATCCATCCCTTACCCTCCATTTTCACTGCTGCTACTGTCGATGAAAATAATCCATAACCAACCTATAAATGAAAATTTGAGTGAGTTTATTCTGAGCTGAAGTCTGAGGACCATGGCCTGGGGCTTTTCTTCCCGAAGGAAGAAAGGGCACCAAAGAAGTGAGGTATACAGAGTGGTTATATACCCCCATACAGGACGTTTCACATATGATTGAAATGTCCCTCCCACAATAGTCACAAGATTGTCCTGTCGGCACAGCGCTTGATGGACACAGCAGGTAGTGGGTCTGCTATCTCAGAGGGCGTAGCAGGAGGCAAGCCTATTGTCTCAAGCTGGGTGGTCACAGGTGAGTGCAGCAATCAGTTCCTAGCCTAAGGAAAGATGCTTAATCCTTAAGGGATGCCAACATTGGGAGAGGGAGGGAAGTTGCACCTTTATCTCAAGGGCCTTTGTTCTTGCCATAGGGAATATCTAAAGCAAATATAGAATGCACACTTAACAGCCTCTGTCAGGCCCTTTTGGAAAGATAAGTTCAGACCGAATTAGGTTTACATCAAATGGCTTCCTCATATTCTCCAATATATCCTATTGCTTGCCATTTTTATTTGTTACTACGTTGGCTGAGACCCTTATCATTCTATCTTCTGGGGACCGTGCAAGCAATAGGCCCTACCAATTCCGCTTCCAGCCTCACTGCTCTCAGCTACTATAGTCTGCTGCCAGGTTCTTTGAATATGCACCTCCAGCCAGGTCATTCCCATGCTAAAGACCCCTCATGGATTCCTGTATTCCAAAGGGGTGATTTTCATTCCTGGCTGCATGTTAAAATCACCAGGAAGCTTTTTTAAAATGCATATGCCTAGAGCTTCCTCTCCAGAGATTCTGATAGAATTGACTTGGGTAATATGCCGTCTGAATCATTTGTCAAAGGACATTGTTGAAATCCCTTCCTTAGTCTGCCATTTGAGGCCCTTGGGTGACTGATCCTCTTCCCACCTGCCTTCCTATTGTTCTGTCCTACTTCACATTCCAGACCTTTGCTTCTTCCAACAGGTTCTCTGTCTCTTGGAACTTTTTCTCCATAAGTGGCAAACTCTTGCTCATTTTCTGAATCTTCCCCAAACTATCATTGCCTCTTCTGTGAAGCCCTTTAGGGATCTTCACATGGAGTTAGTTAAACCTTCTTTCTTCTCTGCTTGTGTATTACTGTTCACATGGAATTGCAAGTGCTATTGCTCCTCTGTCTATCCCATTATACTGAAATGCTCAAAGGATAGTATTTTAATCTTCTTTGCATATGTTTCTTTCACTCAGCTATGGACTACCCCAGGATAAAGACCATGTGATGTTAATAGCCTTACTCCCAAATGCAGGGGACCATTTTGTAGTTGCTGTTCTGTCTATTTGTTTTAGCTAACATTGTGTTCTACATAGGATGTGGCATGAACTGTTCTACATACACTACTTTATTAACTGGTATAATTCTCACAATAGCTTACAAGTACCATCGTTGTCCCCATTGTGCAGAGGAAGGAACTTAGGCAATGAGAGGAGGAACACAACTCAACACACAGCAGTCTATGAGTGAAGAAGTGTGTGGCTCTGTGCTCTCATCAAAGACAAATCTTTGTGACTGGACTGGTTAATGACATCCGCAAGCACTTTGTACCAACAGAGACTTAATAGATGATAAACTTTTTGAAGGAAATTGTTGAAACACTCATGACTAATTCCCAATCCAGCTTCCTCAATAGGGCAGGTCAGCAGCATAGTGTGCACCAAAGAAATCCAAGCAAAAGAACAAGAGAGGCATTAACTCCTCCTAAACACCCATTCTGCTCCCTGCTGCCCTCAGAGCTTTCCTGCCGGATCTTGTTTGACCCCGTGAGCAACGATACAGAGTAGGAATGATGATAGTCACAGATGATGAAAGCAGAGCACCGTGAAGGTGGGTAACTCAGCCAATATCACATAGTTAATTAAGGAAAAAGACTGGTATTGAGCTAGTATGTTACCTCTCTCTAACAGCAGCCTGCCTCTGCCTGGCACGTCACTGGAATCTAGCTTTCCTCATCTACTTTTGCCTTTAAAAATAGTTTATTTTATTTATTTTTTTCTTATTTTCTCTAAAGCCCTCCAGTACATAGCTGCATATTTTAGTTGTAGGTCTCTCTAGTTTTTCATAAAATAGTTTATTTTTTACTAAAAAAGAAATATAAGCATTTGTAGAAAAATCTGAGAAAACTAAAATTGCCTGCAACCTCACCACTCAGAGAGAAAATCACTGGGAACATTTTGAGATTTTTTCCCCTAACTTTTCATTCTGCATTTACATATCAGTAGGTCAATTAATATGCTAATTACCTTTGATTGTAGTATACATACAAATTTGTGTTTTGCCCTTTTGTTTTTAAACAAAACGTGTTAGAATTTGTTCAGCCACATCCAAAAAATAGAGGAAGAAAATTCAGGGGTGAAAAGAGGAAGAAAGATGATTCTTGTGAGGGAGCTAGGACTTTAGCTTAAGCAAAATGAAGAGGGGGGGACCTCTGTGAGAATGCACGTGAGCGATAGCAGGTGAGGAGGAGGAGCTCCGCTCTCTCCAAACCTCTCCAAGTCAATCATCCCTCAGCTTAACTTTCCTGTTTCCTTTGCAGGCGGCAACTTGCATGATGGTTTGTGGCATTCAGTTAGCATCACCGCCAGAAGGAACCGCATCACTCTCACTCTGGATAACGAGGCAGCATTCCCAACTCAGGACACCAGCAGGGTGCAGATTTATTCTGGAAATAGCTACTACTTTGGAGGTAAATTCCCCAGCTTTTGAGATTGAAAATAAAGGAGGGAGGGAGAATGCAGCGGACAATTATTTCACTGTGACATTCCTTCTTTGTCAATTAGACCGTTCTCCCAACACACACACACACACACACACTCACACACACACACATACACAGGCACCCACTCCCAAGCCAAAAATAATGACAAGCAAACTCTCTCACAGCTGTGCAAATATAAATTATCTGGGTCAGTGCTGAGGAAAAAAAGAACTTTAGCTATGACAGTTGGTGTTAAATAACACGTCCAAAGGAGAATTTTTGTAGCCATGCCAAGCTCTGTGATCACATTCGGAAGGAGAAACTCAGCTGAAAACTTGGAGAAAGTGTACCAGCAGTCAGCAGTCCCTGCAGAAGAAAACATCCAGGTGGGAAGGCATAGCCAGCATACTCAGTCTTCTGTTGATTTCTTAATGCTCTATCCATCCCTTTCTACATCCCTGGAGGCCATGCGCATGAAGTGGGACAGCTAAAAATGGGGAAGACCACTAAGGCCCATGATCTTGAGGCTCCATAAGGAGCAGCCAGTACAGATCCTGCCCTCTCCAGTGTTAGGTGAATCTTGGAAATCTTTCCAATGACAAAAACACAAGGGAAAACTGGTAAGGATGAAAAACATATGATTAAGCATCTGCTTCATTTTTATATATGCATGCATATTTTTATTTAGTTTTTCAAGATATTTTTTCATTAAAACTATTAGTATCTAATTTGTTCTTCAGCTGTTTGTATTATAGAAATGACTTCTAAAGATTAATAAATCTCAATAGCTGTCTGACCTTGAGCTATCTGACACTTATGGTCCCTGAAATTCCTTATCAAGGACATGCAGAAAGGAAGAGAATTCAGAGAGGTCAAGGTTTAAATGTACAGCACAGTGCTTCCTACATTGTAGGGAGTGAACAGATGGGCTTCAGCTTTTGTGAATATGGGCATGGGCTGGCCCTGCTTACAGTTTCCAATTTTTTTCCATAAGAAAACTGAAGAGGAGTATTGTATAAAGTGATAAGATACAATCTCTTAAATAGAATTTACAAATCACTTCTCTCATACCAATGACATGTGGTTAAGCTTTGATATACGAAAAAGGACTTTGCACAGATGCAGCATACATATTGAGGTGTCCTAGGAGGGAAGCAGTGTGGAGCAATATCTCTATGGTTTGATTTTAAGGCCTCAGGAAGGGCCTCTGTCCTTCACTCCAACTCTCCACATGTGCAAGAATAACAAATTCCTGTAAAAAGGAAACATTTCCATTTTCTGTAAATGTTTTATGTGTCTTACCTCATGTAATTCATGCAGTAACTTTGTGAAGTAGGTAATATTCGTCCCATTTCACAGATAATAAGATGAGTGTTTGCTGAGATGAAATAATTTGTGTGAGTAGTAGAACTAGGATTAAATCCCAAATCTGTGTCCTCCATGACCCATGAGTGACAGCAGAGGGATGCTAGCAAATGTAGCACAAAGGCTACAGAGGAAGGGACTTGGGGCCCTACAGCCATCTTTCACAGACTGTGTAATTGTGCATCATATGCATGTTTCATCAACAGAGGGAGAAAAGCAGTAGCGTTTATTTCTGGGGAAATGATGTTGAATTAATTATGGTAAGTAAGCATCTGAAATGCCTCCAAGGCAAAATGGCTCCCCTCCCCCAGTTGAAGTTAAATGTGGATCTTCAGGGGCCCTGGGATTAGGAAGTGGAGATTTATCTGTGATTTGAACAGTGTTTAAACAAATGCCGCACACGTAGACTGTAAACTTAAGGAAGGTGAAAAATGAGTTTGAGTAATAATAGTCAACTTACATAAATTCTCTCTACAGCTTCAATTAGAAGTTGTAGCATCTCTCTTCATTTTATAGGGTGTCTGTGAGCTGTTAACCAGCTGCTGGGCTTCAGCCCAACAGTGACTGTCTGTTAGAGATGGCTGAAATAATTCCCAATTATTTATGGGTGATTGCCACTTTTTCAGGCTTGCATTCCCATATGCTCTGAACCTATTAAAACCATCGGGGTGGAGTTTACAAAGAGCACAAACTCCTATAGCTACGTAGCTCTCTACCTGTCTTAATGAGGAGTAGATATGCCCTATTTTCAAGCTCTGCTAAATCAGTGCGATGAATTTTTTTAAAAGAACACCCTTTACGAAGGTATAGTGTTAAGCTTTCATGTATGCTGTTACGGCTCTATAACAGAGTGTGTTTAAATCCTTAGTTCCTTTCACGTTTGGACTTGCTTTGCAGATCACTTCAAAATTCCACTTACGCTCCTATGTGTACCTTTCTCAGGAACTAAGCCTGATAATGCTAACAATTAACCAGACAATTACTCTGCTAGACAATTAACCAGACAATTACTATGCTACCTAGAGCATAATTTCCTTTGAAAGTGTAATTCAGAATTGAATTGTGCATTTAGAAGTGTTTCAAGACAGAACAGAAATTCCTAAGTAGTTATAACATGTTGCTTCCTTGGCATGAGTAAAGTATACCATGTACAAGAAGGACAAATAGCTTACCAATGGGAAAAAAGAAGTAACAACGAGATAAATGCTATAGTATTGGTGTTACTTTTAACACATTTTGTTTTGTGTTCTATACTGTGATTGAGTATGCCCCATTTTGTACCAATTCTGTCCCCTCTCCGAGAATGCTAGGATTTACAACAAAAATGCGCGCACTGCTGTGAATGAAAAATCACCAAAATAATTAGACCTCAAGGTTTTCCATCAATAGGTCGCCAAAGCAATGACTGATCATTTCAGCATTCTTCTTCATTTTTTTTTCTCTGTCCCACAGGGTGCCCCGACAATCTCACCGATTCCCAATGTTTAAATCCCATTAAGGCTTTCCAAGGCTGCATGAGGCTCATCTTTATTGATAACCAGCCCAAGGACCTCATTTCAGTTCAGCAAGGTTCTCTGGGGAATTTTAGTGATTTACACATTGATCTGTGTAGCATCAAAGACAGGTAATTATTGTCTCTTCTCCTCTGTTCTCCCACCCCCTTTCACATTCTCACTGTTCTAAATATGAGTTTCTTTAAGCAAAATTCTAATCCACTGACATTAGCCATATTAGACATAATTGAGTTGCCTAATGGAAAATATTTCTGAAAGGATTTCAAGCCCAGAGAAAAATGGTTTAAATTAGTCGAGTCTCTCTTCATGTTGACTTGCAGTAAATGGGATATGCAAATTAAATCAAAATACAAATTTGTGAAAGGATTAAAATTTTATGCATAAACAACATTTGATTACTTTGAAGTTAAGAGTAAAGCAAAAAGAAGGAGGAATTACTTCTCTCCTAAACCATTTCATTCTTCACTGCAGGGAGAGTCCTTTCTAACACAGGCAGATGAGCTACAGGCCCTCTGGGAATCCCATACCAGAGGCAATGGCAGTGCCCAGTAGTACACAGCAGCTCCTGGCGGTGGCTGATCTTTGTGTCACTGCCCCAACCCACTGCATCTTTGGCCCAAAAGAGACCAGATGCTGGACAGAGAGAATCAGCACTTTTACTTTGCAGCCTACAAATCTAGCAAAAGCTCAGTTTCTCTCTTCGTTTCTCCTTGGCGGTGGCTCTTATATTTGAAGTTTCTAGATTCAAAAGACTGCTGCAGAAAATTAAAGAGGATCCATTCTGAATTTCCAGCAAGGTTTATCATGTTTCCCATGTTTCTTCTCTTGCCTCCTTTTTCTTCCAATTCTACTTATCCTGGTCAAAATATCATTTATTAATTGGGTGAATAGTGTGTTTTAAGTGCTTGCCTGCGTGTTGATGATATAGCGTCTCTGCATGTGTTTCATCAGGGAATAAATTAGTCACTACAATAAAGTGTGATAAATGACCAAGAAGTGCATCCTTATTTGTGGACAGATGACAGCAGCAACTTGGTCTGGCCTCTGGAGAATGAGGTCAAGGAGGTTTTGAGGAAGTGGTGATAAGCCGAATCTTAAAGGACGTGCTGACTTGGCTGACGAGTGGGGGTGCTGGTGTTCAATGAGTTGGCAGGATGTAGCATGTGAGAGGGCATGGAATTGGAGGGATCGTGGCTTGTAAGGATGTCATCAACACAAAACACCTACTTTCATTTTAAAATCTCTAATATTGGGGTACATTTTACAGTTGATGTTGTGTAATAGTTTAGTTGGCAACATTTATTTTTCTTAGTGGCATATAGAATAATGGTGTGTCTTCTAATTAATGGTGTCTTAGATTCAATAAAATATAGCTCAGCGGGGATGATAGGTCATTGTGGTAGAGCACATGATGTGAATATGCTACAGCTGTGGGCCAGTACCAGTTACGAAGAACTGTGCCTGTGGAATTTGGATTCATGTTCTAGGTGAGAATCAGGAAGGAAAGAAGTCTGATATTCTTAGTAGAAAGAGTACTCAGGAAAAAGTGACAAGGATGGGTTGAAAGAGAACCAGCCCAGAGCTAGAGAAGTGGCTGCTCCAGTCCAGGGGAGCAATGATGAGAGGTAGCAGGTGCCTTTCCCGAGCGGCACAGAAATCAGCTCTGCAGATCATAGTTTCCTCTAATGCTTTGAATGACCGATATAATTTGGTGAAGCTTTATGCGCATGTTTCTCTGTTAATACCACCACACATGAGATCGTCAACAAATCATACAGACTTCCTGGCTCTTCTGCTTCATTTTTTTCTATTTAACCAGCTGGAAAATATGTGCTTTTTTAGAATGAGCTAGTTTAGAAACCTCAGAATAAAAGATACCACATGGAAGAGCAGCCACCCCTACAGTCTTTATTGATGGTGAGAGGGAAGTGTCTGACTTCACCAGCCAGCAGGACCTTTTGCAAAGTGTATAGCAATAGAGGGAACATTTATCAATAGGGATCTCTTATGATAAGTTAATTTCTAATCAAGGACGCTCTCATTATTTTGGATTACATGAAAGTCATTGCCATCTATACTGCATCATTACTTTTGTGTAATTGTAGTCAGTATAATTGTATTACATACGATTGTGTTTTGGTTAATTGTATGATAAGGGATTGTGTTTAGTTTAGTGGATAAATGGTACGTTTTTCTTGATTTACCAGACGGTGTCTCTAACGGAAGGGAAAACTGTCGTAAAAGGCTTTGCTTAATTAATTATTTCTTGAACTTATATTTAACATTTATTGGAGAGGGGCAGGGGTTAGAAAAGCAGGTGGTTTCTGAATCTTGTATTTTATTTTTAACGTGTTAACCAATGTAAACCTGATGTAAGAGCAAGTTAGTCTTTGCCTTCAAGAAACTTACCACTTAGGGGTGGCGGTGGGGTGTCATGGGGGTTCGGCGGGGAGAACAGTCTGGCTGTAGTTTTTCTTACCTGTGCTCCTGTCTAGAAAGTACATGAGGGCAGCCTTGGATCTGGCCTAAGAGTCTCTTCTCTCCCAGACACATCTCTGCCCCTTCCTCAGAGGATATAGAGACCCAGGCCTGCTTCCTGCCCTCTCAGTGGTTGCCTGCCCCACTGCTCCCTCTTTTCCCTCAGAGTAAGCTGCCCTGGCTGTGCATGGGAATCAGCCAGCCCTCCTAGCTTCCCTTACTTGCTAGACTCCACTGGGCGTCTTACACACTTAAGACTCTTAGTGCTACTCACTTTGGGAAAACCAAGGAAGTTTTCACAGAAGCACAAATCTTCCAAAATCATAAGAGGTTCCTCCTGACAGGTCCTTTAAGCAAGTTCCCTTTGAGATGGTGCCTGGGGCTGCAGGCCAGCCACTGCAAGTACACAAGCCACCCTTGAGACAATGTCTTGAATAAAAGCTGGGAGTGTCCCTTCTCAGGGACAAAGATAACTAAAATAACAATTTGCATCTCAGTAATGGGAAAATTACCAAATCTTATGGTCTCAGGGAAGAAAGGAAGTAAAGTAATGGGCTTGGCCCACAGCTCTGGTAGCTGGAAAAGTGTTGGCTTTATGAGGTTTCATATGCAGGACTGCTTTGTGCTTGACAGTCCAAGGACAGGTTGGGAAGAAAAAGGCAAACTATCCTTGTAAGAATCACAGTTGAGACCATAACAGAGCATTCCCAATAGACCCCATGCACTTTCAATAGTCTTTCTAAATCTCTAGAATCCATGTGTAGCCACTATCCCTCTTCTGTGGGCTGAATCTCCAACCCCATGCTCTCCACAGTCCAAGCCCCTGTTTTCCATGAGCTACATTTATCTCTTTGTACCTCCTTAAACTTGAAGTAGGCAAGACATGATATTCTGCAGTATCATAGAGCAAAGTCACCCTCCATAAATACTTCATTCCCTGAACACCTGTTTATCAGACCCATGGCTATTCAATGTCATAGATAGGCATTAGATGAATGAGTGAAGTAGTCTTATGTATATACTTGAATAGGGTAAGTTGGGTAAAGCTGTTGAAGCCATGGGAGTACAAGAGAATTAATAACCCATTTTTTAAAGGGGGTAAACTAAAACCTGGAGATGTAGGTCAACTGGTTCATGGTCACAGGACAGAAAGTTGCAGTCCAGAGTTGGACACTGCCAGTTCTTGTACTCCCTTGTACTATTGACCCAAAAGGCACTGACTTGGACGTACCAGTCATTGTGTGTCTGTGACTTTCTATATATAAACCCATCTTCTTCCTTTCCATATGAAAGTTTTTCAAGAATATGCAGTGTATCAAATTCCTTGTAAACTTTAGGTGCTAATGAGATTCCATTTAAAACAGGAACATTCAAAGTGGTGTGCAGTGTCAAGCAGGGTCTGAATGAAGTAAGGGTGGCCCATTCTCAGTGGCCTAGGTCAAGAAGTAGCTCTTCCTAGGACTTTTCTCAAAGGATCCAACAAGTCAGTTCTAGGAACCATATCCAGTCCTACAGGGTTCAAAGTCGAGGGCAGAAGAACCGAATCACCAAGTGCTGTCTAAGAATTCAAAGAGAAGACAAGATCCAATGTGTGAAACTGTGCTTGGGGGAGCAAATAGGGATACTGGTGAGTCAGCTGGCTGAGGTGGGGGCCAGTGGAAGTCATACGTGGGGAAATTCATTAATCTCAGTCCAAGTGGCAGCAAATTTGAGAGGTCGTAGAGAGTGTTTAATTCCCAGTCCACTACTTATGAGCTTGAGATAGGAGACACATTATTAAACCTTTCTGTCTATGTTTTCTCTTTTGCAAAACCAGGATCATAAAACCTACATTTGCACTGATTGTTAAATGAGGGGATGTGAGAAGTCAGGTCCTCAGCTGCATGTCTAGTAAACAATAAATACTCACTAAATGTCTGCCATGTTAATTTCCATAGCCAAAGATTTGCTAACTCTCTAGCTTCCATGGGAAGAAGAGAAGCTCAGGTCTCTCTCTGAAGTTTTCCCAACCCTCACTATGGCCAAGTGACTCCCGGTAGTTTCTGGGGTGGATCCTCATAGATATACCTTACCTGTGCCCTCAAATCATTCTGCTCTGTGTCTTCCCATTTTGATTTCCACTTATTCAGAGTTGCTGCTCGTCTGGACCACCAATTACTGCCCATTAGGAAAATGTCCATCAATGTGGGTGCCAAAGTTGTGGTCTTTGTGTTCTTCTAAAACATTGGTTCTCAGGGCCTGCATGAGGTGAGGAAAACATGTGATATGCCTATGGCACAGAATTTAAGGCAGTTGTTATTTCCAGATTCATGCATGTGCAGATCCTGAATTTACATCAAACTGGGAGTGAGTGCCTCCTTAAATTTTGCAGGCAAATTCCAACATGTTTGTACCAGAATCACCGGGAAGGGTTGTTAAAACTAAAAATGCTGGGCCCTGCCACTAGAGTCTCTGATTTTGCTGTAGTGGGCTGGAGAATTTGCGTTTCTAACAAATTCCAGGGTACTGCTGGTGCTTCTGGGCTGGCCCTGGGACCAGACTTTGAAAACCACTGCCCTAAAATTTCCAACCCTGGAGTCCATGGGATTGTGGGAATTCTGTATAAAAGCAGTGTAGATAGGGGGAAGGGATGGGTCCTGCTCAAACTGTGCCCCCATGCAGCTGTCCTCCTGATTACAGTCTCACAGGCTCTCTGAAAATTTCCAGCAGCTCGGTCTCAATGTCTCTCTCCAAATGATGTTGAAATCAGTCCAAGAGACACTGTGGGGGACAAGTGAATTTCATTTCCCTCCAGACTTTCCTGGTCTTTGTCACTCAGCTCCTCCCCTGCTTCCCACTATAAAACCTTTGTGAATATAAATGAAAACAGTCAGATCCTCATATGAGCCTGAATGAAGGGATATTTTGGTTGGAAGGGAGTGCAGTCTTAGAACAGCTGCAGCTGCCAACAAACATAACTTGTCTTTTTGTACTTGGGGGAGAATTGGCTTGCTGGCCCCAGTGAGAGCCATAGCTTGATCTTTCTTTCTAGATAAGCCTCATATCCTGTGGGGGTGGTGGTACCATTCTCATGTGAGTAACTCCATCCACCAAAAAATATTGCTACAAACCTTCATAAAGATTGATAGAGGCTGATTTCATCTGGTCTTCTGGTGCTAGCAAAGGATCTCTGTGGTCACAAGTCCCATTTCCTGAGTCATTTCCTCATAGAGTGATAATGTTAGGGAAAGTGCTTGGAGATCATTCAGCTCTGGCTTTGCTTAGAAGAAAATAGGAGTCTCCCAGGGTGTGGCAAAGCCAGGTATGGAAGCAGGCGCTCTTCTCTTGGGGTCTTTGCTACTCTATCCTGTGGAGTCTTTTTACTCTAATCCCTTCTAAAATTAAACAATCTGCTTGTTCCAATGAGTGAATAACATATAGAACACTGCTTTGAGTTCCTTGCAGCCAAGTAAGTTATGAAATATAGCTTCTCACTCCATAATCACTTCCCTTTTCCCCAACACACATTCTTTTAAGAAAAGCATCTGCTAAACTTTTTGGTCAATATTCCTACCTCCTTGGTTCAGAGTGTTGTAAACACTGAAAGTGGTGAAGCATTCTGTTGGATGACCTCCCATAAGCAGACTTATGCTAAAAACGCACCCTGTGTGGAAGTTTGTTAAAAACAGTAGATTATGTAAAAAGATTACATTCCAGGGTAATGCATATGTTTTAGCTCTTCTCTAAAATTGAAAGCCTTTGTAGTGGGTGCCAGAAAAGTTATTGTAAGGGCAATGCCCACACAATCTGAGCTTCTAACTCTAAAGTGAGAAATGCTACAATATGGTGTTCTCTTTTAACTCATGGGATGGGGCCAAAATCAAAACAAGAGCACTTCTGCTGTTTTTATTTATCATTTTTAGTGTATTTCATGGAGGAAAAGGAAAGGTTATATTTTATGTAACAGTTACTGAGCAAACATCCTCTAAATATTATTTAATTCTCTCTGCAGTCCTGCAACATCCACAAAATGGTTCTCAAAATGTAGCTCCCAGACCAGCAACACTAGTTATCACCCGGGAACCTGTTAGAAATGCATATTTTCAATCTCCAACCCATACCTACTGGGCCATAAACTTTGGGAAAGGAGCAACTTGAGTTTTAACAAGTCCTCCAGTTGGTTCTCATGCTCACTTGGATTTGACAGCCATTGATTTGCTCTATTATTGTTGTTTTAGAGACAAGACTACTGATGCTAACAGAAGTTCAGTAAGCTGCCTGAGGTCACATTTTTAGAAATTGGTAGAGCCAGGACTGAAATACAGGTTTTGCTGATTCCTTAATTCATATAAATGGGGAGGGCCTATTGACTAAAGGCCAGAGAAAGAGGAGAGATGGGCTTGGGTGGCCACAGCAGGTCAAGGGAGTGTCACTCATGAAATGAGATATCAAGAGGAACTTGAAGAGTGGACTAGGTTTATGGAGGTCAAGCAGGGGTATTCTTGGCAGGGTGGAGAGAATAAGGCTGGGACTGAGAACGGGTGAGGTGCTGGACATTTGTCTAGATGGGAAAGCTTGCATTGGCATCAGTGGGTCAAGGAGAACTTAAAGTCAAGGCCATAGGGAAATTGGCAGGATGCTAAATGGTTTAAAATCTGAGTAAGAGGCCATAGCGATAGCTCCTACTGAAGTAATACTTACTGTATGCCAGGCCATCTTGTAAGTGTGGGGGTGTGTGTATGGGTGTGTATGTGTGTAATATATATATCTATATTATAGATATATATATAGAGAGAGAGAGAGAGAGAGAGAGATCCTCACAACAAGTAATACTAATAAAACTCCGTTTTACAGAATGAGGTTGAGGCACAGTGGCCCTGTGACTTGTCCAAGATCCCACAGCAAGTACATGGGAGAACCTGGCTACAAACCAAGGAGTCTGGTTGAAGAGATTAGTTAGGCCTTCCCTTGCACTGTACTACTTCTAACTTTGAAGATAGGAGGCATCCTGCGTTCTTCAGTAGGATTGCAAAGTAGAAAACGATGTGTTTTCATCTTGTGTTCAAATCATGAGGCAGGTTGTATCAACACAGGAAGAAAAGGGATTTGGGCTGCAATGGATGGACCACCACAGATGCTTGAGGGGTTATCATCCATGAAGCTGATTGTCACAACCTTGTGACAAACACACTGAGAGAGACTCAGAGAGACCGAAAGCCTCCACCAAGAGATTAACACTTATCTGTTCCTTTGGGCTGATTAGGGAATAGAGGAGCCTAAGAACTAACTGAACTTAAGGAGATAAATTTTGAGCTGCTTTGGTGCCTAACAGAAAAAGTACTGACTTAATTGTCTGCTTCTTCAATGAGGGTTACTGCCCACCACCTATCTTAAACCTCTTTGATTGTCAGTAGAGAATAAGGGC
This sequence comes from Equus asinus, assembly GCF_041296235.1. Taxonomy (NCBI): domain Eukaryota; kingdom Metazoa; phylum Chordata; class Mammalia; order Perissodactyla; family Equidae; genus Equus; species Equus asinus. The sequence goes on along the minus strand of NC_091793.1, from coordinate 64,940,928 downwards.
TTTGGAAGAATATGAAACCAGGAATTGATTTGAGTAAGTGACCTTTAATGAGTGCATCTGTGTTCTGTTACCAAACTCATCTCTCTCACCACTTGTTTTCACAAGAAAAGTGGATCATTATCTTGATGAAATGGTACTTCTCTACCTGTGCATGAGGAAGGGCACAAATGTGCCTTTGATTCATGGAAAACACAGAGTACCAACAAAGCCAAGGGTGGCACTTCATTCCGTCCCCTCAGAAGATTGCGAGCCTCTTCCCCACCATCTGGTAATCTGAAATATTGATGCCGAAAACAAAGCCAGGACAATGAGCTGGGTGAATTATCACAAGCACTTCCAAAGATGAGGGATTCACTCCAAGAGCTATAGCTATGAGGTTGAGGTGAGATGTGCGCGCTCAGATAGCAGTAAGAAAATGTCTATCAAAATCACTGGGTCCTTGGATCATCTCTCCTGAGAAATACTGGCTAAGAAATTTAGACATCTCAGATGGCATAGAAGCCAAGGGAAACTTTTGATCTGAATCAAAACACGAAAAAAGTTTATTTTAGATTCTTAAGTCACTTCTGTGAGGCAGTGCTTATTTTTAACTCTGCAGAAAAACATTTCTAAATTAATAATAGGAAGAAAGAGAATCTTCCTTTATTGCTCCCTTCGCACAATCAATATCTCAATAAGCCTTCATCCAACATCCTGATAAGGGCTTTCCATCATTTTTCACATTCTCCAAAGAGTACTCCCTTCTATACGGCAATGTCACTTTTGTTTTTTTCTCGTCTACATTGGTGTCCATTCATCGGGCTGCTGAGGCAAAGCGCCTGTACCCTTTAACACTGTTTTTCTGTAGTCCAAAAGTATCCATCGGTGGCCCATGGTAAGCACAATTTATAGACACAGTTGGAAGACAAAAGGAGCTTAAAGTGTTTTGAGTTCGGGAGAAAGGAGGTCTGACCTGTGATAAAATATCCTCACATGTTTCTGCAGTGAAACTTGAGTTTAAAATTAGCTCTATGTTATTTTTATCTTGAATTAAGATATCTCATAGGAAGTTCACAGAACTAGAATCCGGCCTCCTGGGTTTTCCTGTGATGTTGACTTCCAAATGCTGAGTTAGACCCACCTGCTCTTGCTTCACAGGCATGGTTAGCGTGATGATACACCATTCGGTTTAACTCTCACAAGGCCCAAAGGGAATACTGGCCTGGCCAGTTGGCAGATGAGGAAACCAACTTTAACGTAAATTTTATAATTTACCTCAAAATGGAATCAAACTCAGACTTTGAGGTGGTGAAGACCCTGTTGTTGGCATTTTAGCCTGACTTTGAACACAACCAGTCACTTAACCTCTTCGTATCTCAGCTCCCTCAGTTGTCAAACGGGGACAATGTGTACATTTTATGACTGTAAGGTGTTAAACAAGAGAAGGTGATATTATTACTGCTTCCCTCTCAGAGTTGTGACAAGGATTGACTGTGAACAGGAATATGACAGTTCTTAAAGTTAAAAGCAGGAGAGACAGAAATGGATGGGTCTCTACATATCTCAGCAAGCCACGTTTTAGAAAACTTATACCCAGGCAGAAAAAGATGACACTTTTCTGAATAATTTACCTGCATACATAACCTACTTTATTTTTTGGACAAGTGATTAATGTTTTCACTTGGTTTGAGTTACAAATTTGAAATCTTCCCTCCAGGTTTAGCTTCATCTTAAAAAGATCGCTTTGACGTGATTTACTAGGGCAACAACAGGGCCTTTCTCTCCTAACATTGGGACATACAGTGGCCAGCAGGAGGCATCGCTACACCTGGAACACGCCAAGGGAAACAAACAAACCTAAAGCAGATAGTGCCTGCAAAGAAGTTTAACATATCAAACTTTACAGTCTCTGAATTCACGGGATGACTAGTGCAGCCGGAACACCATTAACTTTACTGTGCAAAGGTATTATCATCACCTTGCTACCTGCTTTTACCCATGCTTGAAAACATAATTTTCACTGTGATAATTAGGTAGTGGGCTATCTGTGCTCTAAGTATCAAAATAATCACAGATGTGGTTCTGAAACAACTCGAGGTTTACAGATTTGACCAAATAATTTTATCGAGAATTGCAGAATTTCACACTCTGAAATGAGAATCAGATGTATTAACTTTAGTCTTTGTGTGTGCACATACATGTGTAGATATTCATAGATATTCATACACACAGTACACACAATATGACTCTATCCAGTGAGTCTTGACGCCTTTTTCATTCCTACTTGCTGAGAGACTGCCCATGCTCCGCTGATCTTCCTCTGTGACCCAACTATTCATTCAACAAATCTTTTCTGAGCACCTACTATGTGCTAGGCACATTTCTTTGCCTTGGGGATCCAGGAGAATGAGGCAGAGAGTCACTGGTCTTCCTTGTGTCTTTGGATCGGGGTCCTGTTCTTTATTATTATGGGCCATTCATTCATTCATTCATTCATGTCTTGTATTTGCAACACCTCTGCTGTGTCAGGTGCTGGGTGGGGGCTGAGGGAACAGTTGAGTGAACATAGTAGATTATCCCTTTCTTCAGAAAGCTTCATGGAGGGACACATATTTTGACCAAATAATCATGGAAATAAACATATATGTTCTGAAATAGAATGAGTGGCATGAAGCAAATAGACAGAGCAGGAGGAGAATCTGAGAGGAAGGCTGGTTTTTACAGGGGCAGGGGCAGTGTGCCAGGAAAGGGAGATGTGGGTGTTACTATCCTCATACTCTGCAGATGGAAGAGTTCTGAGGTCACTGCCGATCTCAATCAGTGAATTTCTCAGAGGTTAGCACTTTCCCAGGCCTCCTACAAACCCTTGGCTGGCGATTCTGATCGCAGCCTCCTGTCTGTGTATATCCTCTGCTGAAATCGCTGTTTGCTGTAGGGGCTAAGAGGATAGATGAGAAGCGTAAAATTCTGCTTTCTTTAGTGAGAAGGGACTTACTAACTGGAGTTTTAGCTGAAAACAAGTTCTCCACATTTTCCCAAAATGCAAGTGTCCTGGGAATTCCTCTATCTGCCGTTAATAACGTCCTCATAGTCACTCTACCCCACATGCACACCACCGTCCTGGCTGCTGTGGTTAAAGGGTTTGCCTTCTGGTAATTCATTCCTGATACCATACAGGCTACACCAACACGTAGCAAAATAGAAAAAAAAAGTATGTGTCTGCCCACCCACAGTAAACACCAGTGTGAAGGTGGAGTGATATTTCAGCTGGCAGTTTGGTAAAGCCGGAGAATCTGAAAGTGACAGGAGGAATATGCATTTTAAAGGTCATTCCAATTATCGTGCTTACTCACGTTAAGCTGCATTTCTGGAGTTTACGTGAGAAGACCCACACGCTAGGGGAAAAAAGAGAACATGTGGTTGGCAGGGACTTTAGCAAATAGTACGGAGAGTAATACAAATTACTATTGTTTTCAGTGATATTAAATAATTCTTCAACATTTGAGATACCTCTGAGGAGTAAAGGAAGCCAAGCACTGATAAGGAGCAGGGCAAATTCTCACAGCTCTAAAACCTATGCTGCCATCACGTAGTTTCTTCAAAGCCATGTTTTGCACTGTCGTAGAGGAACCCATAAGAAGAGGCCCCAAGGACGAGCTCCTGACTGTGTTAAAATTTCCATTTGCAACCACTTCATTCTCCACATCATAGTAAATTCATAACACAACTTTTCTTGATAGAATTATCCTAAATGTAGAACCACTTTTTAGATAGGGGAATAAAATAGCTGAGAACTATTCTCTCAGTGGCAATTTGCCTCGTACCTCTCTTCCATTTCCCCAAATATATGTTTTATTACTAGTCTAGCTACTGTGAAATTCAGATTCTGTACATGCATTTCACATGCTCTCCAGCACATGATGGAGCAAGGCATTAAATGCAAGAATCCAAATCCCCCAGCTTGCCTTTTGAGGTCTCCCATGACTTTACCTCTCCCTTCCAATCCACCTTTATCTCCTGCTATATTAAATCATTATTCCATCTGTATACATTTTCTCAGCATCTTCTATATTCCAGATATATATATATATTTATATATATTCATTTTTATATATTTATATATTATTTATATATTATTTGTGTTATATATATATATATATAAAGTCTCTGCCTACAAGAAGCTCAAGGTCAAGAAAGCTATACAAAATCATGAAGCTACATCTTAGGTGCATTTTGACAGGCAAGTAGAAATGAAAATAGGAGTGGGGCAGGCATTCTCAGAGGGGCCCACAGCCTGCCCCATAGCAGAATCTCATTCCAGCCTCCAGTCACTTGATGCTCTTTCACTTGTCTGCAGTTCCCTTCCCAATTCTTTTTGCCCAAATTCTGACTATCTTTCAAAGGCTAGTTCAAATCCTACCTCCTCCATGAAGTCTCCCTGGGTGCTCCTATGTTCACGGTGATCTTTCCTTATTTGAATGTCTCTGACACTTTCCTTCTCTGTTTCATTTAGCTCTCTATCATGACTGTTACCTGTTTGTATCTGTATTCTGCCTTCCCAGAGAAAGTTCTTGATGCTTACCGATGCATTCAGTTGAGACTATGTGCTTTGCAATTACTACTTGACTAATTTGAACCTTAACAGCATTTGCTCATATTAACTAGGGATGAACTGCATGTGAAGCTTATGAAACTCAACACACCTCTTGGAGTTGGATACAGTACTGCCTCAAAATATGGAATGAACTTGATTATCTTGAATATCTTTGCATGTCCCAAACTCTGGAGACTACTGTCCAAGATTTGAGAGTTAAAGCCCTTTACCTCTTTCTCATCTTGAAAACTTCCCAACATGGTTCACACCAAATATCACTCTATTTGAATAGCAAGAATGCCTAATAAAAGCAGCTGGTGCCAGCTGTCATCATTCACATGGTGTTAAGTGCTCCTTCTGTAAGCACTAGCGAGCAAGGGTATTTTTGTTTAGCAAGGCCATCATAAAATTAGACAAGCAAACCATAGCAATGTATTTGAGCAATGTAATCTATAAATATTACAGTGGAAGGAAGCATACAAGCACATTATCCTTATTACAATCTTGGGCTTTAAAAAAAAATGGGTTAGCTCTGCAAGAGAAGGCAAGTCTGAATAGCAGGCAGCTCTAGAGAAACATTCAAAATATCTTTGGTGATTGCCAAAGGATGTCACCAGTCTTCCGGTAATAAGATATGGAGAGTGTACCCTCTGGATTCAGGGAGCTCTAAGCAGCTCCTGGAGGCTGAGCTGGGAAAGCTTGAGACTTTGCCATTGGTTACCTAATAGGAGTGGGATAAAAAAATGCTACTGAAGCATGCCAGTGTGTCTGTAACCATGTCAGATGTTTATCTGAAAGTGAAGTTACTGAAGAAGGATAAAGGTTTCCTGTGAGCCCACAGAGCAGCATTGGAATCATACATAATCCACGCTCTGTCACCGTCTTTATTTTTTCTTTCTTTCTTTTTCAAAAGTGCCTGGCAGAGACTTAAACAACATTGTTCTTATTCATTTGGCTATGTCAAATTCTCTAGTGTCTTGTAACATAGAAGCTACTTCCAACTTTTGCTGAATGCCATCTAAAGCCTCTGTGTAAAAAATAAAAAAAGTATATAGAAGATGTATTTATTCTTCTCCTATCAGGTTTTCCTCTTACTTATTTCTATACTCTGTTCTAACTAGAGTCACCTAAATTTAGTAGAATTCAGTGATGGGACAGGTAGTATGCTAGATTTTTTTTCTTCTGCTAATTGTCTTGTTCAAATCTATGGAGAGATATATTACAATGTTTAAAATAAACTATTCTTATTTTGCAAAGGCAAGGACTGAGATTTGTGGGTGTTAAATGACTTTACCAAGATTATATAGTTAGCAAGTATTTTCATTTGAAGTTAATGGGCTCCCAGACAACTTAGAAATAAAAGAAATAATGTTGCCCTTTGAAAGGTAAGCTAAACGTCTAATAAGTTTTTATGGATTATCTTGAATATACCTCTGCCAGGCTGGACTATTCCTGGATGAATGCTAATATTTCTAAAGGAAGACTGTCAAATGGAAGTAGTTGGGTAAGAAACAAAATCGTAAATAGGAAAATCAGATAGATAAAGCTAATTTAATGAAGAGCTAAATTAAGACCTAGTTAATCTGAGACACTTAAAAGATGAAGAAGCCCATTTCTCCAGTGCAGCATCAAAGGGAAGAGATAGAAATGTCATCAACTGCACACCCCTGCATTCCTGTACTCCTGATCTCAGAGTAGAGGATCATCATGGATGCGAATATTTCTCCCTGGAAATGGATGAAGCCTATGGGGTTGTAATATAAATGTTTGCTTCAATGAGTCAAATACTAGTTGAACTAGACCAGTACTGTCCAATAGAACATTGTGCAATGATGGAAATGATCTCTTTTATGCTGTCCAACACCTAGTCACTAGTGGTTATTGAGAACTTGGAATGTGAATGTTATGACTGAGGAACTGAACTTTTAATTAATTTTAAGAAATTTAGATTTAGGTAGCCATGTGTGGTTAGTGATGGCTAAATTGACTATATAGGTCGGGAGTAGACACTCTACTTTGACCAGTCCTCATGGAGCTAATATTTTTCTCCTGGTTAAGCAACATAGTGCTGCATGTGGAGAAATACTGAGGGTTATGTCTGGGCATCAGAATTAAGAACTATTGGGTGGATATAATGCCAATCCTACCACCTCAAGCTGGGCATGACCATGCTCTAAATCTTTCTTGGTACTCCTTCTCCAAAGACATTTACATCAGAAGAGAAAGTCTTATCACTGTTTGACTTAATTTCTCCCAAGATCCTGGCAGACAAATGGCTTAACTATTACCAGTTCAAAATGTCAAAAACTTTATATTACGGAAGAAAACTTTTCTACTTCAAGTATTCTTTTGCTGTATCTGTTGACCAGTTCAAAGTTACCTTCTAAATAACGATATATTTTGAGCAAACATGTATTTATAAACTAATTATAGACTATGAATAAAGCTTTGGTTCCTAATTTATTTTAAAGAAGAGGAGTTTTTTCACTTTTTTTCATCCCAGATATCATAGTACATGCTAGGGTTATTGACAGATCTAGAAAAACTACCTGCCGAAATCCAAGCTACTTAGAGAAAGAGAGACCCCCTTGGGCCAAAAAAATCTGTGTGAGTTCACTCACCAGTGTGGGTTTGGATCAGCCAGTCAGGAAGTAGTGGCATTGAACCCAGAAATCCTGGAACTATCCTTGTTCTGAGTTCAAGTTTAACCAACAGCCTTCTAATATTTTGCAACTCCATGAAGTTTACCTAAAGGAAGAAGACATATTGATCAGTCAGGTGGAAGTATGGGGCCCTTTTTAAATTAGTGCTTTCAATATAAATTCATGAATTCGAATTCCAGTATTACACACCAGTCTCTTGAGAGGTTTGCTTGCATGACTCACAATCCTGGTGACTAATAGTCCTGGAAAACTGTCAAGATTGGATGTTAGTGCTTGCCAGATTGAGAGCCCAGTCTTCGGATGGATGCTTTCCAAGATAAAAGCCACCTAATGGGGTCTCTGTAGCCAGCTAATTGACATCACCTGAGTCTGTACTAGCATAAATGACCTCAAATAAAGACACACACCAGACTGTAGATGTTAACCCGGCACACTTTTCAGTGCTACCAATGGGTTAAAAGTTGACATCACTTGGATAGTACCTTCAAGTTTTAGAATGCATAAAAGTCACCCGGAAAATTGTTTCAAAGGCAGATTTCTGGACCCTGCTATCCCAGAGATTCTGGTGAACTCTATCTGAGATGGATACTTGGAATATGAATTTTATCAAACACCACAAGATGTCTGTTGATTGGTCTTTCAGAAATATTATGTCAGCAGATAAACAAAGAAATTTCCTTATTGAGCTCATCTTAGTATAGTCTCATCCAAATTTTCTCACACAGTGGGGAACTAGACTCCTAGTTCTGCCTAATGTTAATGGTATTCTGTGGAAAATGATTTCTTTGTTCAAATAAGTTTGAAGAAATGCTGGAGCAAGTAAAGTTAAATGGGTTTCTTTCCTTCAGGATTTCTGTGTGTGTTGTGTGTGCATGCATGTGCACCCAAGCACTTATAAACTGGGCAAGAGGAGAATTATTTAGAAGCAGTTCACAATTTCACAGATATATTTGACCATTAAACCCTTTTTTCCACAGATTACTTATCCACATAAAATACTTTTGTAATTGGCACCCAGGTGTTTAATAAAATTGGAGTAAACACCATGAGGTGTCAGTAGTGTAGACAAAGTGGCTTCAAAAGCTAGCGTTAAAGCAAACTGGCGAGTCATAGACAGACATTAGCCTTCCCTTTCCTTTTTTCTAAACAACACAAACATTTACCCAGTAAGGTAATTCTTGTGCCTCTTTTTGCCTTCTAATTCTAATGCTTGGACTCTGCTTTGGATTGGTACACACCTGGATTTACAGGCTGTCTTTTAAACTTCTGTGATCTCAAATAAGGTGCTTACTTTGTGATCCTCACTTTCCTAGAGATAGTGATAACCATCTTAGAGGATTGTGCTATTGATTAACTGAAATAATTATTGTGATAGCCTAGCACTGATTCAAGCACATTGAGTGTGGCATTTAACAAATGGTAGAGAGTTAACATTATTTCACATATATAAACATTCTGGGGGAAATTCAGGAAGAAAAGGGAAGTAACACAATGTATGATCTATCTCCTAAAACTCTAGGGATGGCAAATAGGCTGCAAATTTTTTACCACCATGATGCTAGTGATGGTGGCTTCAGACAGCATTCTGAGAGATGCCAAGGTAGGGCTCAGGCTCAATGGAGGAACGCTGCAGAGAATGACTGGTGATATCTGTCATAGAATTAGGAGGGAGTGAAAGCAAGGTGAGTTCCAGCTTTTTTCTTATTCATGCAGGAAAAATTAAAAACAAAAATGAGAGGTGGCCTCTGTCATCTGAGAACTGACTGTCAACATGTCATTCAATTCCAACTGAATAAAAATACAGCTAGTGAACAGTTAGGGACTGAACTTTATGGCTTGGATTATTAATTTTGAGAAGAGAAAGGTTAGTGTAGGATTGGAACAAGTATGCCTTTTGGGGATATAAGTTAAGCTTAGCCTAAAATGGCAGGAGGAATTTTTATACAATGGTAAAAGACAATGAAGGCAGTGAGTGTGTGGATTAGTATGTTAAAACAGGGATGGTGGGAAGGCCTTTAGAAGCCATCTGTAATTCTGTCTCTAGGACCTCTGTCTGTGGTTATCTCCTCCCATTCCTACCACATATTTCTGTAGGACTTCTGTATTCTTACAGGATTCCTAGCCCTTGGTCAGGGTGGACTGATCCATCAAGCCAAGACAAACTAGCTCCTTCCAGGGAGTCCTAAACTTGAGATTAGAGAGGAAGCTTCCTTTCTGACAGAAGGAGGCTTAGGTTGCAAAACTTAGCAATTGGCAGCCCTATTCCCTGTCATAGGAAAGAAGATGGGATACAGAGTGAGCGAAGTCAACCCACAGAGCAAAGCAAAGACCAGGGAAGAGAGAGAGCCCTGGTTGTATTCAAGTGCCCGGGTTCAGCTTTGTCTGAAGCGCAGCTGCATCCCTGTTCTCTCTGCAAATGCCGTTTAAAGTTGTTCAGCTCTTCTTTGGATTCTGTGAGCCCATGACACCTCCTTTACCCAAGCTGGCTTAATTGGGTTTTGAACATTTCCAGCTAAGGTTCTTATTAATGTAAGACTTTTTGAACCATATTTTTCACACTTTTAAGTTAGATAATGAAAACTCTAAACAAGTCGAAAGGAAAAGAACATAATTATGGAAGGAAGTATTTTCTTTCTTGTGTTTGTTCTCTGTAATCTCCATGTGCAAGGGTCATAGCATTTTAGCTTAAATTGGATTCAGAGCCTATTCCTTGAACAAACACAAAGTCAAGGGCCAATGAAGTTGTTGACGGGCTGTGGTCAGAATCAGTAGCAACAACCTGTGGCTATCTGTGGTTTTATTGCTAGGCAGTGAGTGGCCGCGGGGTTTGGTTCAGCTCCCTGCTGCCTTACCTCTCAAGCCCCACATGCAGATCTTAACTAAAAAAGAGCAGTAGCTGCTCAGTTCCCTCCAGGAAGCAAGGTTTGCTGCTGAAGTGGACAAGACACTGATGAAACTTAAATGAGCAAAGATGAAGTGTGACCTTTCTTAGTAGCTCCTGAGGTTAGCAACAGAGACGAGAAGTGCCAGATGTGCATAGACAGGCTGAGTAGCAAACTGAGCTGAGCACTGTGTAGATCAAATCCCTCTCTCCATAAACTGGAAACAGCATATCTGTTATGAAAAGTAGGAAAGAAAAAAAAACATAGTCTGTGTCTCTGTCGCAAGCCACCTGCAAGTACAGATAAAAATAATAATAAGAGTTCACACTATTCATGCTCTATAAGACCTAATTTAATTCCCAAAACAATTCAGAGACTATTTTTGTCTTGATTTTACTAAAGAGGAAATTAAAGCCAGGAAAGAAATAAATTTCAAATGTCATGAAAGCTAGAAAGTGACAGAACTGGGATTTGAACTTGCATCTCTCCAATCTGAAGACTGGGTTATTTGAGTTCACCCTGTCACCTCTGTGAAGGTGCCCACACTCTACCTCAACTAGGACACAAGGGGCCAGTCCCAGGCCAGCCCTCACTCCGTCATAACACAGTCTCTGTGCTCAGAAACAGGAGATTCTAGTGCAGCCCCTAATTCTCTGGTTCTCAAACATCAGCTCAAGTTTCATTTTATCACATGACCTTTAAAGTGAAAGTAAAAGAACCTTTCGATAGTGTCCAAATGGATCAGCATCCTGGAGAATCCAGGCTGTGCTGCTCTCATGTCTGTTCACAGTATTTTTGGGTTCTGGAGGCCACGGCAGTGACCACAGCAGCCGGAGCCAGCCTGGACAGTACTGGTCTCCATTGGAAAGTAAAACCTTGGAGGACTTTGGATAACAAAACCTGGAAGGAGATTGATGAACCCAGTCATAACCTGTGTCCTTCTTGGCATGTGTTATATGAGTGATTTTCTTTTTTAGTTTTGCAATGAAATCCTTTTACTCTGCCAAGTAAAGTCATAGGACTCCACAACAGATAAAAGCATTATTTGAAGATCAAATTGAATATTTTTAAACTTAGTCTATGAAAACAATGAAGCAGTTTGACCCAGGGGTCACAGATTGCAGTCATATGTCAGCCTCAGCATCCATTTTATCTGGTTATTCCGATTAACCTTATTGGAATAGATAACACTGATAAATTCTCCTTTATTCAGAACATTCTATCTTTTGAAGAAAAAGCCTTTGAAGAGTGCTGAGCATCTGTTGGTCATAAACTTTAGGTTTTCAGAAGAGTGGAGAGAGGACCCTCCCATTTTGCTGTTCATTTGCCATCAAAGGCTAGTGCTGGGAGAAGGAATGCCCACTGTGGGTGCCAGGCTCTGTCTTGAACCGTAGTCGTACTACTGGGGTTACCGATGTGCACTGCAAACTTATTTGACCATCCTTGCTTTGTCCATTATCTGGGGATTTTCTCAGCAACAATTGACAATTGACTCCCTGCTGTGAACTAGACCCTGGAAAATTTAGGAAACTGACTTCTGATACTCTTCTTTTCATCCACTTAATTCCTTAATGTCTGCTTCTGCTGTAATTACAACAAATTTCAATTATAATGAAGATCCAACTGTGGGGGTAAAATGGGATTATGGTAATTGTTAGAATGTAGAGGCATAGAAATAGGTTTCAAAAGCTTTCAGAAAAGCTATCTGACCAAAACAAGATCAATGCAGTTGGCTGCTAATTAAAGCAAACAGACAAAGGAACGCAACCTAGCTGATTTTTAATGTATGAGCTTCATTAAGAGGCTTGCGTTAGTCAGCTTTCATTTTGAGGACTATTGAAATGCTTTGTTCTTTTGTCTCTAAGGAAAGCATATGGAAATTGAAACTGACCTTCAACTGTAAAAGAAGGGATGAGAATTCTTAAAAAAGGAACTAACTCCATTGAGCTTAAATACATTCACGCTCATTTATAGATAACTGTTTATCTGCACATTTGGGAATTTGAAAGGCCTGTCAATAGATATTCTATCCATTTCAATCTGTAATGGGAAATGGAGAGGAGGAAAATTTAATAGTGAGGAAAAAATATTTCTATAGGTGTTTATATAAATAGATTATTTTTTGAGGCCGATTTACCTTTTAACAGATGACTTCCTCTAGGTGAGTTCAAGCTGGGGATTTCTGGGGTACGTGTGTGCATCTAAACAGTGCATATGTGTAAATAAGTACAATAGAAGGATAGATACTCAGGCACACACAGTTAACCGTTCTGCTTTATTTTCTTAGACAAAAAGAAAAAACTTTTCTTTTAATTTTTAGAAGCGACTTTTAAAATTTACTTGGATCGATAGAGGGCCATAATGAATGTGATCATTAGGAGTATATTATCAGATGGGCTTTGTCCCAAAGGAGCAGAGGTCTCACCCTTTGAGTTTTATTTCCAGAATTTAATGGAGGAGGTAGTAGGTGGTCAGTTAGAATTGGGTGCCTTCTCTTCTCTTTCTGGTCACCTGGGAGCTAACTTTATGTGTGAAATGAGACTCAATCATTGGAAGTCTTCCCTTGTCCAGCTGGTCTCATTCCTGGACTAAGAATGTGTCTTGGGACATCTTGAGTCTGTGTTCTTAGAGACATTTCCTAAGTGGAATGAGTTGCTCTTTGTTGTTGTCTAATAGCAAGATGAAATATGAATAATGCTCATGTATATGTCTTGTCTTCAGTTTCATTGTAAAACCATGACCAACTCAGAATGAGATAGTACTTTTACTCCCATAGTTAGCCACTATTAACAGATTACCAGTGTGGTCTATTTCCTTCTAGACTTTATTCTTTCTATGTAACAGCAAGGAAAATAACAGCAGAAACTACACACGTTACTCTGTAATGTGCTCCTTGTACTTTATGGTATATTATACATGGAGAACTTTCCAATGTCCTTACATATAGAGGTACATATTCATTTTAATTGCCTCATAGCATTCAATAATATGAGTGTACCACTATTTATTTACCCATTCCCCAAATAGTGGAATATGTTTCCATATTTTTAACAGTTAATAATGATAGTAATTTTACATATATCTTTTTGCATGCAAGAAAGCATTTCTGGGGAGTTATTCAAGTAGTGGAATTGCTAAGTCAAAACAGATACATAATTTAAGTTTTAGAAATGCCATTAGTCCACAGCAATGACCCTTACACATTGCATGAATAACAAGGAGCAAAGTGGGGAAATGCCAGCAAAGGCCATAGAGGGGCAAAGTGTAAAACAAGAATAAATACACAGAAAAGATAAAGAAAATAAAAAGAATGACAGTCCAAAGTTTATAAAAATAATGCAAATAAAAGGAAGTAAGGCTTTTTCCATAACACTTACAAATTAAGAAAAATAAAAACCAAGGTTGGCCAGTTTTGAAGAAATAGATCTACTTAAATACTGTTTCGAGGGGTTTAGAGCCATTTGGAGGAGAATTTGGCTAACAGATTAAAACTAAAATCTGTTATTTTCACCAAAAGTAGCCACTAAGATGACAAAAGGACACACAGAAGCAGGGAACTAGAAACAGAATTCACTGCTTCTTGCTCAACAAATGGAAGTTGTTCCCTGGGGAGGCTCAGGGGAATGTGCAGAGCATGATGGAAGAGCACAGGGCTCCCTGGTGAGGTGGGTGGCCAAGGGGGGGATTTAAGATCTGCATCATGAACCTATGGAGGTGCTGATGAAGGCCTTGTGGCACCCACAAAGGAGGGCTTTTGTATGCAAGAAAGATGCTTTTCAAGGTTTATTTCTGGTTTCAAAGAATGATATTGAGTTTCTTAAAATTACAAATTCAAAATTCTACTTTTTAAAGTTTTCTTTCTTATTTTCTTTAATTTAGCTTATGAAATTGTATTCTATTTATAAGTCTAGCAGGTATTAGCAACCAGATCTAAATGCCTTTGAACAATGCTTAATCCCATTAATGCTTTTAGTTATTTAAATACTATCAGATATTTTAGATGATGAGCATGTTTTATATGCTTTCAAAGTAGTTCAATTTACTGCATTAAAAACCAGAATGTCACAAATACTTATAAAACTTAAATATCTAGAAAATAAACAGTTAATTTTGGTGAACTTAGTTTATCTTAGATGTACTACTAAAGAAGAGGTCTAAACCAGTTATCCTACACTTTTTAAATTGGAGTGCACAAGGTTCAAACTCAAATAGATCAAATTCCCTTAAAAATTACAAATACCAAAAAACTATTAAAAAAATCTTTTCAAAGTTTATTACAATCTTGCTATAAGGGAGAAGATCTATCTCAGGCCACTTTGAAGATTCACTCTTGGAAGGGGCCTTTTTTAGGAAGAAAGAATTAGACATTCCTTGTTAGACCCTAACCCCTGCTAAAAAAGAAAGAAGTCCAACTAATAATTATCAGACTCTTGACTTGATGCAAGACTGTTTAAGGTCTTACGTAGGGTTTCTTCTAACGTTGACAGTCAGCTGACATTGGATCTTAATCCTATTAAAATTCTTTGTAAATATGCTAAAGTATTTTTTCAAAGTCAAGAATGCTAGTTTTTTCTCAGAAAAACACAAATTACATCCAACAGAACTTTCTGGCTGAGATCAGCTTTGGGACCATTTTTTCTCTTTCAGTACCATATTCATTCTTCACCTAAAAATACTAATACTGAGGTTTTGACTATCTTAAACTTTTGACACTGAATTTAGAAATTTATGGGATTAAACATTTCATGCCTAAAGAAGACACTTCCCATACTAAATGATGAAGATTTGGGCATGCTCCCTGTTTGTGATTCTCATGGAGCTCCTTGGCCCCTATGTGTGGATGCTCAGTCAAGGGCTCTATAACATTCATGAAGCCCATATCCCAGCATTCAAAGACTGAAGATGTATCTTGAATGTATTGATGTATTGTCCATATTGCTTAATAGACCTTGACAGACTTCTGCATTTTCTGTATTTGTAGGATTATACAATGCTTAAGTTTATTTTAAATAACATGTCATCAATTTTTGGATAGGTTAAATGGCTTTGTCTGGCTTGCAATAATAACTGATAAGGCCCTTCTTTCCAAAGCGGGCAGAGTCTGAAACCAATCACATTAACTCAGATAGGCTTAGGAAATGTAGATAGTCTCTATCAACTGAAAAAAAAAAATAGAAATAAGAGCAGAGCAAGGACAGGGGCTATCTATCTTCTTAGCTACTAATTTTAAAGGTTTCACAAATTGGTAGTGAAGAGGGATTAGAAATAGAATCAAAACCTTCTTTCTCCACCCTTCACCACTGTAGAGAAGTTACAGAATGAATTATGTATTATGCTAATTGTATAATAAATGTACACGTTTTTCTCTAGTGTGGGTTTATTTATTCCCAATTAACCCATTTAATTGGGAATTAACCCAATATTGTTAAGACTTCTTTTCCCACAAAAAATGTATTTTAGAACTGACTGCTCTAAGTTTGCTAACGACTTTCTGAGATCAGTGTGCAATTCTGTAAAGCCCCCTCCTTCTCCTCTTTGCAGAAGTGATGCCCTAAGATGCAAGCTTAGAGTTCACTGTTAAGGAGATGGATCAAATGGCATTTGGTAGACAGAGGGCTGCCAGTGCTTAAGAATACAGCTTTCAGTGACAGGAAGAGTGGCTCACGTTCCTGGCTCTGTAATTTCATACTTGGACACATTATTTACCCTCATCCTGTCTTACATTCTTCATCTATAAAACAGGGAAAATATTACCATTAAAGCAACATCTCAGATGTGATTGTGAGCACATATCAAAGTTTCATTTCAAGCTTGTTGGCAAGTGAAAAGCCTTAAGAAAGCCAAATCTTTGTTGCTTCTTGATGCAGATATTTTGTAGGAGACCAGTCACAAAAAGAATATTCGGTTAAATATTATTAGAATAATCACAAGGCTGGTTAAAGGTCATTACATTTTTTAAAATCTGATTAAAGGTAACAAGAATCAATGTGAGCTACATAGGTAAATTAAATTTCCCATACAGACTTTTTACCTGATTAAAATCAATCAAAAACTGTACACAAACTTATAAGGAAGGCTAGATACTTCCTCAAAGGAGTTCTGAGTTGCATCATTCAAAAGCATCCTGCTTCTGACCAATTTGGAGACAATGATCTCTGTAAGTACTTAGGAGATAAAGCTGTTAGGACCCAAAAGTGCAGCCCAATAGCAACAAGTAATCAAAAGAAATTGCACCATTTACTTGCATCCTTAAAGGACAATAAAGAGGATACCATTCATAGCATCCATCTTACTTCTCCCCTCACTCTTCCAGATTCATCTCCCCTTTCTAAATTACTCCTCACCTGTGGCTGCAGGAAGACTCTCTTTACCTATCTCACTATTTCTTCACCACTTACAAAAACAAAAGAGAAGTGGGGCTGGCCTGGTGGCATAGTGGTTAAGTTTGCACGTTCAGATCCTGGCTGTGGATCTATGACCTGCTCACCAAACTGTGCTGTGGTGATGTCCCATATACAAAAATAGAGGAAGATTGGCACAGATATTATCTCAGGGACCATCTTCCTCAAGCAAAAAAGTGAGGATTGGCAACAGATGTTAGCTCAGGGACAATCTTCCTCACCCAAAAAATAAATAAATAAAATAAAAATAAAACAATTTTCTCTGAAAAAAAAGCAAGGCTCTTTTGTATCCTCTTTTCCCCACTCAGCTCTCATTATGCTGCTCACTGGCAGGCAGGTAATAGTAAATGAGTAAAGACCAGACAGACTGTGGTTAACTGAAGAGGCTTAGCTAAAAGAGAGCAGCTTCAACTGGCTGTTGCATCCCATAAATGTTCATTCATTTATTCATTCAATCAACAACCATTTATTGAGTGCCGTCTTGTTTACTACACTGGTACTCAAGGGACCAAACAGAAAGCAATTTATGGACAACAAGCTCCTTAAGCGTGGAGCTTACATTCTTTTGGGGAGACAGGTAACAAATGATAAACTTAATGCATAAGCAGAGTATACAATGTGTTAGAAGATTCTAAGTGACAGAGCCAAAAAAAGGGGGGCTGGCAAAGAGGATTTGAGGTACAAAATGAGGGAGAGTTGCAACTTTAAGTAGTGTGACGGTGGCAGGTTTCCTTGAGAAGGTGCCATTTTGTCAGAGACAAGGAGATGGTGAAGAGTGGACCACATGGACATCTAGGGAAGAGTATTCTGTGCAGAGGGAACTCCAGGGCAAAGACCCTGACAAAGGAGCATCCCTGTTGTGCTTTCAAGACAATGAAGAGGTCAATAAGGCCAAAGCAGATGTAGAAAAGAGAGACGAGTAGGAGTGAGTTCAGAGAATTAATGGGGTACAGAACAGCAGGAACTGGTAGGTCATTTTAAGGATGTTACTTTTGCCCTGAATAAAACAGGAAGCCATTGGAGAGTTCCAATATGATCTGCCTTAGGTGTTAAAAGGATCTCTCTTGCTCTTGTGTTGGGAATTGACAGAAGGGATTAAGGGTGGAAGCTGGGAGATCTAGTTAGCTGATAATTACAGTTGTTCAGGTGAGAAATGCTGATGGCTCAGACCAGAGTGGCAGCAATGGAAGTGATGAGAGGTGGTCAGATTCTAAAGGCAGAGCCAGCGGCTTTGCTCATATCTCAGATGTGCGCAGTGAGAGAGGGATAGGACTTTCAAATTCCGGGGTGTAGACAGTGGTAAGGGTGGGGTTGCTATCATCTGATAGTGAAGGACATGGGTGGAGAAGGTAGAGGCGGGGGGCAAGATAAGAGATCAGAAATTCGGGTTTGGACACACAAAGTTTGAAATTCCTGTTAGACACCCAAGTGGAGCTGTGAGGCTGGCAGCTGGATTTATGAGTCTGGAATTTGGGAGACAAGACTGAATTCAAAATATAAACTTGAAAGTCACTGGTATGTAAAGTCATGAGATTTGCTCTATCACTCAGTAAACTGATTTTTGTTTAAGAAAATGCCAAAATTCCTGTTTCTTCTATGAAACTTAATAAAGTTTCTTCTATGAAATTTCTATGAAACTTACTAAATTTATTAAAAACTGACAGAGTGCATTTTCCAAACTATCTGGAATCCCACTGCAATGCTTTTCCCAGGCCTTATCCACTCCAGCTGGAAGCTTGTGCTTGGCCCCAGTTAAAGCTAAGTTAGGGAAATAACCACTCTGACCTTTCTCAAGGAAAACTGCAGGAGTCCTTTTGTTCTTCCTAATGCCCGAACAGACAGTGTGTTTTGCAGAAAACGTGCTTGCCAGGATGCTTGAAACTGGACTCTGGTTTAAAGTCTCAGAAATTTTTGCTCCTCATTTTCTGAGTGGTTCAGTCTCCCAACATCTTGTAAAATCCTTTCCCTTCTTTGAAGCAGCTCCTTTGGCTGTCTCTTTGTGGTGCATCAGCCTTTAAAGAGAAATATTTTGTTCCTTCATATCTCCTTGTGAACAGCTCGCCACACCACAAAACAACAACAGTGAAGCCAATACTGTATACCTCTGCAGACGGTACAGTGACCACTAATGAGGTCCATGGACCACTCTGGATGACTCTTCATCCCAGTTCACTTCTTACCTAGATTGTCCACAGCTGCAGTTTCAACAATCTTTCTTTTTTAGAAGAAGTTTTTATTTTGGGAAAAATGGTAAATTCTCATATAAAACTGGTATATTTTCTCCATCCGTTCCTAAGTCTTCTCTGCCTTTCCTTCAACATTTTCTTTCATCTCCCTGAAAACTATGCACACTTTGCTTCTATAAAGAGGCAAAGAGCTTTCAATGTGTCTGTCCTTTCTGAGTCTTTGCTGACACACATCATATCCTAGCTTATTTGGGCTCCTGAATAGAATGAATAAAACTGTTTGCTCATGCTGAAAGCTTTCTTTGTTCAACATTGTACACCAAAAAAAGGGACAGAGCCCCAGATCCAGTTATATATGAAATATTCAGATTTTAGAAGATGGGTGTTCTGAGTGATTGTCTCCTAGCAATTTGATGAAGGGCCTCACACCTAAGATGGTGGTGGCCCTTACACTTAATGGGCTCCTTTCACTTCGTAGCTCGAGCCCTTCTCTTTCTGATTTCATGGGCTAAGTGCTCAGTTTATGCCAATTAGAGAGAAAAAGAAACAAAACGCCAGTTAAAATGAACTGATTAAAGAATATGAAAATTATACTCATAAAACTGCTTTAAAACAAGCAAATTGGTGTCATGCATCTTTTATTTTGAGTGTCTACTTTACAGATGAGTTTTCCTAATAACAGTATGCATTGAACCAAAATGAACCAGGCTCGAACGCAGCCCTATAAGCATTCATTCATTTTTCTTTTCCGTGTGCTAGAAATATTAGATTTTTTCTTACCCATGTACTCTTTCCCTCTCAGAAATACATTATTGGTTTTCTTGAGTGACCATAAACAAATGAATTTCTGGCCTACAATTTCATCGGTAAATTTAGTTTGTTAACACTGTAATACAAGGTTTGTGAGAGGTTCATTAAAGATGTGTTCAACGTGCTCAGATATTGCTTAGAGTTTTCCCCGAGACCCCTCCCCCTACTGAATTTAGAAATCTTGAGTTTTTTAAATATTTTACAGTGTAGATGATAAGGAAACATGTTTTTTCATTCAATTTTGTTATTTATAGAATGCTGTTTTACAAAAAGTTAAGATTCTGTTAGTTGAAAGTAACAGAATCCAAACTCGAGTTCGCCTGAGCAAAATGGGGGTTTTCAGGGAAAGATCTTGGGTTATCTCACAGAATTTAACATAGATTAAAACCACCAGCCCTCAGGAAGTTCAGGGGTGCAGCCAAATCTTGGGAACAGCAGGAACCAGCCACACAAACACGGTCGGGACCCTCGCTGTGTCTCTCCAGCTGCATGCTGCGCCTCAGCATTGCTTTTTTCTTTCTCACTTTACTGCAGAAAAATTTTCTTCTCATGACTGAAAACATGGCCACTGAGAACTGAGTTTTCTATTTTATAGCTTCAGCTATCAAAAAGAGTCTGAACTGGGGGCTGGCCCCGTGGCCGAGTGGTTAAGTTCGCGCGCTCCGCTGCAGGCGGCCCAGTGTTTCGTTGGTCCGAGTCCTGGGCGCGGACATGGCACTGCTCATCAGACTACGCTGAGGCAGCGTCCCACATACCACAACTAGAAGAACCCACACCGAAGAATACACAACTATGTACTGGGGGGCTTTGGGGAGAAAAAGGAAAAAAATAAAATCTTTAAAAAAAAAAAAAAAAAAAGAGTCTGAACTGAACTTTCTTGATGCCAAAACCAAAAGAGCTATTGGTTAAGCAGCTACTTACCTGGATTTGCTCAGATTTCCCTTCTTAGAGCAATTCACTCTCTGTTGGGGTAGGGAGGGGAGCAATAATAACCTTATTAGCCAATCATGGAATATGTGTGCGTTTGGTGTCTGGGGGAGGGGAGTGGG
Source organism: Equus asinus (assembly GCF_041296235.1). Lineage (NCBI taxonomy): Eukaryota > Metazoa > Chordata > Mammalia > Perissodactyla > Equidae > Equus > Equus asinus. The sequence goes on along the minus strand of NC_091793.1, from coordinate 64,920,364 downwards.
ATGTGGTGGGAAGGGGGTCTAGAGAGGTCATGTAAGGACTAGATAGTTTCACAGGGGAAAAATATGGAGAAAAATAAACTGCAGAAGCAGCAGTATTCAGAAGCAGGGAGGTGCTGGGATGCAAAAGAAAAGGATGTGGGGGCAGGTGGGTGTTCATGGGCCAGCTCGGAGGCTCTCTGTCAGGACACACCCAGAGGCAGAAGTCCTTGCTTGGATTTTGTAGATGACAACACTGATGCTTCAAGTTTATGCCGCTTCCCCACTGCACAAGGTTGGCGGGGGCAGGAACTGTGGTTCATCTGAGTGACAAACCTGTTTCTTTGCGTTCTGGTGAAGATCTGGAGCTGGGAATAGGAATCAAGAGGAAGGATAGAATTTAGAGTAGGGAAGGGACCGCTCTTTTTGTTAATTTATTGATTGGTTTCACTTGTTCCATAGTAAGATTATTGGGTCTTTTTTGTTTGTTTGTTTGGTTTCCTAAGCCGTAGTTGGATACCATGGAGTTACCAATGAGGTTTTCCCAAACATCAGCCCTGTCAGCACAATTGTATGTTTGCTGTGCTGAGCAGAAAATTTCTAATAATACATCTGAGCATATGCAGGAATATTAGTTTCTGGGCTCTGAAACAATCCTTGCTGGAGGGTTTCCTACCTATATAGGACATTTAGGGTAAATCATCTTACTTTTGCTTGCCTCACATTCTCAGTGGCTCCACAACGAGCACTTTTATTGTGTTATACCATGTCTGAATTTCATTGCTTATACACTCTTCCCTTTTAAATTCATGGGATTTATTTTTTCCTGTAAAGATTGTTTTCAAGAATTCCAATATTTATCCTTGCTTTTAATCTTAACTTTATCCACTACAAATATTGAGCACTTGCCAGGTTATCTCCTAGTGGCAACAGTGCCTGCAAGGTAGAGATTTTAAATTACGGATGAAAGAGATGAAGTGAATTACCCAAAGACACCATGGAGTAAATGGCTGAGCTGGGATTTCAATTCAGATGTATGTGACCCTAAAGTGTATGATCTCTGTCCAGAAAAAATGAATATTGCCTTCACTCCTACTAGCCCAAGTGACATTGAACATTTTTCCTTCCTATCATTTTTGCAATATAAAGTGCTCGTTTTATTTTGTTGTTGCCATGTTTCATATCTTAGATTTTCGTCTAATCCAATCCCAGTCTGTTATAATCCTTTTTGTTAACATCATAGATAATAGTTTTATGTTAGCCTATTAATTTTAGGTACTACAACTTTCCTAAGAAGTTTACTAATGTCAGACGCTTACATTGATTCACCATTATGAACGACATCATTATGAATATTGATAATTAGCATACATGGTTTTCATATTTTGAAGTATATCCTCAAAATAAAACCATCTAAGTGTGATTGCTGGGTCAAATTATGTGATATTTTAGAGGGTTTTTAATGTGTCTGGTGAAAGTATTTTTTGGAATAGTCATACTGATATTATTATAACTACTAAAGGCCTCATTTTAAGGATAGAATTGGCACTTAAAAAATGTTAGAATTTCTTCACATGTTAAATGAGCAGGTATCATCCTTTGAAATCTCATAGGTAGTTTAAAATAGATTCCTGGCTATCACCGAAAAGAGAAGTGTGAGGACAGTGACCGCAATTATATGCCCCTTTCCCCTTTCTTTTAAAAATGTAAAATCTTTCCAAAATGTAAAATTACAACTTTTTTTATACATTTTATTCTATGGTAAATGAAAAACCTTACAGATTTTGACTACTTCAAATTAACTTTAAGTCAGTGAGATTTTGCCCCAATATTGAAATGCTTCACTTACTTGCCGAAATCAGCTCTGAGCCTTTCATTGCCCAGCAGTGCTAGGTGGACCCACCCCTTGTAGTAAAACCATAGCATTGTTTGATGTCATTCAAGTTTGACTTAGGTATAGGAGTGTTGTAGACCAATTTCCACTATCAATTCATGCAGTTGGGTATAAGACATTTTTAATTTTCCCTTTATTTCAACTGATTTGGTTTATTTTGTTTGCTTTTGCTTTATCTTCCATTAGGTGTTTGCCAAACTACTGTGAACATGGAGGAAGCTGCTCCCAGTCCTGGACTACTTTCTACTGTAACTGCAGTGACACAGGTTACACTGGTGCCACCTGCCATAACTGTGAGTAGTTTCATGGTTTATCTACAGAGGAATGGGCAAAAATCCAGGAACACCAATATTAACTTCAGGATGTATTAAACAGGTGGTGGGCGCTTTTTATTCATTCATTCAGCATGTGTTTCTTGAGAGGATACTATATGACAAACACTGTGGTAGGCATGGAGGCTACATGGGTACAAGCCATATCCTCATAGAGTTTATGGTCTACCAGGAAGAAAAACAGGAAATGGGATAAGTGTTGCAGAAGAAGCAAGACAAGATTGTGTAGGTGCACAAAGGGGGGCTATCAAATCAGCTTCATTGTCTAGATGGGATAAGCTATGCCTCTAATAAACAACCTTACATCTCAGTGGCCTAAGTAATAAGCAGTTGTGTCATGTCTATGTTACATGCTCTTCACACCTTGCCAGGGGACCCTCTTCCACTTTGTCCTCATTCTAGGATGCTGACAAAGGCTCCATCACTTGGAATGTTGCCATGGCAGGGAGAAAGATGCACAAGAAATCATGTGCTAGCTTTTAAAAGCTTTTACCTGGAAGTGACAAACATTACTCCAAACCCACACTCCGTTGAGCAAATAAAGTCACATGGGCACACGTGAATTTAAGAGGGGAGGAAGTACATTCTTACCATGGGATCTGAAACAACAAAACAAGCATATTAGTAATGAGTGCCTGTGACTACCTGTCAATGTTAGGGAGGCTTCAAAGAGAAAGCTTGAGCTGATCTCATCTTAGGAATGCAGCAGGAATAAAATAAAAAGGAAACTGAGTCTATAGGTAGTTTCATGTGGCTGGAGAGTGCAGACAGTGAGGAGAAGTGTAAGAGAGGAAGCAGGGAGGCAGGCTGGATCTCACAAAGAATAAGGGGTGAGAATTAAAAAAAAATGAATAATGTGAGCCCAGATGTCTATAATTTTATAGTCTTGTCGGGGTAACCAAAGAAAAACACATGACAAAGTAGAGACGGTTTGCTATTTAGAGAATTGCATGTCAAACAGTGTGAAATGAACTGTAAGTATAATTGAGAAAGATGTAATCTGAAGGTGCTGGTTATAGTTATTGGAGATTTCATGGAAAATGTGAAATTTGAAGTTGACTTAGAAGGCAGAGGGGTGGGAGAAGAAACTTCTAGAAAGATGTAAGAGCCAAGCCAAGGCTGGAGTCGCCCTGAAGACTACAGTGAGACTATCCCAAAGGAGCATATGTCATCAGTTTTTCTTGAGCTCCTGCTGTTGCTGGGATGGCACTCAGAGATTCAGAAAAGGAGTGACAGATGCCAGCTGAGCTGAAATCAGACTCTGATCCAGGGCAAGCAATGCTGGCACTTGCATCACTGAAGACCTCTCAGCCATTCTATGGCCTCTTCTATGTCTTGGAAGTAGCATTCATCAATGATGCCCATAGAGGAGCCTAATCAAGTCAGAGAAGAAATAGTCCCGTGGTCATCATGGGATGATGTTGTTAACGCTGTTAGTTGCCTTGGAAAGTGAAAAACACTGTCTGGCTTTAAAATGAAACATCTTATTTAAAATTTTCTATTCAGAAATTTGGCACAGCAAAGAGAACACTGAACTGAGAGAGATGAGATTTAAATTTTACCTAGATCTTGTACTTAAACAAGTACATAATTTTAGCACTCCAGAGCTCAATTTCTTCACAGATCCTATAAGGGAAAACTAATGAAATCTTGTGAGCCCTTTTCAGGCTAAAATTACATGTTTTTATTTAAGACTCCCAATAAATACCAATCCATAAGTATTGAGTCTGGTTCCAGAAATATTATCCCTAAATAGCCAAGAACAATGTGTGTTTGCACAGAAGCTTTGTAGGACATATATATACTTGTTAGGATTGTAACATCAATGTTCTTGTAAGAAACTCAGAGGTAAACAGAACGGCCATCCATTTCTTAGTGAGACAAGAGCAACCTGAAGAAGATGAAGTCAAAGCCAACCCAATTCCAGCACAATCACAGGACAACATTCCTATCACTTTGAGAGCTCATTCTGTTCACTTTCTCCTAAAGTAATTTAAAGATATTTTGAGGAGTTCATCTCTACAGATGCTCTTTTCCTTTAATTTTCTCCATCCATCAGGCTAAAAATAGAAGATTTGCAGCTTTGCAAAAGTGTGAAGTTGAAAATCGATGGAAGTGAGGTGTTGGCTTTTAAAGAAACACTGTCAAAACTGATGAGCAGGGGACTCAACATACCAAGCCTTAGAAATAGCATTCCTTTTTTAAGACCTTCTCTTTCCCCTTTCCGTGAAATTGCTCAGTGCCTACACTGTGAGTTCCAAGATCGTTAAGCACCTTCTTCCCTTCTGGGTACCTAGCCAGGACAAATCTGAGGTGCTTGCATGACTGTGAGGTTTGGCAAGCACACCTCAGATGCCTGTGCAATTCAGGAATCTGTCCTCCTGCTAATGAATCCCTTCCTCTCCCTCAGTTGGGTGAGGATGATTGTTTTAAGTCACTTTATAAACTGAATGAATCAAGCCATGCTTTCATGGCTTCAACAAGCATGTTTCCCACGTGGGGCATCAGAGATGAGAGTTGCTAAAACACAGAAGACAGTAAACAGGGATACCCTCATGTAAAAACACAATAAGCAAGTTCGCAGTCCTTCTCTTGTGGAAATGACAATGTCCGTGATGTGTTGGGGTATATTTTCTTAAAGCAATCATCTGCAATCAGTATACTAAATGCAAGGTCTTCAGATTCATAACACATTTATAATAATAATTAAAACGGATAATTTCTTGAGTATTCTTTTAGTCTTTTTTCTTTTCAAGCTCTTCAGAGTTAGTTTTGTTTTTCATTATTGGTGCTTTCTAGTAAATGTAAACCAATAAGGCTGAATTAGGAAAAATAGAATTAACTTCTTTCTGCCCAGCCTTCATGGATAAGAGAGGGGTCTGGGTGAGGGAAAGAATACAATGGACTCTCTAAGAAATGAGAAATGGGAATTCCCAAAGTCTTTAGACACAGCAGGTTGCCGTTGAAGTAGAAATATCATCATGTCATTTCAATTTTCTTTCCTCCTTACCTGATGACACATAAAGAACTTTGGTATGCAAGTTAGATTACTTTTCAAGCACACTTTGTTCAAAGCCACCTCTTTAAGAAGGAGGTGATGAATGTGTGGCCAATTCCTATCAAATCTGAGGAGGAAATATGAGACTATCACTTCTCCCATAGTCTGCCATTGAACACTGTGATATCGTGTTTGTAAACTGTTTGCTTAGGAATCTTCTCCTCTAAGCTGTATCTTGCTCTCCAGAGGAATAACTGAAAGCAAAATAATGTTTGCAGTCCAGATTAAGCCACAGCAACCCAACCAATGATCAGGGCCTTCAGCCCACCAGATACAGTTACCTTGGTTAATTGGTTTTATACAATGTGCAAGTTTAGAAGGTTATGTAATTGAACCAACTTCTAAGTACTCAAGGTATATCTTGGTCATGGTATAGCATGAATCCAAGTTAAGATTAAAAGGAAGAGGGTTTGATTATGTGAGCTTAGTACATAGATTAGTCTGCAACATAATGATAACGTGAGATGGGAATTATTGTTATCTCTAATTTTTAGATGAACATATTGAGGTCCAGAAAGATTACATAACTTCCTCAAGTTTACACAGCTAGTAAACCTTGGTGGAGCTGGGACTTGGCTGGAAGGAATCTGGCAGCAGACGCCAGATACTTAATCCCTGTATCTTATTTTCTTTCTTGAACAAGTAAGACATTTGCAAACCTCTGTGTATGAACTTAGTGATGGGACATTCATGACATTCTCGATGTTGCTTGAGACATGCTAAGATATTATGATATCGTAATTGAAAACATAGTTCTAGAAGACTGAGAGATGAGAAAGTTTTTGTGTTCTAGAATAATCATGAAATCATTATGGAGGAAGCAGGATGAGTTAGCATTTCAATGACAACTAAAATTAAAATAGATGTAAGGAATAAGGAAGCCAATTGAAAACAGATACAGGCAAGAGTCAAGACATGATGGTAGGAATATATATGGTATGTTTTGGGACAATGTAGATGTTTGCTTGGCTCAAGAAAGGAAAAATAAATAGCTCTATTCGTTCATTCCTGAAGCTCAAATGGTATTCCTATAAAGCAGTTTCCACAAGGGGAAATCTGAGCTTGCTTCTCATTATACAAAGCTTTTCATGTGCTATTGCAATATCTATAAATACTATTCAATGACTACATAATAAATATTCTAATGATTTTTATTTTCATTCAACCATTCTAATCTTCTTTTCTTTTGAAGAGAGGACAAGGCCCTGTGTTGTTTCCAAATATTTATTATTATAACCAACACTATAGTGAGCATCTTTGTGCTTAAATAATTTTTTAACCCCACATGTTCTATTGTTTTCTTGAACTAGCCTTAGCAAGGACATTATTGAGTCAAAGATTGTGAGTAGTTTTAAGGATCTTGATTCATATTTTCATCTTGCTTTCCTAAAGTCTTGCTACAGTTTAAACTTTGATCACTATTTTCTGAGATCTTATTTCACCTTCTCTGCCAGAATTATTTATATAATTTATAAAACTATTTGACATGTATTTTTACTAAAGCATTTGCAGATTGAAATGGAAATTATTATTGACCCTCATGATGAGTTCCAGATAAAATAAAGTTGTTATTTTTTAGATTACTTATACAATAGGAACAAGATTGTCTCCACAGAATTTTATTTTATTCCTCAACAAGTACCATTTGAAAGCACATCTGGTGTCAATAACTATGCATTTGATGATTACTCTCACCTTGAGCAGACAATAAGTGATACAAGTGCTTATCATCTGTTATATGTCTCCTATTGAGTGGGACTGTCCCTGATCTTCTCACTATCTATGTCCGATGACATTCACATGAGCCCTTTTCAGGGTCTCTTCACCATTTCTCAGCCTTTGCTAATCCCTTTTCACAGTGTAGTCTCTCTGACATCCTAACAACACCTTTTAGCTCACTTTTCAGTGTGGCAAAGGATGTCAGATTTCTTCCTCTCCCAAGCCTGCTATAGTGCTTCTCCCATTGGGCAGTCAATAACCAGGTATTGATTGGAAGCATATCAAATTGTCTGGCTGTCAGGCTCAACAATAGTCATCACAGAGGGATAACACTTTTGCTATTTTAACAGTAGGTAAATGGTCTTCTAACTACATGACATTTCATGGTTGGAAGGAAAGGTTGGAGAGGGTGGGGGATTCTGGTAATACGAGGTTTATTTAAAAGCATTGCTCATATCTCTTAATTCAGGTCAACTCATATCCTACTGTTGTTCTATGGGTTTCCTATTAAGAACTAAAGAAACTTCAACTCTGTGATTAATCCTGAATGCCATCAGCAGATGTTTTCGGCTGCGACCTAAAGGAGAAGAAAAAAATATTGTAATGAATTGTTGAATCCACACCCTGCTTTGTTTTATGACACTAACCAGTCTTTTGTGTCATCACTATTTTTATTCACGTTAACTCCCCTATTGAGACTGTAAACTCGTTTAGGGAAGGAACTGTGTCTTATTTATTTTTGTACTACTCATATCCAAGGAACTTGTGACATAAAGGGCATATCATGTAATTGGTGAGACAGACAATTAAGCAGAAAAAGATAATTCAATGTGTCATTAGATGGGGATTCTATAAAGACAAGATGATGTCTGAATCTTCTCTGTCTCCAGCCCCTTGTTTAATCTCTGACGCATAGCAGATATCTACTATTTGCTGTATACACAAATAGATAAATGAGGTATGTGCACACAGAAATGTTGAGTTACTGGGTGAGGGTATTGTAACTTTCTGGGGAACATGAGAAGGTTTTCAGAATAACTGACCTTTGAACACATACTTGAATGATGGGAAAGAATAAGGGGAAAGAGAAGAGTGAGCAACATGTGCAAAGGCAGAAAGACATGAAGGGTCAAACAGCAAGAGGGGACCATGAGATGTGTAACATAGCTAGAATCTAAGATGAAATGAAGGAAGATGGAGAGTCAGGAAATACAGCCAGAGTAGAAGATGGAATTATACGTTGAGAAGGAGCTTACTTCCCTATTAAGCATCTAGAAGCCGGTCACATTTTGTTGGTTTCATTTTAATGCTGGGAATTGACTTGCTAATATTTATTTTGCTCTTGTTTGCTTTTTGGTTTATTAGTTTCTTTTTGGAAATATAACTGTGTTAGTATCATAGAGCACGTACTGAAATTGGAAGACGTAGGTGCAAGGGAGAGTTACTGGATGCTGTTTGCAAGCATGTGGGCAGCAAATGATGAGAGTCAGAACAAGCTAAAAAGAAGGGACATGACTTGAAAGGCATATCTAAAATTAGATCAAACAGGCTTGAAGTCAAATCGAATACAGGAGAGAGAAGGATGACTTTCAGCTTTAGCTTAGAAGACATCATGAATGAAGAATGTAGTGACTAAGTCCTCAGTTCTGTCTGGGCCTGATAGCATCGTGTCAAATCCTGGTCCTACAACTTACAAGATATACAACCTAGGGCAAGTTATTTGAGCTCCATGTGCTTTCACTTCCTTATTTGTGATATGGGGCTAAAAATAACAGCTACCTAAAGGAAATATCACGGGAACAAAACAAAATAATCCTCATTAAGTATTTACCCTGGTGCCTGGCAAATGCAAAGTCCCTGTTCTATGTGAACAGATAGAGAACATGTAGACATAGGAGGAGATTTAGTGGACACTCTCACGTGTTTAATTTGGGACACAGTGTTTGCCTGGACAGATGCTCAATGTGCAGAAGTACCTAGAAATCCCTGGAGTGAGGTCCAGAGGAGAAGATCCAAATCACTGGGTGTAAAGTTGCTGAAGCCTTTTGAGTAGATGAAGTCAATTAGGTGTGTAGGCGAAGGGTGGAACCTGCAAAATAAAACATTTTAAAGAACTCAAGAAGAGATACACTGAGACACAACTAATAAGGAATGATGACGAAAGGGAAAGCAAGAACTAAGAAAAAGTGATGACATAAAATGCAGAAGAGAAATGTTTTAAGAAGAGATTATAAACAGAAATGTCCAAGCGATATCCTCCAGATTAATTCTTCATCACAGTGGTTGGTAATTGTTGAATGACTGGATATATGTTTAAAAAAGAACTTGGAGAAAGGCACAATAAGGAAAAGAAAAAAAAGCACTTTTCTATAGACAGTCTATGACTGAGGCAGTACTGGAATGTATTGGAATTTGCTGTTCCAAGAGAATCTTTTCACTGATCACTACCTTAAGTGTTGTCAGGATCCAGGTGATTCAAAACCATTACCTACCACTGAGATGATTTTATTCTCCTTTAGGAGAAGAGACCAATATGTTTGCATCCATTAATAAACAAATAATGCAAGGCAGTGCATAACCATGTGCGTAAGACCTGCTGCAAGGTGGTTGCTACTCTATGAAGAGAGCGATCAGGGCAGGCTGAAGTTGCTGTGAAAGAGTTCTTAGAGATTGGTTGGGGCTGTCCACAAGAGCCAGACGCGAGTAGGCAGAGAAGTGTTAGAGAGTGTTATTCAAGGGTGAGAATCAAATGAAGGACAAATGAGGAGGAGCATGGAGAATTTCTGGGTTTCTATCAGGGCACTAACCTAAGGGGAAGATAGCAAACACTTGTTAAGCTCCGTGTAACTGCCCTGCATTGTACTCAGTAGTTTATACTTGTCATCTCACTTTCTGAGCGCCCACCCCCCAACATTCTTAGCTCTGACTTTGTTAGACTGTGGCAATTCTTCAAACAATGGTGGTCTTCACATATGCAAATCTCTTGACAGAAAGACTTCTTATCACTTTCTTTGCCTGAGTAATCTCTGTCAACTCCTACAAGAAGCCTACTGGGACCTTTCTAGATACTGCTTAGTTTTGCTCCTTCAGCATCTACTCACACAGAACTTATTCCACAATACTAAAATTGAATATCTGGTTCTTGTTATCCTTCTCAAACTGTCAATTTTCTGTGCATTCTTCTTTGTATATCTTGTGCTTACTGACGTACAGTAGAGGATCAATGAATATAAATATCCTTTTATGGCCAAAATGCTTAAAGACACAAAGCTGGTGGAAGTGAGATTTGAACTGAGTTCTAGATGGCTTGAAAGCACTTCCTCTTCACATTACAGCATCTCTAAGTGGAAGGAATAGTTCTCTTAAATATTTTATGAAATATAGCAGGACTTAAAAACAAAACTGATACAAAGACTTCTCATCAGAGAGGGGTAGGAATGAAGGGTGTATATTGACCTCAGGTCGATTTTCTTCCTTTTGAACATATCTCAATGATTTAAGTTTCCCACAGTTATTTCCTACATGTTAATTTGTTCTATTTATTCTTTCTTTCCTCTTTCCCTCCATCTCTCCCTTCATATCCCCTTCCCCTCATTAAATGAGGTTACAGTAAAGCTAACTGCAAACACTTACATTGGATTGACAATGTGCAAGAAATGTGATCACAAGTTTGGGCTTTATTCCAAATCCTTAGAAGCAATAAAAGATCCCAAAATATGAAAGAAGATAATTAACTGGAGATAATTTAATTGTTGATGTTGCCTTTCTGTGGAGAATCATTGAAATTTACTTTGAACAATGAGCATTTATTTGTAGTGTATTTCAATCAACAGAAGACTAATTGCCATAGAAATACAAAGCTCTAGTATGTCCCGTGAGAAGGAAGTAATCTGGACTGGATACATACATATTAAACTCGATATAGAAAGACACATTTTCCGTCTGTGCCTCAGCTTTGGATCCAGACAGATATATGGTATATTTATAGCTCTTTGGTATTGGACGAATTACTTAAAATTTTCAGCCTTGCTTGCTTGATCTCTAAATAATAATAACTCATTTAAACAGTTATTTTGTGGATTAGAGGTAAGGAATGAAAAATATCTGGCACAAAATTTGCAATTTGGCATTTCCATGTTAAATGGTATCTATTATATATTTAAAATGTTTATGAAAGTTTGGGTGTATGTTTGGTAAGAGACATTTAATAATTTACCTTCCTATGCTACCAAATCATATGGCTATAGGAAAACTTTTTACATTGTAGGTTACTAAACAGATATTAGATTCTAGCATAGGTGTTGCCATCAGTGGAAAAACTTGAGGTACAATATCTCTGAAAGAAGCCAGACTGGGGCTCAAGAGGCCTGAGTCAGATCTGTCTCTGCCACAAACGCCCTTAGGTAAATAGAGTATTTCTTGTAACCCATATTCCTCCAGAATATAGTGTGGAATATACATAGACTACACACGGTCACTAAGAAAGATTATTTTGATTTTCTCCAGTAGTATGACTCAGAATGAGTGTGTTGTAATTATACTGTACAGTTGGTTTTTCTCATCTTAGCCATTTTCCAATGTTCTAGCTCAGAATAATATTTGCATAGATCATACACCAAATCTCTTGACTATGTTTTAGAAAACACTGAGTGCTCTTTCATACTGTTACCTCAAATAACCTTTAAAACTAAAACAAGTTAAAACATGAGGGGTATAATGGCCACAAATATTTAAAGCTCTTGCATCTTGCCCTTGAAACATTTGGTTGAGTTGAACCACTGTGGTTTCCATTTGGAATAAATCAACTTAAAGGGTAATAAGGGCTATAAGCAATAAGAGAATAAAAGAGACAGTGTGATTGCTCAATATAGTTTGTCAATTTTATTTTAAATAATAGAGTAAGACTTGACTATCTAAATTGTCATGAAATAAATTAATTCCCAGTGTTCTCAGTTTTAATATTGCAAAAATATTTTCATTATGTAATTCAGAGATAAAAATTCAGAAAATACTTCTTCATTCATTAAAATTCTATAACACAGCAACACTGTGACCTATGGCAAGTTATTTCACCAATTTGAATCTCACTTGTGTCATATACCAAGAGAATATAATAGAATCTGTCCCTTATTGCTACAGGGATAAATTCAGAACCAATGGGCGTGAAATCTTTTTGACAAGTATGATTCCTTATAGAGTTCTTCTTCTTATATATTTGCATCATTTATTCCCACTGCAACCTTGGTGAGGGACAACACAAGTATTCAGAAGAAGAAGAAAAGATTCAGAACAGGTTAGAATGGATAGCCCAAGGACATTCAGTTACAAGACCCAAGCAGGACTAAAACCTGGATATTCTTGTTGTCTCTGACGTTGTCAGTGTGAGTATCCTGCAAAGCTTCATCAGCTGTATCATGCTGTTGGCAAGGTGAGTTGTCGTTAGTGCAATTCTTGGGGTTTTTTTTTTTAATTTAGTTTTTGGTATGTGTTTGCTGAAAGAAACTCTCAGTATATTACTGCTCAGCTTCAAATCGTTCAGTGGCTCTCCACTTTCTTAGTGATAAAATCCCTGTTTCTCAGCTCAGTAAGTGTGGCTCTTCACTGTCTGGAGACCTCCTAAATCACAAACACTTTCAGTCATGGTCCCATATGCAGTCATGTTACATTGGCTCTCATAGACTTTCCATTCCTTAAACATGCCAAACTCTTTTTATCACTCCATTATTTTGGACTGAATATTCTTCCTGGCAATTTTCTGTTCTACCTCAACATTCTGTTCAAGTATTACCTTTGTGTGCAAAGTAGTTGCAATAAGTGATCTTTTGATTTTTCTGTGGCATTAGTTTGAGCTCCTCGCGGTCACGCACTTTGGCTTTTTGTGCAGGCATTCCCAGTAGCGAGCCCCAGATCCAATTACTGAAAGTGCAAAATCAGCGTGGAGAGAAGGGAGATCCAGCTTCCAGCTTGTTGGCACTTCCTGGGAGCGTATTTGTACGTATTCTGTACTGAGAGAAGGTAAAACATAAGGAATCATGTGATACCCCACAGCACCTGTGAGGTTTTCTCTTTGGCCACCATGAAGAGAAACTTCCTGTTTTTAATTTGATGAAAGAACTAAGGCTGCTGCTTTGAATTCAAAGCATATCCCCACATCAAGTCCCCCATTAACTCTCAAACTGGCTTGTAAATCATCTTTCAGTTGGCATAGTTGTAGTGCACAGTTTAAAGATACTAGCATAAATAGGACTTTTGGTTAAGTAAATATATGTAGAAAACAGAGAAAGGAAATAAAGCTGTCCATCATCATAGCAGGACATGTAACTGAGTTTATTAGTCTGTCAACGCAGGAGTTGTCAAACTCAGTTTTCGGCAGCACAGATTTCCTGCTGGCAGCTAACGTGATGATGAAGACCTTGGCAATCACTCCCTTGCTCCTGTCTCCCTGATCACACTGATGTGTGACTGGAAGAGGAAGCAAGTGAATCCATCTGCTAACATTTTATTTCATTGGTGCACATCGTCTAAATGGGCATTCAATGAAGCAGCTGTTATATAACTTGAAGAGGGGAATGCCTGGAGCTCATAGGCTGTCAGAGTAAGGACTTGTGCTTTCTAGCTTCTGCTTAAGAGGAGTCTTCATCCCAAAGACATCACTAGGGGATTGTCATAAGGAGTAGAAAGTAAATGTGTTTTTAAATTTTATTTTTTTATGAAGATGAAACATGAAAAGACAATTGTTTTTGAAAATTAGGCAGCCTTGGGTTCAATTCCAGGCTCTAACAATTACCAATTGAGTAAGCTGGGAAAAATTATTCAACTTCTCTGAACTTGACTTTCTCATCTCTCAATATAAGAATAATGATGTCTATGTCTTAAGATTTTTTGAGGATTCAGTAAGAGACCACACTTAGAGCACCAGGTGTAGTGCCTATACAGAAGGCACTCGATTTACTTACTCTGCTTATCAGCCCTCTACACTTTCACCTTTCCTGGTCTTCTGTGGATAACTTTTAGATTAGCAACAAGTGTTGATTCCTGCATTTGGAAGGGACCTTTTAGTACAGGTATGTTATTTGCATCAAGTTGATGGTCTAGAAGCAGGTTGATCAATACCTCCTGTTATTATGGTGTTTCTCTGGTGTCTAAAAGGTTTGTTTCTCTCAGAAACTGAAATCTACCTTCTTCTAGTTTTCTCTGCTTAGTGTTTGTTATGAGCCTACCATGAACAGCCTGCCATTTAAGCTATCCTTGCACAGTTTTGAGAAGTCCCCCAAAGAATAGGACTTGCCATCATTTTCTCCCACCACTATCACATCTCAGTTGCCTGCAATGAACTATGATGTTGGTGGGCTCCATAGTTCTTGGAACCACTGGATTCAGAAAGTAATTGGGTAATGATAATAAGGGCCAGAAATTGCTTTTACTTATTTTAATTAATATATAGCATACTTATCATATTATAATAATTACCATTGATTCCCAAGTCAGTGAACATAGATGGTTCCACACTTTATTTTGGCTGCTGTTATGTTAAGATTTAATTGTGGTGTTTATTTTTATTTAGCATCAATTCTTCATAAATCTATTTTCTTTTCGGATCACTCTTCCACACAGTATACGTTTATATCAGCCATAAATAAATATCTACTCTGGGTCCAACAGTGAACGCTGTGGGTGATATCTGAGCAACTGAAGATCTTATTCTTGTTCTCAAGGACTTTAAAATTATCAGGAATGGCTGGGGGACCTATATTATATACTCAGAAAATAATACAAGATTGTACATGGTCAAAGAGTAAATTGAATATAGGTAAAGATAAAAATATAGGTGTCAAGCATGGAGGATGAGATGAGACATGAAGGGAAGGGATACTCAGTAATTCTGGACTTCAGCTAAACCTGGTACATAAGTGTGATTTACACAGCCAGAGAAAGTAGGCGATGGTCAAGAAACCAGGGTGGCATTAGCTTGGCTGGAGTTGGAGTAAGTAAGGAGACTGACTTGTATAGATTGGAGTTTGTATTAATGGAGAGGAATAATGATAATAAACATAATTAGTATCAGTCAAGCAAGGCTCAAGCAGAGAAACAACCAGGAGGAAATATAAAGAGATTTATTGCAAAAATTGGCTTATGCAATTGTGGAAGCTGGCCAGTCAAGTCTGAAGTCCATAGGGTAGGTAATCAGGAAGGGCAGGCTGGAAATTTAAGGCATGAGCTGAAGCTGTGGTCCACAGGTGCAATTTCTTCTTCTGCGAGGCCTCAGCTCTGCTCTTAAGGCCTTTCAACTGAATGAAGCAGGCCCACCCAGATTGTTTAAGATAATCTCTGTTACTTAAAGTCAACTAATTATGGACTTTAATCACATCTACAAAATACCTTCATAGCAATACCTAGATTAGTGTTTGATTGAGTAACTGGGCACTATAGTCTAGCCAAACATAAAGCTGACCATAGAGTCTACTCATTTGTCTGCTTGGCACCTATATTCATCTCCTCTAACCACACTTCTGCTATGCTTCTGCTTTATATGTCACACTTCTGCTTACCATGGCACTACTCACCTGTGTACAACTGATATCATTTAGGTTTGTGTATCACCTTAATGATAACACTAGTCACAATGTTAGCTCCATTGGCCCTGGTGTGATTTCAATGCCGAAGATGTGATATTTTATGCAATCAAAACACAATTCTATATTTGTCTCCTACGCTTCCTGTAAAGTTTATATAATGAAGATATTTTCTCTTGCCTTTGGATATAGTCTTGGGCAAGACTCAGGAATTTTCTTTGCACTCTTAGGCGATAGACATTCTTATGATTACTTTATATCACAAAACATAAACCCAATGCAAGAATTTAAAAAGCCCAGCCTAAGATAGGCATCAATACTTCAATCTTCATTCAAAAATGAGATTTTAAAAGGCTAGTGGCAGGTGAGGACCTGTGAGAGGGGAGGGGATCTTTGGGTAGAATTAATCTTTTTTTCACTCAGCATAATTCCCTGAAGATTCATCCAGGTTGGTGCCTTTTTCTTTGCTCAGTAGTATTCCATGATACACACCACAGTTTGTGTTTTTGGATAGAGCAGCTGATTCTTAGGTTTCCAATCAGGCTGCTTGCTTTTGTGGCAGGATCTGTCCTGTAGGTACTATCTGGTTTCCCCAGTTTCTCTTGGTGCGGGAGATGAGTGTCAGCCCCAGTGGTGAAGGAGATCCCTTCCCCTGGCCACTTACTGGTAGTGGGGCTCCCGAAGATCCCCCTTGCTGTTACCACCAGGCTTACCTGGTGTTGTCAGAGGTATTCCCTCTTGATTCTGTGGGGTTCACGTCGAGGGGACCATCCTACCTGGGCTGACTTCTGTGTTAGATTAGGGTGAGAAAATGCTGGACTCAGTCGCCTTCCTGGGCCAGGAGTGGGGTGTAGAAGCGCTGCTGCTGTGTTATCTCTTCAGTGCTGAGGCCCCAAACCATGTCATCTTCCTCTTTCCACACTTCAGAGTCTAAGACTCTCTTCTGAACTGGAAGTTCCTCCATAGATTTTAAGAAAGTGATTTTAAATATGTACAAACAACGCTTAAATTTGTAATTTAAGTTTTGAATAGGTAATATATTCATGAGAATTCATGGTAAATCAATCCATATAAAAAGATATGCAGTGAAACCCTGATTTCCATTTCTATCTTCTATCTGTCTAGACTCACACCTAGGCTGTGATAGGTAACGTGTGTATTTTACCTGAGTTTCCTTATAGGAATACTAGCAAATACAAATGCATGTTATATACACTGTTTGGCATTTTACTTTTCTAAAATAACGATCTATCTTAGAGCTCATCTTTTCATATCAGCACATAAAGAGTTCCATCATTCTTCTTTCAGTTGCTTGGAATTCAGTTGTAGAGTTGTGCCATAATTCATTTCATAAGGCCCAAATTGATAGGCTTTTTTGGGATTTTTTAATAATTCCATACAAATAAAACTACAATGAATAAGGGTGAACATATGCCATTTCACACACTTACAAGTATAGCTGTAGGTTCATTTCCCAGAAGAGACATCGCTGGGTCAAAGGATATACGTGCCCTTGCTGCATGTTGCCTATTGACGTCTGCAGGCATTGAGCCAACTTTCACTCCCACTAGAAATGCATGAGGATGCCAGTTTCCTCACACACTCACTAACAAAGAGTGTTGTCAAACGTTTTGATTTTTTTCAGCCTGATAATTATTTATTTAGAAAATAGAAATAACATTTTTATAAAGATCTGGTGGTATTTGGTAAATGATAGGAGAGCTCTATGAATGTTTCTTCCTCCTCCTCACAGTCTTAAATATGCCTAATAGATTCATTTGTTTATAATGCTAGAAAGGATACAATCTGTATCTATCTATCTCATCTATCTATATCTATCTCTCTCTATATTATATATGCTATATGTACATAAATATAATTTCTGCCTTTAAGAAGTTTAGAGGACAAAAATCTATGTGTATGGAGTGGCAGGCACATGGGGTTTACAAGGCAGCTCTTGATTATCCATTAAATAAGTGTAATAGATAAAATTCTAGAATTGAGAACAATATGGACGCCCTAAGGTTGGGGCATCTTTATATGAGGGGTGAGGAGGAGCAAGTCCTTCCAGGAGGCAGGTATTTGCACAAGTGAGAAGGAATTAGGGAAGGGGAGTAATTGATGGCAGAAGATGTGTCTGGCTCCTCAAAGGCTCTCACTAAAGGATCACAGAATGTTGATGGAGATGATAGCAGGGCACAAATAGCCGCCCGGGGGCTGACAAGGAGATCAGGTTGACTGGATGGCCTGCACAGAGAGGCAGTGGGCAACAAGGCTGCACATCACTAGCAATTTGGGGTGAGGGTATTCTCTTTTACTTTCCAGTTCTTCAAATTCTTCTCTGAACAACATGGATCTTTTTGCTTCTTTATTAGTAGAGTTCATGTCAGGTTTCTTAATTATAAATTAAAATCATGTTAAGGTGAGAATAAAAATGAAAAGAAGAAAAAAATGAAGGTTGAAATAATGCCTTTGTGATAGTCTTCTCTAGTCTCCTCAACCTTCCTGCTTAAAAACTCCAATCTTCTAATTAGAAGATAAAGAATAAAAATGAGCACACAGGCTCCCTTATGTGATTCCTCTAAGAAATGAAAGCTCTTTCATTTTCAATTTTCTAGCATGACAACATAAAACAATCTCATTAAGGACTTTGTGGAATATTGGTAAAGGTTAGGCAGAGTTCAGGCAGCAATGACTGAGAAAAATTGTTTGAGAGTTTGAAGAAAAATTGGCTAACTTCAGACTTAAGTTTTCAGGAAGCTGAAACTGAACAAAAAGGGGAAGTTCACAGGTAATGATCAGTCGAGATACTCTCTCAAACCTGAAGACCTACCAGGCACAGGGAGGTGAACGGATGCCCTGAGATGCAAGCTTAATAGGAAGAAACACGAGGTGGAGCATGTGGAGGTCCCAGCCAGCCGAGGAAAGGAAGGTTCTGTTCTATATACACATAATGGATCTCCAGAAAGAGAAAGACTCTCTCCGTTGCAGCAGAGCCCATTTTCCCCAAAGGCGAAAGTCATGTTGTAGTATAAACAGTACTACAGGGAACCTATTCCTGAGTCCAAGAAAGAGGCATATTCTTAGGCTGGGGCTCTTTTACAGACAGACAGGCAGGGGTTTAGAGTAGGTTGTTAAATTTCTTATTAAAACAGATGTTGAAATCTTTCTCTGCTTTAAGTCTCCCTTAAAATGAATCTTGAAAGATTGACATGCAAGGGATCCGGGAAGACTACAAATTGAAGTTGCTGTATAAATCTGGCATGGTTTTCATTGTCAAGGGGTCACATGCCACCCCGAACAAGCTTATTTTCATAGGGTCAGAAGGCCTCAGTGGCTGTCTCTTGTCTGTGGGTTTGCAGGCGTCTGGTGATGGAACAGATAGGACATGTCGACAGGGAGCAGCCTCATGAGGACAACGTTCTAATGGTGGCTATTGCTGCTGACCTGGCTTCACCCATTCCAGGAACCAGCATTTGACGCTCCCCAATCAAGCCATCCATTTATAACAGTTTCCCATGAAGGGCTTTAACTCAAGATGTCGGACAAGGACAAAAGGATAACTAAAGACTTAATCCAGTCTGGAACAGGAATTAAATTCAGTTTAATATGTATGTTTATAAAAAATGAAATAGATTCAGGGAATGATGAGATTAGGTTCCACGACTCCGTTGCTGGGAAGCTGTATACACCACTTAACTAAGAGAGTGACTCTTTCTCCTGGGTCCTTCTTCTGTTGGGTCTCAAGGCTATCGCTCTGTGTACACCCTGTCTCTCTCTCACAGGCTGGCCAGGGATGGCATTTCCTTTCTCTAGAAACCTTTGTACAGAGTTCTTGCTTGGGTTTTTTCAAGTGCTCAAAAAGGATGCTGTCTGTAGCAAGGCTCTCGTGCTTGTCTCGGGGAAGGCCATGCCTATAGTCCCTGCTTGTACATGGCCCCAAATGCCTCTGTCCTCTCCTCTCCAGTCAAGTCCAGGCCTCCTTCTAAAAACTATCTCAGACTGTGTTTGGGAATCTTTCAGAATCCTCCCCAGGTATTTCCAATGTTCCACTTCATAGCTTCTGTTCATTTCGGTTTCTGTTTCTTCCTCCTGGTTTCCTCTCCTCTAGATAAAGTTCATGCACCTAGAATGCATCAGCCAGTTTACATGTACCTTCTCATTATCCTATTTAAACTTCAAAGCAAGTCCACGAGGTAAAGATGATAATTATGTTCTACAGAAGAGGAAATTACCATGCAGCGATAATTGGGTAGCTTCTCCCTCTTTGCCTGGCTCTAGTGATCGCTCTGGTTTTCATTTTGCTAAGACACCGCTGCACACATTGCTCTACTTAAGAGTGAAGTCAAAGGCAGGATGAAGATCCTTGGGCACCAAGCAAAGCCTACGTCGAGAGTCCAGGGCTCCTGCTTACTTGAGAAAGGAGCTCAGACACGTCCCTGCAGAAGGCAGGCCGCAGTTCTGCTTGATGACCTTGGCAATGATCCAGTGCTGATGCTGTGCTCAGTCTAGGGCAGACCGAAGTTTCAAAAGGCCCAGAAATATATAATTCTGGGGATCGCATTTAAAATTGTTTTTCTAAATTATTTTTAGAATGAGAAAATAAATCACTACAAATTACAAATTAAAAAAAAGGGACAAGTGTCATAGACATTTCCAAATTTAAAAAAGTCATAATATTTTTATTAACTTCCTGACACAGTTTTATAGTACTTTTATTTCCTTATGTCTCTTGGGTTTCTCTTTGATTGCCGTCTTACATGATGCTTTTATATACATATATATATATATATATATTGTTTTTTACAGAGAATAAAATAACTCAGCTTTTCCTCTAGTATGATTAATCACGATATATATATTTTTAATTACATGGATCGTTTAGAGAACGATTCTTTTCAGCTTCACATTTTACTGTTGATATACACATAAACTGTCAAGATATCCATTGCTTATTTACTTTAATGTAAAACAATGTGACGATAGAATTGAAAATTTTAAAATATCCTATTTTCTTACTGGTTATCTAATAAACAAAACTTAATATATGGATGTTAAAGATTAACATTTTTAAGGCATGCCTAATCCTAAATATATCTATTTTTAGTGATAGCTACAGATGTTTATAGGCAAACATTCAAACTTGTTTCTTTCCTCTCATTTTTTTATTGTGCTAAAATACACATAATTTAAAATTTACTATCTTAGTCATTTTTAAGTACAGTTGAGTGGTATTAAATATATCCATAACGTGCTGCCATCACTACCATCCATCTCCAGAGCTCTTTTCATCTTATAAACCTGAAACTCTATACATTCACATGAAACAAGAACTTCTATCCGTACCCCTCTCTTCCTATGCTGTGTAAACTTTTATGAATGAGGTTAAAACTCGGAAAATCCCTGTCAAGTTTCACAAATTAAATGTAAGATTTAGAAGAATTTCCCACAGACTAGCTTCTGGCTGTGTACACTTCAAACCTGACTTCTCCTCCATGACACACACATTTCTGGTGCTGGATGCTGCTGGTGATGTTTCTATTGAGGTCTGACCTCTGGTCCTGCCCCTCTGGTCATGACGCTGCATGAATGTGCGTACGGGCAGCAGGGGTATTCATGGAAGCTGCTCCTAAAGCACAATGGCTAGCAGTAACTATACATGTGAGCGGTTGCAAATCATGTGATTATCCCCCACCAATCTAAACTAAATACATATCCGCAGCATACCTCCCCCTTAACTAGATCTTAAAAGTTTCTGTGTCTTCTCCTATGCTACCTGGTATGAGAAGTGTGACAATGGGAAGAGCAGGAGAAAGAGATAGTGGTATTAACCAGTTGCAGTTAAACATTTTATTTTAACCGATTGTAATTAAAATATCTTACTTTTGTAAAATTCGATAGCTTTATAATGTGTCAGCTAAGTTTGGCTGAACCACATTCCCCAGAATTTTCTTTCCTATGTATTTCTTCTTAGGAGACACCACACGAGAGATACTTGTAGGAGGTTTGAGAGAGGTAGAAAGAAAGCAGCAGCCATTCTGTAGTTCATCCTAACTGTTGAGGACTTGGGTCCTCACTTGCTGGTGTGGACGGTGCTGGGCCTGCACCTGATCCTCTTTCTTCTGGATCCTGTGTCAGCCTGTCTGACTCCCTGGCCAGGTGTATGCATTTGCTCTAGTTCTTACAACACTGCTAAAGTCATAGACAGCAAGAAATCTCCTGGGTTTCAGTCCAGAGACCCCAGAGCATGTTTAAATGTTCTAGTTTGTCTTTGCTCCCCAACCTTATGTCCATCTTCCTTTCTCAACTGTGGCCTTTAAGCTGCAGCATCCAGTGCAAAGACAGCAACCTCACAGAGACTGCTTCTCAAGCACTCACATATCCCTGCAACAGACTCCCCCCCTTACAGATCCATGTGTATCTCCCAGTGGTCTACTTCTCTGATTGAAGCCCAGCTGACACACAGTGTTTACAAAAATTCATAATGATGTAAACACATTGCTGGGACATCATTTAGGGCTTTGCAATCGGGTCGAGAAGCTTCGGCTTCTTTAGCTTTACAGTAAATTCACCTCTAGCTCAGAGATTTGTGTCTCAATTTCCTTTTTGGTGGTCACGTTGTTTCATGATGATTAGTATTCTGCGAACACTGTGATGATGAGAAGGAATTTGTAAGCATAATCTGATAGGAAGAATTAAAACATGTCTTGAGTGTAATCTAGATGGAAATGGGTACTCCATGTTGCACCAATATGAGATGTCCTGAGTAACAAAATTAAACATCCTCTCGTAATAGGAGCATGGGGCATTTTGTTACTCTCTTTGTGTTAAATATAATGTGGATTTCACATACTAAAAGACACATTTTTTATTGTGAAGTGTCTTTCTCATAGCTTAAAAAATAGGTGTTCACCAATTCATACAGGAAGACACATGATTTATGGTGTGCAAATGCAAAATATTAATTTATTTTACCAGTGTGGCCTCTGCACAGAGGATTCTGGACTCGTTAACAATGATGGTGAAATATAGGCAGATAAATATTGTGTACTTATTTGCAAGGATGCCTTCAAGGAACTTTCACAAGGATTGCCTTTATTACTCTGTCTATTTGAGACCAGTTTTAGAAACTTATGACCACAATATAACTATTTTATGAGCTTTTGTTTGTTTCCAGCATTTAGAGGAGAGAGCAAGGAGTTTAGAGTTAGGGAACCAATGTCAGATCCCCAGACCCACCCCTTACCAGCTGGGATGGCTTTGGGCGAAGCTCTCACATTATATGAGTTCATTTGAATTATCCATTAAGAGGAATGCTTATCACCAACCTTGGCACTCAGAAATCTCCCAGTAACTGAGCTAAAGTTCAAGGAGCGATGAAAAGGTAAGCAGGCTAAGGTGATAAACAATCCCCAGACCTTGCTGGCTTAGCAAAATTAAAGTTTCCGTTTGGCTCACATCACACTGTAGTGTGGCTGATCTATGCAGTCACATGCGGACTAGTCCACTTCTATCTTATAGCTCCACCTCCTTCTAGGTCCTTGGGAGCCTCTATTCAGCTGATAGAGGGGAAAGAATGTGAGAATCACACACATGGGAAGTCATACCTGGAACTAGGGTGCAGGTGGGGTGCATGTCCCTACATCATTTCTGCTGGAGCAACATTAAACTACTCTTAGCAGCCCACACATGCCATGCCATCATACATCACTTTTAAAATGTGCTGTCATCTCTGCCAGGAAGGCTGCAGGATTGCCTGTCAGCCTAGGACATTTCTACTCAGCTTTTTAGGCCCAGCTCAAGTGCTGTCAGACTAGTGCCTTTAGTAGGCCTGCTGTCATTTTTTGTCAAATATAAACCAGACTTTGTACATTTTCTCCTCATAAACTATGTCATATTATATTGTAAATGGTGACATGTTCATTTCTTCATTATTCTGTTGGAGAACAGAAATTCTTTTTTCTTCTTAACATCCTTAAAAATCAGAATAGTTATTATATGGTTATCAGAATAGCAATTGCAGAGCAGAAGTGATATGTAGAATACAACAACAAATGCTGCAGAAAGAACAGTTAATAGAGAGATGCTCACCGAGTCAGAATGCTTGCTGGGTACACACCTCCGATGCAGCTAGAACCGGAGTGCCTGCTGCGTCCACTCAGGGCTGGAATGTTCTCAGTCAACACTAATGAATGCATGGGAAGTAAACTTTTCTGTTTAGCAAGGGTAAGAAGAGGTGTAGGAACAGACTACTTTCAAGCATTATGTGCTTGCTTGGAAATTCATTACAAACCTTCCAAAATAGGTCTATTAGCACCCTTAATGTTTAAGAAAAAGGAAACTTAGAGTAGTAATGGGGCTAGGTTTACAAAACTCATAAGCAGCAAATCTAGGATTTTAACGCAAAACTCCTTGGCTTAAAAAGTCTCTCTTTTTCTCTGCATGCTGTGAACTCTCCTCTGGAGGAAATTACCATTTGGTTGTGAAGTTAAGGCTTGTTCGCATGAAACAAGCAGTGAACCACTCCAGACATGACTTGGATCTCCTTCCCAATGTCTGACTGCAACCAGGAGCAGGCAAATGAGAGGGTGTGTGGAACTCAGGCTGGAGTCAGGTCTTGGAAGACTGGAGGTGGCAGGACTTCTCATACTGGTTCATGCGGCCAGGGGGTGGGGGGAGGGGGGTGGAAAGAGGCTGGAGATCTCACCTGGACTCCCTGCTCACCAGGTGGCAATTTCAATACCAAAGCCAAGGTCCCTGAGTGAGCTATGCTCTCTTTCTTTCAAGATTAGCTCTCCAGTTGTATCAATCAACCAGCAATTTATACTCATTATCTGATCTATTCACAACATCCAGCCTTCTGCTTTAGTGAAGTGTTGTTCCATGTCAGATGACAGAAATGACATGAGTCAGGGGTTCCTGAACCCTCTGAGCATAAGGAGAGGCTGGCTTAGCCCCAGTGGAGCCAAGCCTGTCACTGACCCTGACCTGTCTGCAGGGCTCATGAGTTCGCCTCTCCAGGCCTCTGGTTTGGCCATGCTTTTGTTTTATTTTGTGTTGCTTTTATGCATACATAAAAGAGAGTAAAATAATATTCTCACCTTTCTGTCTTCTTCAAAGCTTCACTTCTTCACCTTTCTACCTTGTGATCAGGTCAGAAGCCCCAAGAAAATGGGAGCACAAATATTATTTAGGGGTGTTTTTCCAGAGTTAAGTATTACCACAGTCTAAAGGCTTTCTTTGTTATGAGCAAAGCTAGAAAGTCACAATTAGGTGGATAGGTCCTTGCAGAGACCTTGGAGAACTTCCAGAGCTTAGGGCAGCCGTGTTTGCAAAGCTAACCAGGGGAGACGCTGGAAAGTTTGTGAATGTTTGCTAGAGACTCTGAAATTTAAATAAGTCTCTGAATATCATGTTTGATTTTTCATGTTAAGCGTATCTGAATAAGATGCAAGAACCTCTCTTTGTCAAGGACACAGTATGCAGATCACAGCCATGCACAACTCCTGTGCCAATGGGTGGGTGAGCTCAGATGAATCAGGGCGCTGATCTGAGCCTCTGTTTCCTCCCCTGTAAAGCTGAGGCTTGGTATGGCTGTAGGAGGCTAGCGATTCTATATCAATGTGCCTAAGGCTGTGCCTGGCACACAGTAGGCATCATATGGTATCAAATGGTAGCTGTTATCATTATGTGATCTTGTGATCAGTTGCCTCACCATCTCCTTGTTCTTGATACATTTCTCTCTTACAAATTTTTGCTTCCCTATTGTGTGGTAGACTGGACTTATACTGAATCTTTGTGTAATTTGAAATGGACTTTTGGAAAGACAGGTACATTTAAAGCTTAAATCTTACCATCGTATTACATCAACTTGTAAACAAATTTTTCTCCAGAAGAAAAGAATACTTTTTCCTGTTTGTCTTTAAATGATGCCTGACTAATTCTTTCCACAGGAGGTGACCAGATATACGGAGCTGTAGATACGCCATAGAGTAATTGTCTTTAAACTCAAAAGTGCATAACAATGTCCACATGCTTAGGTCTCTTTTTGAAAAGACCTACTATTGCCTCTCCCTTGTTTAGGTCTTCATTCTTCCTCAGGAAGATTAATGCAATGGTCTTCTTACTTGTCTTCCTGCCCTCAGTCCATTGACTTCTGGTCTAGCTTCCAGAGAGCCCTTTCTGAAGGACAGGTCTGCTGAAGACATGAGTGGTCCTCACAGGTCCCCACAGGGGTCTCTCCTAGCCTGTTCATTCGTGTGTTTCTAAAGTAGCCAACAGTCATTTCTTGGACACCTGCTATGAACCAGGCTAGCCTCTGAAAATACAGAGAGAAGCAATGTCTAATTCCAAAACCTCTATCATATAAATGAAGAATATATCTTAGCCTATTTCCTCACTTGACTTAAAATTTGAGGACAGGGACAATACCTTATCCATCTTTGTATCCTTAGCACCCAACTCTATACCTAACACATGGTTGGGTACAGTACATATTTGATAAAGTCCCTGAAGGACCACATAAATGTCCTCAATCCTTTTTTTTAAATTGTTTTGGAGGTTTATAAATGATACCAATTGAATAGCTCCCATTCATTGAATCCCTGCTGTGGGTGAAGAGCTGTGGCAGCCAATTTCAATACGTTACCTCATCTAATTCTCATAGAATTCTTGCAGAGGAAAATAAAACTCAAGAGATTAAGCAACTTGTCAAAATCTTTGTAAATTATCGGTGGTGTTTGAGTTATCAGCTTTCAAAGGCTTTCTAGAAGGACATCAAATGATAAAATGATAAAATGATTAACCAAGAGTAGGATGGTTTAATGAGTGAGTTTGATATTAGCTCTTGGTTTTCACAGATGCGTGATGACTATTACTCCC
Source organism: Equus asinus (assembly GCF_041296235.1). Classification (NCBI taxonomy): domain Eukaryota; kingdom Metazoa; phylum Chordata; class Mammalia; order Perissodactyla; family Equidae; genus Equus; species Equus asinus. The sequence continues at coordinate 64,893,931 of NC_091793.1, read as the reverse complement.
CTAAAGAAGTACAATGTCATGAGGGAAAACAAAAGGGGAGAGAAAAAATATACAGAGACGTAGCGCTCTGGGCAAACGTTAAAATTATTATTTCACTATGAGTATGCCAATATTTATTGGAAACTTGAGTATTCAGCGAATGGGACAGAATTGTAAAAAACTTATAATATATACCACTATTTAATGTGTGACTTTCAAAGATTTTTTAGAACTAGGTTTCTCAAGTTTTACCTTGCAAAACAATCACCTGGAGATCTTGTTAAAACATAGTTTCCACAACACTATGCCCAGAGATTCTCATTCGTGATAGAGTCCATGAATTTGCATGTTCAGAAGCTCGGACAGATGCCAACTGCTGCCTGTTTGAGGACCACACTCAGAGAATCATTGCTTTGCAATCACCACTTTAGAAGCTGTGTATGCTCTCTGAGGTTCGTGCCAGTACATGCCTCAAAATTCCGAGTGCTGTGTGCTTCCATGCACCTGAGGAGCTAGACTGAATTCAGATCTGGATTACCAGGAAGGGATATCTTAAGCATGTTTACATATTTATGTTTTAAAGAGAACACATTATTAAGGATAATTACTGTAAGATTTATAGATTAATCTACTTACTCACAGAAGGTTGGGATGACGTGATCTATAATAGGAAGTATTAGGAACGAGATTCTCAGTCTGTGTTTAGCAACTGTTGCTTTGTTTCCTCCTTATTTTCATGAGCTGTGCTGCAGTTTCTAAGGAGAAAGGGCTATACCACTGTGGTCTGGGGGTGAGGGGTGGAGCTGGACACAGGCATGCTCCTTTCTCTTTGGAACTTGCCAGAGGTCATCTGACTGGCTTGCTACTCTAATCACACACTCTGGGCCAAATGACACAGACACCAGGGCTCCCTCTGGTGCAGTGCGTCCTGAAGGAACCTAAAAAACCTTCTGGGACCTGTTCTGTGGCCTAACACCCTGCCCCTTCACTTTTTTTTAAGGTTTTTTGAGGTATATTTTTAAATCATAAATTTCTCTTATTTATAGTGTACACTTCAGTGGTTTTACCATATTCACACAGTGGTATAGCCATCATCACTACCTAATTATGGAACATTTCAGCACACCAAAGAGAAATCTGTACACATTAGTAGTCATCCACCATTCTCAAGGCCCACCCCCCACCCCCTACCCCCAGCCCCTGGCAGTCGCTAACACACTTTCTTTCTATGTAGACTTGCCTTATGCGGACATTTCACATAAATGGAATCATACAGTATGTGACATTTTGTGACGAGCTTCTTTCACTTAACATAATATTTCCAAGGTTCAATGTTTATTCATGTTGCAGCGTGTTTCAGTGCTTCATTCCCTCCCATTGCCTAATCATATTTCACTGTATGTTTATATCACATTTGTTTACCAATCATCAGTTGATGAGCATTGGGTTGTTTCCATTTTTTGGCCATTATGAATAACGCTCCTATGAACATTCATGTACAAGTTTTTATGGGGTCACATGTTTTCATATCTGCGGAGTATATACCTAGGAGGAGAATTGTTCCATTGTAACTCTCCTTTTAAAGCTTTCATTTTGAAATAATTCATAGTAAATTGCAAAAAAATAAAAAGTACCAGGAGGTCCTACATATTCTTTACTCAGTTTCCCCAGGTGGTATTATCTTGCATAACTGTGGAACAGAGTTAAAACCTGGAAAATGACATTGGTAAAATACACAGAGTTTATTCAGATTATTCCATTTTGACATGCACTCAAATGTGTGTATGTGTATTTCCGTGCAATTTTATCACATATATAGATTTGTGTAATCACCACCATAATCAAGATGTAGAATAGTTTCACCACAAGCACCCCTCATGCTGTCCCTTATTAGCCACACCCACCCTCTTTCATCCCCTCATTCCTCACCTTTAGCAACTGCTAATCTGTTTCCATCTCCACTAACTTCCTTTTAAGTAATGAAAATGTTACCAAATCTATGTCTATTTTCAGCCTGTACCAGCGATGTGCAGACTGGGACATCAAAAAATCTATTTTCTAATTTAATCCCCTGACACATTTTTTTGAACTAATTTCAGCAATCCCATCAGTTTTAACATATTATTTTTTCTTTTCTTCACTGAAATCAGACCAAGGCAAAGTTCTGCAAACCTACTGCACAAGGGGCTTGATAAACTTAATTAAATAAATGGCTATTACATGCAAAATGCTTCACAAACATTGATTTAATTACTAGAATTAATTTGATCTTATTTATGTCTGTAGGCTGTGTATGAAGATCTGTAACTAAATATGCAACAATGTGGTAAATATTAGATTACTGGAGACATAGAGAAAAAGGAAAGAAATAGGACTGAAACATTTTTAAGGCCTTAAAAATGTGTACTTCTCTTGAAAGTGAGTTTCTTGTGTATTTCTGTAGTTTTACAATAGTAATATAAACTGGGGGCAGAAAAACTACAGCTCTGACCTTGGTACTTGAAAAGGTGAGGTCTAAATAAAACTATTTTGCTGTCTGAATACTATTATTATCTTTAATGAGAGTGAGCATCACAAGGACATTTCAAATTGTACCTTAGGCAATAAATTAGCTGCCAGAACTAGATTCAGACTATTTTCCTTAAATATGAAAACACTGATCCATCTGTTCTGTCCAGCTACATTGTACATCTGTTCATATTAATATAAAAATTTATTCTAAAGAGTCTTAATATGTCTATCATTGTCATTTTCATTGAAGAGCACTTATCTTTGTGTGTACCTGTAATATTAGACCTGCAAATGCAGCATTGGCATTAGCATTTACTAGTTGATGTTTTTAATGGAGACCAGTATTGCCACTGATAGAGATTCTTTTGTTTTTCCTTCATGTTCCCATCTTCTTCCCAACAGGAAATGTGATGGTTCTCCTAAAGATGACCTCCAATGGCAATTTAGAACTGGTATAATTCATATCAAGTCTTTTTAAATGCATAGAGATGATCAAATAATTTTTCTCCTTAGCCCTATTATTGTTATGATACATGTATATATATAAATATATATGGTAATACATTTCCTAATATTGAACCACTCCTGCATTTTTGGATTAAGCCCTCACTTGGCCATCATATCCTTTTAAAATATGCCATTGGGTTCTATTTGCTGATATTTTATGCAAAAAATTTTTATTGATATTCATAAGTGAGTCCACAGTTTTCTTTTTTGGTGTGATCTTTGGTGGGTGTGGAGGTCACCTTTATGTTTACTTCACATAAGAACTTTTGAAGATTTCTTTCTTTTTCTGTACTTTGGAGAATATAAATAGTATTAGGATTATCTACTCTTTAGTAGATTTTCTTGAGAAACCATATCATCCTCCTGTTTTTTCCTAGAGGAGCTCTTTAAATACTTTTTCTTTTAGGAATTGGTTTTTAAAATTTTCTGTCTGTATTGGGGTTAATTTTGGTCAATTTAAGACCCTGACTTACTTGAGGTCTAGAACTATGTCTTTTTCATTTAGTTTTCTGAGCCTCACCTAGAGTTACTGAAAAATTAGTAGGTTCTGAAAAATGTGTGTGGAGTACTTGTTTGCATAGGAAGAAAAATTCAATAAACAAGTAGCATGGTGTACTTCCTGGAAGAGTTGGTAGATTGGGCATATGTATTTACCTTCACTTCCTTCTAAAAGTTCACACAAATAATAATAAATGATATATAAGTATACATTTTTTAATGGCTCGGTCAGCAGCTGATCAGAGAATTACCTTGACTCTTACCATCGCCAAATGTCCAACTTTGGTGACGAGGTGATCATAAGAGATCTAAAATGCATCTATCAGGAGTTAGGGAAGTTGAAGGAGAAGATAGCCTATGTGGAGTAGCAGCTAGTGTGGCTTGGGTGCCTTCCATTAACAACTTAAGTCAGAAGATAAGTGTCAGTATGCATGATCTATAATGTCACCTCATGCCCTGCTGTGACCTTACAAGCATGAAATGTGTGCTGTGTCGCTTACACCTTCTAAACCTCATGTAAAATATCCCTCTAAATCATAGAATCTAACGAGACCCAGAGAAAATACATAAAGACATTAACATGGGGATTTCCCATGACATGATCCAGCCAGACAACTCTACAGCAATGTCTTTGGAGGGCAAACCACAGACATTTGCTTAGAGCAATCAGTATTCTAGAGACCACTGTTAAATATGAGATGGCTACAAAAGATCACCTTACATCCAAGAAAACAGTATAAAATAAAAGATAAGATAGAGATCAAAAACAAAACCCAAAACAAATAAACCAACTAAACACACACACACACACACAACTTGGAGGAGTTAGTGTATACAGAGAAGAAAATGACAAAGAAACTATATTATAATTAGTATTCTGAGATATTAGAGATATATTGCATCAAGGAATCAAGAACTGCATGCTATTTAAAAAATGATATTCAGAAGGAGAAAAAAAGACTCTGGAGAATTTTAAAATGCTCCAACTGAACTAGCCATTGAAGGACATTTGGTTAATGATCAAACAAATGGTGGTATATCCATACCATGGAATTTTATGCAGCAATTAAACAGGAATAAACTATTGATACATGAAACAACTCGAATGGATTTCAAGGGTGTTATGCTGGGTGAAAAAGCCAGTTTCAAAAGGGAATGCCCAGCGTGATGGTGAGGGAGTGACCAGGGAGTCGGCTGTGCACCAGATTGGAAACACAATATCCATGCTGCAGCAGATCAGAAAGATCCAGAAGCTAAGTTTTCAAAGAAGTTGAAGGCTATAGAATATCCGAAATGCCGACATATTAAAACAAAATGTTTATTCTTAAAAATTTTCAAACATACACAGGAGATAGAACAGTACAATTGTGTCCTGTGTACACTTCCCTCAGAGTCAACATTTATATGCTGTTATTTTTGTTTCCTCTCTGCCCCTCTTTTTTTAATTTGTTTTGAGGGAGCGCTTTAAGAACAAATTGTGGTCATATCATTTTGCTTCAAATACCTCTGTATGTATCTCTAGCAAAGAACAACTTTTATCTTTTGAAGCAAAACCACACTACCACTACCATACTCAACCAAAATTAAAAATACTTTCTTAATATCATCTGATAGTAAATCTTAATTATTTTTCTCTGGTTTGTTTGAATCAGGATCCAAATCAAGTCCACACATAATGTTTGATTGATATGTCTCCTGCATCTCTATCCCCTTTTTGCCATTTATTTGTTGAAGAAACTGAGTCAGTTGTTCCCACATTCTAGATTTAACTAATCATATCCTTATAGTTTGGGTGAGCATGTTTCTCTACCTCTTATTATAAACTGGTGTTTAAATCTCATGGCTTGATTAGATTCAGCTTCAGATTTTTGGCAAAGCTTAGGCAGTGCTGTGTATTTCTCATTGCATCACATTACTGGCAATTTAATAATCACTTTGGGGGATATTGAGATTGATCCATGAGTTTGGGTATTGTTAATTTAATCCATCTACTAAAAAGTCTCCCATTAGCTTTTGACCTAATGATTTTAGCAGTCTTTGATGATCACTGTCTAATTTTTTATTTCATTGGTGATTATCAAAGGAAAATTTTCAAATTTTATTATTCTTTTGCACTTTCTGGCTTTGGTTATTCTCTAATAATATTTCTCATGGAATATTAGGTTATTATCAAATACAGTCCATACAAGAAAGGCAGGCTACAATCTGAATTGTTTCCAATTTTCGGAAAAGGACTTTATTCTCTAGCAACTTCCAAAGGTGACCAGTGGACTTAGATAGATAAATGATAGATGATAGATAGATAGAGAGATAGGGAGAGAGAGAGATAGACAATAAGGAATTAGTAGGTTATATATATTTAAATACGCAAATGCGGTGACTCTTGTTTTTATTGAAGTATAGTTGACATACAATATTATATTAGTTTCAGATGTACAACACAGTGATTTGACATTTCTGTGCATTACAACATTACTCCCACAAGTGCAGTGACTATTCTTTTTGATACCCAAATTGTTCCATCAAATTTGATCCTGTGCCGTGTTTGACATAATTCCAATTTTTGATAGCTTTCTTACTTTCAGGCACAAAAAGGCATTCCCATCTCATCCTGTTCCAAACACAGACTCAGTAAAACCCATCCTTTTAGAGAGAAATTGTATTCAGAGACCGCAGTCTGTGCATTAAGGTGCTTCTAGTTCTTTCAGTGGTCAAAACATGAATATACATCACTAAAAAAATAAAAAATAAATAATGAATCTAAATTGATATTACCTACTCAGATTAAGATTGCAGAATTTCATATATTTTCTGCATTTTATATTTTGTCTTTTAATGTAAAAATTTTAGTTTCTGTTTTCAATAACATAATTAGCTTTTTTGCAATATATGTATAGTAATTTAATTAATCAATAGCAGTATTATTTAACAATAAAAATTTAATAAATTTGAGACTTTTGTTATGTTTTATTTTTTTCTGCTAGGTACATCCTACTGTTTCCCATTAGTGAAATTACTGTTTTAACTTCAACTATGTTTAAACCTATGAGTTCATAATAAGACTAAAAATATTCTCATTGGTCACTTTTGGAGGATGGTAGGGAACCACTTCAGTATTTTGAAACTGATGAATGAAAAGGAAAGCATCAAACATTGATCTTGCTTTTCCCATACAATCTTGTAGTTTAAGGAAACAAAACAATTGATGAGAAATGTTTGTTTTATGAAGTATTCCCAATAATAAATCAAAAAGGAATGATAAAATTAGATCAACCACTTACCAGCTGGTGTGTCTTTGGGCAAAGTCCTTGTGTTTTATGAGCTTGTTTACAGTATCTATAAATAAGAGGGCTTGTTACCAGGCTTTGCTATCAGAGGTCTCCCAGTAACTGAACCAAAGTTTAAAGAGAATGTATATTGGGAATGGTAGGCTAACAAACTTAGTTACTGATCCCCAAACCTCAATCCCTTAGCAAAATGAAAGTTTCTTTTATGCTCACATTACAATGCAGTGTGATGCTGTTCCATGAAGTCAAACACTGGCACAGTCCACTTCTATCCTATAGCTCCATTTCCTTTTAGGTCCTTGGAATGTTCTATTTGGAGTTTGGTTGACTAGTTGACCTGCTTTGGTCAAAGGGGCATCAACAAACACTATGAAGTAAGAGACCTAACAAGTGCTTTCCTTCTTGCTGATCGTGGAGATTTTATCATGGAAATTTGCCCACTAGAGTATGAGAGACCACACACGGGAAAACCAAAGCACACCAGCATGCTGTCAGTAAGCCCCGCTGACCCAGCAGGTGATTGCCGATGAACAAATGGCCTTCCCAACAATCTGTGCCTGACCAAGAAATGCTTGGCTCAGCCCAGCCTAAATTGCTGACCCACAGAATCATGGAATGATTACTGTCTTCAGTCAATTTTGGAGTGTTTCTTAGCCAGCAATGGATAATTGATACACTGAGAATATAGATAAAAGAAGATTAGCCCAGGCCCACCCCATAGATGAGTGTTTAAGTTCGCACACTCCGCTTCAGTGGCCCAGGGTTTCACTGATTCGGATCTTGGGCACAGACACAGCACTGCTCATCAGGTCATGCTGAAGCAGCATCCCACACAGCACAATCAGAAGGACCTACCACTAGAATATACAACTATGTACTGAGGGGCTTTAGAGAGAAGAAGAAGAAAAAAAAAAAAAAGACGGGCAACAGATGTTAGCTCAGGTGCCAATATTAAAAAAAAGATTAGCCAAATATTGATAATCTGTTGAAGCTGGTTGTAATAATATCAGGTGCATTTTATTACTCTGTATTCTTTGCATGTATTTGAAAGTTTCTGTAATCAAAAGTTAACAAGAAAATAGTGAATTTTAATATCACTTGAAAGAAATCCTATTTAAAGTGATTTGTTTTAATTTCCTTTCAATGCTTAGGAATTGCTCTTTTTCTTCTATTATATTTAATTTTCTTTTCTAGCTATTTAAAGTATTTGTATTGTTTTGGAGTTAAAATATCTAAAATGGTCTAGCTTTCATCCCTGCCCCCTCTCCCCCATTCTTTTTCTCTCTCCCAATAGGTATCCATTTATATTAGTTTTTACCTGATGTTTTTTGGAGGCAGTTTAGAGATTTGTTAGTGAATTTGGAGTTAAATTTGTGATGTATGCGTAGAAAACTAGGCAGATGAGAGAATAAGATATTATTAATTTCAAGAAAAACTAAATTTTATTCACAAAAGGAAAAGTAGTTATACTATAATATTTGCTATTTGTGAATAGCAAGTATGTTGCCATATCAGTGCAAACAGTAACCATTGATCTAACTGAAATAACAATGCAACTATATTGGAAGTATGGGGAAATAGAAAGTGCTTTGAATATGGAGGGAGTGATGAGAAAGCTAAATCCTCATCTTCCATTTCCGAGTGAATAGATAACTTGTAAAAATGAAAAATCAATAAGTAGCAATTTTGATGTGCTATTTAGATATACAATAGTTAATACCAAAAGAATGAAGTAAGAATTAAAATTCATCATCTCTGCACACAAGGGATGTAGGGTCTATGGGTTTTTCATAACAAGCCTTGTAGTTCATGATAAAAACTGAAAAAAAAATCAAGTAAACAAAAAACTGGCAAAAAAAAAAGAAGAGGCAACATGGCATGAAACAATGCAATAATACGAATAAGAGTTCATATTTATCTAGCACTTTCTATGTGCCAAGCACTCTGCTCAGTGCTGTGCATGGATTATCTCTTTGAATCTTTACCACAATTGTATGAGGTAGGCTCTTTTTATACCCAGAGCCACATGAGAAAATTAATGCTTTGAGAGTTTATTATCTATTTATTGCTGCATAATGAATTATAGCAAAACTTAACATCTGGAAACAACAGACATTATCACCTCATAGTTTCTCTAGGTCCATGAGTAACTTAGCTGGTTGTTATGGCTCGGTCTCTCACAGGGTTGCAATTCAGATGTCAGCCAGAGCTGCAGTCATTTCAATCAATGCTTAACTATGGAGATTTGCTTCAGAGCTCACTCACATGGCATGGCTCAGAAGCTTTCATGCTCATTCATGTGGGCCTCTTCACAGGGCTGCCTCGTGACGTAGCAGTTGGCTTCTCCGAGAGTGAGTGATCCAGGAGCACCCAAGATGGAAGCCATTGTTTTTTTATAATCTACTCTTGGAAATGACAGTTATCATTTGTGTCATATTCTCTTAGAAGCAAATGCATAAGTCAAGCCCACACTCAAGGGGAGGGCACAAATTCATGAACAGGACATGAACACTAAGAAGTGTGGACAAGATGATCCGTCTTAGAGGTTGCCTACCACAGGTGCAGTAGCTTATCCAAGCTCACCTAGGTAGTAAATGGTAGACCTGTGATGCAAAACCACCCAGTTTGATTCCAGGGCTCATGTTGTCCACCACTATGTAACTCCCCACATGTTATCTGGGTGGTATTTACGCTGTGTGGGAACAGCAACTCTTTTCGTATGGTGGTCATCTTGGGAGTGTGGGAAAGGTTGGGAGGGGAAACACATATCAGAGCTGACTTTAATGTGTGCGACACACACCCAGGTGTGTTATCAGTTTTGAGCAAACAGAAATAAGCTTTATGCTATGCTCAGTATGAAGGGTGCAAACTGTGACCCACCCATTTACCTTTTGCTTCAGAAAGTATATGTGGTTGCAAAAGAGAATTACATGAGTACAAAGATAACCTTGAATTCACTCTAATTTATAAAAAGTCAAACCCTCTCAAGCTTTAGGACTTTATTCGTAATGAATTATTTGCGACACCCCTCACACTTGATCATGACAAACAGCAGCTTCATATTCCTGGGACGGAGCATTAGTCACAGGGGCATGCTGGCTAAGGTGAGGAGTTGGTGCTATATCTTAAAGCTGTTGGGAGCCACTGAAGTGTTTTAAGCATAGGAGAATGACATAATTGGATGTGTACCTGCTGCTCCGAGCTACACCGTTTTGTCTAAAGCATGAGGTGACATTCTACATTCTCACGCATGACACAGCAGATGCCTCCTTTACACCCCACTGGATTCATTCATGTTGGTGTAATGAGATTTATATATTTCTCATACCTGCCAATTGATCAAAGTACCCAATCTCAGGGCATTTGTGTCTGCCTCCCTCTGAGCACATAAAGACTTTGTGGCTGCAACCAGGCTGTGAGATTCCTAAAGCACAGACTGATTGCTTTATTCATAGTCTGTCATCTGGTGGTAACCACACTGTTGACATATATTAGGAACTCAGGAAATGCTTGTTAAGTCAAAATGGACTATACCTGATTGGGCACCTACTATATGTTAGCTACTGTGCTGAGCTCTGGGTATATAGAAATAAGATACTGTCATTTTACTTTATTGATAAAAAGTCATGACTGTATATATCCATTCAGTTTTTCATTCACTAATCACTTTTGAACTGCTGTGAGTGTGGCACTCTGCTAAGATGCTGGAACTCAGTGTCAAACAACACACAGCCACTGCTCTCACAGATTCTGTAACCACTGGGGGAGACAGAGCAGTGTATGATGATCCTCGCTGTGTGGGCACAGAGGAGGGACCTACACTTTATTAGAAAGAAGGGCCATATAAAAACTAAGGGGAGACTTTTGGAGGATGTAACTTCTGAGCCAATTAGAAGAATGAATGTTAAGATGAATGGAGGATGCGAGTCCACTGTGTTGGGACACTAGTTTGTTAGGGCTTAGGGGGAAAGTCGAGGCCATAGGAGAACGGAAAGAAATCAACATTAAAAGTAAATATAAATGGAAGTTACTTATCCCTCCAAGGAAATATGCAGAGCCAAGCAAAGTTTTTTCTCTGCTGCCTTTGTGTTTTTTCAGCCATCTATGAGCAATCCTGCGAGGTGTATAGGCACCAAGGGAACACGGCTGGTTTCTTCTACATCGACTCGGACGGCAGCGGGCCACTGGCACCTTTGCAAGTGTACTGCAATATCACAGGTAAGGGGAAGGGTGCACCACTCATGCTTCACCCAGCTACATGACGGTACCCAGCAAAGGGAAGTCCACTGGAAGGGGACACTTGTATAAATAGAAATTTAAAGAACCAACCTCTGAGGGGAAACGATACTTTAGTAAATAATAGAAATTAACAACTAGGTTATTTTCGTGAGAGAAGAAAACTTGTTAATGGTCTTGATAATGTTCCACCAAACCAAGAATTAATTACCAAACATTTTCTGTAGAGCTTGTCAGGGACATTTTCTGTCTTAAAACTCAAAAACAGAAAGAAAAGGAAAACAACAAACCAAACACAAACCAAAACTCAAAATCAATAAGAAGCTCTGAGTGAGGAAGTGGAAAGCTTGACTCACATCTGGCCCAAGAGCCGTGTGAATCCTGTATTCTCTCTGAGCTTCCGTTGTTCATCAGTGACATGGGAATAGTAATTCCTACCTCCTAGAGTTATGAAGATGAGACACAGTCATGTGTATTGGAGCAACTAGCCAGGCTAGTTATCCAATAGATGCCTAACAACAACACAAAAAAGCAGGCTATTTCCCTTTTCCCTGGCAATCATAATATCTTGCCACTTCTTTCAGTGCAGAGGACATTGCGGAAGTCAATTCTGACAGGGGTTTAGAAACAGCATATGATCACTAATGCGTTCTGAAAAATTATCCCACAAAGCCAAAATTTGATAAAATAGTTATTTAAAAATACAGCAATATGAGTACTCCCTCCATTGTGATTGTCATTAATTGGCACATATACATTTTTGTTTGTTTCACACTCTGGCTTTCAGAGATGCCAGCAGCATCACGTAATAAAGCAGAAAAGTAGGGGTCTATTAAGGCTCATTGAGTCCTCAGGCCCCAGGCTTCTCTGCAACAAGATAACCACATTTATGGAGCTCTTTCTGTAGCCAGACTCTGTCCTGGGCATTGAGGATATGCAGAGAAATAAGACATATTCACTGTCTTCATGAGGCACTAAAATAGGGGAAAATACCCTGCAATATCACAGGTAGAAATGCAAGCAAACCTTTGCAAAAGTAGTGATTAAGGACATTTAGCAATTTGCCCATCTGAATACAAAGGACCACACTTTTTCTTTAGAAAGTGATAGTTATATGAAATTGGATGCCATTTCATTGCATTTCCATAATACTTCATCTCTTCAAAATGCATGTATGCTAGCCGCTTCTCTACAGCTCTATAAATATAATTAGAAATTGTGTCACTGTGTTCTTTTCATAGTTGCGGTAACCTATAGCATTCAAAAACCTGGTCAGGAACTGGGTTTCTCAGTGGATCTTGCTTATTTTTAAAATGTAATTAACATACAGATCTCTGAGGATCCTTGCTGAGAATGCAGAATTCCCAGCCCCAGAAACACTAATAGGAAATGCACGTGTACTGAGTTCTCCAGGTGATTCTTGTGCAAATGATCCGTGGTCTTGCTTTACCAAATAGGAAGTGATTTGGCTGCAGAATAAGGCAAAGGAGATCAATGTCTGCTGTGGAGTGATCAGGTGTTGTCACTCAGTTCCTACCAACTTTGGGAACTGAACTGAGAGCTTACAATATCATCTCATCATCCTCATAACAAAAATCTGAAGTAAATATTTCTATCTCTATCTTACATAGAAGGAAAGAGAACACGAGAATTTCATGGCTTGCTCTAAGTAATAAATATTAGGACTAATAGTCAAGATTCAGGAAGCAAACAAAACCTCTGATGCAGTAATCATCTGTATCACTAAAACTAATTGGATACTTTGTATTGCTTATGTTTTACTTTAAACAGTACTTTTATTTTTGTCATAAAAGAAATAAATATTAATTATAGAAGGGTTAAGGACAAAAGAAAAGTATCAAGAAAATTTTAAAATCACCTATAAACCACAATCCAGAGACTGCCATTGTTAGTTTACTATTAGAATTTCCTTTGGAATTTTTTCTATGAATGTATATGTGTTTTTTCTATGAATGTATATGTTTTTTAAGTATATATTTTAAAATCATAAATTTAATAGACAACCATACACTTGTCCTTATGCCATCAAAATATATTTTGAAATTAAAATATATCCTTTAAATATAGCTTAAAATTTTTAAACACTCCAAAGTAATTTAAGTAGCATGACACAGAAGGAATGATTGCCTCAGAGTCTTGTTGACATGGAACTCTCTGCCTTTCTTTGGAAAGATTCATCTCAGGGTTTAAGTTTGCTATCTTGACCAGGATGGCTAAAGATGAAGGCTTATTTGTACTTAAAGGTTCCTGTCTTGCTGATGTGGTCCTGAAAAATCAGGACCTCTGAGTTGTGTCCCAGAGTTGATAGGCTTGATCACGCATGACTGGATATTTCTTTTAAATAAGTTTCTTTGGTCACATGCAATTGTAAAAGATATAGGTTTTTGTTTTTTTCTAAAGTATCTGTAGAAATAAAAGCAAACCTCTGTGTAGGCTGAATTATATAATTCTGACATTTAACTATTTTTTGATACATAAATATAACGATAACCAAATGCATGCTTTTCCATTTGTAAATATTAAATGTTCTTAAATATGAGCAGCTTATGAAACGAGTAAAAGTGTGATGGAGTGATCCAGGGAAGAGAGTGAGGGAGGAAGGAAGGAAGTGAGAGAGAGGGAGAGAGGAAATGAACAGAGAGAATGGAACAGGAACAGGGGCTTGGTGTGGGGAGAGGAAGACTTGTTCTGTGTTTACCTCAAGTTTTCTGAAAACACAAAGGTTACTGTTGTCCGCACTTTTCAGTAGCATTACTGGGGTATTTAAACAGAGAGAGTAAACCATCCTAGGAGGCTGGAAACTGGTGTTCTTTTCCTGTACCTTGGGCCAGTCAGCTGAGTGCTCTTGGCCTAGTCAAAAATCTCTAAAATAAGAATCTGGGGCAGGGGAACTCACATGCCTTCCTCATTTAGAATTCCCTGAGAGATCATGTGAGGTTCAACAGAAAAGGGAAGTTTCTCTTAAGAAGTCTTCAGATATCTGCAAATAGATGTCATGAGGGTGAAGAAGGAAGATTTTAGTTGTAGAAAACAGTAAATTTAAATCCCAACTGCATCTCTCTTTACAATGTACCCTGGGAAAACATTAGCGCTCCATTTATATAGGCCAGGTGGCACCTCACCCCTCCTGGGAGATTTAAGTCTGTTCAGCTCACCTTCCACAGGGTGCTCTTGGGAAGATGAGCTCCCCAAACGCTCCAGCAGCAACTGTCCCATTCATTGTAAGGTAGCGCTATCTCCACATGGGGGAAGTAGGCCAATTTATGGGAGTGATCTAAGGGTAATTGGGTTTATTGATAAAGTGGACTGAATCTAGGCCTCTACAAATTTTGACAGGATGCCATACCCAAGGCTGTGTTTTAAGTCACTTCGCCATGGGACTAGTGGGTGGGAGAGAGGGAAAGCCCAGCGTTTAGATGGAGAATTGAGTGAAGTCATGGTTGAGGGAGATAAAAGAGTTTCTGCAGGAATACACATTTGGCCTACTTTTAACATCTCTATACATGATTTACAATTCAGTTCAGCTTAATATAAATTTGTACATTTCAGGCACTGTGTGAACTGCTAAGGATACAAAATTGTGTCTGCATTAGTTTCTATGGGCTGCTATAGCAAAATTCCACAAATTGAGTGGCTTAAAAATCATCCAAGAAGTCTATTATCTCACAATTCTGGAGGCTAGAAGTCCAAAATCAAGGTACCAGCAGGACCACAGTCTCTCTGAAACCTGTAGGGAAGAATCCTTCCTTGACTTTTCCTAGCTCCTGGTGGTTTGCCTAATCCTTGGTCATTCCTAGGCTTATAGCACCAGCACTTTAATCTCTGCCCCCGCAAGAGATTCTCATCCTCCTCATAGTCACAAGTGACCTTCTCCTTTCATGTTTCTGTGCATCTGTTCCTTCTCTTCTTATAAGGACACCAGTCATATTGGATTAGGTCTCACTCTAATTGAGTATGACCTCATCTTAATTTGATTACATTTGTAAAAAACTTATTTTCAATCAAGGTCACATTCACAGGTACCAAGTGTTAGGACTTCAACGTATCTTTTTGGGGAACACAATTCAACCCATAACAATATCATTTCAGTCTCCTTCACAGGCTAATCAAGGAGAAGACACAGCAACAATTAAAATATAATATAAGGACAATGACAATGACAGGGTATGTGTAGTGTGTGTTGGGAGCCCAGAGGAGAGACACCTAACTCAGCCTCTTGTGGCGCGCAAAGACTGTTAGGCAGACAGGTTATGTCTCTAAGACCTAGACAGAGAGTAGGAGCTGGCCAGAAGAAGTGAAAGAAGGCATTGCCAGGAAGATGTCGGGAGCAAAATTCCAGGATCCCTTGAGCCTGCATATTTGTGGGAGCCACCAAACTCACCAAGATGAGTTGCTAGTTTATAACACTGAAAAACTCATGCAACTGAATGCATCGAAAAGAAAAGGATCGAATTGACTTGTGTAGAGGCAAGCAAAAACTATTGAAGGTCCATAATCTGAACTATAATTTCCCAGCAAGGAAATCTACTGTCTCAATTCCAGGGAAAAGAAGGAATGGTTTGGTCGTAGTCCATTCTGGAGCATGCTAGACTGTTTAATGGTCCCTGAATGAAAGATGAACAACTTTCTGAGCACCAGCAACAAGACACCCTTCGTATCTCATACATGGACTTTAGCACTGGTTTCCCATCTTGAGGACAGTGGATCTGTCAGACAGCTTGCTCAAATTTGGCACTGTTTACAAAAGTATGAGCATACAAAAGGAAATTATGGGAAGGAGACCATAGTAACACAGATCTAGTAACAGAGGGGTTCTTCCCACCATCAGGCTCATAGACGGAGCAGGAGGGAGTGTTGCCAGTTGGGAAGGAGGGCAGTGTGGAGAAGCTGTGCCTTGAGAGAGCTGTGACCTCCCATGTAAGAACAGCCAGCGAGGAGCTGGTGGATGACCTCAATCTCTCCTTGCTCATTCCAGCCTACTTCCTATATCGCCATTGAGCAAACCCAGCTGGAATTCAGAAAGCAAGAGCACTTGTTGATGTAGTGCTGTTAGTCAGCATTCCTGGGCACAGAGAAGGCTGCAGAAAGGTGGAAAATGCATCTGGTGGGGAAAATGGAAAATATGCATGTTAACCTGTTTAAAGAGCTGTTCTAAGAAGTACGGAGGAAATATGATCAGAATTCATCAAGGGTCAAGGATAGTGGTGAGGTAGGGGCTGTGTGTGAAAGTACAAACCATGAAAATATATGGAGCAGGGACTGTTCAACAGATTCCAACATGAAGCAGCAAGAACCTCCCCTTGCAGGTTGAAAGGGAGCAAGGTGAGGATGGATGCAAGAAACACTTACTTACTTACTGAATAAGAGACTTAGAGAGCAAGCCAACTCTAGAAGTTAAAAAATCACTCTATTGATGAATACCTGAGGAACAAGTAGACAGCTAAGAGAAACTGTGACATACTAAAATGTAATGTTTTGTTAAAAGGGACATCTGGGCACCACTACCTGGTGGTGAAAATCTCCTGGCCTGGATGTCGACAATTTCAGCCGATGTTGTGAAGTTTGTGATCATCCTTGGCTATGTCAATCTAATTGGGCAAGTAGGAAGGGATGCCTTTAAGACAACAGAAATCCTGTGGGGATTCAGAATTGTGCTGCTGGATGAAGAGGCACATAAGTTGGCTTGTAGGAAGGGTTAGATGCCTTTAGGAAGTGAAGGAGTTCTGGTCACTGGAATCAATACAGAGGAAAACAGGAGTGGAGAAAGAGCAGGGCACAGTAAGTTGTTGAAATTAGTGAACACCTGAGGTCATTGTACAGGAAGCTTGGGTTGACGAGACAGGAGAACGGAGCTTTTCAGTTGTTTCCTGCTTTCCTTGGTGCAGTGGTCAATTTTATATTTCAATTTGGCTGAGCCAAGGCACCCAGATATTTGGTCAAAGATTATCATTAATGCTTCTATGAGGATGTTTTTCAGATGAGATTAACGTTGATATCAGTGGACTTTGAGTAAACCAGATTACCCTCCAAAATATGTGTGTGCCTCGTCCAATTAGTTCAAAGCCTTAATAGAACAAAGACTGGCCTCCCTTAAGCAAGAAGAAATTCTGCTAGCAGATGGCCTTCCAACTGGAACTGCAGCTCTTTTTTGTGTCTCCAGCCTACAGTCCTACCCTGTAGATTTTGGATTTACCAAGCCTCCATAATCGTGTGAGCAGGTTCCTTAAAATAAATAATCCTCTCTCCCCCCAACCCCTACTCTCTCTCTCTCTGTATGTATATGTATGTATATTTTACATCTTCACATCTGGACAGCCCTGCATAATGAACTTGGGGTAGTTGCATTTTGAATACCTCTACTCTGTGCTTGCCTCTCATTTTCTGTGTGTATCCACCATGACACTAATCACAGTGCATTGTAACTGTCAATGTTTACTGGTGTGTTCCCACAGGACTATGAGTTTCTTAATGGAAAATGAGGGACAGCGTGCGATGAATCTCCAGATCTACTTTTACATGTACTTTAGTGAGTCTAGTATAAATGGAGCGCTGAGAAATCACAGCCAAAGTGAAGATTCATTTCTATCTTTCTCCTTTTCTCATCCCTTTTTTTTTTCCATTTCCCATAGTAATTTATCTTAGACTAAGGAGCTGTCCCATTAAGTCAGTAACAGTTTGGAACTGTGGCTACTGCCTCAATGTCCAATGTTAACTGGGCTTGAGCCATTCCTACCATTCGCAACCTCTTCTACAAATCCAGGAGTGAGAAGTGTCCATCTGTTCCTCATTGCCTCCAAGACCTTTTATTGCTATCCAGCCTCCCCGAATCCCTTCTTTTCTTCAAAGCTAGGAATTACTAGTAGGAGTAGCACATGTTTTGGAGTCACATTGGAGTTCAATTCTAGTGATGACACATTCTAGCTGCGTGACCTTTGACAAGTCATTTAGCATTTCTGGGTCTTGGTTTTCTTATCAATTCAATGGTGATGATAAAAATAGCTGCCTTTCAAGATCGATGTGGATATTAGAATATATACACAAAGTTTCTAGTCCCAAAAGCAGATGGTCCTGAAATCAGGTAACCAAATATCACTGTGTAATTATTAACCCTGCCCTCTTTCACTCTCACAGCTTGCCCAACGTAGACGTCATCTGTATGGTTATCCTAACCGTAAAAGGTAGCTATCTCTCCTTGCCAACAATAGTCTTTCCTCCCTCTGCAGGTACCAGAAGATTTCTGGGGCTCTAGGAGCCTGGAGGGAGCATTTCTGAGGAGAAACTTCCAATATCAATAAAGTAGAATTAGGAGAGTGAAGCACTTTGACAAGATTTTCCTTAGAATTTGACATTTAAACTCATTCTACTCAGTTTACATTTTGCCATTTTTAATGTTAACAGGACATCTCGTCAACATTTAAAAGATGTTTCCCAGACACACACTGCTTTTCCTCTGTGCAGTACAACTGCGTATTGATTTGCAAAAGTGTTTGTCTAGAACCGCTAACAAAAACACATTTGTTTCCTATCTTGATGGATACAATGCCAATTTCATGCATCTAGACCTGTTCAGCAATCATAAGGGCATTGCAAGGAGTTTTCAAGTAATGTTTAGTCAAATCTCTGAAGCAAAACTTGTTTTCCATTCTCAAACAGCTTATAATCCATTTGCAAACGACCTTACAAGTCTCTATATCTTATGCTCTCATTGTTATGATGCTCTGTTTCTCACTCCTTTGGCAGCAAGCTCTGCTTTCATTAAAACTCATCAAAGCTTGCATAATGGAATAGGTGGAGAAGCTGCAAATGAAGTTTCTCTAATATTCCCGCACATAATTGTGCGGTGTAATTGCAGGTAATAGATTATCATCCAAACTATTGACAGATAGAAAGAAATGTATCCATTCAATTAGGGCTAACAGTTGTCAGCCTTGCTTCCCAACGTTGGAGCAATGTCAGTGAGTTTATAGTTTCTGTACGGGCTGCACAAGGGTCTGTCAGAGTAGAGGACACAAGAGTTACCCATGACATAAGATGGAGACAACTTATGGCACATTTATTTCTCCCTGAGCTTCCTAGTATGTTGTTAACTTTTGGCAGCTTTTTTTTTTACACCAACGAGAAATAGAATTCAGCTGTTGGTGTCATGTGCACCTGTAATAAATAAAGTTCTGTCCTCCTACCTCCCATTGGCATCTCCCTGCTGATTTCTACCCCAAACACTCCTAACACACACACACACACCCCAGAAAGGAAGAACTACCTCCATTGCCCTGCCAAAGTCTTATTCAAGAACAAGCTAGGCTCAAGTTCTCAAGTTTGTTTTCATCATAATTTGGATAGCAATCATGGCAGAAGTACTTTCACCAAAAAAAAGTCACTTTATTACAGACTGCATAAAATTGCGCTGAATATCTATGGGCCACTGGGTTAGTTCAAGATGCATCCTTGTGAAGTAGCCAGAGTAATTCTTGTCTTATAAGTGTGGTAATGAGGCTAGTAAGTTATACAGGCAGGATTCCAATTATAGCCATCAGACTTAAGGCTTCTGCTCTCTCCAGTAGGCAGTGCTTCTTATCAAATAATCCTAAGGCGGGAGAGACAACCACTCCTCTGTTGCTTTGAACCCACATGCATTAGTCATCTGCTTTGGCCAGGCACCGATGAGGCACTGAGAATGTAGAAATATGGTCCCTCAAGTCCGCAGAGTTTATTTCATGTCTTTGTGGTAAAAAACAGGCGTGTCTTCAACCTTCCTCACTCTGATTCATAATTCAAACCACGGCCAGGGGGATCGTTTATAAACACAGATCTGACTGTGCCTCCACACCTTCTCCTCTACCTTTGCAAATCCCAAGCTCCTATTCATGGCTTATAATTTTTGAAGGACATGGTTGTGAGGATATATGAGTTCATATGTATTAATTAAACAATTAAACATCTTAGAACAATGCCTGGTGCTTACTACATCCTCTGAATTATTATAATTATTATAATATCTATTATAATTATTCTCTGTGGGACCACAAGCAAAGCTCTTGACCTCTGTTTCTCTGTTTCTCTCTCTGTAAATGGAAGGTGATGATAACAGCCTTTTTTCTTTTTTCTTTTTTTTTTTCTTGAGGAAGATTCGCCCTGAGCTAACTTCTGTGCCAGTCTTCCTCTATTTTGTCTGTGGGTCACCACCACAGCATGCCCACTGACGTGTGGCATAAGTCCATGCCCAGGAACTGAACCGAACCCAGGCTTCCAAAGCAGAGTGTGCCAAACTTAACCACTAGGCCATGAGGCTGGCCCTCAGATAACAGCGTTTTATGATTTGTTTGTCGTCAATTAAATGAGTTAACATTTAAAGAGTGTCAGAGAGTGACTGACACAGAGCAAGTGGTGAAGGAAACTTAGATCTTTCTCTTCTTTTCCCCTCCCTTGGAAATATGTCCACTGTCTTTATGGGCAGTCGGCTCAGCTCATCCCATGTAGGAGCCCACAAGCTGTGTCCCCTGGTAGCACAAGCATCATTTCCCAGTTGTAACTCACTCATGGGTGACATATGTGCTGTGGCTCACTAGCGGTTTAATCAGTTGGAATAATACTTGTATTGTTGCTTCTATTCCAGAGAGACAATTTGCTTTCTGTAAATGAAGTGTTTTCCAGAGAACTCTTCTGGGCTAAAGAAGAATGATAATTCAACAGCTTAGAGGAGGAAAGCTCTTTTTAGGTGTCTCACTCTCTGTTTAATATCTTATGCTGTCAGCCAAGCCGTGGTGACCACATCGGGCTTCCTGAAGGCTGGTCTCTTAGGCATATCTGGGGAGCGGATCTGCTTGTGTCAGAGGCCTGAGCTCTCAAGTGGTCTCTCTGGGCCAGCGGCAGACGGCATAATCTCCTGCTAAATTGGGCCATTAAATAAAACTACTAAGTCATAAAGCTGTAGCATTACCCTGAAATTAAAGCATTGCCACCTTTGAATTGCCAAGAATTTTAACAAGCACTTAGAGAAATTCCTTTCACACATGGGTTTAGCACAGCCAGTATACTCCAACCACAAGATGAGAGCAGAAGTCTGAGGACAAATATAGGGAGGGTGATGGCACTGCGATTTTCACACAATCATTTGCTTATTCATTCATTCACTCCCCTTTTACTAACTCACTCATGATTTATTGAATTTCATAATCACTAATGATTTCTTGAATTTGTTTATTAATCTCTCACTTTCTCATTTTTTCTCATTCCTTTACTTCTGCATTTATTTTTTCAAATGTTTAGTTAATTATGTGTTATTTATTCATTCATTGTCAGTCAGTCACTAAGTTATTCAGTTGGTCATTCAGAAATGAAGACATTAGAGTAAAATTTTGAGTAGTGTCTGAGCTAGGCCCCAAGGTTACAAAATGAATGTCTATCCTTGTCTTCGAGGAACTCATAGTTCAGAGAGGGAGACAGTCATTGTAAATAGATATGCTACATATGGTGTGGAAAACAAAATAGAATCCAATAGATGGTACAGAAATATTACAAAGGAGACAGTGCTTGAATCACGGGATACAAAGAGACAGGACTGGTGGTCACAGAAGATGTCCTTGAAGAGCTGCCTTCTGAGCTGAATTTTGTAGTAGAAACAGCTAAAATTTAATTGAGTATCTACTAGTATGAGGTGCCATGCCAGGCCCTTGGCATTCATGATATCATTCAGTTTTCCTAGCAATCATGTGAAGAAGGTATAATTCTCTCCATTGTACAGAGGAGGGCACTGAATTCTTGAGAGGCTGAGTAACTTGTCTAAGGTCTCACAAGTTGACATATGTTGGCCAGAAGTTGGAGCTGGGTCTGTGATTCCCATGCCTGGGTTCCTAGGCTGGATGATACAGAGGCTCTGAGGCCAAGAAAGACATCTGTGTCCCAACAGATACTTCCTCTGGCCTGTGCTGCCCCCCTTCCATCTGCCAGTGCCATAGTGGAAAGTTCCTCAAGGAAGTGACCCTGAAGGAAAGAAGTTTCCATTATACCCTCCCTGATCGTTATTCACCTCCCTGATTATCACTTTCCTCATCCGTAAAATGAGAAGAATCATACCCACTTTTCAAGGTTTTTCTGAATGTTAGATGAGAATTATAAAAAGCAAAAGTTCTTAAATTTTATTTCTCCAAAGAATGACCTGGGATGAATATTTAAAATGCCATTTTCTAGGCTATTCCCAGCAATGTTTATTCAGTAGGTTTTAGGACAGTAATCAGACCGTAGCGTTTTTAGCAATCACCTGAAGATACCGGACTTTGGGAAATATCTATGTAAGGTGGTTAGCACAGTGCTTAGCACTTAATGTCTCCTTCCTTATTCATCTCCCCACTTCTAAGAGGGACCTGATCAGTGACTAAAAGAGTTGCTCTTCTTAAGACCTGGATACAGGGCTTATCCTGACGCCTTCCTGATGGACCTTTCACAGCACATTTTGTTGTACATCCCTGGTGGACCCCTCCTTTTGGTGCCATGTGGATCAGTAAGCAATCCATTCAACCAGTGTTTATTGAGGCTGCCTGTGCTCAGTGCTGTACAAGCTACTGCAAACCACTGACCTCTATGCCCAAGGACCTCATATTTCGAGCTCTTGAAGCATTTTCATCTAGCCTTTCTATTTAATTCATACCATTATCCTGTGGATAATTGACAGCTATGGAATCCTGGGCAAGTTAATTTCTATGAGGCTCAATTTCCTCATCTGTATAATAAGAACAATCAGTTATTCTTACCTCAGTGGGTTGATGTGAGGATTAAATAAAATTAAGTGAGTGATGTAGCTAATACACACAGAACACTCTCTGGCATTCTCTAAGAGCTCCTGACATGGAAGTCATCATCACCCTGTACCACCATCATAGGAGGACTAGATGCCGAAGGAATTCAGAGGCAGGAGTGATCAAGAAAGGCTCCATGGGAGACATAGGGCTTGGGTTCAATGTTGAAAGATAGGTGTCCCAGGGCTAGGCAAGGAGGAGAAAAGAGAGGAAAATCTACCCTGTCGAGCTCAGTAGCATCACGGATGTGGAGATGCTATGAGCAGGCGCCCACAGGCCCTTTGCCATGTTCGAGGGCTCCTGGCTCACCTCTGTATCCTGATGCAGTGCTATCATTTGGCTGAAGACTTTTCTTGTTCAGAAAAATGAAAGAACAAGTGGGAGTCAAAGGTATCTCCCAGAAAGCTTGCTTGCGCTTGCTCACTTTTGCTCTAAGCCCAGGATTCCAGGGAAAGATGATGAATCAAAGTCAGTCTAGACATTCCAAAGAATAAAGGAGCCAAGATGTGCTAGCAGCTTGTGATGCCATGTTCTGAGAAATCAGGAAAAAGAGGAGCCATTCGTCTGGAAGCCTTTTTCCTATTTCCCTTCCCCTCATGTGGACTCAAGTCACAGGAGCACCAGTCAGCCTTGCATTGTCAGTACAGAAGTGTTTGAATACATTCTATTTATATCTATTTGTAAAGAGAAGATGGTAAGAGACATCTCCTGGTTAGACTGTCCATGGGACCGGTTTCTGCACTGGCTTTCCAGTGCTACCTATGAATATTCTGTCCAGTCTTCATGCTTTGTATCCAGTTTTGCTCTTCTGGAATATCATTCCTCACCTCGTTTTTTAGACTAAGCTCTCATTCTTTTCTCCTATGACATTCCTTTGCCTGTTAAAATTCTTTCAATTCACGTAATCAACAAATATCTACCAAATCTAGCATAGTTGTTGAAAGCTTGGGCTTGGTTTGGATCCTAGTGCTGATATTTAGTTTTATCAAGTTATGTGACTTAGGTGAGTTTCTTGGTCTCCCTGTTCTTCAGTTTCCTCTTCTGTAATTAACAAGAGAACCTATCTTTAAGGTTCTTGTGAGTTTTATATGAGATAATTGACGTAACTCATGAGAAAATTGCCTAGCATTGTATACCCCATACACGGTAACTATTATTAATTATTTTCATCGCTCTATCCCCAGAAACCCTGAATCTGGTTTCTGAGGAGGCAGTAATGAAAATAATAACTAATAACTTTTATGAGTGCACAACACCTGACACACTGAAAGCATTCATGAAAATTAATTAAATATTATTAATAAATACACTTGAAAATGGATATACTACCATGGTGTGGATGTTTGACTTTGATAATAGTTTCTATTACTTGATAGTTATTTGGCCAATTAGTCCTTAGCCATCTGTGTGTGTGTGTGTTGGTGTAACAGCATGTGTACATGAACTTGTTGGAGCACAGTAGAATAGTTCTGAGCAGTTACTACACGTGAAGTACTCTGCAAAGCACTATCTTATTTTCCTTAAAGTTTTTCTTCTAAAATGTCCAAACTTACAGAAAAGTTGAAAGTGTACCAAAATGAGCATCCATACACCTTTAACCTAAATTCTCCAAATGTTAACATTTACCACATTTGTATATTTGTGCTACCCTCATCTCTCTCTTTCCCTCTTCCTCTCTCTCTTTCTGTCTCCTCCCTCCTCCCTTCCTCTTAGTATAAAATGTTTTTTTTTTTCTCCCTGAACTATTTGAAAGTAAGTTGTGGACATACTCATATTTTAAACCTAAAGATTTTAGCTTGTATCTCCTAAGAACAACGATAGTATCCTATGTAGCCATAATATTAAAACCATACTTAAGAAAATAAACATTGATTCTAATTATCCAATATCTAGTTCATCTTGTGCCTATGATATATTTTACAACAGTGTCTGTTTTTACTTTGCAGGATTCAAGTAGTGTCCACAAGTTGGTTGGATTGTCCTTTTAGTATCTTTTAACTAGAAAAGCCCCTTGCCCCAATCCATCATTTTCTGTTTGCTTTTCATGACATTAATTTTTTTGAAGAGTACAAGCCAGTTGTTAAGCAAAATGCTCCATATTTTGGATTTTTTCTGGTAATTTCTTTGTTAGAATACTTTGGCAAGAAAACCTCATGAGTGATGTCTGTCCTCCTTAGTGCATCGCATCAGGAGGCACATGGTGCCAGTTTGTCCCATTATTGGGGATGCTCAGCTCCCTCGCTTGGCTAAAGCAGTTCTGCCAGATCTCTGCATGATGAAGGTGATAGATCATCAGTAAGTTTTCTGTGGGGTTATACGCAGACACTGTGTGAATTATCCTGTTTCCTAACCTTTACTCTCAATCTGTTAATGATTCTGACCTATATAAGTTATACTGGAATTTATAAAATGCTGTTTTTCTATTTCTATAATTCTGTCTACATTTATAGCTGTCATTCTGCGTTCTTCTCTTCAGAAGAGGTTTTTAGTTCTCACCCTGTCTCCACCTCTCTTTGTGTCACTACAAATTCATAAATTATTTCATTTTAAAATGTTATTGCTGTCATCATCATATTTGATGTTCAGATTGTCCCAAATATAGCTAGTCATGGTCCATTTAATTCTGTTTCTATGTATTTCTTATGTACTCCCATTAGAACACCTTCTTGCTTTCCAGCACAAGACTTTCCAAGATGTTACCTTGAACTTGCCCTGCCTTGACTCAGACTCAGCTTTTTTCCCAAAGAAGCCTAGTTCCTTTTGTGGCAAATGATATTTGGAAATTAAGATCTAGGTATTGTTTGCTTATTGCTTCTAGGCCCTTTCAGTGGATAGAGCTAGAAAACGTATGTGTGTGTATGTGTCTGTGTGTTTAAACTATGAGTTCGTATGGTTTCTCTAAGGCAAATCCAGCACCATTAGACATTTGCTCATCATTCTTTCTTCCATGTATCTCTCTCGTCTCTCACATTGAGAACTTGTCTTAGCAGCACCAATATATTTATTCATTTGTTCTATCCTACAATATACACAAAATATTTTCAGAATCACATCAGCAATAGCACTACTAATAACAAAGTGTAAGATTTATTTTAATTTTAATTTTTGTTCTTAGAGTATATCCGACCAAGGGTGCATAGCTCAATAGACTACTCTATTGAAAAGTTACTTGGATTAATATTTACTTATTTGTGGTTATTTTATCCATGTAATATATAGTTAGGCTTTTTTGTTTCTGTTTAATATTCCATTTTAGGGTTTACCTCTTTTCATCCTTTTGATTTAATTTTATGTTTTGACTATGTGAAACATTTGTATGTTACAAAAGTTAAAATATATAACATATACTATTTTATATATATATACATATATACGCACACAATGATTGACCAGAGATGTCTTTCTCTCACTCATAATGCCTTTCCCCGTTCTTACTCATCTCATCTAGATAACCATTTATATAAGTTTATCCTTCCTGGGTGTATTCCTATTTCTCCTTTATTCTTACACAAAATGTAGCATAGTCTTTTGCACCTTGAAACCTTGATTTTGTCACTTTACAATCTTCTGGAAATCATTCTAGATTAGTTCAGAGAGATCTTATGTGGTTTCTATTATGGCCGCATAGTATTTCACTGTGTCAATTAACTATACTGTATTCAATCAGACACCTATTAATGGATATTTTCGGGTGTTTTAGTATTCTGCTATTTGCAATAGATATCCTGGGCTGCACAGTAGAATTGCAAGAACGTATCTAAATAAACTTTCCTGTCATCTATCACTTTCCTGCTGATTTTAAGAGCTGTCATTGAAACCAGTAAAAAAATATCTTGGTAATCTGTTGAATGTTTAGTTTCGTGGTAAGTGAATACCTACTATGGGCCAGGAATTAGGCAGACAGGAATCATGAGACAGTCTTTTCCCTTGTAGTGCTTACGGTTTAGCGGGGGGGGGGTGAGTAAACAAGTTGTTGTAATAGTGCTCGAGCAAGATAAGCACAGGATGCTGGTGGAGTTAGAGAAGACCTTCCATGGGAGACGATGCTGGCACTCTGGAAACATCATTATATTGTGATGAACTCCAGAGCAGAGACATCAGCTGAAAGAAAGATGAATAATTTCACTCTCCTCTGCATTTTCTTTTTGTCAGTCACCTGCAGAACCAGAATACAAGATTCATTAAACAGAGTAAGTAGACACTCTCACATTTACAGGTGGCTTGTCTTCTTTTATGACCTGGTAAAAGGAGATGTTAATGCTGCCCTTGGGAATCTCTTCTTACGACCACCACAAGCCCTACGCAATCAGCTCACCACCTTATGGACTCCTCTGAGTTCGATTTTGGCTACTTTAGTTCTTCTAAACAAAGGAATGGGAACTACTATTTATTCTGTACTTGTCGCCCAGGTACTGGGTTACATGGTCTTAGAGTTTATCTCATTTAATCTGCATGATAAAGTGTGAGGTAGAGATCATTTATCACTTGTATTTTGAGAAAACGGAGGTTCAGAGAGGTTGAAGAGCATGTGCAGCATCACTCAGCTAGGAAGTGACAGATGGAGGAATTGAATTTAGGTCTGAGTGAGTGCCTAGCTTTTTCCTCAGTATGTACCAAAATCGTGCTCATCACAGAGATACCCCTAAAGACCTCACCACAACCTCCAATGCAGCCAAAGCCACATCCACCAGCCTCTCTGTCCTCTTCCCATCAGGGGATGGCTATGTGGAGGCTCCTTTCTCCTCTTCCCCTGCCCAGAATGCCCACAGGCTGAGATGCTCTGGCCCTCCCCTCTGCCCCACATTTATTGCTGCTGGGCTTCCAGTTTCCATGGGAACTTCTTTCCCAGAACCAGCTGTGAAGCCTTGAGCTGGGGATCCAGAGTGTCATTCAGCCTTGTACCCCTCATCCCATCGCCTTCTCAGTACCTAACATAGTGTTCTGCACACACTAGACGTTTAATAAGTTTTCCTTGAATAAGCCAGGGAACAACAAAGTGTGATACAGTGTACACGGAGTCCTTTCAAAACCACCCCTACCCAAGACCATAAAACAGATTTCCCAGGTGTCTTTGATCATGCCACCTATTTTAAAGCAAGAAAAGAGAAAAATAACCCCCCAAAAGGGTACATAAAAAGTAAAGGCTCCAGCGAAGTAGGAGAATAAATCACAGTCAAGTATGTTGCCTGGGAGTCGTAAAGTGTGGCCCACGCAGGCAGGTGGAAGAGTGGTAATGGCTGGGAGCCGGCCTCCCGTGCCGCCTGCTGAAGTGTCTGCACTCTGGCTAATGCATCGTGCACGGTGGCCACACCAGGAGCCATAAACCAGTAATGCTCCCTCCCCCAAACGGCAGAAGCCCAGACGCTAAAAGCTGCCTCATCTGCAGTGGTTTAGCAAGGCACGATGGATTTTCACGTAGGCAGCTGAGAGTTCCACAGGGAGGGAAAGCTGCTCCTGCGGGAATTCTGAAGCCTTTTAAAGGAGTTGAAAATCATCATTTTACACCATTTGTCTCCCTTCCCTTTAAAGGTTTAGGGGAAGGTGGCATTGACGCCCTCGGCTCAGGTTCCCATAATTGTTTCTAATAATGAGATGATCCCTTCTAAGACTCTCTGAATTGCTTCATCAGAATGGATTTCAGTTCAACTTTGATTAGAGTCAGGTACCCTTAGCCAGGCTCTGTGCTGAGTTCAACGTCACTGCCCAGTGGATTGTAGCCAGTTCACAGCTGAGGAGACTGAGGCTTGGAGGTTGTGTGTGTCTGCCATCTTCAGGAATCTAGTCAGTGGCACAGCTGACACTGGCAATCAGGACTCCTGACCTCAAAGCCCTTGCTTTCCTCCATAACATCTGCCTCCGTTAACCACAGAAGCCTTTCCAAGCTGACATTTACTCAGCAGTCATTGCCTGTTATTTAAATAGGGAGATAAAGTACAACCATATGAAAAATTAAATAACTATCAATGCAAAATGACAAGAGACGTCACTGGGCTGTACATGCAAAGATGGCAAATGAGTAGTAGAGACAGTGCTTTGAGGATTACTTAAACTGTCTTTACCCTTGGCATAGAAAATTCACTGTCAACATAGATAACTGTACCAGAAGTGACCCCAGGGACCTTAATATAGACTTGCTTTATTACAATAGGAGTGTAAGTGAATTGGCACACTTTTTGAAAGACTATAAGCAGCTCCCCACAGTGATTTAAGTTCAATTAAGCTGGGTATTGACAATCTGTAGACTTGCCTTCTTTCCAAGCATTGTGATAGAAAAATTGCAGTTTTTTCTGGCTCTGTAGAGAGACAGATATGTGTGGAGAATGAAGTCTTATTAATCAGAGTTATTTCTTGTCTCTCTTTTTTCACTTTCCTTTTGTTTGTTCTTTCTTCTGTGTGGTAATTTCCATGGTAACAGATGGAACAGCTTATAGCATCTGTAATTACTATTATTAATAATAATAGTGATCATCACAGTAATAATACCAATCACATAGAATGAGAGAAAAAATATGAAATAAAATTAAACTGTGGCTCTGTGTATAAACAATTTACAGTTTCTGAAATGAGAAAAAGAGGAACCAGGCAGATCCCCTAAAGACCCAGGACGAGGATTCATAGAGAGCTTTCCTGTGGTGACAACCTGGGAAAGATTTCATAAAAGAGATAATGATAAAGAATGTTCCAGAATATCCCACCATGACTACTCTGTCAGCACTTTGTGATATCTCTTTTTTTCCTTTTTGTTGATGTTGTTGTTGAGTGTGTATGTGTGCTGATCTTATAACCTGAAACTTTTACATTTGGACCATTATATAACACGCATAGACGAGCTGCTTTGCAAATGCTAGAACAGAAAACCTGGCAGAATACAAATGCTGGTGGGTTAACTAATATACTCACTTGACAAAGATTTCCTGCAGTCCCACAAGGTGCTCAATGCTAGTCTACGCTCTTGTGGTCTAAGGATGAAAGACCTGTGTTGACCTGTGCATTCTCAAGAAAAAGAGTGCACAGTCAACACTGGACAGGCTTCCCTAACACCACCCCAACCCTACCCCAGAAGATCTCTGGGCAGCTCCACTGACTCTTAATCTCAAGAGCATGTCTAACAGCATGAGACATTTGTCATTCTTGGGTACACAACTTTTTCCCCAGAAACATGGCACACTTTTGGAGGAGTTAGGCAGTATGCTATCCTCCTGCATGTGCACTCTGGTGGCTAGCAGAGCACAACTGGTCACATATTTCAACACAAGAATTAATGATACATTTTACACCCAGAGAGATCTCATAGTTTTATGGAGAGATAGACTTAAAAGCTAAATTCACAATACAATTTTGGAAGTCCTTTACTAGCCTACATAAGAACACATTGTTATGTCTGTGAAATGATATTTCGGAACTTCATCACACATGCTCTTTAATGACCTATGGCCTGTAACTCCTTTATGCTTAGAGATGGCGTAATGGTGCTGTGGGTCTGGGTAGTGAGATCATTCACACTCACACCAGTACATTGGGTTGAATGCTGCTTTTAAAAATCAAATATTTTATTTCTTGTTTTTTTTTTATTTTTTTTTTATTAATGTTATGATAGATTACAACCTTGTGAGATTTCAGTTGTACATTTTTGTTAGTCATGTTGTGGGTACACCACTTCCCCCTCTGTGCCCTCCCCCCACCCCCCCTTTTCCCTGGTAACCACCGATCAGATCTCCTTATCAATATACTAACTTCCACCTATGAGTGGAGTCATATAGAGTTCGTCTTTCTCTGACTGGCTTATTTTGCTTAACATAATACCCTCGAGGTCCATCCACGTTGTTGTGAATGGGCCAATTTTGTCTTTTTTTATGGCTGAGTAGTATTCCATTGTGTATATATACCACATCTTCTTTATCCAATCATCAGTTTCTGGGCATGTAGGCTGGTTCCACGTCTTGGCTATTGTAAATAATGCTGCGATGAACATAGGGGTGCAACGGACTCTTGAGATTTCTGATATCAGGTTCTTAGGATAGATACCCAGTAATGGGATGGCTGGGTCATAGGGTATTTCTATTTTTAACTTTTTGAGAAATCTCCATACTGTTTTCCATAGTGGCTGTACCAGTTTGCTTTCCCACCAACAGTGTATGAGGGTTCCTTTTTCTCCACAACCTCTCCAACATTTGTCACTCTTGGTTTTGGATGTTTTGGCCAATCTAACTGGTGTAAGGTGATATCTTAGTGTAGTTTTGATTTGCATTTCCCTGATGATTAGCGATGATGAACATCTTTTCATGTGTCTATTGGCCATATTCATATCTTCTTTTGAGAAATGTCTGTTCATGTCCTCTGCCCATTTTTTGATCGGGTTGTTTCTTTTTTTGTTGTTAAGCAGTGTGAGTTCTTTGTATATTATGGAGATTAACCCTTTGTCGGATAAGTGGCTTGTAAATATTTTTTCCCAATTAGTGAGCTGTTTTTTTGTTTCAATCCTGTTTTCCCTTGCCTTGAAGAAGCTCTTTAGTCTGATGAAGTCCCATTTGTTTATTCTTTCTATTGTTTCCCTCAACTGAGGAGTTACAGTGTCCGAAAAGATTCTTTTGAAACTGATGTCAAAGAGTGTACTGCCTATATTCTCTTCCAAAAGACTTATTGTCTCAGGCCTGATCTTTAGGTCTTTGATCCATTTTGAGTTTATTTTGGTGTGTGGTGAAAAAGACTGGTCAATTTTCAATCTTTTGCATGTGGCTGTCCAGTTTTCCCAGCACCATTTGTTGAAGAGACTTTCTTTTCTCCATTGTAGGCCCTCTGCTCCTTTGTCGAAGATTAGCTGTCCATAGTATTTCTTGGTTTTTTTGAGATATGATTGACATATTATGTTGTGTAAGTTTAAGTTGGGTGATGTATTGATTTATATATTTATACATTGCAATATGATTACCATGGTAGCATTAGCTAACACCTCTATCACATCACATATATATCTTTTTGTGTGTGTGTGGTAAGAACAATTAAGATCTAGTCTCTTAGCAATTTTGAAGTTTCTAATACAGTATTGCTGACTATAATCACTATGCTATGGATTAGATCTCTAGAAGTTACTTAGCAGTTAGAAGTTTGTACCCTTCAAAAACCTCTCTCCATTTCCCCCACTGCTATAGTAATTAAAATAGTATGGTACTGACATAAAAATAGCCACATATCCCAATGTAACAGAATAGAGAGCTGAGCAATAACCCCCTACATATATGGTCAATTGATATTTGACGAGGGAGCCACGAACACTCAATGGGTAAAGGCTAGACTGTTAGCAATGGTATTGGGAAAACTGGATAACCACATGCAGAAAAGTGATATTGGACCTCTGTCTTATACCACTCACAAAAATTAACTCTCAGTAAATTAAAGACTTCAACATAAGACATGATACCATAAACGTCTAGAAGAAAACATAGGGAAGAGCCTCTTTGACATTGGTCTTGGCAATGACTTTTTGGCTACAACACCAAAGACACAAGCAACAAAAGTAAAAATCAACAAATGGGACTACATCAAAGTAAAAAGCTTTTGCACAGCAAAATAATCAACAAAATGTAAAAGCAATCTACAGAGTGGGAGAAAATATTTGCAAACTATATATCTGTTGAAAAAGTGAATGTCTTAAATATATAATAACTTTTACTTTAGCCAGCCCTGGGGGTCTAGTGGTTAAGATTCAGCCCTCTCACCGCCTCAGCCCAGGTTCATTTCTTGGTCAGGAAATCATACCACCTGTCTGTCAGTTGTTATACTGTGGCAGCTTCACGTTGCTGTGATGCTGAAAGCTATGCCACCAGTATTTCAAATGCCAGCAGGGTCACCCATGGTGGACAGTTTTCAGCGGAGCTTTCAGACTAAGACAGACTAGGAAGAAGGACCTGGCCACCCACTTCTGAAAAATTGGCCATGAAAACGCTATGAATAGCACAGCAGCCTTGTCTGATAGAGCACCAGAAGGTGAGAGGATGGTGCAAAATGACTAGACAGAGTTCTGCTCTGCTGTCCACAGGGTCGCTAGGAGTCAGAATCCACTCGAGATCACTCACAACAAGACTGTTATTTTTGGATCCTTAGTGAAGTGAATAGATTCCTGCCACTTCAAAAATCTCCAAATGCAATCCTCTCTTAAGCAGAGAATTTGTCACAGTACCTCCATGCATGTATTCCTTTGAGCGAGTTAGAAAGATGGGGCTCTGTTTCTC
This sequence comes from Equus asinus, assembly GCF_041296235.1. Classification (NCBI taxonomy): domain Eukaryota; kingdom Metazoa; phylum Chordata; class Mammalia; order Perissodactyla; family Equidae; genus Equus; species Equus asinus. The sequence continues at coordinate 64,860,871 of NC_091793.1, read as the reverse complement.
ATCATGGGAGTGAATGGTGGTATACAGTAGAAGAAATTATAGAGAATGAACTGGGTAGCAAACGGAGGTATCAAGGGCAATGATTTTCCAGGGTTTTAGGTCCATGAGGACTAAACAAATTCTGCTGAAGAAATTTCAGGAAATGCAAGGGACACAAATAAATATAGAGACACATGAGGCTTTTCTAGAGTGAAAAGATAATTGAATAAGGGGGTAGTAATTTATTATCTGGAGTAGCAGCTCTATTACAAGAAAGGGCAGTCCATCCTGCTTTAACCTCATTTGCCGGATGAGCTGCCTGCCCCGGCTTTCTAAGGAATGAATCCCAGTCCTGACTCTAATGCTAGAGAAAAGTTCTAATGTAGAGATTCTTTATTCTTTTTCATGCCAGACAACCTGTTCGGTGTTCACACAAAACACGATGCTGAGTCATTATAAAGTTATCATGGATGAAAAGGTTGATACTAATATCCCCATTTTTCACTGAGGAAGATTCAGAGACTAACTTGCCCACAGTCTCACTACTGCCACATAGCAGAACACAGATGCCAATCAGATAGGCTTGTTTCTAAAGCCCAGCTGTCTTGTGGTGCCTTGGAGCCCTAGATGCACCTCTAGAGACTAGAACCTAGAACATGTGTCCTGTGGTGGAGGGTCTGGGGCTGGAGAAAGGCAGCAGAGGGGGAAGTTTGGAGCCTGGTGGATTTTATGATGCTTTTCTGCTCATAGCATTCAGATGATTTACCACTCAGTTCCTGCATGAAACTGGACCTACCTGAGTTATAGGGAAAGCTCTGTAGGTTTCTTTGAGTGGGAGTTCAAATTCACAGAACTGCAGGAGGAGAGCATTTCCTGTTCTGGGTCTTTTGAAGCTGTTTTTTTCCCCCATGGATCTGTGGTGGGAGGGCCAGGCTCAGTGTGTCTCCCTTTTAGGTGTCTCGTGGGTCCTACTTGATGCTCTGGGCAAGAACCCCGTGAACACAAGCTACTTTGAGAACTACCAGAGGCCAGTTGCACTTCTCCTTCTCCTTGATGCTGTTGTTAATAATACAGTACTCCCCCCCTTATTTGAGGGGATATGTTTCAAGACACACACTAGATACCTGAAACCACAGATAATACTGAACCTTATATATGCTATGTTTTTTCCTATACATACACATTTGGGGTGCGACAGCAAAACTAGCACGAATTTCTTTTTTTTTCTTCACTATTTTATAGATGAAAGATTCCTTCTTTCCATAGATTTTAGTGACCTCAGCATGTGATTTTTGTCTTTCCTTGTAAGTTGAAAACTTCCAGTTTTTCATGTAAAGGAAGCACATCACAGCTTCTCTTTGGCGTCTCCAAATCGCCTGCATCCCTACTCTTGTGCTTTTGGGCCATTATTAAGTAAAAGAAGCATTACTTGAGCACAAGCACTGCGATACCATGACTGTGGATCTCATAACTGAGATGGCTGCTAAATGACTAATTGGCAGGTAGCATATCCAGCGTGGACAAAGGAATGATTCACATACCAAGCAGAACAAAGCAGGACATCGTGAGATTTCAGAATTGCATGCAATTTAAAACTTATGCATTGCTTATTTCTGGAATTTTCCATTTAATATTTTTGGATTGTGGTTGACTGAGAGTAACTAAAACTATGGAAAGCAAAACCACAGTTAAGGGAGACTCCTGTATCAGCATCTGATATCTGGAAGCTCCTTGAGATAGAGCTGATATATTACTTTATATAATAGGTACACACAGATTTCTATGAAATGCTCAGTAATTTGGTTAATAATAGACCTTCTCACACAAATCCCCTTACTTAATCTTTACAACCATCCTGTACAGTGGCATCATTGCTGCCTTTCAAATCTTACTCATGAGGAAACTGAACTTTAGAGAAGTAATGATTTGACCAAAGTTGCATAACCAGTAACTATTGAACTGGCAAACAAATCCAAATTTTCTGACTCCAGAGCCCAAATGGTGTCCACTAATCTCCACCTGCCCATTGACTAAATTGACCATTTTGACCATTTAGCTTCCTGGGTCCAGTTTTAGTTAAAGCATGTGTGGGTCCATGGACAGATGTACCCCATCTTCCTAAAAGACTGTTCAAAATACATCTTAGTTGTTTAAAAATGCTTCAGAGCAAACCTTCACTTAGACTTTCCAGCTAAAACCACTTGTCTCCACCTTAGACCAGGCATCAGGAACATCAGCCCCCAAACTGATTCTAGTGCGTGGCATTGACCCTGGCCTTTAATATTTTGTGAGGGTTTAGGGCTTAATCTGCTCTGCCACCCATGAAGCAGAAGGAAAATCCAATTACCTCCTTGTTTTTAGTCTTCGTGCTGCTGTCTCCGAGAAGAGATATAATCAGAGAACAAAGGGCATCTTTGAAAGGAAAGCCAGCTAAGAAGCTCTAGGTTTCAAGTAATCATCTCTCCTCGCGTCGCTCATACTGTGTTTGCAGTGAGGGCTTGTGATGTCTGTTAAGTGAATTGTGGGGAGCACTTTGGAGCTCTTAATTATTCCTCTGTATCTTCTGTATATTGCATATACCAAAAAGTGCCAATGGCTGAATTATTAAAACTTCAATTCACCCTCAGGGTCCAGAAGGCGAGGTTGGCAATATTAGTGGCTTTAAGACGAAGGATTGTCTCTCTGACACAGCTTCCTTTTCCATCTTGCCAAAAATAGAATATGCTCTTTGCAAAATGGGTCAATGAATAAGCAAATCAATTAGTGAATGTAGGAACAATCAGATGAATGGATATATGGATATGAAAAGCTGTTTACAATCAGAGGGAAATACAAATTCACATGATTTAAGGGTGCTATATGGACCACTTTTGAAATCAGACAGATTGAACACATTGAGACTAGGGACCAGTTTACTTTCTCTCCCTGAGCCTTTATATGTCTATATATCTATATCTATATCTGTATCTATATCTAGATTCATGTCTACCATGGTGGATTCTTATGAATACTGGAGATAATGTATGTAAAATGTCCTAGTATGAACATAGCATCTATAATTTAGATTAGACATCATTTTCCTTCTCTTCTTCTAAGCACCATGGACTGTTTCTAAGCACCATGACTGTTTAAAAACTGTCAGTCTTTATTTCTGCCTCTACAGTATTGCATTATTGAACAATTACTTTTCTTTGGGTTATTTTATCAGTTTTTGTCTATATGAGCATCAACATTTTTAGAGTTTTGGGTTAACTATTTATGTAACATTATTATTTTTACCCATATGAATCACGTTCTATTTTTGCTAGCAAAGTCAAAATCCAATAACCTTCATTCTTATTTGTTTTCTAGACTTTATAGAAGATACAATTCTGCCTCAATTAAATATTGGAGACTTGGGTTATCAGTGGGCTGTTTTAGGAAACAGTCTTAAGATGAATCAGAATATTGAGCAAAGTTTAATTTTATGCTGAAAGAAATATTTCCTTTTTTAGAGTTGGAAAATACTCTAGAGATAATTGAAACAAACTCTCTTTCTCTTCCTTTTCATATATTAAAACTGAAGTGCAGGGCAATGAAGTTACTTATTCCAAGTCATACACAGAGTTAGCGTAGAGAAAGTGTTAAAACTGGGAGTCCTGGTTGCCGGTTCTTTTCTGGTTCAGTTAAATCATACCAACAGCCATGCTTCCTAATAGTACTAATTAATAATAATGGTTACTTCCAGTATATCTGCTCATCATTACTGTCTAATAGAAATGCCTTGGGTTGTTTCTTTACTTCCTAGATCTTCGTTTCCTCATTTGTAAAACTAAGAGGGTGAGGGAAGAAGGAAACCATGTGATGTCTATGCTAGATTCTTTTCCAGCTCTCAGAATTTATGAAGAGTAATGATGTTATTATGTGGGCAAGATTCTCAGAGACAAAAGCTTTTCAATTCTTCCTATTTCCTCTTTTGCTTTATTTGTGACTATGTTCAGAATTAAATTCTATCTCCAATTGCAGTAAATATTTTAGTCTAGGTTATTATTACAGAATGTCTAATACATATGTCCCAGATAGTGCTTTGCAACTTTATATTTTTGGTTGCTATTCCATATTAACAGTCCTACTGGTATTGCTGTCTTTTTTTTTTTTCCACTGACGATAAAACTGAGTCCCAGAAAAGAGAAGTGACTTGTCCAAGCTTGTTGTTGGCAGAAATAGGTTTCAAATATGAGTCTCTGAAGCTCTACAACTCAAATTCCTCTCCTTTTTTCTCACCTTTCATTCTTACCAGTAGTAGGTAAAACCTACCCTGATTTAAAGGTCTTCATCTCCGTGGGTTCTTTTATTCTAAATGTCTTAAAATACTTTTGGCAAATAGAGGTAACATGGAGAATAAATAATAAAGAACAGCAATGAAATGCCTTACATGTACAGTGTGCATTGCACTATCTCATTCTTGTTAATGATGTATATTTTACAGACACTTTCTGTGTATCAGTCTTATTTGCAATGTGGTATTTATGGTTCTCTGAGACAATTATTTACACTAGTGTTTTCTCTTTCTAAGAAGTGTGTGTCAGTAGCTGGAAGTATGGATTTTGGAGTCAAACATCCTGGGTTCCAATTCTTAGTCACTAACTAACTGCATACCCTTGAGTAAGCAGCCTAATTCTCCTCATTCACTTTTCCCTCATTTCTGACATGGCAGTATTGACTCCCTTCTGATTTAGGTAATATCAGTTTAAAATGAGAAATGCTTAGCATAAAGCCTGTGGAGTAAAGGTTCCACACATTTAGCTCTTAAGATCATTAACCCTCATCTAACTCTGGGTGGAGCTTTATGAGAAACAAAAATTCTCTGGTCAAATTCTTTGCATGAGTAGAGCAATCAGCTGGCAATAAATGGTTGCATGTTGAGCCACCCATCACACTGGTTGCACGATCTGATTTTCCTTTATTTTCAGCTTTATTGTGGTATATAAGTATGATCCTCCTTTGATCTTCCTTCTAACGTCTCCTTCCTTGGGTTGTGTTGTTTGGGCAGAGGACAAGATCTGGACCTCAGTGCAGCACAACAACACAGAGCTGACGCACGTGCGGGGCACGGACCCTGAAAATCCCTACACCATGACCTTGGACTATGGTAGCAGCATAGAGCAGCTGGAGGCTGTGATTGATGGCTCGGAGCACTGTGAGCAGGAGGTGGCCTACCACTGCAGGAAGTCCCGCCTGCTCAACACGCCAGGTAAGGCTCACCCCTGCCCCTCTGCATGGGCCACACAGGGTGACCACAGTGACAAATGGTCCCTGCAAACCCAGAATATTGAGGAGAGGGGTGTTTGTCAACAAGGGGGCTTAGTGTTCATAGTGTTCATAGTGTTCACTGTGCCATGGAGAGAAATGCTGCTAGAAGAGCACTTGTGTTGCACACGTTCTGGCTCTGATACCCAGGGTTTGACCTACAGGGAGTCTGTAGCCTCTCGAGATTTTCCCCTCGTCTTCAAAAATGGAATGATGGCAATACCCATCCTGCCACAGTTGTGAGAATGAGAAGTTTTTTGAGAGCAATGGCACTTGTAAGAGCACTTGAGCTAGATATAGAAAGTGCAGAGGTGGGAAATGAGACTTTTGGCAGAGGGAATAGCATTTGAGAAAGCACAAAGGATCTTGGCAGATTCGCCAAAGAGCATTGAGTCATGTCTGAGGTAAAAGGTGCATAGGGAAACATCATTAGACAAGGAGGCCAGCAGGGCAGCCAGGCATTGTCCTGTACCAATGTTACCTGAGCAGTGCAGGCCTTAATGGAAATGACTCTTTTTTTTAAAATAAAGTTTACTTTTAGAAAACAATTGGATTAATGCTATTTATTTATTTTTTCCTATGGTTATTTTTTAGAGTGAACGGTTGATTTGGTTATTAACATACTTGCATAAAAAAATTCTAAGATTGCTTACCAAAACCCAAAAGAGATTTTACAAGATGTCAGGAGGGCTTTATCAACCTTTATGCGTGCCTTGCAAGTCAGTCATTTTTGTGAATATCAGTTCATTTGTTTCATGGCAGAAAAAAATAAGGCTGAGTACCACAGGGATGTGGAACATCCAAGAAAAGCTCTCAGAATCTTTAGCCTCAAGAAACTTACAATCCAGTGCTGGGAAGTTAGGAATTTTGAAAGGCTCAAGAACGTTAGACAAGGAAATGTCAACAAAGGAGGAGTGATAGGAGCCTGACTAAATGTAACACACCGCCTCACTGATCTAGAATCTTTAGGGAAGACATCGTTCCACATAAGTGAATTTTCCAGATAACCATCACTTATCCCTTTAAGCACCAAAGATCTTTTCAAAATTTTTTTAACTATTTGCAATGAAAATCTTTCTCAAATGGATTATATGCTTCCTTGACTTCTTAAACAGAGAATTCTGAACATAAAATGTAACCTTTTCTTGATGACTCAGGATTATCATTGTGAAAATCAATTATTGTACTCTCCCTGGAGTCAGCCATGCTTGCAGGGCTGATTAGATCTGAGGCATGCTTGGTGTCCCTTTTCCCAGCATCCTCAGATGGTGCTGCAGTAAGAGATCCAGGGTTGATATTTGTTTGTGTTTCTTTCCTCTGGCTGTCAAGCCTGCATGCACGTGTCACTTTCAGTGCTGCTCACAGAGTGCCTGTTTCTGAAAACCATCCTACTCTCTTCTCTTTGTGTTGCTTCTAGTTTTCTAAGGATTGGGTTTGGTGGAATTTTAGGAATAATGGGAGTACGTTCATTCTGACTCTGGGATTTTTCTTTAGTATTTGCATTCTGTGATATCCATTTGGCTATAGCATTGCCTTTGTACATACTTTTTTCCAAGCTCAACTGTCTTTAATTCCTTGAGCATATTCAAGTGAGAAGCACATGGATTTGGGAACAGGCCATATTGAGAGTGACATCTTGACTCTACTCCTTACTAGTAACGTGACCTTGTGCAAGTTGCTAAATTTCCACAGCCTGAAAAATCTAGATGAAAATCCTGAGCTAATAAGGCTGATATGAGGACTGAAGGAAACAAGTAGTCTTCACTGTTCCTTGTTCCAGGCCTGGTACATAACAAGTTTCCAATAAGCAGTAGTGTCGTATTTCTTTCCTTGCTCATAGCTTCCATCCCAGCAGGGAAGGTCCAAAATTTGTACTGTAATGGAAGCTCAAAGGAACATTTTATTTCTGTTTCAACAGTGTAAATAGAATAGTTATAACTCATGCATCCAGATAATCTCACCACCCAGAAAAAACCAATGTTGCATTTAAGTGTGTATCCTTCCAGATGTTTTCCCTTGGGCATATTCACAGAAACACAGTGAGAACATACTATCTGAAAGTTGGGGTTTGAGGGTACTCATGTATTTTCTTTTTCCCCATGAGTTCTGAGTGAAATGCAGTAGATAGAGGAGGACAATGGGCATGTACATATAATATCTACTTTCTTCTTGTGATGTGGCTTGGAGAACACAGCATGCACCAGAGACCAAGGAGAACTCTTTGCCCCTCAGCATCCACCTGCAGACCAGGCACTGCTAGTGGGTTTGTGGGACTGTAGACAGACAGCCCGATAGAGATGTGACCCCAGCCTCACACTCCTCAGTGCAGGGACAGAGCCCCCTGGACCCAAGCTCAGGTGTGCTCACCTCACGCAAGTCGGGGTGGAGACATGAAAGTGCACCATTGTAGGCACATGAATCTGAGAGCCAGCACCAAGGGCACTGTCTTAGTTGGTGTTCCTATAACAAAATAGCACACTAGCTGGCTTATAAAAAGCTGAATGTTATTTCTCACAGCTCTGGAGAAGTCCATGACTGGGGTGCCAGCATGGCCAGATCCTGGTCAGAGCTTCTTCAGGGTCGCAGACAGCTCACTTGTCCTCCCATCCTCACATGGCTAGTGGAAAGAGAGTGAGAGAACCCTTACTAGTCCCATTCATGAGGGCTCCACCTTCATGACCTAATCACCTTCCACAGGGCCCACTTCCTGATACCACCACTTTGGGAGTTAGGATTTCAACAGGAATTTGGGAAAGACATAAACATTCAGTTCATAATAGGCACACACCTGAAGGGATGTTCTCCTAATCTCCCTAATTATCAAATCATCCTCTTCCCCACAGGGAAGGCCAGGGACAGAAGGGGAGAGCATGGTCCTCTTCTACCTGCCAGTCTGGAAGAGCTGGGCAAGTTTCTCCCTTATTTTCGGAAGCGGGCGCCCACCTGTGATACTGTTTTACTACCTATATTTGTCACATGTACACAATATACAAATATCTTTCCATATCAATAAGTATGACTTTATACCATAAAGTTTATTAACAACAGAGTCTTCCGTTATGTGGATGTACCACAGGAAAACACACAAAATTAGCAATTCTCCTATATAAGACATTTAGATTGTTCTCAGTTTTTCACTATTACAAATGCAAGAACATTTTAGCACATAGATCTTTGAGAACAAAACTGTTTATATCCTTAAGATAAACTCCCTGAGCTGCCATTGCCAGGGCAAAGAGTGTGCATATTTTTAAGGCTTTTACCATATTGACTTCTACAGTGTATCAAGGTTTTACCAATTTATACTCTCAACACCACTGTGGGATTGGGTGCCCATCACTTCCCAGCACTAGGTATTGCTATCTTATTTCAACTTTGGCAATTGGATAAATGCAGAGAGGAGTCAAAAACAATTAAAGATATTTTTTGTTAATTAAAAAAAAGTCTATAGGCTGATTCCCATAGCTTATTGGAGGGAGAGACTACTGGTAGCCAGGGTTAGTAGAAGCTATACAATATTATAAATTGTGGCTATAGTGGACTCAAATCAATAAGAAGAGAATGTGGAGGATGCCTTCTTGCTATAGATTCTCCTCGGTGCTTAATACAATAGATAATAAAGGGAGGAAACAAAAGAAGGCAAGATGAGAGAAAAATAAAGAACTGTTCGAATGGCTACCAATGACTCAGCGTTTCTTATGTTTGAGGATATGTGTGGGATGCTGTATGAGCCTTGTCTCTAATGCAAACAGATCTGCACAGGCAGGGTTACTATCTCCATCTGGCTTTTCAGGAAACAGAACCTCAGAGAAAGTAAGATCGTTGCTTAATGCCACACAGCTGGGCAGCGGCAGATCTAGTTGTTGCATCCAGCTTTGCCTGAGGTCAAAGCAAGGATGCTCTTTCTGAGGCACTATGAAAACCCCAAAGAGCCCAAACTTATAAGGAAATGGAGTAGTCAGGAAAAACATGAGTTGATATGATTTTCCTTATTTTTAAGAAAATGTAGATGAAGAGATAGAAGAGCCGCCAAAGTCACCCCTACTAATGCCATGTGGTTGTCAAGGTAGCTTGAATCGGGCAAATACCTGGCAGCTTCAAAGAGTTTGCAGCATCCTTGCCTAGATGCAGCAGCTTCCATGGCTCATGCACTCCTTCCCAGGGTGATCCTGTGGATCCCTACAATGGCATCCCCTGAGCCTCCTTCTGTCTGCTCTTGGCTCCAGCTTTGGTGCCATTCATTTAGCAGCAAGAGAGGGAAGACAGGCAGGATAAGTTCAGGCCTGGTTCACCACTTTTTCATTCAGTTAGTGACTGAATCACGACATTGTCATTTTCTGACAGTTTGCTCTGATATTTTGCCCCAGAATTGCTGATAAGTGCCAGCCAATGGAATGTGTCATCTGTCTCTTTAACTGAAAGTTTATACTAAAATCCCTCCAAAGGACCAGCATTCTAAGCCATGGGGGCCATAGGAAAGGTGTCTTTACTATTCCCATGGATCTTTGTAGTTCTTTTCACCATTCTTGCTACTTCCTACCCTGAGCTTTTTGCAGGGCCTGAGGCCCCCTGCTGCAAACCAGCTTCCAAGACAGGAATCATCAGGCTGCCAGTGCTCAGGGGCCACTTGACACTGGGGAGGAGGGGACCACTTGTTTCCCCAGGGATAAAGGCTACCCTGGTTGAGCCCAGGCCTTTTATCACTGTCAACACCTTCATAGGACTTTTTCCTGAGGCCAGGGTCCTGAAGGTAACATGTGATGAGCAGATAAAATGTAACAGAACCCAATTTAAGAAACACTCACACAGTGGACATAAAAAGAAATATTGAGGCCACAGTCTGGAAGATGCTTTAATCACATGGCCAATTAGCTCCATAACCCACAACTCCCCCTGGAAGGAAGACAGGATTGAGAAGGTCATAGAAAGGTGGTCACCTGGGAAGCCCATTGCCCAGGTACCTGCCTATCCCAAAATTCTCTTCTGTAGTCTCCATGGTGCCTAGAATTGGATTTACTGGTTGAGGTTAAAGTGTCTGATGTGTGCATGTTTTTGCACTTACTATTCCATGTAGTGAAGATCTGCTTGGGAATACCCTCCTCAGTAAAGCTGTGAGCTCTCTGAGACAGAGGTAAGAAATCGATGTTGGCGCAAATGAAACCCCTGGAAATTCAGACTCCTTTACTTTACAGGCTAATAGCTGCAGGAGTTTGATATCAAATAGCAGTTTGAGCCGGAGTTTACTTTTCTGAACAGAAAGCATTTGTCAAGCAAATCATCATCCAGCCAAGTTTGTCATGAAGATTGTTCAAGCTCATCAGTAGCACTAATGATTCAGCGTCCCGTAGCACCTCAGAGTCTCTGTTTCTCTACCAGTAATGGGCTAAAGTCATTACTGTTCATTCATTCATGCAGGAGTATGAGTGGTTCCTACCTGGAAACAATTGCTTTACCTGGTTATCTTCCAATGGATTTGAAAGTTATAAACTATTCTTTCTTTTAAAGTATTCTAAAATTCTCCATTTTCCTCTTTTCTCTCAATTAATGATATTTTAGTGAGCACACAGCTAACTGGCTATATAATATGTGATATATAGTTTAGACTATATATGTATATAAGTATATACTAATGAATATATATATACACACACATACTATTTACACACTATAGAGTGTATGCTATATAATATGCTTTAATAATAATATATACTCGTCTTATACTCTTTATATATCCAAATAGATTTATAAATGCACTTGTGTGTATAAACCCTCATGTCCATTTATAATATTTGACTTCAAATGTGTACAGAACTAATAATGAGGTTTAGAAATCTAAGTAAGGAAATAAGAGGCATAAAAGATAAATTATTGATAAAAAAGAAATAGCACTTCGAGGTACTCTGGGGTTTACTAAACTTGAAACTCTTTGTCCCCAATATTTCTACCAAACAAGATCAATTAACAGATGATTACATTTTCTTTCATACAAAAGTATTTATTGATTATCCATTATGTGCCACATGATTTTCTGGCCAGTAAGAATGAAACATTGAACAAACAGAGTCCTGCCCACATGATTGTGTGAGGGATGACAGAAACAAACCAAATACACATGCACACGTGCACACACACACACACACGCACACACACACATAGAGTCAGTTCACAAAAAATGTGAGGAAGAAAAGTCAGGAAGAATAAGGGCCTGAAAGTTGCCAGGCATGAGGAGTTCTGTTTCGGATGGAGTGCTGGGAAAGATCCCTTTGCTGGGAAGGGACGTGCTACCAGAGTCCTAGGTGAAGGGAGGGTGTAGGGCGTGTGCATATCTGGAGAAGATTCCAGCCTGAGCAACAGCAAGAAAGCCAGTGTGGCTAGTGGAGAGAAAAGAGCAAGGAACGGTGGTAGGAAATGAAGTTGGGGTGTCCAGAGACCAGATTACACAAGGCCAGGACTATGGAGTTTATTCTAAGCGTGAAGGGTAGTCACTGAAACATTTAAGCAAGGGATTTCTCTTTCTTTTCCTATTTCAAATCCAAAGGCTAATGTCAGTTTATTTAAGTCAAGCTAAAGTAGGCATCCATAATTTGCTAAAGCCATAGAGATTTTAGGTCACTCTCTATGCCTGGTGAACTAGAAACAGCTACGAGCTCCCTGAGGACAGAAACCATGTCTTAAACAGCTCTGATCCCCGCAGTCTAGCTCACTGCTGTCAGCAAAAGGCTTAGGGACCACCTCAGATTACCTCTGATTCATGGCAGCACTTTTGTATTTGCTCCCCCAACTAATGGGAGTTGAGATTGTTTTGGCCTCTTCACTCACCATTTTACTACTGCCAGCCTACCCAGACACATTCACAAATCTTAGAGGTCTCAGTCAGAGAGCTGAAATCCTTGGCCCCTATAGCATACCCCCTCCCAGATACCTACATTGTCTTTCTTTCTTCCTTTCTTCCTTCATTCCTTCCATTCCTCCCCTTTTCTCTCCCTCCAGATACACACACACACACACACACACACTCACGCACACACCAATTACATGGATAGAACTGATCCCAAAGCCCATGGTACTTTCACTACACCAGGTTGTCACCATACTACTAAGAACAATTTTTGTTGCAGGAGCACCATAATGAAAAACACAAAACTATGCCATGACATCTGGGAGAGAAACTACTAGAGCAGTATTTGAAATCTCTTTAATAAACGACTATTTTTATTTTATGCACTTCAAGAATCTGTAAAGAAATTCGTGGTTCCTATAATGCATACTCTTTGATATTACCACTGCTGCTCCTGATTTTGGCTCTCGGCCACTCAGCACCTTCACTCTGCCAGGCATTTGAAACACATTATTTCGCTTAATCCTCTCAATGGTCTCCTGAAGTTTGCATTATCTGTCTCAGTTATGAACCAAAGGGGAGTGTCTAAGACATTAGGTGGTTTACCCAATGTCTCATAGCTACTAAGTACTAGAAACCAGTTTCAAATAAATGTCTCTTTGGCTTTAACCTCCACCTGCATTCCAAACTAACAGACAGAAAAAGAGGAAAGGTCTCACAGAAGGAAGGAAAATAATGAAAGGAGGATTCAGGTAACCAAAGAAAAGATTCATCTTCTGTTCTGGTTATCAACTGTTACGTAAGAAACCACCGTAAAACTTAGTGGTTTAAAATAACGGTGACATTCATTTTGCCTGTGAATCTGCAGATTGGGAAGGTTCCAGAAGACTTGTGCATCTCTGCTCCACTCCACATCACCTGGGGCTGGGGCTGGCGCTGGGGCTGGCGCTGGGGTTGTCTGAAGTTGCACTCACTCAATGGGTGCTGGTTGTTGGCTGAGGTCCTCAGTTGAGCATATGACTGGGAGCTCAGTTGGACGTGAGGGCTTTCCATGTGGCTGCTTGAGCTTCTCATAACATGGTGGCTGGGTTTCAGGGACAAATGTCCCAAGAGAGGGAGAGAGCCAGGTGGAATAAATATTGCATTTTTTTACCTAGCATCAGGAGTCATGCAGTATTACTTCTGCTGCTTTCTAATTATTAGAAGACAGTCACTTAGGCTGGCCCACTTTCAAAGGAAGGGAAATTTGTTTCTATCATTTAATGGGCTGAGTATATAGATTTTTTTTTACAAGTATCATATCTTCTTCAAAATTTTGTGTGAATAGTCAAGCAGCCTAAGGAAACACGGCAAATGCAAGGCAGAGTCAGGAGACAAACCCAGGTCTCTCTAACTCAGTGTAGAAGACTCTTCCACTCTGGTGTCCTGCCAACTATTGATTACTCAGTCCTAATTCAGGATGGAAATGTGTCTGACTCTCTGTTTTTCCTTCTTAGGGACTTTTCACCTTTAAGGCAATGCTGCTGGAATGTGTTTCTAAGAGTTTGCCACAGGTCTTAAAAAATATAAAGAGACCATCACATGAATCAAGTCAGTGCATTTTACTGTGCGTGAAAGCCACCTTTCCTAATGTCCTAATAACTCATTCTTGGTGTTTCACTGGGACTTAAAGTCAAAATTAGAGGTAGGTGGATTTTATGAAGAAGACATACACCTTAATGGAGCTAGAGATGTGGGTGTGTATCTGAGTAAAATAAAAACTATCTCACATAAATTCAAGACATGATACGTGCTTGGCTGCAAATGAATTGCTGTTCAGACTATTAATTACTTAAATAATGAATGTGGATTGCCCAAAAGTCAACATTCGAATCCTGTATAAGAGAAAGTTTTTAGTTTTCTCTCCACTTTATGAAAGAGCACGTTTACTTACTTTATCTCAAATGTACTTACAGAAAAAAGAATCCCATTTTCTAATCTTCAGATGTAGTACAGGGGAGCAACATGAAAAGAGCATGAATTTTGGAATCATAAAACCTAGTCATAAATTTCACTTTCTCTACTTATTGACTATGAGATCTTCAGCAAGTTACATGAGCTTTCTGAGCCTCAGTTTCCTTATCTGTAAAATTAATGAGATAGATACTATATCTTCCATATAGTAGATGTTTGCGATACTGATGTTATCTTAGTCAGTATTTTGTCACATTTTCCAAAGGGCAAGAGGGATATTAGCTCCCTTAGCTACCAGGAGGTGGTCTCAGAATCCTATGATAAGTCTGGTGGCAGAGTTCAATTTTGGGATTTGCCTCTTGCTGGCTTGCAGGCGTACTTACTTTCTAAACCGCAGTTCACTTATTTGTAAATATCGTATTTACCCACCTAATAGCACTGTTGAGAGTGCTGGAGGTAAGTCTATGTCCCCTCCTCCCCTCTGCCAACCACTCAGATCAACTCATCTGTCTGTCATTCTCATCTTAATAAATTATACCATCATGTCTCTAGTTTCTTAAGGCAGAAACCTAGGACTGATTCCCTCCTCACCATCTCCATTCTCTTCAGCATACCAACAAGTAGTCAGACTCATAGCTGACTTTGACTCCAGCCTCTTCTCTCCAGTTTCACTGCTACCACCTAAAAGTTCAAACTCCCATCGTCTACAGATTGGACAAGTGCATCAAATTTTTGCTTCGTCTCCTCTCCCACCTCCCTACTGTTCATATCTCACACAAAAGCCTAAATGATGATCTTTCCAAAATGAGATTGTATAACCTGGCTTCAAACCCTTCCCTGTGCCCTTGAAATAGAACCTGGACTCCTTAATGTGGACTACAGGCTGAGGCCCCTCCCCAGCTCCTGTTCTCCCACCTGCCAAATAAAGTTGGCCTTATTTCCCTTTATTCTGTACCTTGCTAAGCTTGGCCCTACAACTCTTAGTCCTGATACACTAGCAGTTCTCTCTACTCAGAAGCTTCATTCCTCTTCCCATACTTAGTGCTCAACTTAAATTTTACATACAACTAAAGTATCCCCTCCATCACTCTTTATCACTTAATCGTATTTTAATATTCTGCATAGAGGTTATTACTACCCGGCATTTTCTTCCTATTTGCTTGTTTACTGTCTGCCTCTGTCAATAGAATGTGAGGTCCATGAAAGAGGGATCTTCTTTGTCTCATTCACCACTGTATCCTCAGAATGCCTCGAAAAGCACAGGCACCAAGCAAACATTTAGTAAGTAGTTGTTGAATGAAGAGAAGATTCCTCCTCTATTAATATTGTGTCACTAGTATTATATTAAGTCAGAGGACCCAGGATAAAACAAGGGCATTTGGCTAAGCCTGCCACAGAGACTCTCACAGGCAGAAAGTGGCTTCATCGAGTGAAAAGGGCTGGACCGGGAGGTGGGAGCTGCTGTCCCACTCCTGGCTCCACCATTGACTCTCTGTGACCTTGAGTAAGGTACTTACATTTTATGGGCCTCTAGTTTCTCATCTTTAATCCTAGTGGGTTATATTTGATGTTTTCCTGGTGTCCTTTCTGCCTTGACACTTCATGACTCTATACTAACCAACACAAAGTGAGTTAAAATACATGTCACAGTTTATTACTTTCTTGTCACAGTGAGGAACTAGAGGGGTTGGTAAAACAAACAAATCCAAAAAAGAAGAATTTTTATGAGACTGTTAAGGCAATGAAATATGATAATTTATTTATATAGTAGGTGATCTTTTTTGACACCTTCATGCCCCGATTTTCTGAGAACATGCTTTCCATATGGTAATACTGATTGTGCGAAGAAGGTATGAAACTTCCCCAAGGTCGTAACAAGTCAAGAACAGCAAGAATAACAATTTCTTACTTTAGAGTATTTGTGCATCTATTATGGTATTTACTTTACAGACATATTCAGTGGGTTATTAGGTAGATATGGAAATGCAATTATACCAGCTGCACAGGAGCCCATCCATCTACAAAGACTGTGCTATAATGGCACCTCATAGCTTGTCGTCAGGAGTGGGGACTGATGCTAACTTCCTTCTTGCCTGAGTCCTCACTATAACCATGCCAAAGGGAAGACAGCAGAGTGTCAGTGAAGAGCCCAGGCTGTGGCCTCACTTGCCTTGTTCCAAGCACTTGATCCAATAGCATAAGTTATCTGGCCTTAGATAAGGTACTCAACATCCATGAGCCTTGATTTCCCCAACTCTAAGAATGAGGATGGCAAAGACAACATTAATCATACCCACATCATTGGAATCATGAAAAATGTTGGGAACTTTTACTGTTTTTAGTTTAAGGTACCTAAGTTCTTTTGAAATAACAAAGGTGTCTTTCTAAACATAATTTTCACTGTCCTCTCACTTTTGCTAAGAGAAGGGATTTTGAATATTTTGGCATTTTTATTCCTCTGCGCTTTCTGCTGTGTGTATGTGGGATGTGTGTGTGCGTGTAGGAATCTGATGAGAAATACCTCTCAGTGTGTTAGGTGTTGTAGCGATTGTTAAACCATAATCTCAGTTCAGCACAGTAGAAACATTTTAGGCTCTGAAGCAAAAAATAACTGAATTCCCCAGCTCTGCCATTTATTTGGTGAGTGGCCATTTTCAGGTCATATACCCTGAGTCTCTAAGTCACATTTTCTCATCTGCAAAATGGGTAACATTTTAACCTAACCTGCAGGCTTTTTCAGGGATTATGAATGCACATGTAAAGGGGCTGGCCATAGTGGCTACTACCATTTAAGAAGGCTATGCCCTTGTGGGCAGATTAGAGACAATATTTATACATTAGTGAGCTGTAAAGTGCTCTGAAAATAAGAAATTACTTCTACTTAGCTAAATCTCAGAGATGTTCTATGGAAAGGTGTAACTTCTTTTTAGACACAGCATGGATAGGAGTCATTGTAATGGGAAAAGACGTGGAGGGAGGATGGTGTGACTCACTCTCAGGGACTAGGGGAGAAATTATATTTAGGAATGAAGCAGTTGAGGTTGTTGCTCCTTATTTCAGATGAGGAGGCAGAGAAGAATGGGAAGAAGGAAGGGCAGGCAGAAGGGAGGGCCTTCCATGTTTCACATACTTGGCAGCATGATTCTGTAGATTAACTAATCTACTGTCACTGCATGAAGCAGATGCTTGAGCTGGAGAGTGACCAAATAAGAAGATCAACTTGTGGTTGTAGAGGGAACTGATTGGGTCAGGAGGAAACTACAAACCAGGAGATTAGTTAGGTATCTATCTCAGTGGTCAAGGAAAAACGTAAGGAGCATGGGCTCACAGAAATAGAAAGAAAAATAAAATAGTAATTGGTTTTGAAGTACAAAGTAGATTCTAATACAATGGTCCAATGGAAATATAATGTGAGTTAAGTGGGCAATTTAAAATTTTCTAATAGTTACATTATAAACATTAAAAAAACATATTATACACACAATTTCATATTCTTACATCTACCATTAAATATGATGCTGTTATTCCAGATATATAAACGAGGAAATGGAGACTTAGCGGTAAAGTAGCTTGCCCTAGGTTTTATAGGAAGGATCCAAATCCAAGTAGATCTAACTTCAAAGCCCATGCTCTCAAAAGTCAGAGACAGATGTCAAGAGAGGATGAAGGAAAAGCAGGTGGAAATCCTGAGTCCAACACCTTGTTCTGTGTAATAGTTCTGCCAAATGAGATGAGATGGGCTCACTGGAGAGCGTGTTGTATATGATACATGGAGCTGGTTATAGTATGTCGTATGCATATAGATATGCAAAGCAAACCCCTACTTATATATGCCTTCTTATGATATATATGCTCATATATATATTGCATATATGCATTTTATATTTTATTTGTTTTCTTTTCAGATTCCTGATAATTCCTGTGTAGGAAGCACTTAAAATAAGGGAAAAGGGAAAGGAAAGATATCAACGTTATGCCTACCTTTTGAATCTAGGGCTTGCAATGTGCCAGGCTTTCTAACAGTGTTTTCAGTTCCTAGTACAGGTGTGTGTAAAATCACCTCACTAATCCTTACAATCTCATGAGACATAGGTTATTACAGATGAACAAACTGAAGTTCAAAGAGGTTAAGTCAAGTAAGAATCATGTGACCCTATCCATACCTGTAAAAATACACATGAATCTAGCAAAACCTGTTATGATTAAATTCTGTTTTATTGACAAACAAAAGCAATCCTTGCTTGAGTCTGCCAGCTCACCAGCTAGCCAGATGCCTGTAGTATGACATGCCATTAAATTGAGTCAAGCCAAGACTGGATTTTTCCTAGTAAACCACTATGATATAGGTACAGTCAGAAGTCATTCCAAATCTATCTGGGTAATCATTTCATAAGATGCCCCCAAGAATAGAAAACTAATTCTCTCTGTGAACACGTCACTGACAAGGAAAAGAAGTCAGATAAGGAGAAAATCAGAAATGAAATTGCTGACTCTCTAACAATCCATCTGTATATTCAGCAGAATTTTTGGATTGAGTTTAGAAAGGATAAGATGTGAGAATGTTGGAGTAGTTGCAGAAACCACTTTGGGAGGATTAAGAGAGAGAGAGAGAGAAAGGAAGCAAGAAAGGAAGGAAGGAAAGAAAGACAAAGACAAACAGCATTTTGGGCAATTGTCTCTGAATAATTAAGCTTCTGTATGTTGTCTCATTTTGTATCTTGAATAAAGTTTAACAGATTCTCAACATGGAGACGATTTTAGGCAAATAACCCTGTGTGATCTAAAAACAAGTGTGCATGGCAATGGACGTAACTACTCAGAGTAATGCTGGCCCACAATAAGCCTCTTCAAAGGAAATGGGGAAATGGTGGCACGAGGGGCAATGGGTTGGCAATTTGTTGGCAGCTAAGAGGCACAGAGGACATGAATTTCCTCAGTGATGAAGTTGAAATAAAACTTTCTTTTCTAAGTGAGACTTTTCCAACTCTGTGCATTCTTCAAGAACAAGAATAACCACTGAGTCTTATTCATTTATAAATACTTCTAGAGCCTTGCTTGGCACCTGGTACAAAGTAAGTGCTCAAAAAATCTGTCTTGTATGTAAAAATTATGTGAGAGTATGGTCAAAAATTTACTTTGAAAAACAATAATTGGCATTTCTACATTAGATAGGATAGGCTGAATTATGCTGCAATAATAACAAAATAAAAACCAGAGCATCTCAAAGACTTAAAACAACAAGGTTTCATTTTTCGAGTAGGCCAGGTATTCATCATGGATTGCCTCAGGGCTCTGCCTTCTGTCTTCTCCCTCTAGGGTCCAGAGTGACTGAATAGCTCCCCTCCCAAGAGTTGCTGGCCATCTTGGAAGAGGAAAAGGGGGCTCTGCAGTGCCTCAAACCTGCTGCAGCCTGGGAGTGACATATGTCACTTCTGCTTACAGCTCATTACCTGGAATGAAATGGTAATGGAAGAAAAAATAATTTTCTTTCTAAACTTCCAAGTTCTTGGCTGAGACCCCTGTAATAAAAGACAAATTAACGAGAGAAAATTAAACAGAAGTTATTAACGTGTATACATTAGATACACCTGGTGCATACACAGGGAAAAACGAGTAATTCAAAGAGGAGAGCTTAGAACTCCAACTCGTACACATCTTCGACAAAGAACAATAAATTTGTGGAGAAATGGTAGAACAAAGGAAGGTAGTTTTAGGCTTCCAAGTATGGAGATAAAGGCTGGTTACTGAAGTTTGTTGTATAAATTACTCTGGTGCCATCTCCAGGCTAATAGGGTCTAAAGTTATCGCTCAGTGATTAACTTTTGTCCTTCTTGGTAGAGAGGGGAGGAGGGACATCTTTGAAAATGTATGTCCTGCGTTTAGGCAAATGGGAGGGGCGGGGCAGGGAGCTTTTCTTGTCTCTGCTTCTTCTCAGTTGCCTTCAGCTCAAAATAATCCTTATGCCACTGGCATATTTTTTGGTGGCATAGTCTGCTACCTTTCAAATACCTACAACCCCAAGGGAATCAGGAAATATAATCCTATCACATGCCTGGAAGGCGAAGAAGCAGAAATAATTGGTGCATTACCTCAATGCTCATCACTCAGCAAAAAAAAAAAAAGAAACAGCAAAAAAAAAGAACAGAAAAAAAGTCATACCCAAATAAGAATTGAAATAAAAGGATATGCTTGCAATATTGTTTTTCCCTCTCATCGACGATGAGGTGTGTCATTTTTTTTAAATGTGGGACACACCAAAGAAAAATATATTAGACCTGTAAAATACTACAAGCTATTTTTAAACCTGTAAGTCTATTTATAGATCCTTGTGTAAGTATGAATATATAGCCTGAATGTTATTTTTAGCTAAAATGTAATATTTTATTAATATCAAAATTAGCTTTACCATTTAATTAATATTAAAATTTCAGTGTTAGTTCATTCTAACGCCAACGTAAATGTGAGAGCTAATATTTGGAAAATATTATTTTATTCCCCCCTTTTTTGGAAAATTAAAGCAAATTTTCAAAATTAATTATATAATTAGTCACAAAGCCCTAACATACATGTGAATCAAACTGTCTCTATGTGCATGTGTTGGTATATAGCTAAAAGACATTATATAGTTTTTCATTTACATGACCATCACGTTTAATGCTGCGTTTATGAATCTGTTGCCTCTGAAATATTGCCCATATGTGTGTGTGTACTTGTGTATATGTATAAAACAGTACACCCACAGTGCACTGTTGACATATTTTCCCTCATGCTCTGAATGCTGGCCTACTCAATCTGGCAGCTGGAGAGCTGGCGAAGCAGACAGTGCTAGACACTCTTGGCCACTGTGGGCTGGTGCACCATACTACAAGTGCCCTGAGGTGATGAAAATGCCACGGGGCCTTCTTGCACTGGGTGCATCCCGGTAGCTTGAGCTACTTTCCTGCAGCAGCTTCCTCTGCTGCTCCATATTTCAGGTATGGGGAAGTTGTTTGGATCCTTCAAGACTTTCAAAGGCGTTCAGGTGATGCATGAAGCAAAGGGAGATTATTACCCTGGATGTTAGAATATACATTTTATGGCAGCTAGAGGTGCTTTTTGAAGAAGATAAAATGGGTAAAAATGACTGGGCAGTCATTAAAAATTACTGGGCAGTTAGAGATTGGTAAAAATCCTTTGATATTATGAAGGGCTTTAAACACCCTGGCAGCTGGAGAAGATTAACCAATAAATGAATGAAGATTGCTAGAAGAAAAACTGGCCTGGAGCAGTTCATGCTGCAGGCAATTTGAATGCACGTCTACAGGGTCTGCTAAGAACATCACAGCACTGATTGATTAGCACCAGAAAAGCATTCCTCCCTCCTGCTAAATGAAGAACACAGGCTCTGTGGTGTCTCAGAGGATTCTTTAATCTACACATGGGTGTTCTGAGTGTTACAGAATCCTATATCCTTGATTTGATAACTCAGGTCTCTGGTGTCTTAGTGATACCACGCATTTCACAGTTTAAATATGAGGGTATCTTTATCACTGAGTAGCAGTGTGTTCATGTACGTAACCCGCTCCATTGCACCTGCTCCATCGCACCTGCTCCGTGGTGCTGTTTTGCTTAAGCATAGTGCCTCCTCCAGTTATTCATCAGCGCCCTTGGGTCTTTGGTGGATGTGTTCTTTTCTACCTTAGGGCAATGCTAATTTCATTTCTCATCCTCCATCATGCCTGAATACACAGTTTACCTAAAGGTTAAGAATTATGAGTCTAATTAAGAGGACGGAGGAATTCCACTACATTAACATTAATAGTGCATGGAAAGCACTCCCCATGGCTTCATTTTTTAAGCACTAGCCATTTCCATATCTGTTCTCTCTTTCCTATTTTTTTCTTCCTGCACCATTTAATGAAAATCTAATGGTAACAATGGCACCTATGTTGATGAAAGAGAAAGGTGATAATTGCTCTTGCTCGTCTCTTTCTCATTTCCCCACTGCTAAGAGTGGGGTTGCTTTACCGATTAAAGGCAGTCTATGGGAGAAGAGGCATAAAGGATGGGGAGTTGTCAGGAAAGTTCTGCCGCAGACAAATGTGATGGAACTCGTTCATCAAATGATACAACATGAACTTTTCTTTCATCTTGGAATTGAAAGGTCATTACAGTAAAGAGTGAATTTTATAAAGGTTAAAAATAAGTGACTGATGGCGATGTATCAGGAATTCCCTGGCCTTATAACACTCCTTGTATCCGGCTCTCTTGCCTTGCTTCAATTTATACACAATCATTAGGGCCTCCACCCCGTCAGTGAAGGTATGCTTTAGTCGGCATTTAGCTAGAAGTCGTCTGGCATCAAGAGCTTCCACAGTGCACAAGCCTAGAAGTCACACTATGTTGTAGATATACCTTTGGACTTCTACTCATGGGCCCCCTGGGCAAGGGGCAAGTGTTTGAAAGATCTTAAGCAACTGATTGAAAGGTTTAGGAGTGACTGTTTAGCATGACATGTTTCAGAGGCATCCAGCATAAAAGAGCAAATTGAATGTAGGTGGAATTATTATAAGAAAGAAATAAATTGCCCAGGAAACTGGGAGACGTGTAGTGAGACCTTCAAGAATACTTTATTTACCAAGCCTTGGCAGGCTCCAACTTATCTTCTTCATGGGTCCCTTATTTTCTTATTTATTATTCCTTATTTGTTACCCTTATATATTATTTATTAAATAATTTATATTATTTAAATATTCCTTATTTATTTGCTTATTTCCCTCCATTGGTACTCCTTGACATTGTATCCTTGAGCTCTGGGATCCTAAGCACGAAACACAAAAAGCGGTGGTACAAGGATGGACTTTTAAATACAGTATTTGTATTTTTATTTTACTATCTGTTAGAAAAAATATATACAATTAGCACATCAAACCCATGATTTCAAATCTCTTGTTACTAAGAGAGTAGTGTAAGTTAAAAAGAAGTTAGTAAAAAAACAATGTTAGTAAATTTAAGGTCAATTAAATTAAAAAAAGATACAAAGTAAGTAGTAGCGTGGGAAGAAATGGTAACAAACTCAAAGCTGGTTCTGCTATGACAGAAGGTTAGGATGCTCTTCCTTCCCCAGATGTGTAGGCTCTGTTGTGCCTCCATGTCTAACTCATGCCTGGTCCCACTTCCAGAGGTGACTTCCTTGTGTGTTACTGCTGGTAACATTTCTTCTTTCTTTCTCTCCCAAGTCTGCCTCTTCTGTGAAGCCCACTGTGATTCATGAAAACTGAGTTAGTGTCTGTTCTCTCTATTCCCTTTTTACCTGGTTCATATTGTCATTGTATTATTTATCCACTTTTATTGTAATCAGTTGCATACCTATAGCTGGTATATAAATGGTATTCCTTTTTATGTTTTCAGTGCTTAGACCTGCATTTCAAAGATACTAAAAAATCTTTGAATGCACGATTTTGGTTTTGAATGCATTATTTCTCCAGAACTTCTCTTAAGAAAGTCACCAGTGAGCTCCACAGTCACCAAATCCTGTGGAAATACCAACAGAAATCATCTCTTGTTTTAGCAGCATTTGGCACAGTCGATCGATCACTTCCTCCTCATTGAAATGGATGCTTTGCTTGACTTCAAAGACGCGACGCTGGTTTATGCTTCCTGAACTGCCTGTGCTTTCACTACCTTCTTCATTTGTTCATTCTTTTCTACTCACACTTAAAATGAGGAGCCAGCCTTGGGGCTCAGTCATTGGGACTTTCTTCTTCGTCCATGCGTTCTCCTCTGGACCTACAATTCAGTCACATCCTGGAGACTCAAATTTAGATCTCCAGCTCAGATTCCTTTTTTGAATGCAAGATTTACATACCCACCTGCCTACTGGTCTTACAATATGCAAAACTAATTTCCTGACCATCTTCCTTCATATCTACTCCTCCAGAGTTCCTTCCCAAGTTTCTGAATGGCAACTCACTCTGTCAGATGCCCAGAACAAGAAACCTTGGAGTATTCTTGATTCCACTATTTTTCCCATGCCTTCTCTTAATTTTCCAATTCTTGCTTGCTACGATCAAACTATACCCAGAATTTAACCACTCTCATCACCACCCTGGTCACTTTCCAGGCCAAAGATTCATCATGTCTTATTTGGATTATTATAATTACCTCCTAAATGGATTTTCTTGCTTCTTGTCATCACACTCTTCAGTTTGTTCTCAACATAGAAGCCAGTGCGTGTTTCTTCCCGATCACAACGATCCAATGTCTCCCCATCTCACTTAAAGTAAGACCAGTGAGTTCTCAGATCTTCCATATTCTGGACCCACTTGATCTCTCTACATCTTCACCAACACTTGTTATTTTCCCTTTTTTCAATTATAATCATCATAGCAGGTGTTAAATTCTATCACAGTATGGTTTTGATCTGCATTTCTTTAATAATTAATGATGTCAAATATCTTTTCATGTGCTTGTTGGCCATTTGTTTGTCTTCTCTGGAGAAATGTCTGTCCCAATCCTTTGCCTATTTTTTTAATTGAGTGTGTGTCTTTTTGTAGTTGAGTTGTAAGAGTTCCTTATATATCCTGGATACTAGGCTCTTATCAAATATTTGCAAATATTCTCCAATTCTCTAGGTTGTCTTTTCACTTTCTTGATAGCGTCCTTTGATGTAAAGTTTTTAATGAAGTCCAATTTATCTATTTTTGTCAATGTTGTTTGTACCTTTGGTGTCAAATCTAAAATCCACGTTAGAGATTTTGCACTGTTGTTCCCTTGCTTGCAAAGCTCTTTTACAATTTACCACATGCCTTGATCCTTTACCTCTTTCAAAACTTTACATAAATATACCTTCTCAGCAGGGCCTTCACTGTTCATCCTATTTAAAATTGCAAATCTTCCTGGCGCTAGCACTCCCTAGCTCCTTTTCCCTGTATTATTTTTCTTCAGCACTTTTTTTTCATATGATATAATTTACTTATGTGTGTGTGTTTCCAGACTTAAGCTTCGTAAGGCTGGGGATGGTGGCTGTTAAGGTACTATTGTATTCCCCAGGCCTGGGAAAAGCCTGCTACAGAGGAGGTGCTCAATATACCTAACTGGCAGAGGAGTTCAGCCTGTCACCAGGGGCCTGATTCTTCCTGTGTAAATGCAGTTTAATGTCCCTTTTCTCACTTATCCTTAATGTCAACTGTTATTTCATCATTGGTATAATTATCATCAAAATCATCACTGTCAAGCAATATTTAGAAAAGTTCAACCTTCTCATGGTGCTAAACTAAATATAGCTATAGAAGCACACTTCCGGGATTTTCCAGGATGATCTTGATTTAAAAATAAGCTTATTAGAACAATGTAACCCAATTCGTTAAAAAAAAATTTTTGAGGAAGATTAGCCCTGAGCTAACATCCACCACCAATCCTCCTCTTTTTGCTCAGCAAGCCTGGCCCTCAGCTAACATCCGTGCCCATCTTCCTCCACTTTATATGTGGGACGTCTACCACAGCATGGCTTGCCAAGTAGTGTCATGTCTGCACCAGCGATCTGAACTGGTGAATCCCAGGCAGCTGAAACGGAACGTGCACACTTAACCACTGCACCACCGGGCCGGCCCAAGAATAATGTAATCCAATCTTTGTCTGAAAAAACACGGACATAGGAAACAGCAATTCTGCATCACTGCTTATGAGCTGAGCTTGTGAGCTTACATCAGTGTCGTGGCTTCTCTGAACCACAGTTTCCTCATCTGTAAAACAGGTGGTTGTGAAATTAAAGAAAATGATTCCTGAGAAGCCACTCACAATGTGAACTGTGTGCTCAACTTCATTTGCTAATAAGCTTGGCATAGAATACTTTAAAGAGTAGCTATTATAAGGAATATTGAGCTTATTAGTAATAATAACCATGCTGTCTTAGTTGAAGAATTGGAGTATTCAGTCCTAAACCACCATATCAGCTTTAAAAAAATCAACGTGCTTAGAATGTGCTTTCTCAATGGATTTAATTTAGTGATTACTGTAGTGTTGATGGTACTGATGATGATGATTAAAATGAGCAATACTGAATTAAGAACCCACAAGTCCTGATTGGATGGTAGTAATGCAATATCATAAACAGTGTCAAGGTATTTGTGAGTTACATTTCTTTTTTAAAGATTTTATTTTTCTTTTTTCTCCCTAAAGCCCCCTGTACATAGTTGTGTATTTTTAGTTGTGGGTCCTTCTAGTTGTGGAAGGTGGGATGCTGCTTCAGCGTGGCCCGAAGAGCGGTGCCGTGTCCTGGCCTAGGATCCGAACCGGCGAAACCCTGGGCTGCCACAGAGCAGCGTGCAAAGTTAACCACTCTGCCACGGGGCCAGCCAATTTTTTTTCTGCCTTTTAGCCTGATTTCCTAAATAGTTCAGCTAACCTATGTTTCTTTCAGGCCTCAAGTACCAGGGTACATGTTAATATTTCTGATATGCTTTTTTTGTTGGGACTGGCTTTTATACAAAATAAAGTATCTACCAGGATAATAAAAGCAGCACCCATTTATTGATTACCTACTCTGTGCTAGAAAACCAGGCTAATTACTTTGTGCATTAGACAATTTAATCATCACACATAACTGTTTTTCTGGTTTTATGGAGAATTACCTGAGGCACAGAGTGAATAAGGAATTGCTGCAGTCATACAGCTAGAAAGGGAAACGTGGAGATTTCAATTGAATTATTTTTTTCTGACTTCAAAGCCCTAAAATATTTTCACAATGATGAAGTGCTGGTTTTTTTTTTTACAGCTGTATTAAATATATTTTACATGCCTTAAAACTTTCCAATTCAATGTGTATAGTTTGTGGATTTTAATATATACATAGAGCTGCAAACATGACCACAGTCTAATTTTAAAGCATTTTTAACATCCCCAAATGATACCTCCTACATATTAGCAGCCATTCCCCATTCCAGCTCCCAACCTGCCTTGTCTCCCACAGTGTGCCAATGCCAGGCAAATACTAATTTACTTTCTGTATTTATAGATTTTCCTATTCTAGACATTTCACATAAGTGTAATCACGCAATATGTTGTCTTTTGTAACTGGATATTTTTACTTAACATAATGTTTATAAAATGTTTTTAGCATGTGTCAATATTTAATTCATTTCTCTAGTCAAATAATATTCCAACACTATATGGATATACCACATTTTGTTTTTCCATTCGTCACTTCATGAGCATTTTAAGTTGTTCGTACATTTTTGGCTATTATGAATAATGCTGCTATTAACATCAATGTACAATTTTTGTGTAGAAATATGTTTTTATTTCTCTTAGATATATCCGTGGGAATAGAATAACTGAGTCATATGGAAACTATATGTTAAGCTTTTTGAGAAATGACTAACCCTTTTTCCAAAGTGACTGTAACATTTTATGTTCTCATCAACAGTATATGAGAGTTCCGATTTCAACACATTCTTATGAACATTTGTTATTGTCTGTCTTATTTTAGCCATTCCACTGGGTATGATGTGGTGTCTCATTGTGGTTTTGGTTGTCATTTTCCTAATCACTAATGTTGTTGACCACGTTTTCTAATGCTTATCGGGAACCTCTTTACCTTCTTTAGAGAAATGTCTATTCAAATCATTTACCCATTTTTAAATTGAATTATTTGTCTTTTTATTATCGACTTCTAAGAGTTCTTTATATATTCTGGATAACACACTCTTACTAGATATATAATTTAAAAATACTTTCTCCCATTCTATAGGACTTTTCACTTTCTTTATGGTGTCCATTGATGCTTCATTTTTAAATTTTGATGAAGCCCAATATACCTATTTTTTTTCTTTTGTCACTTGTGCTTTTGTGTCATATATAGGAAACCGTTACTTAGCCCAAGGTCACAAAGCTTTACTCCTATGTTTTCTTCTAGGATTTTTATAGTTTTAGCTCTTAAATTAAGTTCTATGACCCATTTTGAGTTAATTTTTTTTATGTTGTGAAGTAGGAGTTCAACTTTATTGTTTGCATGTAATATACAATTGACACAGCATCATTTATTTAAAAGACTGATCTTTTCCATTGAATGATCTTGTCACCCTTGTGAGAAGTCATTTGATCGTAAAAGTGAAGCTTTATTTCTGGACTCTCAAATATATTTTATTGATCTATTTGTCTATCCTTATTTCAATAGCACACTGTCTCAATTACTGAATTACATTAGTGCTGTAATTACTAAATTACAATAGTGCAGTTGTGAAATTGGGATGTATGAATTGTCTAAATTTATTAATCTTTTTCAAAACACTGTTGGCTGTTCTGGGTCCCTTGCATTTCCATGTGAATGTTAGGATTCATACAGCAGGTTGATTTCTGTAAAGAAAAGTTATGATTTTGAAAAGACTTGTGTTGATCTGTAGATCAGTTGGAGAGTATTGCCATCTTAACAATGTCAAGTTTTCTATCCACAAACATGGATGTATTTCCATTTATTTGGATCTTTTAAAATTCATCTCAGCAATGTTTTCTAGTAAATGTCTCATAACTCTTTTCTAAAATTTATTCATAGGTATTTTCTTCTTTTTGATACTATTACAAATATTCTCTTATTTTTTATTTATATATATCTCTAATTTTGTTTTGTATTGTTTTGTTAATTTTATTTTTGGGTTATCCATTGCTTATGTGTAAAAATGCAATTAAATTTTGTATATTGATCTTGTATCCTGCCATATTCTTGAATCATTTAGTAATTCTACAGATTTTTGTGAGATTTCTTAGGATTTTCTATAAACAAGATTATTTCGTCAGCAAATAGTTAGAATTTCACTTCTGCCTTTCCAGTTTAGATGGCTTTTGTTTCTTCTCCCTACCTAATTGGCCTGGCTAGAATGTCCATTACAGTGTTGACTAGAAGCAGCAAGAGTGAGCATCCTTAACTTGTTCTTGATCTCAGGAAAAAGGTATTCAGTCTTTCTCCAATATGTATAAGGACAGCTGTAGGTGTTTCATAGGAATCCTCTATCAGATTCAGAAAATTTCCTTCTAAACTCAGTGTCTGTTGTCATTATTGTTTTTTAAATCATAATGAGTGTTGGGTTTTGCAAAATTCTCCTAAATTTGTTGAGATGATCAAATAGTTTTTGTGCTTTTATTGTTATTGTCTATTATACTGATTGATTTTCATATATTGCACCAACAGATTACTTGGTCATGTTGTATAATCCTTTTTGTATGTTGCTAAATTTCATTTGATAGTGTTCTGTTGAAAATTTTTGCATTGATATTCATCAGTGATAATGATCTATAGATTATTTTCTTGTGACATCTTTATTTGGTTTCAATATCAGGATAATTCAGGCCTCAGAATGGATTGGAATGTGTTCCCTTTCTATTTTTTGGAAAAGTTTGGGAAGGATTGTTGTTAACTCTTTAAAGATTTGGTAGAATTCATCAGTGAAACCATCTTAGACCTAAGGTTGTGTGTGTGTTTATGGGAGGGATTGTTTTTTCGTTAGTAATTTAATTTCTTTTCTTGTTATAGATTTAGTCAAATTTTATAGTTCTTCTTTAGTCAGTTTCAGAAGCTTGCTTGTTTATAGGAATTTTTCCATTTTATCCAAGGTATCTCATTCATTTCTAAATAATTATTCATAATATTCAATTATCTTTTGTAAATATTTTTTATTGTGGTCTAAATAGTTTATAACATTGTAAAATTTCAGTTGTACATTAATATTTGTCAAACACCATATAAATGTGCCCCTGCACCCTTTGTGCCCACCCTCCCCTCCCCTTTCTCCTGGTAACCCCTAAATTGTCCTCGTTGTCCATAAATTTGTTTATATTCTACATATGAGTAAAATTATATGGGGTTTGTCTTTCTCTGTCTGGCTTATTTCACTTAACATGCTGCCCTCAAGTTCCATCCATGTGGTCGCGAATGGGACGATTATGTCTTTTTTATGGCTGAGTAGTATGATAGATAGATAGATAGATAGATAGATAGATAGATAGATTATAGATAGATATACCACATCTTCTTTACCTAATCATCAGTCGTTGGGCACTTGGGTTGCTTCCACGTCTTGGCTATTGTGTATAATGCTGCAATAAACGTAGGGGTGCCTAAGTCTCTTTGTATGGTTCATTTCAAGTTCTTTGGATAAATACCCAGTAGTGGGATAGCTGGGTCATATAGTAATTCTATTTTTAATTTTTTTAGGAATCTCCATGCTGTTTTCCAAAGTGGCTGCACCAGTCTGCATTCCTACCAGCAGTGTATGAGGGTTCCCTTTTCTCTGCATCCTCTCCAACACTTGTTATTTTTTGTCTTGGTGTTTATAGCCATTCTAATGAGTATAAGGTGATATCTTAGTGTAGTTTTGATTTGCATTTCCCTGATTATTAGTGATGTTGAGCATTTTTTCATGTGCCTGTTGGTCATCTGTATATCTTCTTTGGAGAAATGTCTGTTCACATCCACTGCCCATTTTTTTTTTTTTAAAGATTTTATTTTTTCCTTTTTCTCCCCAAAGCCCCTGGTACATAGTTGTATATTCTTCGTTGTGGGTTCTTCTAGTTGTGGTATGTGGGACGCTGCCTCAGCATGGTTTGATGAGCAGTGCCATGTCCGCGCCCAGGATTCGAACCAACGAAACACTGGGTCGCCTGCAGCGGAGCGCGTGAACTTAACCACTCGGCCACGGGGCCAGCCCCCCTCTGCCCATTTTTTGATTGGGTTGTTTATTTTTTTGTAGTTCAGTTCTGTGAGTTCTTTATATATTATGGAGGTTAACCCCTTATTGGATATATGATTTACAAATATTTTCTCACAGTTCGTGGGTTATTTTTTCATTTTGATCTTGGTTCCCTGTGCCTTGTAGAAGCTCTTTAGTCTGATGAAGACCTACTTGTTTATTTTTTCTTTTGTTTCCCTTGTCTGAGTGGACATTGTATTTGTAAAGATCCTTTTAAGGCTGATGTCAAAGAGTGTACTGCCTATATTTTCTTCAGGCAGTTTTATGTTTTCAGGTCTTGTCTTCAAATCTTTGATCCACTTTGAGTCTATTTTTGTGCATGGGGAAAGACAATGGTCTACTTTCATTGTTTTGCATGTGGCTGTCCAGTTTTCTCAGCACCATTTATTGAAGAGCACCGCCTTTCTCCATTGTATGTTCTTGGCTCCTTTGTCAAAGATTAGCTGTCTATAGATGTGTGGTTTTATTTCTGGGCTTTCAATTCTGTTCCATTGATCTGTGTTTGGTTTTGTCCCAGTACCATGCTCTTTTGATTACTATCCCTTTGTAGAATGTTTTGAAGTCAGGGATTGCGATGCCACTAACTTTGTTTTTGTTTCTCAGGATTGCTTTGGCTATTCGGGGTCTTTTGTTGCCCTATATGAATTTTAAGATTCTTTGTTCTATTTCTGTGAAGAATGTCACTGGGATTCTAACTGGGATTGCACTGAATCTGTAGATTGCTTTAGGTAGTATGGACATTTTAACTATGTTTATTCTTCCAATCCATGTGCATAGAATATCTTTCCATTTCTTTATGTCATTATTGATTTCCTTCAGTAATGTCTTCTAATTTTCCTTGTATAGGTCTTTCACCTTCTTGTTTAAATTTATTGCTAGATATTTTATTTTTTTGTTGCGGTTGCAAGTAGGGAACAAGGTTGACTACTTGTTCTGTTAGTTGGTTATTAGAGTAGAGAAATGTGACTGATTTTTTTTTTTTTTGAGGAAGATTAGCTCTGAGCCAGCATCTGCTGCCAATCCTCCTCTTTTTGCTGAGGAAGACTGGCCCTGAGCTAACATCCATGCCCATCTTCCTCTACTTTGTATATGGGACACCTAGCACAGCATGGCTTACCAAGCAGTGTCATGTCTGCACCAAGGATCTGAACCAGAAAACCCTGGTCCACCAAAGCGGAACGTGTCCACTTAACCAGACCAGCACAAAATGTGACTGAATTTTGTACGTTGACTTGTATCCTGCAACTTTGCTGTAGTTGTCAATTATTTCTAATATTTTTCCACTGGATTCTTAAGTATTTCCTATATATAAAGTCAGGTCATCTGCAAAGAGCAATAGTTTCACTTCATCAGTGCCTGTTTGGATTCCTTTTATTTCTTTTTCCTGCCTTATTGCTCTGGCTAAAATCTCTAGTAGTATGTTGAATAAGAGAAGTGATAGTGGGCACCCTTTTCTTGTTCCTGTTCTCAGCAGGATGACTTTCAGTTTTTCCCCATTGGGTATGATGTTGGCAGTGGGTTTGTCATATATGGCCTTTATTATATTGAGGTATTTTCCTTCTATACCCATTTTATTGAGGGATTTTATCATGAACGGATGTTGGATCTTGTCAAATGCTTTCTCTGCATCTATGAAAATGATCATGTGGATTCTCTTCCTCTTTTTAATATGGTGTATCACATTGACTGACTTGTGGATTTTGAACCTTCCCTGTGTCCCTGGTATGAATCCCACTTGATCATGGTGTATGATCTTTTTAATGTATTGCTGTATTCTGTTTGCCAATATTTTGTTGAGGATTTTTGCATCTATGTTCATCAGCAATATTAGCTTGTAATTTTCCTTCTTTGTGTTATCCTTTTCTGACTTTGCGATCAGGGTGATGTTGGCCTCATAGAATGTGTTAGGACTGTTTCCATCTTCCCCAATTTTTTGGAATAGTTTGAGAAGAATAGGTGATAAGTTGTCTTTGCATGTTTGGTAGAATTCTCCAGAGAAGACATCTGGTCCTGGACTTTTATTTTTGGAGAGGTTTTTGATTACTGTTTCAATCTCTTTACTTATGATTGGTCTATTCAGATTCTCTATTTTTTATTGATTCAATTTTAGGAGGTTGCAAGAATCTAAGAATTTATCCATTTCTTCTCAATTGTCCAGTTTGTTGGCATATAGTTTTTCATGATATTCTCTTATAATCTTTTGTATTTCTCTGGTATCCATTGCAATTTCTCCTCTTTCATTTCTAATTTTATTTATTTGAGCCTTCTCTCTTTTTTTCTTAGTGAGTCTGGCTAAGGATTTGTCAAGTTTGTTTATTTTCTTAAAGAACCAGCTCTTTGTTCCATTGATCCTTTTTACAGTCTTTCTGGTTTCAACTTCATTTATTTCTGCTCTAATTTTTATTATTTCCCTCCTTCTGCTGAGTTTGGGCTTTGTTTGTTTTTCTTCTAATTCTAAGTGAAGTTTAAGATTGTTTACTTGAGCTTTTTCTTGTTTGTTAATGTGGGCCTGTATTGCTACAAATTTCCCTCTTGGGACTGCTTTGCTGCATCCCATGTGTTGGTACAGTGTGTTTTCTTTCTTTTTTGTCTCCAAATATTTTCTTATTTCTCCCTTTATTTCTTTGATGACCCATTGGTTGTTCAGTAGCATGTTGTTTAGCCTCCACTTTTTGTTCCTTTTCCATCTATTTTCTTGTAGTTGATTTCTATTTTCATGGCATTACGGTCAGAAAAGATAGTAGATTTGATCTCAATCTTAAATTTATTGAAGTTTGCCTTGTTTCCCAGGATATGGTCTATCCTTGAGAATGTTTCGTGTGCACTTGAGAAGAATGTATATTCTGCTGTTTTGGAATGGAGTGCTCTGTATATATCTATTAAGTTCATCTGGTCTAGTATTTCATTTAAGTCCACTATCTCCTTGTTGACTTTTTTTAGATGATCTATCCATTAATGTAAGTGGAGTGTCGAGGTTCCCTACTATTACTCTGTTGTTGTTGATATCTCCTTTTACGTGTGTTAATAGTTGCTTTATGTACTTTGGTGCTCCTGTGTTGGGTGCATACATGTTTATAAGTCTTATATCTTCTTGGTGGAGTGTCCCTTTTATCATTATATACTGCCTCTTTTTGTCTCTCTTTACCAGTTTTATTCTGAAGTCTACTTTGTCTGATATAAGTATGACAACACTTGCTTTCTTTTGTTTGCCATTAGCTTGGAGTATTATGTTCCATCCCTTCATTCTGAGCCTATGTTAGTCTCTAGAGTTGAGATGTGATTCCTGGAGGCAGCATATTGGCACACTTTGTTCTTTAATCCATCCTGCCACTCTGTGTCTTTTTATTGGACAATTCAATCCATTTACATTTAGAGTGATTATTGATATATGAGGGCTTAATACTGCCATCTTATCACACATTTCCCAGTTCTTCTGCATTTCCTTTGTTTTTAGTCCTCTGTATTTCAGATTATCAATTTGATTAGGTAGTTTTCTCTGTTGGTTTTCTTTGTTATCTCCTTGTTTATTGTAAATGTCTCTGTTCTAATTATTTATTTAGTGGTTACCCATAGGTTTTTATAAAAAATCTCATAGTTGAGATAGTCCATTTTCTGGTAGCCTCTTATTTCCTTAGACTCTCCTGATTCCATCCATTTCCTCTTCCCCTTCTCAGTTGTTGTTGTCATATCTTATTCCATTTTGTGTTGTGAGATTGTGCTTAAAATTATAAGATCATTTTTGTTTTGGTGTTTTCCCTTTCTTTATCCTTGATGCTAAAATTAAGTCTTCACTAACCTGATCTGATAAAGAGCTGCCATTTTCTGATTATTGCCTACCTATTCATCTCCTACCTCAGGGCTTTTTAGCTCGTTTCTTATTTTTTTTTTTTTTCAGGTATGAAGGTCTTCTTGAGGATTTTTTTTGTAGGAGGAGTCTTGTGGCAATGAATTCCCTTAGCTTTTGTTTATCTGGGAAAGTTTTTATTTCTCCATCATATCTGCAGTAGATACCCACTGGATAGAGTATTTTTGGCTGAAAGTTTTTGTCTTTCAGGATTTTGAATATAGCATTCCATTCTCTCTTGGCTGTAAAGTTTCTCCTGAGAAATCTGCTGGAAGCCTGATAGAGCTTCCTTTCTAAGTTATTTTCTTCTGCCTTGCTGCCCTTAGTATAATTTCTTTGTCCCTGACTTTTGCCAGTTTCACTACTATCTGCCTTGGAGTAGGCCCTTTTACATTGACAAAGTTAGGAGATCTGGAGGCCTCTTTCACATGAATTTCCAGCTCTTTCCCCAGATTTGGGAAGTTCTCAGCTATTATTTCTTTGAACAAGATTTCTTCTCCATTCTCCTTCTCTTCCCCCTCTTGAATACCAATAATCCTTATCTTGCATTTCCTGATTGAGTAGATATTTCTCTGAGAGCTTCTTCATTTATTTTTAATCTTAGTCCTCTCTTCACCTCCCTCTGAAGCATTTCTATAGTTTTATCCTCTAACTGGCTGAGTCTCTCCTCCATATTGTCAGCTCTGTTGTTTAGGGAATAGAGACTTTTCTTTATTTCATCCATTGTGGTTTTCATCTCTAAAAATTCTGATTGGTTCTTTATGGTTTCAATCTCCTTTGTGAAGAAGCTCCTGAATTCATTAATTTGTCTTTCTATATTTTATTGTGACACATTGAGTGTTTTTATGATAGCTGTTTTGAATTTTTTGTCATTTAGGTTATGGATTTCAGTTCCTTCACGGTTGTTTTCTGGGTACTTGTCACTTTCCTTCTGGTTTGGAGTTTTAATATACCTACTCATACTCCTTGATGTCAATGGGGTAGACTTTTGCTCCCTCATGGTGTTCTTATGAGGTTGCAGCTGCCATGTACCACCACAGGATGGGGATAAGTTGCTGTGTATTCTGGGCCTGGCAGGAGCTTGGGCTACAGCCATTGGCTGCTTTTCTCTCTGAGTGACGGATTGACGGCAGATCTGGAGCACCAGGAAACTGGAGGGGTACTCTCCTTCACCAGCACTTTCCCCAGCCCCTGCTTGTGCTTGTCTCTCTGAATGGAGCTCTGGGCGATTGCAGGACTGTGCATTTTCCCTTTCTCTGACACTGCTGCCACACTCTCCATGCTGTGCTCTGGACTATTCTGGGGCTGGAGTACCTGGGGTGGTGCTCAGCACCTCTCTCACCTGTGCCCTTTCCACTCCACGGCTGCCACACTCTCTGTGCCAAGCTCCAAATGGTTCTGGTGCTGCACATTTTCCTCTCTGCAGCTGTCACATTCTCCACACCTTGCTCCAGGTGATCCTGGGGCTGGAGTACTGAGGAGGGCCAGGGCGCCCTTTTCACCTGTGCAGTTCCCATGGGCAGAGCCTGTCTCTCTCCATGGAGCTCCTGCAGATCAGCTTCCGCTTCCGACAGAGGTTCCAGCCCCACCACCACCTTCAGGCTTATGATTGCATGGGGCTCTCTGACTTCTTTTGTCATGTAAATATGTCCTCTGTTGGTGTATGAATGTCCTTTTGGTTATATCTTAGAGGGGATCGTCCAATGGAAGAGATCACTCCGCCATGATACTGATGTTGCTTCCCCATTATTATCTTCTATATCTTCTAACATTCCTAACTGAAGTAATTTTAGTCTTTCTGTTTTTTGATTAGTGGAGCTAAAGGTTTGTCAAAATCATTAATGTTTTCAAAGAATATTTTGGTTTTATTGATTTTTCTCTATCATTTTGCTATTATCTATTTTTACTTATTTATGCTCTAATCTTTATTATTTCTTTCTTTCTATGTGACTTTCATTTAGTTTGTTATTTTTCTAGTATCTGTTTTTTCTTGAGGAATATTAGCCCTGAGCTAACTACTGCCAGTCCTCCTATTTTTGCTGAGGAAGCCTGGCCCTGAGCTAACATCGTGCCCATCTTCCTCTACTTTATATGTGGGATGCCTACCACAGCATGGTGTGCCAAGCGGTGCCATGTCTGCACCTGGGATCTGAACCAGCGAACCCCGGGCCGCCGAGAAGCGGAACATATGAATTTAACTGCTGTGCCACCGGGCCGGCCCCAATCTAGTATCTTAAGATAAAAAGTAAAGTTGTCCATTTGAGAATTTTTTTATAAGTATAGGCAATTATAGCTAGAGATTTCCCTCTAAGCTTCTTTTAGCTGTATCCCATTAGCTTTGGTGTTTTGTACTTTTGTTTTCATTTGCCTCAAAGTTTTTGCTTATTTCCCTTGTGATTTCTGTTTTGTCTCTTTGGTTACTTAAGAGTGTCTTGTTTACTTTCCACTTATTTGTGATTTTCCCAAGTTTCATTGTTGACTTTTAATTTAAATTGAAGATCTTTGGATAACATGCTTTGTATGGTTTCAGTAATTTTAAATTTATTGAGTCTTGTTCATTTCCTAGCATATAGTTTGTCCTGGAGAATGTTCCTTGTATACTTGAAAAGACTATGTATCCTGCCATTGCTGTTCAGAGTGTTATGCTGATTCTGTTAGGTGTAGCTGATGTATAGCGTTGTTTAAGTCTTCTGTTTTCTTGTTCATCTTCTACCTAGTTCTATCCATTACCCACCCTGAGGTATTGACTTTTCCAACTACTATTGTTAAGGTGTATATTTCTTTAATTATTCCTGGTTTTGCTTCATTATTTTGGGTTTTTTTGTTAGTTGTATGTATGTTTATAATTATTATGTCTTCCTGATTATTTAACCCTCATATTATTATGGATGTCATTTTTTTTTGTCTGTAGTAATAATGTATTTCTTAAATTCATTTTTTCTGATATTAATATAGCTATTCTAGCTCTCTATTCGTTATGACTGCATGGTATACCATTTCTCATCCAAATGTTTTCAATATATTTCTCTCATATAGATAGCATATATTAGATTTTTTTTATGTTTATTCCCCCATCTTGTATCTAGTTCTGCCTTTTGAATGTGTTATTTAATCTGTATTTAATGTAATTATGGATATGGCAGGACATACATCTGCCATTTTTTAATTTGTTTCTATATGTCTTATGATCTTTTCCCCAAATTTTGATTCCTGTCTTCTTTTTTAAAAATAGGTTCTTTCTAGTATATCTTTTAAAATTCCTGTGATATTTCTCTTCCTTTATTTATTTATTTTTTATTAAGGTTATGAAAGTTAACATCCTTGTGAAATAACAGTTGTACATCATTATTAGTCATGTTGCTGGTACACTACTTCACCCCTAGTGCCCTCCCCCCACCCCCCTGTCCCCTGGCAACCACCGATCAGTTCTCTTTGTCCATATGATAACTACCACCTATGAGTGGAGTCATACAGAGTTTGTCTTTCTTTGTCTGGCTTATTTCACTCAACATAATACCCTCAAGGTCTATCCATGTTGTTGTGGATGGGAAGACTTTGTAGTATTCCATTGTATATATATATACCACATCTTCTTTATCCAATCCTCAGTTGCTGGACACTTAGGTTGGTTCCATGACTTGGCTATTGTGAATAATGCTGCCATGAACATAGGGGTACATGGAACTTTTGGAATTGCTGATTTCAGGTTCTTAGGATAGATACCCAGTAGTGGGATGGCTGGGTTGTAAGGTATTTCTATTGTTAACTTTTTGAGGAATCTCCATACTGTTTTCCATAGTGGCTGCACCAATTTGCATTCCCACCAACAGTGTATGAGGGTTCCCTTTTCTCCACAACCTCTCCAACATTTGTCACTCTTGGTTTTGGATATTTTTGCCATTCTAATGGGTGTAAGGTGATATCTTAGTGTAGTTTTGATTTGCATTTCCCTGATGATTAGTGAAGATGAGCATCTTTTCATGTGTCTATTGGCCATCTGTATATCTTCTTTGGAGAAATGTCTGTTCATGTCCCCTGCCCATTTTGTAATTGGGTTGTTTGATTTTTTTATTGTTGAGTTGTGTGAGTTCTTTATATATTATGGAGATTAACCCTTTGTCAGATAAATAACTTGTGAATATTTTTTTCCCAATTAGTGGGCTGTTTTTTTTGTTTCAATCCTGTTTTCCCTTGCCTTGAAGAAGCTCTTTAGTGTGATGAAGTCCCATTTGTTTATTCTTTCTATTGTTTCCCCCATGTGAGGGGTTATGGTGTCCAAAAAGATTCTTTTGAAGCTGATGTCAAAGAGTGTACTGCTGATATTCTCTTCTAGAAGACTTATTGTTTCTGGCCTAATCTTTAGGTCTTTGATCCATTTTGAGTTTATTTTAGTAAATGGTGAAAAAGAATGGTTGATTTTCATTCTTTTACATGTGGCTGTCCAGTTTTTCCAGCACCATTTCTTGAAGAGACTTTCTTTCCTCCGTTGTAGGCCCTCAGCTCCTTTGTGAAAGATTAGCTGTCCACAGATGTGTGGTTTTATTTCTGGGCTTTCAATTTTGTTCCATTGGTCTGTGCATCTGTTTTTGTACCAGTACCATGCTGTTTTGATTACTGTAGCTTTGTAGTATGTTTTGAAGTCAGGGATTGTGATGCCTCCAGCTTTGTTCTTCTTTCTCAGGATTGCTTTAGCAATTTGGGGTCTTTTGTTGCTCCATATGAATTTTAGGATTCTTTGTTCAATTTCTGTAAAGAATGATGTTGGAATTCTGATTGGGATAGTGTTGAATCTGTAGATTGCTTTAGGTAGTATGGACATTTTAACTATGTTTATTCTTCCAATCCATGTGCATGGAGTGTCTTCCCATCTCTTTATGTCCTCGTTGATTTCTTTCAAGAAGGTCTTGTAGTTTTCGTTGTATAGATCTTTCACTTCCTTGGTTAAATTTATCCCAAGGTATTTTATTCTTTTTGTTGCGATCGTGAATGGGATTGAGTTCATGAGATCTTTTTCTGTTAGTTCATTGTTAGCATAAAGAAATGCTACTGATTTATGTATAGTGATTTTATACCCTGTAACTTTGCTGTAGTTGATGACTGTTTCTAATAGTTTTTCTATGGATTCTTTGGGGTTTTCTGTATATAAGATCATGTCATCTGCAAACAGCGAGAGTTTTACTTCTTCATTGCCTATTTAGATTCCTTTTATTTCTTTTTCCTGCCGACTTGCTCTGGCCAACACCTCCAGTACTATGTTGAATAAGAGTGGTGAAAGTGAGCACCCTTGTCTTGTTCCTGTTCTGAGAGGGATGGGTATCAGTTTTTGTCCGTTGAGTATGATGTTGGCTGTGGGTTTGTCATATACGGCCTTTATTATGTTGAGGTACTTTCCTTCTATACCTATTTTATTGAGGGTTTTTATCATAAATGGATGTTGGATCTTGTCGAATGCTTTCTCTGAATATATTGAGATGATCATGTGGTTTTTGTTTCTCATTTTGTTAATGTAGTGAATCATGTTGATGGACTTGTGGATGCTGAACCATCCCTGTGTCCCTGGTGTAAATCCCACTTGATCATGGCATATAATCTTTTTGATATATTGCTGTATTCGGCTTGCCAAAATTTTGTTGAGGATTTTTGCATCTGTGTTCATCAGTGATATTGGCCTGTAGTTTTCCTTCTTTGTGTTGTCGTTGTCAGGTTTGGGAATCAGGGTGATGTTGGCTTCATAGAATGTATTAGGGAGTGCTCCATCTTCCTCTATTTTCTGGAATAGTTTGAGAAGGATAGGTATTAAGTCTTCTTTGAATGTTTGGTAGAATTCTCCAGAGAACCTGTCTGGTCCTGGACTCTTATTTTTGGTGAGGTTTTTGATTACTGTTTCTATTTCTTTACTTGTGCTTGGTCTATTCAGATTCTCTAATTCTTCCTGATTCAGTTTGGGTAGGTTGTATGAGTCTAGGAATTTATCCATTTCTTATAGGTTGTTCAATTTGTTGGCATATAGTTTTTCATAGTATTCTCTTATGATCCTTTGTATTTCTTCGGTATCTGTTGTGATTTCTCCTCTCTTGTTTCTAATTTTATTTATTTGAGACTTCTCTCTTTTTTTTTAGTGAGTCTGGCTAAGGGTTTGTGGATTTTGTTAATTTTTTTGAAGAACCAACTCTTTGTTTCATTGATCCTTTCTACTGTCTTTTTTGTTTCAATATCATTTATTTCTGCTCTAATTTTTATTTTTTTCCCTCCCTCTACTGACTATGGGCTTTGTTTGTTCTTCTTTTTCTAATTCCGTTTGGTGTCATTTGAGGTTGTTTATGTAAGATTTTTCTTGCTTATTGAGGTGAGCCTGTATTGCAATGAATTTCCCTCTTAGGACTGCCTTTGCTGCTTCCAAAATCATTTGGTATGGTGTGTTTTCATTTTCATTTGTCTCCAGATAATATTTGATTTCTTCTTTAATTTCTTCAATAATCCATTGTTTGTTCAGTAGCATGTTGTTTAGTCTCCACATTTTTGGCCCTTTCCCAGCTTTATTCTTATAGTTGATTTCTAGTTTCATAGCATTATGATCAGAAAAGAGGCTTGATATTATTTCAACCCTCTTGAACTTGTTGATCCTTGCTTTGTTTCCCAAGATATGGTCTATCCTTGAGAATGTTCCATGCACACTTGAGAAGAATGTGTAACCTGCTGTTTTTGGATGAAGTGTCCTATATATATCTATTAGGTCTACCTGATCTAATTTTTCATTTAGTTCTATAATTTCCTTGTTGATTTTCTGTCTGGATGATCTGTCCATTTGTGTTAATGGGGTGTTGAGGTCCCCTACTATTATTGTATTGCTGTTGATGTCTCCTTTTAGTTTTGTTAATAGTTTCTTTACGAATTTTGGTGCTCCTGTGTTAGGTGTGTATATATTTATAAGTGTTATGTCATCTTGGTGGAGTGTCCCTTTTATCATTACATACTGCCCCTCTTTGTCTTTATCTGTTTTGCTTTGAAGTCTACTTTGTCTGATATAAGTACGGCAACACCTGCTTTCTTTGGTTCATTATTAGCTTGGAGTATTGTCTTCCATCCCTTCACTTTGAGTCTGTGTTTGTCTTTGGGGCTGAGGTGTGTTTCCTGGAGGCAGCATATTGTTGGAACTTGTTCTTTGATCCCTTCTGCCACTCTGTGCCTTTTGATTAGAGAGTTCAATCTATTCACGTTTAGAGTGATTGCTGAAACGTGGGGGACTACTGTTGCCATTTTATCACTTGTTTCCCAGTTCTTTTGCATTTTGTCCCTATGGAGAGCTGTTACTTTGTGTTATTGTCCTTCTGCTTATCTCCTTTGTTCTGGATTTTGTAACCCCTTTCCTTTTTTTGATTTTTCAGGAATGAGGTTCTTCCTGAGCATTTCTTGAAGAGGATGTTTTGTGGTGATGAAGTCCCTTAACTTTTGTTTATCTGGGAAAATTTTTATTTCTCCATTGTATTTGCAGGATATTTTCACTGGGTAGAGTATTCTTGGCTGCAGGTTTTTGTCCTTCAGAGTTCTGAATATTTCATTCCAATCTCTTCTAGCCTGTAAGGTCTCTCCTGACAAATCTGCTGATAGCCTTATGGGGGTTCCCTTGTAAGTTATTTTCTTCTTCCTGGCTGCCCTTAGTATTTTCTCTTTGTTGTTGACTTTTGCTAGTTTCACTACTATGTGCCTTGGGATTGGTCTTCTTGCGTTAATAAAGTTTGGAGATCCATTGGCTTCTGTCACATGGAGTTCCATCTGTCTTCCCAAGTTTGGAAAGTTCTCAGCTATTATTTCTTTGAACAGGCCTTCTGCCCCCTTCTCCTTCTCTTCTGCCTCTGGTATACCTATAATCCTTATGTTGCATCTCCTAATTGAGTCAGATAATTCTTGGAGATTTTCTTCATTTCTTTTTAGTCTTAGTTCTCTCTCCTCCTCTGTCTGCAGCATTTCTATATTCCTTTCCTCCAAATTGCTAATTCTGTCCTCCATATTATCGACCCTACTGTTCAGAGAGTCCAGACTTTTCTTAATCTCCTCCATTGTGTTCTTCATCTCCAGTATTTCTAATTGGTTCTTCTTTATAGTGTCAAGCTCTTTTGTGACATAGCTCCTGAACTCATTGAGTTGTCTATCTGAATTCTCTTTTAACTCGTTGAGTTTTTTAATAATGGCAGTTTTGAAATCATTGTCATTTAGGTTATAGATTTCATTGTCTTTGGGATTGTTTTCTGGGTGCTTATCATTTTCCTTCTGTTCTGGAGACTTAATATATTTTTTCATACTGCTTGATGGCATGGATTTGTGCCTCCACATAGAGATAGAGTTTAGTCGCTGCTTCCACTTGTTGCGACTGGTGTGTGTGAGGGGGCAGCTGTTTAGATTGCACCAACCAG
This sequence comes from Equus asinus, assembly GCF_041296235.1. Taxonomy (NCBI): domain Eukaryota; kingdom Metazoa; phylum Chordata; class Mammalia; order Perissodactyla; family Equidae; genus Equus; species Equus asinus. Next base: position 64,817,836 of record NC_091793.1, on the reverse strand, counting down.
CAACCCTGTCAGCTGTTACTGACTGGACCTGGACACTTCCTCATAGTCAGAGTGGTCCTATGGGGTCCCTTGTCAGTTGTGGGAGCATTCGCAAGGGGGCCTCAGGCTGCTGGTGCCTATTGTTGCAGCCCATTTAGACGTGCTCCATCCTTGTGGTCTGCAGCAGTGTTGTGGGCTTTCCCAGCAGCCAGGAGCAAGATCACCTATAATCGCCACTTTGTCCCTAACAGAGACCACAAGATCACACTTGTCCACTATAGGTCCCAGCAGAGGTATGGGTATCTTCTGCAGTCTGTCGTTAGCTCACCTAGCTGTGCTACTTTTGCCCCAGGGCCTTCCCGCCTTGTGATTGCCAGTTGGGACCTGTCCACTAGTGCTATGCAGAGGCTTTCGCTGAGGCTACTGTTGGAACCTGGAGTTCCCCCCTGGGCTATGTAGCCATTTCACTGGAGCTCCACTCTGCCCCACTCCACTCTCACGGGATCTCTGGGAGCCCCTTGCCTCACCTGGGACAAGCCAGAGTCCGTGGGCCTGGCAGTGGCCTGTAAGCTGCTGCCTTCTGGGGAATTCTGCTCTAGGGAGCTTCCTGGTGTTCCGAATGCTGGGAGGGGCCTCCCTGCCAATGGCAAGCAGAGGCCCTCCATACTGGGGGGTTGTGGGACCCTGGAGCATCCCCCCGGGCCACAGAGCCAGGTGTGGGAGCTCCACCCAGTCCCCAAGCACGTCCACAGGAAGTCCAGGCGCCCCCTGCACCGTCCCATGTGCCGGAGACCTTGGGCCCAGCAGCAGCTTGCGGTCTGGTGCCGTGCCAGGGAATCTGCCCGCTGGGAGCGTCCCTTTGTTCTGGATTCTGGGTGGGGCCACCCTGCGAATGGCGAGTGGAGGCCTTCCCTGCCGGTGGGTGTGGGACCCTGGGGATTCCCCCAGGGCTTAGGTGTAATCGTGGGGCGCTTGAGTAGGGCTGTTGTCACCTGTTTCCACCATCCCTCCGTTGGTCAGTGCACACTCCTGCTCTTGGTGTGTGGCTATGCTATGGAGGAGTCTGCTGGAAGAGAGCCTCCTGCAGGAACTAGGCTGTCTGGAGGTCATGGGTCAGAGAGTTTTCACCTATTTCCACTTCCTCCCGGGGGGAAGTCCGTCTGCCTTCCGAAGTATAGTAGCATGAGACTCTTAGGTGTCTTGACATGCTATCTGGATATCCTTTGTTAATCGGTGAATGTCCAATTAGTTGTAGATTCGACGGGGGAGAGATGAAGAAGACCTGTCACTCTGCCATCTTGGTCCCGCCTATTAGCACACTCTTATTGCAATTGTCCTCTTAATTGGGTTTGTACCCAGTGTAGCTGGTTGCTAGGCTCTGGGGCTTACAGTTATGATAGGCCTGAGGCCAACAAGGCTCATGTCAGTTCTCTTAGGAGTGCAGCTGTGTAAGGCTAGCCCTTGGCATGGAGGCACTCAGTTGTTTCAGGCTTTGGAAGGTGGGGCTGATCCTTTTTATGGCTATTTGTGAAACACAAGTCTTCTGCTGCTGATAAGCCTCACCCCCCTCTGGACCACATACACTGTCAGCACAGTCCTGGTCTGTGCACACTTCTCAACCCCCTGGAGTGTACCCCACCGCCACACTACAGAGGCCTCCACCTCTGCCCCAATGCCCCCCACAGTTCACCTGGTCCTCACACAAGCCCTGCCCCACGGAGGCAGACACCTTTGCCTACCTGTAGAAGATAAAGGCACTCAGTCAATGCAGGCTGAAAAGTAGCCTGAGGGCTTGCTGTTAGGTGGGGCCAGTCCCTAGGGTGGGTTGCCTGCCCTGGCTGAACTGGATTAAATCTGTGCTCTAGTGGGTGTGGCAGACCCCTGGGCTAACAGCCCAAGGGACGCACCTCAATGGCCCCCACTGGTGACTGTATCAGCTCGCCTGGACCAGCTCAGAACAATGGCCCCCACCAATGTCTCAATCTCTGGAGAGGATCCTCCTCTCACCAAGATGCCTCCAGAGCCCACCAGGTGAGTCTTGTTTCACCAAAGGACAGTCAGCCTTCTCTCTGGTGATTTTAGGTTGCTGCAATGAGTGAGTTTGTGCGTTGGCCCTTTAAGACCTGGATCGTTCCGGTTTTTGGCTGATAGCTTTTCTGGGGTGTCCTCACTGCAGTTAATAGCCAGCAAAGCCAGACAGTAAGACCCCCCTCTCACTTGGGCTGAGTCCAAAGGATGGTTATAGCAGTATTGCCCCCGCTCCGGACCTCACTCCTCCAGGGAGGGCTGCGTACCTTAGGTTGCCTCCTGCCTGGCCAGCTGAGAAGCTCCGCTGCTCCCAAAGGTAGCTTTTTTCCTCTCTGGCTGGAGTTACTGCCTCTTTTGCTTTCGTCAGGACTGTCCCTTGTTGTAGAGGTTCTTTTTATCCAGTTTTCAATTTTCAATCCAGGGTGATTCTTCCAAAATTGTTGTAACCTGGTTGTGTTTGTGGGATGAGGCGAGTTCAACGTCTGCTTATAGCACCATCTTGACGAGAACTCTTTCTTCCTTTATTATTTGAATTGTTTTCTTACTGGTTATCCAGGGGATTACACTTAACATCTTAATTTAAAACAATCTAGTTTAACTCAATACTAACAATTTCAATAGCATACAAAAATTTTTCTGCAACATTCTTGTATTCTCTTTTCTCTCCCTTTTATTATCATCATAATCCAAATTTAATCTTTATGTATTATAAGCTCGTAATGACAGTTTTGAATTTACAGCTTTATTGAGGTATTGTTGTCATACTTTGCTTTAAATCTTTAGACATAGCTTTCTTTATTTGAATATATTTATAAAAGTTGATTTAAAGTCTTTGTATAATTTTTCCAACATTTGGGCTTTTCCAGAAAGTTTTTATTGACTACTTTTTTTCTGTGCATGGATCATAATTTCTTTTTTATATCTCATAATTTTTCTTAAAAATTAGAGATTTTACATAGTATAATGTAGCAACTCTGAAATTCAGATCTCTCCTCCCCAGGTTTTGTTTTTGTTGCTGTTTGATTGTTGTCACTGATGATGTTTGTTTAGTGACTTAACTGTACTAATTCTGAAAAGTCTGTACTACTTTTAATTTTTGTGTGTGGCTGCTGAGGGTTTTGCTCAGCTAGGATTGTTTACAGCTAGTGATCAGATGACTTTCCTTAAGTGCCCCAAACCAGTGAGTCTTCCAGGCTTTGCTGAAGGGCTCTGAGTATGTGCTCCTTCAATCTAGGCAGTTTATGACTTTGCCTTACCTTTCATATTCTACTTCTTTCAGCAAGATGTGAGAAATTAATATGTTTTTAGGTCTTTTCTGAGCATGTGCTCAGCCCTGCAAATGCACGTATCCTTCTAGATTCCCAGAAATATGCTGGTGCTTTTCAAAGCTCCCAGTGGACATCTAATTCCCTAATTTTTCCTTTTACGTTTTTTAGTCATCCCCTTGTTGGTCTCACCTGGCATCACTGCCTCAGGCAGCTGCGATATTAAACAATTTCCATTGATTGTATTCAACAAATACCCTAGGGATAGGGCTGTTCACACAAAGTGAGCCCCGAATCAGGTCATGTAGAGACAGACTCTGAGAATGGATTTTTTTCAGAATGCTTTCATACAGATCAAATAGTATCAGTTCTCTGAGGTGGGACTTTTGTGAATAACAAACTCATACTACTCTCTTGTTGGGTTACTGTAGTTGTGAAGCTGTTAGTTTTCAAGGCTGCCATGGTGCTGGGGAGAAGGGGATGAAGTTAAGGCAAGTCAAAACACTGTAAACCTTGCTTTTTATCATCAGTTAACTATTTTTCTTAAACAAATGTTTCTCAGTTTGTTGCAAGCATTTGGTTAATTACTTTCTACTTTTCTGAAAGTTGATTTTTGACAGAGTTCTCATTGCTTCTATGGAAAAACAAGTTTTTAGAGATCCTTATGCCACCAATCTGGAAGTGGTCCCAACAGTGGGGGTTTTGGAGCTAGTGTGAGACTTGATGATTAGCCTTGATAAATGTCATTTCCTATGATGGAAGTTGCCTGATCCAACAAGGACTCCCAACGAGAAGCTAGAAAAGTAGAAATTATAGCAAAATGAGTCCTGTGCTAAGCAAAGGAAAAGCTAAGAAGGGAATGTCCCTGATCTTGCCTGATCTTGTCATGGTCTCTCCCTCTGACTGCTGCAGGCTGGGTATTTGTCTTCTCTGGTCTCCTTCTATGCTCATGCTTATCTTTACTCCAGCTCTGGCTACCCAGTACCTTAATTGTTGCTTCTCTATCCCTTCACCAGAAAATGAGCTCCCTCAAGAATAGGAACAATGAATGTCTGATCATCTCTTTACATTTCCATGGCTTAGCACAGTCCTTGGTACACAGTAGGTACTCAGGAAATGTTTATGAAATAAAGAGAATTGTGTACATCTTTCATTTCAGAATCCCAAACATATGACATTCAGGGCATGTTAAAATCTTTCCTACAAACCTGTTTCAGACAGGAAAGCAAAGAAGGAAGAATTGCCTATAACATCCACACCCTTCTTATTAGAGAGATGGATGGCCAGAGGCAAAGCCACAAAAAATAGGCAGGCAATGCCAAGGCACAGCAGGATGTATCACGTTCTGGTTTGGGAGACACTTTTGTGGTGAGCAGGAAATATAAACCTGGTTAGTGACAGCTCTCCTCAAGGAGCTGAGCTGAGCTCAGACTTGGTGCTACCTGCTGGTGCTCACATTGGGAAAAGAGATATCTAAGACCCAGGAGTCTTATTCTTTCCTAATGGAAGGAGCTTGGCATGACACCTCAATTTTCTATTGCTATTGAAAATAATCACTACCACTCTTATCACCTCATCCTTTTTGATTCTAAAGCACTTCAAGGTTTACAAAACAATCACCTATGGTGATCCTCATAGTATCCCTGTGAGGGACAGAAGACAGGTCCTTTTTAATCTCCATTTTACACATGAGAAAACTGAAGCAAAGGAACTTTCCCCAAATCATTAATGAAAATAAATGACAGAGCTGAGCCTGGAACCCAGGTTTCTGGATAACAGTCACATTTCTTTTTATTGTTTCTCTTGAGTTCAAAGCATTATGCATTTCTTTGCTAATTCCTTTGGGTATGTGGCTGTTTACATTATCAAGTGTTTCGATATCAATGCTCCTCTGAGCTGGCTCTCCCTCTCTCCATCATCTCTTTAGTCTACAAACACATTAGTTTCTAGTCTCTAACTTTGAAGTTTTGAAGGAGTAGAAATTTTATCTGATTTTCAAATGGCCATCCAGAAAAAAAGTGCATCATCTAGTCAAGTTCCTTCAAGATTCTTTGTCAAATTTCTCATTTGTATGAGGGTCAGCCTAACTCTTCTTTATCCTTCAGTATTCATCTTAGATGTCATATCCTCTGGGGGTTTTTTGGACTCCCCATACTAGGTTAGGTTCTTCCTTCCTCAGTTTCCACAGCATCCTTTACTTTTCTCTACAGAAACATCACCCTCTGCTGTCACTCCTTGTAACATTGTATTGTCACCTTCCCTTACTGGTCAGAGTCAGCTACAAGGATAGGATGTCTAGGAAAGCCAAGAATAACTTATTGTCCCCAGCTGTATTCCTGTGCTTCCCACCAAACCTGAAACGTAGTGGACTCCAGTAAGCTTTTTCCAAATTACTGGTGCTTATCTTTCTAGTTATCTGACACAGGTCCTAGAAGTGCCTCTTTGGAAGGGGTTCCTTGGCTAGTAGCTTCATAGCTACTAAGTGCAAAATCTGGATCCCCTGAGGAACATTTTCTGTTGGCTGCTTTTCTTTCTGTATATGTGGCAGACTTTCCTCTTTCTTTGCATGTTCCATAATTTTTGTTGAAAATTGGACATTTTAAATGGTATGTTGTAGCAACTCTGTTAGCATATTTCTCTGCACTATGAGGGTTGTTGTTGCTGGATTCTTGTTTTGCTTGTTGCTTCTTATTCATTTAGTGGCTTTCCTAGACTAATTCTGTATATTCTTTATTTCCTTCAGTGTGTAGCACCTGAGTTCTCCGCTAGTTTTTTTTTTTTTTTTAAGCTCTTGGGTTTTTTTTAAACTTGATTTCCTAGGGGTCATATCTGGGGCAGTATAATTACTGATCAGGCAATGACTAGTCAGAAGATTTCCTTAAATACTGTTTCTGTAAATCTTCCACTCTTTGCCAAGGGCATCTGTGTGAAAAAGTACACCTCTGAACTTCAGGCAACTTACAAGACAGTCTTGGCCATCACTTCCTGCTTGTACAGGGCCTCAAGGTCAGCCAGAAGTGAGCAACTGGTGCTCTGTTTCCAGGTCTTTTCTGGGATGTCCCTATTCTAGTACATGAGAACAGCCTTTGAGATCACCAGGAACATGTGAGAGCTTTTCAAAGTCTCTATGGGCTTTTAGTTCTCCAAGATTTGCTGTCAAATTTCACGCTAAACTCTTGTTTCTTCCAACTGAAATTACAACCTTAAGGAAGTGGGATATTGCCAACACTTTGCTATTGTTTTGGTAATGTCCTGGGTTGTCCCTTCTCCTCCTCGCTCTCAGCTGAGTTCTGAGTTAAATTAAATAGTCATCCCACTGTGAAAATAGAGATTTCCCAAGGAAATACGAGTTTGACAAAATGATGACTGTGCTCTGATGATGGTGCTTTTAATGGAGCTCTTGGTGGTGGGGCCACTGAGCAGGCGAGGGAGAGAAATGGGAGCATCACATACTCACCGTCTTCCTGAGCTTCAGTAGTTTCTCCAGGATAGGTGATATTCAGTTGGTTCTGTGCTTAATTATTAGACTTCTGAAATGGTGTTTTGTCTGTATTTTTGTTGTTTTAGAAGGGCAGTGAGTTTACCAAGATCCTCACTCTGCCATTTTGGAAGAGAAGCTGATTCTATCATTTTAACTTGTGAGAATGTAGGCTGCATTTGGAATGAATTGTACCTTGCTATCAGCAACAGAAAAGGATGTTGCCTAATTAATGTTGCAAAAATAGGATACAAGCTATTTAGGTACTTAAGAAAACAGATTGTTTCTATCACTCTGTAAATATTTACTTACCGGCAAACTTTGGTGATCACCATAAACTTTCTCATCCACTTAAAATGATTTTACTGGTTTTTGTTGTTGCAACTGGTGGTAGTGTAGTGGTAGTATGTATGCATGTGTAGGTGTATATGTTTAGGATATTTGTTTTAACCTGAGAACACTTTATTGGGGTAAAATCAACTATTTTTCAAAATTGAGAGCAATAATCTGAATGTTTCCTCCAGTTAATGTAAATTACTGAGGAGTCTCTGTAAGCAGAGTGTGGCTGAGTTGTGAATATCAGCTATTAGGGGACTACCGTGCCCCATTCTTTCCTGAATACTGTGTAAGTGGGCACTTTAGACTGCTTGGTTATTTCATGAGGGATTTTTAAACAGGGAAGTCTATGAACCATCTTCCAATAATTTCATTGATATTTAGTTTTCTGTTCCATTAATCACCAATCATAAGGGAATATAGTCATGCACCACAAAACAACTTTTAGGTCAATGAAGGACTGCGTAAAGGATGGCGGTGCCGTAATATTAGTACCATATAGCGTTGGTGTGTATAGGCTATATCATCTAGATTCGTGTAAGTACACCCTATGATGTTCACACAACGACAAAATCGCCTAACACCACATTTCTCAGAAAGTGTTGCCGTTGTTAAGTGACTCCTGACTGTATTTGTGACTTTGCTCATCTTAAATTCTGCCTCCCGTTGAATTCTGGACTCACTAGATTATATATGTACTGCTTTCATTTTCTACCATTTTCATGAGAGAAAAGCAAAAAACGTAGTCCTTTAGTCAATCCTCAAAAATGTTAGGCAACTAATGTTTGTTGACTGACTAGTCACCTTACTTTATTGAGTGAATAATCATTTTACCCACATGATGTCACCAGAAAGGGAGTAAGCTGTGAAATGCCACCTTGACAGTTCATTTTCCTTCTCTGTACAAAGCCTGAGGATCCTTTTAGGCAGACAGTATTGAAGAATGTCATGTTTCCAAAGGATAAAGTTTTATCTTCCATGAAACAGACCATTTGCAAAATTAATAGGTAAATTAGCAAAGTGTAACAGCCCATTAGACCCACTGTCATAGTTTAGAATCTGGGTTGGGGAAAGGAAGCAAAAGCTAAATGTGTAAACAGAAGCTCCCTGAAATGACAGGAACTATCTGTCTGTGGTGGAGAGTTGTGGCCACTCAAACGAAGCCCACAAACTGCTATTAACATGTGGTCCCCTCTGTGTCTCAATACACACTCAGCGGGGGGCAAACTCTGGAGCTGGAAGACTGGAGCTAGCAATCTCAGTTACTAAGTGTGTGCTAAAAGCATTGTATGACAGCAAAAGTGCCAGAGCCTTTTTCTACTAACCATTTCTTCTTTTCAAAAAGTATCTATTGACTACTTGTGATGTTGAAATTTTAATAGCCCTTGCTCTATACCAAGACCTGGATGTGGTTATCATTTTCCACTTGGATAACTCTCTCATGTCGACTGGAAACTATTGCCTTCCTAGCCAAAACACTGTTGCCCACACTGGCTGAAAGCATAGACTTTGTGATCAAATAGACTGATTACTATGTAAAGTGAAGATACTATCACTTTGTGGGGTGGTTTTAGTTGTAGTGATTAAATGCAAGAATTTATGCCAATAATAATCACAGATAACTCTTACTGAACCCTTAGTATATTAAGAGATTTACATGCATTATGTCATTTAATTATCACAACAAACCTGTAAGGTGGGAACTAATATTATGCACATCTTACTTTTGGAGAAACTGAGGTTTGAGAGGTCAAACAACTTGTCCAAGGTCACTCAGCAACTAAGTGATGGAGGTGCACTTCAAATCTATGATGTCCGGCCCCAGAGCCTTGATGAGCCTTGACCATTAACCACCAGACATTACTGCATTTGTAAACAGGAGCACTCAACCAATGCCAGTTCCTTCCTTTGCCCTATCACCACTTCCACCCTTCATATCTGCCATAGGGATTAAAACTCAATTTGAGTGCTTTTCTAGCTAACCTCTGAGGTACACAATCTTCAAATTGGTTAATAAAGCCTCTTGATCTTCAAAATGTAAATTACTTGAGACTCGAGGTGCACCTGGAAGAAAATCCCATTGGATGCTTCTTTTAATTCCTACTGCCAAAGTGCAAGGAGTTCATTTCCTTTTTGCTTCTCATATAAATTAAAGAAGACACATTATTTCCATTTTCCTGTCTCAGATCTCATTTTATTCACTATTTTGGAGGCTGTGCAGAATAAATACTGTAAAATGGCTCATTTCTGCTTACACTTTATTTCTTAGTATCCACATACATCATCTCAATCACCTATAGAAATATTTGTGTCAAAGGCTAAGGCAGCTGATAAAATTTTTTCCTTGTAGGTTATGAGTCTGAGTACCCCAGCATCTCTGCATTGAAAGAAAAATAGTTACATTTGGTGTCTGTGATGACTTGAGGTAGTGAAAATATTTTTACTGTCAACAAAAGCAGTTTTATGGTGTTCAGTTCTGAATCACTAAAATCTGGATTTTCAGTAGAGCAAATTGCACTGCTTACAACTGAGGGTTTTTAAAACGAGTGCAATTTATTATCTAGGCAGCCCTCATTGGCAAGTTTGTCTATATGGTTAATGCTTATAAAGAGTCTAGAGACACTCAACACCTGAAATAAGTGTGTGTTTCTATGTTATTGAGTGTTGCTGTGAGAAAGAGGGAAGGGCACATAGGCAAAAATGCTGGGATCCTAAACAGTGTAAGATCTCTAAGCCTCACGTTACAATTCCTTTGAGTTCTTATTGTGGCTATTGTTGCCTTGGACTGTTTTTCGCTTCTTACTCTACAATTAACTCTTCATAGATCTATGTCTTCTCCACAGTTACATTACGGAGACCTACAGTTGTTTTTGAAGCAGCATGATATAATGGGATGTCGGATCTGGGATTTAAACCTTGGTCCATCCAGCTGAAAGTTTATTGTCATACTACCCTGCATAGAACTTGATGAACACTCTCCTGCTTTTGAACAAAGACAGCAGTGTCTGGGACAGGTGGCGGTGGAGGGTGGATTCAATTCAATATTTTTTTTTTTTAAAGATTTTATTTTTTCCTTTTTCTCCCCAAAGCCCCCCGCTACATAGTTGTATATTCTTCGTTGTGGGTTCTTCTAGTTGTGGTATGTGGGACGCTGCCTCAGCGTGGTTTGATGAGCAGTGCCATGTCCACGCCCAGGATTCGAACCAACGAAACACTGGGCCGCCTCCAGTGGAGCGCGCGAACTTAACCACTCGGTCACGGGGCCAGCCCCTCAATATTTTGTTTTTTAATGGCTTGATTTGTGCACAGCACTCCACTGATTGCTGGCAGTCTGGAAGAGGTACACAGATACTAGGTACTTAGTACCTAATGTCTTTGCTTAAGAAACTTAATACATATTTTGGTGGAGTCGGGTGGGAAGAAGGCATGAGCCCAAGAAAGATCTGAAGAACAGCTTGATACTTATGTAAATACTGGCAGGCTAGAAGCAAAGCAGTCCTGTGGAAGTTTATAGAACTGTGAACTTAAGGAGTAGAACACTTTGTGGAGGACTGTGATTCAGTGGATGTATTAAATGTTCTCCAAAGATGGCCCACTTATAGACAGAGAGGACCTCAGAGTATATGGGGAGAGAAAGAAGGAATGTCCCAGCTTTCCCAGTGCTCCAGACAAGCTCAGCCTTTCCAACATGCCAGTATGCTGGTCATGGAGGTAAAGTCAACAATCTCGTCTGACATACTACTCATGGGAGTGAAGTCATCTTGGACGTTCCAGCTTCAGTTGTTGTCTTATCACAAATATGAGAAACTCCAGGTGAGACTAGAAGAATCATTCAGCTGAGACCTAGTCAACATACAGAATTTTGAGAAATAATAAAATAATTCTTCAAAGTCACACAAAATTTGAGGGTGGCTGGTTATGCAGCAGTGGATAAGTGAAACAGTGGAACTTTGAAGCTTGGATAAAATTTGGATAAATAGAAATTATAAGCACTCAAAGTTATTAGAAATAATTTGATATTTATTAAGTTTTTATTAATTCTTTATTGAATCACTTAAGATTCTAAATACATTCTCTAAATCAGCACTGTCAAATAGAAGTTATTGCAATGGCGAAAATGTTTTATAGCAACACTGTCCGATATGGTGGCCACTTGCCACATATGGGTAGGGAACACTTGGAAATGTAGTCATTGTGAATGAAGGATTGAATTTTGAATTCTATTTAATTTTAATTAGTTTAAACAATTTAAACAAATGAATAACCACATGTGGCTAATACATTGGAGAATATAGCTCTGAAATTTTGGAAGTGGATAAATTTGAGTGGTGGATAAAATAATTCCTGGCTTTGGCAATCCAGAAATTGAGTTGATGGATTAGCTGACTTGGTGGCTATGTTCCCTCTAGGTTTGCCGTGTGACTAATTGAATGACTAGGGATGAGTGGGAGGGGGAGGAGAGGTATAGTTACCAAGAAAAGACTCTATATTTGAGTATCTCAAATTGTGGTACGTAACATTGGGGTGCTTTTTAACGGTGCCCCACCCCAGTTCTTCTATGCTTGAGCACTGCATCCTAAGAAGGACCCTGGCTGATATGAGTACTGATGCAGTTCCTGAACACAGATCTCCTTTTAATGATTGTTTCATTTACCTGTATATCTGTGGGGGGTGTTAACAGGCTGTTCTAAACAGTTATTAAGCATTTCATTAGATGTGTTTAATACTCTTCTGGACCCTTTAAATAACGTCTTTTTTTTTTTTTTTTTTGGATATGTGAAGTGCACTGCTCTGAAAGTTTCATTATGGTTCATGGGTTTCCTTTTCAACTAGAATTACATTTTTCTTAAGTTCCTCCCTCAAGTGCTTAGAGAATATTGATGTGAAAGGTGGTTGGTAATCACAGGAAGCAATTTCTATATTCAGAAAGGATGGTACTTCCTATGCATGGAAACTACAGAGAAACTTGTAAGTGGCAGACGGGAAGATCTGATTGAATTACAAAAAGTCTATTGTGAAAAATAGCTGTTTTCCTTTAGAGCGTATATTCTCTTCTGCAAGTCTACTCCTGATTTTAATGAATATAGAGCATCATTCATAGCTAGTAGTAATCTTGTATATACAATTAGAGTATTAAAATGTTAGGAAATGCTGTGTCTGCCTAGTAAGTTAATTTTGCCCTGCGTGCTTATACTGAGTTAGACGTTTACTTACCAAAACGTTTATTGAAAAATTGAGGACTTTTTTTCAAATACATTTTACCAGCACTAATTCTGAACTAATGGGGCCCAAATATATGAAACTGCTATATTCATGAAAGGTCTTCTGGATTCCCAACACCATATGCTCTCTAGATCTCAGTTTTTTTTGTGTGTGTATATTGGAGGAAACATTACTATCTATAAGATAATCATTGCTGGGATCTATCTACTAATATCTATCCCAAATCCCATATTATCACTAAGTTCTGTATTGGTTGCCAACAAAAAAATGATCTAATTGATATTCCTTTTGTTGAAATGCAATCATGATCTAGCCTTTTGGCAATGATATTTTTGGAACTGATGGTTTATTTTTTTATCGTTATTATTTTATTGAGGTCATATTGGCTTATAACATTGTGTAAATTTCAGATCTGCATCATTATATTTCAGCCCTTTTATCGACTGCATTTTGTTCACCGCCAACAGTCTAATTCTTATCTGTTGCCACAAATATGTTCCCCTTTACCCCTTTTGCCCTCCCCCCTACCGCATTCTTCTCTGGTAACCACTGATCTATTCTTCTTATCTATGTATTTGTTTGTTTATTTTCCACACAGGAGTGAAATCATACCGTATTTGTCTTTTTCTGTTTGAATTATTTCACTTAGTATAATTCCCTCAAGGTCCATCCATGTTATCACAAATGGCGCGATTTTGTCTTTTTTATGGCTGAGTAGTATTCTAGTGTGTGTGTGTGTGTGTGTGTGTGTGTACATAGATATATCACATCTTCCTTATCTGTTCTTCCATTGATGGGCACGTAGGTTGTTCCCATGTCTTGGCTATTGTGAATAATGCTGCAGTGAACACAGGGGTACATACATCTTTTTGAATTGTTGATTTCATGTTCTTTGCATAAGTAGCCAGTAGTGGAATAGCTGGATCATGTGAAATTTCTATTTTTAATTTTTTGAGCAATATCCGTACTGTTTTTCATTGTGGTTGCACCAGTTTGCATTCATACTAGAAACGACATCATTGAAAGAAATTGAAGACATCAAGAAATGGAAAGATATTCAATGCTCACGGGTCAGAAGAATAAACATGGTTAAAATGTCCATATTACCTTTTTTTTTTTTAAGCTAGAGAAATCCTGAAGGCATTTGGCAGAGGAGTGTCTGGAACTATTTAAGCAGTCAGGTGACATGGTCTGGTTCGTGTTTTAGAATTCTCAGCAGAATGAATTTGAGAGGAGGGACGGAGTCAGGAGGGGTTAGGAGTCTGGCTCTGGCGTCTAAGTCAGAGATGTTGAGGCACTGTCAGTAGCTGAGATAGAAAATGGGACAAATTTCAAGAAAAAAAATCAGTAAGACTTGATGACTGTTTAAGAAATAGGAGAGTGCAGGGAAGTGAGTCAGACAGAATGGTCTGGAGCTGTAGGATAACTTCTAGAATTTAGGCTTCATGAAAGAAGTAAATAATAAGGCAACTAATTCAGTGGAGAGGAAGATTCCCTGGTGTGATTGGAAATGTGCTGAGTTCATTTCGGGACCTGCACTTAGCTGGCAATTGTTACATCTCGAAGGCAAATTAAAAAGCAAAGCTGTGAAATATAGAATCAGATGGACCTGTAAGCAATAATATATTGCCAAAATGATGAGAAGTCATTACCCTTAAATAATGGTCCACATCTGAGAGTTAATTATTACGGGGTGAGAATATGGGTGCCTCATGTGGACAAGGTCAATTATCTTATATCCGTTTAAAATGTATTATGAATAATTCACAGGTAAAAGTTAGCTGTAAAGCATGTTAAAAAATAAAAGGTGGGGAAAACATTGAATTCAGTGGTAATGTGTTTTGATAATAGCAGGCAGATAATTATATGTGGATAATGTTCACACTTAGAATATAAAGAGTTACTCATTAGATTGGTTTTCATAAGTGAATACATCAACCCTTGCCACTATTCTGCTCCTGGGAGCTGCAATATTATTGTTCTTAGTACCATCACTAGTTCCACTTTGCATTCCACCACACCCATCTCAGTAACCGTTTATCAAGCATTTACTCTTTGTCCAGCTTGATGCTAACTAGCAGGGGTTTTAGTGGGAAGTAAGACAGGAGCACGGCTCCTCAGGAGCTCACAGTCTCACGGAGGAGACACACTGGTAAACAAATTATTTTAAACAAAATAAACATTGTTGGGATGGAGGTATTGCTAGAGGCCAGGCCCTGGGAATAGATGCTTGAGTGAGATTACATCCAAGAAAGTCTTGGAGGATGAGTGGGAATGAGCCCAGCTAAGATGAGCACAGAGGATGCACGTGGCAGGGAAGTAAAGGTGAGTCATCAGCAGAGGCTCTGCAGTCTGAAACAGCACTGTGTGTATATGTATGTGTTTGTGTTTATGTATGTTTGTGTGTGCATATATTTGCCTCTATGTGTGTGGTGTTTACGTGACAGAAGGGCAGACAGTGAGATCAGTGGCAGCTGATTATCTCTAGAATATAGTTCAAAAGTCATCTCAATCTCAATTTAGGGTAACTACAGTGTTTTTATTCTTAGTTCAATTGATTTTGCTCTGAGCACTAAACTAGAGACTCCTATAAGAAGTAAAATTAACAGTATTATTTCTTTTTTCCATTTTGCCTACTTGTGCCCAATATAGGACAATGAATCTTCACGTTTTTGGAAGAAAGGAAGGGGAAAGTGAAGGAGGAAAATGTAAGAGGCTAAAAGGGGAAGTTCTTCTCTTCTCCCCTCTCCCTTTCTCTTTTTTTAATACTTTTTCTTCTTCACTCATTGGAAATCTTTTCTATAATGCATGAATATATGTATATTACTTATATAACATGAGAAGAAACAAGAGATGCTTTAAAAACATCTTTAAAACCTTATATTCAGCACTAATATGAAAGTAAAATAAAAGACAGCCTGTATAGGTTAAGAATGTGTTAAATGTCAGTACAAGGTCCTTTATGGAAGTTATAAATGATTTAATTCTTGAAGGTCAAGTTGATTCTTTGGATTCATTCAGAGTGAAGTTTTATTCAGGCAGTCTTGCTACAAGACAGTGTTTGTTGTCAGTATTTGTTATTTCTTTGCACATTCTTCCTCATGCATTTTTCTCTCTCTGAATTGAAGTCGGCTGAAGTACTTTCCTCTCACTGAGCAGCAGGAATAAACAAAAAATATCTCGAAATATGTTTCCCCCCCCCATCATCCTCAGTTTTTGCCTGCAGTACTGTGGTAGCCTTCTAATAGATACCCCTTTATGTTGTTTCTTGTTTCAACAATTCCTGTTCCACACTATTGCTTAAAATTCTCATCATTCTGAAATCCTGCATCAAATCACTTTTGCCTACAGGATGAATGCAGGGCATCGGTACATGTACAAGGCCTCTGTGACTCTGTTCCCAGCTGGTTCTCAACTTTCCTCTGCAGTTTCCCTGAGCAGCCAAGCTCTGTTAGCCTCTTCACATTTCCACACTGTTCCTCTGCATAGAACATCTGGTTCATCATGTCAATCCTTCCTTATTCATTAAGATTTTGTTCTAATATTGTCTCTTCCTCAAAGCCTTCCTTCATGTGTCCAGGCAGAATCCCCCTCAGTGTGCTCACATGGTTCTTTGATTATTCAAATGTCCAGTATAGAGTGTATTACGTTGCTGAAGTTATTTTCTTTCAGCCCCTTCTTTCTCATATCGTGTGGACTCACAGAGGGAGACGTGTCTGTCTGTGTTTGTGTCGCTGGCATTCTAGCACAGACACTGGCACTTACTAGAAACTTAACCAATGCTTGAGGGATGAGCTATTCTTTCCATACACTCAGTGGTTCCATTTTCCTTCAATTAGACCATGAACTTCTGTGACATGGTGCCTCTGCATACACCATTATCTTATGATAAATTATATGATATATGTGATAAATGCTGTGGTAGGTTGTTTGTAAAGGTGGCCACAGACAATTCCTTCCATTCCTGGGTGTGCCTGCTGCTCTTCCCATAAGGAGACAGATGCTAATTTCCCTTCCCCACAAATCTAGGCTTCCTTGTCGTTATGATTTCGTTTGTCCACGTAATTCTGTGCCAGTTCTCTGTCTAGGCATCAAGAGGCCAAATAGCTTTTAATTTTGTGCTCTTGGGATGTATCCAATTGCCATGCAAAGAAGTGTGAGTTGGACTGTTGAATGGTAGGAGTCCACATGAAGAAATTGGATCAGGAAATCCCCAGCTGTTCCAACTACCCCAGTAGAGGTGCCAGATATGTGTGAAGCTTTTTGGCATATTCCAGCTCAAGCCAAGCTCTCTGATTAATGAGACCACAGTCAATATCAAATGTAGAGAACAGCCCAGAAAATTGTAAGGAATAATGTATTATTATTTTCAGCAAAGGGTCAACAAACTATAACCCATGTGGCTCAATGCTCATTTTTTTAATAAATAAAGGTTTTTTGGAACACAGACATGTTTATTTGTTATATATTGACTCTTTCTGCTTTTGCACTACCAGGGCAGAGTTAAGTAGTTGTGACTGACACCATATGGCTTTCAAAGTCTAAAATATATACTATCTGACCCTTTACAGGAAAATGTGTGGATCGCTGTCTTAATATACTAAGTTTGGCATAGTTTACTAAGCAGTAATAAGTTTCTGAAACAAATGCTCTCAGATAGCTGATCTGTGGAGGGGGAAGGAGTAAAGAAAGATGTCACAGGTGATATGAGTTAGAGGTAAGGTCTTAATATCCAACTGTTGATGAAAGTTAAGTACATGGAGGTTGGTACAAAGATCAATACCTTTTTTCTTCCAGATCTTTTTTCTTTCCTCTTTTGTTACTAAGGTAAAAGAAAATATTAACACAGCACAAGAAAAATTAAGTAAAAAAAATTCCCAAATTATGTGCAGGTGATGGGATTAGAGCTGATTAAGACATTATCTTCTAAGGTATTATCTTCTGTCATTACCAAATGGAATCCAAGAACGAACTGCCCAGAAACCAGGGGAGTAAGCTCTAATGGTCTCTGGGGAACATTCTGGCTGATGCATGGGTTTCTTCTCAGTTTATTCTTTTACTCGCTCTTGGCTTTGCCTGGTGATTCCCCAAAGGGGACATCCATCTGTCTTCTGAAATCAGAGATTTTTTTTTCCTGTGACATATAAATCTTTTCTTATGAATTCTGAAATTTTTTACGGACAAAGTTTATGGAAATAAAGCAGCATGCTGCAGTGGTTAGGATATTTGCAAACAAACAAAAAACACAAGAAAACCTAAACCAAGGAACTTAACTATTGTGTTTCATCACAACTATCTCTAACCAGCTAAACCTGGTAAGGGACAAAGAACTTGAAATGACCGTTACTGGACCTAGCTGAAAATACTCGCCTGACCCATGAACAAATGAGATTTCTTATAACCAGCTGTGTACAGACCAATAGGCCCATTCCATTCTATCTGAGTGCTGGTTTTCATTGCTGAGTTGGCACAACTTCACAACCTCCCCTTTCTAGCCTTGAAAAAACCTGACTTTCCCTTCTCATTGAACACTTCAGTGAATTTCTTCACAAATGAGTGTTCCCTGGCCTAGAAAGTAAATAGACTCAGCATCGTAAATTTATTCCTAATGCTTTGTTTTGTTTTATTTTTAAATTCCAGTAGTTTTTGCTGTATTCTTTGATGAGGCACTAAATGAATAAGTAATTTTCCTGCAGATATTAGCTTGTAAGTGGCAGCGCTAGAGTTTGAACCCAAGCAGTCTGGCTCTAGAATACACACTCCCGGCACTTCACTATGCTGACCTGCATGTAGTCAAATATTGAACACCAGGTTATTTGCTATAATGAAACACCAAGCACTAACACACAGTTTGGAATATCTCATAGTTGTATTGTTTGGCAGGAACACTAGTAAAGACCTTAATATATGAAAAGATATGCATCATTCACTATAATGCATGTAAAAAACATATAACACAATTTAATCACAATTTTTTGGAGTCCCTAGTGCTATAATGGTAAATGCTTTACAACAAACTCTGCAAAAAAAAGTGTGTATGTGTATGTGTTTCAGTTTATAATTAACTTACTTATATAAAGGATGCATAGCACACAATTTATAAATAATAGTAAAAATATTTATTAAATTTCATGTAGCCATCTTATTCTCACAGAATGTCTCTGTTGATTTTGCCTAGTTCTGGTATTCACGGTCAACCTTTGGTTACAATTGATGAAAGAGTGTAGCTCCTACATGAATATCAGTTGACATTTTCATTTGTGTTAATAAGTAAGGTGAAAGTGAAACAATGAAGATAGATATTGACATTTCACTTGTTCGTCAATGATGTGAGCAACTTATTTGGTAAATTAGATAATAGTTTTCAAATACTAGTAGAATATTTTCTCAATTTTTTTATGTATAATTTAAATGTAATAGACGCAACAAGACACAATTTTAGGATTAATCTGTACTATTGTATTTTGTTCAACACTTTCTAAAGGCTAGACAATCAATGAAACAATAAATCAAGCCCTGATTTGTAGTGGTTATCAATTTCCTTGGTGTGAATACATACATAGTGGCTGATTTCATGCTACCAACATGACAATACTGAAAGTGGAACTAGAAAAAGATGCACAGAAACACAGCTTTCTGTAGTGTTCCCATCACACAGTTACAATAGACAAAAATAATGTCAAGAGCATAAATAGTTGTGAAATCCAGTAAAATAATTGAAAAAATGGATAGTTTTGAGCATTCCCTTTGTTTTTAATATGACTTGTTATTTGTAAGTTGATATAACTTAATTTTTAAACCAAATCACAAAATTTCTGAATATTTAGCAATCCATTCTTTTGAGCCAGTGTAAGTCAACTGTGGAACCCTCCTGGGTGAAGAAGTTGGATACAGGAAAAATGCAACCTCAATTTTTAGTTAGACTTTAAAATATAAACCTCAACTATAAGACATTTTCAAATCATCTAAAAGAGACCAAGCATTTCCCAAACTCAGTGGATGAAAAGGGTATATTACTATATCTAAAGAAAGAGTGTGTTAATCAAAAGGGAGCTGGTCAGCCTAAGATCCAGAAATCCACATTAGTTCCAGATAGAGGGAGTCTTCCCCAACACACTGCTAATGCTGGTGTCCCCATTGCCAAGGCTGTCCTTATAGAGCAGAAGGATAGAAGCCCACACACTCAGCTGTCTTCTGAGTGAGCACTGCAGGGTAGTAGAGAATACTGCCGCAGGGGAGTGGAGAGTGCTGGGTACTATCTGTACTAGGTTATTTGTGTAGATTTTGCTTTTAATTGTTAAAGCAAATTTCCTAGGTAAAAGCATTGCTCCCATTTTTATAATGATGAAACTGAAGTTGAAGAAAGATAAAGTAATTTGATCAAACTCACTTACCTGTTAAGAGGTAGGGCCAGAATGTGAATCTGGAGAGGAACTCCAAAGTCTTTATATTTTTAGCCAGACAATTTAGATGGAGCAAAAATACTTAGTCACCCTGCATGGTAAATGCATGTTTTGGTTCACTAGGGTCTGCTCAGATGGTCCAGAGAAGGATGGCCAGCATGATTCCTATTAAAAGTAAGGAAATGTTATTAGTCAAAAGTTGGGTATATTTGGGAGAATTTGCTTTCGAGGTTCTGGTTGAGGAAGAAAGGTTTGCAAAGGTTTCTTGTGCCTTTGCCCGATAACAAGGATTCCTTTGGAGATAAGTCAGAGGGGCAGGAGAGTATGAATTGACATCCCTGATCTCACATCTTCCTCTTGCTCTTTTATCCTAGAACTTCAACTCAAATTACGTAAAAAGGCTTGGGATCTTTTCCATCCTATGGAATCTTTTCTATACTAAAGAAATAAATTCTTTAACCTCGCATCTCATTTTAAATTCACTTATTTTATCTTTTTTTCCTCCTGCCTCTCAGTGAAAAATGGTCTCTGAAGGAGCAGTGAAAAGCTGATTCCTCCCTGGCAACCATAGTCAGCTCTGCCTCACCTCTCTGGAGGTACTCTGTCCTGGTCTAAATGACTGAGTTGTATGTTCTTGAAGGACATCAAGAAAGTGCAGTTCAGTTAAAAATCCCCTAACATATTTCCTTCATCCATAAATCAATGAATTGATGAAGACAGCCATATCTCAGGCCAACTTGCAGTCAGTCCATTTGACTTTTGAAGTGTCCTAAATTAGAGAGTCAAGGAGTGACGTTCTTCAGTTCTCAAGTCTACCCCCATCCTCGACAGCATCACCTCATTAAACACACACACAAATATGTAATTGCAAGTACAGTTCTCTTTTAATTTCTAGATTAAGGTTTGGTTCAACAAAATGGTTCTTGATATAGATAGTTCACCATTTATGGGTTATCTTTTCTTTCTCTACTGAAATTCATGGGGTTCTAGAACTTGTGAGAAAGTAGATTTTTTTCCTTTCAACGATCTCATTGCATAAGGAAATAACATCTGAGAAAGGTTAGTTAACTTAATCTAAGCAATAGTCACACATCTACTCAGTGGTGAGTCTGTTTCTACAACTCAAATGCCCTGATATTTTTGTGTGTGTGTGAGAAAAGACTCACCTTGAGCTAACATCCATTGCCAATCCTCATTTTTTGTTTTTTTTGCTTGAGGAAATTAGCCCTTAGCTAACATCTCCACCCATCTTCCTCAACTTTGTATGTGGGATGCCTCCAATTAGAGCTGATGAGTGGAGTAGTTCCACACGAGTGATCCAAACCCATGAGCCTAGGCCATAGAAGCAGAGTGTGCAGACCTTTTAACCACTTGGCCACAGGACTGCCCCCTGATGTTTTTTAAAGGCAATTTTTTATAAACAGCTTTAGATTTACAGCAAAATTCAGAGGAAGTTACAAAAATTTCCCACATACATCCTGTCCCTTCATATGCATCGCCTCCCTTAGTATCAACATCCCTCACGGGAGTGGTACATTTGTTACAATTGATGAACCTACATTGACACTTGACAGTCACCCAAAGACTCAACTTTAAATTAGGGCTCACTCTTGCTGTTGTACATTCTGTGAATTTGGACAAATGTATGCCATTTATCCACCATTACTGTATTGTGTAGAATAGTTTCACAGCGCTGAAAATGCTCTGTGCTCTGCTGTTTCATCCCTCCTCTCCCCTAACCTCTGGGAACCACTGGTCTTTTTATTGTCTCCATAGTTTTGCCTTTTCCAGAATGTCATATGGTTGGAATCATACAGTATGCAGCCTTTTCAGATTGGCTTCTTTCACTTAGCAATATGCATTTAGGTTTCCTCCTTGTCTTTTCATAGCTTCACAGCACATTCTTTTTAGCACTGAATAATATGCCATTTTATGGACCTATCACAGTTGGTTTATCCATTCACCTACTGAAGGACATCTTGATTGCTTCCAAGTTTTGGCAATTATGAATACCTGATTTTTTTAAATCGTCTTTATTTTTTATAATAGTGTTAGATTTTCAGAATATTGAGAAAATTAAAACAGAGTTTTTGGATACCCAGTACCCAGATTCCTCTTTTATTAACATCTTACATTAGTATGATACATTTGTTATAATTAATGAACCCATATTGACACGTTATCATTAACTAAAGTCCATTAGTTTATTCAGATTCTTTAGTTTTTACCTCATGTCTTTTTCTGTTCCAGGATCCCATCCAGGACCAACATTACATTCATCTGTCAGGTCCCTTTAGGCTCCTCTTGGCTGTGACAGTTTCTCAGACTTTCTTTGGTTTTTATGACCTTGGCAGTTTTGAGGAGAAGTAGTCAGGTGTTTTGTAGCATGATGCCCTGATTTTGAATCCAATGTTATCTGTCCATTTATTCAATACTGACCTTTTTTTTCTGGCAACTTTAAGAAGGCTTATCTTAAGTGAGCAATGCTAATGAGCAATTTGATGGATAGAACTGAAGAGCCCTCCCTGAATTTAGAAAAAAAAAAAAAATAGAAGAGAAAACCCCCTATCCTTCCAGAAGCCTTCCAAGGCCTGCTTATCCTCCAGCAGGTTCCTTCATCAGCGAGTGCCTCTGGAGTACAGGTGCTTCCTCAGCAGGGGCGGCACATTACCCTCTGTCATTGCTTTGAAACTTGTTTTTTTACTCTCAATTGCTTTGTTAATTTTTTTTGTACTCTCCCTACTATGTACAAGATACTGTTCCATGCACTTGTGTTAATTAGTCATTACAATAACCTATCAGAAAAGTTCGATTATTCAACACCCTCCTTTTGCATAAGAAAGCCAAGGGACACATTAGGATGCAGCATGCACCAAGACCCAGAGGGAAGACAGAGGACGGACTCCTGGAAAAGTAGAAAGCATTTCAGCATGTTGGAAGCCTAAAGAGGAGGGAGTGGTGAATGATGGGGTTCCAGGACGAGCCTAGGCCACATCCTATGGACCCTTTTTGGCCATGCTAAGGCCATAGATCTTTTCCTGAGGAAATCGGTAATGATGAAAGGGTTATCAAAAGGAGGGTGACATGCTCAGATTTATTTGCTAAGGTATCACTTTTCCTGCAGTGTGCAGATTGGGTTTGAGGTGGGCATGAATAGAGCAGGGAGGCTGTTAGGTAATACAGATAAGAGAGATGGTGGTCTTCATAAAGCCAGGGGAAATGGGAACATTTCCTTTCCTTGGAAATTTTACTTTGGGCGGGCTTCAGTCACCCTCATTCCCTACAGGCACTCTTGGAATGACAACTGGAAATTCACAGATTAAATATTTCTAAGAATATTATATATGTATATATATGCATATATATATGTATGTGTGTGTGTATTCATCCATCATAGCGTATTTTCTTGGTAGCAAATATGAATAATTTTTCATAAATTTTGACAAACATAAATAGAACATATCTGTATTTTCTTCATGTCAGAATGACTCTGAATCTGAGCAGATCTGACAAGATGCAATCTTGGTGATTATTGCTAATTCTTCCTGGGCACCAGGAATTAGGAAAGCTCACACAGTACTCCACAACGGAGGAAGGGCTTCTAAACTTCTGTTTATCGTGGTCCACTAATATTCCCATTGTGTAGGTGTGCGGTTCCACTGCTAAATCCCGGATGATGTGGGCCAAAATCTTTTTCTCTGCTAGAAGGGCTGAGGCCCAGGATCCAGCCATCCAAGATCCACTAGGAGCCTTTCTCTCTGAGGACTTCCTGACCACCAGACCATCATTTAGCCTGCATGAGAGACCCATTCTGTCCTCTTCCTATGGACCAATATCTCCTCTCTTTCTCTCACTGTTTTTACCTCTGTCCCACCCAAGGAGCTGCAGCCATTGTGTCCAAGGGAACCTTCTCTGATGTTGGAAATGTTTGATTCTGTACTACCCAATATTGTAGCCACTGGCCACATGTGACTGTTGATCAATTGAAATGTGGCCAGTGCTGATGAGGGACTGAATATTTAATTTTAATTAGTTTAAATTGAAGTTTAAATAGCCTCACATGACTATTAGCTACAATTTTCGAGTGTGAAAGACAGAGAAAAGCCAGGAAGAAGCTTGTTTTAAGCCACTCGTGCTTTCTGCTTTGCCGTGCAAATCACCCCTAAGACTGGGAGTCCAGAGGCATTGTCACCTCTTAGAAAAGGGAGGGAAAGATAACAAATTATTATCTCAATTAATCATTCTGACACAGGATTCTCTTGCATTTTGGTATGGTTTGGGTGCAAAGCCTACCTACATGTTGGGTGGAGGAGCTCAGATTAATAGCTGAAGCAACATCGGTAGGATATTTCCAGGCAGTGTGCTTCCTTCCTTTCCCACCCCAAGGCTCGCCTGCTGGAAGCCTGGCTGGAGTGACGCGGAGGTTCAGGAGCTTCAAAGGTGGGCCAGGTGAGCCTTAGCATCACTTCATTCCACGGAGTCAGGTGAGCAGGCTGTGCTGTGATAGAGCTTCTTCAGACTCCCACAGGCTGTGCCAGGTGTGCCAGCCACAAGCCTCCCTTCTCACAATCCCTTTCTTGTGGTATCTCTCACTGCTTCTCACAACACCTGTGTACAAAGCACATCCGCCATCCTCAGCAGGCCTACAAGATTAGTTGGTTGAGATAGCAAAGGCAAAGAGGCCATCTTTACAGCCATGCGATAAAATCAATTACTGGCTCTCCAAACACTCTTCTCAATTTTAGCTTCCTGCGATTGACTTTTTCTTTTCATTATTGCAATGTAACTCCATACCATAAAATTTACAATTTTAAAGCATACGTTCTCGGTATATTCACAAGGTTGCATAACCATCACCACCAGATAATCCGAGAACAACTCAAAATGAAACCCCATAGCTGCTGACAGTCTTGCTCCATTCCCCTTTCCTCTCAGTCCCTCACAATTAATCTACTTTCTTTCTCTATGGATTTGCTTACTTTGGACTTTGCTTATAAACAAAAATATGTGATATACTGCATTTTTTCTGGCTTTTTTCACTTATCATAACATTTTTATGATTCATCCATGTTGTAGCATGTATCAGTATTTCATCCTTTTTATGGCTGAATAATATTCCAGTGTAGGTACATACCACATTTTATATATCCATTAATCAGTCAATGAGCATTTAGATTATTTCCACTTTTTTGGCTCTTATGAATAATACTGCTATGAACATCATGTACAAACTTTTACGTGAACATGTTTTCAGTTCTTTTGTGTGTATACCTAAGTAGAGAAATGCCTAGAAGATATGGTAATTCTACTTAACTTTTTTAGGAATCACCGAATTGTCTTCCACAGATGTTGCATCATTTTACATTTTTATCAGCAGAATTTTAAGGGTCCAATTTCTCCACATTTTTGCCAATACTTGTTAGTATTTATCTTTTTTATTATAGACATTCTAGTGGGCACAAACTGGCACCTCATGGTGGTTTTGATTTGCATTTTCCTAAGGACTAATGATGTTGAACATCTTTTCATGGCAAAGGATTTGCCATTTTTTAGTTGGGCCATTTTTCTTTGTACTGTTGATTTGTAAGAATGCTTTATATATTCTGGATACTAGATCATTGACAGTTATATGATTTGAAAATATTTTCTCCCATTCTGTGGGTTTTCGTTTTACACTTTTGTGTAATTAATCAAAAGGAGCTTCTGATCCTATTTTTTTCACATTTTATTGTACAATTTTCAAATATAAATAAAAAATTAAAAAATTGTGTGGTGAACTCTCATATACTTATTACCTCAGTTCTTTAATTAATATTTTGCTCCCTTTGCTTCATCACATATCTATGATCTGCTGACGTTATTTTTATTTTTCTTCAGCCTTTTTGGACATTCCTGGTGCATCCCTTTTCCTGCTTCCTAAAGGAGCACTCACCAAGGCATTAACCTGTTCAAGACTAGGGGAAAAAGAACAACGACAATAACAAAACCGAATCGTTCTGCTCAAAATGAGGATCTTTACCTTGAGATCTGAATTTAAGGTCCAATGAGTTGTTGTAAAAATTATATTTAGCATGAGCACTTCTGTCTTTCAAATCATTTGGAATTCAGAACTGTGATGCCCTTTTGTGGACCTTTTAGCATTTCTTTCCCTTTTGCTAGTGAGGGACTTCTCAGGTAAAGAGGACCCCTAACGCACCCTCAACTTTGTGTGTGCTCAAACAGCTAGGGATGTGGCCTTTTCTTAAAGGTCTTTGTGAGTGGGAAGTTATCTCCTCTAGTGCCTTGCTTTATGTCCCTGAATTTAATAGTGCCAATTCCAGGGCTGTTGAGTTTACCTGCTTTATTTTCTCTAAAGAGAAAGTTCAGCAGAATTTCAGAAGGGGCTGGAGAATTGCATGTCAAGCAATGTCTGCCCTGTATCAATTTTGCACAGCACGGGGGAAAGAGAATTGAAACGAAATTTCCCATTATGTAAAAACAGCTATTAAAAAGATGCCACTGAATTTAAGATGATTGGCAAAGGAATGAGATACAGCATTCAGGAGGGCTGGGGGCACAGTTAAAGTATTTATTTGCCCTTTTTTCCCATTCTCTCTTCCTAATTTTTTCATTTACTTCAGAGGCTATCAAAAAGCACTATTTTAAGACCAATCTGAATGTTTGAACATTACCATCTGATGTATTTATTTCGACATATGAACATGAACAGATGTTTACATTACAATGTTCAATGTGCCAGCTGTTCTTATGTCAGAATAAGCATCTATGCATTTTATTTAAAACAAAGCTTTTAAACCTATTTGCTCTCAAACATTCATATAAACGACACTTTCCTTCCTTTCTTTCTTCTTTTCTTCCTTCCTTCTTTTCTCTTTTCTTTTGAAAACTCGAAGTTTCTTGGAACAATATTTGCTATTTCTGGATGTGTTGTAGAAGATCAGTGCCTGATGGTGTCAGCCATGTCACTGAATGCCATGCTCTTATTGTTCACAGGACAAAATCAAGTTGAAAGAATTTGTCCCAGATTCAGCTTTGAGTTTTTAAGGTTTCATCCACAGCTGTGAAAGGCTGATTACATCCCTGTAAGCAAATGTCCATGAATTTTGATAGCTGTCACCATTTGAATCGTATAACCTGTTGGGCTTTTTTTTTTCTTTCTGTTTGTGGTACACAAACCAGAAAAGCAAGGATTCTCCCCATTAAATTGCTTAAGTTCCGTATTCTTTATTATGATAATAACATGAAGGATTTCAGCTTCTACCCTAAGAAATGCTCTGGAGGTAACTGGGTTCACAGTGACCAAGCTGGTGGCCCCAGAGTGAGCTCAGTGGGTATAAGTACACGTATTTTCCCGTGGCTCCTCCGAGGGAGTGCTCCACCTGGAAAAGTAGAAGATGGACACTGAAAAGTTCATTAATGCCCCAGTGAAGGATTTTTACTTTTTTTTTTTTTTTTTTTACTGATTTCCTCAAAGGATTAAACAAACATATCAAAGGAGTGTTTGGGCATAAAGTGTGAAACTCATTATATTATTTATTCCGGGACTGTGCCAGGAGCTATATCTGTTTTCTTAAACCTGTCCATTGGAAAGATAAGTAGAATATTATATAGTCCTTAAATGTGTTCATACAGAATGCTTTTTATATCATGGGGAAGGAATTTTAAAGTATCATTAATTGATAAGGCACAATACCTCTTTTATGTTTAATGTTTTGTCAAACCATTTTAAACGTTCATCTGTGTATAAACATGGGGGAAAAAAAAGTCAGGAGGAAAGTACCAGAGTGTTTACAGTTGCCTTCTGATTACAGTGTACTTTGAGATGGCCTATAGATACCTACATACTCTGGTTGCCTCCCTCCCCATTACCATCCGAGTTCCTACTAGCCTTCTCACTCATCCTTGCTCCCCAGTTGGATCAGTATGTTCCTATACCTATAGCTCTCAGCACAACATCTTTGTACCAGTTGGTCCCACTGCTTGAAATCTTCTCCCTGCTTGTAGCTGTCTAGTGTAACTCGTTAGAGTTTGACTCAAATGACACTTAGCTATGGATTGAGTATTCGTGTCCCCAAAAATTCCTGTTGAAGACTAAATCTCTAATGTGAAGTTATTTGGAGGGTGGGCCTTTTGGAGGGAACTAGGTCAGGAGAGTGGAGCTCTCACCATGAGACTAGTGACCTTATAGGAAGACACATCAGAGATGATCTCCTTGGCCACGTGAGGACATACACAGACACCAGATCTGCTGGCTCCTTGACCTCAGACTTGCCAGCCTCCAGAGCTATGAGAACTATTTGTTTGCTGTTGAAGCCACCCAGCCTATGGCATTTTTGTCATAGCAGACTGAAGTGACTAAAACACACTTTTCCCAGGAGGTCTATTCTCATGGAGCTCCTCCTGTTTAGTAGTGCTCCCACTTCTTTTTCTCCCTGTATCCAATCCTTAGTATCTTCTACTTTCCCTTTTTTTTTCAGTACTCTCCGCTTAATTGTATACTATGTAACTATCTTATGCAATATACATGGTTATACATTACACACACACACACATATATTTTATAGAGCAGTGTGTGCATGTGTACATATGCGTGTGTGTAATTCCCCTTTTCAGAAGGAAAATTTCATTAGAGAAGTTATGTTTGTTCTGTTTAAATCTAGTGATGTATCTAATGTGCCTAGAACCGTGTCTGGAATACAGTAGGCATTCTCTAAATATTTGGTGAATGAATGAGGGTTGGCATTACGGGTGATTTGTAATAAGAATAGAGTACTACAATTTGATAAAATAATGATTCTTCAAATAGGAGAGGATATACTGTATAATAAAATGAGTAGCATAAAAATCAGAACAAAGTTTTAGGATTTTTACACACCCAGAAACAGCTTGGCTTTGTAATTAATAAAGTAACTTTCAGTAAAACATGCTTACTACTCTGCCGCCTTTCCTGATGGTTCTTAGTTTGAGGATACTATGGACTTTCATTATGTCTCTTTCCCTCCAGGCCTCTAGTTTTCCCAGGTGAAGGGAAAATTTAACAGATCATTCTGCCCAGATCTTGTCCCTCCTACATGCATAGCAGGATGCTGGACCCAGGAGACAACAACGAGTCTTTGTAGGTTTGGCCTGGACACTTGTGAATTGTGAAGTGGTTGCTCTGATTCTAGGTTACTGCTCACAGCCTCTGAGAGTATACCCCTGCTAACAAACAGAGCTGCCAAAACAGCAAGCACTCCCTTTCCAAATGTTAGAAATAATTGGTTTTGTGTAACTTGGGGTCAATGTCCATCAGTTTAGAAGGAAAGGATAAGATAGAATTTAAAGTTTTATGTGGTTTCAACTCTTTGTTCCTCTTAACCACAACCAAAATCCAATGCTAAATAATAATTTCAGGGTAATTTTATTTTGGGAGAGTTTACATTTGTATGGAAATCTGATAATATGTGTATTTTTCTCCCAGAGCATTGTTTGTTAGTCCATTGCTTATTTGTCATGATTTTTTATGGCCTTAAATTGTCTTAGGGTAGAAAAAGAAACTTACAGCCACTCAATGACACTGAGGAGAGAGGGTGATCTTCTCTGCCCACTGGTGGCTCCGACGGGTGATGTGGTAATGGGGGCAAGTGTACAGAGGCTGAGGAAAGGGCTTTGATAACCCCAAAAATCTCCATCAAAATTTGAAATAAAGTTTAATTTTTGATATGGACAAATGCCATTTTCTCAAGTAAGTAGACTTTTTTCTAGAAGGAATTGCTCATTTATTGAACTGTGTCACACACATTGTACCATATTACCTAAATAAATCCAGAGTAAAATAAATGTAAATAAAATTTGAAGAAAAAAATCTCTGACTCCCTCTGCCTACCCCATCATTGCTATCTGTCAATCATTTAGGAGACTGATAATCCAAAAAAAAATCACATTTAGACCATGGCCAGCAATTGCTAGCATGATCAGGGATGGGAGAAGGTAACAGAGGTGGAAGCCCTGGATTCCAATTGTGCCATGGCTCAGCCCATGACACTGAGTCTTCCTAACACCTCTCTGTCTCACTTCCTGTTTCTATAAAATGAACAACTCTTCCTTTATCTTTCTGGATTTTTTCATTTAATTCAGTTATAAAAGAAGGAGTTCTCTCATTGTTCTCAAGTATTATAAATTTCATTTCCATGCGAGCAAGATTACATAAAATTATTATTCCAATTTGGATATGTAAAGTATAAGTGAGGATAAATAGCTTTTCATACACTAGCCAATACTGGAAGGATAAAATTCAAAATAAAAATTATATCAATAGTGATGTAAATAGAAACTACTAATTGAGTAAAGGGAATTAATATGTCAAGTAACTAGTTGGAACCATATGGTGTTTTGGTTGTTGTTGTTATTGTTTTCTAAATCACTTGAGTATTTACAATTAAGCTTATAATGTTCTTTGAGGTTAAATAAATGGGAAAATCAAGTGGACTTTTTATCCCACATTTTTTACTGTATGATCTAGACATCACCTCAGTCAAAATGAAGAGGCTACAAATGAAGGAACTGCTTATGGAGGTGACAGCAGGAATGGAAATTCCAACATGCAAAGTGAAGATACCCAGACACTAGCAAAAGCAGGAGGTCAGCCCTACTCCTGGAGCTGAAGAGGAAATAGAGCTATAGAAATGGAAGAGGCTACCAGACAAAAGCTGGATTCAGTTAAGAAGCTCAACCTTTGGTAGGGCTACCAAAGCAGAGAGGAAGCCAGAAAGAAATATCCTCACATCCCTCTCCTTTCAACTTCCTGCTACTGCTTCCATTGATCAGCAGATGTGGGGACCTGAGTGGTACAGTCTGCGGGGGAAGCCTCCAAGGGCACAAAGAAGGGCAAGCAAAGGCAGAGCATGTATCCCGGGGATTGGAGGTGCAAGGAGAATAACTAGCACAGGAGGGATGTAAATTACAGTGCTGTTTATTATGATGTCAGACACTGGCATGTGTCTTTACCGAAACTGCTTTTGCAAAATAGCTTCCTGGGATTCCATAGAGTAAGGATGCTACAAATAGTTTCCTTGTTACTATCTTATTTTTAAGAATGAGTGTGACTTTATTTATGGTGGCAGTGGGTTCTTGTACCATCTCTTAGTGAACCTTAACTATTGGCATCAATTGTTGAGTTCTGTAAGTCAGAATTATTCAGCAGTTAACAAACTGTGGTGAATCAGTGATTATTTATGTACAATTTCTCTTTAATGTGGTCTTACCTGGCTATAGAGAAGCTTCAGAAATGGGTTCTTTCTGTTCTGCACCCTGGGAAGAGAGCCCAGCTTGTGGCCTCTTCTGAACACTAAATTGTAGTGGTAACTCGCTCACCATGTGCTGTGTTCAGTCCAACAGAGTGTGAAGCAGAGTGTCTCCTGAGCAGAACAGTGAAGTGGGCAATATCTACCATCAGTTTTATTTGATACTTCTTCTCCTCCAGACCCTTCTCAAAGTAGCAAATTTACTGGGAAAATCTCTCTTGCAATCTTTCACACGGAGATGTATAGAAACACTGCCAACTTCATGGAGGGGGTGGTGTTCATTTCAATAGTGATCTCAGATGAAAGTGCCTGCAGAGGCCAAGGAGTTAACATACATGAAAAGGGTATTTCTACAGAGCCTCATGTGGTATAAACAATAAATATTTAGGAAACTTTCTTTCTCAAAGATGTCAAATTAGAATTTTCATAAAGTTAAAAACGTGACTCACATATAAATGTAGAATGGAGACGTTGAAGATTTATTATCTAAGTCATTAATGAGGGTGGCAAACTAGTGGGTGGGAAAGTTAATTCAAAGAACACTTAAGGAACACAGATTTACATTGTTAGTCAGGAAAACATACTAAAATAAGCTGGCTTTGTTAGAGACAAAATTGGTTAATGTCTTTTAGGGCAATAAAACCATAACTTTTGGAGTTAGAGATCATTTTTATCTCTACTTGACAAAATCTGCAAGTTAACATGTTTTGTGGTCCTCATCAATAGTAAAGAGCAAGTCAAACAAAGATAAATCCTTTAAAGAAATAATTAGTCCCCTAGATCGTTAAATAATCTTCTAGAGAATTAAATTAATTATTGGATGGGCCTGTTAAACAATGCTTCAATATGACCTGAATAGGCTATCAGTCATCTTCTTGTTTCTAAGTTGCAAATAACTTTTCTTAACAAAGGAATATACTGTCTTCTATTTTTCTTAAAGCACAAAGCCACCCTGGTTTTCTTTGGTTTCCGTTTTGATAGATGTAAAAATAAAAGAAATAGTTACATTCCTTTTAATTTTATAAAGTTACAAAAACAATATGAATCCAGGTCCCATCTTTTTGCCATCCATGGTGAATGAATGGATGGTAGCTGATACTTGACCTCAGGCACTGAAGATGAGGTGATGTGCTGGAGATGATGGGCACAGGAATTGGAAGCCCAGGTCTATGGTGAAACTGGTTTGTGGAAATGTGGACCCAGTGCTATCAGGTCTTCTGATTTTCTAAGCAGGCAGAGAAAGCCAGACGTTTTATGTTAAATCTCTTGCTTTCTAAATGTTGGCAAATTAATTAGAAAAGTTAAAAACACTCTATGGGTCAACAATTTCAGGCTACCTCTGCTCAGGGAGCTTCCACCTGGCAACTTCTTCCTTAAGTTAAATAGAACAAGCTTTGGTAGGGAAATCTTAGTTTATTAGATACCTTTGTACATGACCTGGGATAGAAAACCAGGGGATTTACCCTATATAAACTTGGAACTTTCGGCCTACAATGCTTAAATCTTTTCAGTTCAACAAGAGGATTTAATATTCATTATCTGTCCATCCATCCATCCAGCAAATGTCTTTTGTGTATAGATCATACACAATATGCTGTGCTGAAGATATGAAGATGAGTATGATCCCATCTCTCTTTGAGTCTTTGCAGCCAGATTTCCCAGTCTCCAATTTTTGACCCCCAGCTGCCTCCTTAATCTACTGCACAATGGTGCCTCTTTTTAGCACTTCTCTGAAACTATTCTTTTCAGGGAAATTTGGAACCAAGTCATTGTTAAACAGAGCAAATATTTCTCAGTCCTTATCCAACCTGAGTTTTCTGTGGCATCTGAACCTATTCTGATCTCTTTGAAAATTTTTCCTTTAGTATCCAGGAAAGTGTTCTCTGCTGCTTTTCTTCTTACTGCTACTGTACATTAGTCTCCTGGAGGATCCCTCTTCCTTTCCTTCCCAAGTCCTTTGAATTTATCCTCCTTCATATTGCAATTTGCCTTTCTCTTATAAGACTCATCAGAGTGGCACCAGCAGACACTTCTTCCTAGCTTCTTGCCCTCAACATCTGAAACAGTCACTAGGCCCTTTATGTTCTGAATCTTTAATATTCTCCGAAACACCTCCTTTCCCCTGTCTCTATCTGCTTAAGTCAGGCTCTCCATATTTCGTAATAATTGTAACACTCAAGATGCTTGTGGCCGCAAGTAATAGAAAACTCAGTGCAAAATGGTTTACACAGTAAGGAGACTTATCTCATTTACAGAAAGTTTTATATTTGGACAGTTCTAGGATTGTTTAATTCAGCGTCTCATCACAGACAAGTTTCTTTCCATTTTCAATGTTTTCCTCAAGCCTCACCCTCATGATCCCCAGGTACATGAAGTTCCAGCATCTCAACAGAAAGAATAACATCTATTAGCAGAAGAAGGCCTTCCTCAAAACTCATTTTAAGCCCCTGGCCTGAAATCCCTTTACATCTTGTTGGCCAGAATTGTATAATATGTCTCTGTCTAAAATAATTACTGAAAAAGAAATGGAATTACATTAATCAGTTTAGACCAGTTACAAATTACTTTTCTTATGGGACCCACCTCCTGTGAGGTTCATGTAGGAGACACATGAACCAAATAATAACACCAACAACAACAATAATATTGATGGCTATATTTGAGCATGCCAGATGCTGTTCTAAGCATTTGCTTGTATTACCTCATTTAATTCACACATCAATCATATTTGTAGATAATATTATCTCCATATTAGAGAAGTGAAAACTAAAGCTTAGAAAGTTTAGCAAGTTTGAGCAAGATTACATAGCTACCAGGATTTATACCCAAGCTGCCTGATCCAGAATTTTGCTCTTTATCCACTTACATTCTACCAAATATAGGTTTTATTAGCATGAGAGAAGGATGTGTTGGGGGAAGAGTTGCTGGGTTGGCTACCAACAGTATCTGCTCTATTTCTATCTCGATGACATTCTAATAATGTTTCTTATTTCCAGTCCTGTACCTCTTCTCACCTCCCTCTCAAGTTAGTTTCCATTCTGCTCCCAGAGGGTCCTTTCTAAAACTCAAATCTGGTCATGTTACTCTTCTGGTATACAAATCTTACAATGCCTCAATATTACCTTTAGGAGAACTCCCAACTTCTTTATCAGGCATATAAAGCCCACACTGTCTGACTCCCTATCTCTTTATTTTAATTCAGGAAAACTTCCCTCCTTGTGCTCTGTGCTTTAACGTTGATCAAGTAGTTACAGCTTCGAGATCACACCATGTTCTTTCACATTCCCTTGACTTTGCATACATTATTTCTCTCTATTTACTTATTTATTTTTGGCCAGGAATATCCTTGGACTCTTCCTTTCCAAGTTTAGTATGTCCCTTCCTCTGTGTTTTCTTCGCTGACGTCATTTACATTCTGGGTTTGATGAGCCTCATTTTTGCTTTCATAGCACTCCATGCATTATGGCATATTTTATTTGTATTCTTAATTGTCCCTCTCTTCCAGGGAAGTGCAAGTTCCTTGAGGGTAGTCACCATGCCTAATTCATCTTTATATCCACAGTACATCCAGGTATAGAGTAAACACTTAATACATTTTCACTGAGCAAAGGCACAGAGCTATCCTCAAGGAGCTCAGAAACTAGTGAGTTAAGGCAGAAATTTGAATTAGGCATTTATATAGTACAGGGAATGTTCTAATAAACCATTTGCTTAAAAACAGAACCCCATAATGGGTGAAAACAATCACTTAACTTAACTAGTATCTAATAATCCATGTCCCTTTCTTTGATGGATTGTTACACACTGTCAATGAAATGTAAGGGCTCCACATGGAATAGTAGGGATAGATAGGTTTATTCATTATTTTACTCAATGACCCTCAATTGACCTCAGTCATGGGCTAGGTGCTTGAGACATGGAAATTAAAAAGCAAACAAAACAAAACAAAAAACCAAAAGACTATCATTGTCCTTGCAATTCACTCTGCATAGAGGGACAGAGAAACAAGCAAATAAGTAGTAGTATTAGTAAGGTATGATCCGTTTCTGTCAGCGACATAAATCCAGGGTGGTACAGGAGCCCAGAGGAAGGTTCTTAACCTATCTGAAGAAGGAGTGAAGGCTTGTGTGAGACTTACCAGAGAAGCCAAGCTTGATGATAAAATGTGTCTATGAGTTAGCTGTCCAGAAGGGCATTCTGGGGGGAGGAGAAGGGTGTGTATCAGCATGCCTCCCTTCACATCACCATTTGTATCTCTTGTGTTCTCATAGATGACCTTAGCCCTCTGCTAATAAACAATTCAGCTCTAGGTGTTTTTTACTGTTGTCATTTCGAGCGTGTACCCTTCAGATACCAACAGCTGCTGCATCCTCATTAAACAACCCACAAAGATTTCAGACTGAGTGATTTTCTGGTTAGGGCCCTTAGTACCTCAGTGTTTCATTGTGTGAAGATATTTCAGAAAGTGTTGGGAGATGCTTGAGCCTTGATTCTTGCAATGAGTACGTGCCAGTTCCATGATATTTGGGGTCCAAGACACACT
The DNA here is from genome assembly GCF_041296235.1 of Equus asinus. Classification (NCBI taxonomy): domain Eukaryota; kingdom Metazoa; phylum Chordata; class Mammalia; order Perissodactyla; family Equidae; genus Equus; species Equus asinus. The sequence continues at coordinate 64,782,299 of NC_091793.1, read as the reverse complement.
TGGACTCCATGGAGGGATCATGCTAATGACCGACAACACAGAATTTATGTCCATGTACTACACCAAGCAGAGTGCAGACTCCAATTATGTGTGCGTAGCCAGCACTGATAAGGGAGAAAATGCTTGGGCCAAAATGAGTAGCTTTGTGCCGTTCATCCACCCCTATCTGTGCCTGACACTGGGTCTTCATTGGGTTTTTAGCATTATTCTCCATCAGTGGGAGGGGGCGGGTGTCCACCCTTCATTGTATCTCAATTTCTTGCAATTTTGAAATGAGAATGATGGTGATGATGTGACATCTTTTTGATAATTCAGAACATTATCTTTATATCTAGAAATAAGTTGTTCAAATATATTTTTGGTTTAAACAATTTGTATTCAATATATTACAGTTAAATAGACTTTAAAAACAGTTTTTTACACCTTTAAGTTTAGATTAAAATCTTATTCCACTTATACGTCTAAAAGATTTTAACAGTCACACTAATGGGAACTTTGAGTATGATTTGGCTCCACTTACAAACCTCATTAAACACCTTTAAATGATTCAATATGCACTTATGAATCCAATTGATCCAATTTCCTTTTTAAGTAGAGTGAAACTGGTAATAACACAAATTTTGACGTAAAACCACTGGTGATTGACACCTTGTCTCAGCCCAGCCCCCAGTTCTCAAATGCTGGGGAGGAAAGGGTGTCACAAATCAAAACATCAATTTTATTGACCCCTGCTGCCCGCTACTCCCACCGTCAAGCGCAACATGAAATGTTTCTCTTCTCACTTGGACATCTCCTCTGATTCTTTTCTTCATTTTAGGCCAATCTGACCACATACAAGGACTGACTAGATTTTGAGTGGAAAACAGAAATCTTTTGGAAAATATAGCCTAAAGAAAGCTCAGATTGTTATAGTGAAAACCAGAACTTCAGCTTTGAGTGTTGTGAGGTTTAGGTGAGGTCAAGTTTCAGACATAATGCTGTTTCAAAGACAAAGATACTACCTTCAAATTGGTGTCCAGGGTTCACTATTACTGGATATTTATAAGAGGCTCCTGTTTCTTGAAATTAAGTTCAGAATGCTACCTATTTGGGGAATTCTGAATACAATATTGCTTGTGAGTTTAAGAAATATATATAGCATATAATATTTAGTATGTAATGTGTATTTTATATATTATACATTATATTATATATTGTATAATAAAATATATGGTTATATTTATGTGGGGCGACTGATGCATTAAATATACAATTATATTTTACTAGAACCACATATACATAGATTTTTAACTCTAAACACAGCTAGAATCTAGAATCTAAAGGAAATCTGGAAAAATCCCTGATCTATGACGATTCATAACGGCATATTCTTGACTTGTAGAAAATATCCCCATTGACCCTTTAAGCATAATTCCAGGACATTATGCCTTAAAAGACATAACTTTTAAGACAACTTTCAAAATAAAATTTCATAGAATAGATGAAGAAAGACAGGACTACTAGAAAGAAGATGACAAGACCATAGGAAATTGTAATGACAGGCAAAACGTATTCTCATTATTAGACCCATAAATGCAGAATACATATGCATGTTCAATATTTGGTCAGATGCACATGGCAACTGACCTTCGTGGCTATTTCACTGAGGAGGATGCCATCTAACCACTGAGCTCTCTGCCTCAACTATTCAAGCACTTACCGGATGTGAGGCATTGGGCAAGCCGTGGAGGATACAAAATGAGTGAGATACTAGACATGGTTCTCCTGACATTTGGATCTTATTACTTAGAAAACACATTAGATTGCTGAAATAAAGTCAAAATAGCAATATGTTGAGCACGAGATACATTTCTGTCTCTCACATAATGATCCTAGATTATTTTAGTTCAGGCTTCTTCTTTCTTATTGCTCTGCCATCTCCAAGAAGCTAAACTTCTATGCACGGTGCTGGATATCTCGCCACCATGTTCCCGTAGAGGCTGTAGTAAGAAGCAGCAAGGGCGTGGGCCTTTCCTTTAAAGGACATGTATCATTTATTCACATATCACTCACCAGAACATAGTCACATGGCTTTACCTCGCTGCAAAGAAGCACTGGAAATGCAATCTTTATCTGAGCGACTATCCTCTCCTAAACATTCTATTGGCATAGAAAGAGGAAAATGGATATGAGAACAACTGCCAGTCTCTATTACTTGTCTAGTAGAGGAAGGTGGACATGTGAATATAAAAGAAGACATGTAAAATGACTTCCAAGTCCCCTTCTCAAAATACAGATTTTATAATCTTAATTCTACCCAAGATGACCTCCTATTGAAATACACCAGAATCAGTCAAAAATATAAGTTTATGACTCATCTAAAACCAGTCCAGTTGAGATGTATGTTTATGTAAGTCCTATGAGGAGTTGCAATTTCAAGCTCAGGTGTAGTTTGATTTAATTCCTTTTTTATTTCTTAACATTTTAAGGTCAGATTGAGGTTGCAAAAAACTGTCTGCACTCTTCTGTTTATTCTCTCCTTTTTTCTCCCTAATGGACAGTTCTTTATTTTGAAATTATCCACATATTCTTGCCAAGCCCCTTATCAGAACACCACTAAAATGATAATGATTTAAAAAATTTTAAAAATTCAAATAGCTCTAAATATTTACACAAACCCTACAATATACAGTTCTTGATCATAATAATGACCTTGAATGTTTTGGACCATATTCTATTTAAGAAAGCTTGAGACAGTTTAAAAATTGTGATAAAAATATTGCTATAATTACTTTTTCTTAAAATTACATAATAAAAAATCCACACCTATCATTTGGAAAATTCACTTACGGAATCCCTCTCTCTCTGAAATTGCTGGGCAAATTAGATGTATGAGTAACAGTAGTAGTAGTAGAAGCTATCACTTATACAATGCCTAAGAACTCTTTATCTTTAGTATTTTTAATAGACTCTAGTATCTTTCATAGACTATCATCTTATCAATGTGTGTTTATTTGTTAATTACATTAGACTGCAAACAACTCAAGAGAAATGAAAAATCTTGCATTTCCCGTACTCTTTCCATACTTAAACTGCAGCAAACACCTGATCTTTTGTAAGATGCTAGACACTGGGAATGCCTAAGTGAATAGAAATACAAACACACACACACATCTTTTAGAATAAGCTACTAGATGAAGAGTAAATAGGTATTGATTAGCTGATAGATTTTTCTGGCAGGGTACCTAGTTAGGATGAGAGGAAATAAAATTAGGCTGTTAGTCTCTTTGCAATTTTCAACAACCTGTGGATAAATATTCATCTCTTGGGAAATCATCCACTCTAAAATAGGGCTAGTCTGGCAAAACTTCTGTGGTATTCAGTGTAAGTGTTACTTTGTCTAATTTCTTCATGTTACTCATAATCACTCCCTGCCTAAATACCCTGGGTGCTTATCCTCTTCAACATGGTTCTAAATCTCCTGATGATCATCCCCTGCACTTTATTTTCATTTGGCCAAGCTCCCACTATATAATTATTTTAATCAGGACCACCATCTCCTTTAACCACAATAGCAAATGATGCCATTTCCAGAGTAGGGTGGAAAATTAAAATGGTTAGAATCCAATTTGGTTTTCTGTATGATCTTGATTTGAAGGGGATGGAGGAGAGGAGGCGTATGCTCCATTTGACATAATGAAGCTCAAAGGCTGTATGCTGCCAGATTGGCATAATTTCTACCCTATGAAAGGTATTCATTTCAGAATGGAATTGTGGAATTTGTATCATTTTAACATTTGGGGGATACTTAAGTAGTGTTGAATGTTGCACGTTTGTGTGTAGCACCTGCCTAGAGGCACTCAGTAAATATTGGTTTAAATAGATGATAACACAGACAATGGTAAACTAAAGCATTGACTTGACATAGTGTCTCTCAAACCAACATGTGTATAAAAATCAACTGGGGTGCTTGCTAAAATGCTGATCTCTAGGCCTTATCCCCAGAAGTTCTGATTCAGGCAATGTCGTATAAAACCCTGTGATAAAAATCTGAAAATTAAATAATTGAAAAACATAATATGCTTGATTCTGTTGCAGCTCATACAAAGTTGCCAACCTTTGCAGAATATTTGGAAATCTGACATCAACAATGTAAGCCATGCTGGCTTAAATGAACTGTGATACTTTAGGGGAAAGGAGGAGGGAATTTTCACAGCTTACTCTTACCTTCAACAGAGGTGGTTGATTTGTTCCTGTTTAAATTCGTCTGTTTGATGGATACAAATACAAATATGTTAACGGCAAGATTGATAGGAGTAAATAAGGATGGACTCTTCCCTAGTAAGTTAGACATTGGTTGTGGCTTGGGATCCCCAAATAGCTTGACCATTCCTGAAAACAAGATTAAAGTTTGAGTGTAGATTTATCCACATGTACGTGACAACACTAACCACATGATCTTATTATAGGCTATCCACATCAGTTGTTTCACATCTTTGGACCAAATAAATTACAATACTAACAGATGCAAAGGAGACAGCTGTTTAATTGGTCTCACCTAAATTGCCCAAACTTCCAAACCTGCCTCATTCTGACCAGATGAGATGTAGAAAATAAAAACTTTAGAAAAATATAAAAATGCAAAGATAAATTGTTATTATTCATTAAGCTCCTCTTCTGTGCCTAAAAAGCTATGCTTATCTGAGTTTGGTAATGGAGAAAGATGGCTTTTTCTTCTTTTACTTCATAAGCCCACCTATCTACCTTGAAAAAAAGTGTAAAAATCAACCAACAAACTCTCCATTTTTCATTAGAGGCCACCAACAATGAATTTCCCTGAACCTGATTTTTTCTGTTTAGAGAAACAGAAATGTGTTTCAAATGTGTGGCATTTTCCAATTGTGTCAGTGTGTCAGGGTATTAACTATGGAAGGGAAAAAAGCAAAGAGTCCAAACTGTCCATTTCTTGGAAAACAAATAAAAGACCCAACAATTTTCTTTAAATATGCTGCTGCTGCTGCTGCTGAAACAGTGCTGGTGATTATGTGTGCTGAGGGTAATCCTTTTATATGTGATGGGTTTTCATATTCTATTTCATTTGGGACTAAATATATAAATTTGCTGGACCCTGGAAACGTTGAAGAAGTGATATGAGGTCAGTGACTTAAAGGAAAGGCATGGACTCATTGAAGGTCAAGTCAGTGGGTTTACTGAACATGTTACTGAGTGCCCCCCAGGAGAAGGGAGGCAGAGCCCTGTCATGGATAAGAGTGTAGGCAGACTCTGACAAGGCCAGGTTTAAATTCAGGCTCTTCTTCTTGTGCCTTGGGTAAATTGTTTAACTTCCCTGAGTCTCAGTCTCTTCAGCTATAAAATGGGTTTAATAAAACTTCCTTTATAGAATATTAAAAGGATTAAATAGAATGATATATCTAAGTCACTCCTTACAATTACTAGCAAATAATACATGTTTAAGAAATGTTTAATTCCTTATTGTTCCTATAATGTGCATGCTTCATAAGGGATACAAAGGTTTTTAACAGTGTGCTCAACACAAAGAAATGTTGGACAAATGAATAAACTCAAAGTTCCTATCTCTGAGTGCATACAATGTACAAAGAAATATAGAGCACACATGTAAAGAGTGGCCTGACCAAGTAGTAAATTCATCATGGGATTGAAAATGGAGAGAATATCATTTGCTCTGATATCTGGTTATTAAAAAGAGATTATAAAATGATGTTTACTTTTGATTTCTTTCCAAATTTCCATTCAGGATGGAAATTTGGAAAACTTCTTACATAAGGTGATTTTCAGTGGCTGCATAATAGTTCCTCATGTGATATGTGACTGTTTAATCATCCCTCTATTGAAGGATTAAATTTTATCACTTTTTTTTCACTCTGAATAATACCATGATGAATATTTTTATCAAAAAATTTTAAAAATATCTTTAGAACTGAATGTGTAGGACTTTTAAAGATATCCCCGGTGTTCCTCTAGAAAGTTTATCTTACTTGATCCTTCTGAGAAGAGTTTAGGAGAGTGTATGCCTAAGATCTTCATATGAGAAAAATGAGGTTGGTCTTTGAAGCAGAGGCCCAATAGTCACACTTCGGAGGGGAACTGTTTGTAGTTTTCTTTGCCTGAAACAGGTGATTTTTTTTAGGGAGAGCCATGGAGAAAGAAGGAAAGGGTAAATTCTTAGATGAGTCAGATTCTCTCAGGGATGAATTGGGAATTATAGATAGCCAGATCTGCCAGTAGGGGTGAGATAGGAGTGAGGCTCTTAGCTCAGACAGTTTTGAATTATCTGTGAATCTAGTGTTGCCTCTGTTCCTCCGTGATCCCAAAGTTTCTAGAATGCTGTGTTGACCACACACCTTGAGACCAGTACACCAAACTGGGCTTTGATTCCTTCATCTGTGAGAAGGGACTTGGTGTTGCCTGAATGTCTTGTGTTGACTAATTGATTAGTTGTTTTCAGAGTGTGTATCTGAAGCATTTTAACTGCTAAATATTGTCACTAAAGCTGTTGAAAAACCTAGTGGTTTCCTCCTTTGAATATTTTCTGAAAACATGTGTTCCCATTTCCCCAGTCAAAGCTGAAGTCGCATCTGGTTGTTTCTCCCAGTTCCCATTCTGCTCTGATGAGTTTAGAGTGTACGACTGATGAAAGCAGAAATAACTTAGCAGCTGAAGGTATTTCAGGAAACAACTTTTTTTTTTTCAGTTCCAAGTTCTTAAATGACTCAGAAAATGAATTTTTAAAATTTATTTTAAACTTTCAGATGACTCCATTTCTTTTAGAAGTCCTTTTAATACAGATCAGATCATGGCACATGGAGAGAGAAAACGTAGAGCCAGAAATTTCATTTTCCCTGAACAAGCCTTGCTAGGAACCTTGAAAATACAAAACACAACAATATTCAGAAGTTAAAATGTCAATCTTAAATCAATTTTCTGTAGCAAAATACATTTGCTTTATTTTATTTTCCAAAATGATAAAATACATCATTTTGTGCCTATATCCCTTTGGTTATGAAAATAGAATGCTAAAATTTTTGAAGGCTAATGGTAAGTCTACATTTTACCACATCATATTGGGAATGTAATTTCTGACCCTTTAACTTTTTTCTTCTTTGGTCTATCTTAAGGTGGCAAAAATTGTACTCTTCACTACCAACCTAAATAATGCTGTTCCACACTTTGGAACATTTATCTGCTTCTGTTTCCATCTTTTCCCAAGGCTGACATACCTCCTGAGGTGTGAAAATGGCCAGTCCAGTTAAAGAGACGGAAGAAGAGAGTGTATTCTAGGCACATTTTTGCCCCTGCCCACTCTCTTCACACTGGATGGTAGGTGGATCTCAGCACTCAGAATAGCCAGAAAGATTTCCACTTTATCTGTAAGAATCAAATGAAGAGTGCTGAAAACAGACAAACCAAACAAAAACAAACGTCACAGAAGACATCAAAGTTAACAGCTTTTAAAAACAAACTGGCAAACTGTTTGTCCTGCCCTATTTCCTCTCATGCATACTATCATCCCCTTTAATAATTAAGGCCCATGAGAGTCTTCCTTCAATGTGTTAGGGATTTTAAGAGTCAAAAATCAGAGAGAATAGTAAGTGGTACTGATCTCGTTGGCTGTGGCTGCTATGACAAATGCCACAGATTGAGACTTAAAAACAGAAACTTATTCTCTCACAATTCTCAAGAGTTAGAAGTCCAAGACTAAGGTGTAAGCAGCGTAGGTTTTTCATTCTGAGGCCTCTCCTTGACTTTCAGATGGCCACGTTCTTACTGTGTCCTCATATAAACTTTCATCTGTGCTTGCCTGATGTCTCTTTGGAGAAAGAGAGCTTATAAGGACACTGTCATATTGGGCTAGGGCCCCATCCTAACAGCCTCATTTTAACATATTCACTTCTTTAAAAGACCTTACTCAAAGTGTGAAGACATTCTGAGGTATTTCACGTTGGCACTTCAACATATAAATTTTGGGGGGAAACAATTCAGCCCATAACAGGTACAAGGAGCTGAAAATAATGTCATCAATCAGCTAGCAATATTTTCTGAGAGCCTAGTATGCTCAAATGACGTGAACAGTAATGTGAGTGGGGATGTAGGATATGGAGATATAACTGAAGAGTCCAACTTTCTCCCTCCCTCCCTTCCCCAGCTTGAACACACAGGATGGATGGAGGCTTCATTGTCTCATCTGTTCTCTAAAGCATTTGGGCCTAATTTAAAGCAGCATCACGGATCATAGACCCTTATCAGAGACCTTATTCTCAAAGTGTCTTCTATCAAGCACTGACCCAAAGGCCAGCTCAGAAAAGTAGTCCTGGGAGAGGAGAGGGTCATGGAGAGGACATGCAGTCAATCTGTTCCTTAATTTCACGCTTTGGATCAAGCCAGTTATTTGAAGGCTAATCCTTGACTGTATCATATTCCCTTACCAACATCAGTCCCTTAGCTTTTTCTGAAAGACCTCCAAGAAACTCCTCCATATAAAGTCCCCCAAGAAATTCTTACATGTAAAATTCAACGTATTGCCTTTGTGGTGAGCATACTTTTGAGGACATTTTTCAGTAAATTTCTTTGTGTCCACCTATAAAGGATGTCATATGGAAACTTTCTTTCCAAACTCAATGTTCAAAAAATCTTTTACCTCCCTCAAGGATTGGTGATTCCTTCCTTTTGTAAGAAATGTATAACCGATGGCATTCTTTTATCTTTTACTTCAAAAATGAATTTTTTAAAAAATAATTTATTTCCGTAATTTCATTTTCTGTTCTTATTACAACAATCCTAGTCTATACTTTACCATGGTTTCATTGATCATGATCTTTTTGTAAACCATCTGAAATCAAAAAAAATGAATAGATACAAATAGTATTATTCCTTCCCTCAAGGAACTTAAAATATCTTTAGAACACAGGATTCTATTATGTACATAATTTTTTTCCCACAAAAGCTCCAAATGAGTAGTAGCTGTCTATAGGTGAACTGATCAAAGAAAGCTTGATGGAAAAGGCAACATTTGTAGTAAAATTTGGGGCACAGAAATACTGCAGTAGAAACCTTAGGATAATTCTAAGTCCCTTTGAATCTTCAGAATAATCTTTTCTGAAGTCTGGTAACTCCATACAAAGAGAGTTTAATGATTTTTTATATGTAATCCAATTTTTAAGCTAAACTAAATGATAATTTATAATCCAATTTTTAAGGTAAGCTATTTTCTGTTATCCTGTGTCAGACTCCAAATAGAAAAAGCATTCTTAGATTCCGGGATAGGCTTCCTCACTTCTTTGGCTGAAATACAGGAGGAGAGCATTTCAGGCTCCCAGGATGTAATCAGTAAGGGGCTGTCATGAACTCATAATCCAGGAACTACTGGAGGTGGCTGTTTATGACCTTACCCGACAAGTCTTGTAGTATCACTTCCATCCTGCTCTATTGGCTGAAGCAGTCACCAGCCCACTTATATTTTATAAAGGGGGAGTATCAGAGAATTTGGGGCCTTCTTTTAAAATTACCACATGTATACTCATTTCTTATTTGAAAACTCTAGTTTCCCAGCATTTTTATAAAATACTTATATTAAATGTCTAATATAAGCTAAAGAGTAGTTATTGTTCATGAGAAAGCTATGAGAATCTTGATGGAGTTGTGTTATTGTTTTCTGTGGTGGAGATTATTCTTTATCCTGGTTATATATACAACAAACAAAAAAACCAATACTAAGCAATTTTCCTGACTAGATAAAAAAGATCATTAATTGCAGATGGAATGAGTCATGGGAAGCTTGACTATATGTAAACGTAGTTGGAACCAATTTTCTTTTTTCATTTTCAATATCTTTGAAATTGGAATGAATCTTATAATCAATGACATATTTTAGTTGAACTGGTAGCTGTTTTCTTTCTTAGTGGTACATAAAATAATGGCACAACTTATTATGTATGGCAAGTAACATTTAATGATAGTAGTTATTTACAATTCTAGAATAACTGGAAATAAGGATACCATAATACCCTCTCTTTTGAGAGATTTTCTGTATAAACAGAAATGAGTCTAGATCTTAGATCTCGCTTGAATTGCACTGTCCTAGAAACCTGTTAACTAAAGAAAAGTATGTTTTTCCTTTTGGTAATGCACTCATTTCACTAATTTCATTCTAGACTTCTAAGAGCAGCCAACAATGCATTAACTGTCTCTGTGAACTGAAAGGCCCCTTAATTGACTTGCTCCTATTGACTGAGATCCTAGAAGACAGCCTCTGTTAATGGCGTATCCTGATGGGAGACAAGGCATAGGTTTGCCAGCACTGGAGTTGAGCGCTAAATGTAGTATATCATGTTATGTTCCAATCATGTGATAGCAACAACATGCCCTCTTGGAGGATGAAGTCCTGCATCATGTTATCTGATAAACAGATAAACTGATAAATAGAAATCTGAGCAATATAGCTACAAATTTCTTGATAATGGTCCTGTCTCAAATCTTAGGTGAAATAATTCATCTTTTGGGGAATTATATTGTAATAATTGTTAAGATTGTTTGTGCTGATATACCTTGCAAAAAGGATAGTGTTTTGTGCTGTGCACTACACTTTGTGTGAATATGTAGACATATTTATCTACAAACATATATGTATATATTCATTCACTTGCTATTTAAAGAACCGCTGAGTGTCTAACACCTGCACTAGACATATGCGTGTGTACACAGCCATGCATATTTAAACATACACACATATATTTATTTGTTTATTCAATTGTTGTTTAAAGAATTACTGAGTGTCTAAAATATGCTGCTGTATAATGATTGCAACCATCCCTGCCCTTAAGTAGATTGCTGAAATCTCTTGTAACCTCATTTCTTGCTTTCCACCTTTTATAATGTGGAAACATAGCAACTAGTCCTTTGTAAGTCCTGAGTAAACACTAGCCAATATTTCCACTTTTTTATTTAGAAAATTACTTTGTATTAACATACATGGTCAATCAGCCATTTCAACTGGTCATTTTATCTAATTTTTAAAACATATAAAGTACTCTTTTAAATGGTGCATTCCTGGTCCGAAACCAAAATTCCCACTTTCATATATTTTCTGATTGTAGAATATCTTTCAGAATAATTAAATGACCTTTGTGGGCTATCTTGGAACAGAAAATCCTTGAAGGCAGGAAACTCATAGCCTTGTTTTATTTTTTGTTATGTACCCTGCAAATAACCACAAACAGGAGAGTGGTTCATAAATATTATTCAGATTTGGGGATGTGAAATAGGAGATACAGGCATGAAATCCTATTTTTATTACTATCATTATGCTGATGATCCTCTGGCCACTTCTCTTTGGTCTGTGTAATTGCAAAGTTCTTCATATTTTATTCATCACAAGAGCTGCTCTGTGCCCACTCTTCTTATGTTGCTGCCTTGCGCCGGTTCAAGCACTTCCTAATGGGTGTGATCTGTGGGCGCCATCAACTTTCTGTCTCTGCCTTGTTCAGGCCTCTAATGAATATTAGACCTACAGCCATCAGTTAGGCTTCAAGTATGGAAATAAATGAATAGGAGGTTTTTGTTTGTTCATTAGTGCTATGAAAAGCTAACTCACTTTGTCTTCTTCACACTCTGTTTGATGAATTTGCTCACCTATTATAAGTACTTTGAAGGAAAACCTGATTCATGTAAGTATTTACGTAAAGAGTTCCTGCTAGGTCTCTCTTTTTTCTTTCCTTTCTTTCTTGTCTTTTATCTATAACTAGATAATGTTTATTAAGCATCAGTGATAGAATATTATAGGTAAAATTGTGGTCAATTCTTCTTTCATCTGTGATCATGTTTATGTGTTTAACAGAGAAAAAATTAAGAGTTATTGCTGGAGGTGGATCAAAAAAAGGGGTGGAGGGGCTGGCCCAGTGGCGTAGCAGTTAAGTTCACACACTCTGCTTTGGTGCCTGGGGATTCACCAGTTACCCAGGTGCAGACCTACACACCACTTATCAAGCCATGCTGTGGGAGGCGTCCCACATATAAAGCAGAGGAAGATGGGCACAGATGTTAGCTCAGGGCCAGTCTTCCTCAGCAAAAAGAGGAGGATTGGCAGCAGATGTTAGCTCAGGGGTAGTCTTCCTCAAAAATAAAAAGGGATGGAGGAGAGGAGAAGGAACAAGAGAAGTAAAAACTATTTTGAGAAGAGAAGGAGGGACATAAGGAAGAAGAAGAAAGGAAAGAGGGAAGATGAAAAGGGAGAGGGAGGAGGGAGAATGAGAGAGTGAGAGAATGAACAAAAAAGGAGAACCAGAGAGGAGGAAAGGAGAAATTAAAAAGAGCACTCAGTCAAGAAAGGGCATGGAAGCATGTGTGTGTTTATTTCTAACTTTCTGCAATTTATGGTGAACCCGAATTAGTTGATCAAACTATAGGAAATATTGAGTGCCTTACATAAGCATTCTCACCCTCTCTTACATGTTTTTCAACACAAAAAGTCCCACAAAATATGCAATCATCAGGAGAAATTTATAATATGGTTGAGAGACTCCTGCTATAAACCATCGTGGGTTAGTTGTTGTCTTGATAAATGGTAATGATGACTTAGAGGTGGATCTATTAACATGAATGATCACAATGGCGTTTTGATTAGCAATGCAACATTCACTCCTTTCTCACTTTATTTAACACACAATTATTGATTTATTGAGTGCCTGATTTAATAAATGATTGGGACCTATTGGGGACTACGTAGGTGTGAATACCTCTGTGTGTACATTTTATATACATACGTATCAAATAATGAGTAGTAAATATTCTTCAGGTGTTGTGAGGAAGTAAGAAAATACTGATGCAACAGTTATGTCCACCAAAAAACTCAGGAAAGCATGCAGGGTGGGAAAATCTAGGTTTTTTAGGCATTTTTGTATAAGTAATAGATGGGATATCTATAAAAAAGGACAAAGAAAAATATCCCATATCTTCAAGGGCCAGGCCCACTAGAAGGTTGTGAGGTGGGAGGAGACTGGTAGAAACAGCCAAGTAGATGGATGAGTGGATGGGCTAATGAGTAGACAGATAGGGGAACCGAGTAGATAATGGAACAACTTCATCATCTTCTCATTGACACAAATGAAGAGTGAGCACGGGAAAGCCATTGACACAGAGAGTAGGTGTAGCAACTTCTGGGTTTTTTTTTAAATAGAGTGAAAGAAAATTAAGAGAACTTAAACTGGACCTCCTAGTCTTTCCAAAGTGTGGAACAGAGTTTGCTAAAGAAAATAAACTGCAGTGGAGAGGATGGATAATTGTGGGAGATGGTTCTCTGGAGGATCTTCTAGGCAATTCATGCGATGATTGGCAGCATCAAATGCATACTAACTGGATGGGCCCCAATACAAGAGAAGAAATCAGTTAATATATATTTCAGTGACCTTTTCCTCAGTTACAAGTTAAACTTTATTTTTACTATGTATTTTATCCATCTCCTCCTATCATTTTATATTTCTTTAGCTGGAACTAGTATAATCAATGCATATGTTTTCGTAATTGAATTAATACTAAGTAGCTCATTAGTACTTAGTAAACTTAGGAATTCTTCAAAAATGAAAGGCGGGATGTTTGAACATTTTGACTAAGGTTCAAACATTCTCATGAGTGATTCTAAAATTTTAGTGTGTAAAATTTTATCGTCACTTGATGTGTATGATAGAAATGGAGAATCTTGGACTCCACTCCCTGAATGTCTGGGAAAAGGCTTCCTGAATCTGTGTTCTTGCAAGTACACTGGGTCATTCTGATTCAAGTGTGGCAGAAGCTACATTTTGAGAAACACTCATCTAAGATTTCTACAGAGAAATTTCCATTGGTTTTTGATTAAATGATTAGCCTCTCTCCTTTAGTTGGCTGTTGAGCAAAGTTATAGGGGTTTAGGCAGATTGGCCTCTTAGAAACAATAGGACTTACTAGAACATTTATTTCTTGTTTTTTGTTGGTTTGTTTGTTACATAAATCAATTGATAGACCAATATAGTTGGGGAGACAATATAGTTGGGAATATTCCAAAGAGAGTTGAGGATACATACTCAATCAAGCCTTGGAGTTTTACCAATAAGATAATTATGGATACTCTTGTAATTTGACTCAAGATCAATTGCCATGAGGACTTATGATACTCTCCTATTTCTGTCTGTCATAGAACTAGATTTCATATGCTATAGCAAAAATTTTATTGGGGTTTGGAGCCATAAGATCTAAATTCCAGTCTTCTGATCTGTATAGGTTTTGGAAATTTACTAATCCTTTATTAGCTTCAATTTATCTATAAAATGAAAATAAAAATCATCACAGTGGTTGGGAGGGTTGAATGACATAAATTATGTCAACCTTGTTCTGAAAGCTAATGGTATGAAATACAATTTTATTTCACTGTCTGGAAAACAGAAATGACAGATATATTCAAAATAGAAATGACTTTAGAGTTTTCCCCTGGAATTGTACTCTCTACTAACCATTAGACTTTTTCCTCTTGACTTTCCATGTTGCTTGAAATTCTACTTCAAATTTATTTCATTCTAACTTGCATTAAAAGTAATGTTTAACAATCTTTTTTTCTTATCTACTACACTGTGAGAGTCCTAATGGTAGAGCTAATATTTATTTTGTATTTTTACACTCTAAGGAGGCAAGTGTCTCGTTCATTGTAGATGTTTTAAGTTGTTTTAATAAATACACAAATGAATTTGTACGTGAGCATCTTTATGTATGGTGATCTCATTCTATGCCACACTTATAGTAAGTATTTATTCAAATGCTTGATAGGCGACATTCTATGGGCTTATCACTAAAATGACAAAAATCCTTGATGTCTTCAATGATGATGTAAGATACCAAAGATGAATATACCTATACAGAGACTAAAGCCATCATAATCATAAATGTTCCTGAAACAAGTTATTTTTTAGTGTAATCTGTGGAAAGTCCTTCTGTGCTGATGTTTCTTTTTCTTGGCATCCAGTCATTTGTTTATTCAGCAAATAGACATTCAGTTGCTAGCACAAACCAGGCACTTTCTATATGTTGGTGATAGAGTCATGAACAAGACTTAATAAGCCTATCCTCTCATTCTAATGAGAGTGCATGTGAAGAACATGTTAAACAAGGAAAAACAAATAAAAGTATGGTTTCATACTTTGGGTAGTAAGTACTCCTAGGGAAATAATGGGGTGATTTTGGAGTACTTTAAATAGGACCAACAGGGAAGAGGTGAGATTTCACTTCAGGATCCAATGAGGCAACACCGTCAGCCACGATAAAAACCCATGAGGAGAGGAATCCAGGCAGAGAGAGCAGCAAAAACAGAAGAGCTGGTGCGAGGGCCTGTGGAAGGTCAGTGCACCTGGAGGGCAGTGATGGGCTGAGTGTGGAAGGAAATAAGGTTAAGAAGCTGCAGGAAACAGATGTGGGCCATTAGGGGCAATGGTGAGAAGTTTGGATTTTACTCGTGATGGAGTACTACAGGAGGGTTTTAATCAGAGAGATAAATCATCTAATATAGACTTTAAAAGTCCTGTTGGCTGCTGTAAGAATAACTTTTGGGGGATGGAACAATAGTGGAGGCAATGATTTTATTTTTGAGTCTTGTTATCACCTGCAAGGGATCACCGTGGCTTTGGCTTGGTCCTGTCATTCACTAGCTGAATTACCTTAGAGAAGTAATCTATCTTCTAGTTAATACCTTTGTTTCCTCATCTGTAAAATGGGATGAAAGTCTTTATCTCATAGGGTTGTTGTGGAGACTGAATGAACTAGGATATAAAAAGTGCATGAAGCTGCCTGAAATATTTTAAATGCTCAGTAAATGCTGTATTTTTTTATTAGGATTACTAGTATAAATGTACACTTTAGCTTTAGTACCGAGATTTATTGTAATTCTCAATTTCTATGACTGTGTGTAGACATTAGGTGTTTTGCTTTTCTAACTCAGTTTCACATTCATTAATTTTTTATATATTAATGAGTATAGGTTAAACTATGCTATTAATAAATATGTCCCACCCCAAGTCTCTGTGGCTTAACACAATGAATGTCACCTTCTTCTCACATTACAATTTGATGTGGATTTGAGAGTCCTCCTGTACTCTTGTCACACCACATCTGGAAACTACTGCTTCCAAGTTTGTCATATCAAAGAAATTGTGTGTTAAACTAAAGATCTTATTCCAATGCTATGCTGTCCCTTTATTATTATCAATTCCCATAAATTTATAATAATGGGGCATGTTCACCTACAAGGCTCACATTATGTCCATATGTTTTTAGCACATTAAAAAGTAAAAAGATGTGTGAGTCTTTGCAAAGGTGGGTGTTCAGGATATGAACCATGCAGTGATGGGCCTTAGGGACCCACGGTCTCGAGGCCAGCTTTGTCCTCAGTTGCCATGTGACTTTGAACAAGTTGTTTAACCTTGCTAATGTTCTTCCTTACAGCTCTTCAAATAAAATATATTATCAACATGCAAAGTGTTATTATATTCTCCCACAAAAACATAATGCAAATATAATCATTTAACTTAATCATTTTGTCCACCTCTTGGTCTGCCCATGAAGGATCCCTGTGGTACACTATAGAGAGGTTTGTCTAGTCCAGCTTTAAATGACCCCATCAAAGTGACTTTTGCCATTTGTTTTGAAAGGTGGTATCATTAATCTTTTCTGTCCCCCCTCCACTTTTGGACTCACTTCAATTAAATAGGCAGAGAGAAGAAAACATTGAACAACACTATAAAAATGTTAATTCCTAATGTCACTGACTAGGTCTTAATCACACTATTAGACATATGTTCTGATTTAATGATCCCAGCCAACAAGCAGCAAGACTCAGATTGACTTTGATGAATGTCTACCATTATTTTCTGATATGGATGAGGCTGTTTTTCTTTCTTACTAAACGTTTCCTCAGAAATGGTATTCTACTTAGAAAGAAAGAGAATATAAATACTTTCTTTGGTTGCCAGAATCTTCTTTCCTAAATCAGTGATTTGATGATTTGTATTTTCATCAGAAAGTGAAACATTTCAGTGCAATCCTCCTTAATTATGTGGCCTTACAATTTTGGTGGCATCTTTCTCTTCTCTCATTTTTTAATCCCACAATGCTTAACTACAGTCAGTGAACTAACGTAGCTTTCTTATGTGCAGAAATCTAACAGTTGCTTCCTAACGACACTGAGGATTCCCTTTCCCTTGTGCCTCTTAACCGCAAAAACTCTTCCCTGGTAGCACTGTTTACTGAAGTCCTCCTCATCACCAAGCCTCAGGTCAAATGCCACCATTTCCATGAAATGAAACCATTTCCATGAAGCCTTTCTTAGGACTTCTGGACAAAATTCACAGTTTCTTATTCTGGGCTTCGCTAACAATTTACTAACTGCTCATTTTGGCCCTAATCTCATTCTGACTTGCATTTCTCTTATCTGTGTACATGTCCTTCTCTCCCTAAATGTTATGAGCTCCTTTGGGGCAGTCATAGTCCATTAAAATTTATATCACTGTGTATCACACCATGACCTTCACACCGCATAGGCTTAAGACATAATTGAATGGAATGTGTGTATGTGTATATATGCACACATGCATAAAGTAATTTATATCATATTTAATTTCATTGTTTTATAAATCATATATATATAAAGTATACATGTAAACATACTTGAATTCTTCATCACCCTATGGGTGGAAGCTGTGATAGGTGACAGTCAAGCGATCAGCCATAGGAATAGTTTCTCTAAAGTTCCATGCAGAGGATGGGAGGCATTGAGCCTAGAAGAGATGAGCCAATACTATGACCCTGGGGAAGACTGCTATCTAATTGAAGGAAGATCCAAGCACCGTTTTTGAAGGGGGTGAAGATAGGCAATAGAGTCAAGATTACACTGCCAATGATTGGAGTTGAGTTGGGATAGACTCAGTGAACTGAGATTGGGTTCAAGTGAGGACTATGGGAGGAAAGAAAGGCAGCTGGAGAAGGGTGCTAGGAGTGACTTCATGAGTGACGGCTAAAGTGCTGTTATAACTGCTGCCATTATGGACCAGAAAATAATGAATTGGGCCCAAACAGAATTGATATTTCTCTTTATTCTCCTCATGCACATATGTGTCTATTTATGTTTCTAACCAAATTGCAAATGTCTTGAAAGCAGAGCCATCATTGATAGTTCCATTTACTTACTTATAATCTCTACAGAATTTTATTTTATGTGGTTGATATCTAATTTGAATTTTATCAGTTATTGTCACAATAATGCTATAGAGTCCGTTGCCGAAGCTCAGCAGCATACGGTATTCAGTACTTATTCTCATGCTCGCATGTCTGTGCACGAGGTGGGATGACTGTGCTTCCTGGCTCACGTTCTGGGGCTCAGGCTGGAGAGGCTGTGACCATCTGGAGGCACGGTCTCATGGTCACGTCAGAGAAGTTCCCTAGAAGCAAGTGGAAACATGCAGGCCTCTAAGGGCTGGACTTTGAACTGACCTGATTGTCATTTCTGTCCTCTTTCAACGGGACAAAGTAAAGAGTGAAATCAAGTCTAACATCAACAGAGTTGGATCTCTGGATGTCTACTCCTCCCAGGAACCCACTGTAACGTATATTTGCTGATCAGTGTAGACATTTTTGAAGTTATAAAAGAAATGAGGTAAACTCTTCCTGTTGGCATATTGAGTTTACCAGAATCCATGCTATGAGCATACTACTTCAAAACTTAGAAATAAAATAAAGACAATAGCAACAATGACAACAACAGCTCCACATGTAGCACTATCTTTATATATTTGCAGAACTGTTTGGAGTTGTTCTTGGACTGTTCAAGCAGCGAGAAGAGGCCAAATTATTTTTGGCTATAGCTGTAGTTGTCACTGGGAGGTTGACGTGCCTACTGTTTCCCAGATTGTCAAGACTTTAACTTAAACAATTGTAGAATTAAAGTGGGGTCTCCAGTTTGCATTATGTTCAACAGCTTATATTAGTTAAGCTATAAAATCATGCAACTAACCAGCTTCACGATTTCTCCTAAATTTCTTACATTAGGAAAATCATAATTTGAACTAAGCATGTACAGGTGGGGTTTATGCTTAGGTGCTAAATAAAATTTATTGTGATTTTTCTCTCCTTGAACCATTTCCCTGTATTTATCACATAAATGTTCCACTTGAGGAAACCTTAGGAGCAGAATGGTATGCTTATGTGTTCATTTGCAAAGCATCTAGATTTGACCTTATGTAATGCTTAAATTCAGATATAATACTTTTCTGAAACTATTCATAAAGGAGTTGATATGGACCCAAATTTCTGAGGCCAAAAGTGAGGATGAAGATATGGCTCTTCTTCCTCCTCCTCCCACTTCTTTCTCTGTCTCTTTCTCACCACACACACACAGGTGTGCATGTGTGCATAAACACACACACACGTGCACACAGACACACTTCCTCCCCAAACTTGAATTCCTTTTATAAGATATTCTACAATATGCAGTTTAATTTCCATCTTCCTTTGACTCAATTGTGAGAATTCTTTTCCGAATTTATGTTGCATTATCTTCTTGAAGATAATTAGAAAAATAGGAAACTGTGGGCTGGCAATCTAAATGGAAGATCAAGCATGACCAAAAGTTTCTACAGTGGAGCCAGGATCTGCAGAAAGGGGGCAAAGTCTTTGGAATTCACCCTGTTCTGATTAAGAAGCAGAGAGGCTCACTGTGTTGAAATGAGCTCAGGGAAGTTATCTGATGAGGAGTTATTATGGACAAACTTAAGGCCACATACTCATGCCTAGTCCGCTATGCCAACTGGGTTAAATGATAGTCCTGCACAATTTTCCGTTTTAACTTGTTTGTTAAATATCAAGGCCATTTTCAAACTTGGAGAGCAATTCAGGTCCTAGGAAAAGAACATAAAAATCTGTGAATAAAAACTCAGACAGGCAATGAACGTTTGAAAGGAAGTCCAGGTATAAACTGTGCCTCTCAGTTTGCGTGTTGTCAGCAACAAAGCCAAACACACTTGCCATTATTTCCTTGAAACTTAGGGTGGGGAAAGCCTGGGAAGACTCCAGCAAGCAGTACTAACATTAGATTCTATTGCACCATTATTATTGTGTGTAAATGTATGAGAGATTAGAGATGTTTATTGATCACGTCTTTATTTTAGTGAATGTAAGAATTTATCTATCACTGATAGTTTTTTTAGTTCTCTCTTATCACTTAAACCGCCCATACATATTGTGCTGAAAGGCCTTAAGTTTTCAACAATGAATTATTATCCCACATATCAGAGCACAGTGACAAAACACAGCGGGTAACCCACAGACTCTTGGGCAAGAATGCTTGGATTCAGATCCTGACTCCGGACTTTCTAGTCGTATGGCCTCCAGGCAGGTGTTTAATCCCTCTCTGTCTCAGTCTCTTTATCTGTAAAGTGGAGGATAATAATAACACATACCTCATAGGGTTGTTGTGATGATTAAATGGGTTCACACATGCAGAGCACTTTAGAATCTGCTGTAACCTAGGACATGCTCATATCAATAGTTTTCTATTGTCACTTTTTTAAGCCTCCTGCATGGCAAGTATGATTGATGCCTGTCTCGCGATAGTCTACCTAGTGTTAACAAAGGACAGTGATCACCTTCTGTGGCCACTTACTGCCATATACTTTCTTACAGGACTTTTTTTTTTAGCGTATATGTAAGCTGATTTTTTCCCAGAGTTTTTTGTATACATGAGGTCATGTAACAATAATAATTCCAAATGCATGGAAGTAATGCAAGTTAATGCAATTCCTTAGTCATCTGTTTTATATCTTGCATACTGAGGACCTCACCACCTCCCCGAGGCGTCAGTGGCTACTGCTGAGCTCCTGGTGGGGTCTCCCAGGAGGACCCAGTTCCTCTACCTTCTTCTCCTTGGTTCTCTTGTGGAAGTCCTTGTGGTATGTACTGCTGCTGGAGCCGTGCATGAAAACCCTGCGTCCTTGCCAAGGGGCAAGCCTCTACAACCCCAAAGCCTTGGCCCCAGAAGCATAAAGCAGGGTATGGGTGTTCCTTTCACGGTGGACAGGCCCAGGTTGCAGGTACCTTTCCCCATTCTGCTCTGTGTGATCACCTGGTTATCAAAGGAAACTTGTTGTCTCTCCCACACCCAACACACATATGCACATCTCAGAATCCTTGGTTTATCAGAAGCACCTCAAAAGAGGTAAATATTTGGATTAATAACCCCATTTTATACAAGAAATCGAGACTTAAGAAGTTTAAAGTACTGATTCATTAAGTGACAGTAAGCGTCTTTTTAGCTCTATGATGGATATTTGTCTTGTTCATGCCTCCTATCATCTTCTGAGTAGCATTTCTGTGTTGGTGAAAATTCACACTGTGGATCTTGGATCTTGCCTCTGCAGCGAAGTCAGAGTTCAAATCCCCAATCTCCTCTTAGCGGGGACACAGGTGAGGGACTTGTGCTTCCTCAATCAGACCACCTGTGTGATGCTCTGACTGGGAGGTGAGCAGCAGGGAAGCAGGCTCTGCGTGGAGCTGCTATTCTGCGGGTGCAGGGGCCATAGGAACACCTCTCTTTGGGGCAACAGGGCCTGCTGGCCTGAGACCCTTAGAGAGAAGTGGCTGTGATGCTGGTGGCATATCAGCTTCAGCTGAGTGGATCTCCTAACAGTTGACATTCAGGGGCAGTGAGCCGGGCAGGGTTTCATCAAGCCAATTCTGCAACATGGTCGGCCCATTAGCCTAAAGCCCATTTCTTCTGTGATCATGATTCTGTGGCAACCTGGTAACTTCCTAAGAAATACCTTTTGGCTTGGAACTATCAGAGAGAATTCTTACATTCCAACCAAGAATCTGATTAATATGAGTTCTATTTTGCCTGTTTTCTGCTCCCTCCTTTTCTGTTAAACATTCCTACTAGAGCTTTCTCAAAATTTTGAAAATCACAGTTTAAGAACCTGGAGATAGATCTGAAGAAAGGCCCTTTCTTACTCTTAGAACTTCACGTCTACCATTTCCTTTGCCTGCTATGCTCTTCTCCAAGTAGCCAGCCACGTGCAACTTGCTTCCTGCCCTCAAGTTTTTCCCAGAGTTTATTGCTTCATCAAGTTCTACTCTGATCATTCTATGTAGGATTGCAACATGCCCCTCTTGGCAGCAACTGGAACCCTCATCCTGCTATGTGGTTTCCATA
This sequence comes from Equus asinus, assembly GCF_041296235.1. Classification (NCBI taxonomy): domain Eukaryota; kingdom Metazoa; phylum Chordata; class Mammalia; order Perissodactyla; family Equidae; genus Equus; species Equus asinus. The sequence goes on along the minus strand of NC_091793.1, from coordinate 64,760,071 downwards.
CCTCTTAGCCCTTTCTAAATACTAAATCGTTTAATTATTATTATTGTCTATTTCCTATAATTGCAATGCATGCTTTGGGGGGCATTTTTTGTTTATTTGTTTTTATTTAAGTGACTTATCCCAAGTGCCTAGAATGGTGCCTGTAATATTATAGATGCTCAGTAAATATTTGTTGAATGCATATATTTAAAAAAACATTTATAATTATGCTTTGTTGTTTCATTTTTGAGAGAATTTTCTGTCAGAAGGAAGTCCAATTTCTCCAATGGCCAAAATTTGCAGCTAGGGTGTAGATTCTCTCCCTGATACCTCATTAGAGTCAGGAATTAGAGCAAATCTGTCACCCTTTTGGGTCCTCAGTTTCCTCCTTTGTTGTGCTCTATCTAGTACTCCACAGGAGAGCAAACACAAAGATGGGAGATCTGAGAGGAAAATTTAGCAATAACCCTCCTGCTTTCATATGTGTGTGTGTGTGTGTGTTTCCTCTCTTTGTCCTCTTTTCTCCTTGTCCCTTGACAGTCAGTCAGTTAAAACAAATTGAAACCTTTATACTAATTGCCAGATATGAAGAGGGAACTGCAAGTCTCAGTGGTACAAGACACTGATGGGTTCAAAAGCAAACAAAGCCTTGGGCTGCTAATGGAGGTTCTAGGGGCTTAAGAGACCAAGTAAGAACTGGTGAAACTACTATATGGCAACATATGCACCCTAAGCTCTGCACAGATTGTTTGTTCAGAACTCATACCATTGATAATGATGCTATTAACATGGCCACAACCTTGGCTTAGCTTATAAACAAAAATAATCCATGAAGAGGTTGAATTTTACTATGTGTTCTATATTTTAGATTAGGGAAGGAGAGACCTGGTCAGTGCCAGAGGGAGGGAGAGGTAAAGAGATTTCTTGGACCCAAAGCCAACATTGGCAAACATTCAAATACAGTGTTTCACTCATTTGCTGCCTGGACTCAGACACTGGGATGATCAACCTATTCTTGCCCAAGTCCTGAAAGTGTTTTATGCTCTAAATAAACCCAGCAATCCTCTAGGCCACTTGAGTATGACTTATCTGAGCTAGGATTTAGAAGGAAAACAATTTATTTGAACTAGGTTACAGTGATTTATAGATTTTTGAAACTAGGGAAAATGGATTTATGCCATTTGGAATCATTCTTTAAAAAGAAGACACTGGCTAACAGACATTTCTAACTGGAATTCTATCTTAGAAGATAATAAAGTAGCCTAAAACATTTTAGGCAGAGTGAAGAGTGATATTTGGGGGTGACTATAGTCCGTCAGGCTGTCTTCCCCCTGAATCAGCACCTGCTAAGATACTTCTGCTTTTCATAGTATCCTCCTTAACTTCTTTTCATGGCCTACAGATTCTTGGAAGCTCCAAATTGTCTTTTTCCTTTCTACTTGCCTCAGTGACTTCCATGAAGACTGCAGCAGCAAAAGCAATTCAGAAAAAATTGTTGCTATTTGTATGCATGGATAATTTGTAAATTATATGTTTACAAATCAAGAGTTCCATGCAAAACTAAATCTTGACTAGGCAAATTTCCAACCTAGTCTCATCCTCAAACAAATATTATTATTCTACTTTAAAATGGTAAATCATAAACAATGGTCCCCAATAAATATTTAAATGTGTTTTTTTAAAAATAACCACATATTAAGTGTCATAGGCCAAACAGAAACAAAACAGGAATTTCTAAAGGGAACCTAGGCCTAACCCCAATCAGCTGAATGACATGTAACACCTCCCTCTCTACATATATCTGTTGTTTTGGATACATTCTCATTTTTTGAAAGGTTCTAATTTACTGAAATATTCCCAATCACGAAAGAAAACTCCAACAGATTTTACTAAACTAAACTTTGCAAAGAAAGAAACTGACATGGACAAGACTCAAAAACAGCTTTCTGTCAAATATATAAATCAGAAATTGGAGGTTGCAAACCAGCTTTGTATGAGTTAAGTACGACCTTCAGAAGGACGACTTTGGCCCAAACAGTACTGACCTTCACAGTGTTATTTTTTTCCTCCAAATCTTTGAATTTGAAACTTATGACTTCTCTTAAAAAAAGTTCAGAAGATATGGTAGCCCTGGGGCTCATCTTTGTCATGATGGAAATCAATGGGAGTAGGACAAGACAACCCTCTTCTCTAGACCAACACTCTCCCTTTCACCTTAGTGTCCACTCCTCCTTATAGTCTACCAGAAACTGAGGACTAAGGCCCAGCTTATCTTGGCCCTCATCCTGTTGTTTGTTGTTTGGTAGTTTTAAAAGGAAATTAATCTTTTATCTATCAAATTTATTTGGTCTAAAATCTGGCCCAATTTTCTCAATTGTGATACCTGCCTGATTTGGTAAGCATTTCAGTTTGTGACCCTGCCTCTGAACATTGAGATTAATCAGTATCCTGCTATATAAATACTTTCCACGAAAGTGTTGTTTACATGTGCATATGTATAGACATAGATATATATGTATGGATATATGTGTATAAATACGTATATCTATAGATACATATATGTATAGATATACAGATATTTATAAAAACAGAGAGAAAGGCAAAGAAAGAAAAGAAGGAGAGAAAGAAAAGAGAAAAGGGAAGCGAGGAGAGGAGAGGAAGGGAAAATATATATAATATATATTCTTTAAGACATCTTCATGTCAGTTTCTGTGACATTCTCTGTTCTAATTCAGGCTTGCTGTGACTTGTGAAATGTCTTATCTTTCAGATGGAACACCGTTTACCTGGTGGATTGGGCGGTCCAATGAAAGACACCCTTACTGGGGAGGTGTTCCTCCTGGAGTTCAGCAGTGTGACTGTGGCCTGGACGAGAGTTGCCTAGACATTCAACACTTTTGCAATTGTGATGCTGACAAGGATGAATGGTAATGAGAATCATGATCTTTCTGCAGTTGTGGAGGAAGCACCTTAATTGACGCATAAAATTTCCCTCAAGAGAGTAGAACGTGGATGAGAAATTCAATATGAACTAGGAATCCCTAATGACTGTGCTTGTTTTTAACTTCGAAAATAGCCAATTCCAGTACTTTTAGGGCTGTTGCTGAGGTTTGTAACATAAAGCATGTTGTCACATCATCACCTCCTTATATTCTGAACATTCCACTTTAAACAAAGGGATGAAATGTAATGTTCAGCTTTGCAATTTAGTCAGTGTTTCTATAATGTGTGGAGTATAAATTTTGGGAGAGATAGTATGGGAGATAGAGATGTGTAATTATACAGACTGTTTCTTTATTGTCCCATTTCCGCACTGATGTTTCAGTCACCTGCCCACGCTTTTGTAGCTAGTAAAAATATAGCAAAGAAAATTTATATTTATTGAATATCTATTTAATCCTCACAACAATCTATTAATTCTGTATAATTTTCTCATTTTTACATCTTAAAGTTGAGGAATGTAGATTACAAAGAAGTTAAATCATTCTCCCAAGGTCACACACATCTACTAAGTGACAGATCCCGAATTTGAATTCAGCTATATCTGAGGTCAGAATCTCTCTTACTCTCCTACACCAAGTTACTTTTGTAAAAATAGTTTAGTTTTAACTTCCCATGTCCATTACATCTACTTTTCCTTTTTCTTTCAGGGAAAATGCTTGTTTTTCACTGTATTGATTATGAAAAGGTGACCAGGACATTTCTAAACCCATTTTTGTTTTGACTGAATTTAAAACAAATTTAGTTTTGACTTTTGTAATTTTACCTGCTTCATCAAATGCTGCTCAATTATATTTAAGAATTCCTATATCAAGCTGCTCTCAACCCAGCTGAAATTTCTAAGTATTTTTCCTTCCCTGCTCAGATTCCTAACAGCAAGGATTGCTAAATGTTGAATGCTGAATGCCTTAAATTTCATTGCTTCCAATGAAATTTAAGGTTGAGTCACATCCTCAGTTCAGTGAAGAAAGGATCAAACATTTGGCTCCTTCAAGTCCTAGTAGATGGGCCACCTCTTCAGATGCTGTGGGATTGCTTGGGCTCCAAGGCAAGTTACTTGAGTGCTTCCTCCCAGCCTTAAAATCATCACCTGGGTAAAATCAGGTGAAGTTGACTAGAGGTGGGATAGACTTCTCCATTCTGTGGGTCCCCACTTTACCCTGCAGTGACTTCTATCACAGCATTATGGATGCCAGCAAATCAAATATACCTCGTGTCCCAGATGGAGACCGTGTCTCTTAACATTATATCCATTAAGAACTACTTCTTGTACAGTAGGAACTTGGTGGTAGTGAGCTGAAGAGATGAATTCAGAAGATCTATGAGGAGGAAAGGTGATGACAAAATGGCATCTACAGGGGCTGGCCCCGTGGCCTAGTGGTTAAGTTCGCACGCTCCGCTGCAGGCGGCCCAGTGTTTCGTTGGTTCGAGTCCTGGGCGCGGACATGGCACTGCTTGTCAGACCACGCTGAGGCGGCGTCCCACGTGCCACAACTAGAAGAACCCACAACGAAGAATACACAACTATGTACCGGGGGCCTTTGGAGAGAAAAAGGAAAAAATAAAATCTTTAAAAAAAAAAATGACATCTACAAGCTTGAGAAATACGTGTGGAAGGACTAAGTGGTTGTATTGCCAGGGAAACATATTTAAAGTCTTGTGCAACCAGCAGTTTAGATTCACTCTTTTTTTGGATTCATTAATTTCCTGTCACTGTGTATGAAATTTGAAATTTATAGATTTTATAGACTTGAATGGAAACACCTTAATTTCCTTGTGAATAATCAGATAAGCTAATATAGAGGGAGGCAGAATATAAAGATCCATTGAGACGAGGAGTGTTTCTCCTCATTACCTTCTACTCTCACTCCCTTTTTGTCTGAATTCTCGACCTTTGCTCACTGTTGCACTTCCTATGGTGTAGCTGTTGCCCTCTCAGCACTGCTTCAGCGCCTTGCTCCCCAGAGAACGAATGACCAGGGCTTAATTTACTGAACACAGAAGGGCCGTGATGGAGAATGGCATCACATCACTTAAATGTGGAAAATGAGACCATCATGTTGAAGTGCCTCTACATCCTCTTTCCAAGGACTTTCACTGATCATCTCTTCTACTCAGACTTCAGCCTCTCCCTCCTTTGACCTACTCATTAGTACACTAAAGTTTGAACCCCTCATATCTTGACTTAACTTTACCGTCTACGCTGTGCTCAGAGGAACTCTTCAAGCTGTCCCTTCTGAGGTCAGAATCTCTCTTACTCTCCTACACTAAGTTACTTTTGTAAAAATAGTTTAATTTTAAGTTCCCATGTCCATTACATCTACTTTTCCTTTGTTTTTCAGGGCAAATGATTGTTTTTCACTGTATTGATTATGAAAACGTGCACAGAACACTTTTAGACCCACTTTTGTTTTGACTGAATTTAAGTCATCCCCTCTTTGGTTTTGGCTTTCCACACATTTCAAATTTTGGTTTCAGACTGCATGGCGCTTCTAGTATCACTGGTGTTCTGGGTGTTTCTAAGAAACCTCAAATATCTTTACCTTGTAAAATTCTCTCAAGTTTCTGCTCATGGGTAAAGTTAATCAGAAAACTTATTGGGGCTGGTATACCATCTTGTGGATAGCAGTTTAATATATTACAACTCCTAGATAATATTGTCGCTTGAAAATGTTACCTATCTTATACTGAAGTGTTCTTAGTATTTTATATATTATATCTCATATCATCGTCCCAACAACCCTTGACGTTGGTTTTACTATCTCCTTTCCTACAAAAGGAAATGGAGGCTCTGAGATGATAAGTGACTGGTTATGGTCAGCTGACTAAGGGAGCAGAGTTGGGATTATAGCTGAATCCAAGGATGCTGTTGCTGACTATATCAAAGGAACTGCTACATTGGGATTTCGAGTCATGGCAGCCAATGAGGATGCCAGAGAGTCCTCTCCCAGGGCCTCTCGAATCACATCATAGCAGTATATTTGTTTCTTTCTGCTAAGTCAGGCTGTTCAGGCAAACTGAACCATCTTTCAAGCTTCTGCTAATTAATAATACTTTATTCTGTCTTAATAAATCTCTGTATCTGAATAACTTGCTGTCATATATTTCAGTGAGATCCAAGTAAATGAAGAAAATTAGTGTATGTTTTGGGAGTGGGTAAAAGTGAGGCATCTCAAAATACTGAGGTGGGTGGAGAGAAAAATGAAGTATCTCAATGAACACCGAAAGCACAGCTCCTTCTTAGACTAAAGGGAAGCCACGACAAGACATTTGAATCAGGTGTACTGTGAGCTGACTACTTAGGAGAATCCATCTCACCGAAAGAACTGAACAGGAAGAACAAAAAAGAAATGAAGAATCTTGTATTGAATAACAATTTCATAGCTAATGATTGTTTGCAAAGGAACTTCTCTTCAGTTTAATGATTCATCCTGTAGAAATCCTCCCAACCAGGAGTTTTCTGACCCAGCTACTTTAGACTGTTGGACTGCTGAAAGGAAGAAAGAAAATTCTGGTGACAGCTCCAGCCTACAGCCCCTGCAGATAGCACAAGAGAGTGGCGGGCTGTGTGGGAGGTGGAAAAACAGTCATTCACGTAGAGGGTAGAAGGATACAGAGGATGGTAGGGGCCGCAAGTTGGAGAAGGGAGGGGAATTGCTCACAGTGTGCCTCTTGGTGATGGCCCTTGGCCTGAATGAGGAATTTTCTCCTCCAAACAACCAGGAGAACTAAAGTGTAGCCCTCTTGCTTAACAGCAGAACATTCTTCTATTTTTTCATAAGAAAGAGCAGACATTTTTATTTGATTTTTGGTAACTCTGTTCTTTGCCTCTTGCCCTTAATGCACCCTGTATAAAGCTACATTGCACAAAATAAGAAGCAAAAATGGTGTAAGGTTTAAATTCCGGTCATCTGATCATCCAGAAAGGGAAACTACTGTTCTTTTTCTTAAAGAACCGGATATTTTTAGGGGATTTTTTTTTTAAGTAGATGGAATCCTGGAGTTTCAAACCACTCTTTAGCCCTTGATTCCACTTCTCTGCCACAAAGAAATTATTTAATAAGTGGTGCTGAATCCATGAATGAACCATGGGTAAATGACTTCTGTTGGACGTATTTTTACCTCTCTCTCTTGTGGTCAGTCAGGTCATGGTTATTCTGGGATTAACTGATATTTACTTCACTCTTAGCTATTACCCATCTTTTATAATGTCATAGGAAATATTTATCCAAAGTTTAACCCAAACTTTTTGCTGCAGATTGATTTTATCCTGGCTATCAAAAAGAAGTTTGAAGTGATCACTATGCTCCAAAGTTATTTTTTTGTATGTTTGCCTTCAACTTTTCTCTTTAGTAAATTCATGTCTAATCCAGTCTGAGGACCTTGTCTTCACAAAGACCTTTCATTCCTTTCCCATGAGATTTAATGAGACAATTGCCTTTAGGAGGATGATGCTAGATACATTCAAGGGGTTTAGGGTTTTGCTGTTTCCTCATATAGGTTATTCTTTGATCTCTCAGACCTTCTTTGATTTCTTCAAAACCTCCACCTCTGAGATTCTCAGACTTGGTGCAGTAAGAGTGCTTCATATATGGCGGGATCCTAAAACAGGGCTAGAATCCTGAATCCTGAGAGAAAGGCAAGTGTCGCCTCAGAACACACTAAGACTCTATCTCTTATTAAAAAAATAATATTGTACAACCTCTGCTGGTTGAATTGTATTATTTGTGAACCTGTTTATGAGCTATTTCACTGCTTATTGAATTTTTGAAGGGCTTTGCCCCAAGTAGGCAGAGATTATGAATGGTTTATCTGGGTTTTTACTCAGTCAGTCCCTGAATTCCTACATGCATCTAGCCATGTAATCAGGGCCAGCACTTTGTGTGGGAGAGAAGTATGCTTGGCATGTGGTAGATCCTTTATGTATTAACTCCTGAATGAATTAATGAATGAATGAAATAATAACTAATTTTTTTTCCTTTCTCCCCATTCTCTCTTGCTAAACAAATATGCCCTCTACTTGCTAATTATAGTCTGCCACTTTATCCATTAAATTTTCACTTAAAGTATGTATGCTGGGGCAACTGTACTGGCTTGTTTACACTAAGGATCCCATGACTAGGTTTCAGATTGTTTTTAGACAATGTTTTGTGGTATATCCAGTGGAGAGAATAGAAGGCATCATATACTTAAGAGAAGAAGGGACAATACAAAAATGGGGAAAAAGAGCTTACAACTAGAGGTTGAAAATTCAAGACTGATGTACCACATCATTACAGAATTGTGGAATTCTAGACAGAATAAAATAGTTGATATTTTGCCAAGAGTAGCATTAAGGAGGTTTATTTATTTTTTATACAATGATGCCCTTCTCCTATTATCTCTTGGGAAAATCTCTAATCTAAGCAATTTAAGACCTATAGTTCTGGAAAACAAAACATACCTGTAAAACATTCTGTCTTATGCTTGTAGGAAATAATTAAAGATGTAGACTGAGGCTTCTATTACATCAGATATCCGTCAAGTTATGCAGATATATTATCTCTAAATTGTCTGTGAAGTTGCATTATTTGAGTAATTGCAAAATGATGAGTATCAAAAATAGATAGAACTCAAAAGTCAATGTCAAGATTAAGAGTTTACATTTGTATAATGTATTGTATACAGTATTTTGATTTGGACTATTATTGTATATCAAAATACTATAATTCTATTTAAAAATGCATTGAGATTTGGCTTCTATTCGCCTGTTAATCACTATGTGTATGGCGTTAATCACCTAAACAGTAGCTCTTACTAAGATCCAAAATACTTGGATGAGCTGCTCTTTTGTCTGCTCTGCAAATTCACTTACAATGGTCAGTTCTGACCCACCCAATTTATGTGTCTATATTTAATAATGCATAAAGGAATTATTTTTCTTGATTTTTTAACTTTTGGGAGTTTTTATTACAGAAGAAATATGTTCTACTTTATCTTTATGGTAAAAATTTTAAATATTTCAGAAATATTAAATAAATATAAATAAATATTTAAATAAAAAAATAAAAGCTCCTCCATCACCATCACTTGGAATTCTCTTACCTCTACCCCATATATAAAATCTTGCTTCTAGAGATAATAGTTGGGTATGTAGGGTACTTCTCCATACGTATACTACAGATATACACATATACTACATACATATGCATACTTTCTATGCATATATCATATTTATTAAGATATGTTCATTCATTTTATCTTTTACTTATTTTTTTATTTTTTAAAGATTGGCACCTGGGCTAACAACTGTTGCCAATCTTTTTTTTTTTTTTTTCTGCTTTATCTCCCCAAACCCCCTCTGTACACAGTTGTATGTCTTAGTTGCAGGTCCTTCTAGTTGTGGGATGTGGGACACCGCCTCAACGTGGCCTGACGAGCTGTGCCATGTCCGCACCCAGGATCCAAACCCTGGGCTGGCGCAGAGGAGCATGTGAACCTAACCACTCAGCTATGGAGCCGACCCCTGTTCATTCATTTTTTACTAAATGTGAGATCATATTAAAAATATTGTGCAACCTGCTCTTTCCACATAAAATAAGCTTGGAGATCTTTTACCTGGCATCCTTAAATAAGCACAAAAATGAATCCATTGTGTCCATTTCAACAGCTGCAAAGTGTTCTATAATATAATTATATCATAGCTTATTTTATTATTCCTTTATGACAAACATTTTATTTCTAAAGGATTTTTTACTATTATAAAAAATGCTGCAATGTGTATTTTTGGTCTTGATTTATACTTTTTTCTACTTTTAAAATTATTATTTCTATTGAATAGAATCCTATTTTAGAATTGTGTAATTATCCACTTTTCTATTTTGATAGATATGGCCAAATTGCTGAAGGCATTTAGGAGGTTCTACAGACTATAAGGAATCAGAACTGGCCCCCTTGACTCTGTGGGGTGAAATGGTCCTCTTCCTCAGGAGGCAGCTTTACCAAAGGAAAATGCAGAACTCGCTAGAGTCCAAATATGGCCATACAGGGAAATGTTCTATCTCCTTTGCAAATCTGACTTGTAGGTTTTTAGTGAAAATATCATGAACTAATACATGTAACACACTTAGAACACACACAATTGTAGCTACTTTCACTGGCAGCAGCCTCATTTTCTGGATGTAAAATGTAATTTATCTGTAAGTGATATTTTATTATGTAATGGGATGATCAAATCCTGGAATTGTCACTTATTAACTGTGGAGCCTAAATCATTTAGCCTCTCTGAGCTTCAGGTTTCTAATTTATTTTATTTTTATTTAAACAAGAAACATCTATCTCTGGGCAGTACTGGCTGGGTTAGCAATAATTTGTACATCTAGCAGATGTGCCATATAGTTGGTTCTCAAAATTTGTTAGTCACCATTTTTATTATTATATTCTCTATTTTTACAGTATCTTAAATAAACTAAGAGGTGACATTGATTTATAAAAGTTAAACTAATTCCTAAGAAAAGTATACATAAATATATGCAATAAAATAGATATGAGAGTTAAATAGCATGTCAGAAAAGTCAAAAATATCATTTAGCCATTAAACTCTAGGTGAAATAAGGAAAAAACACTGAAGGCCCCTCTTCAAAAAATGGGGCTGCCCTCTGAAAGTTCACCAGTAAAAATCAACAAATAACGGATGGGTCTTCCTGCAATAGAAAGAAACCAAAAGATTTCTTGTAAATGTGTAACAAAAGGGTTTGTGGACTCTCAGAACTCCTGTCAAGGTGACCCAATTGTAATCTCAGGGAATGCAGGCCTGGAAAATGATTGCAAATTAGTAAACTGAAACCTAATCAATGGAATTATATCTTGTGTGGAGAAAGCCCTTGTGAAAGGAACGGGACTGGTCAGCCTGAGATGCAGGAGGACAGCTCAAGGACCCAGGGCCTGGCACTGTCATCCCAGCACTGCCAGAGAACATGTAGACTAAATTAGAGAAATGGCTTCTGCTCATGAGAGAGCCGCTCTTTGTAGCAATGAGACCAGGCCTTGAGAACAGCAGAGCACAGTGGTTTCATCAGCAAAGGCTTTGCTGTTCAAATCTAGGCTCAAATCCTTGCCTCTCCATTTGCAAGTGACGCGCCTGAAGAGTTTTGTCACCTTTCTGAACCTCAGTTTTCTCTCCCGTACAAAGCAGATAACGATCATAACATCATCATAGAGTTGTCCTCAGGATTAAATAGATAATGAGCAAAACTGTTTTAATGCCCACATGACCACAGAAAGGCAAGAGGCAGCTCCCGTGCTCAGCTCCAAAAATGTGAGGTGCTCAGCTGAACCCCAAGACCATCAGTAGTTTCTAAGAATAGCAGCCCAAATTTGAGCAATGGCTCCAATTTATGGATTGTTTTCGTTAGAAAGAACTTGTCTCTGTAAAAGATAATTGTGGTTTTAAATAGTATTTTATTGTCCACTATATCATGTTAAATATTTTGGAATTTGGACACTACCTGTAAGAGAAAGAGACTTCTTAAAAGGTTTTAAGCAATAAAGTATGAAACATGGTTCTGGGAGTAGTATGGAGAAGAGTGAGAGGTAGGAAGAGAGGAGACAGATTAGCAGCATGGAGCCAGTTTAACCATTGTCAAGGCCCAGGCAGAGTCTCTGGGGCCTCAAAATAAACTGAGGCCAGGAGGATGAGGATAAGGCAGTTGAATGGAGAGACACAAAAAAGGTGAGACTAGTGGAAATTTTGGGTCAGGAATGAGAGAACAGATGAGGAAAAGAGGAGAAATGAAGACCTGAGTGTGTAGGGCCTCAGCAACTGGGAGCCTAAGGCCAAGTCATTGCCAGAATTAACACAGACAAGTAGGCAATCCGATCACTGGAAAAGTGACAAGTCAGGGAGATTTGGGCATGTTATTTAGAGATGACTATTGACATCCAAGGGAGATGTTCAGTAGGCAGTAGGCAGTTAATGAATCTATGTTCATGAAATAACATGTTTGTGTGTGTGAGTGTGTATTTGTATGCACATGCATTTGTAACAGGAAAGAAGGCTACATTGTGAAATGCTGCAACAAAGTGGAATAAGTTAGGGTCTAACTCTTCCAGGAATATTAGCAATTCAGTGAGAGAATTTGCAGTAGAGTGAAAGGAGACAAGACTCATCTGGTAGTTTGAGGAGGAAAAAGGAGAGAAGGAGGATGAGATAAGAAAGAGAATGCAGACAGTTTTGTGAATAAGTTTGACTCTGAAGAGAAAAAGGAGAAAGAGAAGTAATTATGTTGAGAGTTAGGATTGAAGAAGCCTCAAGCTGCTAATGGAGCAAGCAGAAACAGCCAGGAGAGAGGGAGAAGTGGAAGGTGCAGGATAAAAGGAGTGCCTACCTGAAAGGAAAGTGCTTTGAGAAGGCAGAAAAAATGTAATTCAAAATGCAGGATAAAGTGTTTGCCATGGACAAAGACAGGGTTCCTCAAGCTGAGAGGAGGCGAATCACGGTGTATATAGACGGTCCCACGTTTTAGACATCCTTGCCATATTGCTGATTAATGTCAAGATTATTGTCTACAAAACGTCTACTTGTTCTCCAATGGCAAATACAAGAATTACACACACAAGTCAATATGTGAGTAAATGTCAGAAAGGACTATACGGAAAGATGAGATTATGACAGAAGTTCAGAGAAAGAAGGAAAGAACCTAGAACGTTTGGGGACATTTTTGAAGAGGAACTGGATTTGATTTTGGTGAAATTTGGAGAGTTTGGAGGCAACGAACAGTTGATTTGTTCCAGAAAATTAGAGAGATATATTTGAGAGTCATCAGCACCCAAGTGGCATTGAATGGCAAATCTGTGCTATATAATCCAATAATTTTGACTTTTAATCTTCTACTTGCTTCCTGAATCCTACATCTTTACTGAGTACAATCTAGAAGGGTAACTTTCATGGCACTCCTGAATGTTTCTTTCTCTCATATCCAAAGCATGTTCATCAAATTATGCCTCCAAAAATCTACATCTGTGGTAGTACTTTTTTTTTTGAGGAAGATTAGCTCTGAGCTAACATCTACTGCCAATCCTCCTCTTTTTGCTGAGGAAGACTGGCCCTGAGCTAACATCCATGCTCATTCTCCTTTACTTTATATGTGGGACACCTGCCACAGCATGGCTTGCTAAGTGGTAGGTAGGTGTGCACCTGGGATCCCAACCAGCGAACCTGGGCCGCCAAAGTGGAACGTGCAAACTTAACCCATGCGCCACCGGGCCGGCCCTGTGGTAGTATTCTTTTTAAATCAATTTTACAGCCATAAAGTCTTGAGGACCATTTTAATTTTTTATTAATAAAGTGGTACTGGGTAAACTTTGGCTGGATTCATATAGTAAGATCTGATTTTCTTTTCTCACAAATGCTTAAGAAAAGTCCCAGAGTTTCAGGTTTCTAGAGGAGTTTTAGAAGAAATATCGTTTCTGAAATTTTAAAATATATGCCAAAATTCTCTTGTTTTTCCTCGCATTTTTTATGCTATAAGCAGGACTCCTGATATGGTCTGGTCAGTGTGGGACACAGCTGGATAGATATGATTTCCTGGTGTGGACTTGTATATGTGACCACAGTCAATGCTTACACTTGCTTTTGTTGGTAACTGGGTGACCCTCAAGCTCATTTTGAGCTTCTTCTCATCTAATCCCCTACGTCTTTTTTATCTGGACATCTTAAGAAGGAAGACAAAAGGGAAATAACTGCCTTAACCAAAGCTAAGATAGAATTATCGGCAAGCATCCGTGCGGTGCTTTAGACTTCAGAGCTGTTTGTGGGCACCTTCCTGGCCATTCCTTTCTCGCAGCCACAGGAAATGGAGGGCAGCATGTCACTCACTCCAGGGAAGGGTGTGAAGTCTCTTGGACTAATCCATTCAGATTCACAGAAGGGCTTCAAAGGGAGCTGAGGTATTGAGTTCTTGGATAATTTTCCAGGGTTGTCTACCTTATGCATAATGCTTTATTTGCTACTTTTTTGTGACTGAAAATGAGAAGGATATAAAAAGGAAGAAAAAAATCCTCGCTTAATAGGCTCAGTCACCCAAATGATTCTACTGAAAGAAGCTTACAGAGCAGCAGCTAACTAAAATTGGTTGATGAAAACAAATGGCAACGTGTGACTTTTCACGACACTTAACTCGAATGATGCACTAAGAAATCAGTGGCCCCTGCTCTGTTCTGCAATTCTGAATTCGGAACAATCCCGAGATTCAGATAGTTAAACTGAGAGGACTAGTTCTGAACTATACTTTAGCTCTTGAGAATATTTGAGTCTTTTTCTTAATGCAAATGTTTGATCATTAGATCATGTGCACTTCTTGAGGACCACATGTCTATTCCTTGTGCCCTCAGAGCCTCCATAAGCTGGGATCTCTAGCTGTCTTGTGCAGTCATGCCAACAGTGAGGCTCCCTTTCTGGTTTTTTTTTTACACATTCTTTGCATTTCACAATTTTATTTCAGTCTTGACAGGAAATTTCAACTATTGAGTCTCTACTATGCAATAGTCACTGTCAACTGTTTTATATACATTATCTACTTTGATTTATACAACAATCTAAAATTACTATCATTATCCCCATTTAAGAGATAAGAAGACTGAGGCCCAGAGTGACCTCACTGACATCATACAGCTAGTGTGTTGAGACACATGGATTCAGCCAATGTCAGTCTGATATGAGTGGCAATGCTTTCCCACAACATAATTATCACCTCTGTACTTATAAAGTACAGGAGTACCCTGTAACCTTATGAAGGGCCTCACATATCATTCCAAAGGAAGACAAAGTCTGTAAAGTGCTTGCCCATGAGGAGACAAGTTCAAACAAAAGAGAAAGAAAAACAAATCAGTGTGTGGAAAGTCAAATCAAAAACTGCAAACTCCTTGCCTATCAATAGGTAGCACCATAATTTGCATCATTTTCTTATGCCTAAAATCCACCACTACCCTCCACTGCCAAAATGTTCCACCCATTAATGTTTTGAAGTGTTTGAATCATACCTATCACTCAGAAAGTAAATTAAATCCAATTTTATTCTGAATGTGACCCTAAGAGCATGAATAAATATGCAAAGTCCCTCTGACGCCTAGGGTGCCTGGAGGCTACACACAGCCATCACCTGAGCTTGATTGACCCGTGCTGAGTTGGTTCTCACCACGTTTTCTTTTCTTTAAGAATTTTAAATTCATTGCCAAGATTTAAACATTAAGAAGTTTTGCATTAATATTCCAGCCTTGCCCCTGGTCTTACATTTGTGAATAGCGTAATTACCTGTTACTAATGGGTGTCACTGTCCTCTTTAGACAAGACACCCACTTTCTACTAGTCTTTCTCTCTCTCTCTTTTTTCTCTGACACTGAAGCTGTGTGTCAGCTTCCATTTATCATCTAACATAAAGCTGGTTTCACTCATTTTTATTACTTGCCTGGCCCCTGTAGGCATCTGAGTTTGTTTCTATAGCAGTAAACGACTTTGGAGAGAGGTTGCTTCTCCTTTTTTAAGTTTTTGGATAAAAAGTATTTTTGGTAATGTGCCTTGTATCATCAAACTAAATATGAAGTTTTTTTCTCTGTTATTTGGAAGGGATTTTTATTTTTAGAGTGTTATTTGTATATTCCGATACTTTGACACAAGGGCCTCAAATAGGTGTAGACAAGAGGCCATGGTGTATGAGGGAGGCAGTAGTTAGCATGGACAGACTTCAGAATCTACCATTTTCACCATAAGAATGAAAATGGAAAGAAATAAAATCCTATAGCAATATAGAGTTTCTTCAGGGGAGAATCTAGGTTTGGTCTCTGTTTCACTTTGCTACTTGGAACTTACTTTGAAATGTCTGCTTGAACAGATTTTTGAAATGTGAAAACACAAATTTTATTCTGTGGCTACGGATCACTCATAGATAGATATGCTTTTCAAATAGAAACAAAAGTCTTATTCCAGGTCCTTTGAATGGCCTCTAAGTACAGCCACTCAAATTTTAGAAATTTTAAATAATGGATAGTGCATTTCTTTACATTTTTGGTTAGTAGACCTATAGGGGTATGTGTACAGGTGAATATCTGATTTATTTATAACCAAGATGAATTGATATATTTTCCTCCAAAACTCCTGAGTTGGATGCCAAATCTTAACATTTAATTTTCCACAGTGTGCTGTGTAGTATAAGATCTCCAATGCAGAATCATAGCCGGTGCATAAAAAGATGAATTGACTTGCCTGAGGCCACGGAGTGTTTCAGGGACAAAGATGAGAACTAAAATGAGTATCACCACTACTTTTGAACATTTACCATAGATCAGGCACCATGCTAAGTGACTGTATAATCTCATTTAATCCTCCCAATAACTCTGTGATGTAGACTTTATCTTAATTTTATCATTGAGAACTCTGGGGAATCTCATAAATGAAATGATGTGCTCAAGCTAGGAACTGGGACCTGGGATTCCAGAACAAATCTGTGTGCTTCTAAGGTCATGTCCTTAAAGCAGTTTGTCACACTATTTCGTCCTTGCCGTCCCTCCCCAATTAATAATTTGGTATATTATTTTTCTTGTCTGTTAACTAGGAGCTGTAAATGATATGTAAATGATATATTTAATTTCATAATGATTTTAGGTGTTTTTGAGTATTTGTTGACTGCTTTGTGGCTACAGAGAAAGAGAGTCAATATGTATCTGCTCCTTTGTGTTCTTGTTATCAAATTGCTGCTTCATACACTTTCCCATAAATATTGGTGCCTGGTGCTGTGTCACCCAATTCCCAAGTACAGGCAAAATGATCCATCCTGTGCTTGACTGAGGCTTTGTGGTTGAGGAGTCCAACCCATTTGTGGGCAGTTCTTAGACTGCTTTGTATTGTTTCAGTTCAGCTGAGATTAACATATACATCTATCGCATCCTTGTAAATTTAGGCGTGGGATAGATACCAAGAATGTGACTTGGCCCCACCTTTAATGCCATGTGACCTTAGGTAAGTTATCTAATATCTCTGAGCCTCAGTTTCTTCATTTGTGAATGGCAATATTGGCACCCACTGCAGAGTGGCATTCTGTGGTAAAAAATATACTTATATATTTTTGGCTCAAAAGAGTTATTCATTCAATGCCAGTTTCTTACCTACATTTTTTTACTCTCATTTAAATGGTATGGTCCTTACCATAAGTCCAGAAACACTACTTAAAAAGAGGGGAAAAACAAGTAGTTTAACCCTATTCATTTTTAACTTTCTTATCAAAGGGTGACTAGTCAGTTTCCTATTTACGTAATTAGCAAAGACAAAGCCAGAGTCTACTAAGATCTTTAAAAGGTGGACCAAAATGAAAAGCAACAACCAGTAACTGTAAAGACTTGTTTTTACCTAGAGTTAAAAGGTGATAAGGAACACCCTAAGCTGATTAAAACCTGTTGGCAGGTGGGTGAAACAAGCCCTTGGAGTGATTTCAAGTGGGATTTATGATGCCCCTTTCCAGTTAGTTACTGAGATAGCCCATCTCTCTGGAAAGAGAGGAGAGGTTTAATGTGACATCAGCACAGCACTGGGCGGTGGGGTGCTCTCAGCTACAACAGGCAGCAGCAAGCTGTGTAAACTATCTGTTTCTGGAAACACTTAGAGAAGATGTAAAATCCACTTGTTTTGGGAAGCTGGCCATGAGTTTTGTAATTGGCATCCCAGCCTTTCACACATACTTATGAGATGAAAGGCCTTCTGTCAACCCTCTCCCCACCCCCACCCTGCTGCAACCACCCAAATCACTTTTGAAGAGAGGAGTCTTGGTAAAGAGTCACTAGATGATCCACATTTTCTCCCTTTTCTCTTAAATTTATGTTTTTCAGGACAAATGATACTGGCTTTCTTTCTTTCAAAGACCACTTGCCTGTCACTCAGATAGTTATCACTGATACCAGCAGATCAAACTCAGAAGCTGCTTGGAGAATTGGTCCCTTACGTTGCTATGGTGACCGTGAGTATTAAATCGAAAGGAGCTTTCTCTCTGCATTACATAAGCACAAGATGTTTCTATTCTTTTGTTCCTTTTCCTTGTAGTCTTCCCCTAGTCTTGAAAATTACCCACATGCCCAATGCTTTCCTATACCTCATTCCAAAATGATGAACTATGCTTAAGGATTTTCTCATTTGCAGGACACTTCTGGAATGCGGTCTCATTTTATACAGAAGCCTCTTACCTCCACTTTCCTACCTTCCACGCGGAATTCAGCGCTGATATTTCCTTCTTTTTTAAAACCACGGCTTTATCTGGAGTTTTTCTGGAAAATCTTGGCATTAAAGACTTCATCCGACTTGAAATAAGCTGTAAGTGTCCTCATTAATGAAACTGATGTAGTTGCCCAACAGAAGTTTTAGTCTTATTTTTGCCACCAACAGCTAGTGCATATTTGTACTATGCAATTAATCTCACTGGATGTCTGTAAAATTAGCAGTGATGATTTCTAGATCCTCCTAATGTTTTTGTTTTATTATTACATATCAGTATTTAATCATTCTCTCTTCAAAATAGAGCATTCCCCCAATTCCCAGAGATACCTGTGATAATGTCCCTTATCTGATCTACAAGTAGTTCTTACTTGTGACTTTAAGCTTCCACACACAACTTTTCCATTACAAATTCCATGGAAAGCCGAAAGTGTTATTATTATGCATTTATTCATATTTGGGGTCTACTTCTTTGTTGTACTTTTGCTCCGAAAGTAATTTCCTAAGTTACTTCCCACCACAAGGAGCGTGTGACTACCAAAAAGAATTCCCATGTTTTCTCTACCTCTTCACCGTGAACAGTGGTGTATCTAATGAGTTTGATGCCAAGATGTGGGTCATTTTTCAACATCCCATCTCCTATATACAAGTTATATTCAGTAATAATCACAAAGTTGAATGAAAAACAGAAATGCAGATGATGAAATACTCTGTTATTGAACTTTTATATGTAATCATGCAAAAAGAAATACTCCAGTACAGGGGCCAGCCCAGTGATGTAGTGATTAAATTCATGCATTCTGCTTTGGTAGCCTGGGGTTCGCGGGTTCAGATCCTGGGTGCGGACCTATACATCACTCATCAAACCATGCTGTGGTGACATCCTACATTAAAAAAAAAAAAATGTAGAGGGAGATTAGCCAGATGTTGGTTCAGGGACAGTCTTCCTCAAGAAAAGAAAAAAATAGAGGGAGATTGGCAAGAGATGCTAACTCTGGGCCAATCTTCCTCACACACACACAAAAAAAATCTAGTACAAAAAAGAAAAGATAATATAGTACTTTTTAATTACATTAGTACTTTTTAATTACATTAGTTCATTTTTTTATAAAAAGAGAATAAACATACCTACATATTGATTTGTTCTGGTAAAAGCAATAACATTAAAATACATGTTCACCAGACTTCTGCAAATTTGTCAATGATTTCATCAAAATTGATTTTCTTTGCATGTTTGTGTTCAAAAGAGAATATAATCAGATTTGTCCATCTACTCTCATATTGATCAAAGGATGCTTTTTATTAATTTTAAAATATTTTTTCACATTAAGCAATGGATATATAAATTTTAGGAAGGTTTTAAATATAAGGATGAGTCTGTTAGAGATTCATCCAAATTCCATTTTACAATAAACTCAAGAAATTGCCATACTGTCCTTGTGGTTTCTTTTCAGGATCAATTCTAGCAATTTTCAAATATTTCTGCAATCAAAAAAATTCACTAAAATATTTTCACTAGAAAAATCCATCATAGATTACTATTCTATTTGGTAAAAATCACAGAGTTCCTAAGGGCTTGAAGTTGCTTGAGCTCTCTTTGGGTGCAATTTGTGTCCACAACCCCTGTGTTACTACACATTCATGCATTTCAATGGTAAATTTGAGTTAAACAGTGATAGCACAGTAATTGTAAAAGTGAAAAATCAGAATTTGAGCTCTTACTCTTAAAAACAAATATGTATATTTGAATGTGCATGTTTAGAAGCCAATGGTATACATCTGGAGCTCTCTATATTAACTTCCCTCTTGAATATAATATTTATTATGTGGTAAGTAATAAAATGCGCTATTTGAAGCTTACATATACGTTATTAAAAATTCATACTAACATCAGCATTTGTTGGAACTTAGACCAACAAAAGTTTTTTTAGTGGAGGAATGTTTTATCACTGATGTTTGCAATTGCTGGTACGTGGCAATAATAAAAAAAAATCTACTGCTAGCTGCTTTTGCTAGTCTTCTGGTTCTCCGCACTCAGTGGACCCCTTAGTTCTTATGCACAGGCTGGACTGTTCCCACCGTCTCACCCTTGTCATACCCATGGCTATGAGGACTCCTGTTTGTCATTAGGTGTCTCATTTATCTGTAACTAAAGGTATGTTTTCTATAGTTTGATTAAGGCAGTTGACCATATTACAATAATGATGTGGCTGCATGAAATACTCTTGAAAGCACACGCAATGTCTTGGCAAAGGAAACTTGGCAATCTGAGAGTGCAGAAAAGAAGACAAAAGGGCTGGTGGGAGGCACAAGGATCCTGAATATCACCAAGCAGCTAAGTGTTTCTTTTGCAGTTAATGCAATACCTACAAGGAAAGAGATCTCTTTAATTGGTAGTCTTAACCTCCTTTTACTCCAACGATTTAGACTATTAATGGGAGGAAGCTCTTGTGGCTTTAGTGTGAAATAAGATACCTCATACCTAACTTGGCTGCGCTCTGAAAACCTGGAGTTGATGCCAACATTTTCATAATATGGATATAATAACCTTATTGTAAATTTAATAAAAACCAGGCCCCAAGGTCTTTTGATTCATTAAAACAGCAGCAAATGTCATGACATGTTATCACAAGGTAATGAGCAAAGATTTGGTGTTAATTACGTTTCGATGTCCAATTTGTTTGTACTTCCCGGTACTATATTTTGTCCTTTGAATTGTACAAAAATATTTTAAATGCAGGTGATATTAAATTTGATGAAAATTTGTAATACATTGATGTAATTGGTTGGTATATGCTATTTCACCAGATTGGAGAACATGTACTTTTCAAAACAAGAAGGTTTTATATAAAAAATTTTAAAATACAAGGCCTCATATTTTCCAAAATATTTTGTTTTATTATTATTTTTTAAAAGGAACAAAAACAAATGGGAGGGATCTTGCTTTCTCGTTAATAGCTGCACTCATCCTATGCCTTTTATGCAGATGGAACTTTCCCCCAAAGGGTTCATAGCAAGATATTTCTACACATCAGCTACTTAGAAAGGAAATGGCCTTTAAACAGATGTGGTGGCTCAGAGTAAATTTCTCTCCCATCCCCAAGGAGTGTTTCTCTATAACTATCTGAGCAGAAGCTTCCAAAGTTTGATATATACAAATTGTTGGAATGGAAACAAGAAGTTTCCATGAAATTTTCAATCCATTTCCCTCTTCGTCACTTCCAACTACAACATTTGAATTTTTTAGCCTTGAGATGAGTCTGTATTCTATGAAAAGCAAAACATTTCACTATGTCCTCGAGTCTTAGTGGATGTGTTTCAAATGAGACATAAAAAAATTAGCTATTTTGACAATTATCTCACAATGGCTATGAGGATAGAAATAGATATTTTGGAACAGATGAGGGGGAACAGAAGGAAATGGCATAGAGGAAAGAGTTCAATGTGGATACAAATTTCTGTTCTTCTAAGTCTAATTGTGAACATATTCTTCACCCCTTCAGTGCTTATTTATGCAAAATGGGATTCGTGACACCCCTATACCAACCAGATGTATTTGGCTGCAGTTAAAAGAAAACTCAATCTGAACTGGTAGACACAAGGATGGGAATTCACTGGTACTGGGACATGTGACTAAGTTCAGAATTGGTGGGACACTTTATTTCATGTTGGATTCAGTAGTTTAACAATGTTGTCATCAGTTTAATTTATTTCTCTCTCTGCTCTGACTTCTGAATATTTACTTAGGTCTAAGGTTAGCTCTCTCAAGGGAGAGCTACATTACAGCTGGTGGGAAATCACTTCCTTGACATCTGTTCATGCAATCCTCCTGATATGCAGCACATCTGACCACCTATGAACCAATGGCTCTGGCCAGGAAAGTAAAGATTGCAGCTTGCTTTTTCCAGGGCCTACCCTTACACCCAGCAAGGAGGCTAACTTTCCATAAAGCCTGTAGGGAGAAAAAATAACTTTCCCTCTAAACTTCTGAATTCTTGACTGAGACCCCTGTAGCAAATGACAGACTAACAAGAGAAAAACAAACATAAGTTTATTAACATGTATACCTCATGTACACATGGGAGATACCCAGAGAAAAATGAGGAACTCAGAGAGGTGGCTTAGAACTCCAGTTTATATAGCATTTTCAACAATGAACAATAAATTTATGGAGGAATGATAGGACAAAGAAGGAAGTTTTAGGCTTCCAAGGGCTGAGATAAGTACTATTTAGTAAAGTTTGTTATGTAGATTCTTCTGGTACCATCTCCATGCTGATAGAATCTACATTGTCTTCAGGTGATTAACTTTTGTTCTCTTGGTAGAGAGAGGAGAAGGGACTTCTTTGAAAATGTGAATCCTGCTTTTAGACAAATAGGAGGAGGACAGGGAGTTTCCTTATCTCAGCTTTTCCTCAATTGTCTTTAGCTCAAAATAATCCTTATGCTAAAGTGGCATATTTTGGGGTGGCAGATTGTGCTAACCTTCAAGACCATGGGAAAAGTGAAGGAGGTATAGATAATATACACACAAACACACGCACACATATATGTGCACAGACAGAGAAAGAGATTGATTTGAGTTCTGAATATTACCAAATGAGATGCTAATTTAAAGATACAATTCTCAGATCTTCAGGAATAGTAAAACTGAATGCTAATAATAATTCCTTTTACACTAAATTAAGTTAAAAAGTCTAATTAGACACTGTACTAAATGCTTTACATTCATTATTTCATTTTATTTTCAAACAATCCTATCTATGATCATCAAGATATTGTACTACAATTTTCATTGTTTAACTCACAGTCCAATATGCAGGTGAGGAACATGAGCCTAGAGAAGGTAAGTGCTGTGCTCAGAGTCACAAAGCTAGTAAGATTCAGAATCCAGGCTTTAAGCAGGCCTCTCTGTTCATTAGAGCAACCCCCTACTCTGCTTTGCAAATCTGCCTCAAGAATAAATAATGTTAGGACTCAAGAGAAAATGGAATTATTTTTCCCCATGTTTTGAGGCATAGGACATTCAGAAACTCCTTGAAATTTTATAGAAATCTCTACATACTTTTTTTTGGAGATAGGAATCACAGCTGCCATTAGATTCTCAAAGAGTTCATGTCTCCAAAAAAGTTCAATAATATTTCATTTAGTGCATATTTCTCATTTCAAAGATGAATACATGGAAAGTCAGAGAGGTTCAATAACTACATTGAGGCTGTGCAACTTCTTCTCTATTCCACAAATGGTCACTGACATCTCTTGCACCCTGTCATGGAGTAGGGGTGAGAACACAGAAATGGGGTCTCAGTTTTGTCTTCATGAAGCTCACGTCTGAGTGCTGCAAGCAGTAGTGCTGTGTAGATCCTACAGAGAATTCTCTATGGGGCGCAGTGGTCGATTCTTCCTGCCAAGGTCAGCAATATTATACAGGAGCCTTTCCTTAGTGAAGGCTTCTTCTCGTCTTCTGGGAATACTTGGTAGACACTTTCTTACGCATATGGCATTTTCCTCCACTTAACATGCCCACTCTTTGTCAATCTTCTCAAAAGTATACTGTGAGCTCATTTTGTTTCATTCATCTCTGCATTCTCAGTGACTAGCACAGGGCCTGGCTTGGTAAAAACTCACTAAAAAGCTAAAGA
Organism: Equus asinus; assembly: GCF_041296235.1. Taxonomy (NCBI): domain Eukaryota; kingdom Metazoa; phylum Chordata; class Mammalia; order Perissodactyla; family Equidae; genus Equus; species Equus asinus. The sequence goes on along the minus strand of NC_091793.1, from coordinate 64,736,219 downwards.
GACTCCTCAGCTTTGTCTTGAACCATAAGAGTAGAAAATGAGGGGAGGTATTTATTAGGTGGTGGAAGAAGAGGCCAGAGGGTAAATTCATGGTAGAGCTAATGCTGCCACAGACCCTCTGGCCTTCCCATTCAGGATCATTGGGTTACACCCATCCCTCCAGCAAGGGAGAGGTAGCTTACGTTTGACTCACATGTCCTGTCCACAAAGTCACTAGCCATTGTTGGATGTATCATGCACTTACTTACATTTTTTTTCATTCAATGTATCCGGGCACCTGTATTATATATTCTAGTTTTGACTGCCCAAGGAGACTGCATAGGTTTCGAGATTAGAGGTTTAGTCATAAGAAAAGTAGGTAAACAGTGAGCTCTGGAGGTACATCACCTGGGGTTAAATCCTGGCTCTGTCCCATCTGGGTTGGAACAACGTATTAGCTATCTGCGGCGCAGTTCCTTCATCTGTAAAATATTACCTGTCTCATAATGTTGTAGTGAGACTTAAGTGAATCGATTCATGAAGAATCTTTAGCAGAGTGCTGTGCTATTGGTAAGCACTCAACAAATAATAGCTATTATTACTGCATTTCACTGATTCTCCCCCAGTTCTAGGAGGACTGGGTGGAATATAGTGGGTCTTTAATACTGACTTAAATAAAATTTAAAAAAATTTTAAAAGATTCTCCAAGGAAACTAATACCTTGGTATAAAACTAAAAAAAAAAAAAATCTAAAGAAAATTACAAAATTGCATTGGTATGTGCAGTGTAACAATGTTTTAGTGAATGAAGCTTTAATTTAATGAGAGCTTCCTGTACACAAGGCTGGGTGCTAGCTGCTGGTGTCCAATAAATGAAGTGTTCATCGAGAATTTGCAGACTGGTTGGGGAGACAGACCACAAACAGATCATTATACGATGGGTGATAAATGTTGGAGAAGAGAGAAGCACAGACAGGAAATCTAACATGAAGGTGGGGGTGGCAGGGAGTGGTGGGCAGACGGCGGTGCAGTGAGCTTCCCACAAAGATGTGCTGTCTGAGTGGAACTTAATATCCACCCGACCGGCGGCACAGGAAGTCTTTTAGCAAAATCTTGAACCTTCCTTCCCTCCAGTTCTCACCAATCTTTACCTGTGTTCTGTTGAGAGAAATAAATGTAGGGCCCAGTCTCTATCAGTAAGTGTTTATTTGATCTCAAGATGTGCAAGGTTGCAAGGTGGCATTGGTGACTTGAATAAGAACTAAGGAAAGGCTCAAAGGGCCACCTTCACTCTTATTCAACTTTTTAATTATTGGACCCAATTTTTCCCCTTCAGTTCTGCTTCCTGTAATGCATGGGTTTATAAACCAAAGCCAATTTACCTGGCTTGGTGAACCATACTAATATGCTAATAATAACAATAGTTATGACTTACTGAGCATATCCTATGCACCAGGCACAGTTCTGAGAACTTCATCAAGATTAATTTGTAAACAACCGTATGGTAGGTACTGTTTTTATTCCCATTTTGCAAATGAGAAAACTGAGGACTAGATAGAAAACTTGCTTAGGTCCCAGAGTCCATGCTCTCAAATTCCATTTTTAAGGCCTCTACCTATTGTGTCTCCTTAAAGTCAGGGCTCACATTCACTAGAATGCAAAACAATTTAAGCTCTCAGAGTTACTTGAAATTCCACATATTAGGGGCTTCTTATATTGAAGCTGACTTTGTGTTAGGGATTAAAGGCTGGAAAAGAAAGGTCCTGAGTGACGTTTGGTATTGCTGATAATTCAGATCTGGCAGTTGGTGACTATGTCAAATAAAATACTCATGCCCTGTTTTGGGAGTAAAGGCGAGGTGCCTAGCCCAGGGTGCTGAGAAGGAAGGGAAGATCTGGCATATGAAGGCTCCAGTTACTGGAAGGGGACCGTCTTCTCCTCAACCTCAATTTACAATTTACCTCTCCACTTCCTTCAGATTTAGAACACGCTAATATAATAATGAAAGATAGAAATTTTCTCTTTTCTTAATAGAGAAAAATGATGAAGAATTCTACTTTTGGAGTCGGATTCTGCTTGCTGTCTGAGAAATTTTGAGCAAATTATTTATACTTCTCTGAACGTTAATTTGTCATCCATGAAATGGGAATAAAAATGATGCCTTTCTCATAGAGTTGTTTTGAAGTCTAAAATGAGAGAATCCATAGTCAGTGCTTAGTACAGTGTCTGGCAGGGTTTCTGCTACTGCAACTTCTGTCTCTCTTTGAATGGTGATACCACCACTGCCGTCACCACCACTACCACATTACCATCACCACCATCATCACTACCATATCACTACTAGCATCATCACCATCATCACCACCGCCACCATCAGCACCACCACCACCATTGACACCATCACTATCATTACTACCTTCACCACTACCACCATTACCACCACCACTACCACCATCATCATCATCATCCTGGGTATTCTTACCCCTGACTGACTACCGCTGGCTTCTATGTTCTATAGATCCTTATAGAGGGGCAGAAAGAGTAATGGAAGGAGCCCAGTGTGGGGCAGGAGGCTTAGGTTTGATTCTAGGCATGCCAGTTGCAACAACGTCTCTTTGGACAAGGCACTTAAACTTTCTGAGCCTTCTTTTTTTTAAAGTGATGGTATTAGTGTGAATGCTTGTATCACATGTATTAACGAAATAACACGGAGGAGAAAAGACGATCACTGGACTTTCCAGGGTGTAGATCTTTTTCCTGCAAGGGTGGAGCTGCCTAGCCAACTTAATATCTGTGAACGTCTAGGAGGACACAGTTGAAGCCAGAACAGATCCAAAAAACCCAGAACCTTGGCACTGATGCATGTTTATCAGATAAGCATTGATGGCCCTTGTCCCTGTCCTATTTCCTGAATTCTTACGATGAGGACCAATTGGGCCAAATAAAAGAAGTTGAGATTTAGTATTTGGTTGTTATTACTATTAATGATAATTTTAGTACTGCAGGGATTTCAACAGAAATCCTCTCTACCTGACTGTTGACTTGCAATCATTTATACTCTTCATTCAGGATACACTTGGCCCTAAATGCACTGATGACTCCCTTCATCCTTCTTCCTGTTTCCCTTTTGGTTTCAGCTCCTTCTGAGATCACTTTTGCTATAGATGTGGGCAATGGCCCTGTGGAGCTTGTAGTCCAGTCTCCATCTCTTCTGAATGACAACCAATGGCATTACGTCCGGGCTGAGAGGAACCTGAAGGAGACCTCGCTCCAGGTGGACAGCCTCCCGAGGATGACCAAGGAGACTTCGGAGGAGGGACATTTCCGATTGCAGCTGAATAGCCAGTTGTTTGTAGGTAGGGGACATCTTAAGGTGCCCTTTGTGCTAAAAACCCTACAATACTACTGTGTGACCAGGCCTAAGGAAAATTGTGGTTTTTTTTAATTTTAGACCTGGGAAGTTTTTAAAATATGTCATAAACTGTTTATAATTATAAATTTAATTTTACAAATTCTTCCTTTCTAACTTCATTAGCCACAGCAATAAAAGATTATGCCACACTTTAGCAAATTTTGAAGTGGTCTTAGACTCCTTTTGTGTATTTTCTCCTTGTACATATGATCTTCAGATGTCCAGAGACCTCTATTATTTTTCATCCTTATAATCAAAATCTATTCTTAGAAAAAGGCTATATCAGCTATTTACACCTTAGTAGGTGTCGACTATAAGTCGGTGGGCCATCCTTCACTCTTCTTAGTGATACCTGGCTCCTGATAACTATTGATAAGAGTGAAATAAAACATGTTACACTATCTCAAAGGGATTCCAGTCATTCATAATACGGTGGGGTAAGGAATTATTGTTTTGTAAACTGGGGACTTCTTTGATGTTTCCTGAAATCACTTCACTTAGTGGCTCCCTTACACTTGCACAGAAAAGCAGCCCTGATCCTGGAGCAGATGTTTCTCCATGGTCATTCCCTCTGTGACACTCAGAATCAGCCTTTAGGCAAGTTGTTCATCTGAACTGGCTGCCACTGCTGCTAGTGGAGACTGGAAAAGCTCAGATGTCATTCACTGAGTCATTAATTAATTAATGAATTCCATAAATAGTCACTGAGCACCTAAAAGAAGTCAGACGCCTTGTTGAATGGTGGGGATTGAAAGATCAATTGTGTAATGTCACTACTTTTCATGCAGCTCGCAGTTGCGTGTGTTTTGGGTGTGTGTGAGAGACAGGAATGAATTTAGCCACATTAATCCAGTGAGGAAAGATCACCTTTGTAGCCATAATTTAGAAAGAGTTTTTTGAAAGTAGATTAAGCAGGGCTTGTAAAGCTTTAAAGTACAAAATAGAGCTGAAGATGTTAGGGATATTGTAATATTACCAAAGCAAAGAGGCTGCTCTTATTTAAAACTTGAAGTTCAGATGCTTGGAACAGTGATATAAGTAAGTGTCAAAACTTGCCAGGCAACCCAGATTTACTTTTCTTTCCTTATTTGTGTTACCAACTCTTACACTAAATGGCTTTACTGCTAGTAATGGAATGTCATCAGCAGTCAATAGATGTTTCTTCCCTGCACCTTTAAATTTGAGTTTGCGTAATTTTTAACCCTGAGGAAAGAAAGTGGTCACTAAAAGCCCACTAGCTAAAAGAAGAGAGGTAACAGAACATGTCATAGTCTCTCTTCTCAGCAGGAATCACATTTCTTTCCTCGTCTGTCGTGTTTTACATATCCAGCAGAAGCTGAGATATAAGTGATTAAAAGCATTTTTATATTACAAGGCATTTACTTAATTAATAACCTACATAAGTGATATGATTTACTCTTAAAAATATTTTTTTAATTTATATTGCTGTTTTACTTCTATTTAAACATCGCATTTTATCTCTCGAAGAAGTTTGCTAGTCATCAGGATTTAATATCTTTTTTGGTGGAATCAATTCAAGTAGTTTGCAATTTTCATAAATTATATTCCATGCCAAAGTTTAATTTATCTTCAGGCAGTACTTATGAATCTTTCTGGCTGAAAGGTGTATATAAAGATGGAATAATTTTTTTATCCTTTCATGCAAATTTCATCTAGCTATGAAATTATCATATGGCCTGAATATGTGATCAACTTTGTACAAGTCAGAAGGGAAAAGAGGCAGCTGTGTTTCATGGCAAGTTTTTATCTCCAGACTTCTCACTCAAATTGATCACCAATGCAATGAGTTGTAAGAGCATGTCGATGGGTCTGGAGAAGATATCTTGTGGGAGCTGGAGCCAAGGTCAGCTGCAGTGAGAGCACCTGCCTCTATTATGTTTCTCTCCAATAAGTTCTAGCTCAGATGTTGCCCTGCTTTATTGAATGTCTTAATGGACTTGAAGAGGCAACACTGCTGTTGGAGGTCATTTTAGTCTTTTGGTTTGAATTTTGTTGTTTAGCCTTCAGCAATATGCCCGTTTTGAAACGTCAGGTGACCAAAAAAGCTGAAGTCCCAATATTTCCATTTTGTATAATCCAGTGGTTCAAAAAAATAAAAAATAAAAACACTTCTACTTAGGTATATCAACCAAAATGAAGAATTACATTCCGTATCATTTAGAAATTTAGAGACACTGGATATTTATATTTGTGAGGCAGAAAAAGATATCACTGGTGTGTACTTCTTTACTGGGATAGATTGAATGTGGTAGTACTTAAATATTAATTTGGATATGTCTGTCTAGATACCTTTAGGCACTGAAGGATCTTTCAATCGAAGCAGAGCACTATTCAGCATTGTAATTGCCGGCATTGCTGCTGTGCTCATGAATGCATCCTGAGTACCAGGAACGAGTTGAATTTTAGAAGAGGATGTACCTCTTAGTCCTGCCCCTGTCTCTGAAATGGGACAGGCTGAAGTGCTGATACATGAGTCAATGCATGATGGATTCCCAGAATCAATATTTTGACTTTAGACTTTTATCACTGTGATAGTTAGGGACATTTGCATCCATGCTATCTCGCTGGTCACATTTCTTTAACAGAGTAGGAGAAACTTCCTAACATACAACTGAAATGTATGCTGCAAGCTTATGGTTGTCTCATCTTTGAAACTCGGAGAGGTATCACCCCTCTGCTTTGCTGTTTTCTACTAGTGTGCCCATCAATATGAATATGAGGCAGGAGAAATCCAAGAACCAGCATCCATTACTGAAAGTGAACTGAAGAGATCTGGGTGTGTATTCCACCCAGGCTGTGGGAACTTGGTAGAAAAACAACTAACATAAGTATGCTCATCATCTTTATCTTCAGAATGAAAATGAAGAGTCTAGGAACTGATTGTTTACTACTTGAGGATCAGCTATCTCCATGTATATATTAGGAATGATGATCCTAATCCTTATCCTCATGCTCATGTGTATGCAACAGCAAGGAAAATGGCTCATTCTCCCCCAAACTGACATTACATCTTTCCAAGTATGTTGCAAGTATAGCATGGACATTTTGTGAAGATGTGGGCCAGCAAGTCTCATTTTTGTGTGACTGTACTTCCTTCTTACTTTTTTCTGTCTTTCATGAACCATTTTTTTTGGCCCAGCTGCTTTATTTGTGTCAAAACAGATTGAAGTTACTCCCAACTTAAAACTCCTTGGCGAAAATACTACACTGACTTGATAAATCATAAAGTTGAAGACATCCCCAAAAATGCTGCCTCCAGGCTGGTAGGGAATTATTATTCCTATTTTCAGTGAAGCATGTCAAACTTGATGAGGTCAGTGATGCAGCAAGGCAAAGCAGTGTGCGTTAACTTTGTGCTCTGACACTTCATAAACTGTTGCTCTGTGGCAAAATACAAACTCGTAGCTGAGCGGCCACAGAGTCTCTCCGTGGAATAGTCACTTATATTTCTGCTTGTGAATGCCTTATGAGAATGGCTTTCCCGATGCTGGCCAGTAGATTTTTCTACTTGAGAAGATATAGTGTGTCTCATGGCATAAGAGGAGGTATACATCCTTTTCACATTAAGAAATGACTGGAAATCACCTTTTGGCATATTTAGTACATAAAGCTATTGAGCATGGAGGATGGTACTTATTATCTCAATAGTGAAACATAGAAATTTATGATTATAATGTCTCACTTACCCAAAAAGTTTATTTTTCAAAGTTAAATAATATGTCAAGAATACTTGAATCATTTTTCTTTGTGAAAGAATTAATACATGATTTTTTATATTCTCCATAATAATTAAATAAGTGAAATTGTTCTGATTAGTTGAGAAGATAGTAGAGACCTCAGAATGCTGGCAGGCAAGCCCTATGAATACTTTGCTTCGTTGCTGCATAGCAAGTACCTAGAGGAGCATCCAGTAGCAGCTCAATAATTGCTTCTACAATGAAAAACACAATGAAGCAGCATCACCTGGTTCCTCATGCCTTTTCCTCCCCCAAGACCACTGCTCCACCAAATCAGATTCTTATAGTTTGAAAGTGTTTTGGAAGAACATTGGTTCTATATTTGTATTCACAGAAATGAAGAATTAAACCACCCCTTTGGCAAATCATTGTCTCTTCTTGAAGATGTTGACAGTTGAATACATTTAACTCATGCCAATCGCCCATGTTAGTGTTCTCTGCCCCCTAATATTCCAGAAACTGTTTTGAAATATTTATCTACAGCCTCTCATGTTTTAATTGAAGCTGATTTCATCATATAGTGTTCTGCATTGGATTGATAATGGGCAGTTGAAGGAGAATGTAGAGTTCTCTTGTTTGGTTTGTTTTTGTTGTTGTTGTTGTTACCTTTGGCAAAACATATTGAGTCATAATAATAATATTTTTATTTTTTTTATTTATTTATTTTTTTAATTTTTATTTTTTTCGGATGTACATCATATTTCAAATTCTGGATACATTACATCATGTTCACCACCCGAACACTAATTATAGTGCATCCCCTCACATGTGACCCTAAACACCCCTTTTGCCCTCCCCCCTCCCTCCTTCCCCAATGGTAACCACCAGTCCAATCTCCAATGCTATGTGTTTTTTTTTTCCTGTCGTTTTAATCTTCTACTTATGAGTGAGATCATATGGTATTTGACTTTCTCCCTCTGACTTATGTCACTCAGCATAATACCCTCAAGGCCATCCATGTTGTCACAAATGGCTGGATTTCATCATTTCTCATGGCTGAGTAGTAGTCCATCACGTATAAATACCACATCTTCTTTATCCATTCGTCCCTTGATGGGCACCTAGGTTGCTTCCAAGTCTTGGCTATTGTGGATAATGCTGCAATGAACATAGGGGTGCAAGCATCTTTATGCCTTTGTGCTTTCAAGTTCTTTGGATAAATACCCAGCAGTGGAATAGCTGGATGATATGGTAGATCTATCCTTAATTTTCTGAGGATACTCCAAACTGCTTTCCATAGTGGCTGCACCAGTTTGCACTGCCACCAGCAGTGAACAAGGGTTCCCTTCTCTCCACACCCTCTCCAACATTTGTTGTTCCCTGTCTTGTTAATTATAGCCATTCTGACTGGAGTGAGGTGATACCTCATTGTAGTTTTGATTTGCATTTCCCTGATAGCTAATGATGTTGAGCATCTTTTCATATACCTGTCGGCCACCTGTATATCTTCTTTGGAGGAATCTCTGTTCAGATCTTTTGCCCATTTTCTAATTGGATTGTTGGTTTTTTTGTTGTTGAGCTGTATGAGTTCTTTGTATATTTTGGATATTAACCCCTTATCTGATATGTGGTTTGCAAATATCTTTTCCCAATTGTTAGGTTGTCTTTTCGTTTTGTTGATGGTTTCCTTTGCTGTGCAGAAGATTTTTAGTTTGATGTAGTCCCATTTGTTCATTTTTTCTTTTGTTTCCCTTGCCTGGTCACACATGGGACTTGAAAATATGCTGCTCAGACCAATGTCATAGAGCCTACTGCCTATGTTTTCGTCTAGAAGTCTCATGGTTTCGGGTCTTACATTCAAGTCTTTAATCCATTTTGAGTTGATTTTTGTGCATGGTGTAAGGGAATGGTCTACTTTCATTCTTTTGCATGTGGCTGTCCAGTTTTCCCAACACCGTTTATTGAAGAGACTCTCCTTTCTCCATCGTATTCTCTTGGCTCCCTTGTCGAATGTTTGCTGTCCATAAATGTGTGGGTTTACTTCTGGGCTCTCAATTTTGTTCCATTGATCTGTGTGTCTGTTTTTGTGCCAGTACCATGCCGTTTTGGTTACTATGGGTTTGGAGTATAATTTGAAATTGGACAGTGTGATACCTCCAGCTTTGTTCTTTTTTCTTAGGAATCCTTTGGCTATTCAGGGTCTTTTGTTGTTCCATATAAATTTTAGGATTCTTTGTTCTATTTCTGTAAAAAATGTTGTTGAAACTTTGATAGGGATTGCGTTGAATCTATAGATTGCTTTAGGAAGTATGGACATTTTAACAATGTTAATTCTTCCAATCCAAGAGCACGGAATATCTTTCCATTTCTTTGTGTCCTCTTCGATTTCTTTCAACAATGTTTTATAGTTTTTGGTGTACAGATCTTTCACCTCTTTCGTTAAGTTTATTCCTAGGTATTTTATTCTTTTTGTTGCAATTGTAAATGGGATTGTATTCTTAATTTCTCTTTCTGCTACTTCGTTGTTAGCGTATAGAAATGCAACGGATTTTTTTACATTGATTTTGTATCCCGCAACTTGACTGTATTCCTTTATTATTTCTAGAAGTTTTTTAGTGGACTCTAGAGTTTTCTAGATATAAAATCATGTCGTCTGCAAAGAGTGACAGTTTCACTTCTTCTTTTCTAATGTGGATCCCTTTTATTTCTTTTTCTTGCCTGATAGCTCTGGCTAGGACTTCCAATACTATGTTAAATAAGTGTTGACAGTGGGCATCCTTGTCTGGTTCCTGTTCTTAGAGAGATAGCTTTCAGGTTTTCTCCATTGAGAATGATATTTGCTGTGGGTTTGTCATATATGGCCTATATTATGTTGAGGTATTTTCCTTCTATACCCAATTTATTTAGAGTTTTTATCATAAACGGATGCTGTATCTTGTCAAATGCTTTCTCTGCATCTATTGAGATGATCATGTGATTTTTATTCTTCATTTTGTTAATGTAGTGTATCACATTGATAGATTTGCGGATGTTGAACCGTCCCTGCATCCCCGGAATGAAACCCACTTGATCATGATGTATGAACTTTTTAATGTATTGTTGTATTCGATTTGCTAGTATTTTGTTGAGGATTTTTGCATTGATGTTCATCAGTGATATTGGCCTGTAATTTTCTTTTTTTGTGTTGTCCTTGTCTGGTTTTGGTATCAGGATAATGTTTGCTTCATAGAAGGAGTTAGGAAGCCTCCCCTCCTCTTCAATTTTTTGGAAGAGTTTGACAAGGATAGGTATTAAGTCTTCTTTGAATGTTTGGCAGAATTCACCAGGGAAGCCATCTGGTCCTGGACTTTTATTTTTTGGGAGATTTTTAATTGCTGTTTCGATCTCCTTACTGGTGATTGGTCTATTCAAATTTTCTACATCTTCTTGGTCCAGTTTTGGAAGGTTGTATGTTTCTAAGAATTTATCCATTTCTTCTAGATTATCCAATTTGTTGGCGTATAGCTTTTCATAGTATTCTCTTATTATCTTTTGTATTTCTGAGGTGTCCGTTGTAATCTCTCCTCTTTCGTTTCTGATTTTATTTATTTGAGCCTACTTTCTTTTTTTCTTGGTGAGTCTAGCTAAAGGTTTGTCAATTTTGTTTATCTTTTCGAAGAACCGGCTCTTGGTTTCATTAATTTTTTCTATTGTTTTTTTAGTCTCTATTTCATTTATTTCTGCTCTGATTTTTATTATTTCCTTCCTTCTGCTGATTTGGGGCTTTGTTTGTTGTTCTTTTTCCAGTATCTTTAGGTGCACTTTTAGATTGTCTATTTGGGATTTTTCTTCTTTGTTGAGGTAGGCCTGAATTGCTATAAACGTCCCTCGTAGAAGCGCTTTTGCTGTATCCCACAGATTTTGGCATGTCGTGTTTTCATTTTCATTTGTCTCCAGGAATTTTTTTATTTCTTCTTTGATTTCTTCATTGACCCAATCATTGTTCGATAGCATTTTGTTCAATCTCCACATTTTTGTGGCTTTTCTGGTTTTCTTTCTGTAGTTGATTTCCAGTTTCATACCTTTGTGGTCAGAAAAGATGCATGGTATTATTTCGATCTTAAATTTATTGAGACTTGTTTTGTGGCCTAATATGTGATCAATCCTGGAGAATGTTCCGTGGGCATTTGAAAAGAATGTGTATTCTGTGGTTTTTGGATGGAATGTTCTGTATATATCTACTAAGTCCATCTGGTCTAATGTGTCCTTTAAGGCGAGTGTTTCCTTATTGATCTTCTGTTTGGATGATCTATCCATTGGTGTAAGTGGAGTGTTAAAGTCTCCTACAACTATTGTGTTACTCTCTATTTCTCCTCTTATGCCTGTTAATAATTGCTTTATATATTTAGGTGTTCCTATGTTGGGTGCGTAGATATTTACAAGTGTTATATTTTCTTGTTGGATTGTTCCCTTTATCATTATGTATTGCCCGTCTTTGTCTCTTATTACAGTTTTTGATTTAAAGTCTATTTTGTCTGATATAAGTATTGCTACCCCCGCTTTCTTTTCTTTGCCATTTGCATGGAATATCTTTTTCCATCCTTTCACTTTCAGTTTGTGGGTGTCTGCAGGTCTGAAGTGTGTCTCTTGTATGCAGCATATACATGGATCTTGTTTTTTTATCCGGTTAGCCACCCTATGGCATTTGATTGGAGCATTTAATCCATTGACATTTAAAGTAGCTATTGATAAATATGTATTTATTGCCATTTTGTCACTTTTTCTTTTTTTGGGGTGTTTTAGTAGTTCTTAGTTCCTTTCTTTTTCTCTTGCTCTCTTCACTTGTGGTTTGATGGCTATCTTTAGTAATATGTTTGATTTCTTTTGTCTTACTTTTTTTCCTGCTTGTTATAGGTTTCTGATTTGTGGTTACCATGAGGATCCCTTTTAATATACTATGCATATAACAGTCTATATTGAGTAGACAGACTCTTTAGCTTGACCTCTTTCTAAAAGCTCTACTTTTCACTCCCCTCCTCCCACATTATATGTTTTTCACATCATATATAGTCTTTTGTTTAGTGTGTGTATATCCATTACCCTCCTATCATTGAAACAGGTGCTTTTAGTACATTTGTCTTTTAACCTTCATATTACCTTCACAGGTAGTTGTTCTGCTGTCTTTACTATACTTTTACCTTACAAGTGATTTTATTGCCTATTTTCTCTTGTTGTTGTTTTGGGTTTTTTTTGATAATTTTTTTTCTTTTATCTCTATTTGTGGTCATTACTTTCCCACTTAAATAAGTCCCTTCAGCATTCCTTGTAGAACTGGTTTCTTGGTGACAAACTCCTTTAATTTTTGCTTGTCTGGGAAGCTCTTTATCTCTCCTTCCATTCTGAATGACAGCCTTGATGCATAGAGTATTCTTGGTTGTAGGTTTTTTCCTTTTAGCACTTCAAATATGTTGTGCCATTCTCTTCTCGCTTGTAGGGTCTCGGCTGAGAAGTCTGCTGGCAGCGTGAGGGGCTTCCCTTTATATGTCCCTTGTGGCCTTTCTCTTGCTGTTTTTAGGATTCTCTCTTTCTCTTTAATTTTAGACATTTTGATTATAATATGTCTTGGTGTGGGCCTCTTTGGGCTTCTCTTGTTTGGAGCTCTCTGTGCTTCCTAAACTTGGATGTCTGTTTCCTTCTTCAGGTGAGGAAAATTTTCCTCTGTTATTTTGACAAATAAATTTTCTGCCCCTTTGTCTCTCTCTTCTCCTTCTGGATCCCCTATAATCCTAATGTTAGCACGCTTGATATTGTCCCAGAGTTCCCTTACACTGCTCTCATTCTGTCTAATTCTTTTTTCTCTTTTCTGTTCTGCTTGGGTGATTTCCTCTAGTCTTTCGTCTAGCTTGCTGATCCATTCTTCTGCTTCCTCTACTCTGCTATTGACTCCCTCTATTGAATTTCTCATTTCAAGTATTGTGTTCTTCATTTCTGATTGGTTCTTTTTTATATCTTCCAATTCTTTGCTGATATGCTCACTGTGTTCATCCATTCTTCTCTGCATATCTGTGAGCATCCTCATTATATTTTGTTTGAATTCCTTGTCAAGGAGGTCGCTAGTTTCTGTTTCACTTAGTTCTTTTTCTGGTGTTTTGTAGTGTTCCCCTGCTTGGAAAGTATTCCTTTACCTCCTCATTATGCCTCTTTCTCTGTGTTATTTTCTTTGTACTAGGTGAGTCAGCTATGTCTCCTGATCTTAGAGAAGTGGCCTTATGTATGAGATGCCTTATGAAGCCCAGCAGTGTGCTTCCCTCTCATCACCAGACCATAAGAACCAGGAGTGACCCCTTTGTGGGCTACTTGTGTTCTTCTGCTGTGTCAGGGTTGCTCCCACTGCAGGTACCCAGGGAGTCTGATCTTTCCTTCCCTGGCCATCTGTTTGTAAATCTGGTTTGGAGGGGCCTCAGCACTGTTGGCTACAAAGTCTATTAGCACACTCTTATTGCAAATGTCCTCTTAATTGGGTTGGTACTCAGTGTAGCTGGTTGCTAGGCTCAGGGGCGCACAGCTGTGATAGGCCAACAAGGCTGATGTCAGTTCTCTTAGGAGTGCAGCTGAGAGGGGCTGGCCTTTGGCATGGAGGCACTCAGTTGTTTCAGGCTTTGGAAGGTGGGGCTGATCCTTTTTATGGCTATTTGTGAAGCACAAGTCTTCTGCCACTGATAAGCCTCACCCCCCTCTGGACCACATACACTGTCAACACAGTCCTGGTCCGTGCACACTTCTCAAACCCTGGAGCGTTCCCCACCGCCACACTACAAAGGCCCCCACCCCTGCCCCAATGCCCCCCACAGTTCACCTGGTCCTCACACAGACCCTGCCCCACAGAGGCAGACACCCTTGCCTGCCTGTAGAGGATCAAGGCACTCAGTCAATGCAGGCTGAAAAGTAGCCTGAGGGCTTGCTGTTAGGTGGGGCCAGTCCCTAGGGTGGGTTGCCTGCCCTGGCTGAACTGGATTAAATCTGTGCTCTAGTGGGTGTGGCAGACCCCTGGGCTAACAGCACAAGGGACGCACCTCAATGACCCCCACCGGTGTCCTTATCAGCAGTCCTGGACCAGCTCAGAACAACGGCCCCCACCAATGTCTCAGTCTCTGGAGAGGATCCTCCTCTCACCAAGATGCCCCCAGAGCCCACCAGGTGAGTCTTGTTTCACCAAAGGACAGTCAGCCTTCTCTCTGGTGATTTTAGGTTGCTGCAATGAGTGAGTTTGTGCGTGGACCCTTTAAGACCTGGATCTTTTCGGCTTTCGGCTGATAGCTTTTCTGGGGTGTCCTCGCTGCAGTTAATAGCCAGCAAAGCCAGACAGTAGGACGCCCATCTCAGTTGGGCTGAGTCCGAAGGATGGTTATAGCAGTATTGCCCCCGCTGCAGACCTCACTCCTCCAGGGAGGGCTGCGTACCTTAGATTGGCTCCTGCCTGGCCAACTGAGAAGCTCCGCTGCTCCCAAAGGTGGCTTTTTTCCTCTCTGGCCAGAGTTACTGCCTCTTCTGCTTTTGTCAGGACTGTCCCTTGTCGTGGGGGTTCTTTTTATCCAGTTTTCAGTTTTCAATCCAGGGTGATTCTTCGCAAAATTGTTGTAACCTGGTTGTGTTCATGGGAGGAGGCGAGTTCAACGTCTGCTCACAGGGCCATCTTGACGAGAACTCCATACTCTCATTTTTGAAAGAGAGTGCAATATGACATCATGTTTTGTGCAGCCCAGCGAGGCAAGCCCTGCAATTTAGACCTCACAAAAACTCAACGTTAGTAGCAGTCATTCTGATTTTTCTGGTACTGCGAGCCATCAAAATTTATAATTCAATAAAGAAAGAAAATACTAGGACAGCACTATTTATGTGGAGCTAGGGTGATAATTATAAAAATAAACTCAAGCCAGATCTTTCTGGAAAATAAAACAGTACTACCTGGACGTTCAAAGGCCCAATCTGAGAGACAATAGAGATGTAGGAAGTTGTTTGTGCCTCTTCCAAAGCCAAGGTGCTGTTGAGCTAATGTGAACAGGACTATGAGGAAAGTTTCAGGTTAGAAAAGAGCAGACTCAGAAGGCATGCTGATGTTGCAACACCACCTGCAGGCTAGAGAGCCTGCTTCCATTTCTCCAAGGCTTTAGTGACAAAGCTGATAACTCAGACCAGAAGGCGAGAAAGCCCTTGAGCAGAGTGGTGGAGGGAAGAAGATATAGTGAAAACTCTCTACAAAGTGTTATTGTCAGATTTTCACTCTGTTCTCATTTTGTTACAAAGTTTCTTTTGATCCTGGGAGAAAGGGATTTGGCTTCAAAGCCACTTGAGTAGAGGAAAGCAATTTTGTAGAAGAGATGAGAAGTGCCATGCTTTAATTCAGATTCCTGCTTCATCATCCATGTCTCAGGGTAACTGGTGAGGGTCATCTCAGGCCCTGCCCACCATGTGTTGAGGGGCTTAGGAACCTGTCATAGACACTGGGATGTGCTGCCCACGTCCACCTTCAGGAAAGACTTATTGCCCTGCCACTGGGAGTACTGTTACTGGATGGTCTCCATCTGTCTGCCCCATCAGGGCTGCCTCAGCTGCAAACAAACACCTGGGCAAGGTCACATCCTCCCCAGAGGGGTCCAAATACGATAACCAACTGAGTCCAGAGTGTAAAGGCTGAGCCATTTTGGCACAAGGAAGTTCATCTCTGATGGGTTTTTCTAGCTCCAGCAGTCTCCATGGGGCTGTTTTAGACTCTTGTCAGGTATGCACCAAATCTCTCTCCTCTTCTGCCTGCTCCTGCTTCCTTCCCCTCCCATTCAGAGGTATGATTCCCAAGGGTTCCCTCTAAAATACATCCTGCCCTTTTAACTCCATCTCACAGCCTGCTTGTCTAGAACCCAACCTGAGACAGAATCACGTAGATTTATTGTACAACACACACAAACACATTTTTTAAATCAAAGCAATTTTCTTAAGCAAAATTTATTTTGTTCCTGTCCCTCAAGCCAGGATGGACACTCCCTGCCCTGATCTACCTGGCAGACTCCTCTTCATTGAAGGCAGAGATTTTTGGTGATTCAGATGAACTATCTTCTCACAGGGAGTGTATTATCCACCCCTGCCTCCACCTCTATGAGCAGACCCATTGTGATGCGTCCTGATGACCTGATTATTGCCACTCTCCCCTCTAGTGGTTTATTGTGGCAAATATAGGCTTGAGGGACAGGAACTCCAAAAGGATATGAATCAAAACAATGCAAACTCTATTTGGCTTTAAAGAGCGTTTCTGAGGAGAAAGTAGGAGGGGAAGAGGCATTATTTTATGGATAATTCTTGGGATTATCCTTGGGGAGAATACAAAATAAATTTTGCTTAAGTATCTTATCTTTGTATCTTTATCTTTGTATCCTTGAGCCTAGTGCAGGTTCTCTGCTATATTTAGCATTCAATAAATGTCCAGTGAATTAATGAAAGTGAATGAATGCAGAGTTCCAAATGCTGGCCCTTCCACCAGTAGCATTATGGTTTTATGCAAGTTATTTCTGAGTCTCAGTTATTCCTTCTGCCCACTAAACTTACTATCAATAACTCAAAAATCAGTTGTAAAACTTGAATATGGCAATGGATGTTTCCTTCTCCCACTTGGAATTCCTATTCACATTTATTAAATAAGAGTTGCAAGCAAAAAACCATTTCAAATGGAAAAGGGTTTGTTTCCCCAGCTCAGTAGGATAATGAGGCACTCCTTTGCCTGGAAATTTAGGAGATTTGACGTTTAAAGGACACATTCAATTGGAATAATAGCTCCCAGGAGAGGGATCGTGCCCCACACTGTGATTTGCACAAATCAGCAAAAGTGTCCCCACGTGATAGTATATCTGATGTATGAATGCCTCAAAAGTTGGCATAGGGCCTTTATAAAAGGGGAAATTACAACTGCCCTTGTCTTAGCAACCAACTCCAAAGGTAAAAGGACTTTCAAAATCACATTTTCGCATTGTTGTATGGTACACACAAGCTTGCTTTGGAAGTGTTTATTGTTGGATTCATATTTTAGTTGCTATTATTTTCCCTGTACTCTGGTTGATGAAGATGAACTTTCTTATGGAGAATCCCATAAGACCTGGTAGTGACGGTATGTGCTCAGACAAGAGATGGACCCTCCATTTGTGATTCAAGGATACTATAAGTTTCATGAAGTAAATTGAAAGCTAACAACATCCATCACACGTTTGCAGTGCCAGGTGAGCAGTCATGGTCCTCAGCTACTGCCTTCCTCTTGGCCTGTGCTCTGAACAAAGCAGCAAAACACCAAACCATGTTCCATACATTTTAATTCAAACAATTTTCTTAAGCTAACTTTATTCTTTATTCTCCCGGTTATCAGCCTCCTCCTTTCTTACTTCCTTGTCCAAAAGACTGTTTAAAGGCCAGTAGGTTCTCAGAGTGGCGTTTGCATCATTTTGCTGGATTTGGGAGGAGGTGTTGCAGGTTGTCTGATCCAGCCCTTCCAATTGTCACAGTGTCCTTCTTTCTCTTTTTTCTCACATCCTTGTTTTGACACAATTCATTTAATAAATACTTTCTGAGGCCATACTCTGTTATCAGCCCTGGGCTAGGCAATGGGGAAGCGAAAATGAATAAGACCTGTTCACTATTTAAGGAGTATAGACTAGGAGGAAGAAAGACTTTAAGATAGGCCCTTTATAATGTGGCATATGGGGTTTATATCCAAGGGGGAAGAGCAGGGCAAAGGGGATGTGGCTCGAGTTCCAGACTCTCTGTCTTATACATTGTGTGATGATTCCCTGCCTCTCTCTTCCTTATCTCATGGAAATAAGGTTAACATGTGTCTCAGTTCAGTCTCTAAGGGAATCTGTCCTTAGAAGGCAATCTGGGATGTGTGTGCACACTTGGTGTGTAGAAAGCATCTCTCTCACTTGGTTTAGCCAGTCACTACTTATTCAGGTTTCTGGGAGAACAACTGAAGCCCAAATGTCCAAACCTCAGGGAGACCAATACTTTCCTCCTTCACTGCCCATGTAGGTGCCTACAACTGGCCACTTCCTACAGAAGCCTCAGGACCTTATATTCCCTGAACCTGCTACATCTACACTGCAATGGAGCCTTGCTTTAAGCTCAGGTGTGTCTTAAAATAGTGCAATGGTACTCCTCTCAACAACAGGGTCAGATATCCTTCGCTTTCCATTCCCCATCCTATCCTCCAAACTCTTTTTTATCAGGGATCCTTCCCTCCCCGCCTTTCATCCTCATATCCCTTCCCAGAGAAATTAATTCATCAAACATATAGGGGTTAGGACTGAAGGCCAGATTTAGGTATAGGCTCACTAACTGCTCACCTACATGATCTTGAATAAGAAATAGTTCCCACTAGAGGAGCCCCAATCTAGAAGCTATAGTGGAGGGCAGTGGATGGATTATATATATGTGAGTTTCCATTTCTTTTGACAATACCTCCAGTATCCTGGGGCCCCTTATATCTACAGCTTTCCCGTTCCTCCAGAGCATGCTGTCTAATGTGTTAGCTCTGGTTCCATCATTTTTTGTCCATTTGTCTACTCACCCTCATTTTTTCTCCTTCCTTCTCTTCAGCAAAGCTTCCTTGCTTCCTTCCTCTTATTCCTGAAGGCCATTTAACTTCCGTGGGTGCCTGTATTCTCAGCAGGAAAATGTAGATGATAATGTGTCCAGTCTGCTTCATATTTATAAAAGGCGGAAAGCCTTGTAAATATTTTTTTATTATTATTATTAATATAACTTGTTCCAGTCATTGTGCATTGTGGGATCAAAACCTTTCCATCACAGTTTTATGCTTTCTAATAATAAGCACCACCATTTTAACTAATACTGTTAGTATGTGTTAAACATAATCTTCAAAAAGGTAAAATCATGTGTCTTGGGAAAATAGAAAATGAACATGAATCAGAGATTTTCTTTAACTCATTATTTAATGAGGAAGCCAATAAGATTCTATGACCAGTTCAGAGAGCATCTGAAAAGCTAGGATAGGAACAGGTAATTTAATAAGAATAAAAACATTAAGATAAAACCGGCTTAAATAAAAAAACTATTGTTCAACAAGCCATCTTCGGAGTTACCTGTTATACTGGAAAGAAATTATTTGCCTCTCTATGGGTTAAATATCATCTATGATTTTTGCCTTATTCCCAAGTTTTGGCTAATTTTTCTGACAAGAGAGAGTTGCTACTGACATTTGATGATGTGTCTCTAGTCACACTGCAGCATCATGTCCGAAAAGGAAACCGGGATGAGAAAGAGTCTCAAAGTGATTACTGCACAAATACATCAAAATGTCTTGACAATGTTAACGGATTGGATTGTGAGAACTGGTTGGCCCTGAATTGCCATTGCTCTATGCTTTTAGTAAATCGTAGTCTCCTTTGTATTTCCGAGTCTCTTGGTTTCACCCATAAAATCACTCTGAGCCACGTGAGACTATTAGGGAAAATTCTTAAAGCTCATAATTACAGGTTTTTACTGTATCTACTTTTTTTTTCAATGAGTCTGTCGTTCAGCTGCTGGGGGAATGTCTGTTCTTGGCAATGCCATCCTGGAGAAAAACTAATCGGAAGATTGCCAGGGGCGCTGGCATCCAGTAAATCCTGACACTACTGCCAGCTGGGCAATGACTTGGCCAGGCAGCCCGTCTGGAAGATGAAGGTAGATCCTCCAGTTGATTCTAGGGAAGAAGTCTGTATAGTATCTCTTATCCAGTTGCTCTCGCAAGGAGGGTGGCAATCCCTCCTCTTTCTCAGGAGTCTTCTGTAACTCTTCTCCTTTAAGGCTGTTTATGATAGTGATCTTTTCAGTGATTTTTCATCTTCAAAAACATTGGGAGAAGGAGCATTGTGAGGTGTAACTTGGCTTTGATCTTTGTGAGTTGGGAGATGGTCCTTTTATTCAAATTGCTCTTGTGGTTCTTCTGGACTCTGTGATTAGGAGCAAGGGGAATTTCCTGCCCCATCATCTTGGTGTTCTTTCAGGAATACCTCCAAGGGATGTGCAAAGCAATAATTCAGAGGATTCTGTGGCGAGACTCTTGGATCACTAAATTAGTGACCTTGAACTGCAGTGGGATTATTTCCCTGTTGCTCCACATTAGCAACAGAAATGAAGGCACAATTCAAGTGCTTGCTTGTATCTTTGCCTCCTCATGAATTGTAGATAATAACCAAATAGAGATTTCCATAGAATGCACACATAGGACTCTGTCTGGGCAACATGTTGTGCCCTGACACCATTCTTCTCAAAAGAAGGCAAATATTTATTTTTGGCCTGTAGTCTTGGAAAAAACAATCTCTGTGCAGAAAACCCAAGAAACAAGATGAATATTCCATACACACTCCAACCCACACACAGACACAAACCTGCCGATGCTGGGAAAGTCATTCCATAATATTCACATACCACAAGGATTCATAAAGGGTTTTACAGATATACAAAATTCTGTAGTAAGGAGTTTCTTTTGAAACTTGATAAATAAATTATTTCTTAAATGACTTTTAGAAAAAGGAGACCAACAGCATTATGCACAATATACATAATAAATAAAAAGATTTATTTTAATTGTATAATCAATACACAAATAGGTGTTCACTATAAAATTATTCAATAATACATCTTAGTACTCTTCTTAGAGGTAACTGTTATTAGCACAGCATGTGACTTTCCAGACGTCATTTGAGGTACTTACATCCATCGAAGTCCCCTTAGGAAACACTGTACAATATTATTATTTGTGGATATATTTACACAAACAATATACATGTATGTATTATGCTACAGCTTGTTGCTGTTTTATTGTTTGTTTTTGTTTGCTTTTTTACTTAACGTATACTGTGGGAAATTCATCATGTCAATATAAATTGTACATTATTTTAAACTACTATATAGTATTTTACCTAATATTTTTAGGGGTTTTTTGTTGTATTATTTTGCTTGTTGTTACTTTTATGTCTTGTATGAGTCTGGAATTTGCTTAAGGTTTTGAGTTAGGATTGTGTGGTTCCTCTTTTACCTAGTTGCTTACAACTCCAATACATATTGTAATGTATAAAATCTCTCTATCAAAAGCATGTGTTTCTGGATTTCCTACTTTGCTTCATTTATATAGTTTTTTTTCAAGCATTGCAACAATGTCACACACAGAGTATGTTTTAATACTGAATAGGACGAGTTTTCCCACACAGACACACACTTTACTCCTTTTCTTAAGACTGTGTTAAATATTCTCAATCATCTTCTTTTCTTTATGGATTTTAAAATTAGCTTTTCGTGTCCTATGAAAATATTTCTTCTTGGGCTATTGATTGGTATTTTATTGCGTTAAAAAGAATAGCTATACATTACTAAATCATACAAAAGCATGTTCTATTTATTTTTTAGGAGCCAAGGTAAAATTTTGTTTTCTTTATATAGACACAGATCTTGATAAGTTATTTTTTAGGTGTTTTGCTACTTTTGTTGTTAAATAGGATTTTTTTTCTTGCTATTACATGTTCTAATTGGTCATTGCTATATAGGACAATTATTGATTTTTAGTATTGTTATTTATATCCATCCATATTCTTATACTTTCATTTTAATTGTAATAATTTGTTATTATTTTGGAAGGAGATTTTATAGGTATGCAACTATACTATGTGTGCAAATAATGAAGTATATTTAGGACTATATATAAAGCTAAGTTAAATATGTCTGGGTATAATTATCCTCCTTGCACCATTTGGGATATTTACTTAAAAATGTGGAATAAGGCCAATGATATTAATACCTTAATGGCTCTTGATACATCTTGCTGAATTATTTTTCAAAAATTTTTCACAACATTGTTTTTTAGCAAACAAACAAGGAAATAATTTCAATCTATTGTTAACTGAATCTAAGTTATCAACAAACTCTTTTGCAGTTTTTTGAGGAGGTTTGGTATTCTGTTTAGGGTGCCGCAATTTGTAGTGAAGCTTAAATCAGAAGATGCCTCTGAAGAACAATATATAGAAGGTGCTTTATAAGAATGTAGTTTGAGTTCAAATTGACTATTACTGTCATTCTTTTATCTTTTGGACATCCAGTTAGTATCATATGTGCTATTTCATAATATGTGTTTATTGATTCATGAGCAAGAAATCACTCTATCTGGCAAAACTTAACTAGATGTGTGCCTTGCCCTAAATGAAATCACATTTTGGAATTAAAGTCTTTAAGATTTCCTGCTGGTACCAAGATTCTGCCAGTTGACAGGGCTGAACAAAAACAGCGGATAACTGATGGTTAGTGTATTTCTTTTTATTTGTCATGTATACGCTAAACCTGTTGCCACTTTGGAATTTGAAATCTAGGTGGTAAATGCATCTGTACTTCAGTGGGCTATTGACTTTAGGCAAAGTAGTTCATATAGAAAACAGTTACTCCAAGTTCGAGGACAAAAAAAAAAAGAAAGACAGGGAAGTAGTGCTACACTGCTTATTTTTGTGAAACAGCAGGCTGACTTGACACATGCAGTGTTGTTCTAGGAAAAAGGTGCTGCACAAAGGATTTTTCCTTGAGTAATTGTGGGAAAGAGAGCAGGCACACGTGAGAGAATAGAAGCTCTTGCACTTGAGTTCAGAAAATGCACAAGGAATTGAGATGTTTCTCTGGAAGCAATGAGCATTTGTCGAGCTGACACATGGAGGTTTTCTGAGACAGGCTTAGAATAATGATAGTAACATTTTTAAGAGTTGATTCATCCACAGTCCAAGGAAACATCATCATAATGAACATGCTTGATATCAAGGGCCAACTGAAGAGTTTCATACAAAATTGCTTCTCGCTAGGCCAGCCAACAAATGGTGTCAGTTGTCAAGAAGAGTGATAAGAAAGCCAAGAAGATAAATGTGTACGTCTATATTACTACTTGATGAAAGAAAATAAGTAAGAGACCAGAGGAAGAAAGTAGAATCACCTAGTTGTAGTACTGACCCAAACTCACTAATCAAATAGTTCATTTTAGGATTTTAGGGCTTTGAAGGGCAAGAGATGCCAGTCTGACTTCTGGCTCTGCCACCTAAGTCTGATTTTTGACTCTGACCAGAGTAATCTCTCTGACACTGTTTCCTCAACTATGTAATGTGAATAATATGAAGAATACCTTCTTTCTCATTGAGTTTTCAATGAGATAATTATAAAGTCTCTAGCATACAAAAAATATTTTTTTAATTGAAGTATAATCAACATACAATATTGTGTTCATTTCAGGTTTGTAGACATTGTCTACATTACGAAATGGTCACCATGACAAGTCTAGTAACCATCTGTCACCACAAGTATTTGAAAATGTTTTATTATTATTTTTTTTAGGATTAGGGGCACCAACCTAATTCTCAGTTTGCAGATGAAGTAGGAACTTCAAAATAAATGATTTTCAGTTGCTTTAAGAATAATGGTACATTTTGTTGTTGTGGTTCCTCCAAACTTACAGTAAACTCTAGACAAGATGCACACAAATAGAGAGAAAAGTATGTGAGAGCAGCAGTTGAAAATCAAATACCTGCAAGGGCCAGAATGGTAACATGAATGAATGAAGTGGTCCTGGTTGAGAGTGTAGCCCAGTGGAGAGTACATGTCTTCTTAAAGGAACTGACCCCAGGGCCACTGAGCTGTGTCAGGCAGGAAAGCAGGCTCATTGTTAACAGACCATCTGAAGTTTCAGTGGAAGACTTACTAGAAGTTTTAAAATATTTCCTGTTTATAAAAAAATTGATGCCTAATTAAAATAAATACTGGATAGGCAGAAAATATGTGACTAAGGAATGTATGTATATGAGTGCAGGTGTGTGGGTGTGGGTGCAGGTGTGTGTATGTGCATGTGATTACAGAGTAGGGTGAGCAGTGGAGTGCGTGGGGGAGGTAACATACCATGTAATCACAAAGTACATGAAGAGGTCTGAAGTCAAGGTGGACAATGGGGCATTGAGGAGGCGTTAATAGTTCAGAATGCCTGGTGCACTGACACCGCAGCAGGGAATATGAGAGGAGGACCATGGAGAAATAAGTGGAGGCCAGATCTTTCATTCTATCCCAGCTGTGTTAAGGATTTGAGCTTACTCCTCAGGACAATGACTAGTCTCTGAAGGGCATCAAACAGGAATGGCAGAATCAAATGTTCACATTTGGTTGATCTCTCTGATTACAAAATGATGAAAGAGCCAGAGTTGAGGATAGGAAGATCATTTAGAAGGTTGTTGCAGGGATTCAAGTGGGGCTGAGGAGGATTGCTCTAAGACCAGTGGTTCTGGGTGTGGAAAGAAGCAGGTGGATCCAGAGATATCTGGGAGAGCAAATCCACATAAAGAAAAAGAAACCTAACGTCTAGTGTTTCTCCCTTGTAAAGAATAAAAAGCAGTCAGGTGGAAACTGAAATTTAGTTCACTGCGCAGTTTAGTTCATAGTTCATCATGTCATCGTGTTTTGTCAGAATCTGAGATTTGAAATGATCCCCTTGTTTGGGGTCATTCTCACCATAATCTATATGTCTCAAACCTCAAGGACACATTGCTGCCAGAGAAACCGCCCCAGCCACCACCGTCTCCATTTATAAACATGTTGACTAAGTCACACACAAGAAAATGCGCAATAGATCTTGCATTCTCCCCTCTGCTAGAAGAAAAATGCCACTAACAAGATATATGAAGAATTATTCAAATCCACCACAGGGAGTGACTACAAAATAAGGGAAAAAAATAAAACAAAACATTTGACTACATAAATCCTCCCCTCCTTATTCTACGCAATCTCTAGGAAAGAAATAATGAACCTTCCTCTATTATCTGCTTGTATTTATAATTGATTTATCTTGTGGTTAAAAGGAGATTTACTCACTAAAATTGAGACAGACAGGAGAATGCAATTTTGGTTTGACCTCCTGGCTTGCTCACGTATCACTTATCAGAGCAGAAAATACAATGGCGTTTTATCATTAGTTCAGAATAAGAGATTAAATTAATCCTTTAGGAATGTTCTGTCTCAGTCTTTAGATGCCTCCGGTGACTGCCTTACATATATTTATGGGTCTGATGACCTGATGTGATTCAGGGGAGGCAGAATCCTCCCTACTCCCGCCGTATACTCCCACCATCTTCATATCCAATTATTTTCTTATCCATCCTGCCAGGCTGGCTAATAACAGAAATTCTTCAGGTTAAGTATTCATTTCTTTAACTTGCAGCTTTTTTCCTGTTTAACGTCTATATTTTTTTTTATTATTAATGTTATGATAGATTACAACCTTGTGAGATTTCAGTTGTACATTTTTGTTAGTCATGTTGTGGATACACCACCTCCCCCTCTGTGCCCTCCCCCCACCCCCCCTTTTCCCTGGTAACCACCGATCAGATCTCCTTATCAATATACTAACTTCCACCTATGAGTGGAGTCATATAGAGTTCGTCTTTCTCTGACTGGCTTATTTCGCTTAACATAATACCCTCGAGGTCCATCCACGTTGTTGTGAATGGGCCAATTTTGTCTTTTTTTATGGCTGAGTAGTATTCCATTGTGTATATATACCACATCTTCTTTATCCAATCATCAGTTTCTGGGCATGTAGGCTGGTTCCACGTCTTGGCTATTGTAAATAATGCTGTGATGAACATAGGGGTGCAACGGACTCTTGAGATTTCTGATATCAGGTTCTTAGGATAGATACCCAGTAATGGGATGGCTGGGTCATAGGGTATTTCTATTTTTAACTTTTTGAGAAATCTCCATACTGTTTTCCATAGTGGCTGTACCAGTTTGCATTCCCACCAACAGCGTATGAGGGTTCCTTTTTCTCCACATCCTCTCCAACATTTGTCACTCTTGGTTTTGGATGTTTTTGCCAATCTAACGGGTGTAAGGTGATATCTTAGTGTAGTTTTGATTTGCATTTCCCTGATGATTAGCGATGATGAACATTTTTTCATGTGTCTATTGGCCATATTCATATCTTCTTTTG
Source organism: Equus asinus (assembly GCF_041296235.1). NCBI lineage: Eukaryota > Metazoa > Chordata > Mammalia > Perissodactyla > Equidae > Equus > Equus asinus. The sequence goes on along the minus strand of NC_091793.1, from coordinate 64,710,116 downwards.
AGAAATGTCTGTTCATGTCCTCTGCCCATTTTTTGATCGGGTTGTTTGTTGTTTTGTTGCTAATCAGTGTGAGTTCTTTGTATATTATGGAGATTAACCCTTTGTCAGATAAGTGGCTTGTAAATATTTTTTCCCAATTAGTGAGCTGTTTTTTTGTTTCAATCCTGTTTTCCCTTGCCTTGAAGAAGCTCTTTAGTCTGATGAAGTCCCATTTGTTTATTCTTTCTATTGTTTCCCTCAACTGAGGAGTTACAGTGTCCGAAAAGATTCTTTTGAAACTGATGCCAAAGAGTGTACTGCCTATATTCTCTTCTAAAAGACTTATTGTCTCAGGCCTAATCTTTAGGTCTTTGATCCATTTTGAGTTTATTTTGGTGTGTGGTGAAAAAGACTGGTCAATTTTCAATCTTTTGCATGTGGCTGTCCAGTTTTCCCAGCACCATTTGTTGAAGAGACTTTCTTTTCTCCATTGTAGGCCCTCTGCTCCTTTGTCGAAGATTAGCTGTCCATAGATGTGTGGTTTTATCTCTGGGCTTTCAATTCTGTTCCATTGATCTGTGGACCTGTTTTTGTACCAGTATCATGCTGTTTTGATCACTGTAGCTTTGTAGTATGTTTTGAAATCGGGGATTAACATCTATATTTTTGATCTGAGACAACAGATTTGGAATTAACATCTGTATCCACCTTGGTGATATATACTTGGTGATATATACTTGGTGGTATATACTTTGACCTGTTCATTTGCTAGACCAAGATTTAATAAAGTTGCAGCATGTGGGACTAGAAATGAATGAGGTTCAGAAAAGAGAGATGACATATACAGAAAGTAAATGACAAGTCAGTCCTGCCCTTGTCTTCTAATGCACTTTCTCCTCCTCTCCATTAGTACACCTGTAGACCTTGAAGAACTGAGTGTGTCCTCCATTTATCCATGACTGTAGATTTGAGCCCAAAGCACTGGCTTTGGAATAGAATTTGTGTGCTTTAATGCAGGGCAGATTTGTGTCTTCTCTGGGCTCTTCCAGAACTCCCAACACCAAATAAATATCTGCTGATGGGATTTAGCTTAATTTCTTGGTTTGTTGTCTCTCAGTACACATTTTTTTGATATCAGAGGTTTAGGCTGGTAGAATCTCAGATTTCAGTAGTAAAAAAATATTCTGTCACTTTGAATCGAATCTGTTTTTGAATAATTTGCAATGAGCACTGCAAATCTCTCTGAAATCTTGAGGCTGTACCTTCAGCAGAAAGTTGGGTTACAATCCTCTTCTGTATTCCAGAAGGAGAAATTTGACTTCCAAAGAATAATGTGAATGTAATCTCTAGAATCAATGAGTGTATATATATATTAGCAACCTACTGGTTCTAGCCATTCTGAAGGCTCGAGAGGAGAGATAGCAAAGAGCAGTGGTTCAGGGTATAATGTATTCCATAATCTTAGCTAAGCCTTACTATAAACACATTAAATAGACCTGCTCTTATTTTACAGATCAAGTAGCTGATGCTTAGGATATTCAATGGTCAATATGGCTAATTGGGTTGTGAGGTAGAGTTTGACTCCATGTCTGTCTGGTCCTAAAGTCCACCTGCTTTCTAGTACATTGCAGTGTGCTGCAAAAGCTTTACAAAATTTGTTGAAGTTTTCTAACTTGATGCACATAACAGCTTGCTTCTAACTTTGCCAGAAGGGGCAGTATCACTCTGTGCATTCTACTTCAGATAAACGTCTGCTGTAGACCAAGAACAGTTTTATTTCATCTGAAAGAAACATGGCCACCTGAAGTTTCTATCTTAAACATGTAATGTGCAGGATTCCACATAAACTATCGTCTTTTTTATTTTTTTGTGATGAGGAAGATTCACACTAAGTTAATATCTGTTACGAATGTTCTTTTTGCTTGAGGAAGATTCACTCTGAGCTAACACCTGTGACAATCTTCCTCTATTTTGTATGTGAGTCGCCACCAACGAGTGGTATGGGTCCACGCCCTGGGAACTGAACCTGGGCTGCCAAAGTGGAGTGCGCTGAACTCAATCACTAGGCCATGGTGCTGGCCCCTATAGTCTTTTTTTAGTTTTCTTGGAGTGGAGAGGTGGGTTTTCCAGCCTGGAAAGACATGCAGTTTTCCCAGGCTCTTTGAATTCCTAATTCTCACTGGAAACTTTAATGGAAAAGTCCAACAGAGCATGACAATAGAACAATAGTTAACTGTTACTAATGTTGATAGTAAACCTAAAAAATTTGAACCCTATAGTCTCTTAGGTTTTTTCTTTTCTTTTTCACCATGTAGGGGGAACATCATCAAGACAGAAGGGCTTCCTGGGTTGCATACGTTCCTTACTCTTGAATGGGCAGAAACTTGACCTGGAAGAAAGGGCAAAGGTCACGTCTGGAGTCCGGCCAGGATGCCCAGGCCATTGCAGCAGTTACGGCAGTATCTGCCACAACGGGGGCCAGTGTGTGGAGAAGCACAGTGGATACTTCTGCGACTGCACCAATTCACCATATGAAGGGCCCTTTTGCAAAAAAGGTACAGTAGGAGCTTCTGCTTTTCCACCGTGATGTGTTGTAGGCGTACAGGCAGTGGTCGGTTGTAGGATACCTATGCCCTGAGTAATCCCTCAGTTCCCCTATGTTTAGACACTCTGTATGGTTCCTCGACATAACATACATTCACTATCACTGTGTGTGGACTCTGGCAGCATGGTTCATCTGGGTGGATGGTAACAGGGCCACATGCTCTCTGTGGCTGAAAGTCAGCTGAGTACTGTGAGAGGTGAACTCTCATTCCTGTTCTATCAGAGGGATAATGGCGGGGTGCAGTAACCTTTCCAGTTCCATTGTTCTGTCCACAAATACAATAAAAAATATTGTAGAATCTATCCCTGGAGGAACCTTAGAGTCCCTTAAGCCATCTTAAATCATGTTTACAATAGAGGGAGTGTGCATAAGTTAGTAAAATCAATATCAAGTATCTAATAAAATTTACGTATCACGCAGGTGACATGAGTGGCATGACTGAGGCTTTAAAAGCTCTGCCTGGACATTCACATTTAGTTCATCGGGGCCTGAAAATGGAACACAAGGGTCAAAATTCCTGCTCCAGGGCCTTTCCACATCTTCTCCTAATTTTATGAATTCATTGCATTGACAAATGCAAAGCTAACCATGAAGGATATATATGTTGGACAAGGAATGATTGTCAGTGTGTAAATTCTTTAGATAAATTCAAGATAACTCTACAAACTATAAAATCTCACTATTCAGTATAAATAAGTAGCATTTTTCAAATAGAGGGGCAAAAGATTTGGTCTCCTATAAATCTTGGCAGAATTTTAAAGCTTATTTTATTGATGGAAAAAAGTTTGTTGAGCAAATAATGTAAGCAATATTTCAAAAGCAGCATTTAAACTATTAAAATAAAATGTTTTAAACTCTTTGAAACACCATTTACATACCAACAATTATGGCAATTGTAAATAATTTCCATCAATTCGTTAAAGCACATTTCCCAAGCACCTCTACCAAGCAATGCTTTATTTAGTCCAACTTTCTGTTGAAACTTAAAAACAGTAGAGAAAAAAGCTCTTAGTGTTCTCTGTGAAGGCCTCTGTAATTTAAGCTCTTAGTTCCTTTGCATTGTCCTCCCAAATTAGTTTGAATTACTTACCTGTTATTCCTGGGAAGCATTGTGCTCCTTGGGAGAAAATTAATGGTACAAATTTTGGGGCCAACAGAGTGTTGGGCCCTGCCTGGGAGCTTGAAATAAAGTTGGTCCCATCCCAGTAGGCTCTTAACGTGAGCTAAGACAAGGAAAGTGCTACTGGTTTGTCACACTGGGGATGTCTCTGAATAACTTTCCCTGAAAAATTGATGCTACCCTGAGACTGGGCCCACATGCTAGAAGCAGCAAATGCAGGATAAACACTACCAGGCCCAGTCAGTAAAGTATTGTAACATTGTTTCACAGGCTCTATACCCAAGTCTTCTGTTTGGAAAATAAGGAACAATAGACCTCTCTGCATTTCTCCAGAGACATTGTTCAAATATCTCGTAGATCATGTTGTTCCAGATTCAGCCTAACTTTTCATTAATTTCTTTCTCTGAAACAGGTCCTATTAATTGTCTTGTGTCTATGCCACTGTGTCTTATGACTGCATTCGTTGAAATCTCCTCGGTGTTCTCTTTCTACTTTTTATTTTGATCTATAAGCAAAATAGATAAATATGTGATTAGCCTTTTCAGCTTGCTTCATACTTCACTATTTCCAAATTTTTCCCCCTATCTCATAAATCCAATGAAAGGATTCTCTTTATATTCATCAGTTGCAAAGTATGTAAGATGAAGCTTTTAACCAAGTCTTTTAGCCATGCCAATTGCCTTTGGGAAATGTGGCTTGGAACTGAAATGGGAGCCATTAGCTACAAGACGGTCCTGAAAAAGGGTACTCTCTACTGGGGTAGTCTTGTATGCTAACTTACTATGGCATGCATCTTTTAGGGTGTGCAAATACTGGAAATATCTGGGGTGGAATTAGGGACATTTGTCCATTACCAATGCCAGGTATATTACCTGTGGTCCATTGACCCACTTCCTGATTATTTTACAAAGGAATAGTAATCATAATATTAGCTAGTAATTATTGAGTACAACATTAATTCCTATCTCCAATCTAGTAGGGAAGATAGTAATATCTGCATTTAACATATAAGAACATTGAAGATCACAGAGGTTTAATGACTTGCTAATAAATGTCAGAGCTGGAGGTCCATCTAGCATCTTTTCCGTTCCTTTTTCCACTTTATGACCCTGATTTTATTCTGTACAGGAATGTATTTAATAGGATTCAAATATGTAGTTCTTTGCTTTGTGTGTTTCTATCTTTTTGTTATTCAGATTTAATTTACATACCATAAAATCCACCCTTTTAAAATGTACGATTCAGGAGTTTTTAGCATATTCACAAAGTTGCACAACCATTATCACTACCTAGTTTCAGAATATTTTCATCATCCCCAAAAGAACTCTTATATCCATTATCAGCTATTCCTCATTTGCCTCTTCCCCCACCCCCTGGAAACCACTAATCTATTTTCTGTCACTATGGATTTGCCTATCTGGATATTTCATGTAAATAGAAACATACAGTATGTCGTCTTTTTGTGTCTGGTTTCTTTTGCATAGTATAATGTTTTCAAGGTTCATGTATGTTGCAGAATTTTCAATACTGAATCCCATTTTATTTCAAAATTAGTATTCCATTGTATGAATGCACCACATTTTGTTTATCCATTGATCAGTTGATAGACATTGAGACATTTTTTATTCCTTTGGCTATTATGAAAAATGCTGCTATTAATATTCTTGTACATGTTTTTGTATGGACTTATGTTTTCTGTTTCCTTGGGTATATACCTAGATATGCGATTGCTGGGTCATATAGCAACTATAAGTTAAACTTTTTGTTTGTTTTTTAAATTGAAGTAAAATTGGTACATAATGTTATATAAGTTTCTGATGTAGAACAATATAATTTGACATCTGTATGCACTACAAAGTGATCACCTTCAAAATTCTAGCTACCATCCATCACCATACAATTGACCCCCTTAACTCATTTTGCCCTCCCCCAACTCACTTCCCCTCTGGTAACCACCAATCTCTTCTCTGTGTCTATGAGTTTGTTTTTGTTATGTTTGTTCATCATTTCTTTTTTAAGATTCTGTATATATATATATATATATATACAGCATCCTCTTATCCATTCATCTTTCAGTGGACACTTTAGTTGTTTCCATATCTTGGCTATTGTAAATAACACTGTGATGAACATAGGAGTGCATGCATGTTTATGAATTAGTGTTTCCATATTTTTCAGATAAGTCCTCAGAAGTGGAATACCTGGATCATATGCTAGTTCTATTCTTAATTTTTTGAGGAATCTTCATACTGTTTTCTATAGTGGCTGTATCAATTTACATTCCCGTCAACAATGTATGAGAGTTCCTTTCTATCCACATCATGTCTATTTCTTTTCTTTTTGATAATAGCCATTCAACAGTGAGGTAATATCTCATTGTGGTTTTGATTTTCATTTCACTAATGATTAGTGATGTTGAACATCTTTTCATGTGCCTGTTGGCCATCTATAAATCTTCTTTGGAAAAATGTCTATTCAGGTTCTCTGCCCATTTTTAAGTGAGTTGTTTGCTTTTTTGTTGTTGAGTTATAAGAATTCTTTATATATTTTGGATATTAACTTCTTGCAGGATACAGATTTGCATACATATTCTCTCATTCAGTAGATTGCCTTTTTGTTTTGTTGATGGCTCTCCTTGCTGTACAGAAGCTTTTTAGTTTGATGTGGTACCATTTGTTTACGTTTGCTTTTGTTTCCCTTGCCTTTGAAGTTATACTCACAAAACCATCACTAAGACCAATGTCAGTGATTTTGCTACCTACGTTTTCTTCTAGGAATTTTATGTTTTCTGGTCTTACACTCAAGTCTTTCGTACATCTTGAGTTAAATGTTTGTGTATGGTTTAAAATAGTGGTCTAGTTTCATTCTTTTCATATGGCTGTCTACTTTCCCAAACACCATTTATTAGAGACTGTCCGTTCTCCATTGTATATTCTTGGCTCCTTTGATGCAAATTAATTATCTATATATGTGTGGATTTATTTCTGGGCTCTTAATTCTGTTCCCTTGATTTCTGTGTGTGTTTTTATGCCAGTACTGTGCTGTTTTAATTGCTATAGCTTCGTAGTATATTTTGAAATCAGGGAGCCTGATATCTTTTGTTTTGTTCATCTTAGGATTACTTTGGCTATTAAGAATCTTTTGTGGTTCCATACAAATTTTAGAATTATTTTTTCTAGTTCTGTGAAAAATGCCATTTGAATTTTGGTGGAGATGGCGTTGAGTCTCTACATTGCTTTGAGTAGTATGGACATTTTAACAATATCAATTCTTCCAATCCATGAGCACAGAATATTTTTCATTTATTTGTATCTTATTAAATTTCTTTCATCACTGTCAATGTACAGGGCTTTCACTTCCTTGATTAAATTTATTCCTAGATATTTTACTCTTTTTGATTCAGTTGTAAATGGGATTGCTTTTTAAATTTCTCTTTCTGATAGTTTGTTATTAATGAATAGAAACTCCACAGATTTCGGTATATTGATTTTTGTATCCTGCAAATTTAATGAATTTGTTTATTAGTTCTAGCAGTGTTTTAGTGGAGTCTTCAGAGTTTTCTATTTATATAGTATTATATCATCAGTAAACAGCGACAGTTTCACTTCTTCCTTTCCTGTTTGACTTTTCGAGGAGTTGCCAAACTTTTTCAAAGTGGCTGCTCCATTTTACATTTTCGCCAGCAATGTATGAGGATCCCAGTTTCTTCACATCCTCACCAACACTTGTTATTGTCTGTCTTTTTGATAATAGACACACTACTGTGAATGTGTGAAATGGTATCTCATTGTGGTTTTAACTTGCATTTCCCTAGCGACTAATAATGTTGAACACTTTTTAATGTAGTTATTAGACATGTGTACATCTTCTTTGGTGAAATGTCCATTCAAATCTTTGGACCATTTTTTAATTGGATTATTTTTCTTTCTGTTGTTCAGTTAGAGAAATTCTTTGTATATTCTGAATATGATTTCCTTATTAGATATATGATTTGCAAATATTTTCTCCTCTTTCACTTTCTTGATAGTATCCTTTGAAGCACAATACTTTTTGATTTTGATGAGGCATAATTTATCTATTTTTTGTTGTTGTTTGTGCTTTTGCTGTTATGTGTAAGACATCATTGTCTAATCCTAGGTCATGAAAATTTATGACTATAGTTTCTTCTAAAGTTTCTCTAATTTTAGCTCTTACATTTAGTCTTTGATCCATTTTGAGTTAATTTTTGTATATCATGTGAAGTAGGGGTCAACTTCATTCTTTTTTATGTGCATTTTCAGTTATTTCAGCACATTTGTGGATGTGTGCTTATCTTTAGCCCACCTCCACTGCCACCATTATCTGATGGATCTGGGTATGGCTGCCATGGTGTTGTCACTTAAAGTTTTTGAATTAAAAAATCAGATAATATATTTGGAATTCTATTGGAAATACATTTAGGAATCTAGAAAAATAAAACCCAATCTAATTACTCAAGGACAACCATTAAAAAGAAAATCTGATTTCTTTCTAGCTCTTTTCTTTGCATTTAATATAGCTGAGATAATTCTGTCCATTACATTTTGTATCCTGAATTTTCTTTATTTCATTTCAGAGGCAATCTTGTATAATTCATCAATTTTAATGATTGCAATGTATTCCATCTGGTGAAATTGCCTCTGTTTATTTAACCCATTCTATCACCAGAGCATTATAACTTAGCAATAGTGGGACTCTGGCACCAGATCTGCCTATGTTCAGATTTTGGCTCATCCACAATCCACAGTGTGTGGTATGGATTGTGTAACTCAACCTCATGATTTCTTGGTTTCCTCATCTATAAAACATGACAAATTCAGGAATCCTTTACAAAGGGCTGTAGTGAACATTCAATGAGCACTTCACAAAGAACTTGGGATAGTGCCTGGCATATAAAGTCTCACTAAATGCTTGCTGTTGTTATTGTTTTGGAATTTCACATTGTCCCAAATTTGCACATAAATAATACTGTGATAAACAAATTGATAAACATATAATTTCCTTAGTAATGGAATTTCAGTGAAAAAATAACATGTATATTTAGGTACCCTTTACCAATTGCCGAAAACTTGTAAAAAAAAATTCCCTATATTTAACTTCCTGCCAACTTATATCACTTTTTTATTATAGAAAAATTAAATGATACACTGTAGTAGAGAGAAGAGTTTCAGAACTCCCAAGCACGCATCATCTAGTTTCAACAATTATCAACTCATGATCATTTTTATTTCATCTATATGCTCACGTCTGCTCCTCCTCTTTTATTATTTTGAAGCAAATTTCAGATATCACATCACTTCATCTATAAATATTGCAATATGTATTGCTAAAAGATAAGGACTCATAAAAACACGTATCCTCAGGAACACTATCATAAGAAAAATTTTATAAAAAGTTTTTAATATTATGAAATATCTACTCAGCCTTAAAATTGCCATTTGTTTAATTTATTTTTAGTTTGATGTTTTCCTAAATAAATTACAGCCTGACTGATTTCTAAGTAACCACTCGCTGACTCATTACCCAGGACTTGTCTTTATGCTTATTCTAATTCTAAATTTAATTATATTACTATTATTAAGACCAGCTGTTGTTTATTGAGTTTCTACTATGTGCCATGATTTTACTTAATTTCTTCCAATCCTTCTACCCACCACAAGATCGAATTCATCCCTATTTATATTTGAATAACATGAGGTTGGGTGGAATTTTTGAGAGAGCTGGAGAAGGGCACAGCCAGGTTCCAGTTTCTGCGACAAGGAGACTCCACAGCTGGCTCAGAGACACATACCCTCTCCAGCATCACCCTGTCTCCCAGCTACTTCTTTTAGTGTATTCCACATTGTAAAGCCTGGTTGATGCCTAGCTTCTCTTTTAGGTCTTCTCGGGCTACTATGGCCCATGGAGGCATCCAACTCTGGGAATCATTTCCTCTGTCACTCACACATCACACTCAAGGTTACCTTCTATGGGTGTACTGTTTTAAAATGTGTGTCCTGTCTTCTCAGAATATAATCAGCACAATCCCTTCCATCAAGGAATAGCTCAAAGGATACTGCTAATATTGCTATTGTGGTCCGGGGATAGCGTGATGGCCATTGGTAATCACCTTCAAGTTAAGATTTGTCTTCCATTTATCCCAATGGTTTTGTATGTTCAGACAAATCAGAGAGCTTAAATATGATCAGAGAGCTTAAACTCTTAGATCACAAAATGTAGGAAATTTAGAAAATAATAGCCTCCAGGCATTATGCTGAATTTAGTTGTATGTTGAAATTGAAAATATCTAAACAAGAAAAATAATTAGAAATAAAAGCTAGGGGAAGAGAGAGGACAAACATTTGGTAGGACATTTCTAGTTAAACAATGCTCTTCATTTTAATTTCCTGCCTTAAGTAAGAAGAAACATATGTAGTAAATATATAATAAAGAAAAAACTGTAACATATATGCCCATATCTAATATGCTATTAATAACAAAATGCTCTAAGTTGTACTCACATTTGAACATACACACAAATATCAAATAAAAGCCATTATTCTGTTAAGTAGGAGATGGTAGCTCAAAATGCAGGCCAAATGTCCCCAAGGAAATTTGCTCAAGGAAAATGTTTGAGTCATGCTAATGATTAACTAGAACCCTCACTGGCACAAGTCTCGGCTGCATATCTTTGTAATCAGGAGTACTGATGTAACCTGTATGATAAATGCAAAAGACTTTCCCTGAACCTTTAGTTAAATGAACTGGTATTCCCAATCTGCTAAGCAATATGCATAAATATGCAACTTTAATTTTTTGGGCACTGCTACAGGCTGTTATAGAATTTTCACAAAGGTAGAGCAAATTTGCAATAGAATTAAGAAGTAAGAGCCAGGTTTGATTATGTTCTAGGTGCCACCAATTCAATCACAGAATTTCATGGGGAATTAGGAACATTCCACGAATCATTTAGAAAAAAGAAAAGTTAATCACGCCAGTAAGGGTTCATGGAGATTGTGCTATTTTTATGGTGGAGGTGTGCTGCCAGATCTAAGCTATGCTGTTCTACGGAGGAAACTGTCCTCCATACCCTGACACTGTATAGAGATAAAATTGAAAGTGAACTTAAGGGGCCGGCTCCGTGGCCGAGTGGTTAAGTTCGTGTGCTCTGCTGCGGCGGCCCAGGGTTCGGATTCCTGGGCGCGGACATGGCACCGCTTGTCAGGCCACGATGAGGCGGCGTCCCACGTCCCACAACTAGAAGGACCTGCAACTAAGATATACAACTATGTGCCGGGGGCGTTTGGGAAATAAAGCAGAAAAAAAAAAAAGGCTGGCAAGAGTTGTTAGCCTAGGTGCCAATCTTTAAAAAAAAAAAAAAAAAGAAAGTGAACTTAAGAGCAGCCTTGATTGAAAAAGAGGAAGTCTCAGCATTTGAATGGATGTACAGTCAATAAACAGATCTGTTTTATGAAGGAAATAGAGATGGGTTCATGTTAAGTTCTCCTCTAATATGGAGAGTCTATGAGTTGAAATTGTGGTGAGTAACTCTCTTAAGTGCTTTACACATATCATCTCATTTATTCATACAGAAATATTGTTGAGGTAAGTGTTATGGTTCCCATTCGCCAGATGAGAAAACAATCTCCACAGGGCTCACTGACTTGCCTGGGACCACACAGCTAGTATGAAATCAACTGAAGTTTCAGATCCAGTGCTGAGGCCAAACCCTGTGCTAGTTTTACTAAAGTAAAATGATAACAGTTGGAGCGACGACATTATACAGAGAGGACTGGGTGATTTGCATGCTCCTGCTAATTGAATGTCATCAGTTTATACATACCTCCTTTCTTCATGGTGGTGACAGAACTCTATCTAACGTATTGTGTTGTAGGAATTGTTTCCCATAGGAAGACCTATTTGCCCAGGTCTTTGTTCTTTTTTGGAACCGAATACCAATTCCTAGACATCTAAAAGATTGAGTGCATGATTTGGATACCTGCGCCTTTTCTACTGTTTCCGTGGATTTCCTCTCTCTCTTTCCATGAGTCCTCACACTTAACCCAACACCACAGAGAATTATTGCTGCCTTCCCAATGTCCTACTCTCAGTAATTTAGATCCCACTCAAAATCTTCCAGTGGTGCAGTGGTTAAGTTCACATGTTCCGCTTTGGCGGCCCAGGGTTCGCTGGTTCGGATCCCAGGTGTGCACCTATGCACCGCTTGTTAAGCCATACTATGGTAAGTGTCTCACATATAAAAAAGTAGAGGAAGATGGGGACGGATGTTAGCTCAGGGCCAGTCTTCCTCAGCAAAAAAGAGGAGGATTGGTGGTTGATGTTAGTTCATGGCTAATCTCCACCCCCTGCCCCCCCCCACAAAATCTTCCTTACAGACGAGAAAAGCACAAAACCAGAACTTTTAAGATCTAAGTTTTGAAAGTAAGTATGCTATATTGGAGGCAGGGACATGTTGTTTTTGCTTCTCGAGAAATCAGCCTGGCACATGGTAGTTATTTTGCAAATGCATGTTAAACTGGGCCTAAATTTAGCAATTCAAATCTGAGTTCTCTCTCCTAGCTAAGCAACTTTGTCCAAGGTGCTTACCCTCTGTAAGCCTCATGTTTCTCATTTTCAAATAAGAATAATGACTTCGGCTGCTTCAAAATTACTGTGGGAAGCGTATTATATAATTCATGTAAAAAACCTGACACAGTTCCTGGTGCATAGGAAACAATAAACAAACTATTGTTGCTATCTTGAATAGTAGATTAAATGTTTTAGTGCATGTTTTCCCCTCTTATATTTTGCAGAGGTTTCTGCTGTTTTTGAGTCTGGCACTTCGGTTACTTACATGTTTCAAGAACCATACCCAGTGACCAAGAATATAAGCCTGTCATCCTCAGCGATTTACGCAGATGCAGCTCCATCCAAGGAAAACATTGCATTTAGCTTTGTGACAGCCCAGGCACCCAGCCTCTTGCTCTATATCAATTCTTCTTCTCAGGACTTCCTGGCTGTCCTGCTCTGCAAGAATGGTGAGTACTGATGGCATGAAGCCTGATGGAATGTCATACTGGGATGGAGGGACAGTGCATGCCCTCCAGAACTCTGCATAATTTCAACCTAAATTTGGTCCCATCAGGGCAGCTTATTTCCAGACCTCCAGCCAAACCCTTGATTGTACTTTACCTTTATGAGTACAATTGGTATTCAGGGCCAGTGTCAAATCATTGCCAAAGTCTCAAATGCATTGACTTTAATCTACCTCAACTGTGTAGCAGTAATTCTTTATTATTTATTCTGTGCTGGAATCCATTAAGTGTAAAGGAGAAGATCATAAGCCTATCTGAATTTCAGAAGGGCACTCATCACATATATCCTGTCATCTTTGCTGCAGTCTCCTTTACTGAGAGGGCTGTTAAAACAACTAGCGTAAATGCAGGCTGTTTTAATAGAAGTTGATTGTCCAGGTCTTGAAGAAAAGTATTATATGTGAGTCATAACCTTGTGGAATATGGGGTTCGGTTCTAAGAATCAGATTTTGAAAAGAGTATGGACAAAATGGACTATGCAAAGATTAGATTGATAAAGGAGCTGGAACCCACTTCATACAAGGAATGGTGAAGGACATCAATTTTAATAGCTGTTAGGGGAAGTCAGTTTTTTTCTCATACTACTCAATTTCACTCTGGAGTGATGAGGACTGTTGATATAGTCATGGCCAAAAACACTATGAGATCAAAATCCTAGGGGATGGAACAATGTAAGAATAGGTAAAGATGTGGACACCTTTGTAGTATGGTCTCAAAGAACACATTCTTGTGATCGAGAATATGTCTTTCCTCCTCCTGTAATTTGCTAGTATAATAAGATGAGTCTGGGGTAGATGGACGGTGGTGGGAGGTAGGAGAAAGGAAGCCTGTGATATGCAGCACACACCATGCCCTCTCTAGACCTTAGATAGATACTCTAGATACTTCTCTTGCTCTAATTTTTCTTGGATTTATTCTTCCTTGTGTCATCTTGCTTTCCAACTACTTATGACATTGAAAATAAAGAATGATGTGTGGGGCTCAAGCAAGGATCAAAACTGGTGGGCCTGTGGGTTGAATCAGGCCTGAAGTACAATAATAACAAAAATGGCTAACTCAAAGTAACAGGACTCCTTCATTCCAAGAGCAAAATGGAAGGGAAGAAAAAAAGAGAGAGACTAGGATGATGACTGGTTGTTCCAAGATTATCTGGTCTTGAAGACTCTACAAGAAAAAGAAAAATGTTATGGGTTATTAGATCTTATTTATCAGCAGAACTTTGTATAATTAGGATCATTATAGTAACATTCCAGTTTGTAAACATTGCCCCCATAATGTCTCTGTGAGGTCCCTAAGGCTGGCTGAGGACACTGAGTCATGGATTAACTGTTTGATGTGGGCCAGCCAGCTAAGCCATGACATAGCTGTAACCAGAGGCCAGGTCTCCTAATAAGCAGCCAAGCAGTCTTTCCTGTAAAGAAAATCATCTTGCTATGACATGGTTGGATGATAATAAGATACTGACAGAGCACTAAGATGCCAGATTTTCTCCAAAGCATGTTTTGTGTATAGTTCCACAGGCACATTTGTGCCTGCCATGCCGTGCTTATGGTACAGACAATGCATAACAAGAATAACCATATCAGATCATGTATATATTACTCTGTATACTTTATTATAAATATATATATATTTTTTTTTCCTGGGCACTATTCTAATTAATATACACAGCATTTAATCCTCGCAGCAACCCTGTATGATTGGTGGTATTAATATACTCAGTATCTTACGATTATAGAAACTAAGGCACGCAGGCATTAAATAACTCACTTAAAATCCCATAGCAAGTAAGGAGAGCAGAGATTCATTCCTCCCTCCCAGAGTCTGGTAGTGTATTTCTTTATTCTTAACCAGAAGGGCTAAACTAATAGTGTTTATTTTTTGCAACACACAGCATTTAAATAAGTTGAATTATTTAGCTGCCAAGGCATTCTCGAATTCTGCCCTATCCCCTATTTTCTTATACTCTGATGCTTCACTTCACTGAAAGCTCTACCTGACCCCATAGGCATTTACATTTTTTTTCTTTTGAGAAAGATTAGCCCTGAGCTAACATCTGCCACCAATCCTCCTATTTTTTTGCTGAGGAAGACTGGCCCTGAGCTATCATCTGTGCCCATCTTCCTCTACTTTATATGTGGGACGCCTACCACAGCATGGCTTGACAAGCAGTGCATAGGTCCATACCCGGGATCCAAACTGGTGAGCCCCAGGCCACCGAAGTGGAACGTGAGAACTTAACTGTTGTGCCACCAGGCCGGCCCCGGCATTTACATTTATTAAACCCTGGCTAAATGCAGAAAGCAAGGAGACACTTGTGCCTTGTTTACTTATTCATTTGTTTTAAGCTTAGATCTCAGTGTAAGGGTAAACGAGGAGGCCTTGAAGGTCAGTCTAACTCATGGGAAATGGGTGTTCAAACCCTGGTCAGGAATGGAGTGCCCCGCCCCCACTCAACCTCAGAGAGAATCACAGCCCCCACCCGCTACACTGCTCTAGGGAACTCTTTTCACAGTAGGCAGTGGTGGATGACTCAGTGACTTAGGATCCTGGACATTTCCTGTTGTCTCTTTCTTCCAGAGAGACACAACTGAAATATGTGCTCATTCGTTTCACTCTTGCGTCGACTCTCTGCCTAATTGCTAGTCCCACTGCACAGTGTCAGGAACTGTGGAGACCAAAAAAGATAAGCAGGATTGGGTGCTGTTTAAACACGGTAAGAAAAAAGAGAGAGGCTCAAAAATTGCCCGAAACTTTTTGAAAGATACTCTAGATACACAAAGAAGTCAAGTTTCCCAGGTTTCTCAAGCAATCTAACTAGAAATAAGATTTTGCCTAACTGTAAGGATCAATCTCCCAGGAATTCAGGGATTACAATAATAGAGTAAAATATCTTGAGTGATAGTGAATTCCTTGTCATTGGAGGTCTTCAAATAATAATTAAATGATAATTTATTGGAGAAACCATGCCAAGAATTTCAGTAATAGATGGCAGAGAAAAATAACCTCTGAGTTTCTTTCCAAGTTTTAGATTTTGTGACTCTCAATTCCCTTTTTGTGTAGTCTTACATTTATATTTCTTTCTGCTGGGGCTCCATTTGCAAACTTTGAAATGCCTCTATGAGGAATTAAGAATTGATATCCCTACAACTTGTTCCCAGTATGGTCACAGTATGAGGCCTCAGACCTAATCGCCAGGGAATAGTATGGGAGACACTGCGTTATGAGGAGCTAGGAATATTTTTAATGTGACTTTGATATGCTTCAGTGGTAAATATACCTCTGAAAAGACTAGTGAAAGTTAAGAATGCTCACAGATTTAAAAAAAGATGACGAGAGAAAGGATAGTAAAGGGTTAGCTGGGGCAAATCCTTCTCTAGAAGAGGTTTTATAATAAGATTGATTCAGACCTCTGTGAGATGGAGTTAAGAGTCTTCTGTTAGTACAGATTTCTTAACCTTTCTTTGATTTAAGACACCTTTGGGAATCTGGTGGAAATTATGATAAGAGGGTCACCCTTAAAAGGAGTCCTTTCTGTTCTACTCTGGAGGGAGAAAATGTCCCCAGCCACATCATCCAAAGTGGCTTCAATTTCAGGACTCTGGAGTAAGGAGCCAGGGGTGGAAACAGGTGGATGAACTGTGTAAATACTGAACCAAATTCTTGGCTTGCAGATTTCTTTAATAAGGGTGTCCATGCCGGAGGGGAGAAGAGCAATGTGATTCAGAGTCATGCTTACACGTTTCTCCCTGGCAGGGGTTTTATTTGGCAGGTCTGGAATTCTTCTTTGCCCTTTATCATTTTTCTTGAATTTTCTCCAAATAGAGACTTATTCAAGTTAAGCTACTTCTGTCCTTTCAAATGAAAACAGGTCTTCCTTCCTAAAGAAAGAAAAGGATTTTAATTTCTTGATTGGAAGAATAGAGGCTGAAAAGAAGGCATTTTGGAGTCAGAAAGTCCTTGGGAAAGAAAAGGCACTTGAGGTTCCGTAGCCTGGGGCTTTGGGTCACAAGCAACTCTCAGAGACATGGCAACCGGACAAGAGGCATTTGAAGGAGGAAAAGGGTCTAGAGAAACAGATGAGAGTTCTAAACATATAGCTAACTTTCACAGCATTTTATTGAGTGATGGCCCTTCCTTCTCCACAGTGCCATGGAGTTCTCCTTCAAGCTTGTCATTTAACAAATATTCACAGAGCATCTATCATGTGGCAGGCACTATTTCATGTACGTACGGAGAGACACAGATAGACAGGATCCCGTCCTACCTTTAAGGATCTAATTTGGGGACAGAGACATAACAAATAAGGGCAACAGTGTGTCATAGATACTAATGTGGAAGTCTGTTCCAGGCACAGTGGCGCAAAGAAGGAAGGAGTGACCAATTCTTTCTGGAGGGAGGGTCAGAGGAGGCTTCACAGAGATAGTGACCCTTGAGACGGGCCATGAAAGCTAAGCCAGTGTTCTCCAGGCAAAAATTATATTTTTTTAAATAAAATAAGATGTTCCTTTGATTATTCCCCATTCTCTGTATTTTATTCCCACTGCATATGAAACATACTTGTTTTTGTTTTTGTTTTTGTTTTTTTACCAATCAATTCCTTTTTCTATTCTTCCATCATCCGTCCTTGGCTCCTTGAGGGTAGAAATAAAAAATCAAATTTAGAATATGTGCTAATTCTAAGGCCATCAATCTATGGTGAAATCATTTGGGTACCAAATCCAAACAGGGCTCCCAGGTCACCTTCCTATGGTGGCTGTTCAGCTGCCCTCCAGCACTGAATAGTTCGTCTGACTTTGCTTCAGCATTTCCTTTTTATCAATCTTTTTTTAAAATACATACATTCATAGGATGCACTGTCTGCCTTTGTGATTACACACACCTTGGAGGGAATAATGATGAACCCAGACGCTCTGCATTTCCACAGACTGATTCCAGGGAGGCAGGGACAGGGAGGAAACCAGAGAGGGAGCGTCTTCAAAGCACAAACCTCAACAGCTTCCAGCCAGGGCTGGGCTGCCAGTAGAACAGCCCCACCCCTGTTGCTTTCTCAAGGAAGACCTTCAAGTTTAATGCTGCCCCCACCACCTCTGTCTGACACAGGCTTGTGCTTGAGCCCTCAGAGCAGCAGCAATCCTAATAAGCAGCCTGAGAAAAGCATGCCTCAGAAGGTTGTTTCCTTGGCCCTATTAAATCCTGATCACCTCAGTCTCTGGGCTTGTGTCAAGAGACACTTTGCTGCATTTGAATTTAAAGTTCCCAAAAGTCTTTTTATATGTGCCAGGTTGACTTGATTTGGTTGGTTCATTTCCTACATTTCTGAGCTTTCCAGTAGTCTCTTGCCGGAAGATAAGAAGTCCTACTGAGCTTCCACCCTCCTTTCATAGCAATGTGGTTATGACACACTGTGACCTTGAGAGGGCAATCAACAGTCCTACTTCCTCGCTTCTCCCTCCTAGAGGAAAGGCCATGATATGGCAGGAACAAATGGCATCTCCAATATCATACAATTAGTCCACTGTCTTGAGGGGTGGGCCTGAGTAGAGAATGGAGGTGTGCTGAGTAAAACTGGATCTGGGTAACAATTCTTGTTTTTCTCTTTTTTGTTGTAGTAGATTCATTATATTGTGGTGTGCTCATAGGTCCTTGAAGATTACTGTGGACTGAATTGTGACCTCATAAAATTCATATGTTGAAGCCCTGATTTTTAGTGTGGCTGTAATTAGAGTGAGAAGGTAATTAACGTTGAATGAGGTCATAAGGGGAGAGCCCTGATATGATAGAGTTAATGACCTCATAAGAGGAGACACCAGAGCTTTCTCTCTCTCTCTCTGTCATGTGAGGACACAGTGAGAAGGTGGCCATCTGCAAGCCAGGAGGACAGTCCTCACAGAGACTGAATTGGCTGGCTTTTGATCTTGCTGGTCTCCAGAATTGTGAGAAGGCAAATTTCTGTTGTTGGGACTGCCCAGTTTATAATATTTTGTTATAGCAGCTCAATCAGGCTAAGACAAAGAATAAATGACACAATGCAAGTAGATGTGCTTTGTAGACTGTAAAGTACAAAACACATTGTATTTTCTTATCAATACCAGTAATAATAGGAATTATCTGAATGCTTAGATTTCCAGAGCATGAATAGGAAAGCCAGGATTCAGGATAATTGGGATTAAAATTGAATACAAAGAGAACGTGAAACTTGCCCATTGCCCAGAGGCAGAGCACCTAACAGATGGGACATTGCCCCAAGGAAGGAGAAACATGAGGCACAGGGTGCCCACCCTGTACATTAGCTGCTGGAACTAGGCACAGGCAGCAGCTTTTGACATACAAAAACCTGAAAGCAAAAATCTTTAAGAATGGCTTTCTCAAAACCCTCTGAACCAGACCTTTAGGGAATTTGTCTGATGTTTCTAAAGGAAAGACAGAGAAAGAGAGAGAAAAATGAAAGAAGATGTGGGATGTGTGTACACATACCACAAAGACAGAATTGTACCATTTGTGACAACATGGATGAACCTTGGGGATAGTATGCTAAGTGAAATAATTCAGGTGGAGAAAGACAAATATCATATGGTTTCATTTATATTTGGAAAATAAACAAATACATAGTGGTTACTAGAAAAGAAAAGGGTGCGGGAGGGCGGAGGGGATAAAGCAGCATATATGTATGGTGACAGATGTAAACTGGACTCCTGGTGGTGAACATGATGCAGTCTATACAGAAACTGAAATATAATAATGTGCATCTGAAATTTACACAAGGTTATAAGCCCATTGACCTCAATAAAATTATAATTTAAAAACCCCTGAAGAGCAGGGTATATGCACAAGATGAATGAAGAGCTCTGCTCACTGCAAGGCCAGGCCCAGCAAGACACAGCTGGGGAGATACCGTGAAGCACTTGGGAAACTCCCACCTCAACCCCAGCCACTCTGGCTGTGGAGCTGCTGGGCGGCAGGTACCAGCATCAAGGAAACTGAAATAGGGACACAGCAGCTACTGAGTCAGTGCTCCCAGCCCCTGGGTAAAGAGCAGTAATCAAAAACTAGAATGGACATAAGGCCAACAAAAATAATAAAATACAATTAAATCTATAAACATCTATTTTATACCTACTGTATTCATCTACTAGGGCTGCTATAACAAAATACCACAGACCGGGCTTTATCTATAGAAATTCCTTTTCTCACAGTTCTGGAGAGTAGGAGTCTGAGGTTGATGCACCGGCAGGGTTGGTGTCTGGGAGAGCGCTCCTCGTGGTTTGCAGAGAGCTGCTTTCTTGCTGTGTGCTCACATGGGCTTTCCTCAGTAGTATATGGAGAGAAAGAGAGCACTTTCCAGTGTCTCTTCTGAAAACGATACTCATCCTATTGGATCAGAGCTCTGTGCTTATAAGCTCCTTTAACCTTAAGTAGTTCCTTCGAGGCTCTGTCTCCAAATGCATCCACACTGAAGGCTGGGGCTTCAACATGTGGATTTGAGGGGGCACAAGCATTCAGTCCATAATATCTACAATGTGCTAGGTGCTATCCTATGTGCCCATAACAGAAAAATGGATATGGTGTAGTTGGCTTCAGGGAGATTCTTGAGGCTAGATTCCATATATAATTCATCTTTACAGCGTCTGCATCTAGCAGAGTACCTAGCACATAGTTGGCCTCGGTATTCTTGGATTGAATTGCGTGTTTTGAATCTAGTAGAAGAAGACATATATCTAGCACATGTGGGAGCATGCTACTGAGTCCAGGAGAAGACTTTTTAGGATTACAGTGGGGCCATATTGGGGAGAGAGGGCAGCTCCTCTCAGTGCATCACAAAAGGCTTCTTGGTGAATACAGGCATGAGTATAAATTATATTAACTGAGTATTAATGTTCTTAATTCTGAGATTCCATTCTGTTGCCTGTAGGACATGTGAGAGGCAGGGGTGGTCGGGGCAGTGGGGCCCGGTGGAGTCGGCAGCCTTTGATTTTATCTTCTGAGGGCTTTCGGGTTCTTCTCACTTTGTACTTGCCCAATTTAAACAACCCTTCAGAAATTTTCCAAGAATTGAGCAACTGTTTATTTTGTCAACAAGGCTGTTTGCTTGCAACTGTAGTGTGAGAATTTTTATTTGGTCTTAAGCTTCATTGTTTCTCATAAGAGCAAAGTCATGCACTAGGTACCTTGGTTTCTTCATCTGTGGATTTGGGATAATGGCAATGGTCAAGGGTCTCGCAGCAGCGGTGTTGAGGATTAATGAGATCCTGTTTGTAAAGGGTTTGAAGGAACGCGGATGAAAGCTGTGGGATCAGTACAAAGAAGGGTCATTACAAAACAGACCAAAGAGCTGGCTGGTGACTGAGCCAACTTGATTTTTCTTTTTTTCCTTTTTTAAGCCAAAGGTGAAGAGAATGGGGGACTAAATGTTTAGCTTTTGGACTAGAACTCTAATTAGACGTTTAAGGATTAAGAAAGTAGTTGAAGTCTGTGTGAAGAAAGCTTTTCCCAGAGAAAAGACATGGTTTTTTCTTCTCAGACCACTTGACCTGTAAATACTTACATCTCGAGATGTGAAACAAATCCTGCAGGAAGCCCAGGCTTGGGGCTGATTCAGTTCTCTGTGCGTAATTACATATTATGTTGCAAGAAGGCCTTGGATTATCATTATTTCTCTAAATTCAAAGTTATCAAAGATGTGTTTCCACTTTAATAAGTAGCTTGACCTCTGAAAGTTTCGAAATGAGGGCTCTGGAAATCGAATTCGTTATTCTAAAGCTGTAGTGGAGAGATAGTGAATAAATTTTCAACCTTACAAATTCAGTTCAAATTCCTAACCCCACCCACAGGAGAACGTCCTTGATTTCCTGGATAGAAAACAGTTAGCAGCAGCTAATACTGATAAAGTGCTTAATGTGTGCAAGGTTCAGTTTTGTGTATGCACTTTGCATACATTAATTCATTTAATTGTCACACAGTGGCTATGGCGTTAGTCCTAACATTTCCTCATTTTACAGATGAGGGAACTCAGACACCAAAAGGTTAAATGTTGTCTAAGAACAAGTGGCTCTGAACATCAAACCCCACTAGTCTCACTTTCAACTTGTAAACTATGCTGCTCTGTTCTCTGACTGCTCGTTGCACTGTGTGTGCTGCTCTCATGGAACGTGTCACTTTCTCTCTAGCTTGCCTTAGCATTCATGCAGACTGTGTGCTGTCAGGGATGTCCTATCCCTTCCTGTAGTCACCCACAGTGCCTTGATTTCAGAACTCTATTTAAAAGATGAGTCAGACAGAATGAAAGGGCAATATGTAAGGAGTGCTGAAACTCCATTGGAATATTTAGAAATACAATGCCAATAAAAAAGGGTGCCAGAGCCAGCCCTGATGACCTAGCAGTTAAAGTTTGGAGCACTCTGCTTCAGCAGCCCAAGTTTCGTTCCCAGGTGCAAACCTACACCACTCATCAGCAGTCATGCTATCATGGCGGCTCACATACAAAATAAAGATTGGCATGGATGTTAGTGCAGGACAAATCTTCCTCAGCAAAAAAAAGAGGGTGCCAGATATCTCCTTATATTTGGTAAATTATACTTTGATGCCTACTGAAGCTCACAGGACTATCACGTGGGATAAGGGAGAATCCAGGTGGCCAAGCCCAGATCATTACAAATCCCAGTAGCTGGGCAGCCTGCCCAGAGAGCCAGAAGGACACATGGTTGCAATGGGCCTGGGGGCTTTTGCTGAGCAAGTAAGGCCCAGGCCCTACACTACTGAATGTGCATATATTAGTTACCTAATGCAGTGTAAAAATTTACCCCCAAACTTAGCACCTTAAAATATCAAATATTTATCACCTTATGCAGGTCTGGGAGAGGTCAGGAATCTGGGGGGTGGTTTTTCTGGATGATTCTGGCTCCTGGTCTCTCATGAGGTACAACTCTTGGTGGGGGCTATAGTAATCTGAAGGGACTGGATAACCTGCTTCCAATCTCCATCATGTGGCTGTCGACAGGAGCTTTCAGTTCTTTGACATGTTGACTTTTCAATAGGACTGCTCAGACCACATGTCAGTTGGCTACCCCCAGAGAAAGTAGGGAGGGAAGAAAGAAGAGAGAGAAGGAGAGACAGAGAAAATACAAGAGAGAAAGTATCTAAGACAGCAATTGCAATCTGTTAGAACCTGAACTCAGCAGTGACACCTAGTACACTGTGATGTGAAAGGATATTACACAAGTGTATGGATGCTGGAGCCAGGGATCACTGGGGCCATCTTAGAAGGTGCCTGCCACAATCTGCTTCACCAAAAGAAAAAAGCAGATAAAAAAGAGCATAATCGCTAACTGAAGTCATAGGAATGTATGATATCTCTCAGTGAAGGTGTGTCTTTCCTCTCAAAAATACTGGAACTGCCATTAAAAGCCAACATTTAAAGGGCAGGCTGAGGATGCTATGGTATCCACACAGAAGGCTGAGAAGTAGCTGATAGCATAATATCCTATCGCCAGCTCATGGAAGTTAAGGCAGATAGATCTGGCAGTGAAATGCTTTTTAGTGGTCTTGGCATGGGCTATTTAAATAAAATGTGCTTAACTGTTAAAGAAGAAGAATCATTTGTTATAATGAATGTTTCAATTAAATTATTTCATTAATTTACTCTTCCATTCATTCACTAAAGGACTCAACTCACTAATTGAAAACATGGAAATGGGGTATGTGTGCAACTGTGCAGATGATCATCTAATGTGCTTTCAACCAATATTCTTTACATATTTCTATGCATTCATCGATGGGGAGAAGATGAGAATATCTATTAACAAAACTGTACACTCCTTTACATTCAAATAGTGGATTTATTTCATGCATTTAATTTTTTTTAACGAACATAATACATTTTAAAAAGTCAAATAGTAAAGAAAGACTTAATATGAGAAAGCAGCCCCACCCCACTGTTCCTACTCCCAATCCGTCCTCCTCACATGCACTTACTTTTAGTTCTATTAGTTTTCTGGTTATTTTCCTCCAACTTTATTTTATGTAGATCTCTGTGGCTTTAAGAGAATTGTCCCAACTGCTTGAGGGCAACCTCACTTGGGTGTCTCATAGACGTCTCAAACTCCACCTGTCCCAAATTGACCTCATGCTTAGCCCTGCCTCCCAACACAGACACACACACACAGACACACACACACACACACATACACAGCTAGATCTTCTTTTGCTTGAGTTTTCCCTTTCTCAGAGAAATGCTTGACATTCACCTGAATTCCTGTCAGAAACATGCTTCTCTGTCGTCTTCCTCTTCTCACTCCTCCAGAGTCCATCGATTGATCACCAAGTTTTATTGAATCTCCTTATATTGCATTGCATCAACTTCCTTAGTCTCTTTTACGTCTATCCAATTTTTTATGCTCCCACTCTGGCTACCTTTGTTCTGGCCACCCTAATCTCAGAGTCACATTATTGCAACAGTGTCCAGGTATTTATCCCAACCTCTAGGCCTGTGACCTTTTAATTCATTCTTTATTCTGACTGGGATGATCTTTTTAAAATTCAAATACATTCATGTCACTCATTTTCCGATAGCTCTCCATTGCCCTCCGGCTAATTTCCAAACTCTCCTCAATCCTTGGTTCTTGCTTTCCTATGAAGTTTCAATTCCTATTACTCTCACACCCCACTGTACCCTCTGCCAATATGAATTATGGTCAGATCATTGAATGCATCATGTACTGTTTCACCTCTGGGACTTTGCACATGTTGTCTTTTCTTGAAATATTCTTTCCTTTTCTACCTGCATTCCTTATTTGCTAGCAAACTCTTATATTTTCAAGTCTAAGTTTAGTGTCACTTCTGGTTCCCTCCCAAAGACTGTGTTAAGGGCCATCCTAATGGGCTTCTGCAGCAGCCTGCTATAGAAATTTTCACAATCTCTGTTAACTTGTTGGATCTACCACTATGACACTAATTCAAGGACTCAGCACTGGTCTAGCATCGTTCAGGGCCCAGTGTCTGCAGACGATAAATATTTTACAATTATAGACAACGTTTTCTACTGAAATTGCTTAAGAGCTTTTAATGAAAACAGGACACTCTTTTTTTCTTCTTAGAGGCTTTTTAGAAGTATATTCTAATGGTTCATCTTTAAAAGAGTTCACTTCCATATCTTTGTGGTGCGCTAAAGCACAGCTAAGAATCAAGGAGAATAAATTGAATTGGATAACAACTTTACTCAAAAGCATGAAGCTAAAATGAAAGAAAAACTTTAAGAAGTAGCAGATAATAAAAATGCATTTCTCTTATCCTCTTACTTTCAATTTTGATAGGTAGTTTTCCTCCCCAAGTATGTTAAGGGTCTGAGTAAAAATATCTTAAAAGAGAGGCAATTTGAAATAGATAAAATACTGCATTTAAAAAATATAGGGGAAAATATGTGACCAAGTGGTAATACTGTTGTGTTTTAGTTGTTTGCATTGCCGTCCTTAGATGGGACCTCTAAAAAGACAAACAAGATTAAAGATGAAATTCCTGATGGTTCAAATGAAAGCACAACAATAAAAATCAAGAAACTCTGCCTATAAATCCCCTTTGAAGGTCCTGATTTCCAGCTTTCCATAGCAATAACTAAGTAAGCCTAGGTGTCCTGTAACATAGGCCACTGACATTTGTCAGGCTTTTCAATAAATTGGCAATGAAAGACTAAATCCGTGAAAGGTGGGAGATAAATTAGCACAGCCAAAGGTACTGGAGAAATAAGCACTGGTTTCGTAGCTGAAATATTTTTTGATAAAGTAATAATCCCCTGTAATCTCTCTCCAGCTTTAAATAACAGCCGGTCTTTGTGCCGGCAGTTTAATTTTGTTGGCCGCCCTTGTCTTACAAATATATTTAGTGGAGTCTGGAATATCATTTTGTGCTGAAAGCTGAAGGCTTTGTCATGCTGAAGCTGGGCAAAGGCAATAAATCAAGGACGAAGTGAAAAGGAATAGAAATGGGCTATCGGAAACTTATTTCCCCAGAGCGGGCGAGCCTTCTTCTCCTGCGAGCAGGTGTATTGCATCAGTCATGTCTTCCTGTTAAGTGCCTGTGTTGTAATGATATTGACTTATATCTACATTGCACCCTGGTTGGCATTGCTCCAAAGTGCTTAAGATGCATCTATGGGAAGTACATGCTGAAAATAGCATCGTGAAAATATACAACCCCAGTTTTCTTTTCCTTTTTTTCTCCTCCTCTAAAATATTCTTCCCAGGAAATTGTCCTGAGGTGCCCAACCTTAGCTTCTTCCACTTGTCTCCTCATTTGTGTCTGACCCATTAATAAGTGACTTTTTAAAGGTAAGGGACTACTATAAATTTAAAGTTATTAAACCAGGACCAATGTACTTCATGATCTACATTTGCCAAATAGGTTATTATTAAGAATAGATTACAGAGAAAGAATGCTGAAGTATTTAGAGAGCGTTTGTCTTCCCGTTAGCAGCATAAATGAAAAGATGCTAAAGCGCTGGGTTCTTGTATTAGTCTTCCATTGCTGAGTAATGCCTTTTCGCAAACGTACTGGCTTAAAGAAGCACATGTTTCTTACCTCACAGTTTCCTTGGGTCAGTCCAGTACACTTCATCCACGTTTTCTGCTCAGAGCATCATAGGCTGCAGTCAAGGCAGCAGGTGGGCTGACATCTCATCAGAGTCTCCACTAGGGAAAGATCTGCTTCTAAGCTTTCTTGGGTTATTGGCAGAACTCAATTCCTTGTGGGTTTAGAATTGAAATCCCAGTTCCCTGCTGGCTCTCAACCAGGTATTGCTCTTGGCTCCTGAAGGCTACTCATAGCTCCTGGCTACATGGTCCTCTCCACCTGCCCTCACTGCCTAATTTTTCAAGCCAGCAGGAGCCCCAGCACATGTGTGACTGGATGAACCTTGTAATTTAATCACAGGAGTGATATTCCAGCGCCTTTGCCATATTCTATTTGTTAAAAGCAAGTGACAGGGGTGCCAGCCTGTCGCCAAGTGGTTAAGTTCGTGTGCTCTGCTTGGGCAGCAGAGGATTCGCCAGTTTGGATTCTGGGCGTGGACCTACACACTGCTCCTCAAGCCACAGTGTGGTGGTATCATATCCCACCTGGAAGAACTAGAATGACTTACAACTAGGATATACAACTATATACTGGGGTTTTGGGGATAAAAAATTAAAAAGAGGAAGATTGGCAACAGATGTTCACTCAGGGTCAATCTCCTCAAACCAAAAAAATGAGCAAAGCTTAAAGAAAAAAAAGCAAGTCACAGGTCTCACCTCCACTCAAGGATTGAGGATTGGGGTTTGTATGGGGCATGAACCTGGGGCCCACCCTAGAATCTACTTACTGTGTTTCTAGGGCTTCTTGATCATTAAAAACTTGGTACTGTTGTATATTCACTCAAAGTAATAAACTTGAATGATTTATAAATGCATAGAATAAAATTAATAAATCTCACAAACAGTGTTGAAAGAAACAAGACGTAAAAAGTACATTCTCTATGATTCCAATTTTTATAAATTGCAGAAACGTTTTAAACTAATCTACACTATTAGAAATCATAATAGTGGTGAACTTTGGGGGATAGTGATAATAAGGGGATTTGAGAGGGCCTCTGGGGTTCTGGAATGTTGTCTCCTGAGCTAGATGCTTTCCATTTGTGAAAGAGTGTGGAGCATCATACTTAAAATATGGGTAGTTTCCTAAACATGAGTAGAATTATATATTATACTTCAATAACAATTCAAACAAAAATGCTGGGTAACATTAGACTGGTCACTTAATTTCTATGGGCCTTAGTTTTCTAATCCTTACTGTGAGGTTGGCTTTGATGATTTTTAAGGCCCTTCTAACACAACCTAGTGGAGTCATATGTAAGATTGAGGGGGCTATGAAACTCATTGGATGATTGTAAGGTGCCCAGAATTTGTATTATCTCAAGTATGGTTCTCACTGAAGGAGAACACCATTCAGTCTACTTACAAGGTACTGGCCTCAAATTAATCTAAATGAATTTATGTTTTCTTAACATCTCTTTCAGCTCAGAAAATATCTCTGGCAGGTTGATTGAGCCGTTTCTTCAGACCAGGCACCAGTGGGGCATAGCAAGTGGGGAGAGCAGGCAATGGGAGGGGTCTAATCAGGGGGCAGATGACAAGGGAGTGCATTGTAGATAATTTAAAAAAAGTGATCAGACTGAATAAAAATATGTCTGCTTTGTATTATTACCATGCACCTCCCATTCTAGGCGATGCCAGAGGTCCAACATTCTCACCCACCTCGGCAGCTCCACCTCTGTTCCTAACTTGGTATGCCACTGCCAGGAACTGTGTTACGTACTGGGCTGCAGAAATAGCTAAGATAGAGTCTCTCTGCTGGAAAATGTGACAAAGAAGCTGAGGAGATGGATGTACACCCAGCTAAAACTAATGTCTACTCTAAAGACCCTCTTCAAAGCAAGGTCTGCATTTTCAAACGAGGCAGGACACTTACTGCGTTGTAGCCTCATTTGTCCCTTGACCTCCTCCTCCAAACCCCACTGACCAACCACGACCTCTGGAACTCTTAGGTAACTAGCTCCTGGAGGTGTTTGCCCAAATTAAAATTGGCAGTAAACTCATGGAATAAATCTTAAACTTAATAATTCTCCAATAACCCCTTATCTGTAGTTTCAGGAGAGTTTCTGAATCCAAGCACCACTGACCACCTCCACTGCTCCAGGCTTCTCTGCCCTTCCGCCATCTCTTGCCTGCTCCGTTGCTGTGACCTCCTAACAGGTCTCCCTCCCTCTGCTCTTGCCCTGAGGCAGTCCATTCTTCACACAGCACCCAGAGGTATTCTTTCACAAAATGAGGCTGAGCTATTACTCCTTCGCTCCAAACTGTGCAGTGATTTTTCTTGTCACTCAGAAGGAAATGCAGGATTCTTCCTGGGCCAAACAGGCCATACACAATCTGTTCCCTGGCTTCATCCTCAACCTTTCCCAACTTTCTCCTAGGCCTGGCTCACCCGCTCCTCACCATTCCTAGAATATGCTAGCAGGTCAGTGCTTTTGGCTTTGCACTAACCTCTCTGCCTGCAACCCTCTTTCACCAGATGCCACGTGGCTCAGTTTCACTTAGGCTCCTGTAAATGTCATCTTGTCTGAGAGTCCTTTCCTGACCACAGGCTACAGTACGAGGGCCCCAAGGGGTGGATTTTATAGGGACAACACCATCTCCTAGTCAGGCGCTACCCGTCTCTCTCTTCCTTCTACTCTACTTGATGTTTCTTCATCAGCTAAGTTCCTGACATTATAATTTACATTTATTTCCTTGTTGACTATCATCAAAACTAGAATGTAAGTTCTGGAGGACACACACTTTGTCTTTTGTATCTCCAGTACCTGGAATGGGGCTCAGCACATTGTGGACATTCACTGAATTATCGGTTGATTGAATGATTGAAAGCTCAATTTAGCTTTGACTTAGTCATATTAGATTGCCACCCTCACCACTAGGGGCTCCTGTTTCCTGCTGAGAAATTTTCCTAACTAAGAAAATGGCAATATGAGTTTGTTAAACCCTACCAGAGGTTTGCTGGAAATTTTAATCACCTGTCGCCAGGTTTTCATCATAATTTTCTTTTTTAAAGAAATCAGTAAACAATTGCTGGTGCTGTTAATGGAGCACCTTCACGAGGTCAGCATTCAGCCAGTTATGGAATTAAAATTATCTTCAAAGTAACAGTTGGTCAGTGGGACCTGATGAACTAAGAGTTGTTTGAATGATTTAATTCTCTAGCTTCAGGGCTAAATTTAAGAACCAGATTAGACAATACAAAATTAAGGGAAAGAAATAAGAGCAGAAGGGAAAGGAAGCACAGGACGCCAGCACAGCAAAACTGTAAGAAAAAAAAAATAGCAACCGAGGAACAGAAAGAGTTAGAGACTAAGAGGAAAAGCAGACGGAAGCATCTGCAGCACCAGGCTCCACGTCCCACAGGCTTTCCTATCAGTACCAACTCACCCCACGCAGCTGCACACTTACCATGTGTCCTTTCTCTTGAAATTTCTTTTCCTGGTTTCCATGCTTTTCCCATAAAAGCTCTGCCTCACTTATTATGTTTCTCTAAGGATTTTAGCCTGGCAGGTGCAATTACACATCACCTTAAGGCCTTAGAGTAACAACCACTGTTTGACTTGTAAACTAATAGAACTATCTGGAAGGGAGAAGGTTTCCTCCCTTGTAGAAATGGGCCCGAGCTGGACAAACTCATGGAACCCCATGAGTGTGCATTGTACCTTCTCCCCTTACCTCTGTCTTTTACTCACCCACAGTCAAGATGTTGTCTACTGAGACTTATATTAAGCCTTTAATCCATTTCCTTACTCAGAAGGTGAATCTGATTTCAAATGTTGAGGCATTTTTAAAGTCTCAGAATATCAGGAGTTCTCATCATTATAATTGGGGGTTATATCCATTTAGAATAAAGATTCCAGTGCCATTTTATCGTACATTGGGAGAAGGATGGTTTTCTACTCTGGAGTGATGTCTAAATCAAAGATCTGATTAGTAAGCAAGATGGGAATATCTGCCTTCCTCTCCAGTTGCGTCCCCAACCCCACCCCTCATATCACGTGGGAGAGGAAGGGAAAAAAAAGTAAAAATGGAAGGAAGGTAAAAAGGATAGAAGGAGGAACAAGGGAGAAAGGAGGGACAAAGGAAGCCAAAGAGAAACAAAATTACTAAATAGATACAACTAGGAAAATCCTATCAGTAGAGTCCTTAAGTTGACAGGCTTCTAATTTTCAGTCTTTGTAACACTACCTCAAATATGGTAGCCCCACATATTTATTCAACAAGTTTTTATGTGCATTATGTCTTTTGATCCATATACAGTGCCTGCATTAGTCTGACTTACTGTCACAACCAACAAAGCCCAATCTCAGTGGCTCACAACCACAAATATTCACATTCTATCCTTCTGGTTGTGGGTCAGCTTCTGTGATTTTTCTCCAAATGTCATCTCATTCAGAGTCCCAGGTTGCAGCAATAGTTCTCCTTGGGACCTTTTATTCTTGTGGGAGAGGAAGAGCAAACACGCCTGTGGAAACACACAGTGCTGTAAAGCTTCTGCTCCTAGGCCGTTGGCCAAGGTAAGTCAGATAGTCAAGCCCAACCCTGCCCAGGGACTTGCCAGTCTCATGGCCACAGGAAGGGGTCGGTAAGCCCTTTACAGAAAATACAAATATGTACTTGGGGACAATGGTACAGCCTACCTTAACACTTGAGTAAATATGTAGGGTCTGCGGGTCCACTCCGCTTATAGATAAGAAAACTGAGGGAGAGAAACCCGAAGTGGTGTGCCTAGACTCATAAAACTAAGGAGAAACAGGTTGGACTAGATCTCGGGCTATCTCATTTCTAGCCCATTGATTTGGCCTTTTGCATTCACCTATATCTCTTTCTCCCAACTTCCTTTTCTTTCACCCTAAGGCAGTGCTTCTCAAATTTTAGTGGGTGGCAGAATCACCTGCAGGGCTCCTTGAAACGAAGATCGGTTAGCCCCACTCTGAGAATTTCTGATTTATTATGTCTAGGGTAGAGCCTAAAAAATTGTATTTTTGACAAATTCCCAGGTGATTCTTAGGGTATTGGTCCAGGGACCACACTGAAAAGCACTGCCTTAAGGTACCATCTTCAGAGCACGGTGCAATGTAAACCTCCTAAATTAGCTTTTCTTTTCGTGCTTTATTTAGAAAAAGTGAATGATGAATTAGGTGAATTGGTCCTGTAACTTTAATAGTTCTTCCCTGAAACTTAAGAGAAGCTGAAGGGTCCTTTCAGCAGTAGTTCTCAAAATGTGGTCCCTGGACCAGCAGTGTCAGGATTGCCTGGGAACTTGGAAATACAAAGTATTGGCCCTGTCCCAAACCGACTGACTCCCAATTTCTGGGGATGCTGAGCTTGCTGTGTTTTAACCAGTGATCCAGGTGATTTTGATGTATGCTACAAGTTGAGAACCATGGTTTGTCCTACAAAAACCCCTGTGGCAATACTGTGGCATCCTGAAGAAGGTGTTCAGGGCTTGTTCACTGGCTCCTGAGATTCAAAGCGTGGTCCACAGACTAGCAGTGTCTTTATCACCAGGAACTTTGAGAGAAGTTCAGGCTCTCAGGCTTCACCCTGGACCTACTGACTCTATCTCATGCCCTGGGTTTTCTTCTTCTAGAAGTGGACCTGGGTTCTGTCTTATTATAACAGCCATTTAATCTGTTACAATTGACTGTTTATTTGACTTTCAATTATGATTTTATCCCTGGATGATCTTCGGTTCTTGCTCTGTAGCCTCAGGGATCATCACTTCCCATCTTCCTGGCTAATATGCTTTCTCAGAACCTTAGCCCATTGTAGCTTCCTAGCCCCACTCTGTGCTAGGTTGATGTAGGGAGGTTTAGATAGGGGGGGCCTGGAGTGAGAGCCTCTGATTCTCTTTAGCGGTATTTTCCTTTTAAGATCCTTCCCTTCTCTTCATTACAACATATCTCGTGTAACTCTTCTTCTCATCCTTAGAGACTAGCATTGTGGGCAATTTTAACTGATCTATTTAACAAATAATTATAGTAATATTATTGTGTGTTTATGGAACATGAGTCATCTAAAGAACCAACGTGGCGCCTTTGCATGAATTGTTCATGGAAAAATGTTACATGATTAGGAGCCCTTTCCAACTACATGTATTATTGATGTTTTTGAAAAGTACTTCTGCATCTATAAGTTATTTAGTCTTTTCTTTAAGTTTAAAAGAAAAAAAAGAAAAAGTCTTCAGACAATGAAATCAGAGAAAGACATCAACATTTTAAATGACTGCTAGGCAAACTCTGAGTCATTTCACTCCAAATCTGTGATGTTTATACAGCAAATGCAGATGTTATGTTTACTAACTTCTAGAGCATTTGCTAAAACACTTGGCTTGTATGGGAAACTTTCGTGGAATAGTCTGTTAGACTGTGCATGTTCTGCCTACTGAGAGAAATTTTAAACAAAAATAACTAGATCTTGGGCAGAAATTATGGTGGTTGCATCTTAGGTGAAAATTTCAGGAAGAAGAAACTACTAACAAATCAATATTTACTGAGCCTCAGCTGTACCATGTGCCCAGCATCATGCTGGAATGTAGGGATATATCAGTGCATAAAGCACACTTCTTGAGCTCAAGAACCTCATGGTCTTGCAGAATAAAAATAACACAGAAAAAGAAAATTCAATATTTTGTCATAAATGCTATATTAGTGCAACCAATAATTTATCACCAAGCAGGGAAACTTCCAACAGTCAGAGGGGGTGCTGATTATAATTTCACCCTCATAACCAGGGCAATTTGGCACTGTTTCTGGCATATCAGCTATATAGTCACCCTAGCTACAATCCATAAGCACAGGTATGTAGTAGGCTTAGAACCAATCTCTTCTTAGGGAATGATTCTGGGAAAGCAACATGAGATACCAGATCAAGTGCTAAAGGAACCAGTATGCTTCATTGCCATATTGATCTATAGAGGCAGTTCATTATACATTTGTGAGCTATTGTGTTGGATGTCAGGATCACCTCGTAAAGCTTACCTGTTATCAAATGATTAGTCTCCCTGACTCATCAGTGGTCCCCATCCCTGTAATTTCCCTCACTGCCATCACACATTCCACCTTGGCAAAGACCTTCACCACAGTAACGCTGTGCCCTATAGAATAAATGCTGAAGGACTTACAGAATAAGGTGTGTAAGCACCTGGGTTTTAACCCTGACTTTATTGCAAACTAGCCATGCACCTTTTTGCAAATCAGTGAACTTCTCCAATCTCAACAAGGAAAATATGTCTCTGCTCACATTGTTCTTTGGTGCCACCATCAGACTAAAGAGTGGTATAGTTGATAGAGACAGGTAGACTAGGGATAAATCTCAGTTCTGACACTTACTAACTGGGTGACATTTGATAAATCCATAAACACATATGAACCATAGGATTTTCATGTAATAAAATAGAACCACAGAG
Source organism: Equus asinus (assembly GCF_041296235.1). NCBI lineage: Eukaryota > Metazoa > Chordata > Mammalia > Perissodactyla > Equidae > Equus > Equus asinus. Next base: position 64,676,290 of record NC_091793.1, on the reverse strand, counting down.
GGCAGTTATGTGGACTGACAGCAATGATAAGTACATTATGTGAAGTGCCTAGCAGAGTGGCTACCGTTATTACCGTTGCTATCATTATTATTACTGATGTAGTTGCTGACTACACCATGGAGCTGGCAATGAGTGACAGTTCTGATGTTCTTTTGGACTAGTGACCATATCCTTTCCTGGAACCATCTGGGAGTCGTCATTCCTTTTTTCCATCTTTGTGTGTTATTTTCAATTTTCTTGCTAAAATGCCAGAAACAGTTTGCTGCTCATTCCCCTGCTGCATTCCCAAACAGGAAGTAGCATGCTTGCTGGCAGGTGTTAGCTGTTTGACTGAAAGGAATAAACAAAAAGCTGTGATGACACAGTTTGCTAGAATGTTTTATCCATTGTGTGCAGGGGAAGGGGGTTTACTAGCCAGAAGCTCACTCAGAAGGGTGCCCAAGGCAGAACAGTCAGGAAAGGCTTCACTCAGTATTGGCACCCGGTGAACGTTGGCATGAGAAAACCTGTGTCATGTCAATTATTTAAAATACTATCTTATCCAGAGATGGCAACTGCCATTGATTAATAATGGCTGCCCTGGGAACTGTTGGGAAGCTACTTGGCCCTGTCTCAAAGGAGGGCGTGATTAGTGGTGTCTGCCTGGGATGGAAGGGGTTCACTCTTTGCTGTACCCGTCCTAGCCCCTGAATTAATTGCCTGCCCACATCACTGTCATGCAAGCAAAAGATCTTACGCTTCACTTGTTAATTTATTCATTTTCCAATAGTTCTTGTATCCCTGGATTTAACATACTTTTACAAGATTTCGGAGATGAAACAGATTAATTTAAATTCGTGTTGTTCTTCCCCACCCACCCCCACTTTTTTTCTTGGAAACTAGACTTCTATTCATGCAAATATTACAGCTACACATATATTCTTAACTATTGTGAAAATGAGAGAATGGCCAATAAAGAAAACAATGGCAAAAGCTGAGAATTGTTGCATAAATGGAGATAATTATTTAAATCACGTACATTTAGATTTCTTGGTAAAAATGCCATGTTCTGCTAAGGTCTACCTGTCCTCTATTTTCTCTCACAATATGATCTCTTCTCCTTAATCATAGTCAAGATAGAAAATTTATATTATTAAAATAATTGGAAAACAGTAATTTATTAGCCTTCAATAGGAGTTATTTACTATTTTTTTCTCATCTCCAACAAATGTGTGTTTATATCTGGAGACAGGTATGTCAGCAATGGGGATGATTGCATATAATTGTTGATCTAAAATCCCACTTAAGCCGACTCTCAGTCAGAAAGGTAAGAGGACAAAGCTATGAGAAGCCACTACAGATAATTGATATTGACTGTAGAACAGTCTCACTCTGTGGGTAGAGTGGAGAGAGTAAGGACATTGCAAGACAGGGGCAGAACCTTCAGGGGGAGAAATGAATATATCCTAAAGGGTCTTTCTCGTTCTAACATGAACCCCTCCCCAATCAGAACAGCTTTAGAGACGGAAACACTTGGCAGAGTTATAATTTAGGGTCTAGGAGTGGCTGCTGAGTCTCCTTTAATTCTGGAATCTGCGAAGGAGGAGAGGAAATACACTTTCTGCAGAAGACCCGCTGTAGTCTGGACACTAGGCGTTCTTGGAACAGGGCCGCGATGGTGATCCCCACAGCATATCCCAGAACCTCTGATGTTAGATTTACGTGTGTTGTGAGATTTTTCTGTGGACAGAATGCATAGCTTTTATTAGAACCTCAAGAGTGTCCTTGTAGAAAAGTAAGAAGGTTCAGGAATCTTTCTAAATCACCTTGGCTTATTTAATAAAACGTAGTAAATTTAGGAATTTAAATCTCTGTTTTGGGTATTCTTGTATTTTAGTATACTTTGATATTTTTATATAATGAAAATACTTGTATATTATATTGATTTAGTTAACACATAATTTTCAAATGGTATTTTGAAAAATCTAAATCATTTGGATTTTGAGACCTTACCCAGAAATTTATGACTGCATTAAATATTCAAAACTGAAAGAGGTACTTTGGTTTAAGAAACTTTATGACCATATTCCTACCCTGTTTAAAACCTTTCCAAAGTATTTAATCTTGTTTAATCTCATTTCCTGAGATACTAATGGAGCTAAATATCTTGAGTTAGTTGCATGGCCTTTTTTCAGAGTCAGTTTGAGCCCAGGAGATATTTAGATTTGTTGGTGGAGTACAGCTTGAGTTGGGAGCAAGCATGTTAAGGAAACCAAGAAATGTGTATGGTGGGAGGTAAAGAGAGAACGTGGGGAGCTTAGATAGTGGGTGCGCCTTCCAGGGCAAATTCCCAGCCCCTCCCAGAATCTGATCGCTTTATTCTGGATCAAAGCTCAGGCTTTCCTCTTCTCCCCTCTTCTATCAACCCAGGACTAGATGTGTTATCTTAACCCAGAGGTTCTTAGAGTGTGGTCTCTGGACCAGCAGCATCCGTATCACTTGGGTATTTGTTAGAAATGCATGTTCTGATGCCTCACCCTAGACCTACTGAATTGGGAACTTTGGGCTGGGGCCCAGTGATCTGGGCTTTAACATTCTCCAGGTGATTCTGATGCAGGCTTCTGTGTGAGAATCACTACCTTAACCAAACAACGTGTCCAAAACTTCCCTGCAATAGAACTCGCCTGGGCAGTTGGTTCAACATATACCTTCCCAGTTCTCTTCCTGAAGATGTAGATTAAGTGGGTCTGTGATGAGGCCCCAGAAAGGTTGATTGTTACTGAGTGTCCAAGAGGATTCCTATTATCAGGAAACTGGTACTGCTGGGAAAGCTTCCCAACCATGTTCCGGGCACACTGTGCTGTCAGTGGGCCACAGGGGTTTTCAGCAATGAGTCCCCTCAACCCTCACAGTGTCCAGGCAGGCCTGGGGTGGTTGGCATCCATAAACTGGTCATCTCTGAGAAGCCAAGTTGGTACACTGCAGCATCTCTGCAGACATGAAGATGAGGATGTCGTGAGGCCTCCCAGACCTGACCCCTTGTCCCCCAGCATAACCTACAGTAACCAAGACCTTCTTCTCCCATCACGTTCCTGGGAGAGACTCAAGCCCCCTGGACAGCAGCACCTCAGTCAGGGACCCTGGGCCTCTCACAGTTGGGCAGTATCTGAAGACAAAGGGAGACCACGGCTCACTTACATCCTTATGTGATTTTTAAATAAAACACCATTATTTCAGTATTTGTTTTGTGTAATACCTTTTGTTTCTATATTGCAATTATCAACTACACATGATGTATCCTTTTGTAAGTAGCTCTCTGTCAGGATAGCAGACACTACTGCTTGTTGTATGTTGTAATAGTGTCATGCTGAAGGCAGCTGCGTTCTTTTGTCTGTGTTCTGTGGCTTTTCTCCTGCCTTCCTTGCTGTCGACTGTCTCAGATCAAGGGTCTTCATGTACAGGGAGCCCTTTAACTTGCTGTCACCAGTTGTGTCTGGCCTTGGTGAACTGTCCCTTGTGTGTCAGGACATAGAGTTGGAGGAAAGCTGTCTCCGGGTGGCTCCAAATTGCTCTTCCTCTGAGCTGCACTGACAGTGGGCCATGCACAGGGAATAGACTTTGGTGACAAGCAGAGTGTTGTGGTTTGACAGATCATATGTGGAGTCCTGATGCCAGCATAGCCGTGACCTTACAATAGCTGTTTAATCTCTCAGAGACCATTTCCATGCCATAAATTTTGACAATGATGTCTACTTCTCACTCTTAAAATTTTGTTTTATTGGGGCCCGCCCGGTGGCACAGCGGTTAAGTTCGGATGTTCAGCTTCAGTGGCCTGGGGTTCGCTGGTTCGGATCCCGGGTACAGGCATAGCAGCGCTTGGCAAGGCATGCTGTGGTAGGCATCCCACATATAAAGTGGAGGAAGATGGGCACAGATGTTAGCTCAGGGCAAGTCTTCCTCAGCATAAAGGGGAAGATTGGCAGCAGATGTTAGCTCAGGGCTAATCTTCCTCAAAAAACAATTGTTATAAAAACGAAAAATACATAAAACACCTAACACCATATCTGCCACATAGTAGGTTTTCAAAAAATGCAGGCTTGTTTCTCCTCTCAGTCATTTCTGAGCTGTGATTATATAGTTGATTTGCCTGAGAAATGGCTTCTCTATAAGTCTAAAATAAATATTTGCTTAACGGATGTTTCCAAAGACCCGCTATGTGCTTTGCACACAAACCCAAGAGATAAAAGAAGATTAAAAGGGAACAAAATTGTGCACGACTTCCCACATTCCAGACTCTGCATTGAGTGCAGTCCTATGAAGTAGGCACTGGAAGTGTCATCCCAAATCACAGATAAGGAAACTGAGGCAGAGCGGTTTTAAATAAACTGCAGATAAAGTGGCAGATCCAAGATTTGCACCAGATACTCTGCTCTGAAATCCATGTTCTTGACCACCATGGCCAAGACTTTAGCTTTGAGTGGCTCTCAGTTCAGAACCTGAAGTCTAGCGTTTTTATACAAAGGCTCCCCACCCCCACACACACATTCACAAATGATGTTTCCCTTAAAAACAAATTTTGAGACAATTGACTCTTGTTTCATCTCACCAGCTGTACTTTCTCTGAAGAGTGAATTTACTGAGCACAAATCCCCAGGGAGAAACAGCTAATTAAGGCGCAGGCTTCCTAGCCAGCTGTTTCACGCAGAGAGAGGTAGTTCATGTTTAAATATCCAGGCTATAAAGGGGAGGTGTTGCAGCAGAAGGCCTCTGCAAGCTGCCAGGAGATATTTCTTGTTGAATGGCACTGGAAGCAGAGGCTGGCACTCCGTGATCTGTAAGTAACGGGACAGCGGCTCCCCTAAATCACGTCATGGAAGCTCTGGGCAAAATCAAAACCATGGATTCAGATGTGCTGTGACATTGAAGGCACCACTCATATCCAGCAGGTGCCTCCTCAACTCCTTGTTCTATTGTATTTGCTTTCAAGATATCTTTCAAAGGCCTCCCAACTAATATCAACTCTGAAGGGTTATTGTGAGTATTAAATAAGACAACAGGAAAAGCACTTATCACAGTGCCTTACACAGTGTGCAGAGAGCATAATTAATGGTGACTACTCTCTCTCTATCTATCGCTGTTAAATACAAATGTAATCAGACTAAGCATATACTCTTAGAATTATTTTCATTTAATATTATGTTGTAGAATCTTTCCGTATTGTTATATACACGCAGATAAACTGTATTAGATTACATAGTTTGTTCACATTTTCCCTGTGGTTGCATATGAAGGTTGATTTTTAATGTTTTGCTGCTGTTGTTTTGTTTTAATGTTATGATGAATTACTTACTGAATTAATCTTTGGGGCCTCGATTGTTGCCCAGGGTAAATTCCTGGATGTGGAATTGCTAGATCTACATGTATTTTTAAGGGCTTAGATATACACTGCCAGATTGCCAGGGTTGATGCAGAACTTGGCCGACGTTTCCGTGTGGCGCCTCTGGCCAAGCTCCTAGAATGTGGAAAGGCTTGCCTGGGGATGAGCGTCTTCCTGGGTGGCCACATCCAGATCCACTCTAGAAAGTGTAGTGTGGTACTAATGAGGTCTGAGTTGTACAGTCAAACCCTGGTATGCCATTAGCACTGCCCTGAGCCCAGGCGTGGTGCTAGGAGTCTGGCTTCCAGACAATTTTTATTTGTTTAATGCTGTGTTCTGTGCAAGGCTGAAACATACATTTTTTTTTTCAAAATTTAAGAAAACTTCTGTGAAGTGGATATTAATATTCTTATTTTTCTCTATGAAGCAGAGAAGTTAAGTGACTTGTCAAAGCTCACACACCATAGAAAGGCCACCTAACTCTTTCTATGCTGACTGACCTAGCACAGATGCACTCAGGTGTCTGTTGTCCCAGATCACACATACTGTCATCAGGAAGGAGGACATTAATGCCATGGCAAACAGATTGCCCCTTACACTCTCCCAGTTAGGAGGCTGACTCCTCATTGCCTTCCTCAGACCTGGATAGAAGGCATATGAGAGGGAGGAAAGAGGAGTTGGAACTGAGGTTGGTAACCCATGATGAGAAACTTCAACTTTATTCTCTGGTGAGCCAGAGAAAGATTTAAAGGCAGGGAGGGTGGAAAACAGAATGAAGAGACACTGGGAAAAAGATAGCATTTTCCAGGGGATGACTATAGGGAAAAAAAGTGGCTAGAAGCAAATTTAATAAAGTTATTCACCTCAGACCTCTTCTGCAAAACTCTGGAGTCAGTGGATGGTTAGCAGAATGCTGTGTAAAGTGCAGAGTCACACACAAATACAGTTGTATGTTAGTAGTTTTATCCCAACCTAGTATGTTAGAGCAGGTATTTAAATTGTAATGTCATCTAAAACTAAAAGTGGCCTCTATAATGAAATTGTTTCTGCCACAGATAGTTCACCCCCTTACAGGTTTTCATGGTATCCATATGTTCAGGTCAAGCACATATGGCCATTTTGTCTACTGTTTATAGAGGGAAGAATTAGGAAACGTGATTGGTTTTCTGTTTTCGTTTATGTTTCTTTGGGAGAGGATACTTGGCACACTTAGTTTTAGTGACTATCACTGCTCCTTCCTGCCAGTCCTCAAGTAAGGCTGGTGGAGTCATTTCCCACAAGAACCTGTGCTGTGGTCTCCTGGGATGAGAGCTGATTGAAATGTGTTGTTTGTGTGATAGTTTCCATCCATGTTCTTGAGCATTCTACAAATGAATTCGCCCTACATCCAGGGGGAATATGCCTTGGGTTATTTTCAAATTGTTTTACTGTCTTTTGTGAGTGTCAGTGTATAAATACGCTCTTACTGGGAGACGCCATAATCCCTACTGAAGAGTTATTAATTATACACACACCTAGTGTTTGTATTCCATTTTTCCCCAGAGAGCTCAAAGCACTTTGCAAATATGAACTGCAAACAATAAATAATGCCTCTGATTTCTAAGACACCATCTCTAAGGATTTAAGTTTATGCTTCTCTCAGCATTCTAACAGGAGCGAGGCCCTCACAACCCAAGGGCGAGAATAACCACCTCTCATCTTCTGCTGTAAGAAAGAATTGTGGACTATTAACTGGCCTGATTTTACCAAAATGGAACCTGAACATGTGAGGGAAAGACTTTGTAACTGGGTTTTAAAAACCTGGTAGGTGACGTTAAGTGGCTTTAGAAGGAAAAACATGGCTTTATACTAACTCTGGCCCATAGAAATTTTCGTTAATCAACAATAAAGATGAGGGGAGAAGGAGTATAGAAAGCATGGGCTACAATTTTATGATCCTGAGTTAATTATGGGCTTTGAAGCACCTTAACGACTAAATCTCATCTTTGGGTAAAATAACTCATTTATTTTCCTATGGGAGGGATTTATCTAGATGAAATGTATGTAGGTAGGATGGACCTATTTGTTTCACACCTTGCTCTATTTTCAGTCCCTCACTCAGGGAAAGCAGTGGAAGAATTATATGGGCCATTTTTTGGTTTAGCACAGAATTCAACTGCAATTGAATTAGTATCTAGCAAATGTGATATTTTGGACACAGTTTTGTTTACAAAACAGTAAATAAATAAGAGCCACAGGTTCCTTTTTATATAAACCTGCTTTGCTCAGGAAATCATCTGTTCCGAAATTTCCCTTTCACTAAGCAGAAATCTGAACTTGAGATGAGGATTAGGTCTTTCAAAATTCTTTTAGGCTGCTGCGTACCTAGCAAATTGTACACATTCAATTGATATCAATTGGTAATGAGACCAGCTCTCCAGGCGGTTGTTTCAGTGCTCAACACCACACTTGCTTCTTTCCAATTCCCTGTTGTGTAAATTGAGCTCTTAAATATGGTGCTGCATTAATAGAGCTCTTTTCAGAATCATTTTAACAACAACAAAAATGATGACACAAAGGATCAAGCCCAAGCCACCTAGTGATGATGATGATGATGCATTCTTTATCTTTATTCCTTATGGAGTTCCTACAAATGTAGCTTCAGAGAGATTAAAGAATAACCAAAATGGTAGGTATAATATTAGTTAACATATATCAATGTTATAGTACTTAATATAGCTTCAGTCCTCACAATTTTGTCAAGTGCATATTATGATTATAGACATTTTGAACACATGGGAGGGGAGGCACAGAGAGTCCCTTTGATTTGCCTGTGGCCCCATTGGTGTCATGTAGAGGAACTGGGATCTGACTTAGGCAGACTGGCTATTCATAACTGCTACTCTGCCTTGCCTCTCAGGAAACATGTTGATAGGTACACCGCTTTAAGATTTGGATTGAGCCATCATGTCATGGAACTCTACAATGATTCTGTCATTGGAAGAGGTATGGGGCATCTTATGAAAGACATGGTTTTTATTTTGATACGTTATAACCAGTCTTTGAGGCTGAAGAGCTGCGACTAACCTGAAGGCAACATTTCTAACTTGATATAAAGTTATACATTATTATACATGGCTGACTGTGAATTTAATAGATTGCAGTCTACACAACTTCCCTGTAAGTGGCTCTTAGATCTCCATTTCCAGCTTCTACTTCTTCCCAAAATTCCAGTCCATACATTTCTTCTATTTGCCAAGCCCTAACTAATATCCCACATACAGTTCAGTGATTAAAACCTCTTTCTCCCCATTTTAAAGCTTCATTTTTCTTTCTGTATTGCTTGACTTATTGAAGCTACTAATTAATTCCTTCATTCATTAGATGACTATTTATTAAGTACTGTATGCCAGATATCTTTGATAAGTACTGAAGATACAGAGATGAGTAAAATAGACAGGATCTCTGTCCTCCTGAAGCTTGCATTCCATTGTAAAAGTTGCATATTAATAAAATAACCACACCAATAGAAATATAATTACAAACTGTGAAAAGTTTCATGTGATAAAATACAGGGCACTATGAGAGCTCATATCAAAAATGGGGAGAGCGGGACACGAAGGAACTTTCCTGAGGGAGAGACATTTGCGCTGAGATAAGAAGAGTAGTCACTGCTTCTGAATTAGCTGGGGTTGATTCAGTGGAGGGGATGGTGTGTGTGCAGAAGCTCTCTTAAGAGGCAGGATGGTGTGTGGAGGAGCTGAAGGATGGTCTAGCTGGCCAGAGAGAAGCAGGTGAGTGATGTGAGGGAGTTAGACAGTAAGCTGGGCTCAGGTTACCCCCAGACCTGGGATTCTGGGGTCATGGTTCTCTTTGCCTTGATACATCCAACCTACCACCAAATCCCCTTGTTTCTGCTGTCTGTTTCTCTCTTACAACTATCTTTTATCTTATCCAGTCTTTGCTAAACTGTTCCTAAAGGCCTTTAGATGGTTTGCCTGTCTCCCACTCATCACCACCCTAGGACATTCCCTTCACTGAGACCTGGGGTTTTTCTTTTTGATTTTTCTAAAGTATATCTTACAAAACTCTCCATTTAGAACCTTCACTGACTCCTCAACCACTTCTCACTTCCATCCCTGTCTCTGAGTACATCTTTCAGATGCAAATCAACATTCCCATTTTTAAAGCCAATGTTGGAATAAGAAAGAAAAAGGGATCCAGAAGGAACAACATCCTGGACAGGGTCCAAAACTTCTGAACAGGTGGGACTCCACCAGTAGAATCTGCAGGAGCCCCACACATCAGGAAAGATCTCCATCTCATTGTCTTTATGCCATTAAACCAGATCCTATGCTTGTGTCTTGATGACTTTGCATTGTAAAAAGTGCCTGAAGTTATTCATGAGCTAGTTATACTACCTGTTAATGATTTTAGAAAATGGTTAGGAAATCATTTCTAATTGACCATCATTTATATTTTTGTTTACAAAAGTGCTGAAAACAGCACTAATTGCTTTCAATCTCTGCACTTGGCAGGCTGTATGGGACTGACAGAGATCAGGAGAACACACAGACCCAGGAGTGCAGGCACTGTTCTGACCATGCTACAACTTTCACATGTTTAAACTTCTAAAAAGATCATCATTCTATGCTCAACCGACATTTCCTTGAATGTCACTTCTTCACCACTTCTGTTAAGTGTTGCACACAGAATTAGATGCTGAGGATAACTTTCAGACTGATTATCAAATGCAGTATAGCTCAGCTTGTTATACCAATGTACTTGTGCTGCAGGTCAAGCCACCACCCACCCTGTTGCCTGGGATGACATCATTAGAAAAACGTATCAAAGCTGTCATCTACAGCAGTACTTTTGAAATTCTCTTTATGAGTAGCATTCAGAGAAAGCGAAATAATGAGTTGAAAAAATCATGGGCTGATAGAGGCAATGGCTTCCTTAAAGAACAGTGTTATTTCACATCCCAAATTTTTATTAAGTATTGTCTTCTACTTATTGCATGCCTACCTTCCACCCAACCACAGACACACAATCCATCCTCTTCTCCTTCTCCCTGCCTTTGATACTCCATTTCCTCTTTTTTCCTCTTGTCCATGTGGCTAACTTTTATGTGTTCTTCACAATTCCAATTCAGGACTTATTACTCCCGGCAAGCTTTCCCTGATTTTCCAGTTTTCTTCCCTGTGCATATCCTTTTCCAGCATTTCTCTTCACTGTATTATAATAGTTTTCTTATTGTTCTGCATTGCTCACTAAGCTGTGCATCTCTTGGGAGAAAGGCTGTGTCTTTCTTCTCTAAGCCAGTGTTCATAACACCATTCCTGGCTCATCACAGATGTGGACCTTCTGCTGCTGCATGTTGATGATGGGCTTGCTCTGGCTCACGTCTGACTGGGAACCAAGGGAGATATAAGGAAATGAGGAGGAGCACCTTGCTAGAGAAAAGTAGCAGCTCTCAGTGGCATTTTTGCCAAGCAGGTATCAAATCACAAATCATGATGCAATATTTCTGTGAATTTACATTGTTTTATATTGTCAGTATCTGTGGTCATCAGAACTTTAAAGAATGTTCCAAAACACACACAGAACTAAGATTAGCTCCAAATCTTGGAAGGTTTTAAGAGCTATGATCAAAAGCATCTATATTCAAAAGCAATTGGATCATAAAAAGTGAACATAAAATTTACAAAGCTGCCTCATCTTGAATACTTTAAAGACTAATTACGACATTGAGTTCTAATGACTATTGCCTTCAAACCCCATAAATCATATACGAATAAGAGGAGAGAGTTTTTAAATGTAAGTGAACTCTAATTGGGTCTCAGATGAAAGGAAAACAGATCTTTAGTAGCTCAGTGAAATCTCTAAGCACATAAAGAATCAGCCGGCCTCTCCTGTGGAGTTTGTGGACTGTACCTTTTACGCATGCTGTTCAGACTGAATCCAGAGGACAAGCCTGAGCCAGAGGAACAAGGTTAGTTTCATTCTTACATATCAAGTGAAAAATAAAAAGTAAAGAAACTCCTCATTTCATAATTTAATGTATTTTTGTTGTTGTTATAAAAAGCCTCCCATTACATGATACAGCAATAGGGAAACCTGTCTGGACAGAGTGCCATGGAAGAGGGGCAGTTGGTCTGCATTTATTCCCAGTAATGGGACTCTTTTTCTATGCAAATGACTTTTGATTTAAAGATAAGACAGACTGTGGAATATTTTGTGCAAATGTAGGCAGAAGCACTGAAATAGAAGAAGATAATTGCTGCTTATTAAGGTGCTCAGACTAAGGCTAAATGAAGTAAACCAGAACTCATCACCGAATAGGCTGGAGGATTTGGTACCTGTTTATTACTTCCTCTGAGAGTTTTCAGGGTTGTTTTTGAATAAGAAATGAAGTGAGGCCTAGAAAACCATCATAGCTGAGTGGATCTGGGAATGCTCAACACATTGCAGTTACTGACTCATGAGAAATTCTCAAATAGCTGAGAATATTTTTTCTAGGGTAGCTGATTCTTTTCGGTTCTAATCTGTCCTCACCTTGCCCAAGATAGAAGCTAGGGAGAACAACCTTAATGTTTAACTTTGCCGTGAAAATTGACTTTATCTTCTATGGAGTTTGCAATTCTTTTAAGTATGAACTGTTTCTTTGCCAAGAAGATTAAAAACAGAAAATTTAGTTTTGTTTTAATTTAGAGACATCTCATTAAATTTTGCATTCAGTTGTACATGCAAGGATTTGAGGACACTCTGAACAACTGAGTTTGGCTTCAGAATGTCAACAAATTGTTTTTTAGTGTGTTCTCTGTGAAGTCTAAGTGGAATTATCATGAAGACATATGCCATCATCCAAAGGGCTTTTATTAAATGCTTTGTCCTTATATGGTGGCTGCTAAGGAAGGGATGCAAAGCATGACAGCTACCCTTCAGGGAAATGCACAGGCAGATTAGAGGGAAGGTCTGTGGGAAATGTCCAGTAAGGTTAGACCAACTAAATTTTCCCCATATACAAACTTAGCATAAAATAATTATGTGCATGTCATATTTTTGAGATCTAAAGATGAAATATAAGAAAAGCATTTAAGACACTCCTTAGAATAAAGTGGGCAACAAATAGGGCCAGCTCAGTGGCATAGCAGCTAAGTTTGCGCGCTCTGCTTTGGGGGCCCAGAGTTCACTGGTTCAGATCCCAGACGTGGACCTATGCACTGCTTGACAAGCCATGCTGTGGCAGGAGTCCCACATACAAAGTAGAGGAAGATGGGCACGGATGTTAGTCCAGGGCGAGTCTTCCTCAGCAAAAAGAGGAGGATTGGTGGCAGAGTTAGCTCAGGGCTAATCTTCCTCAAAAAAAAAGAAAAAGTGGGCAAGAAATGATATTTTGATGATACTGGTCATAATAATAACATAGCTAGCATTTATAGCTATAATAATGATAATTTAAGGATATTATCAATCTTAAATAAGTGTTTGCATTATATATATTTAAGAATGAGTGAGATAAAGGAAATATTTTTCATGTATTACTGAAACTACCTATTCACTATTCATTCCATAAAATAATCATTCAATAAATATTTATTGAGCCCCCATTATATGCTAGACATTTTTCTTGACACTGGGAATACTCCAGGGAAAGTACAGGTAAAGTTCTGTTATTATAGAGCTTACAATTAAATGGGGGATGAAAATCACCAAACAAGTTTTAAAAAGTACAAATTAAGAAATGAGCAGGTTGGTAATAAATACTATAAAAGCTAGTTATTTGAAAGACCAGGCCTTTCCAACAATGACCAGATTTGGCTGACCAAAATCCATAGCAAGAAATGTTTTCACATAGTGACTCAGGATGGGTTTTGATATCTAAAATAATATTTTCCCTAAATATGGTGGATCATATCCATATTTTCTATTCTAGACTTCTATTTTATTAAATCTCTGCCCTTATGGAACTTACATTTTAGTGGAGGAAGATATGCCTAAGTAATAAATATAACAAGAAGCAAAATGTTACAAGATGATAAGCTCTACCAAGGAAAAAAGGGCAGGACAAAGGGAATATGTATGCATGGGGTGGGATTCTTGCAGTTTTTAACATGATCATCAGAGACAAACACTTGAAACTAGTAATATTTGAATAAAGAACTGAAGGAGTTGGAAATGGGGTGGAGAAGCCATGTGAATATCCAGAGACAATCATTCCTGACAGAGAAAATAGGAAATGCAAAGTCCTGAGACAGATGTGTACTGGTTCTTGGAGAACTGGTAAGGAAAGCACTGTGGGTGGGCCCCGGAGAGAAGAGGCAATGTGGTAGGTGATAAGAAGAGAAATGTAATGAAGCCCTTAGGACCTTATAATCACAACAAAGATATTTCCTTCTACTCTGGGTAAGATGGGAACCCATTGAAGGGCTTTAAGCAGAGGAGTGATTGATCTAATTTATACTTCGACAGAATTGCTCCAGATGTTCTGAGCAGAGTATTCTATAAGGAGTTAAGGGTGGAAAAAGAGTTTTTATGAAACTATTAAAATAGCCTGGATGAGAAATCTTGGTTGATTGGATGGGGGTGGTAATAATGGAATTGGTTGGAAGTGGAAGAAGTGGTTGGACCAAGGACATATTTTGAAAGGGTTGGGTCATAAAACTGTGTCATACCCTATCAGACATAGGGTATGAGAGAAAGAGAGACATGAGAGATGATTCCAAGACTTTTTGTCTGAGCACCCGGAAGTAGAGGATTGCCACTGCTTGAGATGGAAAAAGTCATAAAAGGAATAGGTTTAGAAGAGATGATGCATTGAATCTTGGGCATATTAAGTTTGAGGTGCCTATTGGGTATCCAAGTAGAGATGTTGAGAAGGTAATTGAATAGAGGAGTCTGGAGTTGCGGGGAGAAAACCAGGCTGGAGATATAAATTTAGAAATTTGGGGGCCGGCCCCATGGCTGAGTGGTTAAGTTCATGGGCTCTGCTTCAGTGGCCCAGGGTTTCACTGGTTCAGATCCCGGGGGCGGACATGGCACCGTTCATCAGGCCACGTTGGGGCGGCGTTCCACATGCCGCAACTGGAAGGACCCAAAACTAAAAATATACAGCTATGTGCTGGGAGGATTTGGGGATAAAAAAGCAGAAAAATAAAAAAAGAAGATTGGCAACAGTTGTCAGCTCAGGTGTCAATCTTTAAAAAAAAAAGAAATTGGTCTGAATTTAGATAGTATGCTGGGTTCAGCAGTGTCCCCCGAAAATTTGTGTCCACTCAGAACCTCAGAATGTGGCCTTATTTGGAAATACGGCCATACTAGATGTAACTAGTTAAGACAAAATCATGCCACGATTAGAGTGGACCCTAAATCCAATCACTGGTGTCCTTATAAGAAGAGGGAGAGATGGATACAGAGATTCAGACACACATAGAGACATGCAGAGGGAAGAAGTCCATGTGACATGAAAGTAGAGGCAGGGATCAAAATCATGCAGCTACAAACCAAGGAACACCAAGGGTTGCCAGGAGATATAAGAAACTAGTAAGAGACAAGAAAATATTTTCCCTTAAGCATTTAGAGGAAATATAGACATGCTTGTCCTTTGATTTCAAACTTCTAGCCTCCAGAATTGTGTGTTATAGCCTCCAGAACTATGTGTTACAGCAGCCCTAGGAAATCAAAGAGATAGTATGTAGAAACATAGCACAGTATGAGACTGTTAAGGTAGTGAGTGTTGATAGAGAGAAGTCCCCAGACTGAACCCTTGGACTTGAGAATTAAGAGGTCAGGAATAAATAGAGGAATCAGCAATGGAGAGGCAGAAGAAGTGGCCGGTGAAGTAAGAAGATAAACAGGAGAGACCAATGTTCTCAAAACCAAGTGAAGAGTTTTGTAAAAGATAGTGATTATATAGAATGTAGATGAGAGTAAAATGGGGATTGTGAATGGAAAATTGGATTTAGCAACATGAAGGTCAGTGATCACCTAGGCAATAGAAGTTTTGGTGAAGACCCTGGAGTGAAATGTTACTGAAGGAGTTTAAGAGCAAATAGAAAAGAGGAGTTGGAGACAGGAAGTATGGATAATACCTCAAGAGCTTTATCGTAGACCAGAAGAGATCAAGAAATATGGCAATAGCTAAGGTTAAGAAAGTCAAAGATGTTTCATTTTTTCCATCAAGATAGGAAAAATGCTAATGGAATGATGTAGTAGAGAGGATGAGATAAATTTGAAGGTAGAGAGTATTATTTGAGTGATATCTCCAAAGAAGTGAGAAGAATGAAAAGTAATGCTTAAGTTGACAAAAGATAAGAGCATGGACAGTCCATCTAAGTTAATAGAAAGGAAGACAAAGCATATGGGTTCAGAAGTTGATAGGTTATTAAATATGGTGGCAGGATTTGTGGAAATTCTTTTCTCATTGGTTCAGTTTTCTTAAAGAAGCAGGAGGCAAGGTCATTAGCTTAGACTAAGGAAGAAGTTAGAGCTGGGGATCTGAGGAAAGAAGAGAAGCCATTAAATATTTATCAGAGCCAGTGACAGAGCCAGGTGAATGGACTTAGGAAATATTTAGAAAATACAATGAGATTGAGAGGACACAAGAAAGGCCCATTTGAAGTTGGTTGTGATTAAGTTAAAGTTGCTTAAGAGCAGTTCTTATTCTTCTGCCAGCGAAACTGTGCAGAGGCAGAATAAGTGAAGGTTGGGTTTTAGCAGTATGGTTCTGCCAACCAAATATCTTCAGTCAATGAAGTATGAACGGGCCAAGGAAATTGAGGCTGCATATGTAAGGATGGTCATAGTGATGGACCAGGCGATTTGAGCTGGGTAAGGAGGTAAGAGAGAACAAGAAGGGGTTGAGGAACACTGAGTAGTTGGTGAGAATAATCCTTATACTAAGGATTATGAGAATCCAGGTATTAGAGGAAGGGATCCAGAAAGGGAGGAGGTTGAGGTTGGAGAATAGAATGCTTAGAATTGAAATTATGGAGAGGCAGCAATTGGTAATAACAAATACTGAATTCTGTTACTAATTCCATGAGGTACTTATCAATCATGACTAATAATTTGGAAAACATTGTTAGATGGAGGTACTGAGGTAGATGTGCATGGAAATGGAAGGCATTGCTTCATGATCACACCTGATCCATGAATGAGGAGGGGCCTTCTGGCAAAGATCTGTAAGAGGAGCCTTCCAGGTGGTGATAAAAGCAGGTGGAAAGACTCTAGAGCAGGAGGGAACCCAGCACACCAGAGGGTCAGGAGGTGGGTTTATACTAGATGGAAATTAGTCATTGAGGGCAAGTGTGAAATGAAATGAGATCAAAGAGGTACAGGGGAAGATCATATAGGGTCTTAGAGCCACGGAAAGAATTTGAATTTTATTCTAAGTGTACTGGGGAGCCGTTAAAGCATTTTAAGCAATGGCATCAAATTTACACTTTAAAAAGGTTGACTGCTGTATAGAGAATGGTTGGGATAGGGGAAAGAAGAGATAAGACTGGAACCTGGGAGATGAGCTCAGATGTGTTGCAATCGTCCAGGTGAGAGATGTTGATGGATTGAATGAGGGTGTGGTGGTTAAGCTGGAAAGAGGTACAGAGATGCAGAATTTACTTTGGAGCGACCAGAGGGCTGCTGATGACTTGGATGTGTGGGAGGTGTGTAGGGGTGCTGGTGAAGGAAATGAACACAATAAGGATGACTCCTAGAGTTTTTACCTAAGCAACCAGTGGATGAGTCATACCACTAAGTGAGGCAATATAGATAGAAAGGCTGGTAAGGATGGTCTAATTAGTAGAAACTAAAGGGCACATAGGAAGCTGTGTAAGTCTGGAACTGAAACAGACTGATAGGGAATGGACAGGAATCAACATGTAGAAGAGTTCCTTCTTTCACAGTGAAATGATTAAGCAAAAAACTGACAGTGCTCTTTTTATGGAAATATGAGCATGGATTCCTGTTCCACAGTGGTGGTCCAGTGCCATCGTGGGTTTTCCATTTGATGTTTGTGAGAGCTGGTAGTGCTTCATGTCTTCCCCTTTAGGTCTGACATGCACACTGGATTTCCAGGCTAATTTTATTAAAATATCACTTTGTATAGAGCACCCCAGTCACACATATGTTTAAAGCCCTTTTTGGGATCCCTTTATGCAAGAACAAGTCCACATTTTTGTCATTCTAGTCCAAGCCTTCTCCATGTGACCTCTCTCTTTACTACTCTCTTCCAAGTTCACATGGAGGTTTCAGGGTCTTAGTTTTTTGATCTTCTAAAATGAGGGGGTTGGGGCCGGCCCAGTGGCACAGCAGTTCAGTGCACACATTCTGCTTCAGTGTCCGGGGTTTGCTGGTTCAGATCCCGGGTGCAGACATGGCACAGCTTGGCAAACCATGCTGTGGTAGGCATCCCACATATAAAGTGGAGGAAGACGGGCACAGATGTTAGCTCAGGGCCGGTCTTCCTCAGCAAAAAGAGGAGGATTGGCAACAGATGTTAGCTCAGGGATAATCTTCCTCAAAAAAAAAAAAAATGAGATTGGTTGGTTGAAGGCTAAGATTCTCATCAGCTCTACTATCCTACAGTTCTACTGACTCAAGCATGGTAAAATTTAACCACATTGCTCTACTTATATCTCTAAAGCTATGTAAGTATAATGCTTTTTTGTTTTTTGCCTAGCTAAGGTCTACCTTCCTTCAATAAACCTCTTTCTCTGAAATACTCTTTCTAATTGCTTCAACTCTTGTAACTGCTTATTATTTTGAATTCACAGAACATGTATTCCGTATTGTCTAACAAATCATCCATGTTTCTCTTCTTCAAACCCCCCACTTCTCTATCCATCCACTCATCCATCTACCTGACTACACGTCTCTTTGGAAGCAGCCTGGGGTAGTGGAAGGAACATAAAGTTCTGCATGCCTGGGTTTGAGTCCCATTTCATTATGAATATTATTATTATTTCTTGTTACTTGTGGAGCTTTTTACCTCTCTGAAATTCTATTTTCTAATCTGAGGATTTGATGAAAAAATACCTTTAGTGCCAGGTTAAAAGATTAATACATGGTGGGCATATAATATCAGGTAAGTATGACCTTGCTTTTGCCTCCTCCAACTAGATTATACACTCCTTAAAGATGGAACTATAACAATATAACCATTTATTTATTTAGGGTCTGACACACAGTAGGCATTGAATAATTGTTAGTTTATAATTTTGGTGAAGTGGTAATAAAATTCTCCAGAGTGACTATTTTATTCAACAAATGTCTTCTGGACACTTAAGATAACAGGCCCTCTGTTATTCTCTGTAGACACAAAACTGAATAAGCCACTATTCCTCCTATGGGAGCTTAAATTCAAGGAGAAAGACAAAAGAATCATGATAAATTGAGATTGTTACTAAAAGTGAGTACAGTAACAATATAGTAAAAGGAAAGATTATATCAGTCTTAGGGGCAAGTAGAGACCGGGGTCACATGAGCTGGATCTTAATGAAGGAGGAGGAAATTGCCAGGCAGATAAAAAGGCAGAAGGGTGTTTCCAGCAGAGGGAAAAAATGCACAAATGCAAGGAGGTGCATTATTTGGGGGAATACTGAGTGTTCTGGTGTGATTAAGATATAAAAAACATGTATGTGATAAAGTTGGAAAAGTAAGAAAAGGGAAAAGGTCCTTGAATGTCAGGCTAAGAAGTTGGGATGTATTGTGTAAAATTAGGGAGCCTTCGAATTTCTTAAGCACTAGTGTCACATGTCCAAGTTTGTGTTAAAATACTCCACTAATGGCAGTGTGGAAGACCGATTAGAGTAGGAAGACTGGAAAAGTGGGAAAAGTTAAAACGAAACAAAATGATGTTCTTGAACAACTGAGGCCCAACTCAAGATGCTGGACTAGATATTATTTGGACTTTTCAGTTCTGAGTTTCTAGTCCGTAATTTTCACATTCTCATTGATTATACCTGTTGTTTAATTCCAAAAATAATGAGGTGGATTTTGCCTGAAGACCTAAAAAAAAATGAGGCTAGATACAACTAGAGTGCTTCAACATTAACAAGATCTGTTAGAATTTTACAGGTACGCTCTGAAAACAAAAGTTCATTCCATTATAGATATGTTTATTCAGAAAGAATATTTGGAAAAAAGGGCCTATGTGGGGCTCAAATCAATTTCATTTCTAGTTCCCACATTGTGAACATCTTATCAGTCCATATGCACATACACAAAGATGTATGCTCTTTATACAGTAGCAATATTAATATATAGTAACAGAAAAAAATGATACCAAATAGGAGAGAATACATTATAATGCCTTAGATAAATCGTAGTGAACTCCTAGGCAGGATGATCCATTTCTTCATATTAGGTTTGTAGACAGCACCTTCCCTCAGTCAGTTCACTGTCTATGGGACCATAAACTTGCTATGTTTACCGTTATGTGAAACACTAATGGAAGGGAAGCTGGAGATAGGAAACTCTAGAGGGGAAATGGAAGCATTCAGATGAAGCATAAAGAAGGCAGTAAAAGAGGGCCTAAGGGCGGGGAAGAGTTCTGGGGCCTAGGGTTCTGCAGAGACAAGCAGACACAGCAATGCCCTCCAAGAAGCTGATGGAAATCTGCTGAGTCACCAGAGTACACACTGGAAGGAGAGAAATACCTCTTAGCTCACTGACCAAACAGCTGAAGAAGATGCTGGGGGACAAGGTGATTCCTGAGCATCTGACCCTGACCCCACACTCTTCTCCATCTCACCCCAGTGCCTCGTAGAAGACTGGAAGTTAGCCATTACTGGTGTCAAACTTATTTTGAAAAGTCATGGATTGAGTTTTCTCCTATGAGTTATGTGAAAATGAGTTAGCGAGAGGTTTCAGGCTATCATATTGGGTTACTTTGGGAGGCAATGATGGCGTCAAAACTCCTAAGAAGGTGAGATCAATATTTGTATGGCTCTAGAAGAACTAGCTGAGATGTTTTAGACATAAACTGGGATGTTGGGGAAGCTTCAGAATACTTTAACAGACAGAATTCCTGTTGAGATTATTGACATGTAAGATGGATGGTTGTGAGGCAGGTGTTAGTAAAGATGTGTAAAATAGAAGTGATTTCTAAAATGGACAGTCACGTACAGAATATGTATGTGGAACGTATGTGTATATGAATCACCCAAATAGTGGGATGATAAGAGGGTCCAAATGCCCTCCAGGAATGTGGTATTTATCACATGCCTGACACATAATTATCACACGATGGTTTAGTTTATTGGGTTGAATTAAATATTAAAACACCCAGATTCTTAGAATTAGAAGGTGGCTGGAAGAGCGTGTCTCCCAATAGTGCATGAGATCGGCCTTTCCTACCCCTGGCAGCCCGGGGTCCCCTTGCCCCATGTCTGCACATCCATAGCACCACCCTTGCACAACTCCTCTCGGCACCAAATACTTCTGGGGAGCTATTATTCATTCTTTAAGTGATAAAATAACCAAAACAATCACATTTGGAAATCTTTAATGGCCAGAACCAAGAGGAGAGAAGGAATCAGAAGAACTGAGATTAGCTGGAGAGAGCTTCTTCTATTGGCTGACTGTTGGGGAATGACCTTATAGCCTCAAACTACTTTCTTCTACCCTTCCTGCCTTAGATTATTTTACAATCTTATTTCACATTACATATTCTGGAATCTCATCAAGACGATTAGGAAGAAAGGGAATTATAGGAAGTGGTAGAAATTGAAGAAAGTGTAAAAGGACTTAGTTCTACCTTGCATTTCACAATCCAAGTACAAAATAAACTTATGGATGTTTTATTTTCCAAATTGGTATTTTGGCTTCTGCTAAGACACACGCACATGTGCATGTGCGCACACACTAATTTTGCAGTTATACTCAGGATTCTCTACATGGACCCAGATGCTATAGTAAAAGCATCTGTAATATCTTTGAAAAATTTGAATGTTGAAAGGATTGAGACATAGATCCCTAGAAAACAGTAATGATCAATTAAAAGTAAGATCATAGTTTTGCATATTTGGGTCCTATTTTTAATTCTAATTTCTAATATTTTTCTTTCAAGGAAGCTTACAAGTTCGTTATCAGCTGAGCAAGGGAGAAATCCATGTATTCACCATTGATGTAGAGAACTTTGCCAACAGAAGGATGCACCGCTTGAAGATTAACCGAGAGGGAAGAGAGCTTACCATTCAGGTAACTTACTTCCCTTCCATTCATTAAGTCAAATGTGCCTTGGCTGCGCAATAGAACTTTTCTGAGCTTCCCACCTGAGCCAAGTGTGGAGCCAAATTCTAGAAACAGATATGAGCCACACTTGGCCCCAGCCTTGGAAGTATTAGAAGAGTGGTTCTCAGTGTGTGCTCCCCACTTGCAGCTAGCATCAGCATAACCTGGGACCTTATTAGATATGCAAAGTCTAGGGCCGCACATCAGACCTACTTAATCAGAAACTTTTTTGTGGGGAGGTAGAGGTGATTCTGATGCCTGCTCAAATTTGATAACCCCTGAACTGTAGTATAATGAGGAAGACACACAGGTGTAGAAGATATCACAAGGGACTGTCAAGGGCTAGGGTAGAAGTATGCATAGGCGATATGGGAGCATGGAGGACACTGATCTCATCTGGGCATCAGTACATACTTTCCAGAGGAAGTTAGGCATAAACTCAGTCGCGAAGTTGAGTAGGAGTTGGCTAAATGCAGAAGAGAGAGGAAAGAGCTCAGGCAGAGAGCCCCAAGTGAACATAAGCAAAGCTGTCTGAAAAAGCATAGTGAATGGCAGGCACTCCACAAAATCCGGTGGTCTTGATATAAGGAGCAGCAGCAGGCAATGGCAGATCACAATAAAGAATTGGGACAGTCCAGATGATCCCCTTTAGAATCATGACCTCAAGTGAGCCCTTACATCTGCTCAGCAAACACCTTGAATTTTTTTTTAATTCATCCACTCTCTTGATCTCCTAGATGACAATTTTAAACTTCTTCCTCCCTCCTTATACCGCCAACAATTGCAACCTCATCTTTGCTCTTGGCAGACGAAATTGTTTTCTTTTTTCTTGTGAAAAGTATAGCATTCAGGAGAGAATATCCACATACTCTCACCACCACATTTACCCACCTACCTGCATCTGTGTCTGTGCACTCTCTCTCCCGCCTGTTGCTGAATGTGAACAATTAGTGGTTCTAGTTCATGCCTGACCCCACCAGGTATAGGCCAGATCTCATACCCTACACAAGAACATTCCTCCAGTATTATCATCTTACCTTCCCTTTCGACATTTTTCCAGCTCTGTTAGATGGCTTCCCAAAGCATAAAGCATGCAAATATTACAAACATTAAAACAACAACAACAAGAAAAAACTCTCTGGGTTAGGAAAGGAAACCTCTGTCTTATCTGACTTCATATATTGCCCCATTTTCCCTTTCAATTTACTGCCCAAATCTTTGGAAATGTTGTTTATAAACTTGATCTCCAAATTTGCCCTTCCTTTTTTTTTTTTTTTTTTTTTTTTTGGAGGAAGACTAGCCCTGAGCTAACTACTGCCAGTCCTCCTTTTTTGCTGAGGAAGCCTGGCCCTGAGCTAACATCATGCCCATCTTCCTCTACTTTATATGTGGGACGCCTACCACAGCATGGCGTGCCAAGTGGTACCATGTCCGCACCCAGGATCTAAACCTGAGAACCCCGGGCCACGGAGAACGTGCAAACTTAACCGCTTCGCCACGGGGCCGGCCCCAGCCCTTCCTTTCTTTTAAACCCACGCTAATGAAGGTTTTGTCCCTGTGCTTGCTGCAGCAAAATTATACTTCTCAAGACACCAATGTCCTTATCTTGCAGAATCTGATAGTCTTTTCCTTATTTGTCTTCTCATTGTCATCGTTTGACACAGTGGTTGCTCTCTGCTCTTGAAACATATGCTTGTTTGGCTTGCTAGACACCGCTTTCACCTATTGTTCCTTCTGCATCTGTTAGTTGCTCATTCTTGTCTCTTTTGTTTGTCCCCCCCTCATCTTCCAAACTCTGACCATTGGAACATCCCAGGACTCCATCTTCAGATTCCTTTTCTTTTGTACCTATGCTCATTCCATGACTAATCTCAGTCTCACACCTTTAAATGCCGTACGTATGCTGATGAATCAATCTAAAATGTTTGTCTAACTGCATTCCCTTCTCTGAATTCCAGACATATCAACTGCCTGCTCCACATATCTATTATGCCATTTTGGATGTCTATCAGTTATCTTGAATAAAACATATTTACACCTGAGTTACTGAGAATCTTCCCCCGACACTCCCCACCTCCATAATCTTCCATATCTCAGTTAATGGCAGCTCCATTCTTGCAGTTTGTCAATATTAAAATTGTGCTGTTATCTCTGATACCTCTCTTTCTCTCCCATGCAACATTCTGATGATGAACCGATTCAACTCTGTCTCAAGCCAAGTTCATCCTTTCTTGAATTATTACAGTTTACAACTGCCTCTTAATTGACATGTCCCTGCTGCTCTTTTTGTTGCCTTGTGACCTACTCTCAACACAGCAGCCGGAGTGCTCCTGCTAAAACGTTAAATTGTGGTAGTCTTCTGTCCAAAGCTCTTCAATGGTTTCCTTTCCCACACGCAGTAAAAGCCAAAGACCTTGCAGTTGTTTAAGAGGATCTCCATGATCCGATACCCTCTGCTTCCTTCCTGCTGTTACTTCTCTGATCTCATCTATTACTATTCCCTCTGTAACTCCACTCATGCCACTCTGGCCTCCTTGCTATTTCCAGAGCCCTTGAACTCACTTGAATTTGCTTTGCCTAGAATGCTTTTGTCCATTCATCTGTATGCCTGGTTGAACTTGTACTTCCTTCAGAACTTCACTCAGAATGTGATTTTCAATGAGGCCATCACTTTTCTAATACAGTAAACTAGCTCTTTGACTTCAACTCGACAGCACTTAAACACTGTCTAACATTTGATACAATTTATTTGTTTGTCTCATTTGTTATCTCGTTTCCCTCCTCTAGAATGTAAGCTTCAGAATGACAGGGATTTTTGTCTGTTTTCATTACTATGAAACCCCCTACTTTTTCAAGCAGTGCCTAACGTACAGCAGGCACTCAATACTTGTGAACTACATGAATGAATTCCACAGCACTTAATGTACTATGTGGATAATATTAGATTGGCCCTGAGGACAGATGAAGGGAAACCCTTGGGTTTTAGGCAGGGGAAGTAGTATGGGTATATTATCATTTTCAGAGGTTCACTGTGATCACTGCAGGGAAATACAAATTTGGGAGTGATGACAGAGACCAGTCAAGAAGAGATGGTGAGAGCCTCAACTAGTGCAGTGGGGGAGCCGTGGACAGGAGGCTTTGAGAAATATCTTAGAAGTAACATCAGTAGCATTGGATGATCTTTTGGACATGGGCTATAAGAGAAGTCAAGATCGGCTGTTACTTTTCTTGATTGGGTGAAAGTTCAAGAAATAATTGTTAAATCTATAGTGCAAATAATAATCAGTGAGTCATTAGAATTTAATAGGCTTATCTCTAAAATTTAATTTTGAAATAAGGAGGGGAAATCTTTGGAGCAAGTTTGGGTTGGAGACAGATTGAAAGGGATGGGAATGATGACTTCTTGTTTGAATATGTTTTGACTGGGGTACCAATGGGACATCTGGGATGCATGCAGGTGGCACTTATATATTTGACTCATTTTTACTCAGTCTTTATACTTCCTGTCTTCTTTTCCACAAATGAAAGACACAGACAGGGCAGTGAGAGAACAATAAGAGGTATTTCCTTTTCTTCTTCAACTAAAGGATTTCCACCAATCAATTAATAGTCAATGATAAGCAGCTAGTGGTTGAGAACATACTATTTCCAAAGCACTGAAGGGAGCAGAAAGACTTGGACGCAGAGACTTTGTTTTTTTTTTGTTTTTATTAAGGTTATAAAAGTTAACATCCTTGTGAAATTACAATTGTACATTATTATTAGTCATGTTGTAGGTACACCACTTGACCCCTAGTGCCCTCCCCTCACCCCCCTTTCCCCTGGCAACCACCGATCAGTACAGAGACTTTGTTTTTTAACGTTAAATCAGTTTGTTGACACAGTAACACAACACGCATGCCTCCCTGACACTTCCAACCACTCTTGACCTCTCTAGATCTCTTCTCCTTCCTCCCCACTTTGAACGACTTGTTCAGTGAAAACAGAAAAGAGTAGGCTCCTACTACATGCCCAGCCCCACTCCTAGGCCCTATGGTGCACAGTCTCAGGCATCACTCAGAATCTGTTGGAGAGAGCGCAGGCAGTTATCTCTATGCTCAGGCAGCCAGAGGCATTCAGTACCGAGTGACAGATCCCTCACAACCCCCAGGCTTTGAGTTGCTCTTTCTCCTTCTCTCTGTTCTTTGTGCCCCTGGGAAGGAGACCTCGGAGGTTGGGCCTGCAGCCAGGAACAAGAACGCCTGGTGATGATTTGATAACTGTAATTTGGCTAGTATTTTTTAAGGCTCAGGGGCCCCCCAAAATGCCTTGGTGGTGGAGGTGAACTTCAGTGCCCCTATTTAAAATGCATTAATGACATTAAACAGACTAAGCCAGTTTGCCAAAATGCCAGCACAACAAGCTGTAAAGAAGAAGCCAGGAATCTTTGAAACCAGTTAGTTAATTACTTCCTTTGAGAGATGAAGATCCTGAGGCCAAGAGAGGCATCCCTAGGGTGAGACAGACTTGGGTGAAATCCCTGCTCCATTGTTTATGCTATGTGACCTGAGACCAGTTACTCACCTTCCTGACCTCAGTCTACCTGTCTATACAAGGGTGGGTGGGGGGAATGCAACTTAGCTCCGTCAGTTCTTGTAAAGGTTATATGAAAAAACATAGCTGAAGGACCAAGTAGAAATCCTGGCATATGGGCTTAGTCAAAAAGCATTTCTTCCGAGGCTGGCCCTGTGGCATAGTGGTTAAGTTTGCACACTCTGCTTCAGCAGCCCAGGGTTCCTGGGTTCGGATCCTTGGTGCAGACCTTACACTGCTTGTCAAGCCATGCTGTGGCAAGCATCCTACATATAAAATAGAGGACGATGAACACACAGGTTAGCTCAGGGCCAATATTCCTAAGCAAAAAGAGGAGGATTGGCAGTTGATCTTAGCTCAGGGCTACTCTTCCTCACCAAAAAAAAAAAAAAAGATAAGGCTTCTTCTATTTTCCTCCTTTTCCCATCTCATTTAATGACTTGCAAGACCACTGGGCATCCTAGATTCTGTGATCAACACAGCTTCTCTAGACCAGATTTCAAACTTTAGACATCCGGGAGGTTTAGAGGACTATGGTGCTTCACCCCTTACCACCTCACCAATTAGAATTAAAAATAAAAACAATACTAAACCATAAAATAAACATAAGGAAGTCTAACAAAATCATGCATTTCCCACTGAATAATTTAATGATTGCCTAGCACATATAAATATTGAAGTTGTAAAAAATAATATTTGTGGTACT
Source organism: Equus asinus (assembly GCF_041296235.1). NCBI lineage: Eukaryota > Metazoa > Chordata > Mammalia > Perissodactyla > Equidae > Equus > Equus asinus. Next base: position 64,649,444 of record NC_091793.1, on the reverse strand, counting down.
CTCCCCTTTATTTTCTTTGCTTCTGTTCTATACATTTGCTAAGATTTTCCAATTGGTAATTCAGCACCTGAATGAGCACTAGTGCTCAGGTGTCCTCACTCCATGTTAGCACTGGAACTCGTCCTCCAACTGTCCATAGTCCCCCAGTAGCCTCGAGTCTCCTTTAAGTCACCCTACCTTCCTCTGCAAAACTTTACACTCATTAAAAAAAAGTCCTTTAATTAAGTGTCATACCTCCTTCTTACCTTCATTGGTCATCTGGTTAAAGTGCTAAGGACCAGGTAAATTCCCACAAAGCAGAATAGTAGGACAGGAATGACTCATGTACTTGAACACTCAGTTCTTCCACGTGTGACATTTGAGCATAAGCCTGTCACTGTTGAGAACCATCCACTTAGGAAGCTGACCCTACGGAACCTGGGCAGGAGGTGGGAGCAGAAGCCAGGGGAGTTTCAACTTAACTTTCAGTTCTGAGAATCCTTCCACTGCTCTCCACTCAGCAGGAAATTTCACTCACTTTAAACTCCTTTCCAACTGGGACAGCAAACATGAGAGGAGGCCCCCTGCCCCCAGCTAAAGGGACAGTTCCATAGAGTATAAGAGGCAGGTGAGAGCTCCGAGGGAGGGCAGGGAGAAAATTCCTTCAGGACAAGGACCGAATCTGAACCCATGAGCATTAAACAAATTGTGGATGTGATGAGGACCATGGGTATCAAAACTCTAGGTTGTCCTTAGAGGCGTAGGGGCTGCCAGTGCAGCCAGAGGCATCCTGGTGGTATCATGGACTCTGTCTTCAAAGCCTACCAGGTAGAAAAGGGATCAATACAGGATGTTTATTTATTCACTCAGCAAACCTGTGTGAGGAATACTTGGCCAGTTTCTGTAGTCGGCTCTACAGAAAACATGTATCGATAAGATGTGGCTCCTATTCTCACAAAGCCAACAGTTTAGTGGAGAGGAAAGAGAGAGAGAGAAAGAAAGGAAAGCAGATCATTATAATTCAGCATTTTAAACGCGAGATTAGAGGTAGGAAAAAAGGTATCATGAGAGCAGAGAATATGGTCAACTGGTCTAACCAAGACATCAAGGAAAGCTTCCTGGAGGCAGTGGACTCTGGGAGCACTTGGAACAGTTTCTGGGACACAGTAGACATTCAAATGTATGTTGAGTGAATTTTATAGAAATTCAGAAATAAAAACACACTGTGATTGTCTACTTTTTGCTCAAATATCTAGAGAGGTACGAACAAGTAAAGCAAACACCATATTGCATGATGGGTGAGCTACATGACAATGGACACTGCTTTGTGACACTGTGTGGCCTTGGCCAAGTTGTTGATGTCCGTGACGTCAGTTCCCTGGTCTGTAATACAGGGATAATAAAGCCTATTTTTTAGTATTCTGGGGAAGAATACATTTTGAAAGATGCTCTAGTATTGTATCTCTTACATACCAAGTGTTCAATAAGTGGCAAATGTTATTACCACCTAATTTCATAAATTAAAAAGTAATAAAGCATATAGTCACACACCACAAGTCATAGCCAGTGACTTATCACACAGCAGAAACCACCACAGGACCCAGAGGTTCTTGGAGAAGGGTCAGTCTGAGCAGAAGGAAAGTCATGGCACTGGGACCTGGGAGAACCGGGTGTTAGTCTGGGATCAGCCTCTCTCTGAGGGGAGCAGGCATGGGACACACAGCTGAAGGAGTGTGTCTCCTCTTGAACTATAAGATAATGAGGATCCTTTTCAGAGATAACATCATGGGAATATTCAGAGTAGAGCCCAAAGGAAACTGGTAGCAATTGACTAGACAGAAAAAAGTGGGGACGGATGGGGAATATTACCTTGGAATGGAGAGGAGGAGAACAAAGAGATGGAACTGGAATTAGCAATGGGTGAGGCAAGGAGGGTTTCCTAAAGGATGATTCTAGAAATAACATCCTAAAGAATCCCAGTGGTAGCTTTGCTCACCCCTGAGAGGTGGGATTATCAGCTCTTCATGTTGGTGGCACCTGTTCAGCTAGCCTCTCCTCTCCAGAGTCAACCTTTGTGTCAAATTGAAATATTTTCTCAGGAAGATCCCCCAGCGTCCACACCTGAATGAGACCAGGTCAAAATTTTTGGAGCAAAGGGGGCAGTGATGGCTCTAAGGACAAAGTGAGGAGAGCGGGGAGAAATGGGGAGTGGGTGCCTGCTTTCTATTTAATCTTGCACAGCAGGGAGCTGAGAAGGCTTCATTTGTTTGCAGCAAAGAATTTGGTGAGAAAATCTCAGTAGGGAGATAAATACCTGTCAAAAGCTAAACAGAATTTCCCAGGGAGAAGACTTGTGTGAAAGCCTTGATTTCACCAAGAGGAAACAAAGGGGTATTTTATGGGCATTGTGGGAGAATTAGGGAGACTTTTCTTCTCTCTCTGGAGAGGAGATCCCAGAGAGGTGTCTGTTCTGTGTGTGTTCTCCAGCTGTGTCCAGGTGGGAGTGCTCCCTGACCTTTATTGCAGACCTCTGCTGAGGCACCTTTGTTTTCTGTTTTCCTGCAGATGGATCAGCAACTCCGACTCAGTTACAACTTCTCCCCAGAAGTCGAGTTCAGGGCGATAAGGTCACTGACCTTGGGCAAAGTTACAGGTTTGTCGTTCTAGTCCATACCTTCGCAGTGGGCTCTGTTAAATTAAATGGATGACTTTATTCATGTGTGTAGTAATTCAAATCTGGAGCCTTCTGCTCCCATAATATGCAAAATCTAGAACCAAGATTTCTAGTGTAGGAGACGGATGTATGTCTAGCAGGGCTGGGAACTGGCATCTGTATCTGTAGCCACATTATACGAGCTCGAGTAAGGCAAATTAACAAAGAAATTAAGTAAATCATTTTTTTGCTTAACTTCTAATTAATTATTTTACTTAATCTTTTATTTATATTTACTTAATTTTTACTTAAAGACATTAAGAATTTGAAAAACCCGATTATTAGATTGCTCAAATCTTTATTCCCTTTACTAATTCATCAACAATTGAAAGAGGATTGAAATCTCCTGCTATAATAATGTATTTTCTTTTTTTTTTTCCACTAGAAGGTCTGTGGATTTTTATTGCATATACGATGAAGATATTTATTAGGGCCTGGCAAGATTGAAATTTTTTTATCTTCTCGATGGGTTGAACTTTTTTTCATACTAAAGTGATATTTTTAATGTCTCTGTGCTCAAATCTATTTTGTCTATTATTAATACAGCTAATTCAGTTTTGTTACAGTTACTATTGGTCTGGTCTGCCTTTCCACATATTTTTCCTTTAGATATTTCTTTTTCCGTAAGCCTTATGTATGATCTTGTGAAAAGCATACAGCTGAATTTTGACTTTATCCAATTTGGCCATCTCTGTCTTATAAATTGGCAAATGTAAGCCCCTTTACATGTTTGGGTTACTTGTACAGTTGGATTTCTTTCTGCCTCTTTATTTTCTGTTTGTTCAACTTTTCCTGTGATTTTATCTTGTTCTTTCTTACTCTTGCAATCCTGGTACAGTGTGGAAAACAATAACTGGAGGCATTTTCAGCAGGAATGGATTTAACACAGAAAATGAGATTGTGGTAGCACTTAGGGTGTGGATTCTTGTTAGAATCTTTCAGAATGATTACCTGAGCAGTTCTGAGCTAACAGGGAGCTCTCACCTCTGAGGCCATCACTGACGCTAGGCTAGACTGAGCCCAGAGGTCACCGCGGCCCCAGTACTGCATGTCAAAGGTCTCTCAAAAATGACAGCAGAGACTGCATCATGTTACCATAACTTTGCTTGCCAGTAAAAACAGCTGAAAAGGCAGGAAAATGACTCCTGTCTCACTGCAGCCTTCCAGATTCGTAAACTGTATCTGATTTCTAGAATGTAATGTGCAGCCAGAAACCTAACTGCAATCAGGTCTGGAAAATGTCAATTTTAGTTTCCAAAATGGCAGTTGAATGAGCCAATTAACAGTAAGCAACTTCTACATTTAATTTTATGTTTGTTTCTTATTCTATTCCTCCTTCCTATTAATAATAATTTTGTGTAGACATTCTTATTTTTGCTTTCCCAAAGCAATCACTAATTAATTCTTTCTCATTCCTTCCTATATGTCACAGCTTTTAACTTTCTACCAAGTGTAATTTCCTTCATTTGAATTTCTTCTGTGTAAGGGACCTTTTATCTGAAAAAGGCTTTTATTTCACCTTTAGTCCTGGAAGATCATTTTGCTAGGCATATGTTTCAATATTGAAGGATATTCTTCCTCAGATCTTAAAATAATTATTCAGGTGTGTGATAGAGCCGGGTCACCTGGCTCATGAGAACCTATTATACACATCTCTGCCCAATTCTGCATTCAGTGATGTCACAACAGTAGTCTGAAATCAGCCGTACTAGGAGAATTTACTCTGTGGAAGTCAGAAATGCTACAAGTCAAGGGCTCGCCCACTGGAGAGCCAGTTTTGAACGCTCACCAGCACATCACTGTACTCTTCTCTTCTGTCTTCTACTGTTGCTGTTGAAAAGCTGGTTCTGGTGTGTTGCTTTAATGAGTTTAAGAGAAATTAACATTAAAAAGAAAAAAGAGGCAGTGCATATTTAGAGAAGTCACCCTTTTGGACAAGTTCATCTGTTTCTAGAAAATGTTTGAAAATATTCTGACCACCCCGACTCCCCACTCCCACAAGCTACTTTCAAGGTCATCTCTTTTAATTTAGTGTTTTGCAGTTTTATTACCATGTGTCTAGTTTAGATTTCTTTTCAAGTGTCGTATTTGATATTTTTACCTTTCCTCTATCTATTCATTAGTTCCTATGTACCTAGTTAATATGTATTACTCATATGTATCTATTCGTTAGTTCTAAAAACTTCTCAGCATATCGAATAATACTTCTTTCTTATTCTTTCTGCTCAATTATTTTAGATCTGCTCTAGATAAATCTTAGGCTTTCTAACTCTAACCTCATGTCTCTTACTATCCTTTTATAATGAGTTTTATTCTTTGTCTCACTAGTTTGCATGCTGGGCAATTTATTGAGTTTATCTTCAAATTCACTAATACTCTCGTCATCTGTTCCAAATATCCCATTAAACCCTTTCAATGAGTCATTTTTCATTGTTTATGTTTTTTATTTCTAAAAGTAATATTTTGTTCTTTTTCAAACATACCTGTTAATTAAGATAGTCTGTTGTTCCCACTTGGTTTTTTGTTCCTATCTTTTTCTGTCTTTAAGCATTCCATGAATAGTTATTGAACATTTTGTCTCTGATAATCCCAATGTCAGAAGTCTGTAAGGGTCTAAATCTGTTACTTTCTGTTTTCCAATTCTTTCCTGTGGTAGCTTGTTTTCTTATGCTGTGTGTGGCTGTGTGTGTGTGTGTGTGAGCTCATATTTGGTTGAAATTAATTTGTAGGAACCTTGATGATCAGAAATTGGGAAGCTGTCTCTCAGGCAAGATTTGTGTTTACTTCTTGCAGATCCAGGAGGTGCGACAAATTTAGGATTATTTTAATTCCTCATTTTGGGTTTTTTTCTGAACAGAGATTGAATATAAATTTGAACTCCAGGCCTGAATGAGAACAAGCCTCTGGTTGAAGTCTCAGCGAAAATGTTACTATTCATATCATAATCTGTCATTTTATTATTATTTATGTTACAGTATTTTTTTTCTTTTCTAATTCAGAACCATATCAGAGATTGACAGGTTTTATGTTTGTTCCCTCTGCTGTTAGGGGAATTTTTTTTCTAGTCCATCTTTCACTAAAGCTTAGTGTGAGAGTTTCAGGTTCAACATCTTCTCTTGGCAAGGGCTCAAGGTTTGGATTTCTATTCTTCTTCAAGATAGTTCAGGCATTTTCCCTTGATACAACTTTAATATTGGTTTATGGCTCACTGCCTTGGTTTCATGCTCTTTCCAAAAAAAAAATCCCCCCCAAATTTAGGATTCCTCTTTGCTTCCCAAAGCTTGGCAAGACACTAAAAATATGTTTGTTGGTTTTAATGAAGCTGAATTACTTTTCGGAGTATCTACTCTATTCTATGCCCTCTGCTCCTTCAGTATATTTTAAGTCATGTAAGCCTTACTTCAAAACGTCAGAAGAATCTTGGGAGGAGAGATATTTAGGGCTGTATGACTACAAAGTCCAGGCTTTTTCATGACAACTGCCTTGTGCAATGGAAGCTCTAGAAACATCCTCTTGTTTAAAAGAGTTCCCTCCATTAATCTTGCTACTATGTATGACATTCCGATGGTCTTTCTGTCTTTTGAATTAAACCCATAATGCATAAGACTGAAAGGAAGAAATTTTAAATCAAGGTACTAAATTATTGAGGGATGCCTTGTCATTTTCTCTTGGATTCTTTGTGAGGAAAGATAGGAATGACTTGGTTAAGATTGATAAAGACTACCCAATGAAATGTTTTCATTGTGCTGAGGGTGGGAGACTCCTGCCTGCTGGCCTGCCTTCCCATCCAAACTGTAGTTAAACAGACAGGAAGGTTTGGACTCACAATTAACCTCAACACTTTTGGTCTGTGAAATGTCTCTAGCTGGTAGTGAGGGAAGATGATATAAACATCAGGTTCACTATTAAGAAGGGGCACTAATGCTGGGGGCCCTTTGGAATTAAGCCTCATGCATCAGAAAGACTGTGGAGCAGGGATAGAGGACACCAGAAAGCATGGTCCCGGAATGTATAAGAAATGAACAAATGCAACCCTACTCCACAATTTTAGAAAAGTCTAGCACTCTGTTGGACATTTCCAACTCTAAAGCAAGGATTTGGAAGTGTTTTTCATAGTAGATACCAAGGGCAAACAAGTGTAGAAAATCTATTGTCCCAGTTTTCTTCAATACCACTAATAGCATTCCATTGCAAAGCAAGAACAAGTTTAATCATTTTCTTTCTGTAAGAGAAAGGGCCAATTCACCGTTCTAGAGGATAATGATTTAGTACCAATGATGGTGCTTCATGGTATGTGTTACATATATATCATGATGAATGAAACAGTCTCTTTCTTGAGAAGTCCTGTGATGCAGAGACTAGTCTATGAAAGTAGCAGAAATAGTTATTGACACTAAAATTGCATCGTGGGTGCTCACCTATGGTAAGTATTGAGATGTTGCTAGGTTTATTCCTTGGTTTGCTGACATTCTATGACTTTTAAGGGAGATTTCTCGGTTCTGGCATATTGCTTCAATGGGTTTAAGAGAAATTAACATTAAAAAGAAAAAAGAGACAGTGCATATTTGCAGATGTCATCCTTTTGGAGAAGTTCGTCTGTTTCTGGAAAATTACTTAATTCTTTAGGAAATATAGAAGTGTATTCCTTAGATTCAAATACTGTGACTTATCTGTGTGTTTCTAAGTCTCTTTCTGTCTAACTTGGCCCTGGTACAAGAGCAGGGGTATTCAGATAGATTTAGAAATTTCAAAAGCTTGAAGCTTCCAAAAGAAACTGCGCCTTTTTTGGTTTTGTTTTAATTTATTTTTTCTGGTCCTGGTCTTCCCTAATTTACTGTGCCGGAATATATCATTAAATTTTATTGTAAAATAAAAGACTATTTTTTTTTGTGGAACTAAGAACTAAGAAATTATTATTATTATTTTCTTCCTGAGAGGAGGCTTCTTACTATACTGCAGATTTAGGAAGTAATTGCTTTTTAAAATACGGAAACATGTTAAAGTTTAGGTGGAAAGGAACTGTACTATAGCTTTAAACTGTAGCTACCAGAATCTGTATAGACATTAAAATGAGATTTGTACTCAGGGAAAGCTTACAGGATTATTTGTTTATGCAGCCAGCCTTTATTAATTCTCTGCCTACTTGCCTGTTTGATAGGCCAAAGCTCACACCTGGCAGAGACATTATTCTTCTGCTCTGATGGCTTTTTGCCAGTGTAGCTTCAAAGTTCACTTGGCCCCAAGAAGCCATATAGAAATTGGAAGACTTCTTTCTCAATGTGCATAAAAGCCAGCTAATCTGGAAATTGCAGGGCTAGCTGTGAGCACTTGCATATGCTTTTGGCCTGTTAAGATAAAGTGAATTCTGATTGCATCTATAGAACTGGGTTCTTTAATTCTCCCCAACCCCTCGGTTTTGAACTTCAAGCCTACTATGTCTTCTGTAGATCAGAGCATTGTTGAATGAATACCCTGATCATTTTTATGTTAAATCATTTCCCAAGCATCTTGTAGAAGATGAGTTATGGCTGCCATTTTTAGACAGCACAGCAGAATTTATGCATATAAGTGAAAGGTGTGTACTTCAAAGAACTCATTTTGGAAGACTGTTATTCTAATTTCTTTTTGATTTTGTACATTGTTGGGTCCTTCTTATGATTCAAATCTGGTGCAGTTCATATTAAACTGGGAAGCAAAATCATAGAGTGCTTTTCAGAGACAAAGTGACTCAAGTTTGACTCTCTCTCCTGTAGTTACTGTTGTGTGGCCACAGTGAAGTTTTCTAATCTGTCTGTAGTTCCTCATCAGTAAAACGAGGATCTAACACTTAATTCACTTAATTCAAAGACCTGTGTAAGGATTCCCTGAGACTTTATATGTAAAGAATTTGGTATTTAGCACACACTCAATAAATATTCGTTTAAATAATTGTGGGAACATAAAGGTTGTGGGAACATAAAGGTTGTGGGAACATAAAGGATGTGGGAACATAAAGAATATATATATATATATATATATATTTTTTTTAATGAGTCTGGAAAGGTGACTGTAAAGGTAACTTCCAAAGAGGCACTCAAATGTGCTCTACATGAGCAGTTCCAACAAACACGGTGAGTCTTGAGGACGTGAGTGTGAGTCACTATCAGTTAGGGCTGTTTCAAGGGCATATCAAGCTCATAGCAGCCAAAATAGCAAGAATAAAAGAGAATATGATAGTTTGTGAAAATGGAAGTTTTGAAATGTAGGCTTTGATTCAAGCACAGCTGGTTCAGAAGCTCAAATAGGACCTAGATTCAGTCTTTGTCAATCTGTCAGTTTCTCGCCTCACTTTTGACTCTTTGTCCCTCTCTGTCGGGATTCATTTTCAGGCAGGATTTCAATGGTAATGAAGGGGGAATCAGCAACTCCACGTTTAAATTCTACCATTTCAGCAACCCTGGTGGAAGAAAAGCCTCTTGTTTCTAAAATTTTCAGAAAAAGTCCTAGGTGGAGTCTCAAATTTGTGTCAAGTGACAATCCCAGATGATGTCAACGTTCAAGTGATGGGAATGTACTGAATGGCTATGTCTGGGTTATGCCCCCAGCCATGGCTCTGGAGGGGGTGAAGGGGTCAGCACAATATTCACCACATCTGCTGAGAATAGGGAATTTTTATTTCTCAAAAGGATGCTGAGACGTTCTTACAAGAGAATGAGATGGACTGTGAGGAGGAAGAACTCAACCACAATCCAATAATACCTCCTTGTGTTCATTCACAGTCTGCTATCACTTTAGGCAGGAGAGAAGGGGATGTAGTTACATGGGGGAGGCTGGGAATTGTGCATAATTTTGGACCTGCACTGTGCTTGTGTACATCAATAGTCCACATCTGTTGCAACAGAAAAGACAACAATTGAGAGAAGCTCTTTTAAGAAATGCCTGTGATCTTCTTTGAAATTAGTTTACACTGTCCCAAGAAATTCCTCTGAAGGATTATTTCATTTTGAATGCTAGGTTCCTTAACTAATGTCTCACTTTGTTTATGGTCATTCCTAGCTTTTTATTAAATAAAAAGATATCCAAACCACAGCCCCTTCCTGACTTAAATTCTGATAATGTGTATAGTTGTCTTATATAGTGTCCAGAAATTTCTTAATGATACTGTTTCTCTGAGTAATAAAATATGTCATATTCATAAATGTAATCTGACCTCCTCATGAAGTGAATGAAGTGTTTGAAGCATCTTGAAATATCATCCCAAATTCCTAAATATACTTTTATTTTCTACTTTGAAGATAATCAACATTGAATTGCAAGTAGGTTATATAGGATTTTCTACTGTTTCTTTTAAGAATAATGAATTGTATTTTTCGTCATGGAGAAATTCAATAGATGACTTAGTTTTACGTCATGCATCAGGAATGTGCGTTATCTTCTGATTTAAAATGCAATTTTATTTTGTATTTTAAACAAATCACTTCATGACAGGAGCTCAGACCTACTCCGTGCTCTGGGCTGCTCTGTAAAAGTCTGTATTGTTGTAAAACCAAAAGCACCCTTTGAACAGCATGCTTCTGAGTTTTTCAGTATAGTCACTTGCCTGCTCTGTCTGTACTGGTGGGTAATAAATGAAGGAAGCAAACGTAGCTATGAGTATGTTTTTTCCAAACACAGACTGTCTTCAGCTGGGAGGAGCTGTTACTAATCTATTTCAAAGAGGGGTGGCCTTCCAAGGAAGTGCCAGACTTTATACATCTTTGCGTGGCTGTGTTAGCAAGGATATTTTGTGTCTACCAGAAGCCACATGAAATGATTTTTATTGATGAAACTTCAAGTTAGTTCTAGTCACCCAAAAATTATTGAGTATTACTATGAACCATGCAGTGTGCTAGGCCATAGAGATACCAAAAACTAACTGCCCCTGTTCTAATGATCCTGCTTACTTTAAAATTCTTCCTCTTTCAAAGGAAAGTTATCATGGTGAGGTCTGGATTATTAAAGTTTTTCAAGATTTCGTAGAAAATCTTTTAGGCTATGCTAAATACTAGATTTTCCTTACTAATCAAATAATAAAACTAATAATTGTATCATATGTATGGGGTGTTAATACTAACAGTAGAACTGTAACTGGTAGCTATTATTAGTATTATTATTTAATAAGGTACTGCTCTGTGCTAGATCTAAGCTCCTAACTTAAGCTGTTAACTCTTTTTCTCACAACAACCTGGGAAAGTAAGTACTATTATTATTCCTATTTTATAGATGAAGAAACTGAGTTGCAGAGGTTAAGTGATTTGTGCAATATCACAAAACTAGCAAGTGGTAGGTTTGTCGTTTAAAGTCAGACACTGTGAGTCTGGATTCACCATTCCCAGTTAATGCTGCATATTTTCATTTTTAAGGAAGAACGTGAGATATTGCAGACAGTGTACACTCTCTTTTATTCTTTTGAGGGCTCGCGAATTCAATCCTTGTGTCCTAGCCATGGTGGGCTTAAAAGTAAAATGTAGAGCAGGCTTTAATTATGGAAGGGGAATAGCATATTTATTATGTCAGACTTTGGAACTGACCCTGAGTTCAAATCATAACTCAAGCACTGACTAATTGACCCAAACAAATTACTTAATTCTCTGAGCTTCACTTTTCTCAATTGGAGTATAAGCATATATATTATAATGTCTGTTATTATTTGGAAGATTAGGTGATAATGAAGATAAAGTGGCTAGCATGATTCTTGACATATAATAAAAGCTGAATAAATGTTTACAATAACAGTAATAATAATAATATAAGAAGTTACTCCATCTAACCCAGCTCCTTTTCTTTTGAGAGTGGCGTTGCAGTCTAACTGCCTTTCAGAACTGAAAGAATTTACAGGGAAGAGAGAGTATGGCTGCCCACTGCTTGCACAGCAAAGCTTGCAATCCCCTCTTGCTTCCTGTTTTGTGGGGATGAATGAACAGGAGTTATGTAACCTTGACTCTAATTGATGCTTGGCAAATAGTGAAGGTGCAGATGTGGCCAATTCTTAGTTTCTGATGAAGTCATCTTAAAAGAGTTAATACAGGCCAAACCCACCTGAAGTTATTTAAATTTATGTTCTCAAGTGTAAAGCTGCCTCTGTTGAATTGTAACCATGTGAGACCCCTGATCAATCAAGCTTAAAAGCATGGGCTCTAGTCTGATTTTTAAAGATGTCGACCACTACTTCCATTCCTCACACATTCTCAGCAGGGGGTGATCATGGGGTTCCAAAGACAGAACCGGAGTCTTATTTATGGTTTTACCTCCTTGCTACCATATTGATAGTCACTGATTAAGTGCTCCAAAATGTTTCTTGAATAAAAAAAATGTGTCACGTATAAGTAAGCATTTCAGGAACTGAAAATTCATCTACGACATTAATGGGCTCGATGTCATACAATTAGCTGCAGCTAGATGCTGGATGAGGGTCTCCAGGCTCCCTATATCCTGTGTTTTTTCTCATGATGGTCTCTGGCAGTGAAGCTGAAAATGAGTGGGTTTGGAATCAGACAATCTGGAGCTCAAATCCTGTAATGGTCACTTACTAGCTATGATACTATTAAATTCACCTCTCTGAGCCTTGATTTCCTTATCTATAAAGTAATAGTAATACTTGCTTTATTGATTTGTTATGAAGATAAGAGATAATACGTGTAAAGTGTCTGGCACATGGTAGTATTTGAAAACAGCAGCTATTGTTAATAAGATCATACAGCCATGCTACCTATTGATTTTCTTTGGCTGATATCCCTTTTCCTTGCCGATGGCACTGCTATCGATTTGTTTACCCTTTGTCTGGGGAATCTGGGCCAGTGTTGAAAATGTCAGTGTTGACAAGGTAATGAAGTGAAGAGGATCCAAGCTAAGAGTAAGGAACTCTCTGCAGCAGCCTTTTAGTTTCCTCTCTCAAGCTTGGTGCAAATGGAAGCACCTAATTGGTCAGAAGCTAAAAGGAACAAGTGGAACAAGCACAGATTAGAACTCTAGTTGTTTTCCCATGGAGAAGGAGTGGAAATCAAAGCACAAAGAGGGTCTTGTGGCCACTGGTTACTCATTTAGTCTACTGGGATTTTATTTTTGGAAGATGCCGTTAAGTGTAATAAATTGAGTATTAAGACAGGTTAAAGTAGCAGGAAGCTCATTTCCCCTTAGGAGTGACTATAGGACATCCACTTCTAGGAGAGATTTGATCTGAATTCTTAGATTTTTCCATTTCATTTCCATGAGGATTATTGCCAGTGATCAGTGTGAGGACTTGGGACCTGTCGCTAATGTACTAATGTTCTCTACCTTTTGCTTGGTAAAGACTCATATTTCCTCCTGTCCAGTAGGAAGGATGAAAAAGTAAATCATCATACCTAGAAAATGTCAGATTTGAATTCATCCCTTAAAATGAATTACTGCCTATTCTGATCTAGACAAAAACCTGGATATGTGCTTTATCTTTCCCATTTATTTCCTCATCTTTTCCAAAATGTGTCTGTAGAATTTAAGCTTTGCGTAGGTCAAGTCTTTCTTAAAAGATTAATATTTTATAAGTGTTTGGAATTAGGAAAATTACTCTCTAGTGTTATTCATAGATAATTCATCCAATGCATACCTTTTGAGTACCTATTATGTAAAAGACATTAAATGAAACTGAGAAAAATTTAGAGCTATAGCCTAGGGATCCTTATCCCCAAAGTGATAAAACACATATCTATGGAGATAAAACAATTAAAATTACAATATGAGTAATTGTGATAAGTGTTATTTATGCAGTTAAAGTGTTATTTATGCAGTTAAAGTGTGCTTAGGATTCATAAGAGGGAAAGACCATTTCCAACTGAGATGATCCAGCCTAGTGTCATTGAGATCACTCTGGCCCTAGTCTTGAAGCACAGATGTGGTCTCAAGAGATGGAGTACATTCTTAGAAGGAGGAACGGTGTGAACCAAGTAAGCCAGTAAGAGGGCAAAGTGAGTGTGCTAGGAACAGTAAACAGGCATCATCAGATGGTCTCTTTCATGCAGGGGAGTAGAGAGGAGTAAGGAAAACAGGAATATTCAGTTGGGAGCATATTACAGAGGACCTCCAATGCCCTGCAAAGGAATCTAGACTTCATTATATAGATGGGAAAAGCCACTGAAGGGAACTCTCATGGTCACAGCTGCCGTTGTAAGTCTCTTTTGTGGTAATGGAAAGGATGGGAAAGAAAGAGACTGATGTTGAGGTTTTGCTAATTTCTATTCTTCAGGTATGAAGGGACAAGAGTCTGGACCAGGGGGATAGCAGTGGGACTTGGGAGCAGGTGCAGGTGAAAGTTATGAAATAGGAATTGAAAGATTTGAGTAATTCATGGGGTAGGTGGGTAGAAGTGTAAGAAGGACTGGAAAGGAGCGCACAAGAGGGTATAAAAAGAGTTGCAGCTTTGGCCAGTCATTGCAGAGGGAAATCAGATGGTTCTAGTCAGGCCTGAGCCTGTGTTTACAAACTTGGGATTATAAAGCTGATACCTTACACTCCTCCTTTAAGCCAGCACCCCAGGCTCGCTCAGCTGCTTCTGGATTTGTGAAAGCCCTGTGATCAAGGACAGGGAGAAGAGCCACAGACCATATATTAGAGAGTCCAGTTTGGAACCTTCACAGTGGCCGTGTCCACGTTAGTCCACCACTGCCTAGGATGTATCCCTCCCCATTCCCAATTTGCTCACAATTCCCTGACTTGTATTTCTTATCTGTGTAAGTAGCTGTTTCCCTGGGAAACATGGTGATCTTTAAAGGCAGGGACTTTTTGTTATGCATCTTCTTATCACTCCCATCTCACAGCACAAGGCTTTGTGCTCTGTTTTCCATATGTATTTTACAATACCATTCTTTTCATTAGTGTATTATAGATAAGTGCCTGTTTTCAATTCAGAAGGAAAATGCCTGTGTTCTATATTTCTGATTTTATCATCCATACTAGGAAGAACAATGATTTTGGTCTGCCAAAGACAGGGATTTCCAGGGACATGGGATTATCAGTGCTAAAATTGAAACAGTCCTGGGCAAAACCAGGCAGTCAGTCAGTCGCTCTAAGCCATACTTCGTTTAGGGGTTTCAAATAGCTTAATGAAACTGGACTTAGGGATTTTAATGTGAGACGAGCAGTTGGGTCTCATGTTTTTCACATTCAGAGCTGAGCCCAGCTGCCACCATCCCAGCAGGTGTGCTCCAGGTTGATCCAGGTGAGGCTGGAGGAGTGAGAATGAACTCAGCCACTACCAAGTAACAATTGCTGAGCCCATGCTGGGGTGCAAGTCAAGGCAGCTAGGTGTGCTGACAGGACTGGAGAAGAATGTGAGGTTGTTTGTGTCCTTAAAAATCCAGTGGGCTGAGTAAGGACATAAAATTGCACACAAGCAGTAATTGTAGAACAATGGCTCTGTAGCTCATGGAAATTGGATTCTAAGGACCTTAAGAGGCCAGAGAAAGGAGAGATCAAAAGGGAAACCATCTGTAACCAGGAGACTGTTCTCCTACTGAGCCTGGGTGGAGGGCAAGGATCTTGTTTACAAACATGTCATTTCTAGCAATGCTGAGTGGTGCTGTCCTTTCATTAGAGAGGCAACATGCAAATACATAGGTGTTGAATGCACACGGCATCTGCTGCTCCAGATCTCAGAACAGGAAGTCTCATATGTACCTTCCATTCCAGCCAGAGCTCACATGATCATGGGACCTGTGGAGGTTACTTTGCCATGTTGTGGGAGGGGGCACTTGGTTATATATGTTGGTGGAGTAATTGTCCTGAGAGAATGGAAGTTTTTATACATGGGAACCAAGCCTAGCTCTTAATATGGGGTTTCAAGGTTGAATTATCTTTTCTCATTACTCTGAGTACATTAATGGTCTTTGTGTGTCCCTGTGTTTTGCCTTTTCTTTACATAATTTCTTTTCCAAGGTTGTTTTTTCTCTGTTATGTCATTTGATCTCTCTCTTCTGTTAGAAGGTTTCCTTGGATTTGTAATGATCCTGGGCTATCTGCTTATATTTAGGGACAGTGTGGCTAGAATGCATTGAGTGGGAGCGACACTGAAGGATATGGCTGGGCCTTTAATTAGAGAAACTCCAACTTTATTTTTAGGTTGTTCTTCTTGGGATAAGCATATTTTCTAGGAAAGACTTTTCCAATCTCCTATTTGAAGGGTAGAGAGCTGGTGGGTCTTATTACCTGCTGGGGAAAAATCCTTTTATTTCCTTTTATTTCAGTGAGCATCCTAGGCCACAGCTGTGGGCATTTCTCTCACTTACCTGTCATAATCCCACAGTATCACAGCACTTATTTATTCATTTCTTGAAGAAGTATGGGTAATTGAGGTTCTAAAGTACGCTGTTTGGGACTATTTTCTCTTTCTCTAAGATGTCTGTCTTTGTGAAGGGATTGTGCAGAGTTGGCTAAGAGAGAACAAAAGGCTTTTGGATGTCTAAACTTCCAAATTTAGAACCACCTTATATCAGTCAGGGTTCAACTAGTAAAGCCTAACCAGTAGGAGGTAATATATTGAGATTTATGCAAAGAATCAGTTTATGTGACTATGGGAGGTCAGGTACGGTGTCTGAAATCCATAGAGCCGGCCATCAGGAAGTGTAGCCTGAAACCCTCAGGCACAGGCTATCCGCAGGTGAAATAGCTTCTTCAGAGAAGCCGGAAGAGCCACTCTGCTCTTAAGTCTTTGAGACTGATTGAATCAGACTCACCCAGATTATCTGGGATAATCAGTCAACTGACACTGCGTTTTATGCACATCTACAGCGTACCCTCACAACAACACCTGGATTAGTGTTTGATGGAACAGTAGGGGCTGCAGCCTAGTCAACCTGACACATTAATAGACCTTCATGCCACCCTCTCTTTATTTTTAGTTTTTTATTAAAGTAAAACTCACAGAACATAAAATTAACCATTTTAATATGTACAATTCAGCGATATTTAGTACATTCACAATGTTATACAACCATTACTTCTATCTACTTCTGAAACGTCCCCCACAAAGGAGACCTTATACCCAAAAAGCAGTCATTCCTCATCACCCCCTCCTCCCTGCTCTTGGCAACCACCAGTCTGCTCTCTGTCTCTACTGATTTACCTATTTAGGATATTTCATATAAATGAAAGCCTGCAATTGTGACCTTTCCTGTTTGGCTTTTTTCACTTAGCATAGTTTTGAGGCCCAGCAATATTGTAGTATGTATCAGTACTTCATTCCTTTTTATGATTGAATAATACCCTATTATAAAGATATACTATATTTTGTTTATCCATTTATCTCATGATGGAGACTTCGATTGATTCCACCTTTTGGCTATTGTGAATGGTGCTGCTGTGAACATGTATGCACATGTATTTACTTGAATACTTGTTTTCAGTTCTCTTAGGTAGATATCAAGGAGGGGAATTTCTCCCTTGGGAAAGCCATCACACCCAAGGGTTAGCCAAGAGGGGGCAATTCAGGAAGTCCTGCATTGTAACCTGTGTTCCCCACACTCCCTCCTTGCTCCTTTTTAATAGAAAGAGTCCTGAAAGAGGACTCTTGGTTGTGTTCATTCTTTTGAAGACACCGCCTGTGTGTATCCCTGAGCAGGCAAACCTACTGCCACAATTTACCCTCTTAAGCCCCAAATATCAAATGGCCAGAAGATCATTCATCAGGTAACGTTCCAAGGTTTCTCTGTAATATGGGGTTCAAGGAGAATTCCTTAGCAACCAGAGCTGTAACAAGTAGTAGGATTGGAGGTAGGAGAGCATCTGTACTCATAAGAGCTGTGTGACTGAGCAGCTGCTTAAAATCTCCTGGCTGCAAATTCTTCCTCTTTGAAAAGTCAGGGTCTTTCAGATGATCTTTGAAGTTTATTCTAATGTTGAACATTATATGATTCGTGAAATCAGTAAACTGAGTAAAGCAAATCCCCTTGCCTAATGTGAACCATCCTCAAACAATCATGTAAAGGCTTGAATAGAACAAAAAGGTGGAGTAGAAAGGAGCTCCCCATACCTGCCTGCAGAGCTGGAACGTAGGTCCTTTCGGGTCTTCAAACTTGGGCTGAAACTTCGGCGCTTCTTGAGTCTGGAGCCTGCCGGCTTTTGGACAGGAACTATACCATTGGCTCTGCTGGGCCTCCTGCTTACTGACTGCAGAGCTTGGGAATTGTCAACCTCCGTAATCACAAGAGCCAATTCTTCATTATAAATCTCTTTTGCTATGTGTGTTTCCTATTGGTTCTGCTACAGTGCAGAACCGTGACTAATACACTGGGGGTTCCAGTTCTGAAACTGCCCCTGGTCATCTGGATGTCAATCAGAAAAATTGTCTCCTTCCCATATAAATGAGATATGAAACATGCATCTTTCCTTGGGCTCCGCTCATGGAAGTTCTAGAATTTTACAAGTCACATCTAGATTATTAGCAATTGCAGTTTGCATTTCAACATGTCAGTAACATTGGCAAGCACTGAAATCAAATGTTCAACTGTTGTCCTTCAGCTCATGGACAAATATATTCAGCGGTCATAAGCAATGTAAGAACTCTTTCTATCCAGGGCTTTCATAGACAGTGAGGGATAGGTTTAACTTATTTTATATCTTAGTTAGCAGTCCACCTTACCAAATGTTGTACCTAAAGTTATACCTCTCATTTGAGAGAGAGCTGCTTATTTATTAATCATCAGCTAGGGACTCATCTTTGTAGCTGAGTACAGTGAAACTTGCACAGGTCACAAAGGCAGGAATGTACAGTGTGGGAGCATGACCTCTGGCGTTGAGCAGACTGAGTCTGAAGCTCGGCTCAACCACTGGTTACTTGAGACTCTGGCAAGTTCCTCATTTTATCTGGGCCTCAGTTTTCTTATTTGTAAGACAGGAATGATCATTACTACCTATCAGGATTGTTTTGATAACTAAATAATAGTGTGTGTGTGTGTATGTGTGTGTGTAAGAGTATGTATGTATTATGTATTTGTACACACACAGTGACTGCCTAGTGTTTGGATGCAATATGGAGGCACAGTTACAGAAGAGGAATCTGAAAGTAGAAATGGTAGAGAGAATTCCAGCAAAGCTCAGGCCAGAAAGAAAACTTGGCAGATGGGAAATTCCACGCCTCCTAGCTCTCTCTGTTTTGCAGTATCTTTACTCTGTGGCAGGGGAAGTCACCTTGTAAAGGTGCAGTTCTTCATAATCAGGAACTAAGGCAGTAAGAGTGGTTGGGATAAACAGGCAGGTCCAGGTCCCGAAAAGTCAGGATTGTTTGTTTGTTTTACTTTATCTGTGATATGATACAATGTTGATAAGTGGAAGAGTTGAAGGTTGAACCCAGGGAGTCTGACTCATTGGTGAGGGAACCTACATTTAGAGGTGAAGTTGCATAACTATTTAATTGAAAGAAAGTATAGAGAAAAAAATTCACTTGTCAGAAAGGAGTTGAGCAAGAAACTGTTACCAACCTATCTAATATCTAATATCCATTCTCCTCTTCTTAATTGAATACAGTGGTGTTTTTGTAATTGTTTGAGGGAGCAATGTTCCCCATTGTTCACTACATTCTCAGCCTTCTTCTTAAGAGTGGCCCTGCAACATTGTCCTGGACAGGGGGCTCGAAGTAGAAGTCACTAAAGTTTTTCAAAAGGCCTGACTTAGCAAATATCATCCTTTTACCTACTTTCTTCTGCCTGGAACATGGAGGTGGTGAATGGAGCTCCTAAAGTCATCTTATGAGAAAGATGATGAAATCTATAGTCTATAGAGAGGGAAGTGTAAATCCAGAAAAAATGCTGGGTCCCTGATGCTATCTGAAGTCAAAATACCAATCCTAGACTGGTTAACATCAGACTTCTCATTAACTGGGAATAAAATAAACTATTACTTTATTTGAGCTACTGTTATTTTGTTTATTTATTTTTTTTCATAAGGCAGTCAAATGCAAATTAGAACTAACAGGGGTAATTTGTGATTTTGGACTCTCTGAATCAGATGGAGAAAAAGGGAAGGAAATACTACCACTTTAGCCAAATCTAAAAGCTCTAATAGAAGAACAACAATATAAATTACCAAGAACTGCTGACTGAGGGCTGATGCAGAGTCCCTCATGGGTTCCTTGCCCTGCAGAGAAGTCATTGGATTCACATGTTTCCTCACGTCTCGGTCCTTAAAACCAGTTTAATCTCCATATGCTGGAGGCCACCTTGTTGTGTTTCAAATAAAACAATTCAAGAAATAAAACAAGGGGCAGGCCCCGTGGCCGAGTGGTTAAGTTCGCTCGCTCCACTGCAGGCGGCCCAGTGTTTCATTGGTTCGAATCCTGAGCGCGGACATGGCACTGCTTATCAAACCACGCTGAGGCAGAGTCCCACATGCCACAACTAGAAGGACCCACAACTAAGAATGTACAACTATGTACTGGGGGGCTTTGGGGAGAAAAAGGAAAAAATAAAATCTTTAAAAAAAAAAAGAAATAAAACAAGAAAGCATAAGGTTAAGTCTCAAGCCAGAGCTGTGGATGAAGAGTCCCATAGGCTGCAGAGACAGGAACACTTTAAATTGGCACGGCTGCCTGTAGGAGGAGGCTCCTGACAGCGGCCAATCCCCTGCTGCTGAGTCCTGCCCTGTAACTCTGGCGTGCCTGCTCTAAAAGCTGAGCAGACTCAGCCTTTATGCAAACAATACAACCAATGCTTTGTGCCCAGATTGTCTTTAATTAGTATTTACCGAATTAAATTTTTGGTGTGATTTGAAGCATGCTGCAAAACACAATAGTTCCAAAATACCTCTTGTAATGAAATCCCAGAAATGTGCTGCTGCTTTTCCTGAATGCTTTGCAGATTCATTTTAAACTATAAATGTGCTATCTCAAAGAAGAGGTCAGTAGCAATCATCAAACTATTATCTCACTAGGTTGCCGGTCGGCTAATATCTCCTTTCATAAGCAAGGAAGAGAGTTTGGCTCTCTGGAATGAGCACACTTTGCTGAAGAAGGTTAATAAGTCATGGGAAAATATTTACAAAGTTCTGAGAAAAAACATACAGAATAGAATTTAAAGGTCCAATCACTGAACACATTTATTCAACAAAATGTACTGCACCTCTGCACTGGCCATAATGAGCTCTTTATCTGGAACCAGGCCCCACCATTTACTGTGAGACTTTGGACAAGTTACTTCACTTCTCTAAACCTAAATTGCTTTCATCAATGGCGTGGAGATTGACATAGCTCCTATTTTAGAAGGCTATTGTGATGTGATTATCACAACACAACTGCTCATTTAACTTAGCAGGGTAAACCCTCGTACATAATTGATGTCCTAGGAGTGTTAGCAATTAGGAGAGCAAGCCTGTGTCATGTCCTGCAGTCTGAGACTGAGCTGACACAGGCTGGGTTCAAATCCCGGCCTTTTGACTTACTGGCTATTACTTTAAGCATATTATTTAACCTCTTTTGTTTCCATTTTCTTACCTTTAAAATGAACATAACAACACAGAAGATGTTTGAGTGGTATAAGGCCCTTAAAGCAGCATTAGACACATATTAAGGAATGCTTTTGTGATGGAGATAATGCAGGCTGTCCTTACTTTACACAATATTGCACAACAGTAAGAGTAACCACACAAGCTGAAACTGGAAAAGGGAGCTTAATCATTCGTGAGAAAAATTACAATAGTTCTATGATGTTTAAAAATTTTTTGTGGGCCTGTCCTGGTGGCCTACTGGTTAAATTTGGCATGCTCCTCTTTGGTGGCCTGGATTCAGTTCCCAGGTGCGGACCTACACCGTTCATTTATCAGTGTCCATGCTGTGGCAGTGGCTCACATGCAAAATAGAGGAAGATTGGCAACAGATGTTAGTTCAGGGTGAATCTCCTTCAGAAAAAAAAAGAAAAGAAAATTGTCAAAGCATTAAAAACTTTCTAAGGGAAATGAAAATATAATAATACCAATATTTATTTAGTACATTGTAAGGTAAAATATTAGAAACATTGAGAATTAGAGTGTTTTATTCGTTTGTAAAAACCTTATGGGGTGGATTGAACAGTGCTTGCCTTCTAGGGAGGGAGCATCTTTTCTATGCCTTGGTGAACTGACTTGCTCTTTTCTAAGTTTGGATCAGGTTCTAACATTTTATGCTTTGTGCTTTCAATGTCATGAAATGTCTTGGAAAGTTCCTTGAATGTCAAGGATTGCTGGCATCACTTCCTCTGGGACATTGTCTCTGTTTTGATCATGAACTACTTACCTCATTCATGTCGATTCATATTGCCTTCACTAATTTCCTGTGCTTGCAGATCTAGAGTCTCTCAAACAGCGTCAGTGTCAGCATATCCATGGTCAGCTATTTCTTTTATAAATCAATTTGCATTGGAATTTCACTCCCAGTGTTATTATTATTTTTTATGTATTTTTTATTTATTTATTTATTTTTAAGTATGCTTTTTTGGTACGGAAGACTGGCCCTGAACTAACATCTGTTGCCAATCATCCTCCTTTTTTTTTTCCCTCCCCAAAGCCCCAGTACATAGTTGTATGTCCTAGTTGTAGGTCATTCTAGTCTTCTATGTGCGATGCCGCCATGGCATGGCTTGATGAGCGGTGTGTAGGTCTGCACCCAGGATCCAAACCAGAGAACCCCAGGCCACCAAAGCAGTGCATGCAAACTTAATCACTTGGCCACAAGGCTGGCCCACCCTAGTGTTATTATTTCTTGTTTCTTCACTTCATTTTCATTTTTGTTGACCAAGTCCCTATTTTGATCATCTGTTTTTGTAAAATGTCACATGAGTTTATTACTGAACATCAAAGAAGCCACACAACTATATGCTTTGCTGTGTGTGAACTAAATAAACAATCACCCAGTGACCAATAACCCATAGACTTTGAAAGAAGTTATGTCATTGGTCTCTAATTATACTGCATATTTGTTATTTATATATTAATTTGTGGACTAAAGAACTAGCAGCATAGTTGTACTTTATGCAATTTCTCCCAGTTAATACCATAGTCACTAAAATCTGAGCCATGTTGTTGGGGGACTGGTGTTATTGAAATTGTGGTAACTAAAATTCATGCTATTGGAACAGGGCAAAGTGGAAACTGTTTGAAACAACCAACCTTATTGAATAGGAATATTTAAACAAGAAAATTATCATCGTCTTATAGCAACTAAAATATTAGCATCTGGGCATGTTTTAAAAGTAGAAACGTAGAACTGCTTACCATTCACAGAGTATTCCTATGTATATTGTTTTCCTGTTACCGCTGTGACAAATTACCATAAACTTGGTGGCTTAAAACAACATAAATTTATGATCTTACAGTTCTGGAGGTTAGAAGTCTTAAGTGAGTCTTCTGAGGCTGAAATTAAGGTGTCAGCAGGGCTGCGTTGCTTCGGGAGGCTTCAGAGGAGAATCTCTTTCCTTTCCTTTTCCAATTTACATTGGCCATCACTTGCATTCTTTGGCTTGTAGCCCCATCCTCAAATCGCTGGAACCTCTTGCTTCTGTCATCACACCTCCTACTTCTGCCTTTGACTTTCTTGCCTCCATCTTATATGGACCCTTGTGATTACACTTAGTTTACCTGGATAATTCAGGATAATCATTGCATCTCCAGACCCTTAACTTAATCACATCAGCAAAGTCCTTTTTGCCATATAAAATAGCACATTTACAGTCTAGGGATTCAGATGTGGACATCTTTGGGGGGGGCATTATTCTTTACCACACCATGTGTCCTGAAAACCAATCCTCAAGATACATACTATGATCAGCTTAATTTTACCTAGGAGGAAACAGGCTTAGAGAGATGTAGTATCTTCATGCTTACCACATTACAGCTGTGATTTTAATTAGTTCTATTCATTTAATATAAAAATCACCAATTACATATTGGGTGATATCTAGAGGTACAAAGACAAATATGTCCTCCCTCCCTCCCCAGTGTCCTGAGAGCAGCATGAATGGTTTTAATTTACCCAAAATTTTAGCTGCCAGGCCCTCATGCTGTTCTGATCTGATCACTCCTATGGACTCATGGTGGCCAGGACATGGTCATTACACTCTTGTTTGTGGGTTCAAAGGGATGGTATGATACATAAGAAGAAACTGTAGTAGAAGAACTAGGTATTCTAGCTACAGTGACTTTGAACCCCTATGAATTTCTTTTCCTCATCTGCACAGTGGGTATAATGACACACTACTCTGTCTTTTCTAAGTCTTAGAGCTAATGCATGTCATTTGTTGTAAGATGCTTCACCACCTAATCTGAGAGATGTTCAGTAATCAGTAACCCCTAGTATTATAATGGAGGAGTACTTCAAAGGCCATGCTGAGTGACATATAATGACATATAATATTGTCTAGTAGTATGAGGCATGTGATACAGGTTAGCACCAGAATAGAGGGTAGTTAGCACAAAAAAACTGAAAAGAAAAGCAACGCTAAACATAATCATCACCAATGGGGTAATTTTGCCTATAGCTGATCTCCATTCAGTCCCTAGAGAATAGCTCTGTTTTTCCCAATTTAGAGTGGTCAAATTTAGGTCATTCAACCTAGACATCAGAATCTTTATAAAAGGTCAATATATGACCCAGCAAAAATAACTCCCTTTTAAACTGAATCTGTGAATCTGTGTGTATGAGAGGTGGGATACACACACACGTGCAGTTTAAAAGGCAGTTATTTTGGGGGCAGTCCCCATGGAATAGCAGTTGAGTTTGCCCACTCTGCTTTGGTGGATCAGTGTTCACAGGTTCGGATCCTGGGCACAGAAAAGAACCACTCATCAAGCCATGCTGTGGCAGGGTCCCACATACAAAATAGAGAAAGATTGGCATAGATGTTAGCTCAGCAACAATTTTCCTCAAGCAAAAAGAGGAAGTTGGGCAACAGATGTTAACTCAGAGCCAATCTTTCTCACAAAAAACAACAAAAAAAAGGGCAGTTATTTTTGATGATATGTTTATATCTATCTATATCTCTTTCTTGGCTTGCAGAGATTGGGTTGCATGTATGTAACTCACAGTGTCAGTTGCCTATCCAACATCCATTTTGGCTTCTTTCTCCCTTCCTAAGAAAATTCCAATTTGATTCAAGCATTCATGCTCCTTCATGAAGTCATGTGCTTCTGGGAAGGTCTTTTTCCATGTGCAATTCTTGAATTCCTCCTAATTGGTCTGAGCCAGTGATTCTCAACGTTTGGTCTAGGTCATTAGGACGGGGGTATCCTGGGACCTTTTGATGGACTCCACAAGGTCAAAACTATCTTCACATTCATAATAGGCATTATTTATCATTATCATGTTTTCTTATCCATGTAGAAGGGAATTTTTCAGAGGCTACAAGATGTGTGATGATATCGTCACTCAGACAGATAATGGAATCTGTGCTGCGGGTTCTTGTTTAAAAATTTCCTCAATTTTAATTTCTAATACAGTGGATATGGATGGATAGATTTAAAAATCCAAAATCTCTTTAGGATTTTTAAGAGTGAAAATGGGTCTTGAGACCAAAAATGGGTCTTGAGAACTGCTAGTCCAAGCAAGTGACTATGGTCCATTTCCATTGCCAGTGACTGGAGTAGGCGTAAGCATGTGACACCACCTGGCAATCAGAGGAAGTCTGCAGGGTAGCTGAGTGCATGTGGTTCTGAGAAAGTATTCTCCGTTCTTAGAAAAAAACAGGATAAGGCAGCTTTTTCTTTGTTTTTTGTTTTTTGTTGCTTCTAGATGTTGTTGCATCTCTAGGTGATGCCTGGAACTGCACAATCACCTTGCTTCAACCTGAGGGGAGACAGCCACAGAGCAGACCTGACATTCCATGCCCAGAGCTCTCCTTGCCTCTAAATGCCTGGTTATTTGAGACAATTAATCCCTGTATCATTTAATTCTCTGCAAGTTGGATTTTATGTTACCTGCCGTAGAAAGACTCCTAACAAAATATGCATTATAGCTACCTCTATAAACAAAAAAATAAATAACATTAGGGTGCTCAGTATGGCTTTTAATCTTTTTGGTACTTTCACCTCTACAGCTAGAAATTCCATTTCAGAGTAGAATTTATTTCTATGGGTTATTTCTGGGCTCTCTTAAAAGAGCCTCTGTTGGGACATGCACGATCCTAGTTTTGCCCATTTTCTTTAACAGAGTTAACAACGTAGGTATCTTGTATTGACATGTGAGTTGTCTGATTCCAACCCCACATCAAATAAATAATCAGCACTCTAGGAGGGATTTTTTAAAATTTCTTTCAATTCCAAAAGACTGAGTTTATACATCAACTTGCAAATCCCAGTCTTAAAGTCAAAAAAATGATGTTTCTTTGGAAAATGAGCAGAATTGGTACTGGGAGTATGATATCTAGATTTTTAAATTTGGATATGTTGCTAGGGTTTTCCTGATTCAGTAGTCACTGTTCTATATTCATAGAGGTGCCTTTACATAATGCATGTAAATAAATAACCCAATTAAACAATGAAAAATATAGTTCAGTTGAAATGATGCATTCTCAAATGGTCGAGCTTTTGTTTACTGAATTGATTAGGCTATTTTTTAGACTTCTTGTATTGTATCAGTATCTATCCGTCCATCTATATGTATATGTTTTTACTTAAAGGAGAGTCATGGAAGGCCTACTATGTGCCAGATCATGTGCAATGTTGACTCATTCCGTTATCCAAAAATATTTATTTAGCAATTTCTATGTCCAAGATACTATATTAGGAAAAAGGTAGTTAGTGGTAAGCAAATAGGCATAATTTCTTCATAAAACTTATTGTCTGGAGTGGTACATAAAAGGTAAAACAAGAACCACACATACACACACACACACAATTACAAAGTTTGAGGAAATGAGTTAGAAAGGAAATCACTAGTTTTTGTGTTAAAGAATTAGAGTGGGAGGAGAGACGATGGACTCCTCAGTAAGGTATAAAAAAAGTCCTCACTGACGAACAGACTTTCAGCCTGAGACTGAAGGAAAGGAGGTTGTCATGAAATATTTGGGTGTGATTACTGGGCAGTGTTAGGAGCAAATTCAGAGGCCCAGCTCTTAAATCTTTCTGGGTCATATCTACAGGATAGACACTGTAACATGTAGCAACCAGATTTGCATGGTCACTCAGATTCCATCTGAACAGTTCATTTAGCTTTAGGTAAAAAAATGTTGAGAGCAACAAAGAGAAATATTCCATGTGCCCTCTTGGCAGAGCTGTAAAAAACACTAATGAAATTCTCATCAGAACTTGGGCTGCCTCATCAAAGAGAGTTCTGCATAACATGTTGTGAGTGTGAATGTAAAAGTAAAGAAACTATATGCCTGTAATTGGCTGGAATGCAGAAGTCTGAAATATATGTAAATATACATGATTAGGCTGCATTACTGTTGATATTAGGAAACGGTTACTTTTTCATTCATTAATTCCTTTCCTGCTTACTAAATACACTATGTGTTGGGCATTGTGTCCTAGTTGATGGGATTGGAAATCTGAACAGGACAGGTTTCCTGAAAGCGAGAAGCTTCCAATCTAGTGGGGGGAATAAACTTGTAAACATTATCATGATATAAAAGAAGTGTAATAGAGGTAAGCAAAATGCCTTGAGAATATGATGAAGTTGGTTATTAATTCTACCTGGCTCCTACTTATATTTTCAACATCATCTTTTGCCTTATTTTCAGGTAGAGTTAACTTGGTTTTTCAGTGTTTTAAATATGGTGGACTTTCTCACTCTAGGCCTTGTAGGGCTTTGATTTCTGTCTGCAACAATCTGCCTGCCCTCTCATGCATGATTATTGTCTATCACCTAAGCATTTGTTTAAATACACTTATTCTAAGCCATCGTTCCTAAATCAAGATTTCTCAAAGTGTGGTTCATGAACCATATACATCATAATTGTCTAAGAAGGTGCTTTAAAATGCAAATTCTTGAGTACCTCCACATCAGACCTATTGAATGGGTAAAGATCCAGAAATATGCATTTTCAGACATTTCTCTAGAAATTCTTTTGCATACTCAACTTGATCACCACTGTCCTAGATTGTATTGGGGGGGGGTCTCTTCTGTGCTTCCATAGCCACAATGATCACCCCTTAACATAAGACTTATTGCCTGAAATCATTGCTAGTCCATTAAATTAATCCTCCAAAATGGCTGCAAGCTCATGCAGATGGGGAAATGTCTGCTTGCTAGTGATTGTGAGTCCACTGTCTCACACAGAGTGTGGTTGTCATAAGGACTACTAAATAGATGTAGGGTTGCAGAGGAGAGGAAAACGTTATCCAGGTAATTAAGGGACAGAAGGGCCAACTAGGCGGAGGGAACAGTGTTTTTGTCCCGGGAAGAGAGAGCAGTTCACTTGGGGGCAGCACAGAGGTGAGCAGGAGCTAGTTAGTGAATGCTGTACTGCTACAGATGTGAAGTTTCTTTTCACCTTAACAACAGTCATGCCTGCAGAAAGGATTAAGCATGGCATAATAGAAAAAGAGGAGCATAGGGTCCAAGAGACCTAGTTTCCAGACCTGGATTGGCCATGCATTGGTTAATTTGCTTAGACAATTACTTGATCTTAAGTCTCAGTTTTTCTAAGTGGTAATTATCCCATCCTTTCTCTTTCACAAGGATGAATATTTGCATAGGATATACAAATGAACATATCATGAAAAGCATAAAATCATTAAGTAAATGCAAAGTATTTTTTTACTACAGTTTGACATTCCCCTTTCAGATTAAAAACTTTATCTGAGAGACATGATTTTTGGACTTTGGATACTCCTGGTAGTTAAATTTTCAGACAATTTCTCTCTTACCTGAAGGCCACAATGGACTTTGGAGGGAAAAACTTTTTACTTGTATATACTGCTCATAACTTCCATTGATGTTGGTTTCCTTTATTTATATGTTATGTTGGTACAATGCTTTACTCTTAAAAGCCTAGGTTGTGTGGGTCTACATGGATTGTATTTTGACACCTCAAGATTCAAATGTCATAAATGGATTTTGACATATAGAAAATATCATGTTACATCCTAGAGCATTGTTTGTTTTTAGCAAATTGCTGATCTTTCCTTCTTTTTTAAATATCCACAAAAACTGCCAGCATAAAATTAGCCTGGATTGGCTCTATCCCTCTCTCAGTGTCAAACAGTTGTGACTTTGTGAAGTGTCGCATATTCTGGGCCTAAATTAGTTCTGTGTTACTTTCCTTGGCATCTCAAAATCCACTTGGTTTAATAGAGACACATATCTTTCTTTCAAGAATTGAGTGCTTGCAAGTTAATATAGAAAGTCAAATTTTAAAATGCTTTAAGAAGTTAGTCTATAATAACTTAACCAATTGAGTCATTGAAAGTTTTAGTACTAGGTTTAGCTCCATGTTTTATGCTGTTTTAGTACTATGTTTATTCAGTTGTGTGTGAGTCTGAAGTAGAAATTTAGGGGAAAGAAAGACTTCACAGCAAGTACAACAGCACTTAAATCTTACTTCTCTCATATAAATGCAATATTACTTGGGAGTGTTGGAGGCCATTGAATCTAGGCAAAGGAGTTTGGAACTGATGTGTAGTAGGAAAAGTAAAGATGATAATAATAAATGTGTTTATGGATACTAAGCTAAGAATCATACTTATATTCATTTTCACTATAATTTATGTGACAGATACTATTTGTTACTATTTTACAGTGGACAAAACTGAATCCTAGAAATGAGGAAACATTGGTCTTAGGTGCAAGGATATGACTCATCAAGTCAGGTCTCTAACCTCCAACCTGTGATTTTCCAGCACACCATGCTGCTTCTACAGCAGTATTTCAGGGCAGGGGATAGACTCTAATAAAAATTAGAAACTATATTTCAATGATATTTAAAGTGTTTTCAGAGGGAGAAACTAAGTTAATATCAAATAAGAAGTTTTGTAGATTTTTCTTTGTAAGATACCTGTGGTTTCTCAAGGTGGAGGTATATATTATGAGGAGAAATCTTATAATTCTCCTTGATTGGATGGGACTTTCACATGTTAGCCAAGAATCTTGGGCAGAGTGAGAAGAGAACACTGGCATTTTCCTGGGGTGGGGCCTTTCTTTGCATCTCATTCTACCACTTCTGTGTAGCCACATTCATGGTTAAGTTTGTCTTCCATATTCATTTCATAGCTAAGCATGTACAATAGTCTCCTCAGCAAGTTCCTTATGAAGCTAATGCAACTGTAATCTAGGAACTGAGTAAAAAGAATTAGGAAATGCATTATGTCTTTAATATAATACAAAGTCCAGTGAACTCTGTGAAGCATTCGACCAAAGTGAGTTGTGCTTTCCTTAGTTCTTGCAACCTGTTTCTTCTCAGCTAATTTATGTAAAAATATCTTTCTTTACTTAGGATATTTTTGAGAGTGTTTTAGGGAGACAGCATAGCTTAGATAAAACATTGGCATTTCAAGTCATAAAGACTTTGGTTTAAATCTCAACTTTCCCACATAATCTCCTGTACATCTTTTAACTTTTCTGAGCATCACTTTCTTCATCTGTAAATTTTGGATAATAATAACATATACCAGGAGGAATTTTTGAGTGGACTAGAAATAATACTTTAGAAACAATTACTGCATAGTTATATAGGAGGCATTCAGCAGGTGGTGAATATTGAATATTTGCAGCTTTTAATTTTTTTGGCAAACAATTATTGTCTGTCACATATTAGTTAACAATATTATAAGAAGGAAAAATAATTTGGAACCATCTTAACTTTTTCTTGCCTCTCTGTATATGAAAGAATCTGAGAAATAATTCTTTCAGGTCTCATAATGAGAGTATTTTCTCTTCTTGGGGATTCTTCTTTTCTTCATTTCTTTTCAGAAATAACTCAAGGTTTCCATCCTTATTATACTTAGGGTAAACATGCTTCCCTAGAGATAAGACTTTATTCAAAACATCTCTTCCTTTAAGGAGAAAATGTTATTTTTCCGCCATTTCTCCAACTTATCCATGTGCCTATTCCTGTAACTGGAACTTGTAATCATGGCAATCACTATAGTGATGCCCTCCAAAGACCTTGGCACCAATATAAGCTTCTTTATAACTGGGTTCTGGCAATGAGATCTGACACTTTTGACTTAGACCCTTAAGGCATAGCTACAATGACATGTCACTTTTCACTACTTTGAAGTTCCACAATGCAAAAACGTCACGCCAACTTATGCTTCTTTTCTCTTCTCTTCTCCCTCTTCCTCTAAATACTTTTGATCCATAACTTTCCCCCTTGATAACTACCAATTAGTAGTTAACGTGTATTCTCAATTATAGCTGGGAACACTGAGTTCTGGTGCCACTCAGCAAACAACACCCAGTCTTAATTAAAGCTTTTGCTCGGGAAGACTTTTTCATAACAATATTTGAGAAGCCTCTTATGAGTCTTTTTCACATTGTAATAAGAAATAAACATATGTGATCCTTTCATGAGTAATTAACAATATGTACCACCACTTTAGGATATTTTTTAAACTTTTAGAAGGCAGCAGTTTCCTCCCCCAACACAATGTTCTTTTACACTCAAAGGAGAATGTTATTTCACATGTCTATTGGATTTTCATTACCACTACCTGGAAAGTTCTCACAAAATTTCAGACATGGAGTGGTAGGAAGAATAATGGCCCACAAAAATATTAGAGTCCTAATCCTTCAGAATCTGTGAATATCTCAGGCTAAGTGGCAAAGAAGAATTAAGTTGCAAGTAAAATTAATGTTGCTAATCAGCTAACCTTAAAAATAGGGAGATTATCCTGGAATATTTGGGAAGCCCAGTGTAATCACAAGGGTCCTTAAAAGTGAAAGAAAGAGGCAAAATAAGAGAATTAGAAATAGATGTCACTCTGGAAGAAAGGCACTAAGGAATGCAACATTGCTTGCTTAGGACAAAGGCTGTAAGCCTAGAGTGTGGGTGGCCTGTGGGAGCTAGAAAAAGCAATAAATGGATTATCTTTTAGAACTTCTGAAAGGAATGCAGCCTTGCCAACTCCTTGACTTTAGTGTTAAACTACTACAGAACTCTAAGACAACAAATTGTATTGTTTTATGGTGCTTGACTTAATTTGTTTACATTTGTGGTAATTGTTACAATGACCACATAAAATTAATACACATGGTTCCTTTCCTTTTCCTGCAAGAAGAAAGGGATAATAAATTGGTGAGATTTACATGAGTGTTGAAGGGGAGAATATAATGAAGGCAAAATTAGAAAAGGCATTATTAAGGCATGTTGATTTCATATTTTATTTCATATTTTCATTGTATATTTTCCTAATTGCTGCCAAAAATTATTTGCTTGGAGATACATGGAGATATTTTTAGACCACTTATCAATCAAAATAAATTATAACCGACACTCGTAGAGAGGAATATCCCTACCCTTTTCCAGAAAATAAACAAATGTCATAATAAAATAGCTATTTGAACCATCTATGTATGTTGAAATTACTACACTTTAAGAAAAAAATGATTCATTACATGTTGCAATTTTATGTAATTGTATCACAGCAATTTGTTCGAATAATCCTTGTTAAAAGAAAGAAATGGGATACTGAGTACTCTTAGTACAAATCTTGAAGAAAGTGAGACATTTGATCTTGCTATTCATCATAAATTACTTAGGGAGGTTGAGTTCTGTCATAGAAAATCTATAGTCATCAATCAGCACCATGGACGGAACTAAGGAGGTGAAAATCTTGCACAGAGAGTCAGTCTAGAAAGGCTGCTTAAAATAATGAATGTAATAAACCTCTAGGAGGACTACTTTTACTTCTGATCTCTATGTCTTCCTCTTTTCCTTTCTTTTCTTGCTATATTTTTTAGTGGAATGTTGTAATGGGCATTGTAGTATGCTTAAACTAATCACCAGCATCCACAGAGAAATGGTGGTGGAGATGATATAAATTCTTTAAATCATCTAGGGGGGAGAACAGATTTACTATGTCTTTGTTACAGTTTATAAAATACATGAATGAAAATTTAGAAGTTTGAAACATTATCTCAAAGCATAAATGACCTCAGCAGTTTTCTATGATGTGTCTTTGATAAATTGCACTTGTATTGGGGGTAGAGTTTGGCAATAGGAAATGAAGAGAGATGGGGGAAATTTCTCTTATTCAAAGAATAATACTTTCCATAGTTTTAGACATTATTTAAAGGGGATACAGAGCATAGTTTTAAAAAAAAAAACTCTTTCATGTTGCAGAGAATCTTGGATTGGATACTGAAGTCGCTAAAGCAAATGCCATGGGTTTTATCGGATGCCTTTCTTCAGTCCAATACAACCACATAGCACCACTGAAGGCAGCCCTGCGCCATGCCACCATTGCACCTGTGACTATCCAAGGGACCTTGACAGAATCCAGCTGTGGCTCCATTGTGAACTCAGATGTGAATGCAGTGACGACGGTGCATTCTTCATCAGGTACACAAGAGAATACTTAACGGAACTTCCCTCAGTGGCACTACTGTTGATGTCTTAGAGAATTTTCCAGGTTAGGGGCCAGCCCCATGGCCAAGTGGTTAAAGTTCGCGCGCTCTGCTTAGGCGGCTCAGGAATTCCCCGGTTTGGATCCTGGGTGCGGACATGGCACTGCTCGTCAGGCCACGTTGAGGCGGCGTCCCACATGCCACAACTAGAAGTACCTGCAACTAAGATATACAACTATGTACCAGGGGGATTTGGGGAGATAAAGCTGAAAAAAAAAGAATTTTCCAGGTTAAAGGCTAATATTGCTCGACTCCTTACCTTGTATGATTACTGGTGATTAAGATTTATGACTGGTTTCTCATAGTAATTTTTACATATATTTACTATAATTCTACCTTTAATATAATGAATAGTTAGAAGTTAATGCGTATTTGCATATATTACATATTATATATAGTCAGTGTTGTTCAAGTGGCTACTGCTCTGAGGATTGGAGAATTTAGGGGTCAACGAGGCAAGCTGGTTGCTGAACTAATATAGTTCATGAGATTAAAATCAGCCTTCCTTAATAATAAGAAAATTCCACAGCACTGTCATCCATATATCCTCTCTTGTTTTACCACTAGTTAAAATACCTTTACTCTCTTTTCTAAGTCACCATCATCCTGGGTGTCTTGCAGTGTACCTGGGATTTGTTTTTATCAGGTGTGGTACTCAATTGCCAAACAAGGTATTAATAATGAGCAAACAAAGGGAATAGAATTTTGCTGCTGCCTGCTTGTTGCTGATCTTGGTGTTTTCCTGGCAGCAGTGAGGTACAACAGAAAGAACCTGCAGGTGACAGTTGGCTAACCTTGATTTTAATTATTGAATCTGCCATAAATTAGCTATAGAACTTTGGACAATTTATTTAATGGCTTTGATCTAATTTCCTTATCTGTGAAATGGGAAAAATAATACCCAGATTGTAGTAATTTCCTAAGAATTAAATGATTCTATGATAATGATAGGTGCTATAGATCCTGAAAATTTGGTGTGCACTACGTACATAAATACAGGTATCATTACCCCCTTTTAATATGTTTGCAGGTTGCTATGTAAAAATGTATCTAGTTCCGGGGCCAGCCCCTAGGTCTGGTGTGCTCTGCTTAGCAGCCCAGGTTCAAGGGTTCAAATCTCTGACACAGACCTATGCCACTCGCCATGCCATGCTATGATCGTGACCCACATACAAAATAGAGGAAGACTGGCACAGATGTTAGCATATGGCTAATCTTCCTCAAAAAAAAAAAAAGAAGAAGATTGGCAACATGTTAGTTCAGAGCCAGTCTTCCTTACCAAAAAAAAAAAGTATCTAGCTCAGTGTCACCAGACCAACAAGAGGGAGAATAAGGATTCAAATCCAGATCTATGTACCTTCAAACTTGATGCTCTTTTGCTTATACCATATATGTTAATATATATATATGGTAAAATCCTTCTCTCATCAGTGAGTGTTTCTTGGGGTGTTAATTTTCCAGCACTTTTATTCTTCCCTGTCAATGGAATCAGAATCCTCTTGCAGCTAAAGAAACCTGTGAAGCAGGGAGTCATATGTGCTTGAGGTAATAAGCCATTGTCACACATTGGAACTGTCCAGCAAAGTCAAGAAGGACTTGAAGGGTAGGCTGAGACGTAAGTTGTAGGCCAAAGCAGATATGAGCAAGGTACTACCATCATCTGTTTCAGTCCCTTATCTTAAAACTTACCTAGTAGCTAAAAGGGTCTTGGAACTGTGGGGTGTAAGTAGTATACTTCAAATGCTTTTTTGTGTATGTTTGTTTGGATTCCTTCCAAAGTCCCAACTAACAACTATTTGAGAACACCTGGTCTAGTCCATAGGTTTGTCATCTCAGCTCCATTTGTAGATCTCCTTCCAGGACTTTGAATGAGGAGTGGCATTTCAGCTCTTTTGCTCCTTTCAGATCCCTTTGGGAAGACAGATGAGAAGGAACCACTCACCAATGCAGTTCGAAGTGACTCGGCCATCATTGGAGGTAAACCATTCTACATTTCTGAAAGCAGAAAGGACACAAGTGATTTTGTACTTTGGAAAAATTTATCTGAGTCCTTCCTTGACTATGGCCATGCAACATGCAGGCTCCTGCATGATCTGCAAGACTGTGAGCCCTTTCATGAATAGCCATGTGTGCTGTATGATCAAAGACACACTCTTCCCCAGTACCTGCAACTCCCTGGATGCATCCTGCCCCTGATCCATCAGGCAGCCGAACACTGAGTCAACAGCTAGATAATTTACTTAGAGATAGCCAGTGTGCGTCCTGTTCATCTTATCCAGTTGTGAGTTTTCCTAAAGGACTAGCAAAGCAAACCAAAAAAACTACATATGTTGCGGCAGACAGATTGGCAAAGCCATCCTGTTGGGTTTTCTCCACCAAGTGATTTGGGCTGGGTCTAATGAGCAGGGAGAAGCCCACAGGGTTGTAGTTTCAAATCTAGCAGCACATATGGTTACAGATGCAGATCTTGTCTGCTCTGCTGTGAGCTCAGCTCTCCCTCCTGCCTCTCTTTATTTTCCATTTTCTTGCTTCCCGTCAGCCTCACCCTTTTTATGCTGCTTCACCTTGGATGCAGCCTTCAGTAGCTTGATTTTTCCTTCTGGGCCTTGCAACACAAACCTTGTTTAATGTAAGATGTCTGTGAGAGACTAAATTCATTTGTATCTGAGGACCATAGTCCTAGCCGGTGACCCCATCCCTGCCTTCTGGTGGGCTAGATGAACTGATACACACCAGATAGAGTTCTCCTTTTAAAAGACGGAAGTATCCATTCATTTAACTTCTATTTAATGAGCCCCAGCTATGGGTCAGGGCCTGTGCTAAGTATGGGAAAGCTAGGATGAAAGACAAGGACACTGCCCTCAAAGAGCTCACAGCCTGGCGGGGAAGGAGATGGGTAAACAGATAACAATAGAATCAATGAGTAGTATTTTGAAAGAGGAAGTACAAATGGCTATGGGAGCACAGAGGTAGACCATTACAATATGATTGCAAGGGAAGAAAACCACGACCTTTCCCTAAGGAAGTTCTTAAAACCTCTGACCTGAATTTCTGCTTCAGGGAAAAGAATCCAACTCGATTTTTGTTTGGCATCAAGGAATGCAGGAAAGAATTTGGTGCCTGTTTCTCCTCCTATAATTTCTCATTTGACAAGTGGAGAAAAGACCTTTGTGACTATTGACATTTTCCCCACCCATGTGCGTGCTTCTGTAAGTCTCTTTAAGAGCAGAAAATTCAACCTAACCCCAGGAGAAAATTCCTGGAGGTTTGCACAGCCTCCAATTCTGAATCCTTCATATACTGAAGAAGTAAAAACCAGTTATGTATTTCATTTCTTAAAGCTGCAGCCCAGTCTAGGGAGTCACTCACTATCACCCAGTTTATTCATATGTTTGTTAACTTAGGTGGTTTTACTCTGGTTCTTCTAAAATAGTAGAGGAAAATGCCATAAAATGGTTTAAGAATATTTAAAAAAGTAAGCAGTCTTAATATGACCTCAGACCTGATAAAATTGGTGGAAAATATGCATTCAATATACTTAACTCTCAAATGTCCATGCTTATATAAATCATAATGCAGAGTGTCCCAAAATAACTTTGTAAGAAAAACAATTTTCTCAATATCCATGCTACTTAGATAGAAAAATAAAACAACAGAACATATATTTTATTAGGGATAAACTTATCTTTGACTATTTTAAATACATTTCAAATATTTTAATGTTGCTTACTTTCATGTATAGATTCATTCTCCCTTTCAAAAGTCAACAGTATCCACATTTTCACCATCCCTTTGCTGACATTGCTGTTCACATCCCAAGAGCCTTTCTGGCAAAGGTAGAGACAAGACCTACCTTAGGGTCAGGGTACAACTTGCCAAGCAGGTCCAGTAAAATTGCATACAATCAAAGTAGGAGGGAATCTGCCACAACTGGGTAGAAGTCTGCCATTTTGGTTGACTCTGAGTTTTGGGAGGACGAGGCATACCACCTGTGAGCTAGCCTGTGTCTAGCAGAATATGGGGCAGTGCAGGAATGCCCTAAATGTTTGGTAAGCATTGCATTATTGAGAAAACATTTTTTAGCAAAGCAAACATATAAGCAAATTTACATCAGAATAGCATGTATTGGGATGTGAGATGTTTAAATATTATTTTATAGGGTAATAAAATAGTTCTAAAATACTTATTTGCAAGGCGACAAAGAAATAATGATTCTGACACATTCTTTAAAGCATATCTTGAAGAAATTTACTAAGAAATCCTTTGCTTGTCTGATTCTATATTTATTTGTTGGCATTCTTAGTCCATTAAATAAAACCTTCTCTGATTTGATCTGGCTTTCTCTCTAGCTAGTCTGAAAGAGAGGGTGTTTTGTAATTGAAGACTGAAGGTGTTTCAACCAGTCTTTATTTCTGGGTATGTGACAGTTTGTTTTGTTTTGTTTTGTTTTGTTTTTCCTGTATGCCTTCTTGTCTAGACTGAATCATCTCTGTTGAGTAGATGATCCGTGATAATTTCTGTCTTTCTTTTTTTCCTCTTTCTCAACAGGAGTAATAGCAGTGGTGATATTCATCATCTTCTCTATCATCGGCATCATGACCCGGTTCCTTTACCAGCATAAACAGTCGCATCGTACTAACCAAATGAAGGAGAAGGAATATCCAGAAAATTTGGACAGTTCTTTTAGAAATGATATTGACTTGCAAAACACAGTGAGCGAGTGTAAACGGGAATATTTCATCTGAAAAACTGCAGGGTCATGTACTATTCTTTTTTCTGCTGTTGTGAAAGTTTTCTCCTTCTCTTCTTTCTCTTGTCTTTTAATTTTGGTCACTCTCTTTCTCTTATTTGTTTGCCAATTATTTTTGGAACATACGTGTATCCACCACAGCATATATCCCCTTGCCCCAGACCAGAAGACCAGGCAGCTATGGCCACTGCCTTCCTCTTTGACAAACCTATTGTGGTGATAATGATCACTCAAGAGACTGACAAGGAAGAGACACATGTGTGCGCATGTGCACATTCAATTCTGTATTTCCAGTTTCTAAGATGCACTCTTCAGTTCTGCAGTTATTTCGTCTTGCAGGCTGACTTTGAAACTGAGCTCTATGACTTAGGCATATAACAGTCATTCCTGACATCCTTCCCCTTCTCAAGTCTATTCCTACCAGGGAACTCAGGGTAGAGAAAGAAGATGCTGGAGGCCTAGTTTGCTTTCGCACTTTAAAAGGAACAAGAGAGGTTTGTTTTGTGTGAGTTTTCCTTACCATAACAAGTCCATTGGCCTAACTCATCGCCCTTTTTCACTGTGACTCTTGTCTCCTGAGTATTTTCAAATACAGGATTCCTGAGAGCAGTGAGCTATTACTTTGCTCCTTTCTTACCACTCTCTCCTGGGGCCAACACTTTAGAACAGCACACAATAGCATAAACCTAGAGGAAGCATGGAAAATAGAAGCCTGAAACTAACAGGTAAAAAGAAAGCTGCTAGGAAGTAGATGTTCTATAACTTCAAAAATGCCTCTTCCAATTATGTAAGAAATGTTAGCTAGGTTATTCCTGAGATTATTATACTGAGGTCTATATATATATATATAAATATATATATGTGAGTTGCTGCAACATAAAGAAATTCAAATAAAAGTTTAAAATAGTACCTCGTTCCATGAAAGATCTTAAACTATCTTAACTCAGCTTAAAAACAAAAAACAAAACTGCATGAACGAAGAGAAATACCAAACAGAAATTTTCCCTTCCATCCACTCACTAAAGATCTGGTTCAGAAAGGGAATGCAGGTTTCACATTTTAAAACAGACATAATGATCCACCTCTGTGTGCATGCATCGAGCCATTTCTCTAAGAAGTTTAGGATGCACTGACATATGAGGCATTACGGTTAGCTCCAGCGAACCCTCACTACTTAATTTCAGAGGAGCCCTTAGGTTCCATAACATATCACATTTTCACATCTGCTATATGCTATGTACCTAAAGACCCCCCTCCCATACACACACACATATTTTTGTAGGCATAAACTCCCAGACAAGATGGTGACAAATTTAACGGTCTTTGCCCTTTTTGATAACAAAGCATCAAAGAAACACAATCGTTCCACCAAGAAGGCATTTTGAGTTCATCCACGAGGAGGTGGTAAGAATCCTGAGGATTTTGCTATAGCAATATGACTCACTCTTTGCCTCTGGGCCATCTTGGAGAAAATGATAAGGGAGAAACAATGTAAATGCTCCAGTATTCTGGGAATGCCAATATAATGATCCACAGATGTGGAAAGTACTTACTGATTCTCTTTACAGGACAGATTCGATTCGGAAAACAATTACCACATCGCTGTTCACCAGCCTTGACAGTTAGCAGACATTCTGTCTTGTTCTTAGTGCGTCTATCGCCTCTGATTAGTTAACACTTTCCTCCATGATGAGGCTCACAATGAAGAACTCATTAGCTTCACCCTATTTCAGGCTTTTCCTTCTCTGTCAGAGAACAGAGGGCAAGGATTTAGTTTGTAGTCATACTTCTCTACTTTAAGATGTTATTCTAAATACACATTCTCTCTTTAAAACTTTCTGTGGATTCTTAGTTAATCACTTCATCATTTCCATTATATCATTTTGTTAGTAAATTTATTTTAAAGTGATTCTAACAAGAGCATCTTTTTTCCTTCTTCTCGCTTTAATAAGATAAATGATCCATTAATCAGAGTAAAGATCTTTAAATGCTGTTTTCTCCTGTCCTGTTTGCCCCTATTCCTAATTTTCACTTTTGAATTTTCTGTTTCCATAAAAAGGCTTTATAAATCAGCCTTTTGCTTGGCTACGTAGTCCTTTGTCCCCTGAAATAAAAGTCACCATGAAGTCTAGTTGGTTTAGCCTGAAGCATCTCCCATAATGAAATGGAAAGGAAAAGGAAGATGTGAGTAATAAAGCTGGAGCTGCTCATTTTTCAAGTCTCTGAGAAGCGAGGACTATATTTTGCTGACAGAGTGCTGATGGAAAAAGTAGAGGACTAGCAAAGGCCAGCTTAAAGTATTTGCTTTCCTCACCTACTTCTCTATGCTCATAGGTAGTTCTGTAGGGTGAAGAAGCTCCATCCTTGCCGCATCTGGACTATAGAATCTCCAGCATACCTCCCCGCATATGTAGACTGTACATACACACACACTACGTTTCATAGACCTACAGACAAATGCCAAGACAGTGCAATCTGCATGTCATTCCTGTAAGTAGAGTCTCAGGGCTAAGTCAGAATTATTTTTACAGGGTTGGATTATGTCGTAACCCCAGAGAATACGCTCACTTTCACTAGATGTGTATGAAAAGCAAGCAATCTGCTCCCTCCAAAGGAAAACACAATTTTCAATTAGAAATAAGTACAAACTGCTGGTCTTTCCTCAGTAGTACCGAAATCCAACAGTTTTCAACTGTTCAATTATGTGAGTTTCAATACTTGAACAATTATAATCTAAAACAAATAGTCTTTGAGAGCATTCTATTCCCTCTTTAATCATCGTTTTCTGCTTCAGTAGTCAGCTTTCCTGACTGCATGCTCTGGCTAGCAGGATCACCATAATCCTCCACTTTAACCCTCAGTTTTTGATAACTGCTGTTTACAAAAGGACTTTATGGATTGTGGTCACTTTACAGTAAAACCAAAAAAACTGTACAATTTCGAATTCTAAGGGGGCTGTTTCATTGATATCATTTCCACCAAACAATCTATTTATGCAGGCAACAGTATATTTACTTACCTTAAAATATATTTAACACCTGCTGCATTGTTCATTGTCTGTATAGGTTAGATTGCTGTGGTTTCAATGAGAATTCTTCTAGAGCATTTGACATTTGTCACTTCTCTAGATATATTTTTATGGATAGCTTAGCCTCTTCTATTCACTCTCAACTGCATACAGGAGATTCATTTTAAGGATCCTAGGGCTGATTTTTTAAAACATATTTTGTTCTCTTTACTAATAACAGAGATGGTACTAACCTGACCTCCACTTTTTGTCAGATCTTTTCCTACCACAAAGTAACAGGAGCAGGATCAGAACAAATGAAATAGATCATTCTTTCTTTATTCATTCATGAAGTATTTATTGAAAGCCCAGTGTTCCAAGGGTTGTTACAGACATTGGTGTGCAAATATAAGTTACACCTTGTTCTTACCCTTGGGGAGCTCCAAGTCTAGCAAGCAAGGCATATATTGTTTAATAGGGATATGCATAACATGCTATAGAAAGTAGAGCAAAGGTCCTTCTCAAGTATTTCTATAAGGCCCTTGTTTGAGACAAGATAATAAGATAAGAGACAAGAAAAAGATGAATTTCTGGAAAATATGATTTTTTTCTTGTTTATTGCTTCCACCTTCAACAGGCTGCTTTGTTTATCCTTCTCAAGGCAAATATCTATCTATGCAGATATATTTCTTTAGAGGGAGATGAATTGACTCTTTAGGGGGAGCAAGAGTAAATGTTCTAAAGTACTTTTTAAGAAGCTGAATTCTCTCCATTATTGCTTCAATTCTGGTTGGGGGATTCTGAAAATCCTCCTTCTCATCAGTCAGACCTAAGTGACGATTTGGGGACTCTCTTTGGGGTAGGAAACAACAATCTCCCCTTCTGCTCTTCTTCTTTTCTCAGTTACTTTTTTGCCATCTATTGTTGACCATCTGTTGTTTTCCATCTATTGTTAAAATGCCATGTCATTTTTCTTCCAGACATTCCTTAAGCTCTTTGTTGTATTCCAGCTCCTCCTAAAACCGTCCTTTGTCCTGATGAACAATTTTGACTCTGTTTAGGAAGATCTTTGAGAACTAGATGAAGCATATTTTGAGTAAATAATTGACTAAAAGGTGTCATCCACTGAAGTGAGGTCTCACCTGTGTGCTCTGGGTGAATTTTTCCAATCCTGAAAGTCACACATGTCTGTTCTCTGCAGGAAGCTCATTCAGTTAGCAGAGCCACTTTGGGAGGCCACAAGCAGAGCATCACCTCCAAGATATACAGGGAGATAGGAATCAGGCTGTTGAGTTCTTTCTTATAAAAAGACTTGACAGTTGGTCCACCAACACCCTGGCTTCCTTGAATTCCTCCATAGCTACAATTCCTCAAAACTACATTCTAACACCTGCCTGCCAAGGAGAATTTGAAACACAGTGTATAACTCTGATACTCATTTTCCTTAACCTAAAGGCTTGGACATACTTAGTCTTCAACTGTCCTGTGGGTCGCAAGTAGACCAAATAAATAAAAAAGCTTCCTTGTTTCTGCAAATGCAAAAGTGGTTAATGAAAGAAGGTACAGGCAAACTCAAATCTTTCAGAATACTTGGAGGATAACTGAGTGCTATTTCATACCTCTCATGCAGTTTAAAATGC
This sequence comes from Equus asinus, assembly GCF_041296235.1. Taxonomy (NCBI): domain Eukaryota; kingdom Metazoa; phylum Chordata; class Mammalia; order Perissodactyla; family Equidae; genus Equus; species Equus asinus. The sequence continues at coordinate 64,606,841 of NC_091793.1, read as the reverse complement.
TTTCTTTAAAAGACACGTAGTGTAATTGAATTACTTCCATATACTGTCCCTGAGTCCTCCTTAACCTCTCCTCCCAGCCTCTCAATCATACTCCTGTTTGGTAAGCCATCTAGTCTGCAATTATGATTCTCCCCAGTTTTCATCTCTACTTTCACAAATTCCAAATAGTGGAACCTCCTAAAGGAAAAAAAAAATGAAAAGAATAAACACACACCTACACAAATAATTTGTAAAAATAGGGCTGTTATTCAAGCTTTCTTCAGGACATTCTCCACACATATCTGTTTATTAGGGAGGGACATATTTTCTTTTGAGTTGACAGATATTTGAAAACTTTATATAAGGTTTTACTACTTAACTCTTTTGCTATTTTTGATTTTTCTCTGATTTTGCTCTGAGGTACTCTGAGGAAGAATAGAAAAGCACATTTTTTAGTGAAATATTGTACTTTGTCAGCTAGTTGTCTGTCTTTTATAATGTTACAGTCTACAAAGTGGCTGAGCAAACATAAGCCAGGATTAAGGCAAAAGTCAGTTTGTTGTTTGGACCATACCTGCTGGGAACATGTACAGGAGAAAGAGAGAATGCCTAGCAGCAACTGGTGACTGTCCCAGGGGAGGAGGGTCATTGCTTCCACCAGGATCCATGGCAGCAGCTCTTCCCACCTTCCTGGCTCCTCACTCAGGAGTCTCTGTAGTGCATTTGGATCACCATCTTACACATTAGGGAAAGAGGCAATATCATGGTCTTTGCATGAGGAATTCTTTTTTCACCTTTGTATGATATTTTTGTCCCTTTCCAATTCTACTCAACCATCTCTCATCAGGATTTTCCAAGATGCTTTAAAGCTATTGCCGCAATTATTTAACCTGCTCAGATTGAGCACCCAGATACAACTTTAAGGAAAAGCGACTATCAGAATGCTCTCTTGGTCCACTATCATGAATTGGAACCCCCATGGGTGCAAGTCCTGAGGTCCTGAAATCAGTCTAGTGATCTTTCTTTCTCCTTCATTGTTCCTGCCATCCACAGGCATGCCATAATGGTGTGAAGGTGTGATACTCTTCATTCCTGACAGTGAGTACTGCCAGGGACCCATCATCTAACACTATGTGGGGACACTGTTCTCTTCAATGCTCCCAAGTGACACAGGGAAAACTTTACAAAATAGCGGAACAAACTCAAGCGAGTAGTCCTAGGCCATGACCAAAGGTGAAGCTGATTGTTTTAGTGATTAAATTCTGGTCGTATTTTTCTTAGCTTCATATTCTTCTATACCTCAGATGCCAGTAGCCTCAGAGGACATGAACAAGGTGCAGGGTGTGCAACAGGAGCATTGTGTAACACTGCAGACCCCTTGGAAGGCCTCCCCATATTTAATATTTAGGAGATAATATTAATGGGCATCTGACTAGTCATACCTTTCCATTGTAATCAACCCCATCCCACTTTCACATAAATATTATTAGTCTCTTCTCTTTGAATGGCAGCGTCAATCTGTGTTACCTTGTCCTGCCTTAAATACTCATGCAAAAAATACCAAACCTTGCTTAAAGCAGCATAGATATATCATGAGAGGGACTTTGTCTTACTGAGGTCCACCACCAAGAATTTTCTCCTTCTGAATCTGGTAGTTGATGATATCCTGATATCCTGTGCTGTCCTGGACTGTCACTCCCCTCAGTCAACTGGAAGAGGCAAAAAGAGAGCAGAGTTGTCATTGGGAATAGAAGTGCAGGCTGAGGGGGAACTAAAGGTCTGCCTCCAGGATAGGACAAGTAAGGACTCAGCAAACCTTTTCTGAAGGCCAAATAGTCGATATTTTAGGCTTTGCAGACCAAACAGTCTCTGTTGCAACCTCTAATGTTGTAGCAGGAAGGCAGCCATATGTAGATCGATAGACTTGGCTGCATTTCATAAAACTTTATTTTCAAAAACAGCGGGTCATATTTGGTCCATAGGCTATAGTTTGCTGATCTCTATGACAGAGCATTACAACAATGTCCATTTCAGTTGGGAAATCAGTCTCACTGGTGTGTAGTGGTCCTCTTTTTTTGAGGAACGAGAAAGAATAGGGAAACTATTAACAATTAAACAATAGAATGCAAAATAACCTCCCCCTCTCCCCAGAAAACATATGTCAGACTCTTTATAATGGCAAAAGCACAAAACAGGTCACCTTTCTTTGTAGATCTGCCAGAGTCTAGCTTTTTCTTTTGACCTTCTCACTTTTGTTCCCAAAACAGAATCCCAAGTGATGTTGCCTCGTTCCAAGTCAGTTTTGTAGACCATGTAACATGTCTTAATACACTGTATGGGCAAAAATAAAAGTTAGCCTTAGATTTCTTTGTTTTCTATGGTTACTGTTGTACAGAAGAAAGATAAACTGTAAATAATGTATATTTAATAAAGAGAGAATTTTGTATGATTTTGTGTGGAAGACAAATGTGTCTTACTGTGTTTTCTTGGGTTAATGAAGAATCAAACAGTTAATCCGTTAGCTCCCATTCTCATTCCTCAGACCATTAACTACCATACAACATGACCTATGGGGCTCCTGAAGAAACATGAAACTCCCACTCCCTGGGTTTATTGATTTCAACAGGCCTAAAAGTACCGTCACGGGCTCTTCCATCGCTGAGCTGATTTATACTGACCTGCACACCTGGCTTAAATGTGTACAACAACAAGCTCATGGACTTGACCCAAAGTCACATTCAGGGCTCTGGAGCCATCCTGATTTCAGCCGCCCACATGAAACCCGGATCTCTCTTAAACCTTCATCTGCGCTCGCTCACAGCAGATACATTTCTAATCTACTTTTTCTTCCCCTTCTTCTCACAGAGGCTCCTAACCTCAACTGCACTCTATGTGTTTAAGAGACTGAACACACATTGTCATGAAATAGAACTCACTTCATATGGTGTTTATTATTCCATATATGAGGTAGGTGTAAGCATGCATAAATTAAAAACTGACACAGATTTTAAACAGGAGAGTGACACTATTAGATTTACCTTTTAAAAATCATCCAACTGCTGAATGGAAAATGGACCATAGGGAAACAAGAAGGGGGAGAAGAGAAGAGTTAAGACCCATATCAGGGACCTGAGAGAGGGGGTGGTGGTGGCTTAGATTAAAGCTGTTGTAGCAGATATTGTAGTAGCAGCTGAGTCCAGACAGAGCAAGAGGACTTGCTGATGAATTGAACAAAAGTGTGGTGGGGAGAAAAGGATCAAGAAAAATTAGAATTTTTGGCTAAAGCAACTGAGTGGATGGGAGCAAATAGTTTTGTCTTGGGGAGTGATGCCTATGAAGTGGGATGAGTGGATAGTGAGTTCATTTTGGGATTTTGTTAAATTTGAGATTCCAACTACGCAACAAGTTCAGATGTTGAGCCGATATCTAGGTATATATCTGCAGTTCAGCAGGTGGTCTGGTTTGGAGAGACACTTGGGAGATATACATATATGTGTGTGTGTATGCATATGAATGTTTAGCTATATACATATATGTGTATATATTTGTGTGAATGAGTGTGTATGATAGAGAGCTAGAGAGCTAGAGAGAGAGACTGGTTGAGATTATCTAGAGCTTGAATGTAACTGGAAAATAAAGCCTAGAACAGAGATCTGTTAGAGGAGGAGGAGCCAGACACTGTGGAAGAAGGAAAACTACGTGAGTAAGTTGGAGCCCAGAAAACAAAGTGCTTACTCAAGAGGAAGTGGACAGTCTTTAAACACTACTGAGAATCTAAGTCAGATGAGAATAGATAAACACCACTGGCTTTAGCGAGATAAGGCACCAATGATCCCTTTTAGAGCCACTTAATGAAGAAGTATTGAGGATATGCCATTTGGAGTCAGCTAAAGTGATGGTGAAGCTAGGGGTCAGCGTGGAATACAGCTCAAAACAGAATAATATGGTAGAGAAACATGGCCATTGGAGCCAGGTAAACTGGACCTCAAATCACATTCTCTAGTTTTGCGTCTTGAAATAAATTAATCATCATGATCCTTAGTTTTTGCAGATGTAAATTGGAAAATAAAAACAAAAAGCCTCAGAGATCCTGAATATTAAATTAAGTAATACATGCAAACTACTTAACCGAGTATGTGATCAGTGGAGCCCTCCACAAATGCTCCCTGTTACTTATTTCTTTATCATTTCCTAATGTACAGAAAACAAGTGACACATGCTATACATAATTTAACAAAGTGAGACATAGTAAAGAGAATCATGCTTTGTTTCTCAAAGTGCTCAGCAGTTACTTGTAAGTGGATTGGACTAGGAAGAGGTCTTGAGTTCTAGTTCTGACTCTGCCATGAATGAAGTTTTGAGATGCCCCCTCCCTGCAAAAGAGAGTACATTATTCTAAATAATGAAACAAATCAATTATCCTAAAAGAAACTTTTGCAGTAATTTGTGATACTGGAGAAATTGACCTCATAGGCTTTTGACCAGACCGTCATGGCATCAAATTTCAACTCTTCTAATTAGGAGCTGAAGGAGAGTAAATAAAAAAGTTATTTCTCATCTCTGAGGTTCAGTGTCTCATCACTCAATAGTTTTTAAAACAGTATTCATGTGCTAAAAAAAGATGACTCTTAGTCCAAGCAGACACATAATATGTTGGGGGGAAAACCCCTCATGGTATTTTTAATAATACAATTTTTAAGCTATCTGTGAATTGACTTTATCTTTCATGATGGTTCAAAAAGATCAAATTTCCAAAGGAGTAAATTTAATCAGGTAAGTGATCTCATAGCCTCCACACCTCTGAGCCAGACTGAAAAGCACTTTGAATGTACATGAGCTATGGCTGAACACAATTCTGACACCAACACACCCAGGGGGCTGAAAGCTGAGTCTGGAATGTGAAATCCATCCATGGGAGGGGAACACGAATGCTAAGGACAGCGCTGACTAGTTGAAAAGGCAAATCCAGTTCAGCCGCATCCTCTGAGGAGCTCCAAGTGTTCAAAGAGGACTTAGAGAATTAAAGCCTATCTTAGAGCATATCTTTCACTGAATGGAGGAGAAATGCCACCAGCCTAGAGCACAGGAGGATGCTACCCTGAAAGGACAGGCGGCAGCTCTCAGTTCCCTGACACTTTGGTTTGGAGAGTGTGACAACTTGTCCTTGTTGTCTGTGAAACTCTCAGTTAAGAGATACTGGCTTTATGAAAAGTATTAGCATGGGTCAAATATTCTCACACAATAATAATGTATGTAATAAAAAATAATTACCAATTGTTGTGGGCCTATTGCATATCAAGTACTATGTATATGTTACCTCTTATTGTCACAATAAAACTATGAGAAATATGTCGTTTTATCTCATTTTACAGATAAAGATATCTAGCATGAGAAAATTAATTTGCTAAAAGAATTGCATAGTCTTTGATGTTGTATATACTTAGATCCAATGTCCACTCTGTTAACTATGTAGCTTTAGGCAAGGCTCTTGCCCTATCTGGGACTCAGTTTCTCATCTAGAAAATGAGATTAGCACCTATTTCCAGAATCATATAGCTAGATAGTGAAGGAGTGAAGATTTAACCCATTTTGACCTTAAACCACAGCCAGCTGGTGTTAGGGCTAATTCAAATAATGTTTTTTGGCCCTGGTACAATTTCTCTCTGTCTTTGACTTCTACTACTCAATGAAACTAGAGGAAAACGTCCATCTGAAAAGACAAACAGACGCTAAAGAGAGTTGTTAAAGGCCTTGAATACCAAAATGAGGCTTCCTCAGGCTATAACAAGTTACACTGAACTAACAAGGAAACTAAGATGCCAGGAGAGTGTGACTTGGGACTGTAGGAATTGTTTTGTGTCTGCAGGAAACCCTCTGTGAGGTACCTACTCTCAAGGCCAATCCCTTGTGAATGGAGAGCGTAGCTGGTATTTTCTTGGTGGATGTCTAAAGAAGCAGAGTCTCCATTGGAAGAAAAGAGCATTATTCAACGCTCACTTAAAACTGGGACCGATAGGAAACATGTTTTAGCACATAAATTAACAACCAAGTAAAAGTCAAATGCTCCCTTCCAATAAACTGGCAGAGATCTTTCACCATCATGGCACCATTTTGGAATATTGATGGTACACTGATGTAGCAGTATACTCCAATTCTTGTGGATCTTCCCTTTGGGTTTCTATGAAAGAGCTGTTAAACTTATTTAAGAAACTTTATGATGTGACATTAATCGAGAGTCTGCAGTATGCTAGATGTTGAACTTCCCATTTATGCCTTCTGTAGTTAAAGCTTTTTTTTAAAGATTGGCACCTGAGCTAACAACTTTTGCCAATCTTCTTTTTTTTCCTGCTTTTTCTCCCCAAATCTCCCCAGTACATAGTTGCATATTTTTTAGTTGTGGGTCCTTCTAGTTGTGTCATGTGGGATGCCGCCTCAGCGTGGCCTAATGAGCGGTGCCATGTCCGTGCCCAGGATCCAAACCTGCAAAGACCTGGGTTGCCAAAGCAGAGCATGCAAGCTTAACCACTCAGCCATGGGGCCTGCTCGTCTAGTTAAATTTTAAAAGGCAAACACACTTACAAATCAAACTGCCAGGAGTCAAATGGACAGGGATCAACTTAATATGTATGTGTATATAGATTTTTAGCATTTTATCTTATATGAAAGGGCATCTTTTTAATTCGTCTTTCTTAAGGATTTGTAAGATGCCCTTAAAGTATTAATATTACAGTAGATAATGCCGCCTCTATTGTATATTATCTGAGAGTAACCATTGATTTTCTCTCTAATTCATTCATTCAACAAATATTGGTCAGTCCTTTTGATGTAGATTTTGAGTGAGATGATGGAAATAGTCACACAACAAGACATGGCACTTGCTGGCAAAGGGCCTGAGGTCTAGTTAACGAGGCCAACAGGTAAACAACAAACCTGTACATCAGATGCTATAGAGAATGTCCCAGAGTTCTAATTGGCACATTTGAACAGAGAGGAGGCACTTGAATCAAGGAGGTGTTATTTCTGTTGTGTCTTGAAAGTCTAGAGGATGATTAGAAGTTAGATTGAAATGGCATTTAAGAGAAAGGAAACATTTGAAAGAATGCACAGAGACAAGAGCAACCGTGCTAATTCAGGAAATTGTACATAGCTCAATATGGCTTAGAATAAGGTTAGAAAGCTGTTTTTCAAAAATGACAAGCAACACATCAGAGATGTGAGAATGACCTTTTACATCAAAGTTTCCACATTGGGATAAGGAAGGCAAAGATGACAAATAGGAGACATGCAAAAAGTGAAATGGAATTATATTTAGGTTACATCAAGTCCAAGCAGGCATTAAATGAGATTTGATGTCAGAAGATTTCTATTCCATCCCAACCCTCTCCTTCTTGACTGTGTAGACCAAAGGCAGCTGAATCACTATTTTGAGCATTTGATAATTTGTAATATAAGTATGTATATGTAATACAAGTATAACATAATTTGTAATATAAGTATGAAAATATTTACTGAATTGTTATGAATAATTAATAAAATGAGAAACGTAAAAGTATTTTTTAAACTATACAGAGCAACACAAATATTAGTTATTATTACACCTGCAAGCCTAGAGTGGAGAAAATATTCATCAATTACAGTAGAGCCAGACAGTAAATATTTTTGGTTTTGAGAGCCAATCTCTGCTGCAATTACTTAACTCTGCCATTGTAGTGCGAAGGGAGCCATGGACACTATGTGAACGAATGAGCATGGCTGTGTTCCAGTAGAACATTATGAGTGGAAACTAAAATTTAAATTTCATACAATATTCATGTCATGAAATGAAACAATTTTCTTCTGATTTTTTTCAACCCTTTAAAAATGCAAAAAAGCATACTTAGCTCTCAGACTATAAAAAACAGGCAGGTGGCCAGATTTGACTCACAGGGCATACTTTGCTAACCCCTTATTTAGACAATATTCATTGAATTTGAAGCCTAGCCTGTCTTGGTGTGAGAAGCAGAGATATAAAACATATTTTTTTTCCTTTGGCAAACCAATGTCATTAAAACATGTGCACAAATGTAACAAATAAGGCTGAAAGTGCTGAGAGTTCTCTGAGAGATGTGGAACTCAAAAGAGATCAAGGTTGCTCTTGAGTTAGTTGAATGGCAAAGGATATAAAGCAGAGGGGCCCCTTGGGCCACGGCTTTGACAGGCATGTGCTGGATGACCTGAGTTTCCTGCTTACTTCAAAGAGTTGCCATGGAAATAAAAAAAAAAAACAGAAGAAGCCATGAATATGAAAATACTTGTATCCATAAAGGACATATAAATGTGAGTTATGGTAGAGATAAACTCTATTCTTGCTGTAATCTTGCTTGTTTGGTTTGGGAAACCCAAAGTAAGTTAGAAACTTTTGCAGAAGCCACAGGACATGGATGGATTATACATTTAATCATATGATCAAGTTAATTAGGTTGAGTCATTTAAAAAAATAAAAGTTATTGTGGAGAAAGGGAGTTTTGTTTGCTCAGCATAGGTGATATTAATGTATGGGAAGATCAATAGGACAATTCTAGGCTTCCAAAGCTGTGTGCTGTGCATGGGTAATGTGTATGTAGGAAGATGTTGATTCCCTCAACCCTTAGTAAGGAATGGCAGGGCTTTGGGTGGCTGGAACCCTCAAGCTGGTGACCTGGTCTGAAGCTCCTGAAATGATGAGCTGTTTAGAATTAGCATTGCGGGGATGATGGATCAAACTCTGTAATCCCAGAACTCCCAGATTTTAGTGTTGAGATAGATGATACTAACTAAATAGCTAGCATAAAGCATGAAGAAAGGCTATTTACAGATGAAACTTCAGAAGACCACAGTTAGCAAGACAATGCTAAACAAAGATAGTCACAAAAAAAAAAAAGATGAAAATTTACATTAGACAATTGGTCAAAAAGTTTTGTGCTCTCCTACAAAAAAAGAACTCTTAACAGAAAAACATAGAAGTCCTGTGGGTTTGTATGACTTCTTCACTTCTTGCTTTTAACAAAGCTGAATGTGAGTTTTTGAGTTGAATAACTCTCAGTTTCATTGCTACTTCAAATTTAAATGTTGAAAGATAGAGAAGAACCAGGAGCAGTGGGTCATATTTAAATCAGAAGAATTGAATACTTTGGCTTTCAGGCTTTCAACGCACTTGGCTGTGATCGCTGGCATTGACTGTTAGGTACCTGTCCTTCAGAGGGAAAAGGCAACATTCTGAAAAGTTACAGACAAGTCAGGAAAAAAAGAAAGATCCTAGCATAACATCAAATAACCCTTCTGGGGTAACCTAAAATTGCGTGAGATGTTATGGTATTCGAAAACAAGATTCTAAAAAGAACAAATCTTTTTAGTGCAATTTAATTTCTTTCAATGAAAAAGGTACAAGAATGTAGGAACAAAATGATAACAATAACAGTCATCTATCTTCTTTTCAAGAAGGCTTCCATCAATTCTATCTCAAAAGACATTCTTCTCAATAAGAGACAAAGTGCAGACTTAATTATAATATTTTGGTAAAAAAATAACTAACTTTAAGAGTGATTATTTATAACTAAATCTCAACTAAGGCCATAAATATTATTTAATAATAATTAGTCTCAGAATATGTTATATGTTACAACTTATGATAACTTTTCCTAAGAAATTGAGAGTATGCTTAACAAATATATAGATAAACTTCACTAGACAGAACTGTTTATATAAAAGCAACAAATATATTTCAAGATTATATTACACACTGGCTAAAGTATACTTATTGAAAAGGAGAGGAGACAAAATTTGATGAACATGAGGGAACAGAGCAAGGACACTTACTTATATTTAGAAAGGGGAAGGATTTGTATATGGGCAAATAAACTGAAGTCGAAGAAGACCACAGTTTTAGTATAAATAGGTCAAAATGAAGGACTCTTTCTCCATTGTGTATTATTGATGTGTCATAGATGTCTCCCCCTCAAATTTTCTCCTATTACAACATATGTGTGTCTCTGTTATTAGGACTTTGCATGCCCATTATCTGTTTCCATGTGTGTCTGTCTGTCTCTGAGCTTCCTAATGGCAGTGACCAAGCCTAGTACCTTCCCTTACACACTCCTGAAAACATAGAAGGCTTTGGGGCATCTCTGGGAATATTGTTGAATGGATCAATGGTTAAATGTCATACTAAAACACTATGATTACTTTACTGAGAAACGTGGGACAGAAAGGCCTGTGATGAGGGTTCAGAAAATGACATAAGGTATTTGAAAGTATATCCCACAAAATATTTGAGATTTGATGAAGACAAAAATGACGTAGATCATTCAGACATTCTGGTTTGATGGCCCAGGGTTCGCTGGTTGTGATCTCGGGTGTGGACCTATGTGCTTCTTGTCAAAGAATGCTGTGGCAGGTGTCCCACATATAAAATAGAGGAAGATGAGCACAGATGTTAGCTCATGGCCAGTCTTCCTCAGCAAAAAGAGGAGGATTGGCAACAGATGTTAGCTCAGGGCTAATCTTCCTAAAAAAAAAATTAAAAAATGAAGTAGATCATAAATCCCTGAAAACCTTCAAGAAAAGTAAATAATTTGTTTGTCCCAGAAAACTTAGCTGTTTCCCCTCGTTTTTAATCATTAAACATTTATTGAATTTCCTTACATTGAGGTTCATAAATGTCCTTTAATTATTAACCTCATGTTAAGGACAGTATTTAAAAAAATTTAGTTGATTATTTCTAACTAATAGAGAGAGACGACTTCCACCAATTTATTAAAATACTTCCCAATAGTAGCATAGTAGACTATCACAGAAACATCCATTTCCATTTATTTTGAGTTATTGGGCTAACTTCTCATTGGAATCATTTTTATGATGATGCAAATAAAAATAAACAATAATATTCAAAACTTCCATGACACCCACTACATGCCAGGCCTTCAATGGTCTCAGAGATTTGGGATGGCCGATGCTGGTCCTGCAACTAAGGAAGGACATTAACATCAGGTTCAGTTAAGGTCATGCTTAGTTAATGGGGCACCATTTAAATTGTCTGCAGAAGAGTTCCAACAGCTGTGCATGTGTGTTCTATGGAATATCATTACAAAAATAAAAAAGATTACATGAGTAAATAATATTTGAAGAATTAAGCATACTCTCCCAATCTGGCACTTCAGTGTATGTGGACAAGTTGTAAAAATTTCTGCACTAAAGAAGCATGAACTCTGCTTATTCCACATACACCAATGTTTTTGAACATGGGACATTTTCTCCAAAACTCCATTAATTCATTTCTATTTATGATGAAAGTGGACAGTATACTGGCCCAAGGGTCAAAAGGCTGGCTGGGTTCTGATCTCAAATCTATTCCTGACACCTTGAACAGGACACTTCAACTTGCAGCAATGCAGATTCCTCTAATGTAAAATGAGAGAGCTGGTCCAGATGTATCTCAGAGCCTGTACAGCTCTCAAGATTGATGACACTAACAAAGTCTCAGCAAAGAAGACACTGCTGCTTCCACATTTACTTTTCACCACAAGTCGAGGTCAACCACAAAAACACATAATAATATTAATAGAGGATGAGAGTGAGGACTGACAAAATTAACTAACTCTTTAAAAAATAGCATAGGCGAAAAACATTAAGAATCTTAAAATTGTACCCTATACATGATCGAGAATTTTACCCAGATGAGTCTGAAGAGGTGGACAGGGAAACAGGAGAGTGACTTATGAAAGAGAAGGCAAATCACAGGCACATCAGCCTCATGATTGTAATATTTTGGCAGAAGACACCAAGAAATGCTTTGTGTAAAAAGGTCTAGTAAACTACCATGACATCACCCACAAGGCAAAATACACCCCCACCGATCCCCATTTATCACCATATCAATTAGGCTAAAGACCCCTAATTGTCTTAGCCTGTTCTCATATCATTTTGTCATGAAGAAGTTCCCAGCTGTGTCCATTAAAATAAATAAAATGCCCTTACACCTTGGGAACCTCTCGCTGGGGGTGAGAAAAAAGGGGAGACTGACAAGATAATGGACTGGAAAAGTAGACCCAGAAGAAGTTAGCAGAATTAGTATTATTCAAATGAGAATTTGAGAAGGGCTTAGTAAGTATAGTGCTGTTTTCCAGTTTCAGAAATTTGAATATGAAATTATTGTAGGGGATCAGAGTTGGCCATCTCAAAATGTATCTCTTTGGCTTGATTATTTTTAAGCACAAAAGACTCTGAAAGAAACTCTGGCCTCCCCCTCTAACTGCCTAAAAGAAATTTAAGATAAAGGACAGGCCATCCACACAGATAACACTGGATATTGATAAACTGTGAGGGTTCTTGCTAAGTCCATCCTTATCAAATTTCTATTTAGCAAGCATTTGCTTTTCCATTCCACTTGAATTGCTTTCCTTCCCTTTGAAGTCCCAAAGCACTACTCCCAACATCCTCCTTTGTCTTTAGCTAAAGATGCTATTTAAGGTGAAAGCTTTGGCCATTCTGTCTGAGTTACTCAGTTTTCCTGGGTTTCTCCCATGTATACATGTTATAAAGCTTTGTTTGAGTTTCTCCTGTTATTCTGTCTTACGTCAATTTAATTCTTAGACCACCCAGAAGGACCTAGAGAGGGTAGAGGATTTGTCTTCCTCCCCTACAGTGTCAATCTGATGAGAGCTAGACTGTTGGTTTTAAGGAACACTTCTGAATAGCTCTGTGGAAATTGGAACAAGGTACTGGATAAGATTACTGTCCCTGAAGCTTGGTTTTAAACAGGTTAGAGATATTAACTGGAAATATTAGGGTGAATTTCTGCACAGAGACGATAGCTAGGTGCTGTGTTAAGGTTGAAGAGAGAAGCAAGGGGTAAGAAGGATGACAGGGTTGTGATTTAATTGTTAGTGTTTACACATTTCAATAATCTCAAGTGTTAGAGACTTCTGAAAGCTGAATACGATATTAAATCTCAGCAAAGAACAGACAATGAACACTGCTCCATAAACATGTAAAATCCCTCTCATTGGACAGAATTCTTCTCCTAATGAGCTCTGTGGGTCTAGGCCAGACTTTTTCCATTCTGGGGCTTAGTTTTTTCTGCTTAAAATAAAGGGGATACACAAGATGTGCTCTGGGGCTCCTCCACACTCAGTTTAAGATTTTATGAGTCCATTCTGAGAAAAATAAAAGTCCATTGAGACTTCAGAAATATTTTCAGAAGATTTGGGGAAGAATGACAGGATAAAAATGTAATCACGTCCCCAATAAAAAAACATGAAAAGAAATCTTAGTATCTATCATGATCAAATTCCGAAGTGAAAATAATGATCAGCTAGCAGCCTTAACAGTGACGGCAACTTCTATGGAGTTTATGTTCTATGCGCTGCATGTTATGCATTATCTCTCATTCTCACAGTATCTCTACAGAGTAAGTCCTGGCATTTCCAGTAGGTTGGCTGACGAGAAAATTTAGTGTCCAAATAACTGCTCTAGTTACTGCTCTTCTAGTCATTCTTGGAAAAGGGAGAAATGGGATGCAGGTTTACTTGATCCCAAATGCCTTATTCTTCAGTGTAATCAATACCACTATAATCACCTCCTTGTGAAGTCTTAAAAGGAGTGTAAGAGTCTAAGAGTAGAAAAGGACAACATCCAGAGACATAAGTTTGGGAGTTGGTACAAATTGTCTGGTTAATATGTATTTAGTGGTTGATTTTGAAGTTAACACACTCAAGAGTGGTCCTAAAATAAGTAATGAATTCTTTGGATAAGGATGGAAACCCACATTGTTAAATCCCATGAAAAAGTTAAAAAAAAAAAATAAAGCCACAACAAATAAAAGACAGTATTTGACATTTGTTGAAATCTTCAAATGTTAGATATTGTGCTAAAAGCTTTAATACAACAGCCTTATGGAATAGGCATTCTTTCTTTCTTTCTTTCTTTCCTATTTTTCAGACAAAGAAGCAGAGTCTTAGATAATTTAAGCACCAAGGTCTTAGAGCAAGGACTCAAGGACAGGTCTTGAATCCAAATCCCATGATCTCAACCACTGTGTTCTATTTCTATGCAGCAGCCAATAGGAAAGAATATGTGTTGAGAAAGCTCTGGCTAAGGCCTGGCAATATCAGGTTTAGCTCTTACTACTGGGTGAGCACATGCAGACTCAAGTACCCTCAGTGTATGAGGTGCATACTCATGAGGTTAGCAATTCATGAAGAGATTAAGTGATTTGCCCTGGGTCAAGCATCCAGCTAAAATACCCAATTCTATTAGAATGCTAGCTAAAGATGCTTGCTGCTACTTTACAACTGGGCTTTTTTCCAAAACTAGAAGTCACTGACCTAGAAGCTAAGCCGTAGCCACCTTTCAACAACAATGGAGAGGAACTGTGGTCACAAGAGGGAACTAACTGGTACAGTATTGAAGTTTTCAACACCGGGGGCCTAACAACCATCCACTTTTCTTGTTCTTTCTTTTTTTTAACCTGAAGGGAAATGGGTACTATTACCCATTATTCAAATTGTAAAAAAAAAAAAAAAAAGATATTAATATGCTGGTTGCATGCTGCTCCCTCCACCCCATCCCCAATCAAACCCCAAAGAAAGTCACAATTTGGGTATTACAGGATTGAAGAATAGACCACAGAAGAAATCTTGTGGTTCACGTGGCCTAAAATATTTATTTTTCAGATGAGAAAACTGTGAACTATCATGCAACTTGCTCATTCACCCCCAGCTCATTACTTAAGATTTATGTGGGTTCGTGGAAGACAGTCAACTTGTCTAGATCCTCAGGCGTTCCCTCTGTAAAGGAGGGATAAGAATAATAAAGGCTACTGCATAGCTTTGAACCAAGAATTAAATGAAAGAATGATTAGAACTCATGAAGGACGGCACCTGGCACTGGCTTCAGTAAATGATGGTAAATTTCACTTCATATCAAATATCTCCTTCTAGGGTCTGTTGAAGTCTAACCGCCTTTGTGAAGCTTCCCATGACTACTTAAGCTCACAATGGATCACTCTCTTTGGTTATTGATCCAGAAAACTTGTCACTTAATTATCAATCTGTAAGTAGTTTATTTATGTACAAGACTGGCTCTTAATTCCACGTTTTCTGCAGAATATACACTGAAATTTCTACAGTATTTCCCATATCCCCCACAGTGCCAACTTCAATTCCTAGGTCATACAAGGTATCCACAGCTAACTTTCAATTGAACTGTTAACGTTTAAAATTATTTAGTCAACTTAAAACACATCTATTTTAAAAAGTAAAATTGTTTGATAAGTGCTATAATTAAAATAACAATTCTCTGCCCCATCTACCTCCTCCCTTGATTTTAGTCCCACCCTGGACAAGGGTTTTCATCTATTTCAGTTATGGTTTTGTGGTACCATCCTCTATTTTTCTAAATAACATGCTTATGTTGCTAACTTTTGACTTTTCAACTTTAGATATCACTACAATTTTTCTCCTGTGGAAAATAAGGATTTAGCTTTCTTATGTACTCTCTACCACACACCCAGAAGAATTAATGCACAGCTGTTGGTTATATCAATATTCAGTGCTTATATCGTCATGAGTACCTAAATATTAGCCAACCTAAGCCAGTTACTGTACTATAATCGCATTTATTCTCTTATAAATCTTTATTTCCTTATGTTTGCACCTGTTTGATTGGCTATATGCCTATCACAAGTTTATCATTAAACTTTCTGAGGAGTGATTCTGCTTTCACTGTGCTGAAACACATTAGGTATGCGGTTTCATGTTGTCCTTCCCAACTGAAGCCTTTGATCTGCGGGCTCCAGTCAAGACTTTTGCTCTCCAGGCCTGTTGCTGAGCTATTCTCCCGAGGTTTCCCTTTACCATCATGCAGGAAATACAATACTCTCTGCTTTATTTTGCATTATGTTCTCTTTGCTGGGATTTCATGACTTACTGATATCTGGTTCTCTCCCTCATTTTGAGAGTGTATGCTGAGAAAAACGTAAGAGGAAAATTTTTTTAAAAAATTGGATCTTGCTTTTATGTTAAGTCCTAACTCTTTTCTCATATTTGATTACTAGCCAGGTACAGAAATTTTAGCTTGAAAATATTTTCCCTTAGAATTTTGAAGGCATTGCTCCACTGAAATTTTAGCTTCTGTTTCAAGGACTGAGAAGTCTTATACAATATCAGTTCCCCACTCATTATAGGATGACCGCTATTTACTTTCTAAAACCTTTCAGGATTTTCCCTTTGTTCCCTTTCTGAAATTCCATGATGATATCGCTTGGTGTGACTGATTTTCCTTTTATTTTGCTTTGTGCACAGCAAGCATCTCTAGGCAGTATGTAGTTTGAAAATCTCAAGCATTCTTTGATAAATTCCTCCTTTCTGATTTCTTTGTCTATCTTTGTGCAACAAAATGATTTTGGGTATCTGGATCTAATTCTCTCTCTCTCGTTTTTTTTTTTTTTTGGTCTATTCCTCCATCATTTCACTCCTCTCTCTGAGCATTTTCCTTAATGTTATCAACTCTTGTTTTTTTCTTTTCTTTTCTTTTTTTTGTTTTTGCTGAGGAAGATTCACCCTCAGCTAATATCCATTCCAATCTTCCTTTATTTTTTAGTATGTGGGCCACCAGCACAGTATGGCTACAAACAGAGCTGTGTAGGTCTACGCCCAGGAACAGAACCCATGCCACTGAAGTGGAGTGTGCTCAATTAACCAATGGGCCACCAGAACTGGCCTCTGAACTCTGTTTTGGAGCTTTGAATTTCCGCTATCATAATTTTCTTTCTAAGAGTTCTTTTATATCATCTTAATGTTTCCTTTATTATAGCATCCTATTCTTTCCTTCATTTTCTATCTTTTTGTCATCAAAAGTAACTACATTACAAATAGGAATTTGAGCAAATCTACTTTACAAGTTTGAGCAACTTTAACAGTTTTGCTCAAATTCAAACTGCACTACAGTTTTGAGAAAAACTCATGAGTGAAACTTACTTTCAGACGGACTGCTCTGTTTAAACTAGATTTGCTCAAACGTGCATTTATGATGGAGGTATGAGGAAATGTTCCTCCCCAGACGTGTTCCTCAGAAAACAGTAGGACTCTGGTTAGGTGGACTAGCCAACTCCCTCCCCTTCCTAGGCCCATTTTACTGCCTTGTCCTCCCAAAGAGGTGATATCCAGATGTCATCCTCTCTCATCAGCTGATGCTTTGCTGTCACATACCATTGAAATAAATGCAGCATCAGGAAGACTTGCCAGTTAGTCTTTTCTCTATCAGGATTATTTTATGGGCTGAATTGTGCCCCCTCACCACCACCACATACACATAGTTCGCATGTTGAAGCCCTTTCCTTCAATGTGACTGGATTGGGAGATAGGGTGTTGGGAGGTAATCAAGGATAAATGAGATCATAAGGTAGGTCCTTAATCCAATGTGACTATTGTCCGTGTAAGAAGAGTAAGAAACATCAGAGAGCTGTCTCTCTCTCTTCATGTGAGCATGCAGAAGAGGTGATATGAGGACACAGGGAGGAGGTTGTGGGTAACTGCAGACCAGGAAGAGAGCTCTCACCAGATACCCACCCTGACAGCACCTTGATGTTAGACTTCTAACCTCCAGAGCTGTTAAAGAATAAACATCTGTTGTTTAAGGCACTCAGTCTGTGTTATTATGGCAACCCTAGCCGACTAATATAGTCATCTAATAATCAAATAAAACTTTTACCAACTTCTCTCTGACTATTCTATACTGGGTCCAGTGGGGTGAACCCAACCATTTATTTCTAGGGATTATCAGTATAGAAGGAAAGTAAGAACATCTATTCTCTACTCTTGGTGTAAAACTTTGTCTCCATGACTTTCCGGTGATCTTAAATAACAAATTCTAGAGTTACTTTAGATTCAAACAGAGTCTTGTTTTAGTAATTTAAAATGTCCATATTTGGTTATTAATAAAAAATTTACTAGATTTAAACTTATAAAACTTCTCTCCTTCCCAAGCAGGGGCTGCTGCTGCTGGCTAGAAGTCTGCTTCCCGTGAGGGAGTGGGGAAGGTAATTTTTTCTTGGTCAAATACCAAACCCTTGAAGCACTCACAAGCTGATGGTTCCAGTTCCACTAGGGGAAGGCAGAAGACATTGGGGCTGAAACGCACTGCTGGGCTCACTACACACATTCACTTGAAGAGTAAGTTAGCAATGGGTTGGAAATTCTTCAAGCTTGTTTCCGGTACTGTGTCTCCAATGCCTGTGGTATTGCACAGATTCCTGTGACAACCAAAACAAAACAATGATCACATAGTGATGAAAAGATGAAGAAATAGAACTTCAGTTACTTCAATGTGACCAATTAGAATTCTTGTTTGATTAAACAATTTTTTACAGCTGCATTGAGATATGATCGACGTCTGTGATTTGATGGGTATTAAATGAAATCTTGATATTTTAATTTGCTTGTTTTCCTCATTACTGGTAGAGTTAATTCATTGCATTGAGCATTTGCTTTGTGTCCATCGCGGCTCTCACACCCTGGGATACCTCAGTGAACAAATTAGAGAAAAGTGACTCTTCCTATGGAGTTGATATCTGCTAGGGGCAGGGGACAAAGATAATAAAGAATATCAAGAATACATAAGTAAATTAGTAAGTATATAAGACCTCAATAGTACATCACCTACCTATTCACAAAATGTGAAACATACTAATCAAAATTAGGGTAAAGAAATACTTAATCAGATATACCACTTGTTATCTTCTACCCAGAACAATTAAGAGAAAGTTTTCCCTCCTAATCAATTACTTCCATATCAGGTAAAACCACCCATATAGATGCAAAAGATATTATATCATAACTTTGAATGATCTTAAATTTTGGTATTATAACCTTAGATTAACCTTGGAGAGCAATTTTTTTATAACGGTTGTATACTTGTTCTAGTTATCTATTCCTGCATAAGAAACCACTCCAAAACAGTAGCTTAAAACATTAACAATTATCTGTTTTGCTCACTAACTTGGAGGTTGACTGGGCTTGGCAGAGCAGTTCTTACTCAGAGTTTCTCAAGCCAACGTAGTCAGATAATGACTGAGGCTGGAACAATCTTGGAGGCTCTTTCTCTCACATGCCTGGCTCCTGGGTTGGGGAGACTCAAACAGCTGGAGGCTGGAAGAGCTGGGGCTCCCTGAGCCTCTCTGTCTCTGTGATGTCTTTCCACTTTGTCTTTCCACATGGCAGTCTCAAGGTAGCAAGATATTTTACATGCTGGCTCAGGGCACCTGGAGTGAGTGGCCTGAGAGAAACCAGCATAAGCTGCATGTCCCTTTTTAAATTAGCTGTGGAAGTCATGCCATGTCATTTTTGCCACTTTATATTCATTGAGGCAGTCACAAAGCCCCATCCAGGTTCATGAAAAGGGAATGTAGCCTCTGTATTTTGATGGCAAAAGTGTCAAATAGTTTGCAAATATTTTTTTATAAAACCACTAAATCAGCAGATCATAATCACGTGTCAAAATAAACCATATTTCTACTTAAATTGCTAATTTTGGAAATACCTTAAAATAAAGCTCAGAAGATCTACCAGCTGTATGTACAATAAAGGCAAATGATTGTGTTGAAAATCCTTTTCTGAGAATGTTCATAACAAAGAAAGCCTGTCCACCCTAAAATAATCACTTTTGAAGAGCAATTTGTTTTCCCTGCTGAATCATTTTACTGTCAGAGTTTCATCTCAATAGGATGAAGAAGAAAAAGAAAAGTTCAATGTTATATAGACTGCTACAGTCTGCATGGATAGACTTCTACGGATAAGGGCCCTTGAAAAATGCATTGGGCACAAAACAATTTCAAGACAGACAAGAAATCCATCAAAAAAGGGATAAATATTTTACTAAAATCCTACCTCTCTACGAGCATATGGTATCTTGTGCTTGAAAGTTTCCACTGCACAAATCTCCCATGGCAGATACTGGGAACTGGGGATATTAGATCAAAATTTATTGAATGTCTTTGATTTTCAAGGCATTTTCGTAGATGCTAAGGATACAAAAAACTTTGGTACAGATTACCTGTCCTCAAAAAGTTTACAATTTTGTGGTGACAATATATACTTAAAAATAACCAATAATAATTAAATAATTACAATTGCAGCTACAACTTCTGGAATGTTATTGTATGCCAGGCAAGTTCTAAACACACTGCTTATGACATCTCTTTATTCCTGGGTAGACTTATCATGTGCACATTTTCTACTCATTTCTCAGCTAAGAAAAAGTGAGAGTGAGACACATTGTCACTAACTAAATCCATACAGAATGCTTTAGCCCTTGTGCTAAACCAAAGACCACATTCACTGCCAGTATGTATATTATGGGTACTACACAGTAATTGGTGAGGACCCTAAATATCATCTCAGTTCAGAGGCTGAAAACATGACTTTCACCTTTGGGATCATTAGAAAGTACTTGGAGGAAAGAGATAGTTTGAGCTGACCCTTGAAAGATGACTAGGTGGGATTCAGATATCAATGAAGGGGTAAAGGAAATGGCTTTAGCAACAGGAGCAGTTTTTGAGTTTTTATGGCAAGACAGAGAAAAACATTAAGGAAGTGATTTTCTATATACTATATCCGGCTGAAAGATAAAATGGAGAAAACAAGTAATGAAAACAATTTATCTAGTATTGCATATGAAGAATGCTTGAGAAAAAAACATTATATATGTCATTCAAATAAGAGTTTGTAGATTCTTTATGGATTTTTTAATTTATTCATTGTGTATTGAATGAAACTTGATAGTTTATCTGAAACGAAAACTTGACACGCAGGAAGGGGAAACATCCAAACTACAACCATCAGCGTAACTCTCAGAACTATAGCTGTGGATACAGGGAAAAGGAGTCTTGCTTTTCCTCCACTTGATCAGAAGATAAGGATGTTCCCTGCAGGGGCTTCAGGTAGTCACCTTGGGATCTCAGGAGAAAGTCTGACAGTAACTAAGACAGAAATGTGGAGAATAGCAGGATAGAGGAGAGGAGAGAGATGGAAAGAAAACAGATCCATATTAGTCTCAGAATATGAACATCTAAAGCCAGTCTTATCACTGAACTTTTCATTACGTGAGTCCTTTTGCTTCAGCCAACTTGGGTTATTTTTTCTTGTTTATTTGCAACTAAAAGATTCCTAAGTAATATACCATCTTAAGAGGTGGCACCAGATAATACCCAGATCAAACTCTAGACAAATCAAATTTACTAACAATATCCAGTCTTTCATTTTTCAGTTATTTATCAAAAGTTAACTTTATTTCTATGTTGTAAATATATCTAGCACCTAGCTGAAATATAGAGATGAAAAGGTTATTGGCCTTACTTCAAAGGGTTCGTAGTCTACTAGGAAGTTCTCTATGCAAGTGGTTATAATACATTGTGATAAATGTTCTAACAAAGAAAAGAAAAGTTAAGACAAATGTTACTTAGACCTGGAACATCTAGATTTGTTCTGCAAAATGAAGAAGGCTTCAGATGGGAAAAACTGCCTAAAGTTAGGCTTAAACCATGTCCACTATGTAATCCTTACTCTCTACTTTGCGATATTTGCATCTCAGAGCATTAATTTTTGAGGAGACTTATAGTTGCATTTTTCTTCCCTAGCCCTCTTCAGAACAAAGTGTTTGAACTAACTTCACTGAAACAGCATGCTTGGAAACCCTTGGTGGTAATAAAACACCAAAACTCCAGGTATCGAATTGAAGGTATTGATTTACCCACAGGAAGAACGATTGTTGCTGAACAATTTCACAAGACAAGAATTGGACCAGCTTCACTGGAGGTCGCCAGCATGTGCTCTGTGGTCTTGGAATGAGCTTCACATCTTTGACATTTTAATGGAACTTTCTTGAAAAACATATATTTCTTTGTATCTCTCAGACAAGGGAAAGAGCAATGTGTCTGTTTTTTGGTTAGATTATCTCTGAGCTAAAATGATATTTTGAGAGAAAGGCCAGCCTATATAGGGTCATCCACAGACTGTGGCGTGGCCAGGAGCCATCCAAGTCCAGCCCACAAGGACTAACAGCCCCGCGCATCTGTCCTGTTGCCTTGGTTTCTTGAAAACTTAAAGCCTGGAAGTGCAACTAGAGCAACAAACACACCTTAGGTACCTGAAAACCCACAATCTCTTTGATGCTTTTATTTATTTTTTATTCTCATTTTATTTTTTCCAACATTTTATTATGAAAATTTTCAAAGATACAGCAAAATTGAATGCATTTTAAAGTGAACATCCTTTAGATTCTATCACTAACATTTTACCGTACTTGCTTTATCCCTAGTCTTTCTAGCCACCTCTATCTCCATCTATTAATCCATCCTTCTTGATGCATTTCCAAGTAAATTAAATAAATGTGCATGCTAAATACTCTACCATGTATATCATTAACTAGAGTTCATTTTTGTTAATAGTGTTTCTCCCCAGTGAGGTAACATTTACAAGTGGTGAACTGCATATATCTCATTTTTTGGTTAAGTTTTGACAAATGTATACACTATATAACCAAACTCCTATTAATATACTAAACTTTACCACCACCTCAGAGTGTTTCTTCATGATATCTCCCAGTCATTTCCCTCCACCACCACCCCAGGCAATCACAATGCTGATATTTTTTCAACCGTATGTAAGATTTAATATGTATTTTAGAAATTCATATAAATGGAATCATACAGTATAGAATCACTCATTTAAAGCTTTTTAAACTCAGCATAATGTTTTGAGATTCACTCATGTTGTTGCACATAGTTCTTTCCTTTTTATTCCTAAAATAATAATATTTTGACCCAAATATATCACAGTTTATTTATCTATTCCTGTTTACTGGACTGTTCCCATATTTTGGCTACCTTGAATAGAACTTTCATTAACATATAATTTAAGTACTTTTGTGGATATACATTCTCATTTCTCTTGGGTAGCATAGTTTTAGAAGTGCTGGGGAGATGTGGTTTAGTACCAATTTATATTCATACCAACACTGTAACAACATTTCTATTCCATATACCTATTAACATTGGTTGTTATCAGTCTTTGATTTTGGCCATCCTAGTTAAGGATAGTTATCTCGCTGTAGTTTTCATAGTTTTTTCTCTATTGTCTAATAATTTTGAGCAATTTGTCATGTCCTTATTGGTTATTTTAAATCTTCTTTTGAGAGGCGTCTGTTAAAATATTTTGCTCATTTTTTATTGGGTTGGCTGTCTTTCTATTATTGAAATGTAGGAGTTCTTTATAAATCCTAAATTCTTATCCTTTGCCAAATATAGGTTTTCTTTTTTTAAATATATTCTCACTGTGGCTTATCCATTCATTTTCTTAATGATGTACTTAACGAATGAAAGTTTCCATTTTTTTCTACTTTTCTTGTTTTTATTATTAATAATTGCTTATATTGAGTTCAGTCTTGAAAACTGCCTTACTCCCTTTTGAGGCCTAGTCAGACATAAAGACAAGGAGTTAAAGCGGTAGGAGTAGAAATCTGCTCTGTACGATAGCGATAATCCACTTATTCACTTTTTTCTCTTTTTTTGTTACATTCATAAAGCAGGTCCTCTACAGGAATACAGTTGTGAATGAAACAAAAAGACCTATGCCATCCTAGAGTACGAGGAGGGGGCAAATAAGGCAGGGAAGAAGTTAGTGCTGAGGAGGAATGCTGTTGCAGACAGGAGGAGCAGGAAATGTTCTCTGGTGAATTAATACTTAGATAAAGACTATAGTAATAACAAACACGGAGCAACACAGTTTGTAGAATTCACTATGAGCCATAGGCAGTATCACTTCATTCTTCACAATACTTCATAAAATTCTCACTTTCCTTACAAGTGTGCAATAGTGTCATCTTGTCAGTATAAGAAAATGAAGAAAAAGGAAGAAGGAGGAGGAGTAGGAGGAGAAAAACGTGAGGTTTAAGGTGAAATAAGTTGAATCTTTGTCTACCAGAGTCTGAGGCCTGAGATCTTCTCACTATGCTTCATGGAGAGATTAATTTCTAGTAATAAAAATTATATAAATTATGTATATAATAAATATCATAATAACCATTATATATATAATAAAGGTGTGTGTGTGTGTGTGCTGGTTAATTTGATGGGTCAATTTGGCTAGGCCACAATGCCCGGATACTTGGCCAAACATTACTCCAGATGTTTCTGTGAGGGTGTTTTTGGATGAGATTAATACTTAAAAGTGGTAGACTTTGAGTAAAGTGGACTATCCTCCATAATGTGAGTTTGCCTCTTCTAATTAGTCAAAGACCTTAATAGAACAAGAACTGACCTCCCTTGAACACAACGGAATTTTGCCAGCAAGTGGTCTCTGGACTTGAACTGCAACATCAGCTCTTCCCTGGGTCTCCAGCCTGTTGACCCACTCTGCAGATTTTGGACTTGCCAACCTCCACAATTGCATGAGCCAATTCCTTAAAATAAAGCTTTCTCTCTCTCTCTCTCTCTCTCTCTCTCTCTCTCTATATATATATATATATATATATATGTAATATAATATATATATAGATTAATACAATATACATGTACATGTGTGTGCACGCAGAGGCTCTTATGTATATGAGAAAATCTGATCATTTGCATATTCAGATGCCTCTCTGAAAATGAGCAGAGTGAATTTGCCCAGGTGACCTGTTTAGGCTATTAACTATGACTTGAACTAAACAGAATTTAAAATACATGCTCAAACAGAAACTCGTGCTGTGGCTTATGGGTAAATATGGCTGACTGACCACATGCATCTAACTTCACTCCCTCCTGAAAGCCCATTAAACAGTAGTACAGGACTATCTTTGTTGTTGTTGTTAATAAAGCTACAAAGAGGGAAAAGATTGTAGAGAAACACAGTGACAATATTTTGGGAGCTGGGAATCACTAAAAACAAGGGGTTATTCACTTAGTAGTCCTGAGAAAACTGAATAGTGAATCAGATAGGTGGATGTGTGTGGGAGTGGATGTGAGGGGTGTGAACTGGAAAGCAAGGTGAATTATGTTGCAACATCTCCAATAGGCTCAGGAACTAGTGTAAAACGTATCCTTTGAAATAAAAGTAATGGGGCAGTTAAATGAGTTAAAATAAAGGCTGAATGCTTAGAAGTTGCTGGGCATCAGTTGTATCTTCAGATCCTTTCCCTTACTTTGCTTCCCTGGACTAGTGCCCTCCCTGATTCCAGGAGAACACTCAACGTCATTCGTTGTAAAAGGGTAAAAAAAAAAGTCTCTAAGCAAGGGAAGGCCAAGGTATTTGAGGGCAAGGATACCATAGTGAAACCACAGCCATTAAGTGAAAGCATACCTACTGTGGGATAGAAGCCAGAACTCTAACTCCACTCAGCTTCCAGAATGCTCGTAGTCACTCCTATCCTCTTGTCTGGAGAACAGGAATGAGTTCTCTGGGGACTCTGACCAGCCCAACCAAATGGATCAATTTGATTCCCATCAGAAAAGTACACAGAACACATACTCTGAGTTTACAAAGAAGTTTTAGTTTCCTGCACTGAAATGTGGATAGACGGTCGAAGATCATTAGGTATCTGAAGAAAGCCTCTAGTGTGAGAGACAGAGATCAGATACAATAATATAAAAAAGCAAATTAGAACAGTTTTTACAAGAAGAACAAGACTTCAAATAAGTAATTATCAATAAACATCTTTAGAGAAATTTTTAAAAGGAAACTTTGTAATTATGAAGCAAGAAAAGGAACTTAGAAGAAAAAGAAGCATTCATAGGACAAAAGAACATTTAAAAATTACTCATGAAAAAACTCAATAGAAGTTTCAAAGATATATTTGGATGCCTACTGGATGCAGAAACCTCTCAGAAAACAAGGCAGAATAAAAAGGAAATGAACAACAGGAAGATAAATTCAAAATATTAGAAAAACAATCCAGAAATTATAATATGTACCTAAAATATATGTCATAATGATTGAGAAAAGAATCATCAACAAAATTATTGAAATCCTCAGATATGCAGGACAGGAGTGTCCAGAATAAAAGAGCTATGAAAATAGATTCATGACAAAGTGTATCATTAGAAAATATCGGAATATTGAGAACAAAGAAAAAAAGCCTAGAACTGGAAACAAAACCTCACAAAGATCACTTTTTAAAAAACCAGGAGTCAATTGGAATGGCTTGAGACTTCTCCACACCAAACAAACAAACAAAGGAATAGATTTAAATTTTTTACGGAAAAAATATTTTTAACCTGGAATTCTATTCGAATTTAAATTAGTAATCAAATGACAGGTATAATAAATACTTTTCATGAGATGTAATATCTCCAAAAATTTACCTAGTACGCTAAGTTTTTATCAAGACGCTATGGCAGTATGTGCCATACTCAAAGGGGAGAGTAGACTAAGGAGGAGAGCAGAGTTCCAGTGACTGGGAGATTCCAAGGAAAGCATCAGTATGGTGGTGGAAGAAAAAGCCTGGATGACAGCTTTGTACCAAAATCAGAGGCATTCAGTCCGTTTAAAAACTAGTCAGAGCTTTCAGGAGCAATTTCTCCAAGAAGATGACTTTGACACAATGCCTAATATGTCAGTGTCCTAAAATATTTTGGGATAAAATGGTGATAACTTTATAGAAATAACTAACCAATAAAACAACAACAATAAGGTAATAATTATTCATTCCAGAAGAAGATTTAGTGGAAAATAAAAATAATCAATTTATGATATGGCTTAGTGGTGAATGGCATCTAAATTTTAAATGTAATATAGACACTATTAAATTTACCCACATCACAACACTATTTTGTTGTAAAGTTGGGAGGAGAGGGAAGAGAATGATGCAAAAAGTGGAAATGGTGTAGGGATGGAGGAGAAGTCAATCAAAACAGGTATTCTTCCACTGTAGGAAATAATGACTAGTCCTTAAAAGTGAAAATCAAGAGGTAACAATAATAGCATGTTATTTGGAGATATTGAGGTAAATAGGAAAAGAGTCAGATAAAAAAAGTTAGTGAGTTTATTTGGGTGGGAGAAAGACAGAAAGACGGTGGAATGCCACTTTTTGGCAACAATCATAGAGAACAACTGTGAATCTTTATAGCAGTAAAATATTGATTAAAATAAAAACTTAAAGCAAACAAACGAAGACTAATGTGGTGTCAATCTGCTTTTCCAAGCAATGTCTCAAAACCTTAACTCCTTATTCCTACAAGTGATCGCAAGTGTCCAGTTACCATGGTATCAAGGTTATCTGACAGTTGTTTTGATTTAATGGCACTCTGGTGTTCTGACATCTTGGTTAATTTTGATTTGCCATGGACATGAACTCCTGCCTCACTTGCCTTATTTTCCTGACTGTATGTTTATTTTTGTTTTGTGTATGTTATAAAAACACCACTTACCTTACATGTGTACATTGTCATTTCTTCTTTTCACATGGCAGCCTCAGCCCTTGTGGGCGTTGAGAAGAAAGAGACTGCTACTGTGTCCTGAACATGAGCAGAAAGATAAAAGCACAAAGTCAAAGAAATCCTATATTAGAACCTGGGAACACACCCATTTTACTTCAGCCCACTTGACAAGTTATGGGCACTATTTAATTATCTGATCTGAAGTGCTGAAGGATAGATTTGACCTTGACATAGCTTTCCTAGAATGTAGATATAGGTGCATTATAACTGGTAGTGGAAGGCCCCCTTCCACTTTCCGGTGAGTGTCAGTATTTTCGCCTGGTCCTATAGCTGGAGCACAACAGAATCCACATCTTGATTAGAAGACAGTAATAATGTTCTCAGCAGTTCTTTTGTTTTCCATTTTTCCACTATTAAATCCAGTTTCCCTTCTGCCACCAGAGAGAGATGTCTGAAACACTAATATGATTATGTTGCTCCTTAGTATTTAAATCCTTCCTTCAGTGGCTACCCACTTTTCTCAAAACAAAGTCTAAAATCTTTTAACAAGT
This sequence comes from Equus asinus, assembly GCF_041296235.1. NCBI lineage: Eukaryota > Metazoa > Chordata > Mammalia > Perissodactyla > Equidae > Equus > Equus asinus. Next base: position 64,578,887 of record NC_091793.1, on the reverse strand, counting down.
ATATTCTGTATTTTCTGATTTCTTTGGACATCTCAGCCTTATGTCTTCCTACCTCACCCACATTCTTGATCCTCTAACCATACTGAATTACTTGCTCTCTTCCAGGCCTGCTATTTCCCATTCTTCTGTGTCACTGCACACACTGTATGCCTGTCAGAGTTCCAGTGCACCTGTGACCAAACTTTTATGGAACGTTTATCCAAGAACACCAAAGAGGAAATGCTATGGGCAGGAAACTACACTTTATAATGTAAACATAGCCCAAGAGACAAAAGATGGGTTTAGGGGTCTGCAAGCATTGTGTTTGATCTGGGATATGGCTTTTACGAGATGTCCAAGTTAATTTGCCAGGTTCTTCTCTTCAGTCCACATGGTCCTTTGGTGTCCCGAGATAATAAAAAGGCAAAGATCAATGTGACTTCAGAATAGGAAGTCTGGCTGAAGAAAACGGTTTCTAGACATGCCCAATCACATGAAAGATGTTGGTGAGTCCAAAAGTCCCCAGAATTCTCACCAACTCATCACTTTTTGAGAGAAGCAGATGAAAGAGTATTTGCTGGAGGGGGAATGGGGCAGAGATGGAGAGTAGAGAAAAATGCTAGAGAGAGCAACACAGGAGGTAAAAACGAGGGTGATCTTTCTCACTTAAAAAGATGGGTCCAAACTGACTAGATAAAACAAGGCCATCAGATGAGTATCTTTCCAATAAAACTGGACACCTTCCCTACTAGTAGAATAATTGGAGAGCAGAGTCTGGTTCTTTCAGCAAAGTTATAAACATAGTTACAGTTGAATTTGTCTTCTCTTTCTTCACCTGTAACACAGTACACCAAACACAACAGTCCTCAATTATTTTTGAGAGGGGAAAACAGACAAGTGTGAGATAAAGCAAAAGGAAATTAGGAGAATTCCCTTAGAATTTCTCAAAGTTAGTAGAGTCAGAACAAAGCCACTCATAGTAAATTTAGGTAAGAAGAAAGGAAGGGAAATCACAACACATGTCAAATAGACAAGTAAAAAGGACACTATAATAGGAAAAAAGAGAATTATAGCATCCAGAGCCATAGAAATATATATATACTTGGCTGTATAGAAATACATAGCCAAAGAAAACTTCATTTATAATAAGACAAAATCCAAGAGATAGAAATAAAATACTCATTTGTGCTTTTTATCCAAAATAATTTACTACTATTTCATTAACAACATTTAGACAGAAAATCAATAAGGAAACTGAGAACTTCAACAATACACAAAAAAACATAAAAACAAAAAGCTAGACCTAACAGACATATATAGAACACTCCACACAACAACAGCAGAATACACATTCTTCTCAAGTATACACAAAATATTCCCCAGGATAGACCATATGTTAGACCATAAAACCATTCTCAATCAATTTTAAAAATATTAAAATTAGAAAAAAATATCCTTTTACACCACAATAGAATGAAACTAGAAACCAAAAACAGAAGGAAAACTTGGGAATTCATAAATATGTGGAAATTAAACAACCAATGGTCGAAGAAGAAATCACACAGGGAATTAAAAATACTTAGATATAAATCAAAACAAAACTACAATATTCCAAAACTTATGAGACGAAGTGGAGGCAGGCTCAAAGGGAAATTTATAGCTATAAATGCTTACATTATAAAAGAAAAGAGATCTCAAACCAATAACCTAACTTTACACATTGAGAAACTGGAAAAAGCAGAGCAAACTAAGCCCAAAGGTAGCAGAAAGGAGAAATAATAAAGATTAGAGGAGAGATAAATAAAATAGAGAGTAGAAAAACAATAGCATCATTAAAACCAAAAGATAGTTCTTTGAAAAGATCAACAAAATTGACAAACTTTTAGCTGGACATACAAAGAAAAGTAGAGAGAAGCAACAAATATCTGAAATTAGATATAAAAGTGGGCACATTTCTACCAACCTCACAGAAATAAAAAAGATTATAAAAGAATATTTTGAACAATTGTACACCAATAAATTAGATAACCCAGATGAACAGGAAAAATTCCCTGAAACAAGAAAGTTGCCTAAACTGACTCAAAATGAAATAGAAAATCTCAACAGACCTATAAGTAAAGATATTGAATCAGTAATGAAAAACCCTCCAGCAAAGAATAGACCAGAACCAGATGCCTTCCCTGTCGAATTCTATCAAACATTTAAAGAATTAACACTGATCCTTTTTAAACAGTTCCAAAAAATAGAAGAGGAAACAATTTGCAATGCATTCTATGAGGCCATCATCACCCTGGTACCAAAGCCAGATAAACACAACACAAGAAAAGAAAATTACAGACTAGTATGTTTTATGAATACTGATGAAAAATTTTTAACACATACTAACAAACTAAATCCAACAGCATCTTAAAAGGATATTACACAATCTGGCAAAATTCACAAAAGAAAAAATAGATGATCTCAATGAGCCTGTGTGTTTTATAGAAATTGAATCAACAATTATAAACTTCCAAAACAGAAAGCTCCAGGTGCAATGAGTTTACTGATGAATTCTACCAAAAACTTAAGGAAAAAATTGTTCTAATTCTCTACAAGCTCAGAAGATAGACATAGAAGGTAAACTTCTAATTCATGCTGAGTCCAGCATTACTCTAATACCAAAGACATTATGAGAAAGAAAATTACAGACCAATAATGAGCATAGATGGAAAAAATCCTCAACAGAATATTAGAAAATCAAATTCAACAATATATAAAAACAATTATGCATTATAATCAAGTGGGATTTATTCCAGGTGTGCAAAGTGGCTTCAACATTCAAAAATCAATCTGAAATTCATCACGTCAACAGGCTAAAGAAGAAACAATACATGGTCATGTCAATAGATGTAGAAAAATCATTTGTGAAAATTCAATACTTATTCAAGATAAAAACTGACAGGAAACTAGGAATAGAGGGGGACTTCCTCAAGAACATTAAGGAACGTTAAGAACATCAACAAAAAACCTACTGATAACCATATACTTAATAACGAGAAACTATAAGCTTTCTCATTAAGTTCAGGAACAATGAAATGATGTCCCCTCTCACCACTCCTTTTCAACATCATACTGGAAGTCCTAACTAAAGCAACAAAATGAAAAAAAGGAAATAATAGTATCCACATTGGAAAGGAAGAAATAAAACTGTCTTCATTTGCAGATGATTTGTCTGTCTACATAGAAAATCAGAAAGACTCAACAGCAACAGCAAAAACTCCTGGAACTAATGAGCAGTTATAGCAAAGATGCAGAGAACAGGTTTACATACAAAAGTCAATCTTTTCTATACACAAACAGTGAACAATTGGAATTTGAAATTTAAAACAAGATTCCATTTATATTAACATCCCCTAAAATGAAATACTTAGGTATAAATCTAAAAAAATATGTAAAAGATCCATATGGGAAAAAACCGTAAACCTATAATGAAAAAAAAATAGAGGGAAATTTAAAAACTAGAAAGAAACTCTAGGTTCATGAATAAGAAAACTTAATATTGTCAAAATGTCAGTTCTTGCCAACATGATCCATAGATTCAGTGCAATCCCAAACAAAATCCTAACAAGTTATTTTGTGGCTATCGACAAAATGATTCTAAAGTTTATATGGAGATGCAAAAGACTCAGAGTAGCCAACTGAATATTGAAGGAGAAAGTTGGAAGACTGACACTACCTGACTTTAAGACTCATTATAAAGATACAGTCATCTAGACAGTGTGGTATTGAGGAAACAACAAACAAAAATATATCAATAGAACAGAATAGAGAACTCAGAAATACACCCACACAAATATAGTCAAAGGATCTTTGACAAAGGAGCAATAGCAATACAATGGAGAAAAGATAGTCTTTTCAGCAATTGGTGCTGGAACAACTGGGCCTGCACACGCAAAAAAAATGAATTTAGTCACAGACCTTGCACCTCTCACAAAAATTAACTCAAAAAAGAGTCATAGATCTAAATGTAAAACATAAAACTGTAAAACTTCTAGCAGATAACACAGCAGAAAATCTAGATGACCTTTGGTTGGGTGATTATTTTTTAGATACAGCATCAAAGGCATGATTCATGAAAGAAATTATTGGTGATTTGGACCTCATTAAAATTTAAAACTTCTGCTATGCAAATGATACTTTCAAAGGAATGAAAAGACATCCCACAGGCTGGGAGAAAATGTTTTCAACAGACATATCTGCTGATGTACTTATATCCAAAATATGCAAAGAACTTTTAAAACTCAACAATAAGAAAAAGAACAACCAGAATGAAAAATGAGCAAAAGATCTGAACAGGTACCTCAAAAAATAAGATACATAGAAGACAAAGAAACTTATGAAAAGATGCTTCACATATGTTATTACAGAAATGCAAATTAAAGCAACAATGTGATACCACTACACACTTATTGGAATGGGAATAGTTTCCAACATTGACATCACCAAATGCTTGGGAGGATGTGGAGCAACAGAAACTCTCATTGATTTCTGGTGGTGGGGATGTGAAATGGTACAGCCACTTTGAAAGACCCTTTACATTTTCTTATAAAACTAAATATATTCAGCATACTATACAGTAATCATATTCTTTGGTATTTACCCAAATAAGTTGAAAACTCATGCCCTCAAAAAAACATGCACATGGATATTTACAGTAGTTTAATTCATAATTGGCAAAACTTAGAAGCAAGTAAGATGACATTCTGTAGGGTAATGTATAAATACACTATGGTATATTCATGTGCTGGGCTACTCTTGTTACCTCAGTAAGTGGAGTCATATTGTAACTGATCTTTTGTGACAAATACATTGTGTTACTTTACTTAGCGTAATGTCTTCAAGGTTCATCCATGTTATAGCATGTGTCAAAAGTTCTTCCTTTTTAAGCCTCAATAATATTCTATTGTCTGTATATACCACATTTTGTTCATTCATATATCAATTAACACTTGGCTAGGATATTAATTAACACTTGAATAGCCTTTTCACTATTGTGAATAACGCTGTTATGTACATGGGTGTACAAACAAATGTTGAACTCCCTGCTTCTGATTCTTTGGAGTATATACCCAGAAGTGGAACTGCTCGATGATATGGTAATTCTATGTTTAATTTTTTGAGAAACCTCAAGACTGTTTTCCATAGTGGCTGCACCAGTTTACATTTCTACTAGCAGTCCACAAGTTTTCCAATTTCTCCACATCCTCATCAACATTTTTATTTTGGCCAATTGACTTTTGATAAACTTGCCAAATAGATTCTGTGGGGGGAAGAACAGTCTCTTCAACAAATGATGCTGGGGCAACTGGATTTTCACATGCAAAGAAATGAAGTTAGACATCTCACACCACATAAAAAATTAACTTAAAATAGATCAAGAATCTAAATATAAAAGCTAAAATTGTGAATGTACTAGAAGAAAAAATAGGGGTAAATATTCATGATCTTGGTATTGGTAATGGATTCTTAGATATGATATGATAAACATGAAAAATAACAGAAAAAAATAGATAAGCTGGACTTCATCCAAATTGAAATCTTTTGTGCATCAAATGATATTATTAAGAAAGTTAAAAGGCAATCTAAAGTATGAGAGGAAATACTGGCAAATTATATATATTCTAAAGGTTTAAGATTCAGAATGTACGAAGAAACTCAAACAACTCTACAACAATAATGCATATAATCTAGTTAAAAATGGCCTTAGTGCTTGTACAGACATTTCTTCAAAGAAGATATACAGATGTACAAATGGCCAATAAGTACATGAAAAGATGCTCAATATCATTAACCATTGGGGAAATGCAAATTAAAATCACAATGATATACACTTCACAGCTCCTAGGAAGGCTATAATAATAATAAAAAGGATAGTAAAAAGTGTTGGTGAAGATATGGAAAATTGTAACTCTCATGAAAAGCTCATAGAAATGTAAAACTGTGGAGATCTTATGGAAAACATTTTGACAGTTCCTCAAAAAGCTGAACATAGGAAATAATGCTTTCACCCTAAGATTGGGGAAAATGCAAGAACATCTATTCTCACTATTCATATTCAGTATCAAGCTCAAAGTTGTAGACAGAGTAATAAGGAAGAAAAGGAAATATAAGACATACACATTGGCAAGAAAAAATAAGACTTTGCCCAGTTTCAGTTTATATGACTGTGTAAGGAGACAATCCCAAGGAATTTACAAAATATCTTCCTAGAACTAAGTCAATTCAATAAGGTGGCAGAATAAAAGATCAATATACAAAAGCCACTTGTATTTCTACATACCAGCACTGCACACATGGACGTTTAAAGTACAATACCATTTAAAATCTTACAAAACATGCACAGGATTACATACTGAAAGCTATACAACACTGTAAAACATACGAAAGATGATGTAAACAAATGGAAAGCTATATCATATCCATGAATTGGAAGACTCATAATAAAGATGTTAATCCTCCCCAAATTAACCTAAAGGCTTAACATAATTTCTATCAAAATCTAATATGTTTTTTTGGATATAAACAAGATTATTCTAAAATTTATATGCAAAGGCCAAGGAACTAGAAGAGCTAAAATAATTTTGAATAAGTAGAATAAAGTGAAAGGTAATGTTCTACCTGGTTTCATGACTTGTAGAGCTACAGTAATCAAGACCATGTGATTTTGGCAGAGGGATAGACACATAGATCAACGGAACAAAACAGAGAATCTGTGAGACCCTCATAAATATGCCCCAACTATTTTTGATAAAGGTATAAAACCAATTTAATAAAAAATTTTAAACAAATTGTTCCAGAGCCATGAGACATTCATAGGCAAAACAATGAATCTTGACTTGTCTTACATCTTATAAAAAATTAACTCAAATGAAACACAGACTTAAATGTTAAAAGTTAAAGCTATACAACAAGAAAAAATAGAAATCTTCAGAATTCAGGGCTGGGCAAAGAGCTCTTAGACAACATGAAAAGTACAAACCATAAAAGGAAAATTTGATAAATTGACTTCATAAAACGTTTTTAAACACTTGCTCTGTGGAAGACTCTGGTAGAGAAAAAATGATAAGTTGCTGAGTGTGAGAAAATATTTGCAATCCACAATCTGACAAAGGGCTATGGTAGACTATATAGAGAATTCTCAGAATTCTAAAGTAGAAGAACGAACAATCCAATTAGAAAATGGGCAAAAGACACGGTAGATGTAAAACCACAAAGAAGCACATGATAAGATGTTGTACATCACTAGCCATGAGGAAACTGCAAACTAAAACCATAGTGAGCTATTACTGCACATGTATCAAAATGGCTGAATTGAAAAATAGGTACACCAATGCTACACAGTATGGTGAGAACCTGAATCTCTTGTACATTGTGCTGGGAATGTGAAATGGTACAGCCACTATGGGAAACAAATTAGAAGTTTCTTAACAACAAAACGAAACTCAAAAAACAAATAACAAATAACTAAACATGCAGCTACCACATGACTCAGGTATTGCATTCCTTGACCTTGATCTCACAGAAATAGATTAATTTTCACACAAAAACTTGTACATAAATGTTTATAGCAGCATTATTTGCATGTCCAAAAACTGGAAAAATCCAGATGTCTTTCACTGAGTGAATGGTTAAACATGAGGTGGTATATATATCCATACCATGGAGTACTACTCAGCAATAAAAATGAGTGAATTTTTTTTTAGGAAGATTAGCCGTGAGCTAACATCTGTTGCCAATCCTCCTCTTTTTTTGCTAAGGAATACCAGCCCTGAGCTAACATCCATGCCCATCTTCCTCTACTTTATAATGTGGGATGCTGCCACAGCATGGCTTGACAAGCAGTGCTAGGTCTGCACCCGGGATACGAACCAGTGAACCCAGGGCTGTGGAAGTGGAAGGCGCAAACTTAACCACTGCACCACTGGGCTGGCCTCCAAAATGAATGAATTTCTGATAGGAGTAACAACTTGGGTGAATCTCCAGAGAATTATGCTGAGTGGAAGGAGCCAAAAGATTACATGCTGTTTAAGCACATTTTTTATAACATTATTTAAATATCAAAACTGTAGAAATGGCAAATAGATTAGTAGTTGTCAAGGGTCATGAAAGAGTGGGGTGAGGGAAATGTGACTGTAGCTTTAAAATGGCAGCATGGTGAATATTCATGTTGGAGCAGTACAGTGTGGTGACTATATCAATGTCAGTATCTGGGTGTGATACTGTGCTATAGTTTGATCTTACTATTGGAGGAAACTGGGTAAAGGATACATAAAATCTCTCTGTGTTACATCTTACAACTGTCTGTGGATCCTCAGTTATCTAAAAAAAGCTTAATTAAAAATAAAAGAGTACCATATCTGTGAATTGTTGATGATAAAACACAGGTAATAAAGAAAAAATAAATGTCTCAAAATGAGAACCTCAAAACTGTAGAGGGTGTAAAAAAGGGAGTGATGTTGAGTGTTAAATCCATTTCACATTAAGAGTCATTATGTTTTAGATGTTTATTGGGTAGACAACACATTTTACGGCTAAATTAAAGAAAGTAGTGTGTTTTACTGAGAACGTGAATTTCTTTTTTTTTTCAAACTTGTGAACACCAAAGACTTTTTTTCTTTTTTTTCATAGTATTAGCTTTTTCTTTTTTTCTTTTTATTGAGTTATTGATAGGTTACAATCTTGTGAAATTTGAATTGTACATTAATGTTTGTCAGTCATGTTGTAGGTGCACCACTTCACCCTTTGTGCCCACCCCCCACCCCACCTTTCCCCTGGTATCCACTAAACTGTTCTTAGTCCATAATTTTAAATTCCTCATATGAGTGGAGTCATACACAGATTATCTTTCTCTTGCTGGTTTATTTCACTTAACATAATTCTCTCAAGGTCCATCCATGTTATTGCAAATGGAATGATTTTGTTCCGTTTTGCAGCTGAGTAGTATTCCATTGTATATATGTACCACATCTTCTTTATCCATTCGTCTGTTGATGGGCACTTAGGTTGCTTCCACGTCTTGGCTATTGTAAACAGTGCTGCAATAAACATTGGGGTGCACAGGACTTTTGGGATTGTTGACTTCAGGCTCTTTGGATAAATACCCAGTAGTGAGATGGCTGAATCGTATGGTAGTTCTATTTTTAATTTTTTGAGGAATCTCCATACCGTTTTCCATAGTGGCTGCACCAGTTTGCATTCCCACCAGCAGTATATGAGGGTTCCTTTTTCTCCGCAACCTCTCCAACATTTGTTGCTATTAGTTTTAGATATTTTTGTCATTCTAACGGGTGTAAGGTGATATCTTAGTGTAGTTTTGATTTGCATTTCCCTGATGATCAGCGATGATGAGCATCTTTTCATGTGCCTATTGGCCATCAGTATATCTTCTTTGGAGAAATGTCTGTTCATATCTCCAGCCCATTTTTCGATTGGGTTGTTTGATGTTTTGTGATTGAGTTGCGAGAATTCTTTATATATTATGGATATTAAGCCTTTGTCAGATATATGACTTGCAAATATTTTTTCCCAGTTAGTGGGTTGTTTTTTTGTTTCAATCCTGTTTTCATTTGCCTTGAAGAAGCTCTTTAATCTGATGAAGTCCCATTTGTTTATTCTTTCTATTGTTTCCCTTCTCTGAGAAGACATGGTGTCCGAAAAGATCCTTTTAATACTGATGTCAAAGAGTGTACTGCCTACGTTTTTTTTCCAGAAGCCTTATGGTTTCAGGTCTCACCTTTAGGTCTTTGATCCATTTTGAGGCTATTTTGGTGAATGGTGAAAAAGAATGGCCAATTTTCATTCTTTTACATGTGGCTTTCCAGTTTTCCCAGCACCATTTGTTGAAAAGACTTTCTTTTCTCCATTGTATGCCCTCAGCTCCTTTGTCAAAGATAAGCTGTCCATAGATGTGTGGTTTTATTTCTGGGCTTTCAATTCTGTTCCATTGATCTGTGCACCTGTTTTTGTACCAGTACCATGCTGTTTTGATTACTGTAGCTTTGTAGTATGTTTTGAAGTCAGGGATTGTGATGCCTCCCGTTTTGTTCTTTTTTCTCAGGATGGCTTTAGAAATTCGGGGTCTTTTGTTGCCCCATATGAATTTTAGGATTCTTTGTTCTAATTCCGTAAAGAATGTCACTGGGATTCTGATTGGGATGGCGTTGAATCTGTAGATTGCTTTAGGTAGAACGGACATTTTAGCTATGTTTATTCTTCCAATCCATGTACATGGAATGTCTTTCCATCTCCTTATGTCGTCATCCAGTTCTCTCAGAAAGGCCTTGTAATTTTCATTATATAGGTCCTTCACTTCCTTAGTTAAATTTACCCCAAGGTATTTTATTCTTTTTGTTGCGATTGTGAATGGTATTGTATTCTTGAGTTCTTTTTCTGTTGGTTCATTACTGGAGTATAGAAATGCTAATGATTTATGCAAATTGATTTTATACCCTGCAACTTTGCTGTAGTTGTTGATTACTTCTAACAGTTTTCCAAGGGATTCTTTTGGGTTTTCTATATTTAAGATCATGTCGTCTGCAAACAGTGAGAGTTTCACTTCTTCCCTCCCTATTTGGATTCCTTTTATTCCTTTTTCTTGCCTGATTGCTCTGGCCAGGACCTGCAGTACTATGTTAAATAAGAGTGGTGATAGAGGGCATCTTTGTCTCGTTCCTGTTTGCAGGGGGATGGGGTTCAGTTTTTGCCCATTGAGTATGATGTTGGCTATGGGTTTGTCGTATATGGCATTTATTATGTTGAGGTAGTTTCCTTCTATGCCCATTTTGTTCAGAATTTTTACCATAAATGGCTGTTGGATCTTGTCAAATGCCTTCTCTGCATCTATTGAGATGATCATGTGGTTTTTATTCCTCAGTTTGTTGATGTGGTGTATCACGTTGATTGATTTGCGGATGTTGAACCATCCCTGTGTCCCTGGTATGAATCCCACCTGATCCTGATGTATGATTCTTTTGATGAATTGCTGAATTCTGGTTGCCAAAATTTTGCTTAGAATTTTTGGATCTATGTTCATCAGTGATATTGGCCTGTAGTTCTCTTTTTTCGTAGTGTCCTTGTCAGGTTTTGGTATCAGCGTGATGTTGGCCTCATAGAATGTGTTAGGAAGTGTTCCATCTTCCCTAGTTTTTTGGAATAGCTTGAAAAGGATGGGTATTAAATCCTCTCTGAAAGTTTGGTAGAATTCCCCAGGAAAGCCATCTGGTCCTGGGGTTTTATTCTTTGGGATGTTTTTGATTGCTGTTTCAATCTTTTTCCTTGTGATTGGTCTGTTCAAATTGTCTGCCTCTTCTTGAGTGAGCTTTGGGAGACTGTAGGAGTCCAAGAATTTATCCATTTCCTCTAGCTTATCCATTCTGTTGGCATATAGTTTTTTGTAGTATTCTCTTATAATCTGTTGTATTTCTGCAGAGCCTGTTGTTATTTCTCCTCGCTCATTTCTGATTTTGTTTATTTGAGCTTTCTCCCTTTTTTTCTTTGTAAGTCTGGCTAGTGGTTTGTCAATTTTATTTATCTTCTCAAAAAACCAGCTCTTTGTCTCATTGATCCTTTCTACTGCCTTTTTCGTTTCAATAGTATTTATTTCTGCTCTGATTTTTATTATTTCTCTCCTTCTGCTGACTTTGGGCTTCATTTGTTCTTTTTTCTCTAGTTCAGTTAGGTATGCTTTAAGGTTGCTTATTAGGGATTTTTCTTGTTTGTTAAGATGTGCCTGTATTGCGATGAATTTTCCTCTTAATACAGCTTTTGCTGTATCCCATATGAGTTGGTATGGCATGCTATCATTTTCATTTGTTTCCAGGTATTTTTTTATTTCTTCTTTAATTTCTTCAATGATCCATTGCTTGTTCAGTAGTGTGTTGTTTAGTCTCCACATCATTGTGCCTTTCTCAGCTTTTTTCTTTTAATTAATTTCTAGCCTTATAGCACTATGACCTGAGAAGATGCTTATTATTTCAATTTTTTTAAATTTGTAGAGGCTTGCCTTGTTTCCCAACATATGGTCTATCCTAGAGAATGTTCCATGTGCACTTGATAAGAATGTGTATTCAGCTCTTTCAGGGTGGAGTGATCTATATATGTCTATTAAGTCCAATTGTTTTAGTTTTTCATTTAGCTCCACTATTTCCTTGTTGATTTTCTGTCTGGATGATCTGTCCATTGATGTGAGTGGGGTGTTGAGGTCCCCTACTATTATTGTGTTGTTTTTAACATCTTCCTTTAGGTCTGTTAATAGTTGCTTTATGAATCTTGGTGCTCCTGTGTTGGGTGCATAGATATTTATAAGCGTTATTTCTTCTTGATGAAGTCTCCCTTTGATCATTATATATTGTCCCTCTGTGTCTCTCTTTACCTGTCTTATTTTGAAATCCACTTGGTCTTATATGAGAATTGCAACACCTGCCTTGTTTTCCTTGCTATTTGCTTGAAGTATTGTCCTCCACCCCTTCACCCTGAGTCTGTGTTTGTCCTTGGGGCTGAGGTGTGTTTCCTGGAGGCAAGAAATTGTTGGATCGTGTTCTTTAATCCATTTTCCACTTTGTGTCTTTTTATTGGAGAGTTCAATCCGTTCACATTGAGAGTGATTATTGATGCATGTGGACTTAATGCTGTTAATCTGTCGCTCATTATCTTGTTTTCCTGTGTTTCTTTTCCTGTGTGCTTTAGACTACCCATTTAATACTGCAATTTCTTATGCTGGGTTTCTTAGATTTTTCCTTATTTATGATTTGTGACTCTGTTCTGTACTTTATTTTAGTGTCTACCTTGAAGTTTGTATTTAGAATCTCATGTATAATATAGTCTATTGTCTGGTGGTCTCTTACCTACTTGACCAATACTGATTTAGACCCTTTGCTCTTCCCCTCCTAAATAATTATTTTCATTTTTTATTCCAACTCGTCTTATTAATTGGTAGTTAGAGTGCTAAGATCGTCCTTGTTTTGGTAGTTTCCTTACCTTTACCCTAATGCTATAATTGAATATTTGCTATCCTGTTCTGGTTCTATCCATTGGTCTCCCTAGTCTGTGGATTGTGTCCCCTTTCTCCCTTTTTTCTTTTTTCAATTACGAGAGCCTTCTCGAGGATTTCTTGTAATAGAGGGCTTTTAGTTACAAATTCCCTTAACTTTTGTTTGTCTGGAAAAGATTTAATTTCTCCCTCATATCTGAAGGAAATTCTTGCTGGATAGAGTATTCTTGGCTGAAGGTTTTTATCCTTTAAAGCTTTGAATATATCACTCCATTCTCTCCTAGCTTGTAGGGTTTCTGTAGAGAAATCCCCTGACAGTCTGATAGGGGCTCCTTTATAGGTTATTCTCTTTTTTTTCCTTACTTCCCTGAGTATTCTCTCCTTATCATTCCTATTTGCCAACTTTACTACTATGTGCCTTGCAGTAGGTCTTTTTACATTGACAAATCTAGGAGATCTAAAACCCTCCTCTACACACATTTCTCCGTTGATCCCTAGACTTGGGAAGTTCTCTTCAATAATTTCGTTAAGCACACTTTCTGCTCCATTTTCCTTTTCCATATTCTCGGGAATTCCTATGATCCTTATGTTCTTACTCCTCATTGAATCCATTATCTCTCGGAGATTTTCCTCATTTTTTTAAATTCTTAGTTCTCTTTCTTCCTCTGTCTGGCGCCATTCAGCCTGTCTGTCCTCGATTATGCTGATTTGCTCCTCTAGGTTTTCTACACGGGCATTCAGGGAATCCGTATTCTGTTTTATCTGGTCCATTGTGTTTTTCATCTCAAGTAATTCTGTTTGATTCTTCTTTATGATTTCAATCTCTTTTGTGAAGTAACTCCAGAACTCAGCTTGTTTCTCTATCTTTCTCTCTACCTCATTGAGTTTTTTTATTATAGCTGCTCTGAACTCATCATCACTTAGTTTACCTAATTCCAAGTCCTCAGGACTTAATTCTGTGTTTTTATTGTTTTCCTTCTGGTCTGATGCTTTTATAAATTGCTGGATGGTAGAGGAGCGGTTTTTTCTCATGGTGGTAGAATTCAGTTGCAGTTACAGCCTGTCACCACGAGATGGGGGTCGAGAGCCGCGTGTTAGCTCTCCGCCTTGGGGCAAGATGGCTGCGCCCACTGGCTTTGTTAAGGGGGAGGGGCTGTTACTCACACGCACTGGTCTGGGTTCAGATCAGTTCTGTTCTCTGGTCTCCCAAGGCCCTTGATTTATGGGGTCCCCGTGGACAGAAGCTTCCCCCGTCAGCGGGTCTCCACTGAATCAGCGGCAGGAGTCCTGGATGATCCCCCGGTCGCGTGGCCCCTCCCCTGCTCCTTCCCCACCCGCGCCGCAGCGATCGCAGACTCTAGGGGAGGGAGCGACGTTCTCTCCTACCGTTCCAGCGCCTCCGAAAGGGGTAAAGCTAGGTTTATGATCTCCGCCTTCTTGGTATTGTAGGTCTCTAACGAGCTGGCATTATGTTTATTCTCTGAAATTCAGTTCTTCCAATCTTTTGTTGTATTTTGGAGGGGACAGAATCCCGGGTCAGCTCACCCCGCCATTTTGCTCCAAAGACTTTTTTTCTTAAATCATCCCCTCCAGCCCTCTGCACAAACGGACATGCCGAGAATGTGAATTTCTATAATTTAAAAGGCAAATATAATCTATATATAATTTATTGTAAATGTTGTTAAATTGGGTTTGTCCTTCATTTAATTGCTTGTTTATTTAATTGAGATGACATAGGTTTATAACATTATATAAATTTCAGGTATACATCATTATGTTTTGATTCTGTATACACTGTATGTTTTGATTATGTCAGAACCAAAAGTCTAGTTTCTATCCATCATTATACAAAAATCCCTCTTTATCCCTTCGGCCCTCCCCCACCCCTCTTTCTCTCTGGTAACCACAAGTCTGTTCTATCTATGCATTTGTTTGTTGTTTTTGTTTTTTCTATCTTCCACATGTAAGTGAAATCATATGGTGTTTCTCTTTTCCTCTCTGATTTATTTCACTTGGCATAATGCTGTCAAGGTCCATCCCTATTGTCACAAATGGCAACATTTTGTCCTTTTTTACACCTGAGTAGTATTTCATTGCATACATCTTCTTTATCCATTTGTCCTTCAGTTGTTTCTATGTCTTGGCCGTTATAAATAATGCTGCAATGAATACAAAGGTGTATATATCTTTTTGAATTAGTGTTTTCGTATTATTTGAATAAATACCCAGAAGTGGAAGAGCTGCATAATATGGCATATCTATTTTTAATTTTTTGAGGAATCTTCATTCTGTTTTCCATAGTGGCTGCACCAATTTACTTTCCCACAAGCAGTGTATAAGGGTTCCATTTTCTCCACATCCTCTCCAACACTTGTTATTTCTTATCTCTCTAATAATAGTCATTCTGACTGGCATGAGGTGATATCTCCCTGTGCTTTTGATTTGCATTTCCCTAATAATTAGTGATGTTGAACATCTTTTTGTGTCCCTGTTGGCCGTCTGTATAAAGCCTCTGTCCATTTTTTTAATTGTTAAAATTGTTTAACATTGTTAAAATTAAAGTTGTAGTTCTGTTTTTGTTAAATTGTATGAGTTCTTTGATAAACTCAATCCATTTACATTTAGGATGATTAGTGATGATGAGTACTTAATGCTCTCATTTTATGTTTTGTTTTCTGTTTGCTCTATGTTCCCATTGTTTCATTTTCCTTGTGTTTCTGTCTGTCATTTCAGGTTAGTGGTTTTCTGTAATGTTTTTCCCGGTTTTATCTTTCATTATATTTCATATTTTTATCTCTGAATTTTTATTTTGTGGTTATCATGACATTTATATAAAAGATCTCATTAGATAGGAGTCTTTTTTTCTGCTGATAGCGTTTTATCTTCATTTTCCTACGCAAGTTATGTCCTTTTCCTTCTCCCCTTCTATACTTTTGTTGTCACAAATTATCCCTTTTTTGTCTTGTGAGTTTGTTACTAAATTGATAGTGATGATAGTTATTTTTAATGTTTTCTTTCCCTTTAAACTTTATGCTATAATTTTTTACTAACCTATTCTGTTATTGGTGGTAATTTTCTGATTCTATCTGTCTATTTATCACCTTTCTCAAAGTTTTGTATACCTTTGTCTTTTCATTTCAGGTACAAGAGCTCCTTTCAATATTTCTTGTAAAGAAGGTCTAGTAGTGACAAATCCCTCAGGTTTTGTTTGTCTTGGAAAACCTTTATTTCTCCTTCATACCTGAGGGATAACTTTAGTGGACAGAGTATTATTAGCTGACCATTTTTATCTTTCAATATTTTGAATATAGCACTCTACTCTCTCTTGGACTGTAGAGATTCTGCTGACAGAATAATGGGGGCTCCCTTGTAGATTATTGTGGGGTTTTTTTCCCCTCTTGGATGATTTTAATATTCCTTTTTTGTCATTGACTTTTGACAGTTTTATTATTGTGTTTTGAAGAAGGTCTTTTTGCATTGAGATAACTGAGTGTTTACATCCAGTTTCTTCCCTAGGTTTGGAAAGTTCTCAGCTATAAAGAAATATCTTTAGAGTCTCTGCTCCCTTCTTTCTCTCTCTTCTCCTTCTGAGATACCCATAATCCTTATTGGCCCTTTCTAATAGAGTTGGATATTCCTCAGATTTCTATATTTTTTACCTACATCATTTCTAGCTTTCTGTCTTTGAGCTTACTAATTTTCTCTTTCATATGGTCTGCTCTGTTTCTAAGGCTTTCTAATGCATTCTTCATCTCATTTATAGGGTTTTTCAGCTCCAGAATTTCTGTTTGGTACTTTTTTAGAGTTTCAACCTTTTTCGTAAAGTATTCTTTCCATTTATTGATTTTATGCCTGAGCTCATTTAACTGCCTTTCTGAATTTTCTTACAGCTCATTGAGTTTCCTTGTAATAGCTATTTTGAATTATTTATCAATTAGATCACACCCTTCTATGACTTTATGTTTTGTTCTGGAAAATTATTTTATTTTTGTGATACCATGTTATTATGGCTTTCTGTGGTACTTGCTGAGTTATTCCTCTGCTGGTGCATGTGTTGTAGTGAACATCTTTCTTATTTAGGTGTAACCTTGCTTGATTTGATTCCAATTATTCAAGTGACTGGGGAATAGAGGCTTCTCTTTTGTTTTTCAGTAGCTGGTGATACAGTACAAGTTCTTTGATTCCTCTTACCCGAGCTGTCTCTGGCTATATTTGAGGATCAGCAAGTTCGACCATCCACTGTCTCTATTAGGGGTGTCATGTCACCCGTACTCTCATCATTGCTGCCTGCATGTCTGGGGGTCATTGCTGCCTTGCTGTTACCAGTGTCACTGTGGTTACTGACTTCGCCTTCAGGGGTACAGGTATGGCTGATGTGTCTGCTGCATCTCCAATCACCTAGGTCAGAAGCTCCTCCACTGTGGCAGGCAGAGGAAAGGGTGGGGCAGGAGCCAGGTTTGTTGGGCTCTGCCTCCACTATTGTTCATTTCCTTATGGTCCCGGCAGCAGCCGTGGTTGGAAGGTTTGAGTAGTATGCATGCCTCCACTGCTGCTAGCATGCTCTGAGCCACAGCCAGGGGCTGGAGATCTTGGGGCTGCACCTCTGCTGCTGCTTCACTCCTTGTGGCTGCAGGTGCTGCCACAGTTGGCAGGCTGGAGTCACATATGCACCTCTGCTGCTGCCCACTGGATACTCTGGGTGTTTGGGTGATTGGCTTAGCAGCCATGGTTGGGCACCGGGGTCCTGGACACTGCCTTCATTGTTCACCCAGTTGGCCTCCTCTCTGTGCTCCAATCCACCCAACTTAGTGTGTACTGATATGTGGGTCTTTCTGGTTTCCTGATGTGTTGGGCAATGTAGCGATTTTTCAAGTTATAAATTATCTACTCACTGTAGACTGAAGGGGATAGACAAAGAGATCCTCTCATGCTGCCATGATGATGACATACTAATTTTTTTATTTTATGTTACTCTATTTTTAAAAAATCATTCTTTCCATCTTCCCATTAAACTTATCAATTTTGGGTTTTTTGTTCATTCTCTCGGAAGACTTTTATTTGCATGATTTTTGTGGTTTCTCTTAAAATATAACATGCACCCACAAAAAGTTTGGATTTAATATGAACACTCTCCTTACCAACAACAGAGGAAATGTATAATGTTTTATTTGTGTACTGTGTTTTATAATTTTAGTTCAGCCTTTTTTTTTAAATCCAAAATCAGTCATTATTTTCATTTTTTGGTATATGCCAAATTAGATTTTCATTTATGTTTACTTATTTGTTTGGTCATGATCAGCATCTTGTATTTCCTTCTCCTTGTTCCAATATCCCTTTTTCTGGAATTTGTTTCCATGAGGATCTGTGAACTGTAAATTTTTGTTTTTTACTGAAAATACCTTGAATTCCCTCTCAGTCTTTTTTCTTTTTTCTTTTTTTGAGGAAGATTAGCCCTGAGATAACTACTGCCAATTCTCCTTTTTGTGGAGGATGGCTGTCCCTGAGCTAACATCCATGTCCATCTTCCTCTACTTTATACATAGGATGCCTACCACAACATGGCTTTTGCCAGGTGGTGCCATGTCCGCACCCGGGATCTGAACCCGTGAATGCTGGGCGTGTGAACTTAACCACTGCACCACCAGGCCGGCGCTCACTCTCCATCTTGAATGACATTTTGATGTGCAGAGACTTCTAGGTTGAGGGTTATTTTCCATGAGAACAGTGAGAATAGTATTATTCCATTGTTCTAGTTTGTTTTTTCTTTTTACTCTTATCCTCAGCATTTAGTGTTCTGTTACTTCACTAAGAATTTCTGAGTATAGATTTAATTTTATTTATCTTGCTCAGGACTTGGTGTATTTCTATAATCCAAGGATTCATGTCTTTCATTGGAGGTGGAGATTCTCAGCCATTATCTCTTTTATATTGCTTTCTTTCATTCTCTTCATCCTCTCAATTCACTTGTATATCTTCTTCTGAGTATTTGGTCCAATCCTATTATATCATTATTCTTGTTTCCTTACTGCTTTTTTTTTTTTTGTCTTCATCTCTCAGTACTGCATTTCAAAGTTTTCCCACATCTATCAGCTGTGTCTAATCTACTGTTAAACTTACCTACTAAGTTTTTATTGGAAATGATTACATTTTTCCTTCTTAAAAGTTCTAGTTAGTATATTTTACAGCTGCCTTATTTTATTTTCATAGCATATTTTTATTTCATTTTGATCTTTATTTCTATTCCTACTTTTAATACCTTTAATAATTTTAAAGTTTTTTTTTAAAGATTGGTACCTAAGCTAACAACTGTTGCCAATCTTCTCTTGTTTTTTTTCTTTTCTTCTTTATCTCTCCAAGGCCCCGCAGTACGTAGTTATGTATTCGAGTTGTGAGTGCCTCTGGTTGTGCTATGTGGGATGCCGCCCCAGCATGGCAGGATGAGCAGTGCCATGTCCGCACCCAGGATTCAAACCAGCGAAACCCTGAGCTGCTGATGTGGAGTGTGCAAACTTAACCACTTGGCCACAGGGCCAGCACCTAAAGATTTGTAAGTGTCTTTCAAATTGTCTTATTATCTCAGGTTCTTGGGACTATTAATCTTTCTGAGTCTTTTATTTGTTTTTTTCTCATGACCTGTGTGATTTGCAAGTTTTCTTTGTGGGCACAATAAACTTGAGACTTAGTTTTCCTGAAACATCACTTTATCCTAGGTTTATGGAAGCATTTTAGTAAACTAGGTATATTGCTCACAGAGCAGTTTTTGTGTCACATTCTTAGTTTGGAGATTCATATTGAGTATGTGACATATTAATTTTGCCTCTGTATTCACTGAATTCATGAGTGCCATAGATTTGGGTCTCACTATCTCTCAAGAGTTGTTAATTTTTTTTTCTTCCTGCTGAGGAAGATTAGCCCTGAGTTAACATCTGCTCCCAATTTTCCTCTTTTTTTTTTTTGGTTAAGGAAGATTAACATTGTGCTAACACCTGTGTCAATCTTCCTCCACTTTATATGAGGGTCACCACCACAGCATAACTGACAAGTGGTATAGGTCCAAGCCCTGGATCTGAACCCAGGCTGCTGAAGTGGAGCATGTGGAATTTAACCACTGCATCACAGAGCCAGCCTGAAGAGGTGTTGATTTTTACTCAACATTTTCATAGGCTAGATGAGGTCTTAGTATTTCCACTTTCAGCAAAAAGACAGCTAGCTATTTCAGAGCTTCCTTTATGCAGAGTCCTTACGTCCAACCTCTTCTTCATACAAGCCATGTCTCTTGCCCAAAGATGATATTACAGCCCATCCCCTCACTATTAAAGTCCATATCATCATTGGATATCATTTTTAGCTACAGCAGCATCAGCATAGAGTATTATAAAATTGAGTCACCTCAAAACAACGTCAGGATGGCAAGCCTTCAATTTGTACTTGGTGTGGGATGCAATAAAAAGAATGGTCAGCCTTAATTCCCATCCAAGCTATTTGATAATAAAATATGAGAGACTTCTCATTAAAATATTTTCACCTGTCCACCAGGTTTTTTTCCTCATCATTAACACAAGTGTTATAGGGAATATCCATTGCAAAATCTTGAACGGCATTTTTTAGCTTATGGACACTGATTTATGCCTAGTCATCTTGGAAATTCACATTTGATGCTTAGCATTTAAAAAAAATTATATGCACTCAGATTTCCAAAAACAAGCTCTTTCTCATTTCTTTGATATATTTTTTCTTCTGTTTGTATTTTCACCCTAAGCTTAATTATGACTCATTTGCAATTGTTCATTTTTTTTAAAGTAAAGAATAGTAGTCAATTTTGAAAATCTTCCAATTTTGATTTCTACTTGTTCTTCCCATGTTTTTAAAATGATATCTGTCCTTTAAATTTTTTTTAAACAATCAACAGTTTACATAACTTGGAGATAGACAGAGTAAATGTTAATACCAAAGTCATAGCATCAAACTTTTGAGGTTTATTTCAACAACTCTAGAATAGGTAATCATGTGCTCAGGATATTGTGCAGATAATATTAGATAAGGCATTGATTCTTTTTAGTTTATTAAAGTTATTATAAATATATATTGCAATAAATAATTATGATTATTAGCTGACAGTTATCAATAGCCATCACCAGGGTAAAAAAGTGGAACTACACTCTAGCATTAGACTAAGAGGATATTTTCTCATCTTTCATTGGGTGAAAAGGAAGTAACTACATTACTGTTCTGATGAATAGTGTTAATCTGCATAGAACATTTCCCCCTAATTCTGCAAGTCATATTATAATGGTTTATGCTCAATTCTTACAAAGAGATAGGGCCTCTAACATCTCTTTCTATGGCAGGTGAGGAGACTGGAGCCAGAGAAGACATAAGGTCCCGAAAGTCCTACATTGGCCAGAAGAAGAAGTGAGGCTGAAGAAGACAGCACAGCTCAAGGTGTTAAAGAGTGCGGTGCAGGCAGGAGGTGTACTTTAAACAGTATCAGTGGAGGACAAACCAACACCCAACAGGTAAAGCATTTTGCGTGGCAAGTCAGAACTCCAGCTAATAGGTAAGACTTGCAAGATCAGAAATAGATGAAAAACTTGAAACTCAAGACTAGCTTTTCTGGTATTGAAGTTTCCATTCTGTTTCAGAGATACTAAGATTCACCGAGAATAGTAATAAGACAAAACTAATAGAGAGGTAAATGATGTTGTGATTTGTTTAATCCTTCTAGCAACTCCATAAGGTCTGTAATAATAGCTCTTTATATGCAGAGAAACAGAGGCTTACAGGTTAAGTAACTTTCCCTCAAAATAACTTCAGAAGTGAATACAAATCTATCACCACAGTTCCAGACCATTTTGGTTAATTAATTATCTTGGCCTAGGGAAATTAAACAGCTGTGAGATGGTTTCACCTGAAAATATTTGAAAAAAAATGTATGGATAACATAGGGATTAGAAAATTCATTACAGAGACTATGGAAGCATTTCACTACCATAATAGAAATACAACTTGCTAAAGCAGAATCGTGTAAATAAGACTGATTACTTGGTTTATCTACTTTGGGAAGCAGAACGTTTACTTTGGTTGTCAGAGGTGATCCACTAAGTTCAAACGCACATGTATAACAATATCAGAAAACTCAGTACCTTAAAAAGATAGCAAGGTATCGTTGGGAGTGTCTGAACTCACTTTTGAGAATAAATTATGCACAGATATAATCAATAAACTATAAGGAACATAGTTCTGATACAAACTCTTAGTGCCTCCTCCCTAAGAAACAGAGAAGGGCAAGTAATCCCACCTAAATATTCTGGGTTTTGGTCTTTCTCAAGCCTTTTCTCATATTCATTTTATTTCACTTTAATCTCATGGTGGTTGGCAATAAATATTTTAATCTCTTGTATTAAACCTCTTATTATGATTGGTGACCATTCTTGATATTTTGTGTGAAGTTCTAAGCAAAGCTGTTTCTCTGTGACTTTAGCCTAATGTGAGCATTCCTTTTGTGTGAGGTCTTTTCTGGCTGCTTGTAGCAAAAGAGATTTTTACACTCTTACATGCTAACACTTCCTCCTCAGGTCAATTCTGAACACAAATTCCCATATGACAAGAAACATGGAGACCACAGCGTTTCCTCTGTTCTAATGTGTTATCATCATACATCTCTGCAGCCTCACACTTTTGACAGCAACACTATGTGGGACACTCCTGTTTCAAGATAAGCATCACATGCAGTTTAAACTACAATTCCAAGTAAGGAACACAGGTTCTCAAAATCATATTGTGGCTTGAAGTCTAATATATTAAGTAATGATTAAATGGGGTTCAAAACGCATTTAGAACAGTGCATAGCAGCTTCACTCCTAGTTCTTCTGGAATGAAAGAGGAGAGGGCCTAAGGTTTGACTTATTGAGCTGAAACAGAGGAGAATTTCTGCTTCATGTAAGCGGGGGTTGTATCATCGTGCGTGTGTGTGTGTGAGTGAGAGAGAGAAAGATAGTCACTCTCATGGGAAGAAGGGTTTGATAATGACTCTCAGTCAATGAGAAGAGGGATGTTGGGTGGCAGAACTGTATTCTCCATTATGAGGACAAGATTTTTATAAAATGTAGCATAGACGTCTCTATATTTCAACTCTGTCTTTGTCTATTGTAATTTCACTGAATCAGATGTATAATTGCTCTGGAATTGGGGAGAAATAAGCCAAAAAAATCTAGCAATTTATCCTCCATCCATGGAGTAATTTAAGATAGTTCTTTTGTGCCATCATGAGTGTAAAATATTGCAGTTTACGTTTTATTTATGGAAATATAAGTGTGCTAGCAATTTTCTTTGTATAAAACAGATGTGTTTTGAGGAAAATATATATTTCTCATGTACCCATTTATAGATATATGGTTTCTCTTGGGAGCTGAAAATATTTCCACTCTTTTCCTCTCAAATCCTCTTAGAGTTAATTATCTGCTCACAGTTCTGATTTTCTTTTATGATGAAATTGAAGCATGTGATATAGATTACTAACTCAGTTAAGGTGCTTGGCTTCCCAACTTGAATCTCTTGTTACTAATAAGCAGGGTTTTCAGACTTTACTTTTTATCTTCTGATAAAACAGTGTCTCAGAGCAAAATTTCAGTTTCCCTGTTATTTCAGGATTGAAACTCTGTGTAAGTATTTTAATCATATCTATATGTGCAATCATTTATATATGAACAATAAGATGAAATACATGCAGGTATGAAAATGGATGGACATGTCTCCTTTTCTCTTAACAGTGCTCCATGATTTTATTATCAAATATGTGAACCTTATTTGGATTTTTGTGAATGATTTCAAGTTTTCAAATTCTTTGGGGATATGATGAGTTATGAGTATACAAATCATATATCATATTCCAGCTTGATTTAGGTCTTCATGTTAATGAACTTGAAGAAGTTTGGTTATCTATCCAGTTGGAACTGATAATGATGAGAAAAAATAAGGAGAGTGCCAACTTAATGCATTGACTTTTCCTTTGAAATTTCATATTTCCCTTATTTGCTCAGACACAGAGTGTTGTGGACTTCTTGTTAGAAGATGTACATGGCAGCTTTCCTCTTCCCTTCCCACTCAAAGCAAAGTTCCTAACTTGATTCCTGCTGTTTGTTCTAAGACTAATCATGCTTAGAAACCAGCTTCTACCGAAAGAAGGAGTACCTGGCGGCCTCTAGGGTGAGAAAGGGCTGTCCCTTCAGTGATCCATACACAGTACTAATTGCCTTGACTTTTGACTGGGTTTCCATTCAGATTTCCCATTTCTAATGTTAAGTTGCCCGAGATCTTTCTGGCTTTCTTCTCTCCTTGCTTTCCTTCACTTTCTACCTTCTTTCTCTTCTTCCTTTCTTCCCTCTTCCCTCCTCCAAAATATTTATTTAAGGCATCATGTACAACAAATGAGACATTCCACCCCTTCCCAGACCCCTTCCCTCTTCCTCCAAGCCCCAAAGGTAAATATGATTAGCCATTCACTTAAGATATTATAAGATGTGGAACAAAGTCTTCAGTAGTAGGAAACAAATATTATTTTTCATGATTTCAGAATGCAGTAGCTGTTAACCCTTCTGAGAGAAAAGGACTGCTACCGTTCACAGACTCCCTATGGAAAGAAGAATTAAATCATGTAAGGGCAACATGGTGTAAAGACTTAAGACCCTGCAGGGAAAGTGGGATTGCAGAGCTTTTGTTTTTCCTTCCTTTATCTTAAGAAATCTTCATTTTATTCTACAGAAATATTTAGAAACTTCAGTTCTCTCCAGACCTGAATTACCAAAAAGCTGGCATTCTATGGAGGTAGATCCTAAATAATGTGCTTCAGGAAATTACTATCCAATCCTATCTATATGCCTGCATTCCCCACAGAACACTCTGCCCTCCTGTCTACACTCAGCTTAGGTAGGAGATAAAATGCTTCATTTCTTTTTAGTGGTTGGTCTGTGGAAAATTGTATCTTATTATTGTTTTAAGGGGTGATCCACAGGCAATGAATGCAGCATTTTACTCATTCCTGGGGGGTGGTATGAGTTTTGCTTTTTTTATACTACATAGGGCAAGCTTTACATGTCTTGTAGAATTCCAGGAACCCAGAGGGAGAGCACAAATGCTGCCATTACCATCTGATTTCAGCTGTATGGGACTATCTCTATTGAACAAGATTGGACACGAACAAAGCCAGTCTATTCTCAGCTTGCCAGCTGCATCTCGGCTCAGCTTTTGGGTGAAATGAGGTACTGATTTGCTCTCTTCTCTCCCTGTAGAAACTGCTTTCATGTGAATCATGTATGTACATCTCCTTATTCATTTTGGATTCTTTCTGTCAGCTTCACTCTATCTACCACCAAAGGAATATTCACAGGCTGAAAGACCTGGGGTATGGTAGGCAGGAGAAAGTTCTAGAAAGGACTCAGTACTGGATTTTGAGGCAGGCTGTCTTCAATGATGACAACAAGCTTGACTACAAGGTAAGAAATTTCTCATTCAGGTATTCATCTATGCAGGAAACCAAATTTTAGTTTAAGTAATAATTCTGCATGGGCAGATGAGGGGCCTACTTCTGGTAGAATTTTAGTTGCAGCAGTTTGCTCTCCTTTTTCTCTGCCAGCCCCACACACTGGAGCTTTTAAAAGTCCCGCTGCCCAGCAATAACATCAGCATCTCTAAGGATGAAATCCAGGTATAAATATTTTTAAAACTTCCTAGGTGATTCCATTGTGAAGGGAAATTTGAGAAATAATATGTTAAGGAATTTCAGGCATTTGCGGTTACATGTGGATGTATTGCAAGGAGATGTGGAAAATTTGCTGAAGAAGTTGAACTCATAACATTTCAAAAAGTGCTTATTCCATTTAGAATAAGGACAAATCCCTGCCTTGAAATGAGCAAGTGCCTTGTGAAGTTCCCCACAATTTAGAATCGTGTCCTTGTCCTTGATAGAGCAGAAACTGGACTTCATGATTACCCAGAGAAAACAGAACTGATATGTCAGTTTATTAATCTATTATTACTGTGTCAACGGCCCTTTCCACTGACAAGGGTGTTTATGTCTCCTATGCTAGGGTTTGCTAAATATAAAATTATATCATAGAGAGGGAGAAAATTTTCGAAGAACTTCCATCTAAGAGATAGTGAGATTCAATAATCTACTGCTGTCTTCTCTAAAAGAAAACATCTTATAAGGTCTAAGCTGTTTATGGCTGTTGGTTTATCTCTTTCTCTTGAAATGTCAAAATATGCATTGCAAGTTTTGCTTATGGTAGGAATGTCAATTATTGCTTCTTGGCTCATGTAACTTTTCAGGGACTCTTCCTCACACAGTCTCCCTAAAGGTGTGTCATCATCTCAGCTTACTGGACATAGGTGGTGAGCTGACCCTAGAGGAATCAATCAGACTACATTTCTAGGAACCTGGAATTTGGACAGCGAATGATATATAATTGGTGAGATGTTGATCAAGCAGATTTTTTTTTTTTGGTAGAATCAGTGAGCCTGGAATGCAAAAGACAAAACCCACTGAAGTCATTGGGAGCAGAGAAACATGTAAGCAGAGAAAAATAATTGAGTAAAGTTGCTGTGCAAAGAGAAGAAGATCCACAGTGCAATATACCCCTGTGAATTATGAGCCATGCATCTAGGTTTATATCTACATCATTACGTCATATTTCATTTATTTTGTTGGTATCCATAAGATTGTGTATTGTTGCTTTTTGGCCATCTCTTTCTATGTTTCAGCCACATTCAGTGGCAATTAAAAAATATTGATGAAAGAATCATCTCTCAATGCCTAATTGTCTATGTACTAGTCTCTCTAATCCTACTGATGACTATTCATTTTCTGTGGTTGCCATAAAAACGTACCACACACTTAGTGGCTTACAACCACGGGGATATATTCTCTCACAGTTCTGAAACATAGAAGTAGAAAATCATATTGTTGGCAGAGCCACGCTCCCTCTGTAGGCTCTAGGAAAGAATTCTTCATTATTTCTTCCAGCTTCTCGTGGTGGTTGAAATCCTTGGCATTCCTTAACTTGTACATACATTACTCCAATCTCTGGCTCCATCTTCACATGATGTTCTCCTCTGAGTTTTTGTGTGTCTCTATTTTATCTTCTTAAAAATCATTGTATTAGGTCTCATCCTAATCCAGTATGACTTCACTTTCACTTAACTAATTACATCTGCAAAGACTCTATTTCCAAATATGGTTATAATTTGAGATTCCAGGTTAAATTGAATTTTGGGAAGGACATTATTCAACAGTATACTGATATAGTCTGTGAAGTTATTATTCCTTGAACCTGGGCAACATTATATTTCAAGGGACCTTCACACAGAGTGCCCACATTGAAGAACTAAGTGAGTTCAAGCCATTTTCATTCACATCACGGTAATATATTGGAGAGAAAGGCACTTGAGGATGAAGAAAAAATAGTGGTTAGTTCCTCCTTGTGGCAAAGAATGTAATATAGAATTACTAGATCCTTGATATTAAAGATCACAAAGAAATATAAACTTGGGAGGATCTTCCTAGAGGTTATGAGAAGGTGAAACTATAGTCTAAAACTATCTAGGAACCTGCAATAAATTTTCTCTCAGAGAAGGGAATTAAATCAGGTGAATCCATAAGATTGTGTATTGTTGCTTTTTGGCCATCTCTTTCTATGTTTCAGCCACATTCAGTGGCAATTAAAAAATATTGATGAAAGAATCATCTCTCAATGCCTAATTGTCTATGTACTAGTCTCTCTAATCCTACTGATGACTATTCGTTTTCTGTGGTTGCCATAACAACCACAGAATTGTGGTATATTGTGCAGAAACATCTTCCACCTCACTATCTTTTTCTCTCAATATTTCACATCCTCCACTTCGATATGCCACTGTACATAGACTGATCTGACTGCACAGGGCAGGGGTAAAATTCTACCCTCAATGTTTCAACAAGCCATTCTTGTTGTCACTAGCATGATGATATATCCCATTCTACATTGCCACCAGCCATTTATGCATGAATCCTCTGCCATTTCCTCATCTACCTGAATTTGAAGAATCAGGCAGACACCTATAAGAAAATGTAGGCAGAAGAAAATTTTCCTTTTGGGGCCCATTTCTTGGTCTGATACCTATACTCTTAAGGTTTATTGGTATTTAGGTCAGAATTTGATGATGATATGTTCTTTTGTACCAATGATCTGTTTTTGTTTTTTTTTTTTTTTTTTTGGTGGGGAAGATTGGCCCTGAGCTAATATCTGCTGCCAATCTTCCATTTTTTGCTTAAGGAAGATTGTCACTGAGCCAACATCTGTGCCAATCTTCCTCTATTTTGTATGTGGGACACTACCATAGTATGGCTTGATGAGTGGTGTGTAGGTCCATGCCCAGGATCTGAACCCACAAACCCAAGGCTGCCTAAGTGGAGCATGCAGACTTACCCACTATGCCACTGGGCAAGCCTCAACAATGATCTTTTTCAATATGCCCCACTAGATCATTTGCCTTTTCAGTGAATTTCAGCAACTTTTCAAACCCTGAGAGCTCCTTAAACTTTCACTGAGTTGCTGATTGACAGACAATGAAAAGAAAACCCTATAGGTTGCTAAACTTGGGGAATTTGATCAAGTCATTGAATACCCCCAACTCCCTGCTCTGTGGGAGGCCAAAGGCAACATCAAATGAATAACAGAGGCAATGGTTCCAGCTCCTTTTCTACTAGACCATGTGATTTGGAGCAAATCAGCAACATCTTGAACTCAGTTGCTTTTTTGTAACATGTACTGAAATAGAACACAAAAATGAAGCATGAAAAATACAGTAACTTATCTACTAAGGAGTAGTAACAGCTACTTGATATTGAAAGTTTATTATAGAAGGACCTTGTGCTAAGCATATTTACCCAAAATATTTTATTTAATCATTACATTAATTACTAACTTTGTGTTATTATCAACAATTTGAAGATGATAGAACTGAGAGTAAGTAGCACACCCAGGGTTCAGATGTGGTTTGCTGACTCCAGTCTATTCTCCTTTGGTTTGCAATGCTGTCATCATAGAGCTTGGTCTAGATAATCTCTTGAGATTATTTCTAGTCATACATCTATAATACTCCAGTGAGATAGTTGGTACAGCAATGAAGGTTGATTTTTGGTACATGTCTAGTAACAGTGTGCAATGGGTACAGTCTATTTTCATTGTCACTGTCTTCTCTTAGAAAAAAGGCTACACAGATACAGTATAGCCTTACAGCTTCTCTTTTTGGTCCACTGTCTTACCGCTGCTCCCTACAATGTTAAGGTGTATTCTATACCTTTTTCATCTGAATTTCCTCTACCTTTCATCTCATTCCCACAAGCATAAAAACAGTAGCTCTCACTGAGCTGTTGGCTGGCATCTGTATTGTCTAGAAAAAGACAGAGAAATAGTAGATTTGACGTAGTGTCTTATCGAATAAAGAAAATCATACTAATTGAGTGCCAACTCATCAGGTATTCTGTTAGAATCATTCCATAGATATTCTCACCAAATTTGCAGCACTAAAGGTACCAGCCGGCTTTGTGATAACACATCTTATGAATGCAACCCCAATCTATAAATTTATAGATATACAGACCAAAAGAGGAAAAATGTCACAAACGTTGCTTTTGTGACTGTGCTCCTACCCACAGAGGCTTTAGCTCCCCAGAGTAGGAGTTCCTCTCCCAGAGGGAAGCACTGAAGTCCAGAAAATTTAAATATTTTACTCAAAATCAAACACAGCTTGACTGTGTTCCTGGATTCAAACTGAGGTTTTCTGACTCCAGTATAACAGCACTGCCTACTCTTCGAGTCCTCCTACTCTGGTTCAGTCTTAGAAGGCGTTTACTCTGTGTCAGGCCCTGCTCTAGGTGCTAGACATAGAGCTGGGAACAAGCCCAAGTTCCTGTTCTCACTGACCTGATATTCAAGTCAGGGGTGACTGACAGTAAACAAGGAAATTAAAGATAATGAAAGATAACTTTGTTATGAAGAATATGACTTCAGGATGTGTATTAGAGAGTAATGGGGCTTCGGGTGTACAATTTAGATTGGTTTGAAGATAAGGCATTTGGAAGGAGGCCCATGTGCTAGAAAGAAGCAGACATCATGTAATCTGGAGGACACTGTTCTAGGGAGAGGAAGAGCAAGTACAGAGGTCCTGACGCAGGACTGAGCTGGTGTGTTCAAGCTACAGATAGAAATCACATCTCCAGCGTGTGGAGAGCTTTCCATTCTTGTCCATTTGTTACTAGTGAGAGCTGTTGTAGCTTAAACCGGAAGGGAGACAAGTGTCCTGGAGCAGCAGAAAGACACAAATTCCTTCTGGAGCCATGGCGCCATTCATCACTCCTAGCAGGTGGCTACCTGCTGGGCAGAGGTCAGACCTGCATGCCCAGACCAGCTCAGGCCCTCTCTCCTTGGGAGATCTATAAAACCCACAAAGCAATTTGGTTTCGTTTTCAAATTACTGAAACGGCCTTTCATTGCTTCATAGGTTCTAAAAAAAAGTCATGAAATTGAACAAGAACTTGCCACAACTACTTGCAGAAGGTTCCAAAGGAGAGAAAAAAATAAACAAAAGAGCTGGAGGAAAAGAACAGGGCATTTCAGCTCACTTTTCTTCATTTTCCATAAGGTCACATTCAAAACTCTCTTTGCATTTGGATGGCTTATAGTGGTTGGGAGTTTGTTTTAGGAAAATGATCACCTTTTCTGCTACTCCTCCAGCCAAATCAGTGCAGTTGATGACAATAAGGGAGAAAAATGCAAAACAACCTGAGGGCTTGCTCCCTGATAAAGCACAGGGTCTGGTAAATCACTTTAAACAGAAAGCATAGACGATGGCCTTCAATTCCAATGAAATGATTGACTCCTTTCCTTTCCCCCATTCTCTACCATTCCTGCCTTTGCAGGAGAGTGATGACTAACAAATATGTGATGATAGTGAGGGCAACAGAACCCAGAGTATTTCAGGTTACGTTTCCCCCTGGGGGAGTCATGCTTTCTCAGGTCTGAAAAATATGATAGGGTCCTAAGGGAGAGTTTATGGTGTTGCAGTTGACCTTGGTGTTTTGTTTTGTTTTGTTCTATTTCAACATGCTTTTCCTGTTCAGAAGGCTATGCATATAATATCCTGCTTGCACAATAATATTAGAAATGCCCCACCAGACAGCCACCCATGGGACTGGGGTGTCTCGGTGACACTGACACATTAACTGAGCACTCACTGCATAAAAAGTACTGTGCTTCTTGAAGGAATCTTCACTCGTACCCTAAAACTGTGGTCTGTTAGGGTCTGAGTTAACATATGGAGGGAAGAGAATGAAGTTAGTATCTTAGGCAGTTTATATTGAAGAACAGCTCCTCCAAGGCAAAGAAGAATCCAGACAACATGGTGGAAGTTGGGGAGGGAACCTCAAAAAATTGTTCAATGCACATGCTCATCATCTTTTGCCATGAAAAATTTCATATGTTTTGGCATTTTAAGTGTACATAATCAATCAATTAAATGTTTCCCAGTTTCACTTCCTGAAACATTTTTGGCTCATGCTTGCCTTCAGACTGCACCCACTGCCTTGGTTCAGGGCTGGGACTGCAAAGGTAACCAGGACTCCAACTCTGCATCTAGGGACTCACAGTCTTCATTAGCAAACAGGACAGGCCTGGGCAGGGTAGAAGACGTGGGGTCTGCCCCTACTTGATGGTCACTGGCGTGTCCAGAATGGATGGAGAACAGAAGTCAAAGCAACTGTGACCCATGTCATGTCTAGGCTAGGACAGTCATATTCTGTTACAAAGCCAAAAGGGTGATAAGAAGGATGAGAATGAGAAAGATCTGATATTGTGGAGATCCTGGAAAATTTTAATGGGAGCCATGTTCAGTGGATTTCAAAACAGATGCCTGGAGTGGCTGAGGAATAGGAGACAGATGTGCTAATATGACACTTAAGCAGACACTTTGCTGCACAGTAGACTCATATCAGGCAAATGCTACAACTCCTGACACCCAGACCAATTAAGCCAGGATCTCTGGGCTGCAGCCCAGGCGTGCTCAATACTCTGAGGTGAGTCCAACGTGCAGCCCAGGCTGAGAACCTGTGAACTAAAGAGTTTTATATGGTGGGTGAGCCCCACTCAGCCTGGTTTCCTCCTTTCTTGTCCCAAGCCTCAGGGATTTGGTCATATTGCCTCCCCTCCTGGAAGTGCCTCTATTTACTCTAACTTGGGCCTTCCTTTTCCATTCTGATTTCTTTCTTTGGTTCTCCTAAATATAAGCACATCAACTCTTTTAATTACACAGACATGGATGACAAACAGTAACTCATGATGGCAAGTTAACAAGTGTACATATGCTACAAGGTTTTAGGATCCAGAAATCTGGTTCTGGGTGCTGTACAAAATGCTTTCCCTACGTGATTTCACTGAATTCTCACAACCGTTCCATGAAGAAGAAAACTGTTAATTCCTTTTTTAGAGAAGGGAAAACAAAAGCTTAGAAAAGCTGAGTAATTTGGCAAAGATCATTTGGCATGTCTGTGGTAAAGACTGAGGGTGAGCGCAGGCATGTGTGATGAAAGCCCCTGACTTTAACGACAGTAGGACACGGTCACATGGCAATGTCAGAGGATAAGGTAACAGCCATTGCTATTCGTTGTTTTTCTCTTGATGTTGAGGTTGAAGCCCCATCCCAACACAAACTTCTGACACCAACTCTAGGCAGGCCCATAGTTCTTCTCCAACATGGTCACTCGTCCCAGCTGGATCATGTCTATGGGACTAGAGATTGAATCCAGGCAGAGCACGGCTCAGCATAAAGTAGCGTGGATTTGGGAATCAGAGTCTTCCAAAGTTAAATTGTGTGACCTTGAGTGAGTTTCTTCTTTATCTTTTTGAGCTTTAATGATCATCTATACAATGAGTTTTTTTTTTTTTGTAAAAAAAAAAGCGTCGTTAATGAGGACTAAAGGAGAAAGCATATAAAATGCCTATTAAAATGCAAATGCGTAACATATTCCTGATAGATGGCGGTGGATGGGGGAGAAGATGGTTTGCATTTCTGAGATGCCACCTACCCAGGATACTCCAGACACAGAACTCTGCGCTGCTTACCTGGTGCTGGGGCTTTGCCTCCCATGGGACTGGAATGCCATGTACAAACCTCAGTCCCGGCCCAAAGAAATGACTAGCCCCGTAGCCCTTGCTCCAATCAGCGACGCCAGCCCAACTCCATGCCATTTCTCTCGTTTGCCATGGTGGCTGCTTCTGACTTTGCTTCTCCCTGCTACTTCCACTCGTGCCACCTTCACAACTTCCTAACTTGCTGTTAAAAACAGGTTATCAAGTATGTGAGAACTATTTTTAAAGAGTAATCACTCTGGAATAAATACTATAAGAGATTCACACCCAGGGTCAAGAGCAGAGCTTCAGTGCAAGAGCTCTGTAGCTGTCATTTTGATTCCTCAAAGGCGTGTGTGCTGAGGAAGGGTGGAAGAAGCCACCGTGCTTCATAAACTGAGGACAGCTTCTCCTGGAGCTTGGGTCCATGTGTCTCGAAAGGTATAAAGCAACAGGCAAATGTAGCCTGCCTTCACATACTCAAAGGTTAATGACAAATTAGCAGTGTTATTCTTCCTTACAATAAACTCGCACCTGCACATCTACATCCCCTCTCACGTGCACACAAATACACACACGGAATTTCATTAATATTTAACATAAAATATGAGACTTCAGATATATTTCACACTTGGACCAGGTTGTTTACGCTTAAGACCCTACACTCACCCTGAGTTTATATTCAGATGCCTCTGACTTTAAGAGTGTTTAGGTGGCAAAGTCTGAGACATCTTGGGGAAAGTGTATGGGGGCAGAGGCAGAGGGCAGTGGGCAGGGAAAGAAAATGTGTCATCTTGGTTCAAATTCCAGCTCCGATACCAAAGAGCTACAGGATTCGCACAACTCAGTTTGAACTTCGGCTTTCCTACCTGTGAAAAGGAATGCTGTGCTGGTTGCTCTGCTTGCCTGCTTCCCCCCCCCGCGCCCACCCCCCCCCCCGCCCCCCCCGCCATGTTCAGACCTCTGCCCCACTCTGGCTCTGGAAGACTGACCTTGTGGACTGCACACCCAGAGAGGCCCTAACAGAGCAGCTTCAGAGTATGAGAAGAGGAATACTGCAAGATGTCGCCCACTCCCTCCTGCCTGCCTGTGGAGTCTCCACAGTGGCTGTATAGCTCTATGGACTTACCTCCTCCTGGGAAGTCCCCTTCCCAGTTGTAAGCCCTTGCTGGGTTCTGGGAACACTGTGCCTCCTTCGTGTTTCCCCTCGTGCCAAGATAAATATTTTTTACTGCAGCTAGTCCCAGAGCCTGATTGCTTGCTCTTTCTTCACGGGCTCCCTTGACCTTGCCCACACCATCCGCACATTGTCCTTCTTGGTTTCACACGTACTGAACCGTTACTTTCTTGCTTCATCTTAGTACAATGTTAACACCTAAAAGTGCTAGATTGTTGAAGTTATGGATACAAATGCAATGCTGTGTGCTTGTGGTAGCTATTGTTCTATTCTTTGTTTACTTCTGGGTAAGAGACAGGTTATAAGAAACTCCTGTGCTAGAAGTCACATTGTTAGAATGTCTACATTGTTCCCAGAGATGTGGCACACCAAATGGCTGCTCCCTGCTCAGGAAAATCACATGAATGACAGTATGTACATTTTCTTTGATTTTTTCCTTACTCGAGCTTCAACTCGAAATTTGTCGGTCATCATTGAAGAACCAGAGATATATTCCCTTCATGAGCTCTAAACATTGCCCCCCACTTAATTATAGAGACAGTAGCTGGCAGGGACCATATTGGGCTGTGGACAAATGTCAGAGGAGGAAAGGCAGCTTGATAGAGATTTCTGGGGACCTGGGACAAAGAGGCAAAGGAGTGCACCTCACCAAGTCCTCTGTAGATAGAACCAACTAACCCTATGACCGCTGCCGCCCTGAAACTCTGCTAACGATGGATGCTAATTAAGCTTCCACAAATCTTTCCTTCTCACTGGTTAAAGATGTATATACTTCATGAATTTCATGTCTTAATTAATGATTTTATGTTCTATATAATACCTTGGCTTATAAATTCAAATGAGTTCTTGGAGGTTCTTCAAGTGGGAAAGGCATTCCATAAATGTAAGATTGTTATTAATCTTGATTATTAATATTTAATTTTAAAATGAATAATTAACCTCATTCTAATTCCACCTTTTTATGGTATTTCTGAAACTCTCACTTTCTTTTGTGTCTGACCCAGAGCACTTCACTCTTCTGGGCCTGTCATTTGCCTTGAAATGTCAAGATTTATGTCACCTTTGCATTCGATCTTTGTCTTAGTGAGGGCTCCTATCAGCAAGTCATAGACACAGATTACGGCTGGTATGAGCAAAAGTAGAAATTATTGAACATATGTCAGGTAGTGACAGAATAGTGAAGGGCAGAAAACTAAGCTTCTGATTGAACAGGAGCCACCAGAGGCCACCAGCCATACCCCTATTTATGTCCCAGCACTCTTTGAGTGAGGGACGCCACTGCCCTCCTCACTGAATTCAGGCCACCTCCTAAGGCACTGCCAAGACTTCTCCACTGGACATGGTCTCAGTCCCTGCAGCTGACCCCAGAGCCTAGATATGCTGCCACCAACCTTGGCCACCAGACAGAATCCTCTACTGTAGCTGCTCCTATGTGTCACTAGCTCCTGGTCTGGTGCAGCAGCACATGCACCTATCTTATTGAGCCTCAGTCACTTACTCATACTCTGATACGAAGGATGCTGAAAGAAAAACTCTGGACCACTCATATCTCTAGCAGGATTGCATTCCAAATAGACAGGAATTCCAGTTGTTGGAACTCTAAAAAGGGAGAATGCTCAGTATAGTCTCCTTCCTTGCTGTCTTCATCAGTTGTAGCATAGTGCAGCCCCATTGCCTACACTGCAGTGTCTCAAAATTAACACTGCTATCCCTTCTGGTTATGAAGGGCAAATTCCTTCCCTCTGTTAAGGGATTTTCTTTTCCTTTTTCTTTCTCTGTTTTGGAAACACTGGATAGTTAATAATTTCCCCAAATTTTCCTGACTTTGCGTATGGTTAAAAGTCTGGGCTTTAGAACCAGACTGCCTGGCTTCAGATCTGTCTCTCCCCTCACCAGCTGTATTTTCCTCAACTACTTTGTGCCTCACAGTCCACTCTGGAAAATGAACATAGTGGTAGTATCATCTCATAGAATGTTTGTGAGAATTCAGTGTGTTAATACAGTGCTACTCAGGGTGTCCTTTGTGTATAGGACCAGCTATGTAGTTTGCAGGCCTAGTGCAAAGTGAAAATGAGGGGCCCCTCGTTCAACAATCATTAAGAATTTCACAATGGAGCATGTGACCTATGCAACTCCACAGGATACGCATCCATGAAGGGGCTTGGTCTGTGGAGCATTGTTAGCTACTGGTATAGAAAAGGTGCAGAAATTAAGAGAAAGCATTTAAAAATTTTATAGTAATTTGACATTGTCATGACATCTAAGTGTGTGATCAGTGGATAGCTCTTATTGAGTAGGGTATAAACTGGTTTGGATGTCGTTGAAATTAAGCGCTGAGTTGCTTCTGGTATGAACTTTGCATTAGTCACACCTGGTGGAGGGACGAGGCAAACAGAACTACCAGAATAGCATTTTTTTTACATGTAGGAAAGCTGAAATTCAAAATGATTTGTGCAAATCATGTAGCTCTCTGGTAGCAAAGTTGGAAGTTGAGATCGGTTAAAAGTAAGGAAAAACAATGGTTCTTTGTGACTGATTGTCTGGGAAGCGCTAAGCTAATAAATACAAAAAGCTTATGACAGCACCTGACACATAATTATACGTTCAGTAAATGTCTTCTATTTTTATCTGTGATTATTTTAAGCACATGTTCTTTTGTTTGTGGTTGTATGTATATGTGTAGGCATGAGATGTGCTTTTTCAGACTTTTTGTTTCAATCCTTACCTCTCTAATCCTGGCTAATTCTTTATGACTGTCCACTTTGTACTCAAAGTCTTCCAGTCCCTTCTCCTTCTAACTGGGTTAGTTGTCCCTCAAGTGTCCCCCTCATTTCCCATGAGCATCTTCAGGGATAGTGATTTTACTGTATTTATCTCCTTTTCTTGAAACGTTTACCTTCTCACTTTCCTCAGTCTCTAGGAGGTCCTTGAGGGTGAAGACAGCATGTTCTAATTATTTTGAGCCTGTGCAAAGAAGCCCTTTTGACTCTTCTGGTAACAGAATTAACACTGACTTATTTCCATTGGTCAGAGTTAAAGCATTAGCCCAGACTCTGCACCATGTGTCTCTTCCTTTGGCTGATTTAATCTGTATCCTTTCATTGTACAGAACTGTAACTGCGGGCATAATAGCTTTCATTGAGTTCTGTGAGTCCTTCTAGTGAATTATCAAACCGGAAGTTGGTTTTGGTCTTCAGAATTGCCAACTATCAGGCTTAGAGGGCACAGAGCTCTCCAGAAGACTGCCCTCACTTCTGACAAAACTGCTTTTCCAGGCAACATGTTGCTAAGCAGTTGTCTGAATATTACCCGCCATGGGTGACTCAAAATTAACCTGATTGATCTACAAGAGTTATTTACATAGAAATGCCCTTGGTGTCAAAGGAAATAAGGGAAACCCATGGAAATAATTTACTCTCTCTTAAGAGTTTGTATCTGTTTCCTTTTGTTTTTGTTTTCTGCTCTAGGAATCTATCCTAAATATACAATTTGAAATAATTATATTTATAAAAAAATGGTTATCAAAGAATTGTTCATAACAGAGAATATCTTGAAACAATTTAAATTCAGACTGATAAAAGAATGATTAAATAAATTATGGTGTAAACTTATTACAGAATAATATGGAGCCATTATAAATACTTTCAAGTAAGAATTTTTATATGCATGTGAATATGCTCATGGTATACTGGTAAGTAAAAAAAGCAGGTTCAAATTTTATTTACAATATGATTTTAACTCTGATTTTTACTTTACTGTGTTTTTTAAATTCCAAGTAACTAGAATGTATATTTTTGTAATAGAAACAAGTAAATTTCATTATGGTAGGAGGTTTGGCATCAGAGAGTTACACTGAACTTGGGGAAGCAGGGGTGGACTATTTCCAGACTTCTCCAACTTTTCTCTACATTACTCAAGGGGTCTCAGGATATAACCCAAAGTGATTTGAAAAACACTTAAAATACTGTATTAAGATTCCTATGCTATTATAAATATGTGTGAAATATTTTATACGATAGTATGTCGATGTTTATTTTAATAAAAATTAAATTATTTACCTTCAGGGAAATAATTACAACACAAAAGAACACAGACTACATTTTTCAGTCATTTATTGCACATACCCATTTTCTACTCTCCTTCACAAAAGCCACAGGATTATCCAACATGAAAATTCTATTAAATTAGGTGGTTCATGTGTAGCACAAACATTTTAGAATTAGAAATTAAAGAAGTCTTCATTCAATGTCTTATTCAAGTGAAAGCATTACTCTAGGAAGCTTGCTCACGTTTATCCTGTGGCGTTGTGTGCCCTTTGCCATATCCAGATGTGCCTCTGGTGTAGGCACACATACCCTACTTTGAGGAACATGGCCACCTTTAAATTTCACATTTTGGATGTGATATATAGATGAGTGCATGTGTTCTTTCTTTTAATTTCTGGCTTTTTATGTTTTTCCCTAAAAGTACAGTTTGTCAGTTGGTTTGTAATATCTGTTGGAAGATTTGGGGTCAGGATAAAGATTAAAAACAACCAAACTAACTAACATCTCTACTTAAAAATTAAAGGACTGGACTTCCTGTGCCTAGATATGTTTAAGAAGAAGCCGACTACATCACAGAGAGAGACTCAGCACTGGATAGAAATGTGGCTAGGATGCCTTCTGAGTCTCCCTTAGAATCTGAAATTATGCAGAGGATGATTCTGTTTCTGGTGAATGATGACTGACATGACCAGGAGGTGTGTGATCACCACATTCTTCGTTATGTCTACATCTTTTACTCTACTACTTTGTTCTCCCCCATATAGTTCCTCATCCTCCCATGATGCAGCTTTCAATTCTATGTTCAACTTCACAATACATTACCCCTCTCTCTTCATAATCCTTTCATGGACAATTCAGTCAGTACCTAGTAGGACCGCTGTTTGCTCCACTCCAGAAATTCAGAGACAGTTGCTCTCTCTGTGTATGAGTTAAGCAGTACTTTTCTGATTTTCATCATTCATAGCACCTAGTCATGCCCTTTCAAATGTCTTTTTTCCCTTACCTGCAACTCATTACGTTGATTGACTTTCTTAATTTTTGCTTTAGGTATAGGATACATTTTATTCCTTCAAAGAATGTGATAGCCTGATTGATTTTCAGTGATGGTAAGCTGATTGTAGTGACAAGTGCTGTCACTAGAGGATGACATGGGTGCAGGCTGGGGAGGAGCAATTTCCATTTCAATGAACAAGATAACAAGGACTTATCCTAAGGGTGTGACTTAGGATAGACACTTCCAGGCACCTTCTGAGAGTAAGAGGTATGGGACAGAGATGAGAGAGGCAAAGAGAAGGTCCTGAAATATAATTCCTGGGGAATAAGACAACTACAAGAACAAAATTCCTGATAATTTATAAGCAAGAAGAGGAAGTGATAAGAAGTCCTGGAATCATCAGAGCTGGGTTTGTGTCCTGGTTTTACCCCTTTCTTGCAGGGTAATATTGAGAAAGCTTGAAGACTGGAGCTCAGGGTTTGGTGGGGACAAGTTGTGGAGTGGGGATGAGGGTAGAGGAGAGGAGTCTGCTGATAGTGTATAGCATGAAATTATCAAGAACTCTGTGAATTAAAATAAAATTTTAATTTTATTAATGATGAAACAATGTGTCAGAAGTGCCAGAGAATGTGTAAGGCAAGTAAGGAAAGAATTAGGAAACAAATTAAAAGGTCACTTCATCAACATAGGGGCGTGGAAAACAACAGTCACAGTGGTAGTAGCAAGGAGAAAGATATAACACCAAGAAAAATCAATTAGATTAGTTATTTAGGACAAGGATGACTTCTCATTTTCCAGTTTAGCAACTGGTGGTGCCAATCATAATGTCAGAAAAGCATGAGATTTTTATAGAAGACAACAAGGAATTCTTTTGAGGTCATTTTAACTCATAAAGCTTATGTATCATATAGGTGGAAATGATCTGTAGTTTTTCATATTTGAATCTGGAATTCAACTGCAGATAGAGATTAGGAGTCATCCCTCCTGCAAGAAAGTAATTCTGCCTTTAGTTATAGACAATGAAAGCTTCAGGTGAGATGCAGGTAAGGTCAAGGATGCCACTGATGATTATCATGGTGACTGATGTTTCAAATGGTGCACTCTACAGTGTATTTTTCAATACACATTCATTTCATTCCACCACAATGTGTGAGATATGAATGATTAACATCATCTACATTTTTCCAAATGTAACAGAAAGTTCTGAAGGTTATATGTTTTCACATGGAAAACAAAGATAAAGATAACAGATTTAGCTTCCATCTGCTGTCCTGATCTTGAGCTGCCCAACAATAAATGGCAGTAAACCCTAGATTTAGCTATCAGAACATCCACAAAACCAGAATATTCTTTGATGCTATGAATTATGGTTCCATTCCTTTGATCCCATTCATACTTGAAATCCTCTGGTTGTCAGCTGTCTTGAATTTAAACTATTCAGTATCCATAAAGAAGATGCTTTTATCGAGCCTATCATATGATAGCATATTTGGTTCTCTACATTTGACAAAAGTTATTACCATGATTTGGTCTTTGGGCAGAACCCATATCACTATATTTCACCCAGCTTCCTGAGAAAGAGGTAGAAAACTCTAATGCTGTGTCTGTCAAAAAAAAAATCCATTTTTTTCAAAATTTTCTATTATAAACTCTAAGGAGATTCTAATTACAGGAGTGATTGGCTCCTTTACCCAGAACAGCCTACAAAGTCTCTTCTCAGGAGGTAAAAATTGGGATCAAGAAAAAGAGGTCAGACCAAGAACATGGAAATTCAATTATGGTAGCTCACCATATTTTTGTCTTGTGGACAGAAAATGAAGATGAAGGTTCCAGGACCAAGCCTCCTGGCCATCTGATTGACCCAGCCTTAGTCAGATGTTAAGCCATTGATCAATCAATTGTAACCAGAGAGAGCAGGATTATATTGGAAAAGGATGGCTGACAGGTGCTTCATCAATCTAACCAAAAGATGGGAGAGAGAGGTTCTATTCTTGTGAATTCAGTATATGGGTATGTGTTTTTAACATGTTTTGTTGTATGTCCATTACAAAGGCAAGCTTTTCCAATATTATAGTAGATATCTATGTCAAGAAGGTAAAAAAGTTAGCATTATACAGCTAAATTGTAAGCTCGTTATTTTCTACAGACCATTGGCATTTTATTTTTAAAGATTGGCACCTGAGCTAACAACTATTGCCAGTCTTATTTCTTTTTTCTGCTTTTTTGTCCCCAAATTCCCCCACCACATAGTTGTGTATTTTTAATTGTGTGTCCTTCTAGTTGTGGCATGTGGGATGCTGCCTCAACGTGGCCTGACCAGTGGTGCCATGTCCACGCCCAGGATCCGAACCAGCGAAACCCTGGGCCACCAAAGCAGAGGGCGCGAACTTAACCACTCAGCCACGGGGCTGGCCCCTATTAAGATTTTTTTTTAATCTCAGGAAACTATTCAATTCAAGAAATATTTATAGGACACATACCATGTTCTAGGAATTCTACTAAGCCCCTCCATTCTGCTAAATCCCTTGGGAACTCATGGTGATACAAATATCCACAAAAGCCAATACCCACCAAAGAATTATAGTTAGGAATAGTGGGAAGAGAATGGGGGATGTCAGAGACAGCTATCATGACCCTTGTCAATTTTACATTTTTTTCTAGCCCTGAAATATTTTTCAATTAGGCTACTTTCGGGAGGGTAAGAGAGAAATTTTAAGACTAGAGGAATCCAAAGTTTAAGGAAAAACAATACAGGTTGGAAGGAAAAGCAATAGGCCTTTCCATAGTGCTTTGAGAAGTAAATATATAGACAACCAGAAATTTCCAAGACAGAAAATGTACCCTGGGAATAGTGAGAAGGAGGAGAAGATACATTGTTGGACGGCCATGGCTATCCTTGATTCTTTATAACGGCTTCTCCCTTGATTTCCATACCAAACTTTCTGGTATTTCAAATTGGAGGTTAATTTCTCCTGGGATGTATTGCTTTATAGTGAACTTAGCTTTTAAAATAGTTTGACACTATGCTTCTGGTACTATATAAGTTACTATATGAGTTTTGTTAGCTTGATCTAAGAACTAACTCTGATTTATACATTGTTTCTATGAGGAAATGTGATCAGAATGCCAAATGTAGAGCCTTTCCTTCATTAGGGGAACACTTGAAAAACCTCTGCAACTGGAAATCCATCCATGTCTGGTAGTCATGAGACAATTTCCAGCCCTCATGGCAGAGGCCCTGATTCCCTTTCGTTTATTTTGGATTTTCTTAGTGCCCTATGAACTGTATTTTCATGTGAGAACATGCTGCAAAGTCAAAGAAAGATTAAAACTAGGTTGCCCAGATGCATTCTGAGAAGAGAAAGGA
This sequence comes from Equus asinus, assembly GCF_041296235.1. Taxonomy (NCBI): domain Eukaryota; kingdom Metazoa; phylum Chordata; class Mammalia; order Perissodactyla; family Equidae; genus Equus; species Equus asinus. Next base: position 64,536,138 of record NC_091793.1, on the reverse strand, counting down.
GACACCCTTCTCATGAGCAATCAATATTGGAGTATGTACTACAGGGATAAATAGGGAGTGTTTGAAGCTGGTTGACTGGTGCCCAGTTTGTGAAGACTCATTAAGTTCTGGGCACTGAGGAGGCTGCAGGTGATACATTTTTTTTTCAATTCACACTTTATTAGTCTTTCCCATTTCTAAACCACTGCAGTATTTATTGCCTGGACTCTGAATTAGTTACTTACCAAACCATGAACTGTAGGAATCTATGTGCAAGTCTCTCTTCAATCATCGATAACCTGGAAATCAGAGTTCAATCTTGGACTTTGCTTCCTTATCCACGGAGTATGGCTCAATGTCTGGCACATATGTTCAGGAAGTGAGTGCTTTATGAATGAATGCACTTGCCAGCAGCTACTACAATTCCTGGAATATTCCTTTAGTTTTCCAGCTATTTCAGGGATAATTTCCAAATTCCACAACTTCTACTAAAATTGCATGCCTGATGCACCAAACCAGTCGGTCAAAACTGCTATTACTGTGAATCAACCAACAGATGGGATACTTTTTTAGTTGGAAAGGCACAAATAAATTAGCCCTACATAAGAAAAAACACTTTATGTTTTAAAAAAAATTAGTAACCAAGAATTGCCTGTAAAAGACCAGTGGGAAAATAGGATTCCAAGAGAGAAGGGGGGAGATATTTGTGGGAGAGGTGTGATTCTTAGGAAGACATAAAGGGAGAAACGGTACAAATGAGAACTGACATGGGTTTCAGATTTTCGGTAGGTGGAACAGTTGCAGTCGAAGCATCCAGAAATGGGAAATAGAGATAACATCCTCTCGTTCTTACTTTCACATGGAGTCACTCCTTTAGATGTCAAAAGTCACAGCAGCAAAAAAAGAAAGGGGTGACTTGCCAGCTTTGTCCTAGCCCCTGCAATATCATGAAATTGTATGCATTCATGGTTGAAAATGCTAATTTTAATCTGCGACAATAATACACATAAGATGTTTGCTTCAAATATGACTATCATGTGGATCTCTAAAATATACATACTCATGTACAGTACATGTTAAGCAATGCAGAACTAGTAATCCATTTTTTTACAGTGGTTTAATACAAGTAGGCATAAATGTTTACAAGGAATATGATGTTACTCACCCAACACCAATTGTCAACGGTGGAGAGGAAACACCCCTCCCCAGAGGAGATGAGCATTCCAGGGGTGATAGGGCAGTTAGGTAGTGTTAAATAAAATATTCAATATTTTTCTATTATTTCATATTTTGAAAATAAATATGAATTGTTTTCATAATGCAAACTGTAGAATTAGGTCCCTCAAAATCTTGACTGGAGAAATGAGGGATAAGAACAATGAAGAGGCACTGAAATAGACTGTGAATTTCTTACATGCACAACACATGTCTTCTGCATGTTTATCTACTTTTTCTGGTGAGAAAGATTGGGCCTGAGCTAACATCTGTGCCAATCTTCCTCTATTTTGTGTATGGGACGCTTCTATAGCATGACTTGATGAGCTGTGTGGAGGTCCGTGCCCAGGATCCAAACCTGCAAACTCAGGCCACTTAAGCAGAGCACACAAACTTAACCACTACACCACAGGGCCAGCCCTGCTCCTGGTTTGTTTGTTTGTTTGTTTTTTGAGGAAGATTAGCCCTGAGCTAACTGCTGCCAATCCTCTTTTTGCTGAGGAAGACTGCCCCTGAGCTAACATCCTCGCCCACCTTCTACTTTGTATGTGGGACGCCTACCACAACATGATGTGCCAAGCAGTGCCATGTCCGAACCAGCGAACACCGGGCTGACGAAGCAGAACGTGCACCTTAATCGCCGCACCACCAGGCCGGCCCCTCTCCTGGTTATTTTTATCTCTCCTTCCTTGTTTTCTTTCATGGTAGCTGACAGGCTCATGGTCCCTGCACAGTAAACTCTCTGTAGTTGTGGCTTATTACTTGAGAGCTCCCCCTTGCTTCATTCTCAGGCTCTGAGCAAGGTTTGAGGACACAATGGTAACTAATACAAAGCCTCTCACCTCAACATGCAAACACTCTAGTGGAGAAGACAGTTAAATAAACAGACAATTGAAACACAATGTAGTAAGATTTAATCACTGGGTGTTGTGGAAGGGTCTAGGAATACTCCAGTCATACTTGAGTTAAACAGAAAAATAAAAAGCAATAAATTACCTTTACCAATACTCAGCAGGACAGTTACTTCAGTAAACACAGATCAGTAAAGACCACCTATCTTCAGAGACTGTCTACAAAGAGATTAAGATTACTTCTATGTGTTTTCTTTGTCCCTCTTTCACTGGAAACAAGCATTTTATTCCCAATCTGCAAATTAGCTTCTATGGAATTTATTGCTGGAAATTTGGCAAAATAATCTATGCGTAAGATGTTTTCGAGTGTTTCATGGAAATATCTTCCATTCTGTGTTTATTACATAGAATATGGGGGCATTATCCAGAATCCTTTCAAGGAAAAATATTTCTGAATCAAATTACTTTTAGTGTGGTGAATTTTTTTTCACACGAATAAATATCTCAGTTGAGATTTAGAAAACCAATTAGGTCCCTATTTATCTTTGCTTTGCAAGTGAGTACTGACTTCTCCTCTCAGCATGAGGCTTAGAACGGTAGTGTGTGTGATGAAGGGCGCTCTACTCGCAATGAAGAGGCCGACAGCATCAGTCTCATTACCTGCCCTCGGCAGGGTTGCCATTGGTCTCAGGCGTCAAAGCACTGCATTATGCTTGAAAACAATAGTGTTTCCTCAGAAAGGGATTTCCAAGAATGAGTCAATTTCCTTTGCTTCCTTTAGTTATTTAGGCTCACTGGTCAAACAGGGCGGCCGAACACAGTGGTTAAGCCTGTCCCTGACCTCAGACTGCTTTGTTATTATGAACAGTGAGGCATGTTTATCTGGCTTCTCTGAAACACCATCTCTTCTTCTGTGATAATAGCCGTAATGTACCTCCCCCAAAGGGGGCAATGAAGATTGAATGATGCGAGGTTAATGCTGAGAACAGTGCCTGGCCAATGACCTGGAGGCTTTGGACAAGTTTTGTCCGCTCTGTGCAGGCCAATAACAGTAAAATGAAGCTAATAATAGCACCTATTTGAAAGGATTGTGGCAATTGAAAAAGCTAATATATACAAAGAACTCAGGGTAGTACCTAGTATATCACAGGCATTAGATAAATATTTTTTAAAAACAAAATGAATGTTAGATTATTACATTTACTATACAGTAGTCTTCCTTTATCCATGCTTTGACTTTCCATGGTTTCAGTTACCCAGGGTTAACCACGGTCCCAAAATATTAAATAAAAAATTCCAGAAATAAACAATTTGTAAGTTTTAAATTTAATGCCATTCTGAGTAGCACGATGAAATCTCATATCCTCCCACCTGCGACGTGAATCATCCTTTCGTCCAGTGTACCTGCGCTGTACACACTCCCGGCCCATTAGCCACTTAGTAGCCATCTTGGTTATTAGATCAACTGTTGGGTATCACAGCGCTTGTGTTCAAGTAACCCTTATTTTACTTGATAATGGCCCCAGAGTACAAGAGTAGTGATACCGGCAATTCAGACATGCCAAAGAGAAATCATAAAGTGTTTCCTTCAAGTGAACAAGTGGAAGATCCTGACTTAATGAAGAAAGGAAAAAAAATATGCTGAGGCTGCCAAGATCTACGGTAACTTTTATTAGACTATGTTATAATTGTTCTATCTTATTTCCAGTTATTATTGTTAATCTGTTAGCATCTAATTTATAAATCAAACTTTATCATAAGTGTCTACGTATAGGAAAAAGCCTAGTATATAAAGCGTATATAATGAGTTTGGTACTATCCACGGTTTCAGGTGTCCCCTGGGGTCTGAACATGTCACCTACGGATAAGGGAGGACTACAAGCATACCTTGTTTTATTGCACTTCACTTTATTGTGCATTGCAGATGTTGCATTTTTGCCATCTTATATGGGCATGAAAACTGATGCTTTTCTGACAACCCTGGATTGAGCAAGTCTGTCAGCACCATTTGCTCACTTTATGTCTCTGTGTCACATTTTTATAGTTCTTGCAATATTTCAAATTGTTTCATTATTATTATTTTTTTATGTTGATCTGTGATCAGTGACCTTTAATGTCACCATTGTAATTATTTTGGGCTACAAAGAATCGTGCCCATATAAGAAAGCAAACAATTGATAAATGTTGTGTATGTTCTGCCTGCTCCACGGACTGACTGTTCCCCCATATCTCTCCCTCTCCTTGGGCATCCCTATTCCCCAAGACACAATATTATTGAAATTAGGCCAGTTAATAAACCTACAATGTCCTCTAAGTGTTCAAGTGAAAGGAAGAGTCACAAGTCTCTCACTTTAAATTAAAAGCTGGAAATGATTAACTTAGTGAGGAAGGTGTGTTGAAAGCCAAGATGGGACAAAAGCTAGGCTTCTTGCACCAAACAGTCAACCAAGTTGTGACTGCAAAAGTTATTGAAGGAAATTAAAAGTGCTACTCCAGTGAACACACGAATGTTAAGAAAGTGAAACAGCCCTATTGCTGATATGGAGAAAGTTTCAGAGGTCTGGAGAGAAGATCAAACCAGCCACAATATTCCCTTAAGCCAAAGCCTAATCCAGAACAAGGTCTTACCACTCTTCAATTCTATTAAGGCTGAGAGAGGTAAGGAGGCTGCAAGGGGAAAAGTTCAAAGCTAGCAGAGGTCCATGAAAGAAGCTATCTCTATAACATCAAAATGCAAGGTGAAGCAGCAAGTGCTGATGTGGAAGCTGCAGCAAGTTCTCCAGAAGATCCAGCTAAGATAATTAATGAAGGTGGTTCCACTAAACAGCAGATTTTCAATGTAAACAAAACAGCACTATCTTGGAAGATGATGCTGTCTAACAGTTTCATAGCCAGAGAGGAGAAGTCAATGCCTGGCTTCAAAGCTTCAAAGGACAGGCTGACTATCTTTATTAGGGGCTAATGCAGTTGGTGATTTTAAGTTGACGTCAATGCTCATTTACCATTCTAAACATCCTATGGCCCCCAAGAACTTTGCTAAATCAACTCTGTCTGTGCTCCATAAATGGAACAACAAAGCCTCAATAGCAGCACATCTGTTTACAATATGGTTTACTGAATTATTTTAAGCCTACTGTTGAAACCAACTGCTCAGGAAAAAATTCCTTTCAAAATATTACATCACGTTGAAAATGCACCTGGTCACCCAAGAGCTCTGATGGAGATGTACGAGATTGATGTTGTTTTCATGCCTGCTAACACAACAGCCATTACACAATCCATGGATCAAGGAATTATTTTGACTTTCAAGTCTTATCATTTAAGCAATACATTTTGTAAGGGTGTAACTACCATAGATAGTGACTCCTCTAATGGATCTGGGCAAAGTAAACTGAAAACTTTCTGGAAAGGATTCACTATTCTAGACACCATTAGGGAAATTAGTGATTCACAGGAAGAGATCAAAATATCAACATTAATAGGAGTTTGGAGGAGTCTGATTCCAACCCTCATGGATGACTTTGAGAGGTTCAAGACTTCAGTGGAGGAATAAACTGCAGATGTGGTGGAAATAGAAAGAAAACTAGAATTAGAAGTGGAGCCTGAAAATATTACTGATTTACTGCAATCTCATGATAAAACTTTAATGAATGAGGAAGAGTTGCTTCTTATGGATGAGCAATAAAAGTCACTTCTTGAGGTGGAAACTACTCCTGGTGAAGATGCTGTGAATATTGTAGAAATGACAAAAAAGGATTTAGAATATTGCATAAACTATTGATGAAACAGCATAAGGGTTTAAGAGGATTGACTCCAATTTTGAAAGAAGTTCTACTGTGGGCAAAATGCTATCAAGCAGAGTTGCATGCTACATAGAAATCATTTGTGAAAGGATAAGCAAATATATGTGGCAAACTTCATTATCTTATTTTAAGAAATTGCCACAGTCAGTCCAATCTTCTCTAACCACCACCTGATTAGTCAGCAGCCATCAGCACTGAGGAAGACGCTCTACCAGCAAAAAGATTATGACTCGCTGAAGGCTCAGTTGATGGTCAGCATTTTTTAGCAATGAAGTATTTTTTAAATAGATATTTTGATTTTTAGTTATAACATTATTGTACACTTAATAGACTACAATATAGTGTAAGGATAACTTTTATATGCACTGGGAAACCAAAAAAATTCATTTGACTTACTTTATTATGATATTTGCTCTATTGTGGTGGTTTGGAACCAAACCTGTAATATCTCAGAGGTAGGCCTGTAATACATTTCTTGAATTACTAGTATAAGCCATACTGTTTACGTTGGTTATCTTCCCTTAATTTTGTTTTCACAATGACCTTGTGAAGTTTCAATATTCGTTTACAATGCCACAATTGAGACTGAAGTTCAATAGCGTTCAGTTACGTATGCAGTAAGTGGCTGAGACAGAATTTACTTAGAGTTTACTGACATCAAAATTGTGCTTTATTTTGAACACCAACTGGAATCATTCCAGGAAATTCTAGTTTCCATAATAAAAAACAATGAAACTCTTAACCACTGCTGGGCAAAACATTCTTTTAAATTAAACAAATCTAGTCAAGTATTTCTTTCCCTTAAACATGATATGACCAATGGAAATGAAATGCAAATTAGTCAGCACTGTGACAAGGTCCTAAGACTGACTGTGAGACCAAGTAGGTGCCTCAGAGCCAACAGGAGCAGTGACTTCACTCATTCCTAGCCACAAGGGTTGTTGGCTTGAGTGTTTTCCCATAATAATTTACTTTGCTTAAGGATTCTGGAATTCCTCATACATTTTTTAATGTTCTTTATTTGTGCTGAAATGCTGTGTGTATGTGTGAGAAAATGTGTTTAGTTTTCACGTGGTGCCATTTGTAAACAGGACCTTAAGGCAAAACCATGATGGTTGCATTTAGTGAGTAATGAATAATAAATAGAGGAGGAAAACATTGAAAGGAAAAAAAAATATGTGAATTCACACAGGCCCAATTACATTAAATGGAGCAAGTCTCTCTCAATTGAAGTAAACTCATCATACAGAATTTAATACTTATCAAATTGACAAAGTTGTAATAAAAAAATAAAAGCTACTATATATTGATTTCCTACGAGTAGAATCTTGTGTTTGTCGTCTCCCACATATTATATCACATGTCCCTTACAACAATCAATGGGACAGATAATTCTTTTTTAATTTTTTAATTTTGCAGATGTGAAAGTAGAAAAATAGAGACATTCAGCGATTAAACAAGTCCACATAGCAAGTAGTAATAATGATAACTACTATTTTTTGAGCTTTTGACATGTCAGATACTGTATTAAGTGGGTGTTAGGTATTATTTATCATTAATTTATTAAACAAGAATTTATGGCACGCCTGCTATGTACCAGGCATACTTCTAAGCCCTAGGCATACAGTAGGATGAAAACTGGATGCCCTCATGGAGCTTATGGTCTAGCTAGAGGGACAATAAAAGAATTCGTACATTTTATGGTGTAATCTTAGAGCATTTAAATGCTATGAAGAGTAGTACATCAGAGGAGGGGAGCAGGGAGGGCTGGAGTTGGTGTGATTTAAAATAGGATGGAAGGAGACCCCTGGTAAAGTGAGGGAAATGAAGTTTATCACCTGGATGAAGCACTGTCAGCTTACACTTATGTAAATCTAGTTGACACCCATCATTGCAGCAGGGACTGGAATAAGAACTGGGATCAAGAACACAAGAGGTGACACAACAGGACTGTCACACCATGGGCTTATACAGACCCAGGCTGCTAGGTTCCTTTTACCACCCACTACCACATCACAGTTGTTAAGAACACATGTTTCAGAGATAACCCTCCTTGGTTTGAATACTATTTTAGGGGAGTCCCTTTAGGCAAACTTTTAAAACTTGCTGTAAATTTCCTTAAGCTGTGAATTGAAGAAAATGGTAGATCCTGCTTTATAAGGTGCTTGTGAAGATTAGTGAGTTCTCTGATCTCACTTCCTACCACTTTCTTTCTCACAGATTTCCGCATGCACACTGCTCAGCCCCTACACTCCCTTCCAGTTCTGTTGGTCACACTTCTGTTCTGTTGTTTTGCTCTTCAAGTTGTCTTTATCTGGACCACTCTGACTCTGGATTCCATGTGGCTTGTTTAGTCGTCTTTTCATGTATTTTTTCAAGTATCATTTTCTCATTGAGGCCCTTAAGGACCTCACCTGAAGCAAGTGCTTTGCAAGATGATGCTTGTCCTTCTAAAGGTTCTCCCTCACCATACCTTATCATCTCCAGGCTGGTTAGCAGGGTCGGTTCTCAGCACAGTGCAGATAGGGAAATATGGTCTGATATCTAGAAGAAAATAACTCCAAAGAGAAAAAAATCAGCACCTCCATACTAAGACACTGGCAGGAATGAGGGGAAGATGAGTGGAAATGGATCTTGAGGAGTTGGAGCAGGAGGTGGGTTGGGAAACTGGACCATAAATTTGAACAGGCAAGAGTTTATTGGCATGGGAGTAGTAACCTGCACCTGAAGTTTATCATCCTGGCAAGATCAGCTGGAAGTAGCCTCACTGTGCTGTGGGGATGGCTCCTTGAAGTTCTGACACAAAAACGGTTAACAGTAAATGCCATAAAGGTGGTAGGACTCCAGTGCCAGAGTATTGAGGTAAGGGCCAGAAGGTAGGAAAGTGAGAAGAGATTTATGATGTAAAATCAGAGAAATCACTATTTGACTATGTTTTCCAGGTAGGCCAATAGGGCATTCTTTTAACTAAGATAAGAAGGTATGTAACAGAGAGAGACTGAGCATCTTCACAACATTAGTGCTGGGTCTCCTCTGTAGGCTGTCACTGATAGCAAGAGATGCCACCGTGGACCTGGGCTCCCTGGTAACAATGCAGATGACAGACAGATAGTATCAACGAGGGAATTCTAGAATGGCAGAGGCAAGGTGATGGCATTTAACTGTCAGAGGCAAGATGTAATTACTGAAATATACAGGTGGGCTAGAGTGACAATGAGAATGTCTTATCCCGTGGGATTTGTGGTGACAGATAATAGATCATGGCATTCAATGAGGCAAGATAGGTCAATACTCTGTTGAGAGGGAGAGGAAGAAAACTGCTGTCCAGAAGGCACAAGACAGCCCTGAATGGGAAACTGTGGTCCCCAATACAAGAGAATTCACAGGCTGAGAACTCATCCTCTGATGGGGAGACCAGAAGGAAGGATTTTGCGCTGCTACCACAAGTATTTACACTAAATATTACCCAAATCCTTTCTGAAAGAAATCTATAGTAATATATCTGACTAAAATTGTACTAGAGAAAAAGACTTTTTTTCAAGACTTTTCAAGTATTGCTGACTGTGACGTTCTGATATATCACCGACACCAGAGATACTGAAAGACCATCAGAATCCTCCAGCTACTAAGTGCCCTACAGAGACCACTTATAAATGGAGTTCTCAACCAAGTCCTCTTCCAATGGGTTCAGTGATTTTGCAGAACCTCCTGTTATCATTTTCCTAGTCTACAAGTGTATAATTGGGAGAAATATATTTAGGAGCTGGTAGAAACTTATTTTGCTTCCATGATCTATGGAATAAGTGCCATGATAACAGTAAGGACCAAGTGAAGTCCCTGAAATGGCCATCTGCAACACTTGCCCCCCTCAGCAATGGTAGTAAATCAGAAGTAATAATGTATCCTACAGGACTTGCCGAGATCAAAGACACCTTTAAAGATTTAAAGCTTTAAGGGATGCTACGGTGCTGCTGTTCATTATAATCATATTCAATTAGTTTGTATGACCCCTGCAAACAAAGATCACTCTTGGAAAATGACAGTGGTCTACTGAAAACTTAGCCAAATGATAGCCACATTGCAGCTCCATGTAAAATGTGATAATTCTACTGGAACAGATTAACACAGCATCTGGCACTTAGGATATGGTTATTAATCTAATGAACAACTCTTCTCAAAACATGTCACTAGGGAGGAACAAAAGGAGCTCCCCGCAGCTTTATTGAAATATAATCGACATACAACATTGTATAAGTTTAAGGTTTACAGTGTAATGATTTGACACACATATATATATTGTGGAAAGTTTACCACAGTAAGTTTAGTTAACGTGTACTTCACTTCACATCTTACTGTTGTTGTTATGGTAAGAACATTAAAGCTCTACTCTCACAGCAACTTTTGAGTATACAGTACTAAGTATTGTTAACTATAGTGACCAGAACTTATTCATTTTATAACTGAAAGTTTGTACCCTTTGACCAACATCTCCCCATTTCCCTCACCCCTCAGCTTCCGGCAACTACCATTCTACTCTCTGTTTCTATGAGTTTGATGTTTTTATGTTCCATATATAAGTGAAAACATACAGTATCTGCCTTTCTCTGTCTGACTTAGTATAATGCCTTCAAGATTTTCTTCTTTTTTATGGCTGAATAGTAGTGCATTATGTATATTCTAGTACATTTACTTTATCCTTTCATTCATCAATGGACATCTATATTGTTTCCATATCTTGGATATTGTGAAATCCTGCAATGAAATAGCAGTGTAGACATCTTTTCAAGATCACGATCTCATTTCCTTTAGATGAATGCCTAGAAGGGAATTGCTGAATAATATGGCAGTTCTATTTTTAACTTTCTGAAGAACCTCCATACTATTTTCCATAGTGGCTGTACTACTTTACATTCCCACAAACAGTGCACCAGCATTGCTTTTCTCCAAATCTTCACCAGTGTTTGTTATCTCTTGTCTTTTTGATGACAGCCATACTAATAGTATGAGGTGATATATCGTTTTGGTTTTGATTAGCAATGTCCTGATGATTAGTGATGATGATGTACTTGTTGGGCATTTGTATGTCTTCTTTGGAAAAATGTCTATTTCATTTTTTGCTATTGAGTTGTATGAGTTTTTTATGTATTTTGGATATTAACTCATCATCAGATATATGGTTTGCAAGTATTTTTCTCCAATTGTATAGGTTGCCTTTCATTTGCTGATTGTTTCTTCTGTTGTGCAGAAGCTTTTTCATTTGATATAGTCTTGCATGTTGATTTTTCCTTTTATTGTTTGTGATTTTGGTGTCATATCCAACATGTCACTGCCAGGACCAATGTAAAGGAGCGTTTTCCCTGTTTGCTTCTAGCATTTTTATGAATTCAGAACTTATGTTTAAGTCTTTAATCCATTTCAAGTTAATTTTGTGAGTGGTGTAAGATTAGGGTTATTCTGGGTCTTTTGTAGTTCCTTATGAATTTTCAGATTGCTTTTTCTATTTCTGGGAAAGATACCATTGGAATTTTTATAGAGATTACATTGAATCTATAGATAATTTGGATAGTATGGATATTTTAACAGTATTAACTCTTCCAATCCATGAACAGAGGATATCTTTCCATTTATTTCTGTCTTCCTCAATTTCTTTCATCAAAACCTTATGATTTTTGGTGTGTAGATATTTCAATTTCTTCGGTAAATTTATTCTTAAGTATTTTATTGTTTTCAACTCCATTGCAAACATGTTTTTCTTTATTTCTATTTCAGATAGTTCATTGGTATTGTATAGAAATGCAACTAATTTTCATATATATACTTTGTGTGCTGTAAATTTATGGAATTTGTTTATTAGCTGTAACAGTTTTTCTGGATAATCTTTAGGATTTTTTATGTACAAGATTATGTTGTCAAGAAACAGATAATTTTACTTCTTCCTTTTTGATTTTTATGTCTTTTATTTCTTTTTTTTGTCTAATTTCTCTGGGTAGGAATTCCAGTACTATGTTGAATAGGAGTGGTGAGAGTGGGCACACTTGTCTTGTTCCTGATCTTTGAGGGAAAGCTTTCAACCTTTCACCATTGAGTGTGATGTTAGCTGTGGCTTTGTTATGTATGGCCTTTATTATGCTGAGGCATGTTCCTTCTATACCCACTTTATTGAGAGTTATTATCCTGGAAGGATGTTGAATTTTGTAAAGTGCTTTTCTGCATCTATTGAGATGATAATATGATTTTGTCTTTCATTCTCATGTGGTGGATCATGTTTATTATTTGTATATGTTGAACTATTCTTACATACCAGGGATAGATTCCACTTGACCATGGTGTATAATCCTTTCAATGTGCTATTGAACTCTTTTTGTTACTATTTTGTTGAGGATTTTTTCCATCAATGTTCATTGGGGATATTGGTATGTAGTTGTTTTTTTTGTTTTTGTTTTTTTTTTCTGTTGTGTCTTTATCTGGTTTTGGAATCAGGGTAATGCTGACGTCATAAAATGAGTTTGAAAGTGTTCCCTCCTCTTTACTCTTTTGAGAGTTTGAGAAGTATTGGCATTAATTCTTCTTTAAATGTTTGTAGAATTCACCTGTGAAACCATCTGGTCTTGTTTGTTCCCCCCCCCCCGGCCATTGGGAGGTTTTTGATTACTGATTCAATCTTCTTACTTGTTATTGGTTTGTTTGGATTTCTATTTCTTCATAATTCAGACATGGCAGGTTGTATATTTCTAGGAATTTAATTTTTTCTAGGTTGTTCAATTTGTTGACATATAATGGTGAATAGCAGCCTCTTATGATCTTATGTATCTGTGTGATATCGGTTGTAATATTTCTTCTTTCATTTATCATTTTACCTATTCAAGTCCTCTCTTTTCCTGGTTAAGCAAATACTAACAGATCTGGAGGAATAATAGACAACAATACAATATTAGTAGAGGACTTCAAAATCCCACTTTCAACAATGGATAGATCTTCCAGACAGAAAAATCAATAAGGAAATTTTGGACTTGAACTATACTTTAGACCAAATATATCTAACAGACAAATACAGAACATTCCATCTAACAGCAATAAATACACATTCTTCTCAAGCACACATGGAACATTCTCCAGATCATATGTTAGTTCACAAAACAAGTCTAGGAACTTTAAGAAGATTAAAATCATACCTATGTGGTCAAATATCTTTTTTGACCGCATAGATATAAAACTAGAATTCAGTAACAGGAGGGAAACTGGAAAATTCACAAATATGTGGAAATTAAACAATACACTTCTGAATAACCAATGGGTCAAGGATGCAATCAAAACAGTAATAAAAAATACCTTGAAACAAACAAAAATAGAAACACAATGTACTAAAAACTTACGGGATGCAGTAAAAGCAGTGCTAAGAGAGAAATTTATAATGACAAATGCCTACATTTTAAAAAAGAGAGCTTTCAAATAACATAACTTTACACTTCAAGGAACTAGCAAAAGAAGAAGAAACTAAGTCCAAAGTGAGTAGAAGGAAGGAGATAACAAAGATTGGGGCAGAAATAAATAAAATAAAGAATAAAGAGGGGGCCAGCCTGGTGGCGTAGTGGTTAAGTTCACTTGCTCCACTTTGACGGCCCGGAGTTCATGGATTTGGATCCTGGGCGTGGACCTATGCACCACTCCTCACGCTATGTTGTGGCAGCATCCCACATACAAAATAGAGGAAGCTTGCCATAGATGTTAGCTCAGAGATAATCTTCCTCAAGCAAAAAGAGGAAGATTAGCAACAGTTCCTAGCTCAGGGCTAATATTCCTTACCAAATAAATAAATTAAATAAAGAAAGAAAGAAGGAAAAATAAAGAATAGAAAAATTATAGAAAATATAAACAAAACTAAGAATTTTTTTTAAAAAAGATAAAGTTGACAAATAGAAGCTTTAATTTATATGGAAAAACCATCTATATTAACTGTCTCTGGACATCATTAATTTTCCTCCCTTTCATAATATATTCCTAAGAGATTTAATCATCTTGACAATGTCTAGAACATCTTTCTAATCCACTATACCGATGATGTAATGTTAATAGGATTTGTTGAGTAGGGTAGCAAGTACTCTGAATACCCTAGTAAGACACTAATGTGCCAGAATGAAAGAGACAAACTTATCAAGGATTTGAGCTTCTGCTATATGAACTTTTTGCAATTCAGTGAGTTGGGGCATGCTGGGACATTGTGTCTGAGGTAAAAGACAAGTTGTTGCTTTTCACACCTACTATCATCAAGAAAGAGGCATAGCACTTGGTGGGCCTCATTGGATTTTACAGTCAGCATATGCTGTACTTGGGAATACTGCTCTAACTTACTTATCTAGTCACTTGGAGGGTTGGCAGTTTTGAGTAAGGTCCATAACACAGGGACTCTATAGTAGGTCTAAGTATGGTGCAAACTGCCATGTCATTAGAGTCATATGACTTGGCAGATCTAATGGAGCTACAAGTATATAGACAAGATAAAGATGTAGTATGAAGTTGGTGAGTTTCAACAGAATATTTGTAGGACACACAAGGCCATGGCTATGGTGGCAGAAGACTACTTGATGTTTGAAAAGCAGCTCTTGTCATACTTTGGGCCCTACTAGAGACTGAGCTCTTGATGGTGAGATATCCAGTAACTATGTAACTAGAGTTATTAAAGTCTTGGATAACGGATAATGTATTAAAGTCTCAGATAAGGTGGCAGCTCAAGGACAATTTTATGTAGCATTGGGAAGCTATCTTCCAAGTGTTTGTGCTGAATAAATAGCCAGCATGGTGTTATGTCCCCCAAAAGCTAGACTTTAGTGTCTATATAACGGAAGGTGGAAGTAGGATTCTCCTTTCACCATCACTCACAGTAATGTGTTTATTAAACTTTTTCTCCTTTTCTCCACAAAGTCAGCCTCTGCTGTAGTAGAGATCCTTATTTCTGGGGAAGAGGTAGGGAAATACTAATAATCAGGGGGCAGAGATAAAACACTCCGCTGATCTTGAAGCTACAATTATCATGTGGTCCGTTTGGGCTCCTTATCCGAGGGGACCAGAAAGAAAAGTGTGTGCTACCTTACTAGTAAGGGTAGTTGACCCTGATTAGCATTGTGCTGAGTTGCTTCTTCACAATGTCAGCAGCAAAATGTGCATCTCACAATCCTGGAGATTCATTAGGGTCACTCCTGATGTTTCCATGCATGTGGTAAGAGTGAAGGGGCTATGTTAACAATCTCAGATCAACAGAGACAGGGCACCAGAGTACGTGATACTTGGGGATAAATGTCTGGGTCATTCCACTAGGCAAGAAAACTAGTCTAACTGAAGTAAGGGATTCTAGAATTTAGGGTAGAAGAGGACGATGATAAAAATCAATTTTCTGGGCCTGCCCCATGGGTAAGTGGTTAAGTTCTCATGCTCCACTTTGGCAGCCCAGGGTTTTGCCAGTTCGGATCCTGGCCGCAGACATGGCACCTCTCATCTGGCCGTGCTTAGATGGCATCCCATATGCCACAACTAGAAGGATGCACAACTGAAATATGCAACTATGTACTCAGGGGATTAGGGAGAAAAAGCAGGGGAAAAAATAAGATTGGCAACAGTTGTTAGCTCAGGTACCAATCTTTAAAAAAAGAAAAAAGATAAATTATTGCCTCAGGTCTAGGTGCAGCAATATGGATCCATTTATCTTTTCTATTAAGTCTTTGCAGAGATTGTTGTTGGCCACCAACTTGAAAGAGACTCTGTGACAGAGTGGATTTGATGGAAGGCCAAAATGGGTCTGAGCAGTACAGGCAATGGACAATCTTGCTCCCCTTGAACACCACTTCATATTTTCTAAGCCCATCTCTTATTCTAACCACCACTGCTATAAATAGCTCTGTATAGGTGTTAATAAATTCACATAGGTACTAGTGCTTTACCTTGGGCCTTGTTCCATAGACTTCTCATTTCCCATCCTGGAGTGTCTCTGACCCTGTAGAAGATGGCCAAAAGAAGCTGTTTGTCCCTCATTATGTGTAATCCAGCGATAAATCAAAGTTAATGCTCATGGTCACCTTGACCAACTGGGAGGAGAAGTCAATGGACAAAGGATTCTGACTTCGTCTCCCAGGCAGTTGGTTCTATGAAGCATTCCATAGGCTCTTCAGAAAGGGCTGTGGTGATGCAAAACTCACTAACGCATTATTTGGCTTTTTTTCCTCCTTCTCTGTCCCTCACACTTGTTACCTGTGGTTACATTTTCAAATAAATTATCTACATGGAAATCTTTGTCTCAAGCTCTGCCTTCAGGGAAACTGAGACTAAGACATTTCAGAACCCATGTGTCCATAGCACATTT
Organism: Equus asinus; assembly: GCF_041296235.1. Taxonomy (NCBI): domain Eukaryota; kingdom Metazoa; phylum Chordata; class Mammalia; order Perissodactyla; family Equidae; genus Equus; species Equus asinus. The sequence continues at coordinate 64,519,939 of NC_091793.1, read as the reverse complement.
TTAAACTTTCTTTTTATAATTTTTAAGTCTCAAATGCTTTGCAGGACATTTGGTCCTGTACAAAATGTCCATAAGGCATTTAGTCCACAAACTATCTAGCAATGAACAGTACCGAGCATATATGCTGCCATTCCATCTTCCTCCTACCACAATAGTCCCCAATAATCAGCCATGAGGCCCTTTCTTAGAGTTCAGATGTGGCTTCAGAATTGTTCTCCACATCATGCTCTGGGCAGCCATAACAAATGTAGGAAGATAAAAAGTTTGAGAATCATCACAATGTTGTGGTTAAGAAAGTAACAAATACTCTGATGATGTCTCTGGGTTATACTGAAGCACATACAGGAAAAATACAATATCTAGCTTGGCTTTGCTTTTTTTTTTTATAGATACTATAAACAATCAGATGACAAGAGATTTGAGAAAATAAAAATATTTTAAAGGTTATCTATCAATCACATGCTCTGGGTTAGTGAGGAATGCTATTGGAATTTCAGGAGAAAGGATGAGGAGGATGTTAATAGGAAAATATCTGTGCCAGATATTGTACTACATGCCTTCATAAATCAATCCTGAAACAACTCTACAAATTAGAAATTACTATGTAAAATCAAGAAATAAGAAAAATGAAATAGAGAAAAGTTAAATAACTTCCCTAATGTACATATTCAGATAAGAAGACCATGGATTCAACCACAATGCAGGATTCTTTATCTACAAGGAAGAAATTAACAGGAAGGTGAGGGAATTTATAGCAGAATTTATTAATCTTCTCTTCAGTTATATTTTCAATTCAGCTTCTTTGGCAATAGAAATACAATTTATTCAGTAAACTACTATTAAAAATCCTGTCCAGCAATGGAGATATGAACATGAGTGTCTTGATTCTTCCCCCTAGGAAGTAAGTCTAGCAGGAAAACAGATAGGTACAGAAGTTATTATAATACAGTAATTACTGTAGTTTGAACAATCTTACAATAGCAGATGCTTTAGAAACCAAGAGATCTTAAGGGGCCATGCTGATATGTAGTGAGATTAGGGAAGCCTGCTTTAATGGGATGGTAGAGAAAACAAAGTGGAAAAGGAATTAGAGACTACGTTTGGAAAAAATATGGTGTCCTGGAAAAAGCAGGACTTTGAAACTGGACCAAGTGGGTTTTAATTCATGCTCCATTTGCTAGCCATGTAACTGCTGATACATTGCTGAGCCTCAGTTTTCTAACCATAAAGTGGATACATTAATAACTAACAGAAAATAACTCATCATTTTTTAAATCTTTTTATATTCTGGGAATTTGTTAAAGCTTTAAATATATTATCTACTATAATCTTCTCAACCCTCTTATAGTTAAGGAAACAGCCTCAGACAGTTTTAGTAGGCTGCCCACGATCACAGAATATTAAGAAGTAGAGCTCGCATTTGAACCCACCCCATCTAACCTCCAAGTTCACACATTTCCGTCTTTACTGCTCTCTGCTTCTAATTGCAACGATTTCCTTAGGGATTCCAAAATATAATACATAAAAAATGAATAAACAAACTAGCTATCAACTTAGCTGAGAGCCTGACGTGTAATAGGTACTGAACAGACACTGGCTGTTAAACCAGCCTTGCTCTGGTTCTCCTTCAGCCCAAACTCAGGAATTTGCGTAGAGTACATAATGGTGAGAATTAATGGCTGTTACTATGGCAGTAACCTAGGAAAAGGAACGGTTTAGTAAAATGAATCTTTATGTTCTTTGTAGGCAGAAAATGTATATAATTTACTTTTGTTTTCCAAGTCCTAGCAGAGTGCCTTGTTAAATTAAAATGAAAATAGTTGGGGAAAAATTAATAACCACATCCACATACAATATTCTAGGTTAATATGCACAATAATTGCATAAGGAAAGATTATTTTCGTTTTTGTTTCAAAACCTCTTTCCTGATGATGAAAGGGCTTTCAATTGTTGAGTCTCAGGTACGCTTTGAATATTTATCTTCTGGGAATGGGTCTGTCACTTCACGGTGGTTTTCTAGGGTGAGAAACCAAAGACCTTGGACTGATAAGCGCTGGTTTTCCTTCTAGCAGGAAAACTAAATAGACTAAAATGATCCTGTTTGACTAAATTATCACTTTATTATGACCAAATTGACTGAGAAGCTTGATAACAATTATTGGAGGGTAGGCCAAGTAAGTTTCAAGAGAAATCTATGGCCATAAGTCATACCTTCTCAGTGATACTTTAACTCTCTGAGTTTGTGCTTTTTAAACAGTTAAAAAGTTATCTAATAAAGACACTTTCAATTTCAGGGCTGGAAGCAGGCAGAGACAGCTAAAACATTGTTGCTGCATATCATAATTAACCAGCATAATCCAAAACGCCCATCTCATTACTGCTTGCTGGGCTGTACCAGAACATCTGGAACTTTTATCAGAGCTCTCTTTACCCAGAGAAATTTCAGTATTTACCTCTTGACCAGATGATAGCCTGGAAAAGCCGAGGTTTCTTAAGAGATCAGGATAATATCAAGGGCATTGGCCCTGGGAATTGGAGACTTGGGTCCTATCTATGGCTTTGTGAATACTAAAATATGGTTCTTCTGGAAATCACTTAACCTCTCAGACCCTCCTCCTTCTCATCACGAAAATGAAGTCCTTGGATTTCTCTCTGAGGCAACTTAGGAAAAAGTTTGTGTGGAAGGAATTTCCCTGCGTGAACCCAAATATTTCCAAAAATCAGGAGTGGGTACAGAGGAAAAACAAAACATTATCATAGTAATCGTATATTTTATATGCATCCAGGTGAAGGAGAGGAGGAGATTAAGCATTTCTCAAACACCCCTGGTGTTTATAGTGTTACAGCAGATGGCAAATGTGTGAGCTTGGTCACCATGCCCCAGTGAGGGATCATCAGGACCTGGAGAGATGCTTATGATTCTGAGACGTACTCACTGCTCAGTCATTTTATCAGATTCTTTGTGTTTGGGACAGGTCACATCTTAAACATCACGGGCAAGTGACAATCTTTCCAATTCTCTACATCACTCCAACTAGATTATTCCAATTTTAAACAAAAACTTTGTAATTGCATTTTTCCTCTTGGGATATACTGAAAGAGTTCTGTAAGGTAGAGGATGCGAGTCCACATGTAAGTGCCACCCAGTAACTAGATGTTTGATTCTATGCAACTCAAACACTTAAGCATCAGTTGATTGTTGCTATTCTCTCTTCTCTTCTCCTCACCTCCCTTTCTTCTTCTTCATTTCTTCCTCTTCCACTTCTTCCTTTTTCTTGTCCTTACTTCTATTTACGAAAGCAAGTATGAGGATCATTGTACCTATCCTATCTGACTAGAAGATGAAGATCAAATTTAATATTGTATAAAATCTGGAATGAGGGTGTGTCTTTGTCAGTGTGGGCTGCTGTAACAAAATACCATATACTGGATGGCTTAAACAACAGAAATTTATTTCTCCCAGTTTTGGAGGCTGGGAAGTACAAGATCAAGGTGCCAGCGTACTTGGTTCTTGGTGAAGTCCCTCTTCCTGGCTTGCGGGTGGTCATATTCTTGCTCTATCCTCACATGGCCAAGAGAGATCTCGCTTGTGTCGCCTCATAAAGATCACTAATTCCATTAGGAGGGCTCTACGGTCATGACCTACTTACCTCCCAAAGGCCCACCTCCAAATATCATCACATTGGGGGTTAGGGATTCAACATATGAGTTTTGAGGATGGGGCACAATCATTCAGTCAATAATAAGAAATAAGGGACTCCTCCATAAAAGCAACAAGAAATTGTCAAAATAAAGGTATTTAAAACTCTGGAAATCAATCAAAGGCTTGCAAGAATATGAGAAGTATTTAGTCAAGGGAAATTGCTGAACCTTGGTAAAAACAGGAAGCTTTGTGCCTTTTCACTTGTCTCAGTCCTATCTCCTTCAGTCCAGCTCTGCAGCAGCCTTGAAAACCAGCAGCCTCACAGCCGCTGGAGGAGAAAGACCAGTTTTGGAGACTGGTTTTAGTTCTGTTCATTTATGAAGCAGCTTCTATGTGCATTGACGTTCTAAGGCATAGGGAGGAGCTGAAGTTTTTCAGTAGTTTCAATAACAATTCTAACACCCTAGCAAGAGGTAGGCTGAGTAAGTTGTTGGTTCTGTGTAACACTGCCTATTAAGGAGGCTGCTCTGCTATAAAAATGTTCCCAGACAATTCAGAGGTGGATATATGTACATTTTGGGGACAGGAAACATGAAAGGATTTCTCAAAGGGTAAAGATCCTAGACAGTACTGGCATCTTGGCTGTGTGGGTGATCAAGCAAAGGCATAGAAGAGGGAAATGGGGAGGTGGTGTTTGGGGACTAATAAATAGTCCATTTGGGTTTATGATCCCCTGATTGATTTTTTAAAATTTTATGCTTTTTAGGTTTCTTCATATTTTGCTGCTAAAAGCTGATTTCATTAACTGTATCACAATTGTCATCTCTTTAGGCACTTTTGAGCAATTTCTTAGTCAATATGGATATTTGCCACATTTCTAGAGATGTAAGTTTAATTAGTATTCTATTTATTCCTTTTACTATGCTATGAATGAAGATTTTTCCTAAGATGAGTCTTCATCTCATACAATGTAGCAGAATCTATTGCCTGCTTAAATAACTTCTTATTTTCCTATGACGACTATGGCTGGACAAGAATTTAATTCAATCTTTCCTCAGAAATTCTGATCCATCCAATGGGGAACGGGCTCTGCAGGAAACTCGGTTGTTGATCCTTCATAACTCATGGGGCTACTAAATCTGCTACTCAATGCCATATTTTCTTGACCCTCCCTTCATGAAACCCTTTTATTTCATGTTCTTTTACTAACCCGGGACTCTCAACTTTTCTGCATCTGTACTTGGGAAACCCCTTCAGACTTATGCTCAATGCCACATTCCCATCTACTCGTCTTGTGTATATACAGGTGAGTTCAGCTATGAGCTGTAGTGTCACCTTTCACCTAGTGCTATTCTTGTCCTTCACTCCCATGCATGTTTACATAGGGGCTGGTGTATGTCCTCCTCTAAACCTATAAACAGGTTAGTCAAAATTACTTTATTTACCTAATTTCTCTCTTCTACCTCAACCCATGGGAAAAAACTCAGCTGCAAAAATTCCACTGCAAAATGCAGACTTTCTTTTTCCCAATAACTCTGTCATTCTAATGTGCCCTGTACTTTCTCACACATTGTTAATGAAGACCCAATATACCCAAATGTTTGCTAGCATTATTGACATTGTAAGATTTCTGTTTACTCTTATTTATTTACTTATAGAACTTCTTATGATTGAGTTTTCCATAGTTATTATTGCTGCTATTGTGAATTCCACTCGTGCAATTTTTGTTAGTAGTGGCATTCTTCTAATTGAGTAAAGTCATACTTCATAGGAAACTCTTGATAGTAGTGTTATTTCCCTCCAAAAAGAACTTACTATTAAGTATTGCATCTCAATTACTAAGATAACAGTTCAAGAAAAATTATTTAAGAAATTATCTGTGTATCAAAGTACAGACTTAAGACACAGTCGGTATAGTAAAGGTGCCTCTTGTGAGTTTCCTATGAATTCTTACCTCCACTGCTTTGGTTTAAACCTCTTTGCCAAAACATATTGCCAAAGTCATCTAATTGGTCTCCCTGTTGCTTTTCTAACCCATGCTATTCTAGTCTCATAATTGTGGCAGAATATATGACCACTTAAAATATCTCCTCTAACCATCTGTTCTTTCCGGATAAAGAAATGATGAATTTTCTAAGTTTATACTATTGCAGTTAGAGACCCTGCCTTATATTATTTCTATAATTTTAAATTTTAGAGGTTTGTTTTATAGCCTAAGACATTATTTATCGTTGAGGATGTTCTGTGCACACATGAGAAGAACATATTTTCTGTGGTTGTAGGGTGGAATGTTCTATAGTTGTCTACTAAAACTAGGTAGTTTACAGTCTGTCTAAGTCTTCCATTCTCTTGTTAATCTTCTGTCCAGTTGTTCTATCATTATTGAAAGTGGGGTATTGAGCACTTCAATTATTATTGTTGAGTTGTCTATATCCCCCTTCATTTATGTTACTTTTACTTTGTGTTATTTGGTGCTCTGTTTTAGGTGTGTATATGTTTATAACTGTATCTTCCTGATGGATTGTTTTATTGTTATGATATCCCTCTTTATAATTTTTTAAAACAAAAACTACTTTAAACTGTATTTTAAGTAACATTTTAACACTATCTTTTGTTTTAAACTCTGTTATGGCTAATATCACTATAGCCACTGAGGGTTTCTTGTTGCTGCTGTTTGTATGATGTTCTTTTCCATCCTTTTATTCTCAATCCATGTGTCTTTCAACCTATAGTATGTCTCCTATAGACAACATATAATTGGATCATGTGCTTTTACCCAGTCTTACAATATCTGTTTTTCATTATATTTTTAATCCATTTACATTTAATATTATTGATATACTTGAATATACATATACCATTTATTTTTGTTTTCTATATCTCTCATGTCACTTTGTTTCTTTCTCCCTCCTTAATGCTTTCTTTTGCATTAAGTGAACATATTTTATTGTAGCATTTTAATCTTACTAATAATTTTTTCACTATATGTTTTGAGATCTTTTTTTTAGTGATTGCTTTAAGTTTTACCGTATACATCTTAACATATCAGAATCAGCTTCAAATTTTTACTCTCTTGATTCCAGTAACATAGAAACATTATTCCTATATAGTTCTGTTCCCTTTCCCCCTTTCATATTATTATTATATACATTATATCAATTAATGTTATAAATCCAGCAATAAATTGTTATAATTATTGCTTTAATATCTGTCATCATTTACTTATCACATACAGCTTTGCTTTCACCTGCATGCTTTGTGCTATTATTGACAAATATATTATACATAAGTTACATTTCTATATATTATAGTACTAATAATATATTATATATATATATCATTGCATACAATTGATATTTAAATCAGTTAAGAAAGTAAATGGTATGATATATATTTACAGTATCTTTACAGTCAACAACTACATTTTTCTTGGTACTCTGTTTGTTCTTCTAGTTTCAAATTACCATCTGAGTTCACTTGATTTCAGCCTGAAGTTCTTTCGAGTAATTCTTGTAAGTTGGTGCTGCTAGCAACACATTTTCTCAATTCTTGTTTATCTGGGGAAGTCTCTATTTTGCTTTTGTTTTTAAATGATAGCTTTGCTGGGTATAGGATTCTTGGCTGACAGCTTTTTTTTCATTAATACTTTGAATATGCTATCCAACTGCCTCCTGGCCTACATTGCTTCTGTTGAGAAGTCATCTGTCAATCTTTTTGGGTTCCATTGTAAGTGATGCTTTAGTTTTCTCTTGCCACTTTCAAGATTTTCTTTTTGTCTTTTGATTTTCAACATTTTTACTATGATGTGTTTGTCTGTAGATCTCTTTATGTTTATTCTACTTGGAATGGGTTAAGCTTCCTGAATGTAGGTTATTGCTTTTCATTAAGTTTGGGAAGTTTTCAGTCATTATTTTTTTTTAATATTTTTATTCTCCTCCTATTCTCTCTTTCCCATGATGATTATATTTGTTTATATTGGTGCACTTGATGGTATCTCACATTTCTCTGAAGCCTGGCTCATTTTTCTCCAATATTTTCTCTCTCTCTTCTCCAGCTTGTATAATCTCTATTGATCTATGTTCAAGTTGATCAAAATCTATGTTCAAGATTGTGCCATTTCAAATGTATTGCTGAGCCCCTCTAGTGATTTTTTAAAATTTTCAATTATACTTTTTAGCTCCAGAATTTCTATTTGGTTCTTTTCTATAATGTCTAGTCTTTATTCAGAGTCTCTATTTGATATGATATGTTTTCTCTACTTCTTTAATTATGATCTTTTTCAGTGCTGTGAACATATTTACTATGACTACTTTGAGATATTTTTCTGTTGAACCCAATATCTAGTTGCTCTCACAGGCCATCTGTCACTTGTTTCTTCCCATATGTGGATTATACTTTCCTCTTTGTTTACTTGTCTCATATTTTTTTGTTGGAAACTTGGGATTTTAGATAATTTATTGTAGCACGTCTGGAAGTCTGGGTACTGCTCCATGGCCCCTTCTGAGGCTTGTTATTGTTATCTGTTTGTTTATGTGTTTAGTGACTAGCTGGGTTACTTTAATGAAGTCAATATACCATAAATCCACTTCTATAAACAATGCAAAGCTTCTGATGTTGCTCATCAAGGAGACATACCTTTTAATATGCCTATAGTCACTCTGAGATGACCATAGTCAGGTAAGGCTGCCCTCTATTCTTTCCCTGACAGCAACCAATTGTTGTCCTTCACTAATTGCCAGTAACTGCTCTACTATTTTCAACAAGACTCTAGGAAAGAAGTTCCTCTATAAACTAATCTAATCAAATTATGGTTCCATGATCAAAATAGCTCCTCAGATTGGTGTTTGATATTTATTCTGATTGAAAGATGGTTTCTCCAACCTCTCTTATTCTCTGGTTCTCTTCTACAAACTAGCTAGCCTATAATCTAGACTGTATCATTATTAGATCTATGACTCTTTTCCCAATTGCCTTCATCACACCTTCCCATTCTTGAGAGCACCCTTAGGCTTAAACTTCTCCACACTCTGTTGTAAATGAAGTAAGTTCCTTTGGAAAGACATTAGGAGCTATCTGACTTATGGCCTTCTCCCCTCCCAGCCAAAATCTGTGAGCCAGGTCTCTGGAGCTTGGGGTGGGGCAAATGGAAATCTCTCTGAGGGACAATTCTGCTCTAGGAGCTGAGTGCTCAGTGGAAAGGGAGACAGCAGCCTCTTTGCTTGAATCTCCTGTCATGTAACCACTATCTTATGAGCTGAAGAAAGGGCTATCAGGAGCTCGGTCTTCTTAGTGTACCATGCCCAAAATAGAGTTTCTCTTCCACTGGTGCAAGCTAGACAGAAAAAGGGACCTCCTTACTTCTCAACTCACCCAGGACTTGGACTCAGTAGCAGTCAGCTGCAGTATGATAAAAAAACAATGAAGTACTGTTCCTTCTGTGAAGAAAGCCCTCCAGCTGGATTCTGAGACAGAGGGAGCCCTGTGTTCTTGGCTGCAGCAATTTGGAGTAGAGTCTCTGTCTTACTGAGTTGAGAGTTTGGAGGGATGGGGCAGTCTTGGTTCAAATACCACATACTCTTGCTTTTTTTTAAAACAAATTTACACAGATTTTATTAAAAAGATCTTTCTTGATTTACTATTTCTCCTTCAGACCATTTCTGGAAGCTTTAAGCAGTACTGCTTTTTGTTTGTTTGTTTGTTTAAAATAATTTTCACCAGTTTCACTGGAGAGCAAGTCACCAGAGTTCCATATGCTCTCATGCCTGAAGTTGATCTCCTGATGAATTTTCAACACCTTGAATATTGATGTTATCCTTCTCTATCCCCAACTTTTCACATGTGTCTACATGCAGGCACACACACACACACAAATACAAAGTAACTTTCCTATATCTGAACTAAATTTCCATCTAACTCATTATTCTATTAAAGAGGAGAAAAACCAGTGTAGTCAGTTCTAGTAAACTAAGTTATTTCAGATTTTCTCAGTCATTTTAGTTTAGGCAGTTCATTCAGGATGCTAAATTATTTTCTTTCTTTCCTTACTTTTCTTTCTGGGCTTACTTTAACTGCCACGAGACTTTATTTGCAGGTAGAAAGGAAAAGTAGGAAAGAGGCATAGTCCATGGACATCCTGTGAAATACTCTGAGGTGTTCAGTCTTGTTTGATCCTCAGGTATGGTCATCTCTCCTCCCTGACTTCTTCTGATGCTACATTGCCCATTCTCTTCAGCCCTCCAGCATCCCCATGTCATGATGCTGTCATGGGACTATTCAATATTCTCTTTCAGAGAGAAGGAGACTTCTTCTTAGGGACTCATGGAAATCTGACTCTTCCCCCCATCGTTCTCTGGAACAATAGGGAACAAGGAGCTATGGCTTTGGGCTCTTTCTTTCCAAGCAGGTATCTTGATTCTTCTGCTCCCAAACTATAATGCAGAGAAGAATCTCTAAAAAGTTGACACCTTTTTGGATTGTAGCCCAAAACAGGGTATAAGTGACTACTTGTTTCAGATCTCCAAACTTAGCTAAGTGTTCTGTTAATATTCTTCCTCCTTGGCACAGTATCTTAGAAGCACTGGAGGGCAAGTTCAGGACCCTTTCTCAGAGATTCCACCCGTTGTTTCCATTTCACCTTCTCTTTAACTCCCCCTTCATTCCCCTGGCCTGACAATTTCATATATTTTCTGGGATATGAACATTACATCTGGAGATATTTCTTTTTCAAATCTTTCAAGTATTAGACCATTAATTTTGATTTTTGGGGTGTAAAAGATAAATATTTGAGGTCTCTGTTCCCTGATTCAGTAGTGATGATAGTCCTTTGACTTAGCAGCCTGGATAGGGAGACAAAGAGGTACAAAAGGAATACATGTCAGGAATGGGTATGCCCATTGGTTAAATCTTCAAAAACAATCTGGACATGTGTACATGCTATAACTTCCTCTTCCTGAATTACTTTCCTCAACCTTTTGGAAAACTCTGAATCATCTTATAAGATCCAAAACCCTGTGAAATTTTTGTTGCCTACCACAGAAGATTAGGTTTCTTCCTTCATGCTCCCCTATGTGTGCTTATATCCATTGTTATATTTATTCTTTTATATTGATATTATTTTTGTTGTTACTGCTTTTTTGTTTTTGGCTTACCTGCCTTCCATTTTAGACTATGAGCACTCTGAGTGATAGGTTTGAGGTTCTGTTACTTTATGATACATGTTTCATGAGTGAATCAAGGGATAAAGACATGAAGGAAAGAATGTCACACTGAGAGCATAGAGTTCAAGAGGGACACAATGGAGACAGAGGCATGCACTATGGGTCTAGGCACAGCTAGTGTTAAGATTCTACCATAGTGAAAAAGATTTGAGAACCTCTGATTTCTAGGAGATAAAAATGGTTTCATAGAAAATTAGTACTATTTACAGAAACAAATGCCTACTAGGTCAGTAGAGAGGATTGGACTTGAGAGACGGCATTCTACTTCTCATTTTGCCAATATGCTTCGTACACAGACTTCTGATTCTTATTTGTTAAGGGGAAGAATAAGAAGGGTCCACTATATGATGAAAGTTGCCATTAGCTTAAGATAATAAATGATCCATCTTTCACAGATCCACTACTATAAAGTATAAATTGAGGCAACATTTTCTAGTATATTACGTTGTATCCCAGTACCTGGAAACGTGGAAAAATTTTATCTTTTTCACCTATTTACTGAGGACCTTAAAAGCAAGAAATTCACGCTGCAGGATCAGTTCTACAGGTTCTTTGCTATAGCTGATTTTCATTTCTTCTCCACTTATCTTTATTTGTAGCCTATGAGGAATGCTTTCTTTGAACATGTAAGGCATCTGAGAATGAAAGAGGGGATGTAGGTGATTGCCACAGACCAAGCGAAATAGTCTGGGTAATTTTGACTATAGGTGTTTATGCACATCTCTTCTCAACTCACTGCCCAGTGGTAGCTTGAAACTGTTTATGATGAACACATTTATAAATATTTACATGACAGAAACCAATAAAGCAACAAATCTGTTGTTTCTCACATCCTTTAGTTTACCATATAATTATTTTATACCACTGAATTATTTTATCCTACTATTTGAGACAAAGAAAACTTTATCTATAATAAAGAAATAGAAGTACTTCTTAGTTGAAATCAAATAACACTTTTCATCTTAAGATATTGTAAATTGTGCTAGCCTGGGATTCAGTACTTGAGTTCTTATCCTGGTTTTGCTATCTCTGTCACCTAATCACTTTATTTCCTTTGGACTCTGTATCATCAATTTTAAAATGAAGAGATTGGACTAAATAGCTTCCTAGGAGCTTCCAGTTCTATTGATCATGACTTTGGGCTAAGAAGAAATATATTCCAGAGACTATTTGCCTGACAACAAATGCAAAATTGTTTAATATAAAAAAAACCTGGTTAATTTCTCTTAAAAGAACAAATAATTGGCCTATATTGATACAAGCACATTTCTTTTAAGCAGATCTAGTTATGCATATAGGTAAGAGGAGTACTTTCCGTGGCTTTTTAATGTCTTGAATACTTATTTTGAATTCAATATTTCAGCAGCCTTTTATCTAAGTTTATCTTGATGCCTTTGAAATTGTTTTGATATTCATGCCCCTCTTCTCCTTTCCTTCACATGTCTACTCTGCAGTTAGTCTGAATCGATTCTGATCTGTACTGCAATTAAAAGAATGAATCATCACTTATTCTCAAACGCTCATTATCTCAATTTTTATTATCATTTTAAATTTATTTTTCTAATTTCCCCATTTTTGCATTTGTGTAAAGACTTTTCAGAAAATTATACTTAATTTATTCCTTTATTTTTGTTTAACTACTGATGCTAAGCAATACCTTCTTTGGTTTGAATGGGTAAGAAGACTGGCCCTAGGCAAAGTTACATAGTTGAAACTTATATTTATCCCTTTCTCTTTCCCTTTATTCTATTTCTGATAACAACCATAATGAAAACAATAGAAAACACAATAAATAGCCATCACCTATTGAGTTTTTACTATGTGCAAGGCACTTACGGTATTATGATATTAGCCCCCTTGTCACCCTAGCAGGCAGCATACTCTATTCCTGTCCTGATCTCTTCCATTCTGGCCCAAGCACTTACTCCACCCAGCAATGGCCAGATTTATGACCTTTATACTCTTTTCAGGCCTCCCCTGTTTCATAGCTTCCTAATTCCTCAAATAATCTCTCCGTTCTGTCCCAACCCTTCAATGCCCTCTGCTTCCTTTCACAAAAGAAATCACCTGGCATATTAATGGAAAAGTGTTGCAAAAGACAGTTTAAATCATTATAAGAAGAGTTTTCATTCACTAAGAAAGATTGAATAAAACTGAAACTGAAAACAATACCATGTAACAACAAATATTTTCCTACAGGGCATCACATCCTTTCCAGAAGCATACACGGACACAGATTTCAAAGTTTAAGGTGTTCATAAGGACTAATACCTGTGAGAGGAGTCAAATTGTAATGCAGACCTACAAAGTCTCAGTCAAACTAGTGGGGAGTTCTGACATGAATATTGGCTGATGGAGTTGTCTCATCTTGGGTCAAAAAGCTGGGCCTTAATGCCCCCACCTTGTTCAATGACCACATGTGGGCTATTCTAGGAAGAGCGTGTCCTCACTTGAGGCTACCCTTTGCAGTTGAATGTGCTTCAACTTTAGAATGGCTGACAGTGGGGTGCTGTCTTCTGCTGATGGCACCTCTGCCACTGGACAAAAACCTTCCTTGAATGGGGATCAGGTAATGTATCATCATGTTGACCACAACTACTACACATTTTTATTGACAATTTCTTTGGTTAGATGATATAAAAATGAAAATTCAGTACTGTATGGTCCAATCCATCTTCAGAAGAGTGTTAAATTTAAAAGTTTACAATTCTCCAAAATGTTGCTATTTTGTATCTCTGCATTTTTTGAATGCTTGTTCTCTCTTTCGGGAATTTTTAAAATGGCAACGCCCCATCTCCTTCAAAACCTAACGTAGAATCAGGGATACAAGGACACCTGCTTCATGTTGAGATAGTTGTTGATTCATTCCACTGTGGAACTCTAAAACTTGACTTTTGTCTCAAATTGGTTCTCCTGAGAATCTTACATGTTCATGTATATCAATGTTTCCACTAGCTTTTGAGGCCCTCAAGACTGAGGGTTTGCCTGAAATGTTGGCATTCAATAGGTATCTACAGGACTGAATGAATAGCAAGCCAGAGAAATACACACACAGCACATACCTTAAGTTACTAAAGAAAGGAAAGAAATCCCAAATCCTTTGTTCTAGCAAATCCCAGTAATATTCTTTCATATTTCCTAATTTTTTGTAGATGTATAGTATTGACATCTCCTCCTGAGCCCCAGGACTTCAGGGATTCCTTCAAAGAACAAGAGTTAGTAGCTTCAAGGGGTGCCGGGGGCTGGGAGAATCATAACACTCTGAAGAAAGGCACATAGGAGACCCAAGGTACCAAATTGCCTTCCAAATTGTCCTGATATATTTGCGTTCCAAATTGTCCTGATATATGAGCTATTGGCATGTATCAAGCCATGTGGAGTGAAGCATATGGTTCCTCCTCCAGCAAGCCTTTTTACTGTTGCCAATAAAATAAATTAGGGTGCTGGCAGGGGTGGTCCACAGAGACACATTGGCACAGGAGTGAGAAAATTTTGCTGACAGTAGTCCAATAGAAAGTAATCGTAGCACCTTGCATTTGGTAGACTCTTGAACTCTTCAAATGACCCTGGCATCTCCCTTTCCTTGGGTCTCTGTAGTATCAGCAATAGTACACAAAGGCATATAGTGTAGCATGAATTTTACAGAAGAGGGAGTTGGAAACCTGGAGTACTTAGTGTTTAGTCCAAGTCATTGTCCTCTAGATTACTCTGCCTACCCTGAGCACAGGCAGATGATCTCCCCTCTACTCAATGTGAAGAAAGTTCTTTGATGCTGCAAAAGCAGTATTGTTGCTTTTTCTTTTTAAGCCAAAACGTACTATGCCAAAACTCATCCACTCTCATCTAATTAATGACTTTGTTCCCATAGTTACCCCCATATATTGTGTTTTTCTCTGTTCTTTAGGACATTATAGTAATAAGTGTATAAATAGGCTGGAAGTCCTTTTACCTTAAAATCAAATAAAATTTCTCTCTTGAGACACCCCTCATCTGTACGACTTGACCTCCTCATCTCTTACTTTCTCCAAATCACTCCCATTAGACTTTGTTCTCTGCCTTTCCCATGGAACTGTTCCTACTCTGGTCAGGTTCACTAATGGCTTACATTTTGCCAAGTTAAATGGTCAGTCCTCAGCTTTTATCTTATTTGAACTTTCAGCAAGATTTAATCCAATTGATTATTTCATCCTTCTGTAAACATTATCTCTGGCTTCTAAGATACCACTTTCTTCCATTTTTCTTTCTGTTTATTGGGGGTTATTTTTGGTTTACTTTTATGGGTCTACCCTGTCTTTATGACATCTAAATGTTGGAATCCAAGGGCTAAGGTTTAAACTTACTGTCTTTCTATTTATATTGATCCCATGGAGCATCTCATCCAGTATTATCACTGAGAATGCTATTTATATGCTGAAGAGGCTCAAATATTTCTGATAAAAACAAGAAGAGCATTTATGTAGCAAAAGACTAACATTGCATAACCCTTAATTGAAATCCTAACAACATGAACAGCTGTAACTAAGTTTGCCAATGATCAGCCAGAGACAACTACGTCATCACCACTGCCTGACTACCAGTGATTAAAGAGAACATCAATTGTGTGAGGCATTTCTATTTTACAAAGATGCTAAAATGTAAAACACAAAACAAAACAAAAAGACGAGCATCAGAATCAATGAAATATTTCATAGACCTCTTGCTATTCTACATCCTACTTGTGTGACTAAAAGACAACTCAAACTTACCATGCCCCAAACAGAATTCTTAACTCACTAACCCCCCAAATCTACTCCTTTTCCTGTTTGCCCAGATCACTTAATAGACATACCATTTACCCAGTTGTTCAGGTGATACAAACAAACAAAGTAGGACTGAGGTATTTTTGGTTTCCTCCTGTCTTTCACAATACAAATTGAACTGAACAATGGATCTTGTCAGTTCTTTCCTCATTAAGTATCTCCAGCGTGCTCCTTCCTACTGTTGTCCACTGCTGCACTGTTTCCAACAGCATCTTCTCTTAACTAGTGTGCTTCTCAATGGTTCTCCGGGTTTTTACTCCTGAACGATATTTTTTAATCTCACATAAGATCATATCCCTCCACAGTTCACAAGCCTCCACTGGTTTATTCCACACTTATAATTAAAGCTTAAGTCTTTACCTTGACCTTCAAAACCCCCCATGGTCTATAATGGCCAGTCTCACCCTCTCACTTCCTGTTCCACCACGGCTATAGCAGCTTTCTTGCTCTTTCTCAAATATGACAGCATAATTATTTCTTTAGGCTTTATGACCTTTGCACTTACTGCTACCTCTATTAAAATACCACCTAGGCAAGGCTCTCTTCATATTTATTAAAATTTCTTCGTAAATATCTACTCAATCAGAGAAATTTTTATTGACCCCATTGCATGAAATAGCGTTCTCATCCTCCAGTCAGTTTCTGACTTCTTTCTCGGCTTTATTTTCTAGCATAACATCTATTTTCATTGGAGACTGTATTACTTATTTCTACTTTTATTGATTATCCTCCAAGAATGTAAGCTGCCAAAATGAAGGCAACAATTTGGACTGTGTTGCTCATACCAAGATCTCTATTTTTATTTATTTTTTTAAAAATTTCCAGCTTCATTGAGGTAAAATTGATGAGAAAAATTGTTTATGTATGAAGTGTACAATTTGATGATATGACATACATATACTTGTGAAATGATTACCACATCAGGTTAATTAACATATCCATCACCTCACATTGTTACTTTAATTTTATGTTGATAACGCTTAAGATCTACTCTCTTAGCAAATTTCAAGCACACAACACAGTATTATTAATTATAGTCATCATGCTATACACTAGATCCCCAGAGATAATTTATCTTATAACTGAAGGCTTTGTAGCTTTTGTTCAGCATCTCCCCATCTCTCAACTCTGATAATTATCATTCTACTCTGTTTCTATGAGTTAAACATTTTGTTTTAGGTTGACATATGAATGAGATCATAGAGTATTTGATTTTCTCTGTTTCATTACTTTCACTTAGCATAATGTCCTCTGGCTTCATCTATGCTGTTGCAAATGGCAAGATTTCCTTCTTTCTTATGGCTGAATAATATTCATTTAATATATATTCCACATCTTCTTTATCAATTCATCTGTCAACAAACACAGGTTGTTTCCATGTCTTGGCTATTGTGAATAACGCTACAATGAACATGGGAGAACAGACATCTCTTAAACATAGTGATTTCATTCACTTTGGATATACACTTGGAAGTGGGATTGCAGACCTCCAGAAATTTTCCATAATGGCTATACCAATTTACATTCCTACTAACAGTGCAAAACTGTTCTCCTTTCTCAACATCTTCGCAAACATTGTTATCTCTTGTCTTTCTGATACAAGCCATCCTAACAGGTATGAGGTGATGTCTCATGGGGTCTATTTGCCTTACCCTAAAGGTTAGGGTGATGATGTTGAGGACCTATTCATGTATCTGTTGGCCATTTGTATGTCTTCTTTGGAAAAATGTCTATTCAGGTCCCTTGAATGTTTTTTAATTGGAGTGTTTGGTTTTTTGCTATTGAGTTGTATAAATTGCTTATATATTTTTCTGTTAACTCTTTACAAGATATATGGTTTGCAAATATTTCCCATTTCATAGGCTGCCTTTCTTTTCTATTTTTTGTGACTGAAATAAGTCAGGATTTATTTTTATAATTTTTAACTTTTTAAATTATTGAGGTCATGTTGGCTTATAACATTGTGTAAATTTCAGGTGTACATTATCACATTTCAGTTTCTGTATAGATTGCATCATGTTTATCACCAATAGTCTGGTTTTTATCTGTCACCATGCATTTGTGCCATTTTATCCCTTTCACTCTCCTCCCACTGCCTTCTCCTCATGTCACTATCAATCTGTTTACCATATCTATGTGTTTGTTTATCTTCCACATATGAATAAAATCATACGGTATTTTTCTTTCTCTGTCTGACTTATTTCACTTAGCATAATACCGTCAAGGTCCATCCAGGTGTTTGCAAATGGCTTTTCATTTTATTGATTGTTTCTTTTCTATGAAGAAGCTTTTTTAGTTTCATGTAGTCCCACTTGTTTATTTTTGCTTTTATTGCTTGTGTTTTTTGTGTCATATCCAAAAAGTCTTTCCCAAGACCAATGTCAAGGGGCTTTTTCCCTGTTTTCCTCTAGGAGTTTTAAGGTTAAGGGTCTTAAATTTAATTCTTTAATCCAGCTTGAGTTAATTTATGTGAGTGGTGTAAAATAGACTTTCAGTTTTATTCTCTTGCATGGGTATATCCCATTTTCCTGACACTACTTATTGAAGAGACTATCCTTTCCCCATTGTGTGTTCTTGGCATCCTTGTTGGCTGCGTGTACATGCCAACATGTGTGGGTTTATATATAGCCTTTCTATTCTGTTCCATTGTTCTATATGTCTATTTTTATGCTTATACCATATTGTTTTGATTATTACAGCTTTGTAATATAGTTTGAAATCTGATACTTCCAGCTTTGTTCTTCTTTTCAGAATTGCTTTGGCTATTCAACGTCTTTAGTGGTTACATATAAATTTTAAGATAGTTTTTTCCATTACTGTGAAAGATAGGAATGGAATTTTGGTAGGTATTGCATTGAATTTGTAGACTGCTTTGGGTAGTATGAACATTTTAACAATATTAATTCTTCCAACCCATGAATATCGGATGTTTTTTCATTTATTTGTGTCTTCTTCAATCTCTCTCATCAATGTCTGTTTTCAGTGTTCCTTTCATCCTTCTGTTTGAATTTATTCTTAAGTATCTGATTCATTTTGATGCTATTATAAGTGAGATTGTTTTCTTAATTTCTTTTTCTGATAGTTCATTGCAGTGTATGGACATGCAGGTGATTTTTGTACATTGATTTTGCATCCAGCAACTTTATGGAATTTATTAGTTCTAATAGATTTTCCATATGTATCATTTTATCTACAGATAAGGTGATATATTTTACTTTTTCTTTTTTAATTTGAATACATTTTATTTCTTTTTCTTCCCTAATTACCCTGGCTATGAATTCCAGTACTGTGTTAAATAGAAGTGGCAAGGGTGAGCACTTTTGTCTTGTGCCTGATCTTAGAGGAAAAACTTTCAGCGTATCACCATTGAGTATGAAGTTATTTATGAGTTTATGATATGTGGCCTTTATTATATCAAGATACATTTTTTTCTACACCTAGTTTGAGTGTTTTTATCATTGAAGGATGTTAAATTTTGTCAAATACTTTTTCTGCATCTATTGAAATGGTTATATGATTTTATCCTTCATTATGTTAATGCAGTATATCACATTTCTTGATTTACATATGTTGAATCATCTTCACATTCCAGGGAGAAATCCACTTTGATCCTGGTTCATTATCCTTTTAATCTGCTGATGAGTTCAGTTTGCTAATACTTTGTTGAGGATTTTTGCCTGCATATTCATCAAATTTATTGGCCTGTGAGTTTCTTTTCTCATAGTCTTTTGCCTGGCTTTGGTTTCATGGTAATGCTGGGCCCATAAAACAAGTTTGGAAGTGTTCCATGCTCTTCCAATATTTGGAAGAGCTTTGAGAAGGATTGATATTAATTATTTTTTAAATGTTTGGTAGAATTCATCAGTAACACTATCAGTTCCTAGTCTTTTCTTTGACGGGAGTTTTCTGATTATTGATTTAAACTCTGTATCCATTATTAGTTTGTTCAGATTTTCTGTTTTTCTCTGATTCAGTCTTGGCAAGTTGTATATTTCTTCTAAGTTATCTAATTTGTTGCTGTATAATGATTCATAGTAATTTCTTACAATTCTTTGTATTTCTGGGTATGAGTTGCAATGTCTTCTCTTTCAGTTAAGATTTTATTTATTTGAGTCTTTATTTGTTAGCCTAGTTAAAAGATTGCCAATTTTGTTTATCTATTCATAAATCTAATTCTTAAGTTCTCTGATCTTTTCTATTGTTTTGCTTGTCCCTTTTATTTAATTCTGCTCTGATCTTTGTTATTTCCTTCCTTCTTCTAACTTTGGGTTTAAATTTGCTCTTCATTTTCTACTTCCTTGAGGTGTAAAGTTAGGTTGTTTATTTAAAGTCTCTCTTTTTTCTTAACATAGTCATTTATCACTATAAACTTCCTTCTTAGAACTGCATTTACTGCGTCCCATAAGTTTTGATGTGTTGTGTTTTCATATTAATTTGTTTCAATATTTTTTTATTTCTCTTTTAATTTTTTATTTGACTAATTGGTTGTTTACTAGTATGTTGTTTAATCTTCAGATATTTATGAGTTTTCCAGTTTTTCTCCTCTTATTGATTTTTAGCTTCATACTACTGTGGTCAGTAAAGATATTTGGTATGATTTCAATTAAGATTTCCCTTGTGATCTATCCTTAAAATATTCCATGTGCACTTGAGAAGAATGTGTATTCTACTGTCGTTAAATGGAAGGTTCTGTATATGTCTTTTAGGTTCATTTTGTCTAAAGTATACTTCCAATCCATTATTGCCTTATTGATTTCTGTCTGAATGATTTATCCATTGTTGAAAATGGGATACTGAAGTCCCTTACTAATATTATATTGTTAAGTATTTCTCCCTTCAGATCTGTTAGTATTTTCTTAATGTATTTAGGTGCTCTGATGTTGGGTTCATATATATATACAATCGTTATATTGTCTTGATGAATTGACCCCTCATCATTATATAATGACCTTCTTTGTCTCTTGTTACACTTTTTGACTTAAACTATTTCTCTGAAATAAGTATAGCTATCCCCGCTTCCTTTGGGTTTCTATTTGCATTTGATATCTTTTTCTATCCCTTCCATTTCAGTATGTGTGTGTCGTTCAAGCTGAAATGTGTCTCTCATAGGGAATATATAGTTTGATTTGGGTTTTTTTTGTTTTTCAGTTTTTAATCCATTTAGACACTCTATGCCTTTTGATTGGATAATTTAGTCCATTTACTTTTAAAGTAATTGATAAGTTTCCACTTATTAATGTCAACCTATTGTTTTCTTGCTGTTTTGTAGTCTCCTTTTTGCTTTCTTCCTCTCTTGATGTCTGTTTTTGTGAATTGATGATATTAAATAGTGGTATGCTTTGATTGCCTTCTTTTTATCTTGAGTATCTACTGTAGGTTTTTGCTTTTTGGTTACCATGAGGCTTACATAAATCATCTTTTGTTATAACAATCTATTTTAGGCTGGCAAGAACTTATCTGCAATCACATAGAAAAATTTTACCTTTAATTCTCCCCTCACACTTTATGTTTTGGATGATAGAGAAAAAATTTACATCTTTTAATATTATATATCCATTAATAAATTGTTGCAGCTATAGTTATTTTTAATACTTTTTTCGTTTAATCTTTACACTACAATACAATGATTAACCCATTACCATATTACAGTATTAAAGTAGACTGAATTTGACTATATACTTACCTTTACAAGTGTGTTTTATATTTTCATGTTACTAATTAACATCCTTCTATTTCTGTTTGTAGAACTCCTTTCATGTGTTTTGTAAACCAGGTCTAGTGATAATAAACTCCCTCATCTTTTGATTGTCTGTGAAAGTGTCATATTTTTCCTTCATTTCTGAAATATAGCTATTCCAGGTAAATATTCTTGGTTGCCAGGTTTTTTTCCTTCTTTTAAACACATTATCCCACTTTCTCCTGGCCTACAAGGTTTCTGCTGAGAAATCTGGTGATGGTCTTATGGGGGGGCCCTTGTATGTGAGACATTCTTTTTCTCTTTCTGCTTTTAAAATTCTCTTTGCCTTTGATTTGAGATGCTTCTAATATATCTTGGAGAAGATAGTTTTGTTTTAAATTTTTCTGGGAACTTGTGAAACTCATGAATTTGTATCTCCAAAAATCTCCCCAGATTTAGAAAGTTTTCATCCATTGTTTCTTTAAATAAACTTTCTGCCCCCTTTCTTCCTCTCTTCTCCTTCTGAGACTCTAATAATTTATAAGTTGTGTATTTGTATGGTATCTCTTAATTTACATAGGCTTTCTTCACTCTTTTTCATTCTATTTTTTTGTTCTCCTCTGACTAGATAATTTCATATGACCTGTCCTCAACTTTACAATTTTTTTTCTGATTGATCAAGTGTGCTCTTGATGCTCTATTGAATTTTTTACTTTATTCATTGTATTCTTCAGATCCAGAATATGTATTTGGCTCTTTGAAAGGATTTCTATCTTTCTGTTAAACTTCTAGTTTTGTTTATGTATTGTTTTCTTAGTTTCATTGAATTTTCTGTTTTCTTGTAGCTCACTGAGTTTCCTTAAAACAATTATTTTGAATTCTTTATCAGGAAAATCTCAGATCTCCATTTCTTTTGGATTGGTTACTGGAAAATTATTGTTTCTTTGAGAGTGTGATGTTTTCTTGATTTTTCATTTTCTTTACTGTCTTGCATCACTGTCTTTGCATTTAAAGAAGTAGTTACCTGCTCCAGTCTTTATTGACTGGTGTTGGGAGAGAAATACCTTTTGTCAGCCCTGCCAGGGATTCTGAGACTTTCTCAGAATTTTTTCTATGGTATACCTGCTCTACACTTCTTGTTCCCTGTTGGGGATAATTATTAAGATTGCACATCTTCTCTCAAACCTGAAAAACCAGCCTGCTGACAGCCTTCTTTTGGCTTTCCCTGGAGCAGTGCTGAATTCTTAAGTTGGTGTGCTTTTTTCCAAGCTCTCACTGTAGGGTCAGTTTTCTGCACATACTCACTAGGTGTCTGCAAAGTTGCACTCTCACCACCCTTGGGGACATGGCACAGGAAACCAGCCACTGTGTGGGGTATGTGTGCTCAAGGCCTGAGGAGCATTGGGGAACGTTTAGGGGATCCACAGCTAAGAAATCCCCAGGTAATCATGAGCAGGCTTCTTGATGGAGTCTGCAAGTAGTTAGTAAGATCTGTGTCCATCTGATGCCCTCCAAGAGCCCTGGCTGCAATTCTCCCATCCTTCTCCATTCCTCAGTCATATACCACAGATAAGTATTCTGGATAGGACAAGAAAGAAGTAGGCCCCTTTGGCAGCACAGCTGAGGAAGCTGAGTGCTCACTCACACACTCTCACTTTCCCCTGTGGGAGAGAAATAACAGGCAGAGAAGTTCTGTCTTGGCAGTGAGCTGTGTCATCTTGAGGGAGGAGTCACATAGGTAAAGGGAAACTGTGCCTCTTACCCTCTTCAACGTGTCCAGTTTGGGATTCTTCTTCTCCAGTGGTGTGCAGGACTTCCTGACTTCCATAAGGGACTTTCATCCATGGGTGACTGTCAAAATCAGAGGTTTTTTTGAGACGACAGTCAGAAACTCCTATTCTGCCAATTTTTCGATGTCCCTTTCCCTTCATATCAATATCTCTGATTTCCAAAATAATGCCTGGTCCATAGTCAGTACTCAGTAGGCATTTATTTAATGAATAATAAATACCAATCTAAGAAAGAAATCTTGGGTCTTAATCGTGGTTGGTTGCTTTCCTTTTGTGAACTTTCTTTTTAACTTTGTTTCTCGTCTGTAAAATGGAGAGAGAATACTTAGTTCACAAAATTTTGGTAAGAATTAAAAGAGGTTGTTAATGTTAAGTGGATGTGTGTGTGTGTAGTGCATAGTAACTAGCAAATGTTAGTTTATATTTATCTTTAATTTCTTCATTTATGAAATGGAAGTTGTTAACTCTTTCCGTCTACTGTAATAGAAATTGATATTATGATCAAATTAAATAATGAGAGGGCTTTGGATACTAGTTCGTGAAATATGAGGCTTTTTTTCCACCAATGAAGGGTAAAAGAAGACTGGGGAGAGTCATGTTCTAGTCCTTTAGGAATCCGTCTTTTCTTCTAACAATCAAGGAAAAATGGAACATTATTTTATTATTCTTTTTCATACTAGGTAATTGTAAAGGACAAATTTCAAGTAACATTATGGTAAAAATCATTTTCTGCTAAAGACAAAGAAAGAGGCAGGTGTGTAATTTGGGGACTTTGCCCTATGCTGTTCTTCTTTTTCCCCATAGCTGTGCCCTTGAAAATAAAGAAGTAGACTAATGCAGTATCAGGATTAAGGTATGTAGATTAAGATTAAGAAATGTATGGTTATCAAATCAGTTTTATTTAAAGTATGAAAAACAGCTCTTCAGCCCTCAATTCTTCGTCTATTAACATCTCAGGTTGACTAAACTCTATTATTAAAAATGGATCCCCTTTGAAATTTGAAATATTTTCTGCGTTTAATACTGCAAATTAAATTAAAATACACTTTTTTTTTTTTACAGCAAAGAGTTTCATATTTATTTGGTCTTACAAAAGGGGTAAATTTTATTGCTTATGGTGGAATGCAAATGTTGGAGCTCTGTTTATGTCTATGTTTACCTTTAATTTTTTTTAAATTTAGCCTATATTTTATAACATTCAAGTAACTTTAAAAGAATATAAAATATATACATATACTACTAAAGTAGTAATTCAGTAACATATGTACACAATTTTTATTTAGTAACTATATAAGCACATATATTTAGGTACAGAAGTACAAATAAGTGCAAGGTCAAAATATTTTCATTAATCAACACTATAAGATCTGAACACTTTTCTGTTGCCTAGAGAGGGGTTCTCAATGAACTCTCTCCTCATTCTGCAAGTCCATCACCCATAATGTTTTATTCCACTTCACACTTAAATAATACAAAACTGTTTTGAGCTTCCCAAACACTTTATGCAGTCTCATATTACTCTGCATTTGCACCCCTAGATCCTCTGCCTGAAATCCTATTTTCTTCTCCTCCTGCTAAATTCTTATATCAAACCTTTATCAGATGTCAGCTTCTCTTGGAAGTGTTTCCTGACTTTTTAAACATCTCTTTAAAATATAATTTACACACCATAAAATCTACATATTTAAAGTGTAGAATACAATGGTTTTAGCACATTTACAGAGCTGTGCCCTCATGACTACATCATATAGTTATAATACAAGAAAATTTTCATCACCCTCAAAAGAAACCCTGCAGCTCTTGGAAGTCACTCTCTCCTCTTTTTCATTTGAAAACATATACAGTTGCAACAATCAAAACAACGTGGTACTGGGATAAGGATAGTATATATGTTTCAACAAAATATATTTAAAATTTCAGAAATAAACTCTTACACATATTTGTAACTGATTTTCAACAAAGGTGCCAAGACAATTAAGGAAAGAATAGTCTTTTCAACAAATGATGCTGGTATTAACTGGATATTCACATGAACAACAATGAAGTTATATCCCAATATCATATCTTACACAAAAAACTAATTTAAAATGTATTACGGATCTAAATGTAAGAGCAAAAACTGCACAACTCTTAGAAGAAAACATGAGTGAATCACCATGGTCTTGAATTGATCAGTGTTTCTTAGATATGACACCAAAAGCAGAAGCCAAAAACAGGAAAGATATGGATAATTTGGATTACCTCAAAGTTAAATGTTTGTTTTGTAAATTATATCACCCAGACTGTAAAAAAACAACCACCAGAATGGGAGAAAATATTTGAAAATCATATATCTGACAAGGAACTAGTATGTAGAATATAAAAATAACTCTTTAATGCAACAATAAAAAGATAACTCAAAAATGTGCAAAGAATTTGAATACTTTTGCAAAGAAGATACAGAAATGGCCGATATGCAAATGAAAATACATTGAAAATCATTATCCATTAGGAAAAGTCAAATCAAAACTGTGAGATACCACTTCATATCCACTAAAATGGCTATAACCAAGAGCACAAATAATAGCAAGTGTTGAAAAGTATGTGAAGAAACTGGTACCCTTATACATTACTGGTGGGAATTTAAATGGTACAGTCACTTTAGGATGCTGTCTGTCAGTTCCTCAAATGGTTAAATAATGTAATTGCCATATGACCCAGCGAGTCCATTCCTAGACGTATATCCGAGAGAAGTGAAAATATGCTTTCTCGTATTTTTACGCACGTTTTTGTTTTTTAATTTAACCCATTTAATATCTTCTTTATTTTAACCTGTTTCTACCATGGTAGACTACAAACTTCTTTAGGGCAAAGATTGTTTATTATTAATTTCTCGTTCCCTAGAAATAGGAAGTAGGATTAAGTAGGCATACTATTGGTATAAAGTATAAAGTAGGCATGAGTAATATCTTTGACCAGGAAAGTTCCATAAAGCTCTGCTAATTAAGACTTTAGTGAGGATTACTTGATGGTCATCTGAGACTTCTATGGGTGAACTTCGAGTTCAAGGCATAATTTTAGGAAGAGTAGGGGAAAAAGAAGGCAGGAAGCCTAAAGGATTTGAGCTTCTTATTTTGTTCTGGAGGTCAGTTAAGATTTCCATAGTAAATTTTATATCAGAGTGTCATCAGCCACTTCTTCCATTTACCATGTAGTAGTACCCGAAATTCATGACTACCTTACAAAATTACAATCTTCAAATGTCTCCTGGTCTAAGAAAAAATTTCCTGATTTCTAGTTTTCTCTTCATAATTCTGGTAGTTAAAGCCCAAAAATATACAACTTTACAAAAAGACATATATATGTAATCTAATAGATTTGGTTGAATTAGAAGAAGAGAGGAGGACAAAAGATAAGGGAGAAGAAAAACTTCAGGAAAAGAAGAGAAGCAAATTAAGGGTACTTAAAATGCTGAAGCTAGACTGCAAATCATGGTTTTAACAGCATAAAATTTTGGACTGAGTTTCTCAGTAGGTGATGCACAATGGAAGGAATGTTGGTTCAGAAGTAAGGAGAGATAGGCTAACTCTGCGCACAACCACTAAGTGATGTGAAGGGGTATGATCAGCTCCAGGAGGTCACAGAAGGGCCACACAAATTAGGAGTAATGTAGTCTATTTTTTAATTTTATTTTCATATACATGACAATCAGGTGATGACCTAACACCTGATTATTTTCTCGTCCAGAGCTTTGACCTTTGGATTGGGGTGGGAAATTCACCCTCCATTTTGGGTATCCAGCTGCTGGAAGAAGGCTACTCAGTTCCTGACTATGAAACTTCAGATACCACAAATATGAACATAATTCAACAGCCATGCTTGTGTTTTACAGGACTGTTGGTCAGTTACTCCTCCACTGCCAAGGTCAACTGCATCTGAGCAGAAGGACCAAGTACGACGCTTCTCACTATAGTTCTATGATTAAGGCATTGATGATATCTTTAACCTATTCAGGCTTGGTTGAATATCAGAGACTTACTGAATATTGCTTGCCAGCACTGTTTCATGTTTCCAGAAAATGGCTTACTAAGAGCGTTAAGAGTGTATTCTACCACAGGATAGTTGGAGACCACTGACATGTACAAAGGACTTAGAATTTATTTGAGAAGCACAATCGTAGTAAGGACTCGCTCTTCAATCTACTCCAATAAGCAGGTCCAGGAATATTCTACTTAATTTGTCTTAAAAACTTCTGATTGTGTTCCCCTATGCTTGGGCAATTTCAAGATCTTCAGAGATATCTAGAATAAATTCTAAAGTGTTTTTCAGATGGATAAGGATAAGGATAGAAACAAGCTCTGCATTGTGACCCTTGAGTCTCCAAGTATAGTCCTGAATTAGCTACGTTTTGCCTTCTCTTCTACCATGTTTTTTTTTTTTCATTAGTCCCTGCATTCCACACTCTGAAGGCCAAGCATTACCATCAGAGAAAACTAAGCATAAAAGTAAACCAGAAACCTTTAATGAAAAGAATATGCCTCAAGTGACTCGGTTTGCATGTTCTGTGTCTGACTTGTCTATTAGAATTCAAGGTCCTTTGGGAAAAGTATGCGGTATTTTTGAGTGTCACCATACTTTTAATAAAGTGAAATAAGCCTGGGGAATTCCTTCCCCAACCCCAATAATCCAGATAAAGAGCTTCACCCACAAGTTTACAAAAGCTATGCCTACATAACTTACTGTTTTTGCACACACGTGTTGGCTCCTAACATCTAGGTAGGGAACATTTCTTGCTGCCAGACAGTAGTGAAGTTTTTCTTCAATCCTCATCATCACTTGACTCTCTCAATGGCATTCTTTCTTTATCATCGATCATCTTCTCCTTTTTGTTTGACCTGAATCTGTTTTCTGGAAAGTTGGTTGATAGTCACTTATATTGAATAAACTTAAGTCACAGTGCACATTCCTCAAGGGGATTTTAATTTGTAGTTGCCTCTTAAAAACAGAGTCTCAGCCTTCATCAAAGCAATGGTGGCAAAATTAGAGGAACAATGCCTCTGAAATTCCATTATGAGGACCATGACTTTTTCTGCTTAATCATAATCAGGGCCCGTACCCTTCTTACAAGTCTAAGGATGTCTTTAAACATCAAACACATTAGAGGTCTCCTGCATAGAGCTGACAAGCCTAAATCAACAAAAACATTCAGAATAAAAAGGCAGAAGTATTTATTCAAGACCTTATGCTTGATTTGCAGTTGGCACACAGTTTGAGGGCTTCTAAATCTATGGTACATGGAATACGATTTATTCTTAAGCTTGTTTCAAATAGTACTTGAAAATTTTTATTTGTTCTTCTGTTTGGAGTGTATATCTGTGTTTTCAGACTGAATCCTGGGTGAATTTGCTCAACTGTCAGAATCTCAACCTAATACCAGGCTTAGGAGGGTGTGAGCAGCAGTCAATCACAAAAACAAACAAACAAAATAGCAATAACAAAAGACTTAAACTAGCTTGTTTTTTTCTCTCTTGGCTTATTACAACTATTTTTCTCAAGAGGGCATATTGGAAGCTGGCTAAGGCAGATCCACCTTCTTAGATTAAAGGGATTGTTGTCCTAGTTCTTGGAATTGTGAGGAGGGAATTTCTTAACATAAATATCCCTTCACATTATCTCCCACAGTCTGCATTTAGCAGTGAGCTTGTTTAGAAACTATCAGCCGGAAACTCGAAGCACTGACAGAATGACGTATGGACTTTCCATGTCAGCAGAGGAGCATCTGCAGCAAACATCCAGTCTGCCCATAATTACTGTGATTCTGACACAGACATCTCTTTCCTTTCACTTGACTCTTTCCTTTGTACAGACCCACGTTGTTCGTTTTAGATAAGCCTTATATCAATAAGGGCCTAACCACTTTGAAAAAAGAAAACAAAACAAAATACCAAAGGGCTTATTGAAAATGAAAGTTGGCCTCCTAAAGTAAAGTTGATCCACTTAAGAATTATAAATATTCAGTACTGATATGGGAATCGATTGAGGCAATCAATAAAGTTATTAGGTCTGATATTGCTTATGGAGAACATAATAGCTACCATTTTTTAAGCAACCATTGTGGGTTTAGCTTTGCACTAGGAGTTTTATATGCCATGTGAGTCACCCCTGTTATCTGTACCACTTATCAAGAGCTTCCTATGCATGTGGTCCTGACCTAGATGCTACTTACCAGCTCTATTTGTGTAAGAATAGTCTTTAGTTTATCCATATCATAGTGTGCAGCTACCATTTATTCTGTGTCAGTTATACATGTGGCATCCTATCTGATGTTCTATACCTAGTATGAAGATAAATAATAATAACTAGAATACTAGATACTATTTATTAAAGAGGATCTATGTATGTGGCACTATGCTAAATTCTTTATACATATGGATGATGACAATATTGGTGATGATATGATATATACATATAGATAAAGATTATATTGGCCACTATATGATAACTATCTTCTATTAGCTAGACATGGTGACAGCCTTACTCAAATTGGTACAATAAGTGTGCAAACGTTTTACAGGCAAGGAAACTGAGGTTCAGAGACATTAAATGCTTCATCCAAGGTCACACAGCTACTGCATTCAGGGACTTTGAATTGAATCTGGGTTAGGTTGATTCTGTAGCATGATCTTATTGTGCTTTGCTACACGATATATCTGTGTTTGTGTATGTGTGTGCATAAACACAATGAAAGCACTTGTTCTATGCTGCCCTATACATCTGAAATAAACAGTCCGGACAAAAGACTCACAACTCACAGCCAGCCTTTTTTAAAACAGCCTTTTAAGAGCTAACTAAAATTACACATTATTTAGAGCAAAAAGAATCCTCTAAAACTAGATTTGATTTATTCAAATGGTGATTAAGGTGATGGATTTGATTTGCTCTTTTAAAAGATTATTTTTTAAATTCTTCTCATTCAAGAAAAGGATTTTTTCCTACCTAATTCATTTATGGGAAATATGAGCCAGAATTCAGCAGCCAAGAATATGTTAATCATGTCTATTTGTGAGTTTAAAAAAAATCCCACAATAAAATAAGAGCAACAAGAAAACCCTGAGTTTTTCTAAATCAAGGCAAGTAAATAGGGACCACTATTATTTATAGTCAGAATTAAAACAAAACAAAACAAAAGGCCACACACAGTTATGGCTGCTTCAGGCCTGGATGCACTAATAATTGCTACCCTTCTGTTTTATGGGCTCACGTCTAACCAGCAACTTCATGATTTATGGGTAACATGCCTGCAATAATTATGGTGGTGGCATTTAGCTCAGTCGCACATATTATTACATTCCCAGTATTTCCAGGCCATGAAAAAAATGTCTCAACAAAAAGATATAAGAAATTGAACTAGTACGTTGCTTTGGTCATGGATAACATGGGGTATAGTTTAAAAGGCTATTTGTTTTGCTGCTTTCTACCTGTCTGGACCCCTGGAGAATCCCAATTCCCATCAAGGGAGACCATCGTCCATTAGCAATGCAAGTCTAACACTCCTGCACTCCCATGGGGTATCCTGAATCCTTCATCTCACATGGACTTCCAATTTCTGGTTCAACCCATGGCTCTCAGTTAATTGCCTTATTGTAGCCAATGCCCCACCCTGGGTCTTATGCCTTGACTCTTGTTACTGTTCTTCTGGTAAAATTTCAGAAAATCTTTCTCAAAAATGAGTCTTTCTTGCCCGTTGAGTCAACTATCTTCTGCTGACTTTGGAATACTCCTCCCACACCAATTGGGTATATGTCTTGTCCATGCTAGAATATGATTTAAATAAATATTCCAAGTTTATCTGGGGACTTCCCAAAGGGGAAAAAATAGTTCCCTTTCCCCATTATTATCCATCTCACTTGCTCTGTAGCTCTCCCATTTCCCAAGCATGCAGAAGCATCGTTTCTGATCTGATCTTCTCTGGATGTAGGGATTCATACCCTCATCTTAGCCCTATCTACCCTCTTTTCCTCTTCTCCACACTTCCTGGTCACTCAGTTCTCACAGAGAAAAGAGATTTGAGAAATTACAGAAGAGATCAAGACACAGTGGCAGTGAGGTGGAGGGTGGACAAAGGCTACTTTTATTTCCACTCAAATCACAATTCATAGCCATCCATGAACTCCTAGGCTGAGGTCTGAATTAACAGTAATCACAGTTCTTATAGAGTTATCTGTAGGCTTAAAAATTTTCATGAGTCATATTTTAGGGATTAAGGAGGAAGTGGAAGTTACTGTGCATAAATGCAGAGCTTCATACTTACAAATTGTGCTCATCAATTTTGTATGTTATTTAATTCTCATTTTATACCTTTGAAGTAGATACTAGAATTATCTCAATTTTATAAAGAAGGAAATTAAATATTAGAGAAATTTGGCAATTCCTTTAAGTTCAGATAGCAGGTAGGTAGATGAACATAGATTCATGACCAGTTCTACTTATCTTCAAAGATATCATTTTATGTCATCATATTTTTTTAAAGAATGATTTTAAGAGAAACGTATAAGTTAGCAAAATATGTTTTTTTTTTTTGTTACAGATGTACATTCTCATAGCCCCCTTTCCTTCTCTATACCAATTATCCTTTACTTTGTTAGGTTCCTCATTCACTCATAAATAATCTAATAATAAATATCTGTGCCTTCACATAACTGATATTAAACCATTTTATTGCCTCCACTAAGGGACTGTGGGATGAAAAATTACATTTTGCTTAAAGGTTATTGAGGAACCAATGATCTCTCAATAAGAAAAGAAGATTTGAGAGAAGAAGGCATCAGAAATTATCTCATGTAGCAAACCAACCATCATGAGCCAACAGAGGTTCTAGAAAAGCTGGTTATGCCTTAGGCAGTAGAATAAACTTAGTGTTCTGCACCAGATGGTGATGGTGCCCTACTACTTCAAGCTAATAGCATCACAATTTATAGTGGTGGCATAGTAAATCCTGGCTAAAACTCTTTCAAATGACCAAGATAAACTTGAGATGAAGAAATAAAGAGAGGCCAAGCAAGTAGTGAGTATACAATTTAGGACATATCAAGAGAAGAGTTGAAAAATAAAGAGGGTATTTAGCTTGTGACAAATACTTAGGTTGACATGATTGCTATCTTCAAATATTTAGTGGCCTGTATTAAGGAGGAATTGTTTGGCTCTTTTTGTTTTGTGGCCACAGAAAGAAGAACTCAGATCTGTAAGTGGCAATTATTAGGAGCTAGATTTGGGCCTAATGGAAGAAAGGACTTCCAAATAATTAAAATTGTCCTGAAATGGAATGAACTGCCTGGCGAGGCAGTGAATTCCCCATTGCTGGAAATGTGAAATAAGAGGCTACATGACCACTTATTTGGAATTTATGCATCTAGTTAGAGAGTTAATATAGATGACCTAATCTCACTTCCTACTCTGAGAGCCTACGATTCTTGGCTGTGTCTGTTTCAAGAGCGTTTTAATGTGATTACTATAGCCTGAGCCAACATAATTTGGTGAATCTATTAGCAACTTGGCAGCCTCTTGAATTTGTTTAGCATTTTTTTATTTCTTGTTTACCTTTTTGAAGTTTATTGCAACTGGAGTCAGTAAATTGGCTCTATTATTTTGAGTGGTGTTTCTAGTCTCACCTTAGCTCGTTCTTACAGAGAGAGAAAGAGAAAGTGATCAATCATAAGGTGTCTAGAGGTGAGGGCTGATCACTATTATGAAGAATCTTTTTTTCTACACATAGTCGGACTTTTTTTTCTATTTTCCCCTTACTATTCACATTTTGTGAAATCATGAAAATTGTTGTAGAGATGAAACAGTTGAAAGATAATTAAGATCACATAGGAGGCAATTCCAAAATGGGGCCACAGCATTGTAAGGTTTTGAATTCATGGAATATTACCACACACACATGTACAATAAATCTTGATGTATTTAGTCAAGAATACAGAACAAAATGGATGTGAGTCTCTACAGAGCAAGAGCAAATGTAGCATACTTCAGTAGGCATTTTACTTGCCCCTCAAGTCCACAAGAGGCACAGCACTACCACACTTTCTGTACTAGTAGGGTCCTGAAAAGAAAAGTAACAAAAAATCTAAATTTTTCATGTCTCTATTTCTTTAACTTTGGTTTATATTATATTTCCTGAAGAAGGTGCACTAAGAATCTATAGAGTTCCATTTAAATAAACATTTACAATAAGCATCAATAGATTAACTCAATGTGACAAATGTGATGAAGTACAAGAATGGAGAAGTAAATATAGTGTTGAGAAACTCCTGGCTGCTTGAAGATATCAAAGTCATATATATGATTTACTCTGGGTCATCCAGGCCTTAATTATTTTAACTTGATCCTTTTTTTTTTTTTCACTTCCCTGAATTTAACTATTTTATTTGTTTTTATGTGAATTTTGTTGTTTTCTGGTTTAAATAGCACTTTGTCATCTCTTGGATATATTATGGATTCCCAACTTGCCTTGGGCTCCATCATTGTATTGCACTGGCATGCAACTCTTTCCAATATTCTATTGCCTGCTCATTTAATTTATCTGCTGTTTATTCTCTGTTCCATATCATTAATAACAATGACAAATTAAATGCATCTAACCCTCATCCCCATGGCACGATACAGGAAAGCCTCCTGGCTGAATAAGCCTCTATTTATCATCTGACTAAGTTTAGCTTGTTGGCCATTCTTCAATCAATTAGACAGCGCTTCAAATATAAGCCAGGTTGAATTCATAGTTTTCAATTATCTAATAGAATTCCAACATTTTGGATCTTTTTGTTCATTGTAATATTAATCATAAGAAATCAGGCATGAGGCAGTTTGATCTACAGCAATTTGCATTTTCTTTATTATAAATGCATTATGTTCTTAAAGAAAATACATTGGATTTCACATTTTTTTGTTACTAGGTTTAACGATTGATATTAAATCTTGTAGGTGATGAGGGTGAGGATCAGATGTTATTACTACAATTTGAAAGTAGGTACCCAAATAGACTATCTATGCCATCTTTTTATTGATTTTCAAATTAGAGACATTCCAGATGCAAATAACAGTGTCTTGAGGAATGCATCACTCACAGCCTTTCAAGAAATTGTCACCTTTTTCTTTTCCAACTCCTTAGGGAAAATTTATCTGAAATTTATCAATATTTCGTCACAAAGTCTTAATTGTTTATAAACTATCCAACACTTACAGAAAAAAGGGTTGTCTTGCAAAAGATAGTCTTTTTGAGATATCTCTCTGAAAAATTATTTATTTTCTCTTCTTTGATACATCAAAATGATAGTCTTCCATGACAGATTTTTCTCTTTCCAACATCCTGTAAAATATTCACTGACCTGCTTAGCAAATTATCTTTAATATTATGTAATATAGAGCAGTACTCAATAATAACAATAATTATATACTAATATAGCCAATTTGAAATGTCAAAACTGGACAAGGCTCATGTATATCATAAAAAACTACAACTAACTACAATGCACAAAGGTACATGTTTAAATTAGTAATTTCTTTTTATGGTACATTCAGGAGACTATCTCCTTGGGAAAATGTATTTTGCTTGTTAGTGGAAAATGAGGTCAGATGTTAATCAAGTTTACTTTTTGGATAAGGTTGGCAGTAAGGCCAAGAAGTGTAGATTGCTGTACTAGGAAATAGAGAACCCAGGCTGATTTTTGATAAAAGAGGCATGGAGAAAGCAGAGTTTAGAACAATAAGTTCGCTTGGGAGAACGTGAGTGTGCATCATGCACAGCAACCTGAGGTGGCCACAGTGGCCATAGAGATGCTATTTGGAACATATTTGTATTTTTACTTCGTGGGTGGCAATGATGATCCCACTGAGACTTTGGTGAAATACACATAGGTGCTAATTCTCATACTATCATGATTTCATCAAATATCTGAAGGCCAAAACACCAGATGAAAAAAGAGAAAAGGGCACAATGGATATTGGTACAAAAAAATCACCAAAATTTGCCAAAGTAAGACAGTAATTAAAAGATTATTGATACCGGCTCAACATAAGGTTGACATAAGACAAGTAATATTGTAGAAAAGAAACCATATTCTAACTTTGAATGACCTCTGATTAACTAACCCATACATGCTCTGTAGAAGTTATGTCCCCTCCCAGATGCTATAAGTTGATAACTTTGTTCTTTTGAATTCCTTAGGAATATGATGCCCCCCCTCCCCCAGGCAGAGAGTCTATGCTGATAGCCATCACCAAGGACAACTGAAAGATCAGGGTATAGGGTGTTGCTTCATTCTCTGATGCATATCCAATAAAACAAAAGACTATCAGGAACGAAGACCAGATGTCTGCCCCCACTTAGAGATCAGATGGAGGCCCCACAGGGATTAGGTCTATTTTTCAGGGACTGTTAAAATTTGAGTTATCTATAGTTCTTATCCTTCTGGCCCGATACTTGATTATAAAATGTGCCTTTCAAGGTACAAAATTCTAATAATCCAAAACGTCAACCTGAAGCCAGGAACAAGAGAATATATCCAGGTGAGTGCTACACAGTTTCATTCCTCTAACCCAGATCTACTCTCCTATTCAGCAGGAAGTAGCTAGAAAAGTTGTTGCCCTTAATCCCACAAGAATAAGGAGTGACCAAAGAATAAATAGGGTTAAACTTGCAAACAGCCATTGATGATTAAGTAGCTAGGAACTAAAGGTTCTTTTTTTTTCCTTTTTGCATTTGCTGCTTATAGCTTTTAGCTGTTTACCCACCTATTCTTAACTGTGCAGTTTAGGCAATATGCTATCTGACTCCCACTAGGTTCCTATAGATAACATCTCCCTGGAGCCTGGGTCACCATGGTAAGAGATGTTGGAGCTGCTTTTTGGGAATTAGAATCCCTTGTCGACTTCATGCCTGTTAATACCAACTCACCAACTGGGCCCACCCAGGTATCTGATAAGTGACCTTTTGATATCAATGGGCTGAAAATTCCACCCTCAGATCATGCTAATGCTGCCATTTTGTAAATATGTGAGTCTGACTACTCTTGTGCAGATCACCAATTACTTCACCCCCAATCATCTGTCTCCACATTTCAGACCACCTTGCTTCCCTACCCATAAATATCCCTGAATCCCCATTTTCAGGGAAGTGAATTGGAGACTCATTCTCCCTCACATGACTGCCTTGTGATTAAACCCTCTCTCTGCTGCAATCTAGTCATCTCGGTGTTTGGCTTTCTGGGAAGTGGGCAAAAACAAACCTGGTGTGGTAACATTGTTTTAAATTTGGGCCCAAATGAGTTAAATAACGTTTGTAACATCATCAGGAGTGGAGAGACTCAAAGGAAGTGTTATTTTAGGTCTTGACTACACGTCCAATTTCCCCTTTGTGGAAATTGTTATAATGAGGAGGCACATAATGATATGAAAGTAATTATAATAGAATAATAATAGCCAAAATTAATTTCTCATATTAAAAGCCCTGTTTTAAGGTCCTTATTTTCATTAATTCATTGAATCTTTCTCTTAGCCCTACGAAATACATAATACCACTATCTACATTTAATAGATGACAAAACCAAAATACTAAGATTTAAAATAATCCCAGACCATAAGATATGAGCAGTGGCAAACTTGAGATTCAAACCCAGAAAGTCAAATCATGAGCCTGCTCATTTCATTCCTGAATTACAGATACAGGGCTTACATTTAGCAGAAAAATGTATCTAGTGAGTAATTAGGAATCAGGGCTCAGATGAAGCAAGTGAGGTGCCTATGGCACAAATTTAAGGAGGCACTTGCAGGATCAGGAGGGCAAAAATCTCCTAAACTGTGACACTTAGGAGCCTTTCTCCAAAAAACTTGTAGCACTGAGACAGAGATTTACATACACTTAGCACGGACTTATGTTCTACTACACGGACAATGTAAGGCTGAGAGGAGAGATCTAGGGAGAAAATCTTAGGACCAATACAGGACAGGAAGAAGAACCAGAGCAGAAGGGAGCTGGAATCCTAAAGGGATTAGGGTGAAAGTCTAGAAGTATTGAAGTGTTTTAGCACTCCAATGGGAGACAATTTCCAGAAGGAATTTTTGGTAAAGAGTGTGATCCAGTTACCAGGTCTGAGTAACAAGTTACCTCATAACTTAGTGATATAAGACATTCATCAAGTTTATAGAATCCATGGATCAGGAATTCAGACAAGGCTCAGTAGGGATAGATTTCCTCTGCTCCACAATGTTTGTGGCCTCCACTGAGAAGAAGCAAACCCTGGAGGGTCTCAGCAGCTAAAAGCTGGAAAAACTTGAAGACTATTTACTCATGGCTAGTGGCTAAATGTGCCTGTTGGCTGGGGCCTTAGCTGGGCTTTTAGGCTGAAATACCACACACAGCCTTGCCCTGTAGCTGGCTTCTTCACAGCACAGGCTCAAAGGGCAAGCGCGGCAAGAGAGAGAGCCAGGAGGAAACTATGTTCTTCTTATGACCCAGTCTTGGAGATCACATGCATGGTTTCTACCATATTCTATTGGTCAGAGTAGTCATAGGCCTGCCCAAAGGGAAAGGCCATAGACTACCTCTTAAGTTAAAAGGTTCTCAAAGAGTATGGGGGACTGGCAATATCGCTGTGGCTACTTTTGGAAAATATAATCTGCCACAAAGTATAGCATGAAATATGATCAAAAGAATGGCCAGAATGGGTGATTTGGCATTGGATTTGGATTGATTTATTTAAGGATTATAGTGGATAGAGGGCTCATGTTTAAGAAAATTCATTAAAAAGCAATGGACATTGGTCACTCCTTTGAGAATTCTGGTAGTTAGAGGAAGAAAGAAGTAGGATAGTTGGAATGAAGAGCAAGATCAAGTGAAATGTTTCTCAAACATGGTCAAGAAGTCCTCAAATATCTAGTTAAAAGAAAAGAAACTTTGTAATATAACTGTTGGAGGGAACAAGTAACAGATTTTTGGAGGGAGGAAACAAAGTTTTTTGTGCACCTACAATATCGTGTGTTAAGTGCTTCACACACATTATCTCATTTAAGCCCAACAACAGGGTAGATATGTACATTAAACACATTTTGTATATATAGAAAACTGAAACCATCCTGGCCTGATAACTTTACTAGTTTATAAACTAAGCAACAGAGTTGGGTTTAAGGTGGGCACGACTCTGAAGTTTGTGTTCTTTTCCAGCTGCTACACAAGGTGCCTAAAGATAGCTCCAAATGAGTTGCATCATCGTAATAACTGCTTTCTTAAAATTAGTTTGCAATGAGGCTTGCAGTCCAGCGTGTCTACTTTTTGTGCCTCTAAAAATACCTGATAAGATTCGATCTCCTTTTCTTTTCCTGCTTTACTTAGTCAGAGAATAAATTGAAAGTAAATAGCAGTCAGGTGAGCTCCTCTCATGAATGTTTAGAATTGAGTCAGAAGGCTATTGTGCTTTTATTTATAGGAGTAAACTCTTAGAGTGAGAGAAGGGAAAAAGAATGTGAGAGGCAAACATACTTAATGATTGCCTTCAATATTCCAGGCATTGTGCTGAGAAATTAGTACTACAGAAAAGCTATTATGCCCTCTTTAGGTTTTTGGTATCTGAGGTTTAGTCAGGTGACTTTAGGGAATGGCTTGCCCCAACTGACAAAAATAAAAGTTTTGCAGTGGTTTTCATCTTCCTTTTGTTCTTGTGCTTCGAAAATGAACACTCAGTAACACTTTAGTGTAAAACCAATGACCAAATTCAACAATATGCATGTGCCACTGGAAGAAGATGGAAACAGGAAAATCCCTCTGACTGACAAGTATGGATTCTCGAATTAGTTTGGACACGAGAGGAAACAGAAGCTTCTTTACATCAGTGTTTAAACATATGTTGGGAAGGAATGTGTTTAATTTACACAATTTCTCATGTTGGAGTAAAAACTTAGTCCTATGAGTATTGGAAAAATGCATTACAATTTTATCTGTTTTTATATTTTTATTAGGGAAAATCAGCTGGACATATAGCTTCATGAAATAGGTATTTATATGAAGAAGAGAAGCATTCAATAGAATGTGTCCTTGATTCATACAAAAGAGAAAACCTAAAGGACACAGGGCTGTGTGAAAATTCTTAGGTGGCTATAGCAGTTAGTAACTGAAATTTATGTGGGCTATGCATCAGGAATACCACCAAGCAGGAAATCACCTAGTTAAGACACTAAATCGGGGTATAGCAACAGCTACAGTCTTATAGTTCAGCGCCTCATCACTTCACCAGGATTGGAAAAATGATCTTTTAACGCTCAGTACTCAAAGTACTGTCCAAAGACCAGCAGCCTGATATCTTCTGACTTCTAGAAATGTTACAAATGCAGGAACTCAGGCTCCACCCAGACCCACTGAATAAGAATCTGTTTTAACAAGTTCCTCAGGTGATTCATATACACAATTAAATTTGAGAACCACTGAGATAAATAGAATGGCTTGATTCTGTCTCTCTCCTACCTTCCTTCATTGTGTACTGTAAGTAGAAATCTTTCCAATCTTATCATATATCTTCTTAATGATACCACATTATCAGATAAAGCCCAGACTCTGTGGTATTCTATACAAGATCATCTAAGTTGGCTCCAGTCTTTCTCTACTTCATGCCCTTTCTACCCATTAAATTCCTCCAAAACATGAGTAATATCATCTTCTCAGCATCCCTAGCCAAAATGTACATGCACACACACACAAACACACACACACACCCCACTCACACACACACTTGTGCCTCATCATTCCAACACGGCCAATTACTTATAGTACTGTAAACATGCCTTGCCATTGTGTGCTCACCTGATTTCACACAGGATAATCCCACTGTCTGAAATGACCTTTTCTATTTTGTCTCTCTTTTGGACTTCAGCTAACCCATCGAAATTTACCTGTTCCATCTTTCCTGCTCCTAGAAGCACCTTTAACCCTCCCAGTTCCTGACTCTTCCTCTATTTCCTTCCAGCCACACACAGCTAGCCTCCTGGCATACACAGCTGTCCCCTTATCCAATTTAACCCTATTCTGCCTTCAAATTATTTCTTAAACCAACCTTCCCTCAATTCCTTCTACTACTACCACCCATAAACCCAAATCAGCAGTTCTTCAAGAGGGAGCTGATTATTTTTACCTCTTTAGCATTCTACATTTGTTCCCTGTTGTGTGATTTGTTTATTTAGTTGGCATCATCTTACCATCCCTAGCCCAAATCAGACTCTTTCCAACCTCATTACACTGATCAATTTGTTCCCCACAGCTGAAAACTCAACTTTCTCATTTCTGGGGAGCTAAATATTGCTTATTTTTAAAGACACAATAAAAATTCCACTTTTTCTATAAAACAAGTGTTTCATGAATACATTAGCCTTATAAAAAATGCTAACATTTAGGAAATGCAGCAGAGTATTGATTACAAAACAACTCTGACATGATAATATATTCTGTCAGATTTTTCCATAATTTTGTGTGTAGATACTGTGTATGTATGTATATACGTGTGTATATGCACACACCCACATGTTGTTTCTTTTCCTATTTTCTGTAGATTGAAAGTTGTTTGAGGTTAGGGTTTCAGGAAATCACACTCAGGATTACATTTCCTGCAACCTCTTAACTGATCCATTTTTTCTCTTGAAACCTTCATGTTGTTTTTTTCATCTCAGTTCCCTTGCCTTGGATCTAATCATCATTGCTTCTTTCCTGTATGATAAAATCATCTGCTAAATTGTCCTGTTGCTTCCAACCTCCAAACTCGTCCTCAGCTCTGGTCTTGTTACCTTCTTGCCCCAAATCCTTCTGTGCCACTTTGTTGCTTCCAGAGTTTAGCTCCAACTACTTACCAAGAAACGCGAAGCCCAGTGTGATGTGGCTCATGCCCTAGGTCTCCAGGCTCTTTCCTCTGTGTGTAGCCACTGTCTCAGCTGCACTGACCTTGAATTCCAAAACTGTGAAATACTTTTCTTTCAGGGTTTTTTTTTTTTTTTCTCAGATCATTTGTTCTCTCTTTTTTTTGTTCTGAAGCAGCCATCCTCTCCTTATTCTCCTGGTGAGCTCCTACTCTTCCTTCTACATGCAACTTAATCTCCTCTTAGAAATGTTTTTTGTGCCTCCCAAGCTGTTAGGTACCCTTTTTCTGTCGCCTGATATCATAACCTGTTACTTTTTGACATTTGCCATACTGTTGAAATCATTAATTTCTAGGCTGTGAGTTCTTGCCAGCTGGAAACATGTGTTTCATTCTTAAAAATATAGAAGGCCTTATGTGACACCATCAAAGTAATTAATATATGCATTATAGGGCTCTCAGAAAGAGAATATACAGAGAGAGAATGGGGCAGAATGCCTATTTGAAAATATAATGGCTGAAAATTTCTATAATCTGGGAAAAGAAACAGCCAGATCCAGGAAGTTCAGAGAATTTTCCAATAAGATAAATCCAAAAATGCCCACCCAAAAGGTATTATAATTAAATTCTCAAAAGTTAAAAACAAAACAAAAAAACCTGAAGTAAATATACAAAAGATAAAGAGAAAAGAATCTAAGCATATCACTACAGAAAATCATCCAATCACAAAGGAAGAGAGCGAGAGAAGAAGAAAGTGATTACAAAACAGCCAGAAAACAAATACCAAAATATCGGTATTAAGTCCATACTTGTCAATAATTTCTTTACATGTGAATGGTCTAAATTTTCCAATCAGAAGTTATACAGTGGTTGAATGGTTAAAAAAAACAAAAACCAGCTATGTACTGCTTACAAGAGAATAAATTGAGATTTAAGGACACATACATACTGAAAGTGAAGAGATGGATAAAAGATATCCTACGCAACTGCAAACTAAGCAAAAGCAGAGGTAGCTATACTTAGACAAAATAGACTTTAAGATTAAGACTGTGGAAGGGATAAGAAGGTCATTATATAATAGCAAAGGCTCAAACCACAAGAGGATATAAAATTTGTAGATATTTATGCACCCAACATAATAGTACATAAATATTGAAAGGAAATATTAACAGATCTGAAGGGTAGAAATAGATGGCAATACAATAACAGTAGGGGACTTCAGCACCCCACTTTCAACAATGTATAAATCATCCAGACAGAAAATCAATCAATAAATAATAGACTTAAAAGACATCTTAGATCAGATAAAGTTAACAGACATTTGCAGAACAGTACATTCAACAGCAGCAGAATACACATTCTTCTCAAGCTCACAAAGAACACTTTCCAGGATAGATCATATATTAGGCCAAAAAATGTCCTAATGAATTCAGAAGATTAAAATCATACAAACATCTTTACTGACCAAAATGGCATGGAAGTTGTAATCAATTGCAAGAAGATAACTGGAAAATTCACAAATATGTGGAAATTAAATAACTCACTCCTGAAAAACTGTTGGGTCAAAGAAGAAATCATGAGATAAAAAAAAATCTTAAGACAAATACAAATGGAAATACAACATACCAAACTTATGCAATTCTGCAGAAGCAGTTGTAAGATGGACATTCACAGCAAAAATGCCTACATTAAAAAAAAGAAAGGCCTTAAATAAACAACCTAACTTTATATCTCAAAGAACTAGAAAAAGAAGAACAAATTAAGCCAAAGGTGATTAGAAGGAAGAAAATAAAAAAGACCAGAGTGGAAAGAAATCAAACAAAGATGAAAAAGATCATAGAAAAGATAAATGAAACCAAGAGCTGTTTTTTAAATTTTTTTTTTATAATTATGCTTTTGGGGGTGGGAGAGGGAGGAAGATTGGCCCTCAGCTAACATATGTTACCACTTTTTCTCTTTTTTTTTCTCACCAAAGCTCTATTACATAGTTGGATATTCACTGGTGAATTCTACCAAACATTTAAAGAAGAATTAATACCAATCCTCTTAAACTCTTCCAAAAAATAGAAAAGGAAGGAATACTTCCAAACTTCTTTTTCAAGACCAGCATTACCCTGATACCAAAACCAGGTGAGGACACTTCAAGAAAAGAAAAATATGGGCCAATATCCCTGGTGAACATAGAAGCAAAAATCCTCAAAGAAATATTATCAAACTGCATTCAACAATACATTCCAAGGTTGATACATCATGACTGAGGGGGGTTTATTCCAGTAATGCAAGGATGTTTCAACGTCTGCAAATTAATTAATGTGATACACCACATTAACAATACCAAGGATAAAAATCATATGATCATCTAAATAGATGTAGAAAAAGCAAATTTGACAAAATTTGAAAAAAATCAACATCCATTCATGATTAAAACCCTTAGTAAAGTGTGTATAGAGGGAACATATTCAACATAATTAAGGTCATATATGACAAGCCAACAGCTAACATCATACTTAATGGTGAAAATTTGAAAACTTTCCTCTAAGATCAAGAACAAGACAAGGCTGCCCACTCTTGCCATTTTTATTTACCATAATACTGGAAGTCCTAGCCAAAGCAATTAATCAAGAAAAAGATATAAAAGATATCCAAATTGAAAAGCAAGAAACAAAACTGTCTCTACTTGCAGGTGATGTGATATCATATATAGAAAACACTAAAGATTCCACCAGAAAAATTGTTAGAACTAATAAATGAATTCAGTAAAGTTTCAGGATAAAAAATCAATATTCAAA
Source organism: Equus asinus (assembly GCF_041296235.1). Lineage (NCBI taxonomy): Eukaryota > Metazoa > Chordata > Mammalia > Perissodactyla > Equidae > Equus > Equus asinus. The sequence goes on along the minus strand of NC_091793.1, from coordinate 64,476,157 downwards.
ATAAGTTGCATTTCGGGGCTGGCCTGGTGGCATACTGGTTGAGTTCACACACTCTGCTTCAGCAGCCTGGAGTTCATGGGTTCAGATCCTGGGCACAGATCTAGCACCACTCATCAGGCCATGCTGCAGTGGGACCCCACAGAGAGTAGAGAAAGATTTTCACAGCTGTTAGCTCAGAGACAATCTTCCTCAAGCAAAAAGAGGAAGATTGACAACAGATGTTAGCTCAGAGCCAATCTTCCTCACACAAAAAAATAATAAGTAGTGTTTCCATATATTAACAACAAACTATTATAAAAAGAAATTAAGAAAATAATCACATTTTCCATTGCATCAAAAAGAATAAACTATCTACGAATAAAGTTAACCAACAAGGTGAAAGATCTGCACATTGAAATCTGTAAGGCTTTAATGAAAGTAATTGAAGAGAACATAAATAAATGAAAAGATATCCCATGCTCATGGATTAGAAGAAGCAATATTGTTGAAACATCCATCCTATCTGAAGCAATCTACAGATTCATGGCAATCCCTATCATAATTCCAAGGGCACTTTTTCACAGAAATAGAAAGAAAAATAAACCTAAAAGTTTTATGGAACTAAAAAATATCCTTAATAACCAAAGCAACATTGAGAAAGAAAAACATAGCTGGAGGCATCCCACTTCGTGATTTCAAGCTTTGTTACAAAACTACCATAATCAAAGCAGTATGGTATTGACATACAATTAGATACATAGATCAATGGGACAGGATAGAGAGCCCATAAACAAACTCATGCACATATCTTCAATTAATTTATTATACGGTAATCAAGAATATACAACTGGGAAAGCATAGTCTCTTCAATAAATGGTGCTGGGAAAACTGTATATACATGTGCAAAAGAATGAAACATGATCCCTGTCTTACACCATACACAAAAATCAATTCAAAATGAATCAAACATTTGAACATCAGGCATGAAACCAAAAAACTCTTAGAAGAAAACATATGGAGTCAACTACCTGATATTGGTTTTGGCAATGATTTTTTGGCTATGACACCAAAAGCAAATGCTATAAAAATGAAAATAAACAAATAGGACTAGATCAAACTAAAAATCTTCTTCATAACAGAGGAAACCATCAACAAAATGAAAACACAGCCGATGGAATGGGAGAAAATATTCGCAAATTATATATCTGATAAGGGGTTAATATCCAACATATATAATGAATTTATACAACTCAAAAGCAAATAAAAACAACAAAAACTAGCAATCTGTTGAAGAAATGGACAGAGGAACTGAATAGATTTTTTTCTGTAGAAGACATGTAAATGGCCAACTAGTGCACGAAGAGGTGCTCACACTACTAATCATTAGGGAAATGCAAATTAAAACCACATTTGAGTATCACTTCATACCTGTTAGGATGGTTGTTATCAAAAAGACAAGAGCTAAATGCTGGCAAGGATGTGGAGTAAATGGAACCCTGGTACAAACTGGTATGGCCACTGTGGAAAACACTATGGAAGTTCCTCAAGAAATTAAATATGAAACTATCATATGATATAGCAATCTCACTTCTCGGTATATATCCAAAAGAAATGAAATCAGGATATTGAACAGATGTATGCACTCCTATCTTTGTTGAATCATTACTCACAGTAGCCGAGATATGGAAACAAATCCAATGTCCATCAATGGATGAATAGATAAAGAAGATGTGGTATAAATGTACAATGGATTATTATTCAGCCACGAGAAAGAAGGAAATCTTGCCTTTTGTGACAACATGGATGGACCTCGAGGGCATTATGCTAAGTGAAATGAGCCAAACAGAGAAAGACAATTACTGTATAAGCACACTTATTTGTAGAATCTAAAAAGAAAGTCAAATGCCTAGAAACAGAGAGCAGGGGAATAAGAAGTTGGTAAAAGGGTGCAGACTTTTAACTACAAGATGTATACATTCTGCAGATCCAATGTAAAACATGGTGACTCAGGTTGATCACACTATATTGTATAATCAAAATTTGCTAAGAGGGTAGAACTTAAATGTTCTCACACACACACAAAAAGGTAAATCTGTGAAGTGATAAATGTGTTAACTAGATGAGGGAATCCTTTCGCAATGTATGTGTAAATCATGTCACTATGATCTGCACTTTAAATATCTCACAATTTTGTCAATTTATACCTCAATAAACTTGAAATTTAAAAATTAATAAAATAAATAAAATAACGACATAATTTCTGGAATTCCTTTCAGCTTCTCTTCTTAGAAAATAATTTTTTCTCTAAATTGGAAATCTTTTGCAACTCATGACTCTCACACCAGTTAATGCAAAGAGTAATTGTTCCTGCAGAGATGGATTGTGATAATTTCACCTTGAATATCGAATCCAACAGGAAGGTAAATGTCTTGGAATCAAAAGACCTAAAGACATTCAGTGTCACTGCAGCAAACATCAAATGCAACCCCAGGAAAACATTTGATCACGAGTCATAAAGATCTGTTATGAGCCATGAATTATATTTAGAGGGAGACGGTAAACACAATTTGCTTTCAAGTTTTATATCTTCAGCACACTCATTTTCTCAGGTGTTAATATGAAGAGATGTAAATAGCCCAGGAACTACTTTTCGAAACACAAGCTATAAAATTAATGATCTCTGCCAAAGATTTTCACATTTCTCATCACGATAAACAAATTGGACATAAAATAGCCTGCCTGGATGTGCCTTTGGTGGTAGAGGAGTGTGCGTGTCAGGGGAGTATTGGGTAGTCACTGGTGATATAACCTTTATTTAGAAAGGGGGAAAGGAGAGAAAAATAAACAAATAGCACTTTAAATTATATTGGTCTAAAAATGGCCAGTGCTCCTTAGAATACCCGAAAGGCACAAGCCAAGCCAAACAAACTCATGGCTTCATGGCAAGGTGAGTGTGTGAAGGTTTTGTTTGAAAAGCATACTATTGGTGAAGTAAAAGGAAGTGAAATATAAGAGATGTGAGGCTGTCCCCTGTCAGCTTGGAGTTGATTGCTCAGTGAACTGGGCCTCTACCAGGGTAAACAAATTTTTAATTTATTTCTCTCCTTTGCAACCTACCAATTGTGTAGAGTGACAGAATGTGGCAGGACTGCACAGACTTTACTAGAGGCAAAAGTAAGGGACCAAACTCCTTTATAAGAAGATATAGTAAAGAAAACACATTAAAATCACATTAAAACATAAATTTATTTTTTTTCTTTTCTGTGAAAATGAAAGATGTTACATAGAAACACTTAAATTTCCTAACATTTCTTATATTAAGAAGAAGTGTTCACAAAGATAGTGTATATGCAAAGGTACTTTTTTAATACATGTAGATCCATTGTCAGAGATAGGATTTCCATTTTCCCATGGTATTCAGTTCAGTCTGTGTTAATTTTTATACAGATGTCTATCATTTATTTTAGGAAAGCCATTTATGAAATAGATAAGGCCTATCAGAAGTATTTGGGGGACTAAATCTGAATTAATTATATATGTATGTGAATGTTCCTGTGTTAATAAATGGAGTGGAAAATAATCTTTAAAAATAAGTGAATGAATGAATGAATAAATAAATAAATAGCAGGAAATTCCCCCAGTAACAAAACACACCTGAAGGAATATTAATTACTTGAAGGGAGATCTAAAAACTTATTTATACATCCAAAGGATAACAACATCTAACCTCTATTTAGTGCTTACCATTCACCAGACTTGATTCCAAGCGTCTCATGTAAATCAACTTCTCAGAAATACGTACTGTTATTATCCCTGTTTGGTAGGCAGTGCAACTGTGGAAGATAGAGGTTAAATAATCTGCCCAAAGTCCCTTAGTTGCCAAGAAGTAGAGCCAAGGTTTGAACCAAAGTAATCTGGTCACTGGTCCTGTGCACAATGAATGCTCAGTAAATGGTTTTTACACAGAAGAGTGCAGAGCAAATCAGAACCCACTGTGTGAATGATGTCCTCCTCTCCTAACAGTCATCCTCCAGATCCTCCATGTTTAATATGTTGAATAACTACCATGTGAGCACTAAGGAATGAGCATCATGAAGAGATGTATGGATAAACAGGACTCCTCTCTTTGATAGAGATTTAAGTGAAAAAAGAGACAGAGTGGGTTTTATCCAATAGGTGAGTTTCTCATAGATGGAAAAGAGATTAAGAATATTCCAATTACTGAAATTATGGAAATGAGTCCGAAAGCTATCAAGCATCTACCTGGTCCCAGGAGGAGCGTTAACCTTGTGAAAACCTAGGTGATTGGCGTGGCTATCCCCATTTAATAGATAAGGACATTTCATTGCTGAGAGCTTAATCTACTTGAATAAGATTGTGAATATTGACAGAAACAGAGTCAGATTTGAATTAGAATCCATAAAATTCCTAATTCTACCTTCTTTCATTAGGAAAAATAGTATCAAGTTGAGCTATCTGGTGAATGGAACTAGACTGTGTGGCATAGAATCTGCCCCTGGTGTGGTTTGAGCCATGGTCAAGGTGTGGGAGTGCACTTGGACCATTCTTGCCAGGTTGTCTAATATTATACAGATTAGACTCGCTTGGTGTAGGCTAGGGGAGCTCTGTGCACATGTGTCTGTGTGTGGAGATTGGGGGAGTGAGAGGGAGGAGGATGAGAATAGCTGGTCTCTGTTTCTACCTTGTGATTCTTCTCTCTCTCCCCCCTCTACTGGGTATCACAGGAGAGATAAGGATACCAAAGGTCTCATTTGATTGCTGTGGTTGTTTAGGGCAAATTTGTCTCAGACATATTTCTCAACCTTCTCTTCTGCAATTCAAGGCAGCTAGCACTCGTTGACTATCTATCCAGCAAGGGTCTGACTTCTGGAAGGGCTTGACCAATGGAAGGCGCTGGAATAAGATTGAGACCACGAGGCAGGGGAAAACCATGGTATCTCCTTCCCTACTTTTTGTCTCAAGTGACATTTCTTCTGTGGTCCCATCTCTTGTTTAACAGGCCCACTGAGGTTCCAGCCTCCACCTGGTGACCCTGAGTCTTGGGCTCAAACATCCCTGCCTGCTCCCATTGCCCCTTGAAGTGTTAATAGCTTCCTGCTATTTTTAATGCTCTGAGCTCTTCATTGTTGCCTGCATAGCTTCTCAGGATTGCCAATTCCCTTGTGGTCTCTTTTTCCTGGTTGGCTCATGGCAGTACAATTGGAACAGATATAATCTGCTATGCAGACTGAATTTTGAATGTGGATTCTTTGCTTCATAGCTACTTGAGCTTCTTGAAGGATGTTCTTCCCTATCTCTTCTATGATGGCTGCTAATGTATCCCATGAACTCCCATACCTGAAAACTTACCTCATCAGACAGAAAATTTCTGCTGAGGTTAACTGTCAAAGTATTCCTCTTTTCAAAATAACCTAGCTCTTTTCAAAAGGGAAGTTCTTTTCAAAATGACCCAGTCAAGCTTCCATCTACGGGATCCAAAAATCAGTCCAATGTGAACATTTACCTTTGCCCAAAATAGGTAGAAGTGCTGCTTGCTCCCCATCAGCCTCCTTCAGACTCTTGAGACATCCTCTCAAAAATAAAGTTCATGGATTGGTGTGACACTACTTCACACTCCAAAACTCCAAGGAGAAAGGTGAAGGTCTGTGAAGTTTTTCCTGAAACACCCACATGTGTGTCAAGGTGAAGGGAAGTCTCCCCTCCTGCTCCTCAGGAGGGTCTGTGGGAGGTGAGGAGCCGTGGTGTACCAACAATGCTGAAACAAAACCTAATATCTGCCAGTTTTCCACAAAAACAAAGTCAAAGACAAATGAAAAATTGGGACAACCTTCACATTAAATAGTACAGATAAATACTAAAAATCCTTAATAAATGAACAGCCTATAAATTAATGTAACTCCTTCATCAGTGATATAGCACTTTGCTTTGGAAAATGAGAATATTTGGCAACTCTGGTTCTTAGTCTGTTAGTTGTAATCAAAAAGAGACTGAGTCCCATTCTATTACCCATCCTGCATATTTTTTAAGTTAATTTCTTGAGTAAGTCATATGTGAACCCGTTATAAATTGATACTGTTTAAACAATACATAGTGAAAATGATGTATCCTTCCATGCCCCTTGACTGGCGTCCATATCCCCCTCCTACCAAGTTAGCCCTTGCTATTGGTTTCCTGTGCCCATCCAAGGATATTTTATGCATAAAACATGAAATGTATTTTTTTTTAAAACCAATGTAGTATACAATACGAAGTGTTCTGTCCTTTGTTTTATTTTTGGTTTATATCGTATATATCCCTTGGAGATTCTCTCACATCAGTACATAGATTTCTCATTCTTTTCCACAGCAGCACGACGTTCGGTTACATATACTTGACACTATCTTTAACTAGGACTCTATTCACAGACATTTAGATTTTCATGTTTTGCTGACACACACACACATACTCAATATGCAACACGAACATTTGTCATTTTGCATATATCTGCAGGACACTTTCACAGAATCAAAGTGCTGTGCTAAAGTTTATGTGCATTTTAAATGTTGATGAAGATTGCTAAGTTGCCCCAACAGAGAGTTACCATTTTACACTTCATCCAGGAAAGTAAGAGAATATCTGTTTCTCCATCAAATCATAAAATCTACTATAAACTGGTATGAAACTTACTAATCTGAATGAAACTGATATTAAAATTTTTACTTGAATATTTCTCATTTTGAGTGAAATTGTGCATCTTTTCAGCTACCTGAAGTTGTTTGTATTTCATTCTCTGATCTGTTCATTCCCATCCTTACCATTTTCCTAAGGGAGTATTAAATTATTCTAGTAACTCATATGGCTCTTTATTTATTAAAGATGCTATCTGCTTATCTGTACTATGTATTACAAAGGTTTTCCTGAACTTTTAATTTGCCCTTTGATTTTGTGTTTTTCAAACATGTAGAGTCCATTTTAAAATTCAAATGTATAAAACTTCAATAATTTGGGTTTTCCGTCATATTTTGAAAGGACTTCTTCATGCTAAGAAAATAAAAAGCTCTCACATTTTTATCTAAAATATTTTATGATTTTGTTTTCCACATTTAAATGTTTGCTCCTTCTGGAATTAATTTGGCTGTATGAATTTATTTTCTGGATGTCTACTCCATGTCTCAACATCATTTCTTTAATAAAGTGTCTTTAGGCCACTAGCATTTCATTATCATTTTCATACACTAAATTTCTATGTTTATTTATGTATATTTCTGGACTTTCCATTTTGCTCTTCTGATGTTTTATTGATTTCTATACTAGTAGCCTACTTTTAATTACTGCAGCTATATAATTGGCTTTGGTATCGCCAAGGCTAATTTCTGCTCACAACTCATCTATTCAGAGTTTTTCTGACTATTAATGAGCTAAACTTTTATTTCTTTATGTTAATTAAGAATAGTCTAGTTCTTTAAAAATCCTATTGCTAATTTAATTAGGAATTCATTACATTTATGGATAAATTTAGAGAAAATTGGAGACTTTATGTTATTTTCTTTTGTAAGGTATGCCTTATTGTTTTTTTCTTTTTGTATTATTTAAAAATATTGTGAAATACTTAAAACAAAATGATGCATTGAAAAATACATTGAACAACCACATACCACACCAGCTAGCTAAAGCAATGATTCCATATCAATACAACTGAAGCTTCATGTCAACTCTTTTGTGTCCAACTTTTTACATTTATAATATTTTTGAAATATATCTATGTTATAGTGTGTATCAGTAGTTGGTTTACTTTTATTGCTGAATAGCATTCCATAGTATAAATACACCACTTTTTTTTTATCCATTTACTAGCTGACAACTGTTCTAATGTTTCCAATTTTTTGACTACCGTGAATAATGCTGCTATGAAGTCTGTGTGCATGCCTTTGTGCGGACATACACATTTTTTTCCACCCTGAGTAAATTCCTAAAAGTGAAATTGATGGGTCATATGAAAAATTTATGTTTAGCCTTTTGAAAAATTGCCAAATGTTTTCCAATCACTTTGCACTTTAGATTCCTACTAGCAATGAATAAGGGTTCCAGTTTCCCTATATCATTACCAACACTTTGTATTTTCTGTCTTTTTGGTTATAGCCATTATGGCTGATATACAGCAGTAACTCACTGAAGTTTTAATTAACATTTCTCTAATTAATATTGATTTGAAACACCATTTCATGTGCTCATTAGCCATCTGTGTATCTACTTTGGTGAAATGTCTATTCAAACCTTTTGTGCATTGTTTACCGGTTGTTTTCTGGTTACTGAATTGTAAGTTTATATGTACTCTGGATATAAGTCAGACACACGATTTGAAAATATTTTCCCCTAGTCTTATGAGACTAGTTTGCCTTTTCATTTTCTTAATGGTGTCTTTTAAAATGAAAATTTTTCATTATGACACAGTCCAATTCATCATTTTTTTTTAGTAAATCATGCTCTTAGTGTTTTGTCTAAGAACTCTGTCAAACCCAAGGTCAGAATCTATGTCATATGTTTTCTTCTAGAGAGTTTATATTTTCGCTGGTCTATGATCTATGTTGAATTAATTTGTGACATAAAAATCTAAGAGGATGTTTTTGCATGTGTATGTAATTGTCTCAATGCCATTTGCTAAAAATACTGTCCTTTTCCCATTTCATCGCCTTAGCACCTGTGCCAAAAATCAACTGACTGTAAAATGTAAGAGTTTAATTCCTGAAGCTCAATTCTTTCTCGTCAATCTATTTGCCTAACTATACCAAGAACACATTGTCTTGAATATAGTGCTTTTTCAATGTCTTAAAATAGTTTAGTGTAATTCCTCCAAATTTGTTTTACTTTTTCATAATTGTTTGGTTCTTTTAAGTGACTTTCTTTGCCTCCAATATTTAAGGATTAATTTGTCAATTTTTGCAAAACAGCTTATTATAATTTTGATATAGAGTACATTGAATTTGTAGATCATTTTGCAAAGTATTGCTGGATTGGAAATTTTTAATCTTTCAATCCGTAAACATAATATATTTTTCATTTACTTAGAAATTATTTTAAATTTCTCTCAGCAATGTCTTGTAGTTTCTAATCCACAAGTCTTACATTTCTTTTCTTACATTTATTCTCAAGTATTTTATTCTTCTTGGAGGTTATTGTGAATGTAATTATTCCCTTAATTTATTTTTGGATTATTCATTGACAGTGTATAGAAATATAGTTTATTTTATTTTTTATATATTGAGCCTATATCCTGCCACTATAATAGATTTGTTTATTTTTTCTAGCATTTTTTTCTTTGTTGTGTATTTCTTAGTATTTTCTACTTTCAGAGTTATGTCATCTGTGAATAAAAAGTTTATTTCCTTCCCCATATTGATGACTTTCCTTCTTCCCTCCCTCCCTTTCTTCCTTCTTCCTTCTTTCCTTATACATTATTTCACTGCCTAGAACCTCCAGCACACTGTTTACTGAAAGTAACAATATCAGGCATCCTTAATTTCTTGCTAATCTTCCAGGAAAGACATTCAGTTTTTTAAGCGTGTTGTCAGGATGGGATTTTCTTAGACACTCTTTACCACATTGAAGAAGTGCCCTTATATTCTTAGTTTGTTAAGCGTTTTATTATAGATTTGTACGGACCATTGTAAATGTTTCTACATCAGTTGAGATGTTCACGTGTCTTTTCTCTGGTCCTTTACTATAGTAACTTTGTGTCTTCTATAATTCATTTTCAGTTGTTAAAACGAGCTTGCATTCCTAGGGTAAATCCTACTTGGTTATGGTGTAAAATCCTTTTTACATGTTGCTAGATTCAGTTTGCTACTATTTTCTTAAGGATTTTTATGTCCAGGTTCATGAGGGATATTAGTCTGTAGTCTTCTTTTGCTGTGATGTCTTTGTCTGGCTTTGGTATCAGGGTAATACTGGGCTCACAGAGTAAGTTGGGAAATGTTCCTTCATTCCCTATTACCTGAAACAGTTTGTAAATGATTGGTATTTCTACCTTAAGTAATTGACAGTATTTATCATTGAAGCAAGCTGTATCTAGACTTCTCTTTGGGGGAATATTTCTAATCCATTATTCATTTGTTTTCTATTTCCTTTTTTTCTGTAGTCTTGAGTCAGTTTTGGTAATTTTTGTTTTCCTATGGTTTACCAGTTTCATCTAAATTGTCTAATTTGTTGGCATATTTTTCCCATATTTCATATTCTGAAGGGTTGGTAATTACGTTTTCTTTTTGATTACTAATTTTGATAATCTGTTTTTTCTTTTGTCTTGGTCCATCTGCATCAGGGGTTGGCACACTTTTTCTATAAATGACTGGATAGTAAATGTTTTAGGACTTATAGACCGTGTAGTCTCTATTGCAGCTGGTTAACCCTATTATTTTAGAAACCATAGACAATACATAAGTGAATGGCATTGTTGTGCTCTAATAAAATGCTACTTGTAGAAAACAGTCTAGAGGCCAGATAGGCCACAGTAGGCTGATCCTTTATCTTCCTATAGACCACTAATCTTGTTCATCTTTTCAAGAAGCCAACTTTTAATTTCATTGACTTTCTCCATTATTTTTTAGTTTTTTTAAATTTCATTGATTTCTACTGTGATACACTGTTCTATTCCTTTAAAACAAAACATGCTTTTTTCCTTGAATCTAAGGTTTGTTCTTGTAGACAACGTGTATTTGCATCTTTTCTTTTTCCCTAGTCAGACATTGTCTAACTTTTGATTCGACTTTAGTCAATTTATATTTACTGTGGTTATTGATATGGTTAGATTTACATTTCCTATTTAGATGTCCCAGGTCATTTTGCTTGTTGTTATTTTCTACACATCTCCTATATTTTTTCTTCCTATGTTTTTCCTTTATTGTCTTAGTTTCTGTTAAATACATGTAGTTTAAATCAGAAATTTATCCATTGAGGGTTTTTTTTACTATATTTTGAATTATCGTCTTAGTTATTTCTTCAGGGATTACAATAAGCATCTGAATTTATCACAATTTATTTCCACTTACTTCTAATGTAATTTCATTAAAATAATGAAACTTTTCTATAGCCCCTCCTATCTAGCTCACAAAGAGATGTAACATATATATTTTCTATCAAATATATCACTACCTAACATTATCTATCTAAAAATTGTTGTATAGTTATTGCTTTTTGTAATTTTGTCTATTAAAGTTTTTAGGAAAAGAAATGAGGAATATGTATTTATGCAGTTTTCCTATTACCACACATTTTTATATTTTTTATGTTTTCCTTCTTTTTTAACATTTGTGTTACCATGAGGTGCCATTTTCTTTTAGGCTAAGGAAAGTCCTTTGTTGTTTCCCTTATGGCAGCTCTGCTAGCAATAAATTCTATCATCTTTCACTTGGGAATGTCTTTATTTCACCTTCATTTTTGAAGAATGCTTTTGCTGTATATAGAATTCTTGGGTGACAGTCTTGAACCTACCTTCCGACAGCCGGTCTGTGTTTTTCCACTGCCTTGTGTCCTCCATTGTTACAGCTGAGAAGTCAGCTGTTAATTGCATTGATGCATTTTTGTACATGATAATTTTTCTCAAGCTGCTTTCAGTATTTTCTCTTTGTCATTGGTTTCTCACAGTTTAACTTGATGTATCTATTTATGAGTCTCTTTGTATTTAACTCCGTAAGATTCATTGACCTTCTTTCTGGTGAACAAGAGGAACTGATGCAAGTAGGCTGATGATTACACAGGAGAATTGTATCCTCTGCCAGTATCCAGAAGACTGTGAAAGGCCAATTGTTAGCTTGTAACAAGTGTAAAATCTCAGAAACTTCCCGTTTCTTGACAGTACCTTATTAATCATTTTATTTTTGTTGCTTATGTATATTTTCCTGACCTAATTTATCCTGTGCTGACACATATGGGTTAATGTTTCCTAATTCTATGAGCACCCTATTTCTTTTTCTTTCTCTAATTCTACTTAATGGATTTTGATGCTGTATTATTTGGGCTGTGTAACGATTAAATATCAACTATTGACTTAACACTTTTTTGTTCTGTAAAGGTTTTTTTACCCTGAATTCAATTCAATGTTATATTAACATAATCTTTTTGCTTTATTTTTGCATATAATTAGTATGCCTCTGCCCTTTCCTTTACAATCAATATTTCTTAAGACAAAAGCATTGTAGTTGCTCCTGTACACAATGTGTAATTGTAGCTGGTACTTTTTGTGAACCAATCAGTCTTTCCTTCAAATCAAGGGTCAGAAAATTATGGCCTCTAAGTCATATCTGGTCATACCCTTTCACATTGACTGCTTTTTTTATACTAAGATGACAGACTTGAGTAGTTGCAACCGAGACCATGTGAACTTAAACACCTAAAATATTTAAGTTTTGCTCTTTACAGAAAAAGTTTGATGACTCCTGTATTTAATAATACTTTATGTTGGGCTTTTACATTTTATTTCTTATTTTTCAGCATATGCTCTATGTTTGTTTTTCATTTTACGTGTTTTTTCCTCACAATTTAAAATTCTTTTTTTAACCTTTTCTAGCCACTACTAAATTAACTGTAGCTTTCTATAATACATCTGATCCTCTTTTACCCTAGGCACTAGCCCTTGACATTCTGATCTGAGGAACGTACATATCAGTATACTTTACAGTTTTCTATATCTCCCCAGCTTCCTCCACTCAGCTGCAGCATGAATTTTAGTTGATTGTTCTTTCTTAGTTCTTAATTTTTACTTTAGTATATCTAATCTTTGCTTTATATTCCTTAAATTGTATTTTGACTCCCCTGATATTAAACTTGAGAAACTCATTATAGTTTATAATACTTCCAGTATTTCTTCTTCTTTCCTCTCCTACCTATATTGATCAAATTATTTCTACATTCACATAGTTTAGAATATATGCAATCTGTTCTATAACTATAAATCACACAAAATATTTTAAAGGCATAAATTTAAATCAATTTATTGCTCTCTGAGAGACATTTTGTTGCTAATGAGGGAGCCAGTATTTCTGTTAAATTATGTTCTATACTAGTTTGTTAATGAAAAGTTCATGCAAAATATACAGTTTTCATATATTCATAAATATTCATGTGTTGCAATTGACTTGTGGCAGTTTGATTAGCTATAGCATTTTTGAACCACTCTGTCCCTTCGAACCTTAGAAGCATTGTACAAATGAATCCTAAATTTTACTATCACTGTAGAAGTCCAAGACTTGCTCCTTTTTTTTTTTAATCTTACCTATAGCTTGATATTTTATTTTGCATTAAATCCCTTGATATTAGTTTGCTAGTGCTGCCATAACAAAACACCACAAACTGAGTGGCATTTCTATTCTCATAGTTCTGGAGGCTGGAAGTTCAATGTCAAGGTGCAGTAAGGTTTATTCTTTCTTAGGCTTCTCTCCTTGGCTGGTGGATGGCCATAGCCCCTCCTCCTCCTCCTCATACAGTTGTCTCTCTGTCAGTGTGCCTCATTTCATGTCCTTATCTCCAAATACAGCCACATTCTGAGTTACTAAGGATTAAGGCTTCAACATCCTCCATAATTCAGTAATTTTAAACAGCCATTGATTTTTCAAGAACATAGTATGTTAATAATCTTTTTTGTTTTGGTGAGGAAGATTTGCTTTGAGCTGAAATCTGTTGCCAATCATCTCTCTATTTTTTTACTTGAGGAAGATTATCCTTGAGCTAACATCTGTGCCAGTCTTCCTCCATCTTGTCTGTAGGTCACTGCCACAACATGGCTTGTCAATTGGTGTACGTCTGCACCCGGGATCCAAATCACCAAACCTGGCTGCTGAAGCAGGGCATGCCAGACTTAACCACTTAGCCCTGGGGCCAGCCCCAATTATTATTTTTTAATCTTCACTTTTCTTTAGGCAAATGATGTTTCTTTTAATCCATAAGTTTAAGACTTCTTTTAATTTTTGATAATTATTTGAATTATATCTTGGAATTTTTTCACATTTGATTTTTTTTGTTTCAAAAGGATAATAATTATGCAAATGTAGCATCTCTTGTCTTTCCTAATGGATATGTACTTCTAATTGCTTTTAAATCATTATTTGTTTTTCCTTAATTTTTTTTTTCTCTATAGTCTGCTCTCTAATTCCATAACTGCTTTCAGGATTGTCTACTTTTTCTTTATCTTACTTCTTGCATGGAATTTGTTTCTATCATGGTTTTATTCTCCTCTTCCACTTTTTTAACTGAAGTGTCAAGTCCCCAATCATCTCTTGCTGTTATGTTGCACTATCATCCAGACTTTGAATACCTCTGATTTTGTTTCATTGCCTTATTTTTTTGGAATTTGTGTGTGGTCACCAATTACATCTGCTGTGTGGTGATTTTTTTTTCTTTTGCTGATGTGTTCTTCTCTGTATTCATTACCTGTCCCTAACTTCCTATTTCCTTTCAGTATTACTAATAATATACTTGTACAATGTGTTGTTACCTATTTTAGTCTTTCTCATCTTTGAATAAATTTCATTTTTCTTGTATGAACTATTTGCAGCAGATTTAGAAGAATGAACTTGGGAATTACCTAAGCCAGAAGAAATTCTCTCTAGATCACAGTGAACCTCAATGAGACATGCAGTTGTCTTGCCCACATGTGTTTCTTTTCAGTCAGTAGAGAGCAGCATCTCTATGGTTACTCAAAACAAAAATCTCTCTTTTATAGCAAGCTTTACAGACAGACTGCTTCCTGCTAAGATGGCTTCTCTGTGTATTTCCTCACTCAGGTCTGACTCTTCTGCTTCCTCATCATGCGAAATGGGGTTGAAGAAATGTTTTACTATCAGAGGAAACATCCCATTGCCATTGTTCTAGAAAGAATACCAATTTGGCCTTTCAAGGTAAGCTACCTACTCTAGAAAACTGTGCTCAGGCTCCATGTACGTCTCCGTTTTTCAGCTGTAGGTGTTGTGTTGTGTGTCTCTACACTCTTATGTAATTTTCAGTCATTTCGCAGCTCCTCTTTGAACAGGATGAGGACATTATGTGTAATTCCTGCTTTCATTGAAGTTTCAACTTGCATTTGTTATATTCTTCTAACTGTTTGGGGGATTTTTTCTTTTCCTTTTTTTTCCATGAGGAGAATATGGCAGAAGTGCCTTCACACGCTCTCTTAAATATGAAATGATAATTAATGCATAACTTTTAATGCACTTACTATGTTCCAGATGTCATTTCAAGTGCTACATCTCTATTAATTTATTTAAATAAAAGTCCCAGAATATCTAACTTTGTATATATTCATGTTTATACATTATACATTTATACATATTTGTGGTGAAGAGAGCACTAATGTATTTTATCAGACTTTCAAAAGCATGTTGAATTCCAAAATGATTTAAAAATTCTAATTTCAAAAGTAACATGACTGGTAAATCAAAAGGACTTGAATGTAATCATGCTGCACCCATGGGTTCTAAAGCCCAAGAGACCAGAGAGATATTGAAATCCATCTGCAATTCCAGATGTGCACCAAACATCATCTGCAGAGTGTATAAATATATCTTATGCTTGTTAACTATTGTTCCCTTGTTATAAGTGTACATGGATGCATCTGTGATGAATAAAGTATAAATTTATACTGCCTTTTTGTCAATACATGTTTTCTCAATCAATAATAATAGCTAACATTTACTGAGCATTTAAAATGAGTTAGCAAATTTTCAATGTATTTTTTGTGTTGTATCTAAATTCTTAAAACAACTCTATGAAATTGGTTCTGTGGTGATAACCCTGTTTTTGAGATTAGGAGATCCAGGAAGTCAAGTAGTTTGACAAAGGACATACAGCTAGTAAATGGTGGAGTGAGATCTGAACCCAGGCTATCAAATTCCACAATTTTATTCTTCACATTTACACTAAAACCATTTTAAGTATGGTCTGAAAGTCATCCTTTCACATTTGAGATCTGTGAGGTTTCATGTGTTTGTTTCTTTAAAATACTGAAACAGTATCTATATTACATGAAAATACTGACAAAATCTATGTGAGACGGAGTTTAAACTTTTTCTGATAGTCAGTGAGTCATCTCTGAGAGTTTATTGACTATGTGATTTAGTAAAGTGGTGTTTAGAAAAGTAACAGGTTGGTGTGTAGTGAAGAGGGAACAGTCATGGAAGACCTGGTAACAACTCTGCTAAGATGAGGCTGATCTAAAGAAGCAGAGCTGGCAATAAAATGTTAAGAAGGGCTTTTGACAAGATTCTGAACAGAAGAACCAATGCAATATCTTTTAGATTTCACTCAGTAGAAAATGGGGAAATGGAAGGGTGAACTATGGTGGTTCTGTCCTACGTCAGAAAAGCGGGACAATTCATGGCAGGCTCTGAGGGTGTGTGAAATTGGTCTTGTATCTAGCTGCAAGTTATCAGTGTCTTTATTCTGTTTCTTCCATCTTTGCTTCAAACTCTGTTTCATCTCTTTGACTTCTTATCTGCTCAGCACTTCCTGTCAGTCCTTCAAAGAGATCAACAGTTTCTTCATCTTTCCAGTCCCCTTTTCAATCACACCACATACATGTCCTTTTTTCTGTATCTACACTTGTTTTTGACTATCCACTGGAGAACTGCCTCAACAGACAAGCCTGCATCAGCATAGCCTTGATCTCTGCTCTGTCTTTCTCCCAGTTCTGAAACCTGGAATAGGGAATTCAGAAGGAGTGAATGTATTTCATATTAAACATACTGAGAAGAAGTGAATATTGAAATAGCATGCACACATAGGATTATTTGCTTATTTAAAGAATCCATAATTATTTAAACAATTTCTAGCCTCATCAAACTTTTTAATTTTCTCTTATAATTGGCCTGAGTTCTATCTACGTATAAGTCATAGTACAAGCTATTAATAGTATAGTACAAATGAACAGTCTTATGAAGTACCTAGATTATAAAGTACAAGGAAATTAAAACTGACTTTGCAGACAGAAGGTGGAATGTCTCAATCTGTAGTACTTCTTTCAGTTTTGTCATTATCTGATTCTGTTTCTATTGTTTTTTATCCTTAAAGTTTTTAACATAATTATTTAATTTATTTTTATGGAGTTTCTAGGTGATAGATATTGTTCGGGAAAATATTGTCTCCAATATTCATATCAATTGTGCAAAGTACATCTTATTATCCCCACTTTAAAGATGAGGAAATAAAGGTTTGGAAAGTAATTCTAGGATTTCTTAGTTAAGTTGATAGATAAAACATGCATGCTGTATCCCAAAATCCCATGAGAATTACATTAAAAAATTGTTTACAGGCATAAATATACAATAAAATTGAGGCAGAGACAAAGACTATAAATTTTTTGGAAGCTGTAAAGCAGACAGATGCATCAAAACCGACAACTGACTAGAGAGTGCTGTTCGCTTAGGTAGCGGCGGGGGAAGAATGGCAACTTAGTATATATGAAAAAATAGGAAGAAGTGGGGGAGGAAGGAAGAAAGAAAGAAAACCTAAACTGTCCAGCCTGGTGCTATGTACCTATGATAGCGGAGGTAAAGGCAGGGCTAGAAACATTGTACTCCCATATAATGTAAGACATTTATTCCCTCTCCTGCTCTGCCTACTTGGACAACTGCTTCATAGGAAAAAAGGAAAGATTTATTCTCTAGAGAAGGCAAAACAGAAGATTTATGGCCCTGGGGATACAAGGCATATGTAAAGGTAGTGGCATTAAAAGATGAAATTTAAGTGAATATTTCAAATAGAAAATCAAGTTAAACATTGTGAAAACTGAATACTCTGGATAAAGAGAAGATTCTATATGCTTCCTGAGAGAAACACACAGATACAGTCACATGTGAAAAAATCAGTAAATAGAAATGAGTCTCAGACTCCCCACAGCAGCCCCGAATGGCAAAAGACAATAAGGCTAAATTTTAAACTAAGGAAAAATGCCTCCCAATCTGGAATTCCTACCTAACCAGTTTATCAATTTATTTTGGGGGCACAAAAAACACCTGAAATTTTGTAGAAAATTTTATAGAAAATTTTCTATAAAATTTTTAATTTCATGCACCTTTTCTCAGAAAGGTACTCGAAGATGTCCTCTATCTACCAAAGCACGGGAGAAAAACAAACAGGGAAGAAAAAGAATAGAATCAAGGGCTAATAGCCAAGAGAGTGGAAAGTGAAATTTCCAAGTTTATGTTGAAGAGCTGTTCACCATGCTAGCCACCAGCCACACATGGCTATTGAGGACTTGAAATGTGGTTAGTCGAAACTGAGATGTGCTCTAAGTCAGGGTTGGGAAACGTTTTCTATAAAGGACCAAATAGCAAATATTGTAGGCCTCATGGGACAGACAACTCTGCCATCATAACAGAAACCAGCCATCGGCCATAAGAAACAAATGGTGAAGGCTTTGTTCCAATGAAATTTTACTTACAAAATCAGGTGGCAGGCAGGATTTGGCCAACAAGTTTCTAACCCCTTCTCTTAGTAAAAAATGCTCTGTGGATTTCAAAATTTATTATGAACCAAAGGAATATATAATATATCAAATTTATATATTGATTATACACTGAAATAATTTTTGAATACATTAAGTTGCATAGAATATACTATTAAAATTAGAATTGCCTGTTTCATATTTACTTTTTACATTTGGCTACTAGAACTTTTAGCTTATATATGTAGCTCCCATTCTATTTCTGTTGGGCAACGCAATCTAGACTGATGGTTACGCCTCGCCTTAGAGGACTTCTGGTCTAACTGGAATAGGTAAGAGACTACAAGAGTCATTCGCTCAAGGAGATAAAAATAATACAATACCAAATATATCTGAACTCAGTGACAAGAGAATTACATGGGAGAGACATGGTTTAGGATTTAACTAATTATAAGTTTGTAGAAAATTAGGCAAATGAAAAATAGTAAGCAACAAAAATAAATCTCAACTCCAACAAAACTAAAACATTATACAGGAAATGAAAAGGAAAGATGCTATAATATGTGCATGAACTATGAATAGCAGCTGTCACATAATCATAAAAGTGTAAACAATGAAGTTTGATTTAATTATGATTCAACTCTGTTCAGAGAATGGAAAGGATGGAAAATGGACAGATGTATGAGTGTGATAGAGGCAGAGTACCAGGTGAAAGAAATCTAAATCCTCATTTCATGGGGAAATGCCATTAGAAAGTAGTTTTTAATGAAAATTTAAAAAATGACTATCAGCAAGGTGTTTAGAAGTAAAAACCAAGAGTCAGCTAAAAAAAAATTAATACCTTCTTGGAGAAATGGGAATTAAGGTGAGGAAAGTGGGAGTCTGCTGGTTTTTATAGCAATTTTAATAGAATTGATACTTTATATACATGCATAGCTGATAAAAATAAACTAGATTCTATAAATGAATGCATAACAATAGAATTTTCAATATGGAGAAAAGAAAGACAAGAAAAGAGGGAGGGAGGGAAGTATAGAATTTGCCTAGTATCACATGCCCAGTGATTGAACTGAAGTCTAATCTAGAGCCAACCTGTGTGACGTCATTGCATGATACTGCTTGAATATAGAAGTAACTAAAGCATGATCAATGGCAGACAAATTAAATGCCAGCTTGTTACACAGGCATCAGCATGAGTTTCATAGCTTCATCTGCCACATCCTTGTGTCCTTCAATTCCAAGAATGGAATGCTAAACAAAGGGTCCTTGCTCCCATCCTGGACCACTCCAATCCAGACTTTGCTGCATTCTACAAAGCTCCTCCTGAATTGTAAAGCCAGTATCTCTTCCTGGCTGGGAATATTGTATTGACTATCACCTCAGGAAAGAATAGTGGTGAGAAGAGCTTCTGGATCTAGCCCTTTTCTTTCTTGCCTGGTTTCTTGTAAAATTTCCTTCCTTAGAAGCACCGTAGATGCTGGCTTTGGAGAACGAGTGTGGGCTTTCCTTCTTTCCTCATAGTCTCCATCAGAACCAAAGCCACTTTTAATAATTATTAACAATGTGTTTGTTAGGCAAATGTAGTTTCCAGAATATTCCTCTCATTATACCTTCCTCATATTGCTAGTCTTAGGCCTTTCTTTGTTTTAAGTTCTCTAAACTTTGGATATCTTAAATGCTTACAATTTCCCAAACACATCACGGCCTGTGAGAGTGTGAGTTTCCTGTGCTTGCTGTTTTAATTTTTTGATGCCCAATCACCTCAATCTGCTGGATGAACTAGCATTTTTCAGAGTACCACTATGGGTCTCCTCCTCTGTTAAAGCTTTCCTGCTTCCTCCCCACTCAACCACTGTGTACATCTTCTGTAGTGACTACTCATGAGAGTAGGAAATATTTCTCATTCCGCTTTTTATCCTTAGTCTCCACTACAGGCCTACACAAAGAAGCCATTCCAAAGCGTTTCTCCAATGAGTAATAGTGGAGACAAGCTGGGCAGAAAATATTTAGGAGTGGCACATGAGTTCACATTGGATAACAGCTTCTTTAGTCAGCTTCTGTAGTCTGTAGTCTATGTCTGTAACTTGTAGGAAGCGTGAGTTGAGATGAACTTCATCAATAAGAAATGTTGATGAAATACAGCCTGATTTCTTAAGACCATGGATCTAGGAATACATGTTGAGTATCCAAGAATGCAATTTTAACTTTAAATAATAATAAAAAAATGAATTATGACTATAAAATATTACATTATTTCACTTTATCAAGTAACTGCCTTAGTTTTGCACCCTGGACATGAAACCGAGGATTAAATGAATAACATGCACAGTGTCCAGAATTCCAACTAACCCCAAGAGAGAACCCCGGCAGCTATTTGAATATTATACCTTCCCCAGCTGAAATCAACAGAGAGAATCTAGGGCAGGCAGGATGTAATTTGGCAAACTACAGACAGGCAGGTTTGAGGCTTCATATTCTTAATATCAGTCCTCATTTTGGTGTCTGAACCAAAACAAAGATAAAGGATTTCAGTTGAAATGACTGAAGCATTTTGTTTTAGAGTCAATAAATAGGTTCTTCTTGTTACTTTGCTTTTCTGAAACAAATTGAGTAAACACGGCCCACACAACTTTGATGTTTCAGCCTCTGTGGTTAACAAACTTGGCTGAAAAAATGTGGGGCCTTTTGAAAAACAGGGCAAAAGTCTGAAGAATAGCAAATGGGCAGAGTAGAAATTTCACTAAAATCTGCCACCAGTTTCTCCATATAGGATCACTACCTATAAAAACAGCAGTATTATTGATTTTTGTGGATGTGCTTCTGTTCATGATTTTGACATTTAGAGAATATAGTTTACTTATTTTCCCTTTTGTAGTTATATTTTTTTCATTCTTAAAAAATGACAAGCTTTATAGAATTTGAGCTTTCTTTCTTTTTGGCATAAATAAATGCAATATCCAATTGTGTCAATGTTTGTGTAGTTCTTTTTTAAAAGGTGCAGCACAGCTCAAAGATATTGAAGCAGAACATAGTTCATTTATGGTTGTCCACACAAACACAGGGACACGTCCGTAGTCTAACCAACATCTATAATATTTAGAGTTCATCTCTCAAGTTTGCAATAGTTTTTCTTCCCTTTACTCAATTCTTCTATAGACATAGATCTCTCTTACCTCCGGAAATTGTTTGCCTGATCTTTATTTCCTCTCAATATAACATTCCACTTCTTTATTTTTCTTATTCTAGCAAAATGTTGACAGTAGTCATCTTGTACCTCTATATAATCACTCATCATCTCATAACTCATGCCCTTCTACTTCCTGCGCCCACCTCTATTCAGTGAATGATACATATCTTTTATTCACACAAATCTTTTGATCTCCTGCTACATCTCTTGATCTTTAACTTCCCAAAATAGTGAAGTTGATTTTACCCTTCCTGGAAGTTTTTCTTTTTGCCCCTGACCTGGAGTCTTCGTTCACCCTCCTGGCAGTTTCTCGCTTGCCCCCACCTTCTCCCTCCTTCATTTAAATGGAGGGCTGTACTCATGATAGTCTATGATATTTCTTAATTTTTCTGCCTGACATTATCTCCACAAAAGATCACATCACTTAATCTATACATATAATTCTTCAAAATTTTTCTCCATCTTTCACCTATGATTATTTCCAAATCACCATCAACTTCTCACACATTTCTTTTTTCCGTCATATCGAACACATTCAACTTGTCCTTGCATAGACATGGAAGGGAAGAAATCACAACAAAATTTGTCTCCAAGAGTGAAAGGAATGAGAATAAAATAGCATTCACTATACCACCTAAGTCATCAAAACAATCAGCATTCCTCTTCCTTTTTCCTCAAGTTCAGTCACCATTCTTCTGATTGTGGTTTCCGTAACTCCTTTCTTCTCACAAACATTTTTGTCTTGTCATCCCATGCTACCATTTATTTCTAGTTCTCTGCATTACTGCATCTCAGCACTGAAACTGGTTCTCCTTACTTGCAATATATACCCTGCATGTTGTTACCAGAATCATCTCCATAAAGCACAGTTTTCCTTAATCAAAAGACCAGTTAGCCTAGCGGTCCTCAACTAGGGAAATTTTTGTCTACCAACCCCCTCCTCGAGGACATTTAACAATATCTAGGGACATTTTAAGTTACTACAACTGAAAGTGGAGGTGGCACAAGGATGCTGCTAACCATCCTACCATGCACAGAACAACCCCCACAGCAAATATTTATCTAGTGCAAAATGTCACAGGTGTCAAAGTTGAGAAACCTTGCTTTAACCTAATATGCATAACGTCTGAATTTGGATGATGGTATCTCTGTACTTGTATCATCTATTATTCCCTAGTATCAGTACTATAATCTTCTCAATTTGTCCATCATCCTTAAAACACGCCTGAAACATTTTGGTCTTCTTACTACACAGGCAGTCCCCTTTCTCTACCTTCGGATATTTAAAAAAAAATCTTTTTAATCTTCTTCTTCCTCATGGAACTTTAATACGGCCACCATGTTAAACGGTAAATGCCTTTCTCCTGTATTGTTGGGAGTGAAAGCCCTTGCTGGAGGACCTGATCATCTGGGGCAAATTATCAGTGTCAAAAGCCCTGTAATGCCTCCAGAAAGTAACCTACATATTTGGACAGAAACCATCTGTGACATTTTAAAATACTAGATAGATTTAATTAGGAGATGTTCAAATAGAATCAGAGTAGATTGTGCTGAATTCTTAGGTGGAAGGACTTCTCAATCTATCTGAGCCTTTCCTTTAACCTCTGAAGAACACTCTTTACAAAGCCTAATGGCTCATTCTCAGCTCCTTTGTTTTCCTAATGAAAATCTTCAAAGTGGAGGCTGTCATGCCAATTTACAGTGGTTCTGAATAGATAGCTGCCTGGAGGCATTCGCTTTAGAGCTCAGGTGTGATACTTACAGACCCTCAGTGATAGAGCAGAGAGAAAAAGCCTTCTTGTTCCCTCCAACATTTATGGTACATTTGTGAGTACTTTCCATGCCAGAAATTTGAATAGGGCATCTGATGGAACAGTCACCTCTAATGACTAACAGTCAGAATCTGAATGAATTGAGGAAGTGTTTTTTAATGAGAACTTTTATTTAGTATTCTAGTAGGGTTTCTTTTTTGTTTGTTTGTTTGTTTTTGTTTTTCCTGTTTGTTTGTTTTGGGGTTTTTTTTCATCAGAGCTCTGAAGAAATTCCCAAAGGAAAAAATATGGAAAAAAAATAAATGGTAGATTGGAAGAATTATACAAACCAATTAGTTTTGGAAGTGCTAAATACTGTATTTTGCATTTGATAATTTATGTTACCATTACCATATAACAGACTTTGTGATGCCCTGGGTTAAAACAAAATAATATAAAACAAATGCAACAATGTTAAACTATTTGAGAGTTTCCAGCTCTAGACAGAAGAATGAATATATATGATTATGTTATCTCTCCTCATAGGGTGTAGCCTGGTCAAAAGGGAAGAATGTTTTTCCAGGTCTTGAGAATGGAGATTAGGAGACAAAAGAGAGAATGGAGAAGCCCATGGCAAATCAGAGATGGAACAATAACCTAGAAGTATTGAAACACAGAAGTGATGGCCAAATTGTTGTTGGACAATCTACAGCCAAAAGAAAACCGGAGTTAAGACTATTGACAAAAAATGGAGAGACAATAAACCTATGCTGAACTGAATACTTCTAATCAATTTAGAAAGAGACTAATTGTAAGAATGTGGAACAGTGAGGATTAACAACAGGTGCATATTAGAAACATAGGAGGAGGTTTTTAAAACATATGGACGCTCAGAACTTTTATCAGATAAATTGAATCAGAATCCCTGCAGATGGGGACTGGGAAAATGTGGGTTTTTTAAAGTTTTTACTGATAACTGTAAAATGTGTCAGGGTTGAGAACCATTGTCATGTAAAGTTCGTGAAACTTGTGATCTTAATGAGTCTTAGAAAACAGAGTGGAAGTAATGGAATAAAGTACTTGGAATGATATGAGGTAATAGGAGAAAGTGAGATATTTGAATTTGATAATTAGCGGAGCAGGTTGAGGTCACTGAAAATTAAAAAGTTAAGTGAATGAGAGATTGGTGTGTTGGATGGTGAACACACCATTTTTATGACAAGGACAGAGAGTGAGTTCTCAAAATATTCAGTGAAAGATGGGCCATAACCTATCGAATGAAGTGAATGTAAAAAATTCAATATTTTTCAAAGGCCATGGGGCATGGGAGAACAACTCGTAACTATTTTAACATGGTTTTCTAGAAGCGGTAATAGGCCAAGAGTTACAGATCCATTTTGCGAAGAGAAAGAGGTGTTTCTTTACCAAAGAAACAGGCTTTGTGGGGCATAGGAAAAAGGGTTCTCACCATTGTACCTGATTCCTTGTTTGGTATAGGGCACCTCAATTTGGAAGCATCAATCACACTAGGACCAACACAAGGATGCTTGCAACACTATTAATGATCACCTAGCATTGTTTGTCACACTATGTAACTTTAGGTAAGTCACTTAACCAGTCTATGCCTCAGTGATCTCATCTGTAAGATGG
The DNA here is from genome assembly GCF_041296235.1 of Equus asinus. Lineage (NCBI taxonomy): Eukaryota > Metazoa > Chordata > Mammalia > Perissodactyla > Equidae > Equus > Equus asinus. The sequence continues at coordinate 64,451,163 of NC_091793.1, read as the reverse complement.
AGATAATTTTAATAATACCCAACTTATAGGGTTTTGCTGGAGTTAATAGGTTAAAATCTTAAAATAATGCCTGCAACATAGTAAGAAGTGAATACATATTATGTATTTGTATTAAATTTTCATTACATAATGGTATCAGGCACCACATTTTGAGCACCAAGTATAAAGGTTTGTGCTAAGAAGGATTATATAATACTTATATCATCCACAACATCCCTATGAGGTAGACTCTGTGATTATAGTCCATAATTGAAGAAATAGATGCTAAGATTACACAGCCAGTAAATTATCATGCTGGAAAAGAATCCTAGGACTATCTGACTCTAAAGCCATGACCTTCTAGTACTCCAGGTTGCTTCTAAATCCAATTCCCAATAGCAAAGGAAAGCTAAGGGAATATGTGTGTGTGTGTGTGTGTGTGTGTAGGGAACAGAATCTGTATGCCTCCATAAATATTATAAAATTGCTACCAAGGGTTCTACAATCAGAGAATGATTTTCATGCCTAGCTATACTTCTACCAAACAGTTCATATATTATAATTATAATGAGAAAATGTATTCATCATTTCAGAATTGACTGTGTAGAATGACAGTGGAACTACCTGTAAAACAAAATTCCATTAAGCCTAAGTAGTATAACTAAAAAAAATTTTTTTCTAAATAAATAACTACTGAATCAAATAATTCAGTCAACTATGGATAGGGTTCCTCGAAGGGAAATCTGAAGAGCTTCAGTGTTCATATTCCAAGCATTCTATTATAATTTAAGCAAACAGTGCAATTCTAACAAGCTTTGAACATGGCACATTGCTATAAAAATGTAAGAGCACTTTGAGCTTTTAGATTACCCAAGGGGAATTACTAATTTGCTCATATACACTTTGTAAATGGACAAGAAAGGGCAAAAATGTTGGGTAGACATTCTTTCTCTTCCTCTCTGTCTCTCACCCCCCCTACACACATGCAGTATTCTGGATTCTAAAAATATTGTATATCTAGATATTTATCATGTTGTTTGCATTTTAGTATGCCTGATCTGTCTTAGTTATCATGCATTATTAAGCCTTATTCTTCTGAATAGACCCTGCCTGATACCTGTAGCAATACAAGGTGGAAAATTAAATTTTATGAATAGGTTGTAGATGCCGAGATGTTGATTTCTTCAGCCTAAAAGCACCCAGGCAGGGATGAGAGCAGATGTAACTCTTCCCCATTTAACTCAGTGTGACATACAAATATTATTATTTTCTAAATAAAGCTTAATATGAAAAATTTGGTGAAGCACTTTTGAACTTCATGTTGACCATTGAAAGTTGCCGTTGCCTCCACCCTTTAGCACAGTCTTACAATGTTGATTGAACACCACGTTTCATAATTTGACCATTACAATTCAAATGTTTGTGCAATCTTCAGCTACAACGTGACAACTCATGAAAGCATAACCATGGTTAAACCAGCTGAGCTTGGAATCATAGAAACAGACAGCAGATTGCAGGCATACCTCAGAGGTATTGCAGATTCAGTCCTAGACCACCAAAATAAAACTAATATTGCAGTAAAGTGAGTCACATGAATCTTTTTCGTTTCCCAGTGCACATAAAAGTTGTGTTTAAACTACACTATAGGGGTCCGGCCCGGTAGTGCAGCGGATAAGTTCGCACCTTCCGCTTTGGCAGCATGGGTTTCGCTGGTTAGGATCCTGGGTGAGGATATGGCACCACTTGGCAAGCCACGCTGTGGTAGGCGTCCCAAATACAAAGTAGAGGAAGATGGGCACAGATGTTAGCTCAGGGCCAGTCTTCCTCAGCAAAAAGAAGAGGATTGGCAGTAGATGTTAGCTCACGGCTAATCTTCCTCAAAATAATGATGATGATGATAATAATAATAATAATAATAATAATAATAAACTGCGCTATAGTCTATTGTGTGCAGTAGCATAATCTCAACAAAAAATTTGTATCCCCTAATTAAAAAATACTTTATAGCTAGAAAATGCTAAATATCATCTGAAGCTTCAGCCAGATGTAATCGTTTTGCTGATGGAGGGTGTTGCCTCACTGCTGATGGCTGCTCACTGATCAGGGTGGTGGTTGCTGAAGTTGGGGTGGTTATGGAAATTTCTCATAATAAGACAATGATGAAGTTTGCCACATTGATTGACTCTTCCTTTCACTAACGATTTCTCTGTAGCATGTTTGACAGCATTTGACCCACAGTAGAACTTCGTTCAAAATTAGTCTGCCCTCTCAAACCCTGCTACTGATTTATCAAACAAGTTTATGTCATATTCTAAATCCTTTGTTCTCATTTTAATCATTTTCACCAAGAGTAGATTCTATCTCAAGAAACTACTTTCTTTTCTTATCCACAAGGAACAATACCTCACCTTCTAAAGTTTTACCATGAGATTACAGCAATTCAGTCACATCTTCAGGCTCCACCTCTAATTCTAGTTTTCCTGCTATTTCCACCACATCTGCAGTTAATTCCTCCACTGAAGTCTTGAAACACTCAAAGTCATCCATGAGGGTTGGAATCAACTTCCTCCAAACTCCTAATAATGTTGATGTTTTGACCTCTTCCCATGAATCATGAATGTTCTTAACAGCTTCTACAATAATGAAGCTTTTGTAGAGGTTTTTAATTTACTTTGCCCAGATCCATCAGAGGAATCACTACCTATGACAGTTTTACTTGTACAAAATGTGTTTCTTACATAGAAAGAATTGAAAGTCCAAATTACTCCTTGATCCACGGGCTGCATAGTGGCTGTTGTCTTAGCGGGCATGAAAACAACATTAATTTCATTGTACATCTCCATCAGAGCTCTTGGGTGACCAGGTGCGTTGTCAATGAGCAATAATATTTTGAAAGGAATCTTTTTTTCTGAGCAATGGTCTCAACAGTGAGCTTAAAATATTCAATAAACTATGTTGTAAACAGATGTGCTGTCATCCAGGCTCTATTGTTCCATTGACAGAGCACAGGCAGAGTAGATTTGACATAATTTTTAAGGGCCCTGGGGTTTTCAGAATGGTAAATGACCATTGGTTTTAACTTAAAGTCACCAGCTGCATTAGCCTCTAACAAGAGAGTCAGCCTGTCCTTTGAAGCTTAGAAGTGAGTAGCTGACTTCTCCTCTCTAGCTGTGAATACACTGAAAATCTGTTTAGTGTAGCCACCTGCACTAATTATCCTAGTTAGATCTTCTGGATAACTTGCTGCAGCTTCTACATCAGCACCAGGAGCTTCACCTTGCAATTTTATGTTATGTAGACAATTTCTTTCCTTAAACCTCACGAACCAACCTCTGCCAGCTTCAAACTTTATTCTGCAGCTTCCTCACATCTCTCAGCCTTCATGGAATGAAAAAGTTAGAGCCTTGCTCTGGATGAGGCTTTGGCTTAAGATGATGCTGTGGCTGATTTGATCTTCCATCCAGACCACTAAAACTTTCTTTATATCAGCAACAAGACCGTTTTGCTTTCTTATCATTTGTATGTTCATTGGAGTGCCATTTTAATTTCTTTCAGGAACTTTTCCTTCACATTCACAACTTGGCTAACTCTTTAGTGCAAGAGGCCTAGTTTTTGTCCCACCTTGGCTTTCAACGTCTTGCTCAGTAAGCTTAATCATTTCTAGCTTTTTTTAAAAAAACTTTGTTATTTTAATGAGGTGACATTGATTTATAACATTGTGTAAATTTCAGGTTGTGCGTCATTATGCTTCAGTTTCTGTATAGACTGCATAATGTTCACCATCAAAAGTCTAGTTTCCATCTGTCACCATACATATGTGCCCCTTTACCACTTTTTCCCTCCCCCAACCCCCTTCACCTCTGGTAACCACCAATCTGTTCTCCTTATCTATGTGTTTGTTGGTTTATCTTCCACATATGAGTGGAAGGAATGATACAGTATTTGTCTTTCTCTGTCTGACAGTTCACTTAGCATGATAACAGCAAGATCCACCCATGGTATCACAAATGGCACAACTTCATCTTTTTTGTGGCTAAACACCATTCCATTGTGTGCACATACCATATCTTTTAGATCCATTCATCCGTTGATGGGTACTTGGGCCGCTTCCAATTCCTGGCTATTGTGAATAATGCTGCAATGAACATAGGGGTGCGTATATATTCTCGAATTAGTGTTTTCATATTTTTGGACAAATACCCAGAAGTGGAATAACTGGATCACAGGGTATTTCTATTTTTATTTTTGTTGCTGTTGTTGTTTTGTTTTGTTTTCCTAGGAAGATTAGCCCTGAGCTAACATCTACTGCCAATCCTCCTCTTTTTTTCTGAGGAAGACTGGCCCTGAGCTAACATCTGTGCCCATCTTCCTCTACTTTATATGTGGGATGCCTACCACAGCATGGCTTGCCAAGTGGTGCCATGTCCGTACCCGGGATCTGAACTGATGAACCCCGGGCTGTGGAGGCGGAATGTGCACACTTAACTGCTGCACCACTGGGTTGGCCCCTATTTTTAATTTTTTGAGAAATTTCCATACTGTTCTCTATATTGGCTGCACAAATTTACATTCCCATTAGAAGTGTATGATGGTTCCTTTTCATTTAAACTGAGAGATGTGTGACTCTTCCTTTCACTTGAACAATTGGAGGCCATTGTAGGTTTATTAATTGGTCTAATTTCAATATTATTATGTCTCAGGGAATAGGGAGTTCTGAAGAGAGGGAGAGAAATGGGAGAATGGCTGGTAGATGAAGCAGTCAGAACACACACATTTATCGATTAAGTTCACTCTTTTATATGGGCAAGGGTTGTGGCACCCCAAACCAATTACAACAGTAACATCAAAGACCACTGATCACAGATAACCATGACAAATATAATAATAATAAAAAAGTTTAAAATATTGTAGGAATTACCAAGATGTGACACAGAGACGTGGACTGAGCAAATGTTTCTGGGAAAAAGGTGCTGATAGACTTGCTCGATGCAGGTTTGCTTCAAACCTTCAATTTGTAAAAACTGTAATATCTGCAAAATGCAATAAAGCAAAGTGCAATAAAATGAAGTATGCCATTATATCCACAAAAATTTCCCAGGTCAACATCCATCTCTTTCTCCCTCTATAACTATCCCCATCTTCAATTCTTTTCATTGAATTATCTATGTTATCATTGCCATCATTGTTGTTTTGCCATGGTTTGCTTGTTTTTTATAACCATACTTACGTTGTTAATGGGTCCACCTTGGGTTTGTTTGTTTGGAATAAAGTGAGAATTCTGTGTTTGTTGGATACAGAATTATCTATTTGTGTTTTCAATTATTATTAAATACTTTACCTGTTTTTATTTTACTGATAATTTTTTAATGTTTATGATCGGACTTCACACTATGATTATAGATTTTCAAAATGTCTACTGTCATTTTTATCAATTTGCGTTTTTTGACTTGATAGTGCCAACCTGAAAAATAAAACAGCTTATTATTTTACCAGCAAACTGCGTTTATTATGGAATGGTAGAGAAATTGCTATTTGGGACAAGCAAGCTATGGTGAAACAGAGAAACAAAGGGAAAGTGAGGTTTCATTAGTATTTGGAGAAATTTGAGAGAGTTGTTTTGAACAAATGTTCGTTGGAGAAGAAGAAGAATTTGAGGTTTTGGAGATTTCTCATTGGCTACTAGTGTTGGTTAGTGTGTTGTTGCTGGGCAGGGAGAAATCTTTCTTCTTTTTCTTAAAAGCAGGAGATGAAATTCCCATGTGATTTATGTCTTCTCTTGTCAAAAAATTTTTATCTTCCTTGTTCCTATTGGTTATGCAGGCTGGTACATGTGTGAGAGCTCCCTCTTCAGGGCTTCCATACTCCTTTTTCAATGAGGTTTCCCTTATTTTCACAATAGATAGAGGAAACCTTTATATGTAGGTATACAAATTACATGACTGGTCTGTATTCATGGTTAATTGCACAATTTATAAATAATAAATAATCTTCCTGATCCTATCAATATCTTCACCTTGAATCCTATTTTGTCTGATATTAATATTGACACATTGGTTTGCTTTCACATTTTTAATTTTGTTGCTATTTTATGTTCCTCTCTCTGTCTTTTTTTCTTAGTGAGGAAGATTTGCCTTGAACTGACATCTGTTGCCAATCTTCCTCCTTTTGCTTGAGGAAGATTCACCCTGAGCTAACATCTCTATTTCGTATGTGGGTCACCACCACAGCATGGCTGCCAACGAGTGTTGTAGGTCTACGCCCAGGAAGTGAACTTGGGTGGCTGAATCGGAGCACACCTAACTTAATCACTGGGCCACGGAGCAGGCTCTAATATTTCCTATATTTTTACTTTTTATTTAGCTACCTTACATTTTTGAGTTATCTCTTTATAGAGGATGTGATTGTGATGAATTTTATGATTTCTGTATGCATAAATTATTTTGTTTAACCATTTTTTGTTTTAATGCTAGTATTGCTGGGTATGAGATTCTAATTCATACAGTAATTTCTGTATGAACTTTGAAGTTATTGATCAATTGTCTTTTTACAATAGATAAAATTTTCTTTCTTTTAGATGATTTCATAGTTTTCCTTCTCTTCAATTTTTCAAAATTTCACCACTGTATATCTAGATATTGATCTTTTTTTATTAATTCTATTCTGTACTATCAACTTTTATAATCTGATGACCAAAGTACATTTTTTAATTTCAAGAAAGTTTAGGTTGATATTTCTGATTCTAGCCTTCCCTCTTGAATTTTCTTTCCCAAATTACATCTTTGCCATTTTCTGCCATGTTTAAGACAATCTAAAGATTATTCACTGTTCAACATTTCTTTTTATTCATTTGGGAGTTTTTTGTTCCTATGTTTCAAATGTCAAAATGTCTACTTTGTTCTTTTGCATAGATATCTGTGTGTGACATAATATTCTATTTAATCTCTGAGGATAGGCATTATCCTTATTTTTAAATGTCTTTATTGGGCCTACTGACACATTTTTCTCAAATAGTAGTCCTTCCACTAATTTTCCTTTTGCCTTGGTTTTAATTCCTTCAGATATTGCCTGTTTTGGCTCCATTTGCTCCCTTTTGTGTTCTAGAATTTCTATTCTAGCTTCCTTGTAGGGACAAGCTTAGATTATACATGGCTGTCTGTGGTGGTGATAAGGAGTAGGGTGTAAGAGCAATATTAAATGTGGGGCGTGCCAGAGGCTTGTCATCTCAGTGTATGTTCTCTCCATCCCTAGTTATTTATAATCTACGTGGAGATTTGTCTCTGACTCCGTGGAGGATAGGTGCCTCTCCCTGCCCCGTGTCACCATTCCGACTATTGCTCCAGGGGTCTTTTCTGCTTTCACATCTACTGACTAAGCCATTGACCAACACAGGAACAATGACAGAAGTTCTGTTTTTCTATTTCACTGCCAAAGCTTTTATGATTCAGAAATACCTCAGCATTTTGGTTTGCTAATGATATTCCTCATTGTCTTCCAGAACATTATGTACCACTTTTTCAAGGAATTGTTTTTTGACAAAATAGTTTATAGATTTATGCCTTCAATCTACATTCTTTATTCATTATAATTTTTTCTTTATTTTTTATGTGCCTATTAGAGACCTTTATTCTCCACCTCCTCCCCACCAAGCAGTGGCTTCAAAGACCAGCTCTTTTACAATCTGTGTTAATTCTGCAAGTTATTTCACTTTTGAAGCTTCTACTTCCACACAATAAAATAGGAATAATAGTACAAACTTTACAGAGATTTGGAGGAATTTTACATTGCAAGTGCCATGTAAAAATTTCAAGTGAACCTGAACTCAGTTCAACACTCAGTGGGTGTCAGTTTCCTTCTCTGACTTTTCCCCATTTTATAAGCATGTGCTACTCAACACAGATCAGTTTGTAATTTTTTAAGAGGCAAGGATCATTGTTGTACATTGTAATCCCTGTAGCACCTAATGTAGGACATGTCTTTAAAAAGGGCTAGTGGAATAAGTGCATTAAGTAGAAAGATGGTGCTCTAGAGAGTGGCTGTAAATGCTAAATTCCTAGCAGTCAAGAGCTGACAGGACCACATGAGAGGAGCTGCTTCTTGCCATGCTTCTGGACAGATTCTTGTGCAGATGCCTCCCTCTGCTTTTCTATTTTGCCTTATTGTTCATGATCTCTTTTCTCTATGTAATTAAAAACAATAGATAAAATCAGAGTTCTAATTTCTATATCCTTCACATCTGGAAAGTAATAAAATTACATGTGAAAGTTGAGGTATTTGGAGAAAAAAAGACAAGAGCATGTGTGAAGATGGTAAGTCAAATTTTATCACTTGCCGTTTATGAAATGTTGTCCTGTGAGCAGAGCTCCTCAGAGAAAGCTTGTAGGTTGGATGTCAGAAAACAGCTTTAATGCTGGCTATTTCTAGAATGCTTTGTAGTAGATAAAATGTTTGGCTTTAAATACTGGACATTCTGCTCCAAACTGCTTTATATAATTATGAATTCATTAGCTCAAATAATAGGAAGCCAAAAGTTATGACAGACTTCAGGAGCCACTGAAAATCGAGGTTTTTCAACCTTTCTGTTCTGCGATCTACACTGTTGGTTATACTGTAAAGCATGTTCTTCCTTTGCTCAGAACTTGTATTAAGAATTTGCGTATTTCTTTGTTGATATCCTGATGGAACTAAAGCCTGTGTTCATTTAATCTTTCTTTAGTGCAAGAAAATATGTTTCCTCAAATCTGGCAGCAACCTTGCCTTGCAGTCTATCTCTTAGAGTGTGGTCACATGCTGATTTCTGAACCACTTGCTGTCAATAGGATTACCAGGAGACTAATCAGGCTCCCTTCTGAGCTGCTTCCCAGATGGCATTGCTACTACTTCATGTGGCTTAACCACGATGTGCACTGCACTCATCATAATCTTTTATTACTAGCTCTTTGATTAATTTCCTTACCTGCAATTTGAATGCTCTTATTTCTTTCTTGGATGTACAACATAAATTTAAAATAGTAGTTAATCAAAAGTCAGAAGGTTGGGGAAGTTTTCAGATAATTGTTAATTTTAAAATTCTTAAAAAGTCCACGAGTTCACAGGTGTAAATATTTTGGTTTAAAATTTAAATGTGTAATTGCAAGGAACTCTTTTTGTTATGTATTACCATTTCAAATATTAAATAGACGTAGACTATCTTGTTAGGATCAAGTAAATAGTCTAGTTTTAGGCAATAAATTTCTAACAAAGAGTTAAACTCCAGTCTCCTATAAAATGTATAAATTGAATATCATTAATACCATATTACTGTTCAATGCCTAAGTGTTTTTGAGAGTAGGGAACTTGAATTCCATAGTGATCATGTAAGCACTGAAGTATATTTTGGTTTATCTGAGAAATGCTAAGATCTTTTGGGATTTGATGCTTACGTAATGGTAAATCCAACATATCCCTTAATCTCTTGAGATTCTCAAAAATACAGTGAAGTACACAATACAACAAGAGATTCTAGGATGCCATAATCCTGAGACTTTCTTAATCTTTTATTACTTCTTTCCAGAAGTAAAACTTCCTGATATTTTATGTGCTTGTTGTCAGTAAGAAAGTTGTTCTTTTTGATTTTTTTTAAATTAGCCAACTTCCCTTCTCCTACAACCTGCCTTAGAGGGAAATGGTCTAAACAATCAGAACAAACTTGTTAAAGGAGTAAATATGACTAAACATGTATTCCTCTTTACTATGTCACTTAGTTTTAAATTTTTGAGTATATTGCAATATATATATATACATTGAGTTCCTACCTTTCGTCCAGTATTATTCCGGGCACTGAAAATATTGAATGAGTAAGACTTTCTGTCTGCCCTAAAGGAGCTTGTAAACTACAGAGGGAGTAAAACATTAGCAATTACATGTATTATAAAAATGGAAAAAGCACATTAGTACAATAGTGGGAGAGTTGGGTCTTGGGTGTATACCTAGGAGTAGAATTCCTTGGTCATGAGGTGTACATACTTTCAAACTGAATGCTCTCAGAAATTCTTATAACACTTCACGGTCCAAAAACAAAAGGAAAAAAATCAGTCTTAAATGTATTAAGATATTTATCAATTGTAGAAAATAAGAAATTCCAAAAAGTTTTCAACTCAAGAACTTAGAAAATACTAACTATGAAAAACCCACAATAAATATGACAGAAAAGTAATTATAAGAAAACAATAGAAGAGAAAATTAAGAAAAACAAATAACAGAATCAAGGAGAAGTGGCTTATACCACTCTGCCGCTAGATATTCTGGGCTCAAGTCCATTCTAAAAATGCCCCAAACACATCCCCGCCTCTCTGTCTGCGTGGCTAAGATCATGAACTCTGGAGCCGAACTGCCTGGATTGGAAACTTTGTTTTAATTCTTCATCTCTAACCAAATTCCTGAAATATAGCGAGGTGAAGTGAGTTAATACAAAGGGAGCACCTAGAGCATTGCTTGGAATACACTGAAGACTCAACAAATGTTAGCTAAGACAGAGCTAGCTGTATGGTAATATGGTGAAGAGTTCTGGATCCAGATTGCCTGAGCTCAAATCCTCCCCTTGTGGCACATAGGTGAATGTCCCCGGACCTTGATTTTCTTCCCTGTAAAACTGGGATACATAATAGTACCTACCATATAGAGATGCTGTTAGAACCAAATCAGATAGTACACGTAAAATACTAAGAACAATACACCACAGGTAGTAAGTACACAGAGTATTGTAGTTAATATTTTTACTATTGTTATGGCTATTGTTATTTTGGCCTTTCCTTGCTTTCGAAATAAGTGATTTTTTCTTACCTCCTGGATCTGAACTCAAGTACAGTTTCCTGCTGCCCAGAATAAATGTATTGTTAGCACTGCAGCAAGCAGGGTTTTTGGATGAGTGCTAAATAAAGAATAATTTAATTGCTGTCAAAAGAAAAAAAACTTAATTTTTTTAACTTATTTTAAAATTGCTGTTTTGTCTTGAGTAGTAATAAGTAAATTGTCCAGAGGCTTTTCAGCCTTTAATGCTGAGACTAGCCTTGCTGACTCGCTGGTTAAATACTGATCTCCCTCATGATCCTTTGTGCCTCACAAAGACACACTTCATTTTAATATCTGAGTCATTCCCTTCTTATCATTTTATGTTATGTAAAATTATCTTTTTTGTTAGTTTATCTGTTTATTGCCTGACTTTTCCCTAGTATGTGAGTTCTATGAGGCAAGGATTTCATCTATTTTGTTCCTCACTTGATCTGCCTGCCCTTTAAAGGGACTGGCACTTAGGCATGTAGGTGCCTGTGTTTATATTTACAGAATAGTTGCTAAGATAGCATTGGATGTTCCATATACTCCACATCCAATTTCCCCTATTGCTAGTATCTTCCATGATACATTTGTTAAATTTAATGAACCAATGTTGATACGCTATAATTAACTAAAGTCCATACTTTATTCCAGTGTCCTCACTTTTTATGTAATGTCTTTTTGCCGTTCCAGGATTCCATCAAGGATAACATATTACATGTAGAGTAGTCAGGTTTCTTTAGGCTCCTCTGGTCTCTGAAAGTTTCTCATAGTTTCCTGGTTTCTGGTGATTTTGATTTTGAGGAGTTCTAGTCAAGTATCTTGAAGAATGTCTCTCAATTGGGATTTGTTTGATGTTTTTCTCATTATTAGACTGGATTATGTATTTTGGAGAGGAAGACCACAGAGATAAATTGTCATTTTCATCATATCATATCAAGGGTACATTCTATCAACATGCTAATCTTAATCACATTGCTGAGATAATGTTTGTCAGATTTCTTCACAGTAAACTTACTCTTTATATGTCTCTTTCTGTACTATATTCTTTGAAAAGATGTCACTGTGTGTTTCCCACAGTTAAGGATGGGGAGGTATGCTCTATCTTCTTCAGGGAAGGATATTAAAATGAATTATTTGGAATTCTTCTGCACCTTAGAACGATAATCAGTTATGGCACAGATGTGGGAATTATCAGAGAGGAAATATAAAACAACTATGGTTAATATGTTAAGAGTTCTAATGGAAAAGTAAATAGCATGTCTTCTCAAATATTTATGTATTTGATAACAGACATTAAAGTATTATGAATATGGATACTTTAGGTTATAGTACAAAACTGTGTTATTTATTTTGATGCTTAAATTATTACAGTTTTGGCTATTGGAGCAATTTCACTTGGTTCTTGTGTCCCTTTGACATAACTCCATCCTTTTTTTTTAAGCACACTTTCTGTCATTACATGATGTTCCAGGCTGATGTATATTTCCTGCCTCATTCTCCAAATCACCCCTTCCTCTAAAGAGGTATGGTTCTTCTTATTGGAGAATAATAATACAAACCAGGACTTGGGCATTAAATGTGCTTAATGCTACTGGAATGTTTGCTTCTAGTCCTTCTCACCTGACAGAGCAAGGAAATTCATGTGTGTACACTAACCAAATATACAAATATCTATGAATATTTTATAGCTAATCATCTATATCTCTATTAAACAACTGTGTGCTCATACTAATGTCTTCAACTCAAATCCATAACCACATTGATCATTCTAGCCTCCTCCCTTGATTATCTGTCACTTGTCACTCATCTTATCTCATCGCTCCAACATGGTGAAGTCTGTCTGGCTCCCACTATCCACCATCCATGTATTTAACCATTGAAGTCCAGAATAATTGTATAGAAGTGTCCAAATTATTGGACTACACCTCCATGGTAAACAGCTTTTTCAGCTGGATTATGTACTTATACAACATTTCTTTTAGTCTTATAGACTACAGTTATCTCCAAAGTTACTTAGGTCAGCAACTATTCTCCTCCCTTCCATCGGTTAGCTTGTTTCATGTATTTATAATTCTGCTACGCTATTGTGTCACATTCTGCATTACATTGTGGCATCTCTCAACCTACTAAAGGAATTTTTGAAAATTTAGACCTTTAAGGTCCACACTTTGTGAATAAAGTTCTATGGTTTTTGACAAATGAATAGTGTCATGTATCCATCACTAGAGTATCAAAGATTAATCTCATTGCCTTAAGAATATTCCTTGCTCTTCACTTATTCAAGCCTCTCTCTCCTCCCTTGAAGTACTAATGACCACTGACATTTACCTTTTCCAGAATGTCATATAATTAGGATCATACGGTATGTAACATTTTCAGAAGAGCTTATTTCATTTAACAATATGCATTGAAAATTCATTCACATCTTTTCATGAGGTATCTATTCAAATCATTTGCCCTTTTTCAAATTACATTGCTTCTTTTTTTATTGCTGTGTTGTAAGTGACTTTTTGTGTATTTTCTATAGAGTTCTTTATTAGACATGTGCTTTGAAAATGTTTTCTCCCAATTTATAGCTTGTGTTTTGATTTTCTTAACAAAGCCTCTCACGGAGCAGAAGTTTGTAATTTTCACAAACTTCAACATCAATTTTATTTTCCTGGATCAAGCTTTTGATGTTGTAGCTAAGAATCATCGCCAAACCCAAAATCATACAGATTTTCTCCTATGTTTTCCTTCAGAAGTTTTGTAGTTTTGCATTTTATAATTAGATCTATGACACATTTTTAGGTAATTTTTGTGAAAGATAAGGTCTGTGTCTAGTTTTATTTATTTTTTGCATATAGATGTCCAGATATTACAACACTTACTGAAAAGATTATCCCAACTCCATTGAATTGTCTTTGTTGCTTCATCAAAGATCAGTTGACTGTATTGGTGTGAATCTAATTCTGGGCTCTCTATTCCATTGATCTGTACATCTCTTTTGCCAATACCACACTGCATTAGTTATTATAGCATTATTAAGTTTGGAGATTTTCTGTAGATCTTTATTCTAACCCACATTTTCTTTTCTGAGCTGTATGCATTCTACTCTTGAGCCCACAGAAGCTGTCTTTATTTTTGTTACAGTGTTTTTAGTTGGTAGAATACTTTTAACTCTTTCTTGGATGTAAACTTGCATCTCTCTGATTACATTACCCACTCACTATTGCATGCTATCTACTTTTCCATTAGAACTCTTAACATATTAACCATAGTTGTTTTATATTTCCTCTCTGATAATTCCCACATCTGTGCCATAACTGATTATCGTTCTAAGGTTTACTTTTTCTCTTCACACTCTATTATTTCTCACCATTGGCATGCCCTAATTTTTGTTTAAAATTGACCATCTTCTATCAGGTAATAACAACTGAGGTAAATAGTGTGAATGTTAGGTTTTATGTGAATGGGGTAAGAATTGGGCTGCATTTAATGTTTTCCATAGCAGTAGGTTCCAGAGACTTCAAATTTTTGGTGTCTCTGTTTATGATTTCCTGGCTTTTTTGGATTTTCCTAAGAGATACTTCTTGAATAGAATCTGTGCCTTACAGCAATCTCAGCTGTAATCCACTCTTATTTTATTGGAGCTCTGTTATTGTGGTGGTCAGGTATAGCAAAGGAAAAGTCCTATGATCTTTTGACTAACTCTTAGTCTTTATTGGATCTATGTCTCTGAGCTGTCACCTTCACAAATGTTTCTCCAGAGAAAGGGGCTGCAGTGGGATAATTGTGCTTCTCCCATCTGGGATAAGGCTCTGGTATAGTCTTTTCCCCTGGAGAGTAGGCATTTGTTACAGAAAACATTCCAGGTGTGTTTCCAAACTGGTTCCTCTTTTCTTCCCCTAGCCTGAGGCATGGGGGAATCTTTCCATGGTCTTTACTGTGATAACCTGGTGGGTTTCATGGAGGGAAAATGCATGAAAGTGGGAGCACTCTTTAAGGTTGCAACCGCAGGAGTTCCTCATTTTCAAATTAGTCCACACTCAATGTCCAGCAATTTGTCAAAATTACTATTTCAGTGTTCCTACTTTAGAACTTTAGAAGCTTCTGCTCCAGGTAAACAGATCTTCTATGTGGCTCTTTGGATTCATCTGTCTCCAGAGCCGGGAGGGAACTTTTCTTGTGACAACAGTTTTCTGATGGGCTAAGAAAAAGTCACTGATTTTTAGTTTTCCATCATTTTCTTGTTGCAATGATGGAGGCGATGACTTACATGTTCTTTTCCTGGCAGAGTCAAAACTGAAACAGAAGAAAGATATCTTTTAAAACTCGCTGAAAATATGACCTTAAAAAAGACCAGTGTAAACGTACATTTTGGGAAGTAGGAACAAGAATAAATAGAAAGTAGATAAAATATCAGAATAAATAGAATGAAGATAAAATTTATGGGACAGCTTAATAACTATAGATATGGAGTATAATAGACTACATTTATGCTTCTTTGTACAATTTGAAAATCTACATAAGTGGATGATTTCTAGGAATAAATATATTTGTACACTACAAAGATTATTTAAGAAAAGACAGACACATGATCACTACAGTACGTATAAAAGATACTACACTGTCTATCCATATAATTGAGATCTACTCCTGATGGTTTTACAAGTGATGACTATTCAACTTTGAGGAGTAGATAATACTTGTATAATATAAACTCTTCCAGATATGATAGAACTCTTCCTACTCATTTTCACTTTGATATCCAAAGCAAACAAGAATATCGTATGTGTCTGTGAACATAGACCTACACATATTCACAGAGTCTACTCATTTAACACACAATAAGCTCACTTATGAACATTAGTTCTTAAAATTTTGTTAAATCTCATCAAAATCTTATCAATCAATATTGGATTGGGGGGGCCAGCCCAGGGGCCGAGTGGTTAAGTTCACATGCTCCACTTTGGCAGCTCAGGGTTTTATCAGTTGGGATTCTGGGTGCAGACCCAATACCCCTCATCAAGCCATGCTGAGAAGCCATCCCACATAGCAGAACTAGAAGAACCTACAACTAGAATATACAACTATGTACTGGGGGCATTGGGGAGAAGAAGAAGAAGAAAAAAAAGATTAGCAACAGATATTAGCTCAAGCCAATCTTGAAAAGACGTATATATTTTTTGGATTGGAAATGCTAATATAATAATGTTAAAAAAAATCAGATGTATAAGTATTAAGAAAGTTAAATTATCATCAGAATGTATTTTCATAGAAGTACAAAAAAAATAAGTTAGTCACTTGACCACACTATTAGTACGTTCAATAATGAGATATTTTTTTAGATAACAATCAGCACAGAAAAACCAATTTCTTTCTCATGTACTAGTAGAAACCAGTAGAAAATGTAACCGGAAAGCAGTTCTATTGTAACTCAGAATCAAATTTTAGAAAATTACTTACTGGTGACCAGTAATAAAGATCTACATGCAATAGAAACAAACGCTGTCAATCAGAGACCACAAAGATGTCAGCCCATCAGTTGCTTATTTGAACAGCAGAGTGTTAAAAAAAGAAAAAGACAATAATTTTGGATTTCTGGCACAAATATACAAAGTCCATATAGAGCAATTTTCACAATCTGCCACATCCTATTTCTTTACTCCTGGGCAGCTTCTGTTTTTTATATTACTTCCTTCACCAGTGAAGGCCTTGGTATTTGCTATCCCTGCTATAAATCATCTCTAGAAAGCCTAACTATAGAAAATATTATGTAACATAGTATTTGAAGACAGGAATCTGTATTTTAAAATTAACAATTCTCAGGGATTGGCCTGGTGCTGTAGTGATTAAGTTCCCATGCTCTGCATCGGTGGCCCTGAGTTCACAGGTTCGGATCCTGGGCACAGACCTAGCACTGTTCATCTAACCACACAATTTTGAAGATGGACGATGTGGTAAAATTTGCACGACCAGAAGAAGGCACGTTATAAGTTAACAGAAATGTAAGTAATGTGGCATTAGCATAGCCAACAAATTGACATTTGTACAATAAAAATACCATCACAAATATGTTGGAGAAAGAAGGTCTTTTTCAATAAAATTTGGGATTATTAATCATATATAATTAATAAAATATACAATTACTCTATTGATAAAAATAAAGATATTATGGGGAAGATTTAAATATGAAAAACCACCCCAACTGCTAATCCTAAAAAACTAAAAATGAACATTTGAAAAAAATTTAGAAGAATATGTTTATAAGCTTGGGAATGAGATGGTATTTTAACCCAAAATAGAATGAAGAGCCACAATTGTCTAAATTTATTGCATTAAAATTTAAATATTGTGTAGAAAAAGACAATGAATAGATTGGGAAAACTTATTTCTAACATATATAAGTGAGAAAGACTTAATATCCAGAATATATGATAGATTCCTCAAAAAGAAGTCCATTGAAAAACTTCTATGAAGCCTTTATATATCAATAAAGTAAAATGTTCACATACATATAATATAATATAAATTGAAATAACAGAGAACAACATAACATATAGCATTATTTCATTATCTATAATCATGTTAATATAAAATGGTACATGTATATTTGAATAATATATTTTTGTGATTTTAATTTTCTATTAGATAGTTTTTATGTTCTTTTGAAATGTTCTAAAATTTGAAAGTGGTAACTTTTACAATAAGCAAAAATGTATTATAAAAATAGTAAGAAGAAGAAAAATAGGAAAATGAAAAATTCTGGTATACAAAAAAGTTGGATACTAAATTCCGATTTTGTCACTTCCTACCTGGGTATTCATGGGAAAGTTAATTAGACTCTTTGATCCAGAGTTTCCTCATCTCTAAAATGGAGACCGTAACATTTACCTCATCAGATTAATATGAGATAAAGCAGTTAGTGTGTTCATAATTTAAAAATAACATTTCTTTGTCCTTCTCTTAAACTAGATTTCCAAGTCTCAGTGGTATCTTATAATTATCTAACCAAAATTTAAGTCATCTGCTTTAAATATGTTCAAAATGTTAAGGGAAAACATAGACAAAGAACTAAATGAAATTATGAGAATGATACAGGAACAAAAGAAGAATATCAACAAAGAGAGAGACATTATGAAAAAGCGCCATAAAATATTCTGGAGCTGAAAAGTACAATAACATAAAAAAATAATAAATCCACTAGAGGAATTCAACAGCTTATTTGGGCAGGAGGAAGAAAGATTCAGTTAATTAAAGATAGGACGACTGAAATTGGGCTTGAGAAACAGAAGAAAAAAGAAAAATTAACAGAGCATAAAGGACCTGTGAAACACTATCAAGCAGATCAATACACATTATGGGAATCCTGAAATGATAAGAGAGAGAAAATAAAGCAAAGAGAATATTTAAGGAATGATTGGCCCAAAACTCCTAAATTTGACAAAGGCAGGAATCTATAAATTCAAGAAGTTCAACAAATCTTAATTAGAATGAACCCAAAGTGACGTATAGTGAAATGCATTATAATGAAATTATTTAAAAGACAAAGAGAAAATCTTGTAGGCAAGAAGAGAGAAGTGATTTGTCACTTGAAAAAGATCCTCAATGAGGTTATCAGATGATTTCTTATCAGAGGGCTTAGAGTATGGAAGGTAGTATGATGACATATTTAAAGAGCTGAAATAAAAAGAAAGCCAACTTAAAATTATGTATTCAGAAAAAATTGTCCTTAAAAATGAGATAAAAATGAAAATATTCAGAAATAAACAAAATCTGAGGAATTCAAAACCACTACGCCTGACCTATTAAAAATACTGAAAGCAGCGCTTCTGGTTGACAAAAATTAACTACACAGTAACTCAAAGCCATGTGAAGATATAAAGATCTCTGATAAAAGTAATTATTTGGGCAAATTTAAAAGCTAAAACTATTGTAATTTTAGTTTGTAACTCCAATTTTTAAAATTTTCTACAGAATTTAAAAGAAATACAAAAATATAAGTATAAATTTATGTTATTGGGCACACAATATATAAAGTTTTAATTTGTGTTATGACTAACATAAAGGTAGAGAGGCTATATGAGTCAAATTTTTGTATGTGATTGATGTTAATTTTGTACCAGTTTATACTGGATCATTATATATTTAGGATGTTATACGTAATCTCCATGATAGCCACACACACAAGCAAACTGTAGAATACAAAAAAAGAAATGAGAAATGAATCAAAATGTATCACTAAAAAAGAAACATCAACTAAACAGAAAAGAAAGCATTGATGGAGAAATGAGGGACTGAAAAGTTATAGGACATACAGAAAAAAAAAGAATGATAGAATTAATTTCTTCCTTATCATAATTACTTTAAATTTAAGTGAATTAGACTCTCTGGTCAAAATGCTGAGACTGACAGAACAGATTTAAATATATAACCCAATTATACGTTCTCTTTAGATCACTTTAGATCTAAAGACATAAGTAGGTTGAAAGTGAAAGACTGGAAAAAGACATTCCATGTAAATATTAACCAAAATAAAGCTGGAGTGGCTAGTCTAAAATCAGACAATAAACTTTAATAAAATTGACTTCATATGTATATGAACCAAACAGACAGAATTAAAGGCAGAAATAGACTACTCTACAATAATAGTTGAGGGATTAAATATTCCACTTTCAGTACTGGATAGAACACCCAGACAGAAGATCAATATGGAAATAGAGACCTTGAACAACACTATAGACCAAGTGGATCTAATATACATATATAGAACAGTCCATCTAACAACATCAGACCACAGATTTTTCTCAAGTTTCTGTGGAATGTTTTCCAGCATGGACAATATGTTAGGCTAAAAAACAGTTTTAATACATTTTAAAAGATTGAAATCATATATGGTATCCTTTCTGATGACAATTGAATACAACTAGAAATCAATAACATGAAAAATGGAAAATTTATAAATATGTGGAAATTAAATAACACATTCTTAAACAACCAATGGGTCAAATAGGAAAACACAAGGGAAATTAGAAAGTACCTTGAGACAAATGAAAATGAAAGCACAACATACTAAAACCTATGAGATGCAGTAAAAACAGTGCTAAGAAAGAAATTTACAGCTGTTAAATGCATACATTAATTTTAAATATCTCAAATCAATAAAATGACTTTAAAACTTAAGGAACTATAGAAAGAAGACCAAACTAAATTGAAAGCTAGCAGAAGGAAGAGAATAATAAAGATTAGAAAGCAAATAAACAGAGAATAGAAAAACAGGAGAGAAATTAAGCAAAACCAAAAACTGCTTCTTTCAAAAGATCTACAAAATTGCCAACTCTTGGCTAGATGAACTAAGGAAAAAAATTTCTAAAAATCAGGAAAAAAGGTAGGGATATTACTGAGATTATTGAGAAATAAAAAAGGTAAGAGAATACTATGAACATTTATATGACAGCAAAATAGAAATCTTAGATGAAAGGGACAAATTCTGATAAACATACAATCTATCAAAATTGATTCAAGAAGAAATATGAAGTCTGAATTGACCTCCTAAATTCCAGAAGATGAAATCAGTAATCACAAATTTCTGAACAAAGGGAAGTTTAGAACTAGGACGATTTCATTGATGAATTCCACCAAACACCTGAAGAGGAACTACACCAATCCTTGTGAAACTGTTCCAAATATTGACAAGGAGGGAACACTTCCTTGCAGAGTTGAAAAGTTGCGTTAGAGACAATATAACCGACAAAACCTAAAATACTTACTATCTGGCCCTTGACCAAAAAGGTTTGCAGATCCTTTTTTGGTTATTATTTTACACTTAAAAATTAGGCAATTATTTTAGAGAAATTTTAGGTTCACACCAAAATTGAGAGTAAGATACAGAGATTCAGATCCTTTTTTACACTCATTATTTATTAGAGAGAAAAAATAGGAACAGATTACACATCTAAAAAGCTACTAGTTAAGTAAATTGTACCTTGAAGACATGATGTTAAAATGAAGGTTTGGTTTAATAGAGGTTTTATTAAAAGGAGAAATTGTACTTGGTGTTTTAGTGTTTTCCTTGTTAATTCCTGCTACCCTGCTTCTTCTGTGTATTAAAGTCATAAAATTTTTAAGTGTCTGCTCAATACCCGTCACTGCAGGAAATTCTGTCATTCTAAAGATGAAAAGGCAGACCTAAAGATTTCAGAATAAGAGAAGAGTCAGGGAAATCCAGAAGTTAATACACAGTGGCAACGGCTGAAAGGAAAGCCTAGACATGTTGAAAATAGTCATATTGAAATAAATTTTAATGATTGTCCATTTTCAGTGTGTTGATTCAAGTGAGTGTTGAATGGTCCTAAATGATCTTTGCATTTGGACAGGACTGCTTTTGACCTTTTCTCTCTGACCTATCTCTCTGATATTGGTCAGTTTTGATGTAAAGGCTGGAAAAGAATCTGCTTGTCTGGTCGTGTCATCACTAACATGACTAACTGACTGTGGTATATGTAAACGGAATGAACAGATCTCTGGGAGGAAGAGCTCCAAACTAGGCTTTGAGGGGAATGGTTGTGTTTTGTATTCTAGACTCTGTGTGCGTAGAGGTTATTTTGGCACACAGTGGCTATTAAACTTAACTCTAATACAATCTGGTAGTTGGATGGCAGAAGCAGGACAAGTGATGTCAGTGGTGGGCAGTTTTTCATTTTAGTGACTAAATTAATTTTGTGTTTACTTTCTGTACCTGTGTACACATAGTGAAGTGGGCAGGTAATGGAATAGGAAAAAAAAAACAAAGCTCAAGAGTAAATAAAGCCATCAGAAGCAATTTTAAGCTCTGCGAGACATATCCTTTGACTGAAATTACTAACTATACACATTACTTTTGTTTGATTTGAGCTATATTGTATAGGTCGATGCCTTAGAAAGCTTGTGGTATGGGTTTTTCTACAAGATTTATCTCTTCAGATCACCTGAAATCTTAGAAATTGCTGCCCCCACCTCTCAGCCTCCACCATGAACCTCCTTTCTTCCTACCCTCTGATTTACTTGCTCTGCTCCAGCCACCAGCCACTGTGACCTTTCTGTTTCTAAAACATGCAAGGCAGGAATCTTTGTACTTCCTGATCCTGATGCATGAGGCAGCCCTTCCCAGATAGTTTTCTGGCTCATTCTTTTTCATTAAGTTATCAGCTGAAATGTGCCTTCTTCAGTGAGATAATCCTAATATCTGTGTCTGAGCCACCTGCCTTCACCTTACTGCCACCATTTCCTATCTCATTGTTTTTAATTTTAGCAATTATTGAGATACAAAATTTTCTATCTCTCCACCTGTATATCTATTTATTTCTTCACTAACTCTTTGCTTCTTCTCAGTGTGCTCTAAATTCCATTAAAACAAGGACCTTGACAATGCTGCTCACTTGTAAATTCAGGACCTTAAACAGTGCCTGGCATTAATAAATGCCAAGCATCAATTCTTCATGGAGAGATCTTTTAGGTTATCTATGACAACTTCCTTTTCTCTTGTTCCTTTAATAGGTAAAGAAACTGTATAATATCTTGAATATTTTATCTTCTCCTTTGGTTTTCACAATCATCTCTACACCGCTGATTTCCAATTCTCTCTCTAATTCCAATCTCCCCTTGAGGATCAAACTCAGCAACTTCACCTTATGATCCACTGCCTACTTTATTGTAATGCAGTCAGGCATAGCTTAAGGATGGGGATATGTTCTGAGAAATGCGTGATTAGGTGATTTCATCATTGTGCAAACATCATAGAGTGTACTTACGCACCCCCTCATGGTATATCCTACTACACACCTAGGCTATATGGCACTAGTCTTTTGGGGCCACTGTCGTATATGTGGTCCCTCGTTGACTGAAACATTGTTATGTGGCATGTAACTGTATTGAAGTTAAACAGCAAAGTTTCATGGCTTACTTGCATCTGTAGAAAAGCCATACGGTTTACCATCCCACACTCTCTTTTCATTTCCTGTGACATTGTTTTCACATTTGCTTGCTTATGTATTATTTTTTCTTCTAGATGTAAGTCCTCTTAATGCGTTGCCTGCCATAAAGCCATTTCTTTCATTATAGTCCTCACATTGCAACCAGAGTCACTTTTTTACAACTCACCAATAAGTATGTAACTGCAGTACTTATTTTATAAAAGATGCAATCTACAGGTCCTTTAAATAAAGGTAATATAAGCCAAGCACTTCTGTGGCATATAAAGTCATCCTCAAAATTTCCCCAACCACAATTTCTAGTTTATTTCCTGCTTCACTGCCCTTACACAGTGAGCCAAGGGTTTTGTTCCCAGGCCAGATTGCCAGCCAGGTCACCATCCAGTCACCTTCTGTGCTCTGGACCCTCTGTCCCATTCGATGACACCACTCTCTCTGCTTGAGATTGACCCACTTTAAATATAATAAGTTCTAAGAAACTTTCACTGATTTCTCATTTAGACTTACCCCCTCCCTCCTCTCTTACTGCCGAAGATATTCTTTTGAAAAATAAATATCTT
The DNA here is from genome assembly GCF_041296235.1 of Equus asinus. Lineage (NCBI taxonomy): Eukaryota > Metazoa > Chordata > Mammalia > Perissodactyla > Equidae > Equus > Equus asinus. The sequence continues at coordinate 64,427,861 of NC_091793.1, read as the reverse complement.
CTCATACCAATCAGAAGCAACTCATTTTATGAATAGGCCTAAGAGAAGGCCCTTCTCTCTAGACTGGAGACTCCCAAGGCCAGGGCACCCCAATAATTCTTGATTCCTTACCACTGACAAACCTTTCCTCCCTTTGTATACCCAGAGCATCTGACTACTCTTGTATGATCTTTCTCATATTGTCTTACCTAACTTGTAAATTCCCTTCTAGAAGATTGAAAGTTATTTTGAGGACATAACAGTATCTCTCATTTCATTTTCCTCTTGTTATTTAAAATATACATATGTTTTAAACACATACTATGTGTCAGTCACTGAAATATAAGTGGGATAAAATGTTAGATAGGTACATTGAACATGAAAAATGTAAAACAGCAACAATAGTAATAAACATTTATTTATAGCTTGTAAGTGGTGTTTCATACATTATCATTTAATTTTTTCATCATATCTTTAATATTTAAATTCTTAGACATTCCCCCCATTGTCTACTCTTTTTTCCTTTAATCTGGGCTGTCTTGTAAATATTTTGATTAACAGGGTGCAGCAGAAAGGATGTTCAGATATTCCCAGACTTAAGCATAAACCTACTGCTTCTACCTTGATCTCTTAATTTTGATCTACCATGTAAGAAGATTGACGCCATGCTGGAGAGATAACATGGAGAAGAAGACAGGTCCATCTGAGTCCAGCGTTCTAGCTGTAACAACCTAGGCAATACACATGAGAGAGAAGTTGTCTTTGATTCTCCAGACTAGCCCGGCTGCCAGCTGACAACCGCTAACTTTGTTCAGTCCATGCCATACATAGAAGAACCTCCCTCCTGAACCATATAGAGTCATTAGATATAAAAGTACTCATAAATTGTCTTTAAGTAACTCAGTTTTTAGCTAGTTTGTTTTGATCCATTGCCCAGAACAATTACGATTTTATAGTAAACATCTATAAAGTAGGGATTAAAGAGTTTGAGGCATTCCCTAAGACTATACAGCCAGCTCGTAGCCAAACAAAGTTGCACCTTCCTCTTCTGTCTGAAAATTCTGTGCACTCTTTACACTTTACTGGCATCCAAAATACATATTTGTTTAAATTTGCCCAAATTTTATAGCAAATAGTGGAAATAGAGGGGCATTCTAGTCAAAAGTTTTGGGTGTAAATACAGATAGAGTAGTTGGATTTAGCAAATGTAAAAACAGAATGTCGTTAAATTTGAATTTCCAATAAATAAATATAATTTTTTAGTTTAACTATGTCCCATGCAATATTTGAAACTTTCTTCTACAAAAGAAAATGGTTATTTATCCAATTCAAACTTAAATGGGTTCTGCATTTTATCTGGCAAACCCAGACATAGAGAAAATACTGAGTATGACTTTGGAAAACAACCTTCAACTCTGAAACTCAGTTAACTAGTTACTGAGCACAACATCATTTACTGCATAGGAGAACTGAGAAGATAAAGTGAGACGGTACTTGGAAGAATTCCTAACTTTCTGTTTGCCACACCTTAGATATCCAGGGAACATTATTTAAATGTTAAATATTCTTAATTTGATTCTGTATCTTAACCTCTTTTCTGCATATGAGAGCCTCAAAAATCTTCTTTAACTTCTCTTTTTTCCTTTAATTCCATAACTACCCAATTCAAAAACAATTTCATTTACTAAGGGCATGCTAAAAGCCTGCACTGTGTTAGGTAAAGTTATATTCAATAATATAAATATATTCACATGTATGCACATTCAATTTTATGTAAAATCATTTATTATGAACATTGTGAACTAGTCCTTGGCATTATCAACATTTTTACATGAGAAAACAGAGAATAATTGAAGCTAAGCTACTTGGTAAGACCATACAGGTACTAAACACACTTTGAAGAAGACCTGAAAGAAAAAGAGGGTCTTTTGAAGACTTTGCAAAGCCCAAATAGATAATAAATGCCCATCTTCACATTGCTACCTTCTATTTGGAAAAAACACCTTTTATTTCCCCTAAAGAACTCCTTTGAGTGCACAACTTTCAAGTTTCTATTAGAAAAGAAGTGTTTCCAATTGTATTCTATTCTCTGAGATGTAATACGTAAAAAAAGTCACACATTCATAAAAGTCATCTCAAAGAATTTGTCTCATACAGAAAAAAACAGAATGAAACATTTAGTGCTATTTTTCAATAAGAAAACCAACCATTTGAACCAAATATGTTTCCTGGCCACATTGACTTTTGGAAAATAAAATTATTTTTAGGGCATAAGTCAGGCCCTTCTTTGCTCACCCAGAACAACAACAGGGATATCTCACTTAATCACAGGTTTTTGACGATCCATCTGCAAGCATTTAATAAACAACCAACAAGAGATGCATAGTTCAATTCAACAATATAAAAAATCAGAGTTCTAGACTTGACAGAAGCTGGAAACTGTGTCCAGCTCAGACCCTCATTATATAGATAATAAAGTTGATAGAAGTTGAATGAACCAAGGTCACACAGCTTATTAGTGTCAAAGCAAATCAACTTAATGAGTATTTATTGATAATTGCTACATGATTAGTCTAGTGTTGATGAATAGTCTTGGTGGTCTGGTTTTCCTCAGACCTTTTGTTAAGAAGCTTATAATCTATTCAAACCATACATGCAGTGAACTATTACATAAAATCAAGATGGTAGCATTAGATTATAAGTCTAATGGAATAGTTTCACATATTGTCTATATACTAGTGCTTCCGAAATTCATAACTCCAGAGCACCTTTGAGAGTTCCAGACCCATAAACCTTAGGCTGAACTTGACCTCTACACTTTAATGTATCACAGATGTTTCAAAGTCTGGTCAAAATTCAACTCACAGTCTCACTCTTATATTTAGCTTTTCCACTACAAATACAAGCTCATGAGTTTTCTTTGTGTTGCCTTCTCAGGGAACTTGGATAAAAAATAAAATAAATTGGTTTAAATAGGATAGCCTTTCCAACCTGGGTTGTAGGCTAATACATTTTTGTTTATTTATTTTTGTAGTTTGAAGCCTCAGCTTGCCTATTAACTAAATATTTTTAGAAGGAAAAGCTCTGCTCTCCTCCTACCATATTTACATATTTTTTTTCCTGTTTTCAATGAATCCTGATGCTTCCCAGTCTGGTCCTCATAAGAGCAATTAGCAGCAGGTCTGTGGCCCCAAAGAAGAGATGAAAAGCATAGAAGAAAGGTCTAAGAAAGCCAAAGGAAGGATAGAGGAATTCCTACTCAATCAGGTGCTAGATTTTTGCCTTCTTTCTGTAGATTTGTTGAGTTGCATTTCCTCAGTTTAATATTTACCTCATTCCAATGTCTTCTTCCCAGGCACATTGAGGCAAAACAAAGGTTTATCACTGAAAAAACAATCCCTTCATATATGATGCTGTCCTGAGGTGCCAATGTCATTGTGGTTGCTATAGATGAAGATCATCACACTCATTTGCCCAGAGAGTAAAAGGATGAGCATCCTGCATGTTATTTCTCTAATACAGTAATTGTGTTGTTTAAAAATATTGGAAGAAAACAGGTTTGGTATTCAGATACTCTTTCTGGGAAATTTGATATCTTGGACTGGTGCAGTACCAAAACAAAATATGTATCATTTATTGAGCTCCAAATGTTCGTTTGATACTTTACATAGGTTGTACCTTTTAATTCAGGGGCCTAGGGTTTGCCAGTTCAGATCCCAGGCAAGGACCTAGGCACTGCTCATCAAGTCATGTTTGGCAGGCATCCCACATATAAAACAGAGGAAGATGGGCACAGATGTCAGCTCAGGGCCAATATTCTTAAGCAAACAATAAAATAAATAAATGATCCTTGACTTGAGGTTATGATTTTTTGATAAAATGTCCAATACACAGGCTCACACACACACACAAAACATACACCAATAAGTGCATAATATTTTGTAAGTAAGAGCCAGAAAGAATAATAGGCAACAGATGTATATCCACTGGAGCTCCAGATATTAGAAATATTGCTATAAATCAACATTTATGCCATTTGAGATGATAGAGTCAAGCTTGAAAGTTTGAGGAAGGCATGGAAACTATAAAAATGTGCATTAATTTAAAAAACACTTTTAAACTTAACTATTGGGTTTTTAATCTCAGTTATGTTGTATAACCGTAGAAAAGGCACAACTGAATAGAAAATTGTGGCCAAGAAGATAAGTCAGAATATGCTATCTAGAGTGAACCAAACAAACAAAATGATGAAAAATACAGAAATGAATATAAGCAGCATAGAGAATAGAGTGATAATGTATAACAAATAGTTCACTGGAGTTTTAAAAGAAAAGAAGAAAAAGAAATGGTCAAAAGAAGTGTTTTAAAAACAAATAGCTGAGAAATTTAAAGACCTGATTAAAGGCATTAATTTACAGATCCAAGAAGCCTAGAAAAATCTCCATGAGATTTACAAAAAATATATGCTTAAGCATACCATTTTAAAAGTTTTTAAAAGCAAACCATTTTAAAAAAACAAAAGATAAAAAGCAATAACTAAAGCACTTACAACTTTAACAAAAATGAGAGATTAGCTAAAGGAAAGATAGATTTGCACAAAGTTCTTAAGAGCAGTAATGGAAGTCGTTATAAGACAATGAAATGATACCATTAGTACGAGGGGTGCAAAACTTTCCAAAATTACAATTGTACCACAAATTAAATAAAAGAAAATCTTTCAAAAATGAAAACAAAATAAATACCTTATCAAGAACTTGAGAGTTTACCACCAGTAGATAAACACAAAACAGAATTCTAAAGGTTATTCTTCAGGCAAAAGAATAACGAATCCAGAAGGAAGGTTGGAGTTGCAAGAGGGAATGAAAATCAAACAAATATATGGTTATACTTAAATGAACTTTAACTATATAAGACAACAACAATGATAATATTGACTTTAAAAATGCACTAAAATAGATTTAAAATATACTACAATAATAAATCTTAAGGGAGCAAATGTAACTAGAGCAATCTAACATCATGCATTTTCAGTGAGAAGAATAGATATACTCATTAACAGACTTTCTTGGGTCAAGTCTACGTTTTAAAATTTCTAAAAATCCACTAAAATATTTGAAAAGTAGATTACATTCATACTGAAAGAGAGAGAGAAGGAAAACAAAAACAAAGTAAGATAAATTCAAAATGACAAAATGAAGTGAGAGAGGCCCAAAGAATAGGCAGAACAAAGAAAACTCCAAACATGTAAGTAATTAAATAAAGTATAAATGGATAAACTTCTCTGGTGAAAAAATAAATCTTGACAGACTGGGTGAAAATCAAATCACAATATGCCATTCATAAAAGACTGATATACAATATAATATTGCAGAATGTAACACTAAGGAAATACTAGACAAGAGTATGGAAGTGTACCTATATTAATATCAAACAAAACACACTTTAAGAGAGAAGCAGTAATAGAAATGATGATCATTTTATAATGATAACTGGTTGTATTCACCAGAATGATAATTTTAAATGTATATGTATCTAATTATATGGCCTCAAAAATATAAAGAAATAATTCATTGTCCATGACAAATAGATAAATCCACAATAATGATGAGGAATATTAACATATCTCTCTGAGTAATTAATAGGACAAACAGCGACTACTTTTGGTAAGTGTAGAGAATTAACAAAATTTAAAAATATGAATTATGTAATTTAGAACTCAAAAACTGGATTGAAATCGTGCCAGTTTGGCAACAATGCAAGAATGCTGGAAATCAGTAGCAAAGGTGTAAAGGTTAAGCTTAGATTATGTTCAGACACTGAAATCTATAAGTAAACCATGGACCAAATAAAATTGTGTTGAAAAGTGGAAAATGTTTAAGATTAAGAAACTTAATTCTGAATAATAAAAACTGCATATCAAAGTGTAGTTAATGATATATTTAGAGGAAAATATATAATCAAGCAACTATCTTAGAAAAAGTGAATATCACTGAGATTACTAATGAGAAAATATTTATCTTGCTAAATTACAAAAATTAGCTAAATAAACCCAAAGAACATAGAAAGGAAGATATTATAAAGATAACAGCAAACACAATATTTAGACGGAATCTATTAAGATAGAAGTTAGTTTCCCAGCAGACTAACATAACATAGATCTAAAACCTGGTTGATCAAAAAGAGAGGAGGGACAGAGAGAGAGAGAGAGGAGAAAAACAAGTAAAACTAATCGCTATCAGGAATGAAAATGCAATACCACTCTAATATCTGCATAATTAAAATCATCATAGAAAGATATTAATAAATCTATAAAAATATGTAAATACTTATGGAATGTACAAATTACTAGAATACTATCATTGACGAAAATGGACACAAAATGACAAAGAAGTCCTGAATAGTCATATAATGATTAAAGTTATTAGTTTAGTAGTAAAAACCTTCCCATAAAGATTTTCAGTCCTAGATGACTACTAGTGAAACCATCAAATTATAAAGTAATAATTTTCTCTAACTGCAAACTACTTTTGAGAATAGAAAAAGAAAATGCATCTTTCAAATCTTTTTATGAGGCTAACAACCCTCATACTAAATATGACAATATGGAAAAGATAAAATTATAGGCCATCTCATTCTTGAAAATATATTTTAAAATTCTAAGTAAATATTAGGAAACTAGATACAGTAATATATAAAAAATAGGGTAAAATGCCTTTACCAAGTTGATTTTATATCAAGTATTCAATATTTGTCAGAGATGTAATAAATTAATTTTTCCAAATTAACATATTAAGGAAAAATCTTTATAAATGTTAGAATAAATGCAGAAAGCTCTTTGCTGAAATTCAACATCTATTCATGATTTTGAAATATAAAAAACACTCAAAAAATCAAGAACCCAGAGGAGCTTATCTATATGATGAGTATCTAAAAACGTACAGCAAATATCAAACTTAAAAACAAAATGATGAGGGCCTGGCCCCATGGCTGAGCGGTTCAGTTCACATGCTTCACTTTGGTGGCCCAGCGTTTTGGTGGTTCAGATCCCAGGTGTGGATATGGCACCACTCTTCAAGCCATACTAAGGCAGCGTCCCACATAACACAACCAGAAGGCCCTACAACTAGAATATACAACTATGTACTGTGGGGGATGGGGAGAGGAAGAAGGAGAAACAAAAAAAAAGAACAGATGTTAGCTCAGGTGACGAAAAAAAAAAGCAAATGATGAAACTATTCCTTTTGAGATTGCAATGAGACCAGGATAACTGCCATGACCACATTTATTTCCCATTGTGTTAGAGATCATAGCCTGTGCAGTAAGCAGATGTATGAATTAAAAATGTAAGACTTAGGAAAGAATAAATAAAATCCTTATTCATAAATAAGTTGAGTGCATGAAAACAAAGAACACAAAGACAAAATATTTTTCCTTTTTTATTGAATTATGATTTACATACAATATCCTATTAGTTTCAAGTGTACAAAGAAATGATTTAATATTTATATGCACTACAAAATGTTTACCGCGATAAGTCTAGTTATCATCTGTCACCATACAGAATTACAACATTGTTGACTATATTCTCTATGCTATACATTACATCCCCATGACTCATTAATTTCATAACTGAAAGTTTATATCTCCTAATCTCTTTTGCTTATTTTATTTACCCCCTCACCCCCTCCTCTCTCTAGTAACCACCAGTTTGTTTCCTATATCTACGAGTCTGTTTCTCCTTTGTTTTGCTTTTTAGATTCCCCAATAGTTGAAATCATATGACATTTGTCTCTTTTGGTCTGAATTATTTCACTTCGCATAATTCCCTCTAGGTCCATCCACGTTGTTGCAAATGTCAAGAGTTCATCCTTTTTTTATATCTGAGTAATATTCCACTGTACAAATATACTACGTCTTGTTTATCCATTCATAATTGATGGACATTTAGATCGCTTCTATATCTTGGCTATTGTAAATAATGCTGCAATGAGCATAGGGGTGCATATGTCTTTTTGAATTCATGTTTTCATTTTCTTCAGATAAAAACCTAGAGGTGAAATTGGTGGATTATATGGTAGTCCTATTTTTAATTTTTAAAGGAACCTCTATAATGTTCACCACAGTGGCTGTAATAGTTTACATTCCCACCAACAATGTAAAAGGGTTCACCTTTCTCCATATCCTCACCAACACTTGTTATTTTTTGTCTTTTTAAATATTAGCCATTTGGACAGGTGTGAGATATTATCTCACTGTGGTTTTGTTTTGCATCTCCCTGATGATTAGTGATGTTCAGCATTTTTACATGTGTCTGTTGGCAACCTGTATGTCTTCTTTTGAAAAATGTCTATTCGTGGCCTCTGTCCATTTTTTTAATTGAGTTGTTTGGTTTTTTGATATTAAGTTGTATACTTTTTTTATATTTTGGATATTAACCCCTATGGCATGTATGATTTTATGATGTGCAAATATCTTCTCCCATTCAGTAGGTTGCCTTTTTGTTTTGTTGATGGTTTCCTTTGCTGTGCAAAAGCTTTCTAGTGTGATGTAATCCCATTTGTTTATTTTTGCTTTTGTTGCACTTGCCTAAGGAGACTGGTCCCCCGCAAAAATACTACTAAGACTGATTTTAAAGAGCCAGCTGCCTATGTTTTCTTCTATGAGTTTTATGGTTTCAGGTCTTATATTCAAGTCTTTAATTCATTGGAAATTTATTTTTCATATGGTTTAAGATAGTCGTCTAGTTTCACTTTTTTGCGTGTAGCTGTCTGGTTTTTCCAAGACCATTTATTGAAGAGACTGTCTTTTCTCCATTGTGTAGTCTTGCCTCCTTTTCAGAGATTAATTGAGCTTATGGACGTGTGTGTTTGTTTGTGGACTCTATTCTATTCCATTGATCTATGTACCTATTTTCACGCCAGTACCATACTGTTTTGATTAATACAGCTTTGTACTATACTCTGATATCAGACAGCATGATACCTCCAGATTTGTTCTTCTTTATCAAGACTGCTTTGGCTATTCAGGTCCTTTTACTGTTACAAATTTTAGGATTCTTTCTTCCTGTTCTGTGAAAAGTGCCATCAGTATTTTGATGAGGATTGCACTGAATTTTAACAAAAGTAATTCTTCCACTCCATGAGCATGGGATATCTTTCCATTTATTTGTGTTGTCTTCAAATTCTTTCTTCAATACAGAGCACAGGTCTTTCACCTACTTGGTTAAATTTATTCCTAGGTATTTTATTCCTTTTGATGCAATTGTAAATGGGATTGCTTTCTTAATTTCCCTTTCTGATAGCTCATTATTAGAGTATAGAAACACAACCAATTTCTCTATATTAATTTTGTGTCCTGCAATGTTACTGAGTTCATTAATTAGTTCTACTAGTGTTTGGTTGAGTCTTAGGGTTATCTGTATATAGTATCATGTAATCAGCAAATAGTGAGAGTTTTACTTCTTCCTTTCCAATACAGATGACTTTCTTTTCATTATTTAATTGCTATAACTAGGACTTCCAATACCACGTTGAATAAAATCAGGGACAGTGGGTATCCCTGTTTTGATTCTAATCTTAAAGAAAAAGCTTTAAGCTTTTGATCACTGAGTATAATGTTAGCCATGGGTTTGTCATATATGGCCTTTATTATGTTGAAGTATGTTCCTTCTATACCCACTTTGTTGAGAATTTTTTCATAAATGGATGTTGAATTTTGTCAAATTCTTTTTCTGCATCTGTTGAGATGATCATACTATTTTTATCTTTTATTTTGTTGATGTGGTATAGCACGTTGATTGATTTGTGGATGTTGAACCAACTTTGCATCCCTGGATTAAATATCACTTGATCATGGCTTATTATCCTTTTAATGTATTGTTGAAATTGGTTTGCTAATATTTTGTTGAGGGTTTTTGCATCTATGTTCATCAGGGATATTGACTTGTAATCTTTCTCTTTTTTGTGGTGTCTTTGTCTGATTTTGATATCAGGGTAATCTGGCCTTGTAAAATGAGTTTGGAAGCATTTCTTCCTCTTAAACTTTGTGGAATAAATTGAGAATATTTATTAACTCTTCTTTAAATGTTTGTTACAATTCACCTGTGAAGCCATCTGCTCCTGGGCTTTTGTTTATTGGAAGTTTTAAAATTAATGATTCAATTTCATTATTTCTATTTGGTCCATTCAGATTCTCTATTTTTTTGTGATTCAGTCTTGCAAAGTTGTGAGTTTCTAAGAGTTTATCAATTTCTTCTAGATTTTCCGATTTATTGGCATATAGTCATTCATAGTACTCTTATGATCCCTTGTATTTCTGTGTTGTGAGTTGTAACCTCTTTCATTTCTGATTTTCTTCATTTGGACCCTCTTTTTTTTTTTCTTGATGAGTCTTGCTAAAGGTTTATCAGTTTTTTTTCATCTTTTCAAAGACCAAGCTTTTTGTTTCATTGATCTTTCCTATTATTCTTTCAGTCTCTATTTATTTATTTCCACTTGGATCTTTTATTATTTCCTTCCTTCTACTAACTTGGGATTTATTATCTCCTCCTTTTCTAATTCCTTTGCATCTAAATTTAAATTGCTTATTTGAGCTTTTTCTTGTTTCCTGAGGTAGGTGTGAATTGCTATGAACACTTGGAACTGCTAATTCCCTCTTAGAACTTCTTTTGCTGTGTCCTGTAGATTTTAGAAGGTTGTGTTTCCATTTTCAATTGTCTCAAGGTATTTTTTTGTTTTTCTATTTTATTTTTTTCATTGGCCCATTGATTGTTTAGTAGCATGTTGTTTAGTTTCTACATGTTTGTGTTTTTTCCATTCCTCTTCTTATAATTGATTTTTGGTTTTATACTGTTCTAGTAGGAAATAAGGCTTGATGTAATTTCAGTCGTCTTAAATTTATTGAGATTTCTTTTATGGCCTAACGTGATCTGTCTTGGAGAATGTTTCATGTGCACTAGATGAGAATGTGTATTCCTCAATTTTTGGATGAAATATTCTGTATGTATCTATTAAGACAGTCTGGTCTAATGTATCACTTAAGGCTAATATGTCTTCATTGTTTTTTTCTCTGGATAATCTTTACTTTGATGTAAATAGGTTTCAATGGTGCCCACCATTATTGTACTACTGTTCATTTTTCCATTTATGTCTATTAATATTTGCTTTGTAAGTTTAGGGACTCCCATGTTGGATGTATAGATTTTTATGATTGTTATGTCCTCTTCTTGGATTGACCCTTTTATCATTATGTAGAACCCTTCTTTGTATTTTGTTACTGTCTTTGCTGTAATGTTCATTTTGTCTCATATGAGTACTGTTATCCCAGCTTACCTTTTGTTTCCATTTGCATGAAATCTCTTTTTTCATCCCTTCACTTTCCCTCTTTGTGTCTCTTTAGATTTAAAATGAGTCTCTTGTAGGCAGAATATAGATGAGTCTTGGGGTTTTACCCCCTCAGCAACTCTATGCATTTTGATTGGAGCATTTAGTCTGTTTGCATTTAAAGCAATTATTGATAAACATGTATTTATTATCATTTTGTTAGTTGTTTCTGGTTGTTTTTGTCACTCTTCTCTGTTTCTTTCTTTTTCTCTTGGTGTCTTCCTTTGATGGTTTTCTTTGGGGTTATGTTTGAGTTTGGTTCTCTTTATTTTTTCTGCATACATTTTGGGGAGGTTTTTGGTTTGAGGTTACCATGAGTTTTATATAGATTGATATGTATATATATATCAACATATATATCTAATATATTTATCATATATTTATGTATACTGATATCTATATCTATATATAGATATCAGTCTATTTTAAGGTGATAGTCACTTAAGTTCAAACACATTCTAAAAGCACACATTTTTACACTCCTATCACGTTTTATGTTTTTGATGTCATATTTTACATCTTTTTATTTTGTATATCCCTTAATTACTTTTTTTTGTTATAGGTGATTTACCACTTTTTTCTTTTAACCTTCATACTAGCTTTTTAAGCAGCTAATTCACTGCCTGTACTAAATATTTGCCTTTACCAGTGAGATGTTTTCTTTAATATATTTTCTTATTTCTACTTCTGGCCTTTTTCTTTTCCACTTAAAGAAGACTCTTTAACATTTCTTGTAAGGCCAGTTTCCTGGGGATGAACTCTTTTCATTTTTGCTTGTCTGAGAAATGTTCTTTCTCCTTCAATCCTGAATGATAACCTCGCCAGGTAGAATATGCTTGGTTGTAAGTTTAGTTTTTTTCCTTTCAGCACTTTAAATATATCATTACAATCCTCTGTGGTCTGTAAAGGTTCTACTGAAAAGTCAACTGACAGACTTATGGGGGTTCTCTTGTATGTGACTTGCTGTTTTTTCTTGCTGCCTTTAAGATTCTCTCTTTATCTTTAATTTTTGTGATTTTAATTATAATAGGTCTTGCTATGGATCTCTTTGGGTTCGTCTTGTTTTGGACTCTGTGTGCTTCCTGGACCTGGATGTCTGTTTCCTTTCCTAGACTAGGAAAGTTTTCAGCTGCTATTTTGTTTGATAAATTCTCTTCCCCTTTCTTTCTTCTCCTTCTGAAACACCTATAATGCGAGCTTTGACATATTTGATGTTATCCTGGAGTTCCCTCAAACTATCTTCATTTTACTAGTTCTTTTTTCTTTCTGCTCTTCTGATTGGATGATTTCCATTCTTTTGTCTTCCAGATCACTGATTTGTTCTTCTGTATCATCTAGTCTGTTCTTGATTCCCTTTAGTGTATTTTTCATTCAAATTATTGTATTCTTTAGCTCTGATTAGTTCTTTTATATACTTTCCAACTCTTCGTTGAAGTCTCACTGTGTTTCTCCATTCTTCTCCCAAGTTCAGTGAGTATCTTTATGACCACTACTTTGAATTCTTTATTAGGTAAATTACTTATCTTCATTTCATTTGAATTTTTTTCCGGAATTTTTATCTCATTCTTTCATTTGGAACGTATTTCTCTGTCTCCTCACTTTGTTTTATTTTCTGTAGTTGTTTATATGAATTAAGCAAAACAGCTTCTCCCAGTCTTGAAGGACTGGCCTTGTGTGGGAGTGTCCCTTGTGTAGACTGTGTTTGCTGGGTGGCTTTGGAAGGCTGGCTGGAGCTGGGGTTAGCTTGGGTTGGGGGATTCCTGGGCTAAGCCACATCTAGGCTCCCTTGGCAGGACAGCTGTAGGTGAAGCAAGCATAGCGTAGGATTTCCTGGGGGCTGCTTTGCTGGGGGGTATGGCTGGAACTGGAGCAGATGCAGGGTGGGAGTTTCTGGGGTGTGACACACTGGGACTTCCTTGGCAGGATGACAGGAGCTAGAGTAGGCTTGGGCCAAGGAGTTCTGGAGCATGTTCCACCAGGGATGCTTTGGCAGAACAGTTAGAGCTGATGTGGGCCAGTGGCCCAAGACATGCTGGGGTGGCCTTTGCAGGCAACTGGAGTATCCAGACCATATTCCTTCTCACACTATCAAGGTGGAGGGAGAATACAAAAAATGGCTCTTGCCAATGCCTCTGATGCTCAACAGAGTTCCAGCATTTCCCCACTTGTTTACCAGATGCTCTAGGGTTAGCAAATGGATATCCTTCCCATATAATCTACATGCTCTTTAAACTGCTGGGTTTTTTTTCACTTTCCTCAGGGCAGGTAAGCCTGCATGCATGCCCCCCAGTGATATCCCTTCCTGCTGCAGGTCACCCTGTTGGGGGTGGGATTCCCATTCATGCTTGGTCTCTGTCTCTTCTACCTATCTCTATGAGGTCCCTCTACCACTTATTGTGCAGAAGCTGTTCTATCAGACCCCATTTCTTCTTCAAGAGAAATTTACTTATATGTAAGTGTAGATTCCATGTGTCCAGGGGAGGAGGTGAGTTATGGGTCTTTCTACATCATCATCTTGGACACTCTTCTAAAGAGAAAATATTTAAATTTGTGACTTTAGCAATTTTTCCAGATAAAAATAAACAAAATGAAATACTATTTTTAAAAATGACGTTTACTATAGACTTACAAATATTACATAACTGTAGATACATCCAAAAAGGATGTATTTTAAATTTATCAATCTTTCATAAATTGAATTATGGATTCAAAACATCCCAATAAATATTCTCATATAGTTATAGACTTCGTGCTTCTCCCCTCTACACATGATGAGTATGCAGTGTGATTGAGAAATAAAACTTTTGTGCTTATTTGTTACTGCAGAATACTTAATCCCTCTTGATGATGCAATGCGGTATCATTATGTATGAGGAAGGACTATGGATCTTCTCAGTCAGTTTTTAAAAAAATCTGCACTATGTGCCATACATTAAGCAGTGCACTTTAAATTTTGCATGCTGGCTTTAGCATTTATTATGTGTGTGATTTAGAATAAAATTACTTAATTTCTCTGAATTTCTGTCATTTTAAAAATTAGCTTGCTTGCATGTGTGGTTGTGAGTAAATGCAGGTAAAAGGAAAGTTTACCATATAATTGACTGAATCAAACGGCATAGTTTTGAGAACGAGAGCAAGTACTACTATAAAACACATTGATATAACAGGCAGACTTAGTGATCCTAATTGCAAAATATGATCATAAAGTATCTGGCACTTGAGTATGTATTTGAACTCCTTTTCCACCAGTCACATGACTTATGAAGCAACATAGAACACAGCTCTTTCCTTAGTTCCTCACATTGTGTGAAACTGCAGGATTCATCTCTTGGCCAGTCACTTCATGTATATTAAAACCTCTGAAAGAGATTTTCAAACACGGTCTGTTCAAACCATTAACAACTCAAAATAAATGAGTTTATAAAATGATCACGTAGAAAAGCCTTGTAGAAATGGGACACAAAATGAAGAACATGTGTTGTAGGTAAGGCAGGAAGAAAATTGGGAAAGTTGTAGAGTTAAGAGAGTGGATGAGGTGTATGAGCTTGCCGTATACTCATGGAGGTCTGGTGGAAGCCTTCGGGCCTTAGTTGCTGGAGACTGAGGATGGATCCAAAGGTTGGTCAAGGGTCTGTTGAGGAAAGGATTCATAATACGTTATATAAATATTGGTTCTGGCATTGGTATTGGATGTATTAAATGTGGTATTTGAGCATTAATTATTTTGTAGTTAAGGAAACTAATCCTGGTTGAACATTTACTCTGTAGATTATGGTGCTTGGAACTTAATATGTATTATTTAATTAAATCTTTAAAATTATACTGTTCTGGCTGTTTATATTTTACACGTGAGGAAACTAAGCTTTAGAAAGATCTTTTGACACATCCAAGATCATACAGTTTAGTGACTACTAGAGCTGAGATTTCAAACCAGGTCTCTCCGTTTGCATGGCTTATGTTCATCCCTCCACCTGACAAGCTGATGACACCTGACATGAAAGAAGGGACATTTGGTCAGGATGGGAAGTATCTTTATGTATCCATGACTACTGCTTTTCTAAGTGATGCTAGTTAGAATTTCATATCTACACTTTCTCATTTGTGACAATGGGATCACTGGCTCCAGCTCTCTTTTACACAGAACTGTTAAGAAGACTAATTATATAACATTCATAAAACTCCTTTAGCTCCTTGGAGAAGGTTTTTATATAAATTCCAGAATCACTCAGACAACAGTTTGCCACCTAAATGGACAATAACAAAAGCAATATGTTTGCTTATCTTTCATTCTTATCTCAACTCCTATCTTAATTATGTAACGCTGCAGGAAAGGTAAAACATAGCCTCA
Source organism: Equus asinus (assembly GCF_041296235.1). NCBI lineage: Eukaryota > Metazoa > Chordata > Mammalia > Perissodactyla > Equidae > Equus > Equus asinus. Next base: position 64,412,153 of record NC_091793.1, on the reverse strand, counting down.
CTCCTGAATATTAAATCCATTTGCTTGCTTGACTTCTAGTACCTGCTTGGATAACAAGACTTCTTGAAAATTAAATAGCTAAATTACTTGAGGTTGGTTAAGATCAGCAGCTTCCTAGGGGGAATAAATTGTTAATCAGAAAAATGCTTTCTGTCATCTTTTCCTATCCTATTCCCCTCTAAAATTCTCAACCACCTCGAAATTCTTTTCCATCAGTCTTTAGTGTCTACTCCAGGCACCACTGAGTTTTCTCTCTTCTAATCTCCAGTGTAGTGAGTAAGTTCCTTTAGACACTCCAGTGAGAGTAATTTCCGCACAATGATAATGAATTGGGCTAAAAGGTGATGGAAATAACACTTTTTATTCATTTTTCTGTGTAGAGACATAGTCTTCCATCATAATTTCCCTACTTACCAATATAGAGTGAAAGTCAGTGGGTCGTAGAGCCCATAGACCTGTATTCACATAAATTTTTGCCATTATAAATTACAAGAAATAAGCATACCCATGTCTTTATAGATCCCTGAAAACTTACAAGGTATTATATTATTTCAGGAATTATTTGTTCTAAATATCACATTCTGAAGCCACTAGTTGCCACACGTGCACAACTTTCTAACTAGGCATTATTTTGAACCCACAATCTGTGAGTTTGTGTTACCATTTAGCTCTATAATCCACCGTATTGGCATGCCCATAAGGGATGATTATTTTCTACTCTAGACACACAGTAGGTGATCAGTTCAACATTTAATGAATGAATGAGTAAATAAGATGTCTAAATGCATGGTTGCCTTACAGAATTTCCTTCAAGTTTTAAAGACCTAAATACCCTGTCAAAACTCATCTCTTAATGGATACCCTTCATAATAACAACAGGACAGGGAAGGATAAATAAGAAAAGAATACTTAATGGTTAGGGAAACACCATTAGTCTTTTAATTAGTTGTTTAACTATGATTCTTTCCTAATAGAAAATTTTTTTTAACTATGCATGAAACTAAGGATCCACAGAATTTAGAGCTTGGGAACTTAAATTTTGTATATAGTTGGACTTTGATTTTCTTTTCTTTTTTTTCCCCAATCTTAACATACTTTAAGGTTTTAATAGCAATGCATTCACAGGGTTCAAAATTAGAAATTATAAAAGGTTTTTATTCAGTGAAAATTGTCCCTCCCACATCCCTGTCTTCTAGCCTAGTTCCCTTCCTCACAGATTAAAAAACAAAAACAAAACAAAACAAAATCTTATGTATATCCAGAGATGTTTTACAACAAATAAGTCTATGCTAAAATCTTTTAAAGTGTATTTTAACATCCATAATGATATATACACATGCACGTTTCCTCCCACCCTCCATTTCTATTTACTACTTTATTTGCTGAATAGTATAGAGAAGAACTCTTTCTATCAGTTTTCAAAGATCAGATCCATTACCTTTACTTGTTACACTTCATCTTCTTGTCTTGAATGCACTGTTTTGGACTTTAGGGGTCATTTGATCTTCTTCTCTTAGCCCTGCCAGCTTTATGACATCTTGTTATCTTCAGATGTATTTACAGCGACCTTCTTCAATGACATGGACTCTGAACCATTTAATCAACACTGGGCACAGATTCAGTCCACATATGATAGTATTGTACTCCACCTGCCTTTTATAGAAATTAACATTGCTCTCTCAGAGTATATCAAATGTTTCTTTTTCTTTTTTCAGTTGAGGCATCATTGATATATAACATTGGATAAGTTTAAGGTGTACAACATGTTGTTTTGATACATTCATGTGCTGCAATATGATTACCACTATGGCATTAGCTGTCACTTCTATCACATCACATAATTATCATTTCTTTTTTGTGGTGATAACATTTAAGATTTAATCTCTTAGCAACTTTTAAATATATAATAAAATATTATTGACTATAATCACAATGCTATGCATTTGATCTCCAGAATTTATTAATCTTTTAAGTGCAAGTTTGTACCCTTTGACCAAAATCTCCTCAATTTACACATCTTCCAGGCCCTGGTAACCACCATTTTGCTCTCTGTTTCTACAAATTCACCTTTTTTTAGATTCTATCTAAAAGTGATGTCATATAGTATTTGTCCTGTAATGTCTGACTTACCTCACTTAACATAATGCCCTGTAGATCCATCCATGTTTTTGAAAATGGCAGGATTTCCTTCTTTTTTATGGCTGAATAATATTCCATTATATTTCACATTTTCTTGATCCATTCATCTGTTCCCAGACACTTCAGTCAATTCTATACCTTGGCTATTGCAAATAATGCTGCTATAAACATGGAGTGCAGATATGTTTTTGATATTCTGTTTTCTTTTGATTTGGATGTATACCCACAAGTGGGATTTATGTGTCATATGGTAAATCTATTTTTAATTTTTTGAGGAAGCTTCATACTGTTTTCCATGATGGCTGCACCAATTTGCACTCCCAGCAACAGTGTGTAAGGGTTTCCTTTTCTTCACATCCTTGACAACACTTGTTAGTTCTTGTCTTTTTAATAATAGCCATTATAACAGGTGTGAAGTGATATCTCATTGCAGTCTTGACTTGTATTTCCCTGATGATTAGTGATGTTTGAGCACATTTTCATGCATCTGTTGGTCATTTGTGTATTTTCTTTGGAAAAATGTCTGTTCAGGTCCTTTGCCTATTTTTAACAGGATTATTTATTTGTTATTGAGTTGTATGATGTCTTGAAATGTTTTAGATATTAACCCCTGATCAAATATATTATTTTCAAATATTTTCTCCCATTCCATGGGTTGCATTTCCATTTTGTTGATGGCTTTCCTTGCTGTGCAGAGTTTTTAGTTTGATGTAGCCCATTTACTTCTTTTTTCTTTTTGGCTCAGGAAGATGCACCCAGCACTAACATCAGTTGATAATCTTCCTCTTTTTGCTTGAGGAAGATTCACCCTGACATAACATCTGTGTCAAATCTTCCTCTATTTTGTATGTGGGCAGCTGCCCCAGCATGGCCACCAACAGCAGTGTAGGCCCATGCCCAGGAACCAAACCCAGGCTGCCGAAACAGAGCATGCCAAACTTAACCACTAGGCCACCGGAGCTGGCCACAGCTTTTGCTTTTGTTGCATTTACTTTTGGTATCAAATCCAAAAAAGCATTGCCAAGACTGATGTCAAGGAGCTTACATATTATATTATATTATAAGGACTCCTATTTTCTTATATGAATTTTTTGGTTTCTGGTTTTGTATTCAAGTCTTTAATCCATTTTGAGTTGAGTTTTGTGTATGGGGTCAGACAGTGGTCCAGTTTCATTCTTTTGTATATAGTTTTCTACTTATTCAAACATCATTTATTGAAGAGACTATTATTCCCCATTGAATATTCTTGTCAAATATTTGTTGACTATATATGTGGAGGTTTGTTTGTGGGCTCTCTATTCTGCTTTGTCGGTCTATGTGTCTATTTTTATGTCAGTACCATACTGTTTTGATTATTATAGCTTTGTAGTATAGATTGAAATCAGGAAGTGTGATGTCTCCAGCTTTGTTCTTATCTCTCTGGATTTGTTTGGATCTTCAGGGTACTTTTTGGTTTCACACAAATGTTAGGATTGTTTTTTCTATTTCTGTGAAAATTGTCACTAAAATTTTGGAAGCAATTGAATAGAATTTATGGATGGCTTTGGGTAGTTTGGACATTTTAACAGTACTAATCCTTTGGATTCATGAACATGAGATCTCTGTCCATTTGTTTGCGCCTCCTTCAATTTCTTTCATCAAAGTCTTGTAGTTTTCAGCGTACAGGTTATTCTCTTACTTCATTAAGTTTATTCCTAAGTATTTTATTGTTTCTAGTTTTACTATGAATGAAATTGCTTTTTTGTTTGCTTTCCATATATTTTGTTGTTATTTATAAAATTCAATTGATTTCTGTATTTTGATTTTATATTATGCCACTTTATTGAATTCATTGATTTGTTCCAACATATTTCTCTTGAATTTTTAGGATTCCCTCTATATAAGATTGTGTCATCTGAAAATAATGACAGTTTATTTCTTTCTTTCTAATTTGAATGCCTGTTTCTTTATTTTTCCTGATTACTCTGGCTAGGACTTCCGGTACTATTTTGAATGAGAGTGGTGAGAATGGGCACTCTTGTCTTGTTCCCGATCTTAAAGAAGAAGCTTTCAAACTTTCATAGTCGCAAATGATGTTAGCTGTGGGTGTGTGGTAGATAGTCTTTATCATGTTGAGGCATGTTCCTTCTATATTAAATCTGTTAAGGGTTTTTATCATTTAAGGATGTTGGATTTTGTCATATGCTTTTTCTACATCTATTGAGATGATCATATGGATTTTGTATTTCACTTTATTACTGTGGAGTATTACATTTATTGATTTTCATATGTTGAAACATCCTTGCATCCAAGCAATAAATCCCACTTGATCTTGGTGTATGATAAGTTTAATGTGCTGTTGAATTCAGTTTGCTACTATTTTATTAAGAATTTTTGCATCTATATTTATCAGGGATGTTGATCTACAGTTTCTTTTCTTGTAGCGTCCTTATCTGGCTTTGGTATCATGAAAGTACCGGTTTTGTGAAATGAGACCGGGAGTGTTCCTTCCTCTTCAGTTTTGGAAGAGTCTGAGAAGGATTGGCACTATATCTCCTTTAAATGTTTGGTACAATTCACCAGTGAAACTGTTAGTCCTGGAGTTTTCTGAGTTGCGGGATCTTTGATTACTGATTCAATCTCCTTACTTAATGATGTGTTAAAACTTTCTATTCATGTTTAGTCTTTGCAGGTTGTATGCATCTTGGAATTTATCCATTCCTTCTAGGTTCTCCTATTTGTTGGCATATAATTGTTTATAGCAGTATCTTATGATCCTATGTACTTCTGTGATATCAGTTGTAATTTCTTCTCTTCCATTTCTAACTTTATTTATTTGAGTCTTCTTTTTTCTTCCGAGTTAGTCTACCTAAAGGTTTGTGAACTTTTTTAATCTTTTCAATAAACCAGATCTTAGGTTTTTTAAATCTTTTTATTGTTTTTCTGATTCTATTTAATTTATTTCCATCCTGATGTTTGTTATTTCCTTCCTTCCACTACCTTAGGGTTTAATTTGTTCTTTTTTTTCTATTTCCTTGAGTATTAATTGTGGTTTTTATTTGAGAGCTTTCTTTTTGCTAAATATGCATTTATGACTGTAAATTTCCCTCTTAGAACTGCCTTTTTAATATCCCATAGGTTTTGATGTGCTGTGTTTCCATTTGCATTTGTTTTGAAATATTTTTTGATTTTCTTTTTGATTTATTTTTTGACTCATTGGTTGTTGAGGAGTGCGTCATTTATTTTCCACACGTTTGGTTATTTCTAGCATTCCTCTTTTAGTGGATTTCTAATTTCTTATCACTCTGTTCAGATAAGATTCTTGGTATGATTTCCATTTTCTTAAATTTAAGACTTCTCTTGTGGCCTATTATATGGTCTACCATGGAGAATGTTTTATGTGCCCTTGAGAAAAACATGTATTATATTTCTGTTGTATGGAATGTTCTGTATATGTCTGTTAGGTCCATTTGTATAAAAGATGATTCAAATGCAAAATTTACTTGTTGATTTTTCTATCTGGATGATCTATCCATTGATGAAATTGAGCTATTGAATTCTCCTACTGTTATTGTAGTGCTGTCTATTTCTCCTTTCAGCTCTATTAGTAAATTTGCTTAATATATTCAGGTACGCCAATGTTAGGTGCATAAATATTTACAATTGCTGTATCTTCTTGATGAGCTGACCCCATTATCATTATAATGATAATATAATTGTCTCTTTTTGCCATTTTTGGGTTAAAGTCTACTTTGTCAGATATAAATATGGTTACCCTTGCTTTCATTTGGTTTCTACTTGCATGGGATATCTTTGTCCAACTCTTCAGTTTGAACCCAGGTTGTTCTTCATGCTGAAGTAAGTCTCCTGAAGGCAGAATAGAGTTAGCTCTTTATTTTATTGTCTAGTCACTCTACATCCTTTGATTAGAGAACTTAATCCATTTACGTTTAGAATAGTTATTGATATATAAGATTTAATGATGCCATCTTAAAAATTGCCGTCTGGCTATTTTGTATTTCCATTGCTCCTTTTCTCCTCTCTTTCTGCCTATATTGGTGCGTTGGTGATTTTCCATGGTGGTATTCTATGATTCTATTCTCTTTCTTTTATTTTAGGCTACTATAGATTTTCACTTTATGGTTACCACAAGGCTTACATAAAATATCTTATACATGTTACAGTTCATTTTGTGCTGATAGCAACTTAACATTGGTTGCCTACAAACACTTTACCCTTTTACTTCACCCTTTTATTTTTTTCCATGTCACAATTTACCTCTTTTTATATTGCATATTCATTACCAAAATATAGTAGCTATAAAGATTTTTAATACTCTTTTCCTTTAACATTTACATATACTATAGTAAAGTGTATAATATAGTGTTATACTATAGTATAAGTATTACCCTATAGTATAGTTAAGTTAATACACCATCCTAGTATAGAATTAGAATTTTTAAAATTTGACTATATATTTTTCACCTTTACAAGTGTGTTGTATATTTTTGTACATTTTCATGTTAGTAATCAGCATCTTCTCATTTCATCTTGAAGAAATTTCTGCATTTCTTGTAAGGCAGGTCTAGTTGTGGTAAGCTCCCTCAGCTTTTGTCTGTCTGGGAAAATATTTCTCCTTCATATCTGAAGGATAACTTTGCCAGATAGAGCATTCTTGGCTGGGAATTTTTTACTTCCAGCACTTTGAATATGTCTTTGCACTCTCCTGGCCTATAAGGTTTCTGCTGAGAAATCTGCTTATAGTCTAATTGGTATTCCTTTATATGTTACAATCTTTTTTTTCTCTTTCTGGTTTTAGAATTCTTTCTTTATCTTTGATTTTGACAATTTTATTATACTATGTCTTGGAGAAGATCATTTTGTATTGGAATAATGAGATGACCTAGTAATTTCACGAACTTGGATGTCTAAGTCTCTCTCCAGGTTTGAGAAGTTCTAAGCCGTTATTTCTTTAAATAAACTTTTTGCCCCCTTCTCCCTCTCCTCTCCTTCTGGAACTCTAATAATTCTGATATTTGTTCTTTTAATGGTGTTCCATAATCGTGTAGGCTTTCTTCATTATTTTTCACTCATTTGTCTTTGTTCTCCTCCTGCTAGGTTATTTCAAAGTTTCTATTCTATAGCTCACTGATTCTGTCTTCTGTTTTGTCTATTTTTATTTTAATGCTCTATATCCCATTTTTTAATTTCAGTCATTGAATTCTTCAGCTCCAGAATTTCAGTTTGGTTCTTCTATATGATTTCTATCTCTTGTTGAATTTCTGATTTTGTTAATACATTTTTTCCTGATTTTCTTGAAATGTCTTTCTGTGTTTTCTCATAGCTCATTCAGTTTCCTCAAAACAGCTATTTTGAATTCTTTCTTGGTTAAATCACAGATATCTGTGTATTGGGGTTGGTTACTAGAGGATTATTGTGATCTTTTGTTGATACCACGTTTGCTTGATTCTTCACGTTCCTTGGAGTTTTACATTGCTGTTTTCACATTTGAAGTACCTGTCACTTCCTCCAATCTTTACTATTTACTTTTAGCCAGGAAATAAATGTCCTTTGTCCCATGTTTCTTTTGAGGAAGATTAGTCCTGAGCTAACTACTGCCAACCTTCCTCTTTTTGCTGAGGAAGACTGGCCCTGAGCTAACATCCATGCCCATCTTCCTCTATTTTATACATGGGACGCCTACCACAGCATGGCTTTTTGCCAAGTGGTGCCATGTCTGCACCCGGGATCCTATCTGGCGAATCCCATGCCTCTGAGAAGCAGAACATGCAAACTTAACAGCTGCGCCACTGGGCCAGCCCAGTCCCACTTTTATCTGAGGCTTTCTCTGACCTTGTATTGACACACTTGCTCTATGCAACTTGCTCCTTCTTGTGGCAGAATTCCTAAGCTTGAATGTCTTCTCCTGATCTTATAGCTCACTAGATGTGCTGCTTGCTGGAAACCTCTTTTTTGTTTTCTAGAAGGTGGTACTACAGCTCAGATTTATGGTTTCTCTCTTGCTCTAGACCCTGGCCTGTTTTCTGTGTCCACTCCCTGTTTACTGGAGTTTACTCTTGCCGGTGCCCTTGAAAGTGAACACAGGAGCTGGCAGTATAGTGAGGGGGAGATGAAAGTTTGGGGTGTTGGGGGTGACTGTGACTAGTTAAGGGGATCCTTATGTGAGATTTTCCCAGAAGCTCATGGGTGAGCTTCCTGCTGGAGTCCTGAATTCAGTCAGCAGGAAACAGATCCCTTTAATGCCCTCTTATGTTCTTATCTGCCTCTTTCCTGATCTCCTCCTTCTCCCCAGTAATGGGGTTCTTGCCTTAATACTTTGAGTGCTGTAGTAGAGAAACAGTTTTCTTCAGCAACATCCCATGCACCTGGGGAAGCTGAGCACTCACTCACAATCTCCCTTTCTCCCACAGGAGAGGCCAGTGCAGGTTAGTTCGGCCCCAGGCTTTTGCCACATTGGGATGGGGTAATTGCTGGCAAAGTTCTTCTTCTGCTCTCCAAGTGTCTGATTTTTTTTTTTCCTTTTCCTTTTTTTCCTCCAACAGAGTACTGAAATATGTACTCTGGCAACCTTGACTTCTACAAAGGCTGTCTCATCTGTGGGTATCTGCTTAAATCCATGCTCTCCAGGTACATTCCAACCACAACTGAGATGGGTTGAAGCCAGATTCATAGGCTCCTGCTGGTTCTACAGCCTGTACCAAGGTCTTCTTGTCGATTATCTGATGTACAGGGGTCAAAACTCCTCCTGAATCCTTTGGCATATGGTGCTGGATACCACAACTCCCACAGAGGCATTTTTGTTCACAGAAGGATGCTGAATTTTAGTTGTTTAAAGGAAGAACAAAAAAGACAGACATCTTACGCCACCATGATGCTTACCTTGATTTTCAATTTGATTATTTATCTATTTGTTATAGTTAGCCCTGAGTAAAATTCATTCAATAATCATAGCTGTGTGCTTACTGTAAAATTCATTTCAAAATATTATTTATAGTTTCTTATTAAAATTAATTTTAACAGTCATTATTAAAGCTGTTAATTCTTATATTGTTCTATTGAATACATGGGATTGGGCATTACTATACATGGTCTATATACTTGCCTAGCAAGACATGTGGCAGGAGAAAATCTATTAAAAAACTTCAGTACACCTTCAACTTCAACTTCAGTAAAAACTTTTGTAGACCGACTATAGGGCAATGTAAAAGTTTCACAAATTTGGAGAATGATTGTCTTGTTGGAAACAATGCATAGAGTAAAGAGAGGTCACATAAATCTTGAAAATCCATTACTAGTATCATATGCTGTATACCTAATTAGTTTGAGATTTTCAAACTTATTACAAATTATTGAAAATATACCAAAGACATAAAGAATAAAATAACAAAACTCTTGGCTCATCACCATCTTTATAAATAAAATATAGTATTACCAAACCGGTTGTGGTATCCAGTACCCTTCCTGGTTACATCAGTTACAACTGTTCTCATTTCCAGTGATTACTAGTATCCTGAATTTGATTTTACCTTTCTCATGTATATGTACATAATCTGATTATAAATATATACATATATAACAATATATATGTGAAAATTATATGCTATGTCTTTTGCTTCTTTATCTAAGTGATTAATTATGGCATGCATTTTTGCCACTTGTTTTTTTCTGTCAATAGATTTGTCACATTCTCTATATTGACATTTCTTACTCCAGTGTTTCTAGATTCAATGATTTACAGTGTTCTATTCTACAAATAAACCACAATTAGTTTACCTGTTCTCCAGATGATGGGCATACAGTTGTGTTAGTGTATATACATACATGCACATATATTTTCATATATGCATTCACATTCAAAGCACTGTTATGATATTATGGAAATTAAGGTGTATGTCTTCTTTATAAATATATGAGAAATTCTCTACTGCATATACTTAGGAGTGAAATTGCTAGGTAGCAGGAAATGTAAATTATCAACTTTAATATGAAAAACCAAATTGCTATGCAAGGAATTTAACACATGAACATCTGTAATCACATTAACAAGAGAATTACACAAGCATTCCTAGTGATTGACATTTCATCAAGACCTAGCATTGTCTGTTCTCCACCCCACTTTGAAATACAGAATAGGAGTGTGAAAGGTACTTCACTGTGGTTTTATCTTGCTCTCTCTATTCTCTTGTGAGGTTCAGCAAACTTTCCTAAGTTTATTGTTAGTTAGAATTTCATTTTCTGGTGATTACCTATTCACAATCTTTCTGTATTAGACTGTTTATCTTGTTCCTACCTACTTGCAGTTTGTAAATATTTGCAGTATTTCAGATACTGATCCTTCATGTAATATATTTGTTACAAAAAACTTCATATAGTCTGTGGCATATCAGGTCAATTTTGGTATTTTTTGATGCACAGAAATTTATACATGTTAATAGATAAATTCATCAATCTTTTCTTCCATGGCTTTGTTTCTTGTTTGTCATTTAGTTTAATAATTCCTTCTTTGTATTGAGATAACAAATATATTTTTTATACATTTTCTCCAAAAAAATCTTGAAATTTTGCTTTCCTCCCTGGGTTTCAGTTTATCTTTCATTAATTTTTTATATCATGTGAATGATTCAATTTTATTTTTTAAGAATCATTTGTTGAAAATCCCATTGTTTTTCTTAATGATTTATAAAGCCTCTTTTAAGTCATTTAACAAATTTTCCTGAATGTATCTGTGCATCTCTGGCCTTTGTATTGATTTTCATTGGTTGGCTTGTCAATTACAGTGTCAAAGGCGTACTATCATAATTATAGCTTCTTCTGTAAAATTGCTGTAGCTAATATATTCTGTATATCTTTATGAGACATAATTTATTTACTACCAAATTTACCCATTTAAAGTGTACAATAGACGTTTGTTAGTATATTCATATACTAAACATTACTACAATTTAAGTTTAGAACATTTTTATCACCCCATAAAGAAACCTTGTACCCAGTAACAATCACTTTTCATTCCCCATGACCCACAGAGCCATAGACAAACACTGATTTACTTTACGCCTCCATGGGTTTGTCTATTTTAGACATTTCACGTAAGTGGAATCATACAATATGTGTTCTTTTGTGATCTTTTTCATTTAGCATAAAGTTTTCAAGGTTTATCCATGTTGATAAATGTAGCATGTATCAATTCTTCACTATTTTTACTACAAAATAATATTCCATTATATGGATGTATCACGTATTGTTTATCCATCCATCAATTGATGGATATGTGGATTGTTTTTAGATTTTGGCTATTCTGCATATGCTGCTGCCTTAGCTAATCTTGATTTATTCTTTTTATATACAATTTAGAAACTGTTTCTCAAATTCGATGAAACACTCTGGAAGATTTTTAAATTAAATCTACTTTCAATGTGTAGATACATTTAAGAATAATTGACATATCTAAAATATTGGGCCTTTCATAAGGAAAAATATAAGGGTAGATTTATGTATGCACACATTTACACATTTTAATTTTCTCTTCAATTAGGGTCACATACATTATATTATATTTATTCCTAGTGGCTTTCATTTTATGGTTACTACACATATATAACTCTTAAAAGTACATGTTCTAAAAATTGATAAAAAGATATTTAATGTTTGTTTGTTGATCTTATATCTAGCCAACCTGCTGAACTTTCTACTCTATATCTGCCTTCATAACATCTGTGTTTATGTATGGAAAATCAGATGGTATTCAATTAATGACAGATTTGTTTCTCCTTCCAAACTTTATTCCTGTTATTTATTTGTTAGTTCTGCTGGGCTGGTCAGAGCCTCCATTTCTATATTGATAGAAGCTGCAGTAAGTAACATATTTTTCTCATTTCTGAAATTATACTAGTGACTTCTAATGTTCTACCATTAGGCATGATATGTGATTTGCAGACAATTTTTATCATGTAAAAGGAGTTTCCTTCTATTTCTGGTTTTCTAAGGGTTTTAAAACAAATGGGTGCTGAAATAGAACAAATACACTTTCTACATTATTCAGATAATTTTACAACTTTCCCATTTAATTCTTAATGTGGTAAAGAGTATCAACAGACTTTATAATGTCACATAATTACTGTATTCCTGGGAACTTGACATTATCATAAGATATTATCATATAAATTACTGGATTTTTTTTAACAATTATTTTATTGAGGTCATAATGGTTTATAACATTGTTTAATTTCAGGTGTACATTATTATTTATCGGTTTCTGTATAGACTGCATCATGCTCACCACCAATAATCTAATTTTTATCTATCACCATATATATGTGCCCCTTTACCCCTTTTACACAACCCCCAACCCCCTTCCCCTCTGGTAACATTAATCTGTTCTCTTTAACCATGTGTTTGTTTATCTTCCATATATGAGTGAAATCGTGCAGCATTTGTCTTTCTCTGTCAGGCTTATTTCGCTTAATGTCGTACTCTCAAGGTCCATCCATGTTGTTACAAATTGGGCGATTTTATCTTTTTTATGGTTGAGTAGTGTTCCATTTTCTTTATTGATTCATCAGTTGATGAACACTTAGGTTGCTTCCATGTCTTGGCTATTGTTACTAATGCTATAAAGAACATAGGGGTTCATAAATCTCTTTGAATTGTTGATTTCCAGATCTTTGGGTAAAGACCTAGTAGTGGGATAGCTGGATCATATGATATTTCTATTTTTAATTTTTTGAGAAATCTCCATACTGTTTTCCATAGTGGCTGCACCAGTTTCCATTCCCACCAGCAGCGTATGAATGTCCCCTTTTCTCCAGATTCTCTCCAACGTTTATTTTTTGTCTTGTTTGCTATGTGTTTGTTTTGTTTATATATATATATATAATATATATTATTATATATTTATATATTCTTGTTTGTTATATTTTGTCTAATTATAGCCATTCTGACAGGTGTAAAGTGATATCTCATTGTAGTTTTGATTTGCATTTCTTTAATAATTAGTGATGTTGAACATCTTTTCATATGCCTGTTGTCCATCTGTATAGCTTCTTTGGAAAAATGTCTGTTCAGATCCTCTGCTCATTTTTTGATTGGGTTGTTTTCTTTTTTCTTGTTGAGTTGTATGAGTTCTTTATATATTTTGGAGATTAATCCCTTGTTGGTTATAGGATTTGCAAATATTTTCTTCCAGTTGGTGGGCTGTCTTTTCATTTTGTTTATGCTTTCCTTTGCCTTGCAGAAGCTTTTTAGTCAGATGTGGTCCCAGTTGTTTATATTTTCTTTTGTTTCCCTTGCCTATGTAGAATGGTATTTGAAAAGATGCTGCTAAGACCACAAAGAGTGCACTGCCTGTTTTTTCTTCTAGGAGTTTTATGGTTTCAGATGTTACACTCAAGTCTTTAGTCCATTTTGAGTTAATTTTTGTGTATGATGTAAGATAATGGTCTAATTTCATTCTTTTGCATGTGGCTGTCCAGATTTCCCAACACCATTTATTGAAGAGAAGACTTTCCTTTCTCCATGGTGTGTTCTTGGCTCCTTTGTGGAAGATTAGCTGTCCATAAATGTGTGGTTTTATTTCGGGGCTTTCCATTCTGTTCCATTGATCCATGTGTCTGTTTTTGTGCCACTGCCATGCTGTTTTGATTACTATACCCTAGTAGTATATTTTGAAGTCAGGAATTGTGATGCCTCCAGCTTTGTTCTTTTTTCCCAGGATTGCTTTGGCTATCTGAGGTCTTTTGTTCTTCCAGATACATTTTAGGATTCTTTGTCTATTTCTGTGAAGAATGTCACTGGGATTCTGACTGGAATTATATTGACTGTGTAGATTGCTTTTAGTAATATGGACATTTTAACTATGTTTATTATTCCAATATAAACTACCGGATTTCGTTTGCTGATAGTTTAGAAATGTTTGCATCTGTATTCATGAGTGAAAATAGTATGTAAATATAGCACTTGGCTGATTTGGTATAAAGATTATAGTGACTTTAGAAGAAGATTTTGAGAGAATTCCCTCTTTTTTAGTTATCTTATGGTACTATGGGTCTAGTAATATTGGTATTATCTGATATTTAAAGCTTGCTTATATAATTGTATGAACTTATTTGGGGGAGTGTTTTGTTATCTGTAATATTTAAAGGTCTATTCATATTAATTTTTCACCCTTGAGAAAGTTTTGATGAATGCATGTTTTTAGGAAATTTTTATTTTTAGGAGTTTTCATATGTATTTTTGTATTTTTTAGATTAGATGTGTCCTGTCATTATTATTTTTAATATTCAGTATAGTTAAATGTATGTCTCCTTTTCATATCTAATGTTGTTTGTATGTGTGCTTGTGTGTGTACGTTTCGTTTCTTTGTGTCTAACTCCTTCTATTACTCTTCCATCAACTGGGTCAGAAGTTTGTTATTTTATTAGTATTTTCAAAGAAATGTAGAAAGTTTTGGCTTCGTCATTTTCATTTTATAATTATTTTCACAAATTTAAGAGTAATTATACAAGGAAGTATCAAGTGGAGACTCTTGAAACTGCCCCCATATAACTAAAATAATAAATCAAAAGCAATGTTTTATCTCTGGAGAAACTTCATAACTTAGCACCACAATCAAAGATTTAAATTACGAGTGTAGTGGTCTCCTTCTAAATTATAGTCAGTTCCCCTTTATTGCCTTCAAAAATCTTATGATAGGAAATTAAATATTGTTACTAAAAGTTATAAGTTGTAACACCAATAGCATGGGATGAGATTCTGTACTCAAATAGAACAGTATGGTATCTGGCATTTGGTACATAGCTACCAAATGCAAATGCACTTTATTTCTAATCTCATTCATCCAAGAGCATCAACACTAGTTTGCATTCAGGTGTGAAGGAGACAGCACACACGCTTTTCCTGCCCCAGAGTGATGTCGACTCTCTTCCTTTCTGTCATAATATTGGCCACAAGTGTATGATAGCCAATTGATTATCGAGGGCATCAAAATGACCGAGAAAGATATCTAGTCACAATACTAGTAATTAAACATCAAATTAAAACAATAATTTAATTTCATGTTTATACATCAAATTGGTAAAAGTTTAGATAGATTACAGGACTGCTAATATTGTTACTTTCACACACTACTTATGGAAATGACAATTACCACAATGTTTTGGGGATTATCTTGCAGTACCTAAAAAGTAAAAATAATAATAAGAATAATGACAAGCTTTTACATGGCAATCCTAAATGTGTGAATTAATATTACATAAATAAAAGGTCACATGCATTATATAATAATATATGTGCAGTTATTTTTATTGCAAAGTTGTGTGTGGCAAAAACAAACACAAAAAACCCTAAAAATCTTCTGAATATCTAACTATATAATATATTTTAGCTAATAAGGTTGAGATCTATCTATAGCTATTATCTTGTATAATTTCCCCTGGTGTATAATTAGACAAACCAATTAAGCAGTGAGATTATTTAGTAATACAAACTTAAATTAGAGAAGTAAAAACAAACAGCAAGAAAAACCTTATGTTTATTTATATATCTGCATGAGCTTAGACAAAGACGTCAAAAAATATACTCCAAATTGTTAGTTTGAAGAAGGGTAAGATTGTTCAAAATTTTTATACAACTATGTGTTTAGAACTTTTATTTAAAAAGTTTCATTCATTTTTATTTAAACATTTATTTACAAAATATTGGATTTGCAGTTCTAGTATACTTCATGTACACTCCAACTGGAAACTGAATACAAATCTCCTAACTCTTAGTTCAGTCCCATTTCCTAGATATTCACTTTATCCATCCTAAGAATTTGATATATATAATGAAATACTAAGAATTTCTACCTCAACGAAAATACTCTATGACTATATGTTTTAAATATTTTTATAACTCTTATAATGTTTGGGGGTTAGTGTTTGGCAGTCAATAATTTATGAGCCCATCAAGGTAACAATTCATTTATCTGTAAATTATCTAGAACAAAAATTGGAAAATGTGAATAGGCAAGAGAAACCTCTGAGGACCCAGAAAGAATCTCTTAGTGCTCATATTCCCAAGCCCGTGTATTTTATTCTTAAAAGAATCCTTGAACTGCTTCATAGAACCTAAATATATATGATTGGCCCATGACATTAATAAATTATGAAGAAAGATGCCTGTTAAGGCAGAGCAGTGATGTCTAGTTATGAAGCAAAACTCACCTTAAACAAAGCAGAGAATACTGAAAAAGAAACTGAAAACTTGGGGCTGGCCCCGTGGCCGAGTGGTTAAGTTCGCGCGCTCTGCTGCAGGCGGCCCAGTGTTTCGTCGGTTCGAATCCTGGGCGCGGACATGGCACTGCTCGTCAGACCACGCTGAGGCAGCGTCCCACATGCCACAGCTAGAGGAACCCACAACGAAGAATACACAACTATGTACCGGGGGGCTTTGGGGACAAAAAGGAAAAAATAAAATCTTTAAAAAAAAAAAAAAAAAAAAGAAACTGAAAACCAAAAGCTGGAAGAGTCAACTAAATAAGTCATAACCCTCTGCAAGATTCAGATGGTGTATATATGTAGCCATGTGGGCAAGAGTCAATTGGAAACTTAAGATGAATCACCAGTTTCTGCTCTCAATTGCCAGTCACAATACCTGTTCCAGTTAACATGGAAAAGCATGGTGTAATTAATAAACTGGGTCATCACACACACACACATGCGCAACGGGTATAATCCAGAATGACCAAAAGGCAAATAAAGCAAAATGTACACATACTCAGAATACTTTCCTGTTGCTCTCTAGAAGGTGATGGTCTTTACTTGTGTTAATGGGAGACTGCAACACAACAAAGGCAACATATAAGTGAGTTCCTGGCTACTGAAAGCAGACATACAAATAACAACAAATCCAGGAAAAGGGTAGTAAAATACTTTTAAAAGGTAGAATCAAAAAATCCCAAAAGTTGCAAGGCTTAGAAATATTTAGTGAAATAACCTCAAAAGAGAATTGAAAAAATGTACTTATAGAAATTTGTAAAAAAAAAAATATATATATATATGAAAATAGACAACTATTAATAAAGGAATGTTCAAAATAAAAAATCAGTGTTACACATCACATCAACAAATTAAAAAATCAAGAACCTACTATCATCTTAATAGGTACAGAAAAACACTGAGAAAACAAATAATCATTCAGCATTAAAATTTTTAGGAAATAATGAATAAACATTAGGGCTTCTTCTTAACTTCATCAAATATATCTGTCAGAAACCTGAAGTAATCATCATATTTAGCCATTACACTTTAAAATAATTTTGTATGAAGTCAGGAACATGACTAGAATCATTGCTGTCATGGCTTCCACTCAGCTTTGTTCAGAAGGAACTGACTACTGGAATAAAACAGAAAGGAAAAAACAGAGAGAGAGAGGGAAGAATGTAAAAAATATAAACACTGCAATAATTTACTGATCATTGACACTTATTGGCAGGCAATACGATTGCCCCCCAAAAAATTCAAGACAACATAATGAAAGATATAAGAAATTACTGTTCCAAGTCCAGCAAACAGAAATCACTACCAACCTCGTGGTAGTGGTCCAGAGCTCAGTTATCCTCATGTCACCATGTTCTGGGGTAGATTTCTCCATTTTAGACTGGCTTCCCATATGATTATGAAGGTATACTATTCAAGGTAGGGAGATAAATGTATTTTATATAACAATTTAATTATAGCTTTCAAATATTTAGACATAGGGTATGTGGACCTTCAGTTGTACAATTACCATGGGCCCACAATTGTTAGAGCTGAGTCTATCAGCGCACTTTTCCATATCAACTATCTTTAAAAGGAAAAGAAAAAAAAGATAAACAATTTATTTTGAAGAAACTATTTGTAATCCATATGGCAGATAAAAGGGTGGATGTGGGTATGTATGTATTAATTGCAAAAAGTGCTTCTAAAATTTATGAGAAAAAGACAAATTACACATAGAAAAATTGGCAGAGTTTGGGAGCAGACAATGCATGGAAGAGAAAATCTAAATTACCGGTACCCAATTAGCCCTGGCAAGGATTCAGGGAAATGATTGTTTTTATATATATCTCATGTAGTTGGGTGGTGGATTTCTATAGCATGTTTTGGAAAGAAATATGTCAACAATTATTGAAATTTAAATACTCACAGCCTTTGACCTATTAACCTTACTTATATGAATCTCTTTTTAGAGAGTTTAGAAGTGAAAGCATTGGTAAATACAGTTTTATGTGAAAGAATCTTCAATACAGCATTATTTGAGATGGAAAAAAATAGCTTGGTAGCAACCTTGATTACTTTTTATTTTGAAGGATAAATTTGTTGAATACATACAATGAAATAGTTAGCAGTTATTTCAAAGGATAAATTAGATCTTTCTTAAATTACATGGAAGAAGGTCAAAGTGAAAAGATCAAGGAATGGAGGAATGCACAAACACATATTCCTCTTCATGCCCACTTACGTTTTCATATATTTTTATGAACACAGAGAAAGATGTGAAGGTATATGGACCAGGTTGCTAATATTACTTATTTTGAAGGTGGTAAGAGAGATTGGGGCTCGTATATAGTTAGTAGAAATTTAAACTGGTACATTTGTTTCAGAGAGCATTTTAAGAAGATATTTTTAGAGCAATAAATATCTACATACATCTTGATCTCTACTGGGAATTTACTCAAAGTAAATAAATACATTTAAAAATTTTATGCACATAAAAATTGTTCATTGCAAGATAATATACCATAACAGAAAAATAAAAAAAGAGTATGAGGAGGATTAACAAATACCCAGCCATGGGGGGAGGATTAAGGACACGACAGTGGTGTCTCATCACCCAATGATAATGACACTACGAAGCCAAGAAATGTAAGGATACAAGACTAGAAAGTGATATGGAAAAAATACTCAAGTAAAAATGATCAGGTTTCAAATCAAGCATAATATGGAATTATGTTTATATTGTGATTAAAATAAAGATCAATTTGTGAAACTGTACATAGCAATGAGAAGAATATGTGAAAGAAAGAAAATGAAAACATTTTCTTCTCTTTTATTTTGACTTTGACCGAATAAACATTTTAGAATAACAATCTAATTAAAACACTCAACAGAGTTTTGGTTTTGTGTGTGAGTGTGTGAGAGAAAGGTTCGCCCTGAGGTAGCATCCATTGACAATGCTCCTCTTTTTTTGCTTGAGGAAAGTTAGCCCTGAGCTAACATCCATGCCAGTCTTCCTCTACTGTGTATGTGTGATGCCTCCGCAGGATGGCTGATGAGTGGAGTAGGTCGGCACCCAGTATCCGAACCAACAAACCCTGGGTTGCCAAACTGGAGTACAGGGAACTTTAACCCCTCAGCCACAGGACCAGCCCCTCAACAGAGGTTTTTGATTGCATACATTGTATCACACATTTTGTTGAAAATACAATGGTGAGAATGGTGTAGGGGAGGAGGACATTTCCTCTTCCCAAATGTGGGTTCGTCTGGCCGGAGAACAAATTAAATTCACATGAGACAGAATAGCAAGAGAAAATTAAACAAGCTTTATGAGGAACCATGGCCCAGGGCCTCTCTTCCCGAAGGAAGAAAGGGCACCGAAGAAGTGGGGTGCACAGAGTGGTTATATACCCCCAAACAGGGTGCTTCACATGTGATGAAATGTCCCTCCCACAATAGTCACAAGATTGCCCTGTCGGCACAGTGCTTGATGGACACAGCAGGTAGTGGTCTGCTATCTCGGTGGGCGTACCCGGAGGCAAGTCGATTGTCTGGAGCTGGGCGGTCACAGGTGAGCACAGAAACAATCAGTTCCTAGCCTAAGGAAAGATGCTTAATCCTTAAGAAATGCCAATGTTGGGAGGGGGAGGGAAGTCAGTTACAGGAGGTTACCAGACTAGCACAATAAAATGCAGATTTAAGTCCTTGCCTTTGGTATTGATTAAGAGTTTCTAGAGAGAAGGTCATCTCCTTTCTTCTTCCTGGTACAGAGAGGGAGGCACCTTTACAGATACAGATTTACCTTACAAACGTAAATGTTTCCTAACAAAGGGTAAGTTCCATTCCTCAGAGCCTCCTTCCCTGTCCCAGTTTATCAAAAGCAATCAGCCTCAAATAATCCTGATGCCAAAGAGACATACCTTGGGGTGGCCAATTCCAGTTCCCCACAATGGCATATATGGGCTCTGTCCTTGTAGGACTTATAGAGGGAGAGCCTGGTGTCAGATTATTACACATATAAGTATAAACTTAAAATTTGGATAAATGCTACTGAAGAAAAGCGTAGGGCCTATGAAAGTGATACCAGGGTTTACAAGCAACTCCCAGAGGAAGTGAAAAACCCGAAAAACCAGCCAGGTTACCCAGGTCCTGAGCCAGAGCTGGGGAGAGGGGGTGACATTAATATAATGAACATATTCCAGGCAGATTGTATGAAGGTATTGGAGAGAGAGAGACAGACAGATAGATACAGAAAGAAAGAGACAGAGACAGAGACAGAGACAGAAAAGGTGCAAGACAGAGAATATAAGGTTAATAACATTGTACCCGAGTCATCAAGCAAATCTTCAATATGTTGTCTCTTTTCTATTTAAGAAAGTAAGGAATATGCTAATATTAATCTCATTTTGGAGAGACTTTTCTCTAGGTTGGTACCAGTCTTTCAGGAAAATCAGAGAGAGATGGTAAAATCTTTGATTGTAGTTAATTTTAGATACTATTTTGCTTTATGATCTTGACTAAGTTACTCCTGTATAACATATAAATGAATGATTATGAGAACAGACATGCAAATTTCAATTAGTTTAGAAGTGAATACAGGAGCGCACACATATGCACACAATATACATCCTTCATTCTGAAAAGTAAACATGAACAATTCTACCTGCCTTTTTTTTTCTCAGAGGAAATGCTCCCCAAGGTGAAAGCAGCTATCTTTCTCTACCAGTGATCAGACATCCAGTGGGAGAAACTTTAGTGCCAGAGTACATTGGACCACCCCAAGCTCTCATTCTGAGCTGGCTTTTCCAGTGGTGGTGCACAGACTCACAGAGGACGAGAAAAGCAACCAACCAACTCAGTGCTACAGTATTTAAGTAATTGTCTCATTACAGCAATTATCACCAGTCACACCTGGGAAATGGATTAGATGGCCTGTGAGCTGCTTTGGAAAGTAAGGAAAACTGAATTGCATCATATCAATGGAGACAGGCTTAGATAACGGAGACTTGAAGCCTTAGATAAGAGTCTAAAAAGCAGGAGTCCCACACAGTCATCTTGAAGTATCAAAATTCTGGAAAAATAAGTGTTAGCCCCATGGCCAAGTGGTTGGGTTTGTGCGCTCCACTTCTGTAGCTGGGGTTTCACTGGTTTGGATCCTGGACATGGACATGGCACTGCTTGTTAGGCCATGCTGAGGGCATCCCACATAGCACAACTAGAAGGACCTATAACTAGCATATACAAGTATGTACTGGGGGTCCTTGTGGAAACGAAGAAGAAGAAAAAAGATTGGCAACAGATCTTAGATCAGGTGCCAATCTTTGGGAAAAAAAACTAAAAAGAAAATTCTGGAAAAATAAGAGAGTTTTTACAATGAGAGCATATTAATTCTCCTGTAGAGAAGTAATGTAAAGCACAGAAAATGTCAATTGGAAAAGATTAGAAGCTGTACAGGGCCCCTTACAAGGTATATTTCAAAACCTTTAAGAGCATCAATACCGTTATTTAGAAAATGGAGGTTACTTTATAGGGTTATAGCAGGCACTGTCAATGCAATACACATATTCTCGCAGCCTGCTTCCAGGGGACTTGCAGTTCCTGTGCATGCCATGGCTTTCTCAGTGTCTCTGGGTGGTGTTCTTTGACCTGGGGAGTGTGTTCTACCCATGTACCTGGCAGGATAGCAATGTTGGAGAGTTAACTCCCCAGGAGCAAACCTTGCTCCACGAAGAATGGAAGTTGGTGAATATGGTGAAGAATTGCACTGCCTTTCTTGTTCTTTATTGGACAAATTGGAGGTGTAGGGCACACAATTTCTCAGAGGGTACCCAATGGAATCAGCTCCTGATTGCACACAGTGGCAAATTATTGTCTTCAATCTTCTCCCTGCCTCACCTCCTCGTGTCCTCAAAATGCTTTCTGGAATCAATTCTCAAATGAACTACTTGTACCCAAATTCTTACTCAGTGTCTTTTTGAGGGTCACCTCAAACTAAGACTTTTTTGGAATTAAATATTAGAGAATATATGCGAAGTATGACATACTGCTCGATTTGCTAACCGTAAAGGCTATGTAACCATTCTAAGCATCACAGTGTCTTGGAAGTCACAGAGAATTTAGCAAGAAACAGAGAAAGGAAACAATCATATGAACTTCAAATATTGTCTTGCTTCTCCTATAATAACTGATCCCCCAAATATTGCTGGAAACAGCTGCAAATATAGATACTGCATGTTTCAGTTTCATCTCAACAGGTGTATCATATGATTACTAATAAGATCTATGGGACTTGGCATGTAGCTTCTTGTATTCCTGAATGCAAAGAGTTGTACCTTCCTCTTGTTTCTTCCTCTTCTCTCTGAGAACAATGTGGAAGCAATAGTGAGTCATTCTGGACCATGCAGATAAGAGAAACACTGCGGGGGTGTTGAAGTAACATGACAGGAGGAGCTTGGCTCACTGACTGTGGAGCTACCACACTGGCTTGGGCTAGTGTGCCTAATCTTTAAGTCTCTGCTATTTTGAGTTTATATGTATATATACATGTAGATGTATGCTAAATAAGGAGAGGGAGACTATTTTGATTATCTCAATAATCTCAGTCCCTAGGAAAGTTCCTGACATCCTTTTTTGTTTAATGAAATAACCATCTATCAAGTACCTGCTGTATGCCCAGCAACATGTTAGGCATTTAAGAGGCACTCAGACACGTTATTGAATAAATAAATGAATGAACAGACTCTCAGTGTACCATGTAGTCAATATTTATCGTTTAAATTTTTCACATTAGTTCAATGAGGGAGGTTTTGTTAATTTTATATACAAACACAGAAATTTTATAATACAAAGTGGTAGGGAATTTGAAATAAAATATATTTTATAGTATACAGTTTTTACAGTAAATTTTTCTGAAATTAAAAAATCTAGAATTTTAAAATACTGTAAATGATTTAAAACTGAAAGCAGGAAAAAAAATAGCATTCCAACACCTAGGTATAGTCACTGTTAATATTTAAAGTGTTTTTATTTTAATTTTAGTTGAAGTATAATTGACATACAATATTATATTAGTTTCAGATATACAAATAGTGATTTGATATTTTTATACATTATGAAATAATCTTCATGTTAATCTAGTTACCATCTGTGACCACACAACATTATTACAATATTATTGACTATATTCCCTATGCTGTACACAACATACCCAAGACATTTATTTTATAACTGGAAATTTTTACCTCTTGACCCCCTTCAACTATTTTGTTTCTCCCCTCATCACCTCCCCTCTGGCAAACACAGAATTTCTTCTCTGTATCTATTAATCTGTCTCTGTTTTGTTATGTTTATTTGTTTGCTTGTTTTGTTTGTGGTATTTTTCTTTCTGTTATTTCACTTGGAATAATACCCTGTAGGTATATCCATGTTGTTGCAAATGGCAAGACTTTGTTCTTTTTAATGGCTGAATATTCCATTATGTGACTATATATTGTGTACATACATTATGAATGTACGTATGAATACATATATGTATATATTATATATATATATATATATATATATATATCTCACATCTTCATTATCATTTATCCATCAGTGGATGCTTAAGTTGCTTCCATATCTTGGCTACTGTAAATAATGCTGCAATGAACATGGGTTGCATAGTTCTCTTTGAATTAGTGTTTTCATTTTCTTTGGATAAATACCAAGAAGTGGAATTGCTGGATCATAATGCAGTTCTATTTTTACTTTTTTTGAAGAATCTCTACAATGTTTTCCATAGTAGTTGTATCAATTTACATTCCATCAGCAGTGCACCACATTTCCCTGTACTCCACAACC
Organism: Equus asinus; assembly: GCF_041296235.1. Classification (NCBI taxonomy): domain Eukaryota; kingdom Metazoa; phylum Chordata; class Mammalia; order Perissodactyla; family Equidae; genus Equus; species Equus asinus. Next base: position 64,387,941 of record NC_091793.1, on the reverse strand, counting down.
TTACCCACACTTGTTATTTCTTGTATTTTTGGTAATAACCATTCTGAAATGTGTGAGAGAGGTGACATCTCATGCTTTTGATTTGAATTTCCTTGATGATTAGTAGTATTGAGCATCTTTTCATGTGTCTTTGGCCATCTGTATGTCTTCTATGAAAAAAACTCTATTCAGGTCCTCTGCCCATGCTTTATTTATTTATTTATTCATTTATTTTGTGAGGAAGATTAGCCCTGAGATAAGATCTGTTGCCAATCTTCCTCCTGTTGCTTGAGGAGACTGTTGCTGAGCTAATGTCTGTGCCAATCTTCCTCTATTTTATGTGAGATGCTGCCACAACCTGGCTTGATGAGTGGTGCTAGGTCCACTCAAGGGATCTGAACGTGTGAACCTCTGGCTGCCAAAACAGAGCACCCGAACTCAACCACTTAGACACTGGCCCCCTCTGCCCGTATTTTAATTCAATTGTTTGCTTTTTAGTATTGAGTTGTATGAGTTCTTTATATATTTTGGAAATCAACCCCGTATTAGATGCATCCTTTGCAAATACCTTTTCCCATTCAGTAGGTTGCCTATTCATTTGTTGATGATTTCATTTTCTGTGTAAAAGCTTTTTAGTGTGATGTAATTCCATTTGTTTGCTTTTGCTTTTGCTGACCTTGCCTGAGAAGATATATCTAAAGATATATTGCTAAGACCTATGTCAAAGAGCTTACTGCCTATGTTTTCTTCTAGGAATTTTATGGTTTCAGGTATTACATTCAAGTCCTTAATCCATTTTGATTTCATTTTTGTTTATGCTGCAAGATAGTGGTTCAGTTTCACTCTTTTGCATATGGCTGTCCAGTTTTCCCAAAACTATTTATTGAAGGGACTGTCTTTTCTCTGTTATATGTTCTTGCCTTCTTTGTTGTAGATTAATTGACGATGTAAGCATGGGTTTTTTTCTGGGCTCTCTATTCTGTTCCATTGATTCAGGTATCTGTTTTTGTACCAATACCATAATGTTGTGATTACCAAAGCTTTGTAGCACAGTTTGAAATCAAGGAAAATGATACCTCTACTTTTAGTCATCTTTCTCAACATTTCTTTGGCTATTCAGTGTCTTTAGTGGTTCCGTATAAATTTTAGAATTATTTATTCTAGTTCTGTGAAAAATGCCATTAGTAATTTGACAGAGATTGCATTGAATCTGTAAATTGCTTTGGGTTGTATGGGTATTTTAATAATATTAATTATTACAATCCATGAGCATTGTATACATTTTCATTGGTTTGTGTTGTATTCAACTTCTTTCATCAGTGTCTTATAGGTTTTAGAGTACAGATCTTTCACCTCATTGGTTAAAGTTATTGCTAGGTATTTTATTCTTTTTGATGCAATTGAAATGGGGTTGCTTTCTAAATTTCCTTTTCTGATAGTTTATTATTAGTATATAGAAAAGCAACAGTTTTATGTATACTAATTTTCTATCCTACAACATTACTGAATTCATTTATTAGTTCTACTAGTTTTTTGGTGGCCACTTCAGGGTTTTCTATATATAGTATTTTGTTATCTACAAGTAGCGATACTTTTAATTTTTCATTTCTAATTTAGTTGACTCTTTTTCTTTTTCTTACCTAATTGTTGTGGCTAGGACTTTCGGTAGTATGTTGAATAAAAATAGTGAGAGTGGGCATCCTTGTTTTGTCCCTGATCTTAGAGTGAAAGCTTTCAGCTTTTTGCCATTGAGTATGATGTTAGCTTTGTGCTTGTCATATTTGACCTTTATTATGTTGAAGTAAATTCCCTCTATACACAATTTGTTGAGAGTTTTTATCACAAATGGATGTTGAATTTTCTCAAATGCTTTTTCTGTGTCTATTGAGATGATCATCTAAATTTTATCTCTCATTTTGTTAATATGTTGTATCATGTTGATTGATTTGTGGATATCTAACCATCCACATGCAGATATTGGATGCATCCCTTAAATAAATCCCTCTTGATCATGGCATATCATCCTTTGAATGTATTGCTGAATTAGGTTTGCTAATATTTTGTTGAGGAGTTTTGCATTTATGTTCATCAGGGATATTGGCCTGTGATTTTCTCTTTTTGTAACGTCTCCATCTGGTTTTGGTATCAGAGTAATGCTGGCCTCATAGAATAAGTTTGGAAGAGTTACTTCCTCTTCAATGTTTTGAAATAGTTTGAGAAGGACAGGTATTAACTCCTTTTAAATATGTGGTAGAATTAAACTATGAGGCCACCTGGTTTTGAATTTTTCTTTATTGGCAGTTTTTGATTACAGATTTGCTTTCATTACTAGTTATTGGTCTGTTCAGATTTTCTATTTCTTCCTGGTTGAGTCTTGTAAGATAATATATTTTTAGGAATTTATCCATTTCTTTTGGGTTGTCTAATTTTCTTGCATATTATTCATAGTATTCTTTTATTATTCTTTGTACTTACGTGGTATTGGTTGCAACCTCTCCCCTTGCATTTCTGATTTTAATTGTTTGGGCCCTCTCTCTCTCTCTTTTTTGATGGGTCTTGCTAAAGGTTTAATAAATTTTCTTTATGTTTTCAAAGAACCAGCTCTTAGCTTCATTGATTTTTTCTATTGTTGTTTTCTTTTTTGCTCTGTATTTCCTTTATTTCTGTCCTGATCTCTCTTATTTGCTTCCTTCTACTAATTGGGTTTTGTTTGTTCTTCTTTCATCCTCGTTCGTTTAGGTGTAAATTTAGAGTGTTTGAGATTTATCTAGCTTCTTGACGTAGGCCTGCATCACTATGAATTTCCCTCTTAGGTCTGCTTTTACTGCATCCCATACATTTTGGAAATTGTGTTTCCATTTTCATTTGTATCAAGGTATTTTTTGATTACTCTTTGATTTTGTATTGACCCATTGGTTGTTTAGTAGAATGTTGTTTATTCTCCACATATTTGTGATTTTCCAGCTTTCTTCTTGTAGATGATTTCTAGTTTCATACCTTTGTGGTTAGAAAAGATACTTGATATAATTTCTATCTTCTCAAATGTATTGAGACATTTTATGGCCTAACATCTATCCTGGAGAATGTGCCATGTGCACTTGATAAGAACTGCAGTTTTTAGATATACTGTTCTGCATATATCTATTAAGTTCATCTGGTCTAATGTGTCATTTATGACCAATGTTTCTTTATTGATTTTCTCTCTGGATAATCTATCCATTGATGTAAATGGGGTAATAAAATCCCCTACTATTATTGTATTACTGAAAATTTCTCCCTTTATGTCTTCTCTTTTTTTTGTGGAGGAAGATTTACCCTGAGCTATCTACTGCCAATCCTCCTCTTTTTGCTGAAGAAGACTGGCCCTAAGCAAACATCCATGCCCGTCATCCTCTGCTTTATACGTGGGATGCCTACCACAGCATGGCTTGTCCACATCCAGGATCCAAACTGGCAAACCCCAGGCCACTGAGAATTGGAACATGCAAACTTAACTGCTGTGCCACTGGGCTGGCCCCGCCCTTTATATCTTTTAATATCTGTTTTATATATTTAGGTGTTCCTATATTGGATGCATAAATATTTACAAGTGTTATATTTTCTTCTTGGATTGATCTCTTTATCACTATATAATGTCCTTTTTGTCTTTTGTTGCCGCATTTGTTTTTCCCCCACCCAAACCCTCAGTACATAGTTTCATATCTTAGTTGTAGGTCATTCTAGTTCTTCTATGTTGGATGCTGCCAGGGCATGGCCTGATGAGTAGTGCATAGGTCTGTGGCCAGGATCCAAACTGGCGAACCCCAGGCCACTGAAACAGAGCACAGAAACTTAATCATTCAGTCACAAGGCTGGCACCCGTCTTGCCTGATATGAATATTACTACTGCAGCTTTCTATTCATATCTGTTGCCTGGAGTATCTTCTCCCATTCCTTTGCTTTCACACTGTGTGTGTCTTTAGATCTGAACTGTGTCTATTGCAGGCAGCATATAAATGAGTCTCGTTTTTTATCCATTCAGCCACTCTATATCCCTTGATTGAAGGATTTAGTTCATTTACATTTAAAGAAATCATTGATAGGTATGTATTTATTGTCATTTTGTTAGTTGTTTTCTGGTTGTTTTTGTAGTTTTTTTTCTGTTCCTTTTTTCTTTTCTTGTTCTCGTTCCTTGTGGTTTGAGGATTTTCTTTAGTGTTATGTTTAGGTCCATTTCTCTTTAATTTTTGTGTATCTATTGTAGATTTTGGTTTGTGGTTACCATGAAGTTCATGTATATCGACCTATATAAATATAGCAGTTTAGTTTAAGCTGATATTTGCTTAAGTTTGAATGCATTCTAAAAAACATTTTTACTCACACCCCCTTGTTTTATGTTTTTGATGTCATATTTTATGTCTTTTATTTTGTGTATCCCTTATCTACTTATCATAATTATAGTTGATTTAACTATTTTTGTCTTTTAACCTTCACAGTGGCTTTCTAATAAGTGACCTACTGCTTTTATTGTATCTTTGCCTTTACTAGTGAGATTTTTTTCTTTCATATATTTCCTTATTTTTACTTATAGTCTTTCCTTTTAAACTTAGAGAAGACCCTTTTACATTTCGTGTGAGGATGATTGGTAATGATAAACTTCTTTAGTTTTTGCTCATCTAAGAAGATGTTTATCTCTCCTGCAAATCTAAATGTTAACCTTTCTGTGGAGAGTACTCTTGGTTTTAAGTTTTTTTCCTTTCAGCACTTTAAATATATTCTGCCATTCTCTTCTGGCCTGGGAAGTTTCTGCTGAAAAATCAGCTGATAGTCTTATGGGAGTTCCCATGTACATGATTAGTTGTTTTTCTCTTATTACCTTTAAGATTTTCTCTTTATCTTTTGCCGTTTTATTAAAATATTTCTTGGTGTGGATATCTTTGAGTTAATGTCGTTTGAGACTCTCTGTGCTTCCTGGAATTGAATGCCTGTTTCTTTCCCCAGGTGAGGCACGTTTACAACCATTATTTCTTTAAAGAAGCTTTCTGCCTCTTTCTCTGTCTCGTCTTCTTCTAAAACCCCTATAATGTGAATGCTAGTATGCTTGCTGTTGTCCCAGAGTTCCCTTAAATTATCCTCATATTTTAAAATTCTTTTTTCTTTTTGCTGTTCTGTTTGGTTGACTTTCATTATTCTGTCTTGGTCCCTTCTCATTTCTATTCTCTCTAAAGTGTTTTTCTTGTCTTCTTGTTTGCAGTTCCTCCATATCATCTTATCTGCTATTGATTCCTTCTAATGTATTTTTAATTTCAGTTGTTGTATCCTTCAGCACATATTGAATCTCTCTCGTACTTTCTAACTCTTTGTTGAAGTCCTCGCGGGGTTTCTCCATTCTTCCCCTGAGTTCAGTGAGCATTTTTATGACCATTACTTTAAACTCTTTGTTGGGTAAATTACTAACCTCTGTTTCATTGGGCTTGTTTTATGGAGCTTTATCTTGCTTTTTTGTTTGGAACATATTCCTTTTTCTCTTCATTTATTTGACTTTATGTGTTTTATTCTATGAATTAGGCAAAACAGCTACCTTTCCTGGTCTTGAGGAAGTATCCTTGTGTAGGAGCAGCTGCAGTGCAGGCTGTGTATGCTAGGCAATTTTGTCAGGCTGGCTGGAGCTGAAATAGGCACGGGCCCGGATTTCCTAGGATGCACCATGCCCAGACTACCTTGGCAGCATGACTAGAGCTGGATTGGATGCAGTCTGGGGGTCTCGGGCTGCTCCATTTTGGGGACATCCTGGAGCAGTGGTTGGAGCTGGATCTGGTGTGGGCTAGGGAATCCTAGGGTTCTTCACACTATGGCCACCCTGATGGAACAACTGAGGCTGGATTGGGAACAGACCAGGGGATTCTGGGGCACTCTATGTTATTACTGCCCTAGCAGACAGCTGGGACTAGATTGGGTGTGGGACAGGAGATTTTGGGGCTCACCAAGCTGGGGACATTTTTTAAGAAGACAGGAGGAACTAGTGTGGGCCAGGGACCTGCGGCACACTGGGGTGGACTTGGCAAGCTGACTCCAGTGCCCTGGCCACATTTCTACCCTCTCTATCAAGGTGGAGGGGGGACACACAAAATGGTAATTTCCCATGCCTCTAGTCCAGGAGATAATTCCAGCAGTTCCATGCCCATTTGGCAGATACTCCGGGTAAATCCATGGATTTCCTTCCTATATAGTCTACATGCTCTTTAAACTGCTGTTTTGTTGTTTTTGTTTTTTTTTGCTGTGCCCCAGGGTGGGAAAATCTTCATGCAGGTCTCTCAGTGATGTGATATCTCTCGTTGCTACAGGTCTCTGTGTCTGGGATGGGGTTCCTGCCATTATCGCATCTCTGTATCTATGTGGTCCCTCTATCACGTATTGTGCAGAAGCTGTTCAATCAGCCCTCAGCTTTTCTTTGGGAGGAAGTGGTCTGTAAATAGGTATAGATACGGTGTGTCTGTGGGGAGAAGTGAGTTTATGGTCTTCATACACTGCCATCTTGGACCCTTTTCATCTCTAGTCTCTCTGAAGTATTTTTTGTACCTTCTTATATACATATTGTGATATCATGTTTATGAACAGAGTATATAAGCATTATTTTATCTTTCAGTTTATATACCTTCATGCCTTTTTGGAAGGCATATTTTCTGTTAAATGAAGGAAACTACTTCCAGATATAGTAAAATGTACCTGGGTTTTAACAATTGGTGTAGAAAGACATAATGCACTTTTTACGTATCTACTAAGTTTTGAACATTTATAACAGAATGGATTTCCTTCTATTTTTCCTGCCTTAGTTTTATACCTATTTTAGACATAGAGAATGGACTGATTAACTTGTAAGTTCCCAGTCAACTTGAAAGTTTTACAGTTTACAGTTACAAGCTGCTAGTATTTGTGACAACACATTGATGAACAGAACTCCTCCTCACCACCCAATGGTTATGTGATCTTAGACTCATTTGGAAAATTCAAGCTTGCAGTAAGTTTTCAGAGAATTTATAACGTTGGGTTTTAGAGATTCTCAATCTTTTAGTGAACACTTCTCTATGTCAAATATAAATAGATTAACATTAATGAAGATGAACAGTGAGAAGATGTGTTGAACACTTGTGTTGGTTTCTGTGGTGGGAGTAAGAGAACAATGAAAGCAAGGAAAATATAGCAATGAGAGCTGATTTGAAAATGTGACACTTTATAAATGAAGAAAAAAATGCAATGTAACAGCTTATCCCATAAAAAAGGCAGGCTAAGTTGTTCCTTTGTTGGTAGTTTTTTAATTCTTCAAATAAAAATCAATTGCTTTCGGGTCTATTCTTTTCCCCAAAATATTCTCTTAGTCTTTGTTATTATATTTAAAATGCTGAAAATATAAAAGGGGAAAAAAAGCACAATTAACATCATACACCAAACTAAATTCATTTTGAGGGTGAATTGAATTGGAAAAATCTTATTTCCTTAAGAAAACTTTGTATCTCATCAAGGCTTTACATGCTTTGGAAGAACATGTCTTTGCCTTAAGGATATGCCTGTGCCTCGTCATAGAGGCTGCAAGAGAAAATGGAAGAGTAAAGAGGAAAACAACCTTTCTACAAATAAAGTGCAAAGGCCTAGACATTTTAATTTCATCATTTCCACATTCTTTCTAGGTTGACCAACCATTTTTCCCAAAGCAAATCCTCATTTATCTGCTTTTCTTGTGCCTCTTCCTATGCAAATTACAACCTGCTTTTAATTATACCAGACCCACTCTCACCACTTGACGATATTGAAGTGAAAATAGAAAGTGCATTAAGCAGCTTCAGTGGGATTTTATACACACTGTAATGACCTTTCAATATGAATTCTTAGCAAGGAAAGAAGGATTTATATTTCTCATATTCCGTAGAAAGTTGTTCTTTGTTATAAGATGTCACTTGCAATCTGTAGTGACATTTGACTAGAGGTGTAAAAATATCATATTTTACCATTGACAGATCCAGTCTGTTCTCTCTTGTTATGGGATAAGGGGATTTTGCGTGCATATATATGACAGCTCAAGATGTTCTTTCAGTTGGGTTTTCTTTCCTTCAGTTATTAAATATTCAGGATGTTCATTATGCACTAGAGCCTGAATAATATAAGATTAGTGGGAAACCTTTGTGGAAGCTTTTATTATCATTATTAATATTAATCATGTAAGCTGCACTCATTTTTCTAGTTTGCAAACTCAAATGTCAATAGAATAAGCGAAAGGTAAGGACAAAAAAGTTTGTGGTGAAAACAAGAAAATTTTTATCTGAGTTTTTAAAACAATAAAAGAAGAAATGAAAGCCCAACTTCACAATTTCTCCCACTGAAGAGAACAACTTGTGCACGTGGCAAAAATTAAATTTCAAGAAGTGAAAGAAAAATTTCCAAAGTAACACAGGTTGGAAGTGAAAAGAGAGGACTGAAACCTGATATCTTGTCTTCTTTTCTAGTTTTACTGAGAAACAATTGACATATAGCTGAAGATCTTCTTATTCTGAAGTCCAGGTACCTCCCACTACTTCACGTTGCCTTGGTAGAGCTGAACAAATACCATTTCTGTGTGAGCTGTTCAGTTATAGTTGAGTTCTGAAATACCAGAAACCACATTCAAGCTTTACATTACTCAAGATCCAAACTGTGGGTATGTCATATAATTCAAAATAATAACTATCTTCCTTCTATAGAATCACAATAATATCTAACATATATAGTGGACTCTTCAACCAGTCAATGCTCTCACATATATTTTTACTACAGCATCTGCTACATGCATGTATGAACAAATGAATGGAAGCTCTAATTTAATTGTCAAACTTCTTTGTGAGTCACATGCTTATAGTGTAGTTGGACGACATGCAATAACCAAAGTTCCTCAGCATAGAATACAAGAACTTTTTTTATCTGGACCCTGTGATATCTCTGCCCTCTCCTCTATATGCTCTCTTCCCATGTGATTATACAGCCACAATGCACTTCTTTCTGTCTGCAATATCATGTATTTGGTCATGCTAGGCATTTGCTCATCCTGTTTTATCTTCTAGGAGCATTTTTATGATGACTCTTCATCAAGAATTTCCCCATTCATACTTTAGTTCACAGGTTATCTTTACGCTCCTTCAAGAAGGCACCTCTGACACTTCTCACATATGGTTTGTGAACTTTCTGAGAGCTATTATCACTTTGTTTTATAACTAGCTATCTATTCATTCCATAAGCTACTTGAGAATGGGAACGTTCCCTATTATTTTATCCCAAACATCTAGTAGATTCTCCTGTGCCTATGGATATGCAATAAAGATTTTTGGAATAAATAAAAGTTAAATTACTTCTTCAAATATGGCTAAAAGCAAAGGTAATAAACCTAGTAAAAATTTTGACTCTAAGTCTCCCCGTGTTGTGTAGTGTAGTGTGGTGGAATAGGTAGTGTCTTTGGAACAGCACAGAGGCACTGACATTCACTAGCACTGTGACTTAACATCCTAATTAACTAATAGAGTCTATCTCCTAATCAGCCAAATATAGACTATAAAATATATCTGATGATTTTAATGGGAAGATGACATAGAATAATGCATGTAAGTTTTCTGGCACAGAGAATGCCACATGCATATTACCTACTATGAATTTATTTCTTTTACCTATTCCTTAACTGTTGACACTTCAGCTTCATGCCACAGATCCTCTCTCCCTCTCAGCATGCACACCAACTTTGGATAATCTCATCCATCTCGTGCCTACAGTGACCATCCTTCTGGTCATGGCTCCAAGATCCATTTATGAAGATCATAACCGTGTATTTCACTTCTCTCTGGATACCTTCCCTTGGAAGTTCCAAAAGAACCTTAAACCCTTCAGAGTAGTATAACCTAGAGTCTAAGATTCTCTTTATTACACTCAAGATAAATATGCACCTATGTTCCTGCAAAATGTTATAATATTTGTTAAGGAGGTGCTGCCCCAGACTCTGATGAGGGTGTCCTGTGATAAATGACATGCGTACTGTATGTACAATGGTAACAAGAATTTTGAAAAGGCATCATGAATTTAATACTTTTTTATTAGATTTTATTAAGGAGGTTAAAATAAGTCAATACATGTAAATAGAACTATGATTGGCACATTGTGAGAAGTGAATAAACTTTAATTATGATATCCAAAATTGAGCTGGATCTCTGTCTTACCAAACTGACTATTTCTCATGTGTTTCCTAACTCAGATTTTGACAGTACCACTTTCTTGGCTTCTTAGGCCATATATTTTTAAGTCATCATCAACACATCCCTTCAATAAATCACACAGCCAGGGCAAATTTACTTGATAAATGTATTTTCACTCAAGGACATATATGCTTAATTTTCACAGCTATCCTTTCTCCATCATGACTCCCATCTCTAAGTGAAGGTTACATTGCAATTGCATTTTTAACATTCTTTTAAATGAAAAATTTAATGCACATATATGTTAAAAATGAACACAGAAATAAAAGTGAAAAAATATATTTCTTCCACCCAAGATCTCCAGTTTTGCTTTCCAGAGTCCCACTCAAGGATTTCCTTAAGTGCTGTTCTATAGGTCATCACACACAAACACACACATACTGTATATCTCATATTTTTACCCAAGGTGGAGTGTATTTATTTTACACTTAAAATATCGAATTTTATTCCTATTAGTACATGTGAGTTCCTCACTCTTTCTATTGTCTGTGCAGTATTTCCTTGTATTGAATCCCACCTTTCCTTAAACTACCCTACTTTTGGGGAATTAGATTGTTTCATTTGCAAACAAACACTTCAATGAATATCCTTTCATAAAATATTTATGTGTAAGTAACAGGAAATAGGCATAACTTGGAGATGTTGTAGGTTTCGTTCCAGATCTCCACAATAAAGCAAATATTACAGTATAGTGAGTCAGACAAATATTTTGGTTTCCCAGAGCATATGAAAGTTATGTTTACACCCACCTAGTCTATTAAGTGTGTAATAGTAGTATGTCTAAAAAGTGCACATACCTTAATTAAAAAACAATTTATTGCTAAAAAATGCTAACCATCATCTGAGCCTTCAGTGAATTATAATCTTTTTGCTGGTGGAGAGTCGTCCCTCAAGTTGATGGCTGCTGATTGACCAGGGTGGTGATTGCTGAAGGTTGGGGTTACTCTGGCAATTTCTTAAAATATGACAATGAAATTTTCCAGACCGATTGACTCTTCCTTCACTAATGATTTCTCTGTAGCACATGATGCTATTTGATAGCATTTTAGCCACAGTACAACTTCTTTCAAAATTGGAGTCAGTCTTTTGGAATCCTGCTTCTGCTTTATCAACTAAGTTTATGTAATATTCTAAATTCTGTGTTGTCATTTCTATAATCTTCACTGCATCTTCATTGGAAGGAGTTTCCATCTCAAGAAATAACTTTCTTTGCTCAACCATAAGAACCAACTACTCATCTGTTAAAGTTTCATCATGAGGTTGTAGCAATTTGGTCACTTTTTCAGGCTCCACTTCTAATTACTGTTACCTTACTATTTTCACCATATCTGCAGTTACTTCCTCAACTGAAATTTTGAACCCCTCAAAGTCATACAGAAGGGTTGGAATCAATTTCTTCCAAACTCCTATTAATGTTGACATTTTGACCTCTTCCCATAAATCACAAATGTTCTTAACGGCATCTAGAATGCTGAATCTTTTCCAGAAGGTTTTCAATTTACTTTGCCCAGATCCATCAGAGGAATTACTATCTCGGGCAGCTATAGCCTTATGCAAAGTATGTCTTAAGTAATAAGACTTGAATGTCAAAATTACTCCTTGATCCATGGGCTACACAATGACTGTTGTGTTAGAGGCGTAAAAACAACATTAATCTCATTGTACATCTCCATTAGAGCTCTGGGATGATCAGGTGCATTGTTAATGAGCAGTAACAATATGTTGAAAGAGGTCTTTTTTCTGAGCAGAGGGTCTCAGTACTATGCTTAAAATATTCAGTAAATCACGTTGTAAATAGATATGCAGTCATCTAGACTGTGTTGTTCTATTTATAGAGCAAAGGCAGAAAGATTTAGTGTCATTCTTAAGGGCCCTAGGATTTTCAGAATGGTAAATGAGCATTGGCTTCAACTTAAAGTTACTAGCTACATTAGCCCATAACAAGAGAATGAGCCTGTCCTTTGAAACTTTGAACCAGACATTGACTTCTCCTCTCTAGCTATGAAAGTCCTGGATGGTATCTTCTTCCAATACAAGGCTGTTTAATTTACATTAAAAATGTGTTGTTTAGTGTATCCACCTTGTTAATGATCTTAGCCTGATCTCCTGGATAACTTGCTGCAACTTTTACATCAGCACTTGCTGCTTCATTTTATACTTTTATGTTAAGGATGCAGCTTCTTTCCTTAAACCTCAGGAAGCAACCTAAACTAACTTCAAACTTTTCTTCTGCAGTTTCCTCACCTCTGTCAGCTTTCATAGAATTGAAGAGAATTTGGGCCTTACTCTGGATTAGGTTTTGGCTTAAGAGTATGTGCTGGCTGGTTTCATCTTCTATCCAGACCACTAAAACTTTCTCCATAGCGGCAATAAGGATGTTTTGCTTTCTTATCATTCATGTGTTCACTAGAGTAGCACTTTTAATTTCCTTCAAGAACTTTTCCTTTGCATTCAAAACATGGCTAACTGTTTCATGTAAGAGGCCTAGCTTTTGGCCTATCTTGACTTTCCACAAGCCTTTCTCACTAATCTTCATCATTCATAGCTCTTGATTTAAAGTGAGAGATGTGTGACTCTTTCTTTTACTTGAACAGTTAGAGGCCATTTTATGGTTACTAATTGGCCTAATTTCAATATTGTTGTGTCTTAGGGAATAGAGAGGCTTGAGGAGAGGGAGAGAGATGGGAGAATGGCTGGTCCATGGAGCAGTTAGAACACACAATATTTATTGATTAAGTTCAACATCGTACATGGGCATAGTTCTTAGTGCCCCAAAACAATTACAATAGTAACATCAAAGGTCACTGATAACAGATCACCATAACAAAACATAATCCTAATGAAAAAGTTTGAAATGTTGTGAGAATTACCAAAATATGACTCAGAGATGTAAAGTGAGCAAACGCTGTTGGAAATATAACACCAATAGACTTGTTTGACACATGGTTGCCACAAACTTTCAGTCTGTAAAAAGTGCAATATCCACAAAGTGAAGCACAATAAAAGGAAATATACTTGTACTTATTATAATGGTCTAAAAGTAGAACTTTACTATCACAGTATATTTACAGTTAAAATATTGGTAAACATTGCTAAACTGTCTAAATATATTGCAATAATTTATTCTCTGCAGTACATGAAGTACTTATTTACTCAATACATCCAAATTAGATATTTAAAATATTTACTTTTTAACCTATCAAGTGGGTAAAAAATACACCTTTTTGAATTTAAAAATTACTTTTCATTTTGCTTATTTTGCATAAGATTGTGCATCCAGTCATAGATTTATATGATTTTTTCAATGTTATTGATTTCTTATTAATCTGAATAATTTCTTTGTATCTAAAGTAAATTTGTATTTTTTTGTCACACGTACTTCAATTTTCCAATAGTTTGCAAGTTGTCTATTGGCTTTGTTAGTTTAATTTTTTCATGTAAAAATTGTACATTTTTATATTGTCACATTTATCTATCTTTCCCTTTTTTGCCTCTAGATTTTGCATATTAGAAAGTCATTCCCTAATCTAATCTAATCTAAGAGATTTCTCTGTATTTTATTTTAATGTCTGTATAGTAATCTTTTCAAAATTTAAGCCATTGATTCATCTGTAATTTATTTTGTTGTGAGAATAGAATGTACAATCAAGTTTTTTTCATAAAATACCATTTGATAGGTTGGATTCCCTTAATTATCCTTTTTCAAAAATATCTTGGCTATTGTCACACACTTATTTTTTCTATAGACTTTTGAATGAACTTGTCCATACTTCCCTTCTTCCTGTGACTCTTGTTAATATATTCATTCAAAACCTATGGAATTCCTAAAATAATTTTGATATAATTGTGATTTTTATAAGATTGAGTCTTTCTACCTAAGACAGTAAATCATTTTCACAGCCAAACTGATTTACACTCTTGAATAGTTTTTATATTTTACTGCTTTGAAATGGAATCTTTTACCATAATTTATGGTTGTTCTTATTTGTATGTAAATGTGGTAACAGACAATATGTTTTGCAGCCACATGATATACAAATTATCTTATAGCTCAATCCTAATGGTCTGCAGCAAAGGGCAGGGATATATTTGAAAAGCAGGCTTTCGCCACAGCAAAAATTACTACTTGGGTAAGGGATAGTGTCACTTTTCCAGCAAAAGTGTCCTTCAAGCAGCAATCCAAATTGATAGAATAAATGTGATATGAATCTGCAAATACAGATTTATTTGCATTTGTTACACCTAAACTCATGACACATAACACGTACATATTGCACTCAGTACTTACTCCATCTTTTTATGTAATTCTATTTCTTCCTTTGATCTTATCATTTGCAAGTATCACAATTCCTTCTCAACCTCTTCCCCAGATTTCCCTCCAATATGACATTAGCTAGAACATGTCCTTCTCTACTTCAAGTCAATATCTAGTGAATTTTCAGGCTTAAATTCTTATCATAAAATGATTATCATAAGGTGAAAACCCCATTGCCACTGCAGTGGGAAAGAAAACATGCACAATGTAGCTTTAATTTAAATATAAAATTTTTTTTCCGGGATAATTCTTCAAGGAGGATGCTTTTTCTCCTGAAGTCCAAAGAATGTAAATATTCTGTAATTCCCATTGCTCCTTCTCCCTATTTGTCTGCCTTGATGTATTTTCAATCTGTACACTCCTCCTTAATTTATTAATATCCCTTAGTTTATATATTTTAATTAACATTGCTAGTAACTACTCCAAAACAATATATACTTCCTTTGATCATTATTGTCTAATTAACGCTTTAAGTTGATAGGCTTGTAATTTCCTGGAATACCGTTATATCATTTTCACTTTTTTTTTAAATAAGGGCTTCTTTTTTCTTTAATTTATTTTTTCAAGCATAAAAATGAAGGCTTGTTGCATATTATTGCAAGTTTTCTGTTAGCATTTTTTTAATACATATTTTTGCATTATTTTTCCTTCAATGTTTCTGGCAACTTCACCATGAGATATCTAAACTTTTGTTGAATTTCAGCATTTTTTTCCTCTGTGACCCACTACTCTCTTTCTACTTCCTGATATATATTTTCATTTATTTAAAGGAGGTATATTCACTAGATATTTGACTATCTATTCTTGTATCTATATTATCTTTTCCTCTGGAGTTAAATATATATATATATATATTTACATCTTTATATATATATTCTCAGCTCTTTCCCTGCCACCATTTAAGCCATTCTCCACACTGAATCAAGAATGATATTTCAATAATATAAGTTATAGATTGGGAATAAGAACAGCCCAAATGAAATGAAATAGGTGTATTCGAAGCTAAGAAAGAAGAAATAATAAAAAGACCAGCACATTCTTCTCAAGTGCACATGGAGCATTCTCTAGCATACATCATATGTCAGGCCACAGAACTAGTCTTCTTAATAAATTTAAGAAGATTGAAATCATACCAAGAGTCTTTTCTGACCAGAATGTCATGAAACTAGAAATAAATTACAAGAAAAAAACTATAAAAATTCACAAATATGTAGAGAATAAATAACATGTGACTGAACAACCAATAGGTCAAAGAAGAAATCAAAAGAGGAATCAAAACGAGACAAATCAAAATGGAAATACAATATATCAAAGCTTATGTGCTGAGTCAAAGGCACTTCTAAGAGTGCAGTTCATAACAATAAATGCCTACATCAAGAAATAAGAAATATATCAAATTATCAACCTAACTTTACACCTCAAGTAATTAGAAGAAGAAGAGCAAACAAAGTCCAAAGTTAGTAGAAGGAAGGAAATAATAAAGAGCAGAGCAGAAATTAATGAAATAGAGACTAAAAAGAAAATAGAAAGGATAAAGTGAATGAAAGTTTTTGAAAAATAAACACCTTTAGCTAGATTCATCAAGAAAAAAAACGAAAGGAAGTAAGTAAATAAAATTAGAAATGAAATGGGAGACATCATAACTAATACTGCAGAAATACAAAGGATACTAAGAAATTATTATGAAGAATTATATGCCAAGAAATTTGACAACCTAGAAGAAATGGATAGCTTCCTAGAAACATACAATCTACTAAGACTGAATCATGAAGAAACAGAAAATTGTAACAGATGATTTACTAGTAAGCAGATTGAATCATTAACCAAATAGCTACCAACAACCAAA
This sequence comes from Equus asinus, assembly GCF_041296235.1. Classification (NCBI taxonomy): domain Eukaryota; kingdom Metazoa; phylum Chordata; class Mammalia; order Perissodactyla; family Equidae; genus Equus; species Equus asinus. The sequence goes on along the minus strand of NC_091793.1, from coordinate 64,371,557 downwards.
AGTACAGACCAAATGGCTTCACTGGTGAATGCTACCAGACATTTACAGAAGAATTAATATCAAATTTCTTCTCAAATTTTTCCATAAAATAGAATAGGATAGAACAATTCCATATTCATTTTACAAGGCCAGCGTCACCCTGATACTAAACCCAGACAAAGATACCACAAAAAAGAAAATTACACAGGCCCATACTCCTGAGGAAAACGGATGCAAAAATTCTCAACAAAGTATTAGCAAAGCAACTTCAACAAAACATTAAAAGGATCATAGACCATGAACAAGTGGGATTTATTCAAGGGATTCAAGCATAGTTCACTATTTGTAAATCAATGAATGTGACATACCACATTAACGAAATGAGGCATAAAAATCATATGATCATCTCAATAGATGCAGAAAAAGCATTTGACAAAATTCAGCATCGATTTGTGATAAAAACTCTCAACAAATTGTGTATAGAGGGAATTTACTTCAACATAATAAAGGTCAAATATGTCAAGCCCAAAGCTAACATCATATTCAATGGTGAAAAGCTGAAAGCTATTCTGCTAAGGTCAGGAACAAGACAAATATGACGCTCTCACCACTTTTATTCAACATGGTACTAGAAGTCCAACAAGAACACTTAGACAAGAAAAATAAACAAGTACATCCAAATTGGAAAGGATGAAGTAAAACTGTCACTATTTGCAAATGACATGATATTATATGTAGAAAACCCTAAAGATGGCACCAAAAATTGTCTAAACTAATAAATAAATTCAGCAATGTCGCAGAATACAAAATCAATATCTAAGAATCTGCTTTGTTTCTATATACTAATAGCAAACTATCAGAAGGAGAAATTAAGAAAACAACTGCATTTACAATTGCATCAAAAAGAATAAAATCAAGAATAAATTTAACCAGGGAAATGAAAGACCTATATGCTGAAAACTGAGACAGTGATGAAGAGAATTGAAGGAGACATAAACAAATGGAAAGATAACCCATGCTCATGGATCAGAAGAAATAATATAATTAGAATTTCCATAGTACTCAAAGCAGTTTACAGATTCAATGAAATCTCTATCAAAATTCCAATGACATTTTTCACAAAAACAGAACAAACAATCTTAAAATTTGTTTGGAACCACAAAAGACCCCAAAGAGCCAATGCAATCTTAAGAAAGAAAAAGAGAGCTGGAGGCATCACACTTCCTGATTTCAAACTATATTACAAACTATATTACAAACTATATTACAAAGCTATGATAATCAAAATACTATGTTATTGGCATAAAAACAGACACAGAGATAAATGGAACAGAAAAGAGATTCCAGAAGTAAACTCAAGCAAGTATGGTCAATTGATTTACAACGAAATATCAGAGATCACGCAATGCGGAAAGGATAGTATCCTAAATAAATGACATTGGGAAAACTGGACAGCCACATGCAAAAAAAATGAAATTGGATCACTATCTTGGTTCGTATACAAAAATTAACTGAAAATGGATAAATACTTGAACTTAAAACCTGAAACTATAAAATTCCAAAAAGAAAACATAGGTGGTAACCTCCTTGATGTCAGTCTTGGCAATGATTTTTATATTTGACATCAAAATCCAAAAGCAAAAATAAACAAGTGGGACTACAGAAAACTAAAAAGCTTCTGCATAGCAAAGGAAACTATCAACAAAATGAAAAGACAACCTACAGAATGGGAGAAAATATTTGTAAATCATATGTCTGATAAGGGGTTAATATCGAAAATATATAAAGAACTCATACAACTCAAAAAAAGAAGCAATTCAATTAAATACTGAGAAGGTGATCTGAATAGGCAGTTTTCCAAAGAAAACATAAAAATAGCCAATAGGTACGTGAAAAGGTCCTCAACATCACTAATCATCAATGTAAATCAGAACCATAAAATCTCACCTCACATCTGTTAGAACAATTATCAAAAAGACAAATTTTGGTGAGGATGTGGAGAAAAGAGAATCCTTGGGCAGTATTGGTGGGAATATAACTTAATGCAGCCACTGTGGAAAATAGTATGGAATTTCCTCAAAAACTTAAATTTTGAACTAGCATATGGTCCAGAAATTCCACTTCTGGATATTTATCTGAAGGAAACATAATCACTATCTCAAAAAGATACATGCACCCCTATGTTTCATTGCAGCATTATTTACAATAGCCAAAACATGGAAGCAACCTAAGTGTCCATCAATGCATGAATGGATAATGAAAATGTGATAAACATAAAAAAGTTTGCCCTGTGTGACATTACTGATGGACCTTGAGGGCATTATGCTAAGTGAAATGAGACAGAGAAACATAAATACCATATAATTTCACTGATACGTGGAATCTAAAAAATCCCAAAAATCTAAAAACCAAACTCATACATACAAAGAACAGATTGGTAGTTTCTAGTGTTGGGGTTAAGGGGTAGGCAAAATGAGCGAAAATGGTAAAAATGTGCAAACTTCCAGTTATAATTCACTTCTGGCGATGTAATATACAGCATTGTGACTATAGTTAATAATACTGTATTATATATTTGAAAGTTGCTAAGAGAGTAGATCTAAAAGTTCTCATCATAAGAAAAGAAATTGTAACTATGTGGCATGATGGATGTAACTATACTTATTCTGGTGATCATTTCACATTATATAGAAATATTGAATCATTATGTTGTACACCTGAAACTAATATAATGTTATATGTTAATTATATCTCAATAAAAAATAAGTAAGTGATCCATAAAAAAATATTATAAAATCCTTTGAATTCTGGACCAAAATGTTTTGAATTTATGTAATGGGCATAGAAACCATTGAGAAATTTTGATTAGGGAGCACGATGAAAGTAAAATTGTAGGAGGAACAATCTGGTGGCAGTGTGGAGGAGGAGGAAAGACCTGGAGACACAAAGACAGAGAGAAAAATAGTCAGATTTCACAAAGATGCAGAGAAATAAATAGTATTTTGGAAGAGTTGAATCAATCTGAAAGCCTACCTTTGTGGATTTTTCCTCATTTGAAAAGTGAGAACAAAAGACCCCTTGGAACAATAAAACTCTAACCCAACTTGCATAAAAGTCCCAGTGCTTATTTAGTCACCTAATCCAAATAATGACTCCATTTTCTATGAAAAAACTAAAGAAAAACCCCAAAACCAGAATATAACTCTTTTTTAACTAGTAAATTATTTTAGGAAATGGTAAATGAAGGAACAGCATTCATTTAATTAACTATGCATTTTTGGCAAACGTAAAGGTTGAGATGAAAAGCAGATTGAGGTAAAAGAAGAAAAGAAAATCTGTGTAAGTGTGAAGAAGTGTTTCTTTTTCACTTTTATAGGTCCTGCCCACAGACTCTGAGCTATTGAACTTTATTATCTAAAGTATCTTTCCTTGTCTGCCTCTAAGGTGAACTATGTTTTTTAAATCTTTTTTTTTTTTATTTTGAGGAAGATTAGCTCTGAGCTAACATCTGCCACCAATCCTCCTCCTTTTGCTGAGGAAGACTGGCCCTGAGCTGACATCCGTGCACCTCTTCTTCTACTTGATATGTGGGATGCCTGCCACAGCATGGCTTGACAAGTGGTGTGTAGGTCCGCACCTGGGATCCGAACCAGTGAACCCCTGAGCTGCCAAAGTGGAACGTGTGAACTTAACTGTTGTGCCACTGGGCTGACCCCTGAACTATGTTTTTTAAATGTCTTGCTGAATTCAGAAACACATTTAAATGAAAACTGAACTGATTTTGGAATTGAAAAACTTGTGTTTGAATCCTTGGTCTCCAACTGCTAACTCGATGACCTAGCACAATTCATTTAGAACTTTTCTTAACCAAAACTTTTAAAATAAAGGTCAATTATCTGTCCCTTAAGCACAACACAGGTTTATTGTATGGACCAATTAAATTAAATGTAGCACAATTTAATTCAAGAAAATGAACTATAATAAACAAACATTGATGACAGCCTCATTAGGCTTTTATTAGATTAAGAGGAATATAAATTCAAATGAAAAGTAACACTCATCACCATAGCCACCAAGTCTCACGCACCCTGACCCAGGTAATACAAGGTAAACTTAGCCAACTGACTTTCAGGATCAGCTGACTATTTTATTATGATGCTGAACCTCACAGAACTGACTATAAGCTTGGATGCTAACTTACAAAACTCACACTGAGAACTCAGGGGAGAATGAACTATCACTGTACATCAGTCAATTTACACTGAGTAATATAACTTCAAAGAGAGCCAGAATCTTATGTCAATCTTATCAGAAATTTTTCTTCCTGTAAGAAACTAATAAGGAAGCTAAATAATGCAAAGATATTAGGTTAAAATGAAATTAAAGAAGAGAATTACTGATACGTCTCATGTATTTAACGCATACCAATACCTTTAGTTCTGCCAGGAAAACTAGAACACAGAAAAATAATTAGCTATCTAATAATTCCTGTAGAATTTTTGCTATTTACAGCCCATCCCCATGATCTGCAATATACAACAATTTGGCATTTTTCTGAGCCTGGAATTTTCATCTTCAGCACTGACAAATAGATATGCTTTGATAATGACTTAATAGCGAAGTATAGTGACATAGTGGTTACACATATATGCCTTGATGTCAGAAGACATTAATTTGACTCCTAGCTCCAGAATTTGTTAACTGGAAGACTTTGGACAAGTTTCCTAACCCCTCTGAGCTTCAGTTTCCTCATTTATAAATTGGGAAAAGTTAGAAAGCTGCATTCTAGTTTCTTGTCAGGTTTCAGTGATGTACAGCTCTAAATTTTTAAGCATGTATTTGGTACTTAAAAAAGGATCAACATAATGACTGACTGCATGGCTATCTGTGAAACCAGAACAATAGCAAAAGTGCTTATGAGTAGGACATATGACCTGAATGAAGATGGACAGCTCATCACAGTGAACAAGACATGGAACTCTCTTTAAGGGACTTGCACTCATATACACATAGGTTTGTACGTTGAAAATGACTTGTAACCTTACCAAAGACAACTAATGAAAATAGCTATTTTTCAAGATGTTTCAAAATAATTATACCTATCTTGAATGTGTGCAGTGTGTAAATCTAGCCTTTCTTATCCTCCTCAGGAAGGAGATGTAAAGTGAATCAACTGACTAAGCATCAGGCATCTTGCCATCTACCATGACCACTATGAAGGTGAACAAGACAACACCTCTGCATTAAATGAAGAACTCTAATCAGAAATGATAATAATACATTGCAATATTGCAATAACAAGAGGAAGCAGGGGATTTTTTGCAAACAAAAGGAGCACTGGAAAAATCTCGTGAGAGAAAATAATGCAAACTTATTATTCAATGAGTTTAATTGAGCTAAAAGCTAGGAGACAGCATATTGTGAGAAGGCAAGGAGGTCTGAAAGCTCACATTGTGTAGATTCGCACAGTAGGGCATATTGTAAAGAGGTGAGGTCCTGAAGTGCCTCCAATACCAAAGTAAGGAGTTTTGTAATTATAATAAAGACAATGGAGAGCATCCAAAAACTATTAGCAGTATGGTGATATGGTTACAGTAGCAGTGTACAGAAAAACCAAAAAAGACCCTCCTAGGTTAGTTTGGAATACATCACAGAGAGGAGTTGAAATAAAGATCGGGAGGACATTAGGGACAGGACAGAATGTTGAGTAGAGTCTGGAAACCATAATGTGAAGAGCATATCAATAGAGCAAGTTCTACAAATCATACATTATGTCATTTTATGAAGAGATTTTTTCATTGTGACCATGGGGGCATTTTTCTTCCCATAGGTCCTGTAATATAATGTTTATGTTCATTGGAAGGAAGCAAGTAACGAAACTTAGGAAATGTATGGTTTGGTCCTCGGATTCCTACTGATACTCTTGGGAAAGTTAGTATGGCAGTCAAATAAGAGTCATAATCATATTTCACTTACTTGCACAAAAGACCACACTCCATCACCATCTAAAAGAAACCAAAAAAAAAAAAAACGAAGAAGAAGAAGAAGGAAAATAATTCTAACCATTTAAAATGACAGTGAACAAATGCAAGCGGTAGTTACTGAAATAAAAATAAAAAAGAATCGTTAAAGTTCTGCGTGCTCTGCTCTGGCAGCCTGGGTACACAGGTTCAGATCCTGGGCGTGCACCTACTCCACTCATTAGCCATACTATGGAGGCATCCCACAAGCAAAAAATAGAGAAAGATTGGTACAGATGTTAGCTCAGAGTTAATCTTCCTTAAGGAAAAAAAGGGGAGGATTGGCAACAAATGTTAGTGCAGGGTGAATCTTCCTCACCAAAAAAAAACAGAGAATCACATGAGAGTTTCACCTTCTTGGAGCATAATATCAAGGTGTTTGATTGCACTTAGAGATGTATTGGCACATAAAGATCAAGAGAGCTAAGCAAGAACAGAATAGTTCAATGATGAATTATGGAAAAATAGACGTGTTTCCAAAACGAGGGGAGAAAAGGAAAAGAATATTCCTAAGTACGCTATTTCTAATTTCTTAAAATAGCAGTAACCTCCATAGGCTTAATCGTTTTCTAGTATCTTTATATAAAATATGGATTGATTGGCATCAAGATTCTGAAATTAGACGACTGCCACTGAATCCTGACCAGAACCTAGAGGTCACTAAAAACCATGTGCGATCCTGAATAAGTCCAGTCACTCTTCTAAGCCTAAGGAAACTGAGTTTTCTCACCTGCAAAATAAATTGAGCAGAACTCCTTCCCTTGTAGAGTTAAGAAGATTAAGTGAGATAGTGCACGTATGCTTCACCCAGGGTCTGCTGTTTACCTACTGAGCAAATCTATAGGTGATATTGTTATCATAATTAGTTTCATGTTGTTTAATCATCAAACATCAAGCAGGGAATGTTTTATTAACATGTTTTAGGTAAGTGAACTGAAGCTCAGAACGGCTAAATGGTTTATTCAAGGCTGCATGGGAGTGCTAAGACAAGAAGCCATTGCTCTGACTCTGCATCTACCCCTGCTCTCTCAAACAGACCCAGGCGGAGGGCGGCAGGTCATCTGCCTCCAGGAGAATGCCTCCTTAATACAGCAAATGTGCTACCACAGGGAAGATGCAGATATTCAGGAAAAATGTCTAGATTTATCATCCTCCAGACCCACCAATTGGACACTATTTCTGATTTTGCTGTGACAAAACATCTTGGGGTTTCTTATTTCCCTTCACCTGACTCCAAAACTCAAGGGAAGATACTACGTAAATCTAAAAAACAAGACACAAACATACAAGTTCAGGGAAAAAATGCCAAGCTCTGACTTACAGAAATAGGTTTTGGATTATGGGTGGCAAAAATTAAATTCTAAGATTAATGAAGTAAAAATGAGATCAATCCTACCAATGAATACAGCTGAAAATCTTTCTCGTATTCCTTGAGCAGAAAAATAATATGCAGGAAAATTCTCCTTCTGCTTTGGTCATGTAATCTGGGCATTGTTTGGGAATCTGAGCTGGAAATGATATAGACAGTAAGATAACAAGAAACCCCATTCATCACTCTGACGCGTGTTTCACTTTATCTGTGTGTAAATTTCCAGTGATAGAGTAGGCTGTCTCTCTCTCTTCTCAGCCTTATAACCAATGCTTCAACTAAACTAAAGTTCTTGTTTTCTGTAATCAAGTTTCAGGTAGCTACATTGCTATTCATGTATTCTAGAAGAGGAAGGGTTTTCAGTTCAGTGATGCAAATCTATTGTAGCCAAAAGTAACTGAGCATAGTACCACAGTGGACTAGTTGTTTGAACATTTTATTGTTAGAATCTTGCATCTATTTATTATTATACAAAGTATAATAACACATAAGTGCATGTGAATACATACATATGCACATCATTTGCATATTTGAACCAAATTGATTATTTACTACTTGAGGGCAGTGTCGTCCAATAGAACTTTCTGCTACAATGAAAAATATTCTATATCTGCTCTGTTCAGTATGGTAGCCACTAGCCACGTGTAGCTACAGAGCATTGAAATATGGCTAATGTAACGAAGGAATTTCAATTTTAAGTTAATCTAATTTAATTTAATCTGATTTAATTAATGTAAATTAAAATAGCTACATGTGTCTAGCAGCTACCATATAGCACACTGCATTTCTAGGGAAATCACTAATGCAGTTGACCTCAAGTTAAATTTCTTCCTATTGAGTTGGACGTCCTCTGATATTCTTATAAATAATTGATGGTTTAATGAAAAAGCCAAGAGATACATTATGCATTTTACCAGTGGATATATCCATGTTTAGGAAGGATCATATCAAATTAAGGGTGATGAGAGAGAACTAACAGAAGGTATTTGACTCCTTACAGAGAACTCAAAAAACCTTTGGAAAGTTTAATTCTTTCTCAAACGAGGGTCTGAATAGTGAGTTTTTAAAAAGATATATATTTTTATCCCATTCAGTGACATGCAGAAACTGTAACAGGTCTGGGATTTTCAGATAATGTCTAAGCCACACCTCTGTCCGCACTCTGAGGTTTCATTAACTAATATTTGCTACTCGGTTTTTCTTGTGGGTTCAAATCTTTGGAATGTTGACTTAATTGTCAAGTGTTCATTGGTAATGTCATTTCAATTATGTAGGTTGCCAAGAAATCTAATCAGTGTTAACCATATCAGTAATACCCTCAAAGTTTGTCATTCACACATATTTTTTAATCCCTAAATACTCACTTCCAAATATAGGTAAGCATTCTAAGTATAACTCAAAATAAAATTTTCCATCTCTCTTTCATTTGTTGGCATTACATCACTCAGTTGAACTATAATATATATATGTGTGTGTGTGTATATATATATACTATTTCAAGCTTAAAATCGAATGTAATAAGTTACTGTTATGAAAGCTGCTAATTTCACACACAGAAAGTTATTAACACATTTCATATAATGTAATAAGTTGAATAGTGACTCACCAAAATTCGCATCCACCTGGAACCTCAGAATGTGACTCTATTTGGAAATCAGGTCTTTGTAGACATAATTAAGGTAAGGATCAAGATGAGATTATGCCAAATTAGGGTGCGTCCTGAATTTACTGAGAGTGTCTATATGAGAAACAGAAAAGGACATTAAGTAATATGCAGAAGAAAGTGATGCAACCATGGAGGCAGAGATTGGAGTGCCAAAGATTGCTGGCAACAAATAGAAACCAGGAGAGAGACAATGGGCAATTTCTCATCTACAGCCTCCAGAAGGAGTCAGCACTATTGTTGCTTGATTTTGGACTTCTGGTCTCCTCAAGTGTGAGAAACAGATTTCTGTGGTTGCAAGCCACTGAGTTTGTGGTAATGTTCTGTAGCATCTGTATGGGTTAATTTTATGTGTTAACTTGACTGGGCTAAGTGATGCCTGGATAGCTGGTAAGACATTATTTCTGGATGGGTCTGTAAGGATGTCTCTGGAAGACATTAGTATTTGAACCAGTAGCCTGAGTAAGAAGATCAATGTGGGTGGATATCATCCAATCCTTTGAGGACCTGAATAGAATGAAAATGGAGAAGAAGAGCAATTCCTTCTCCCTGCTTGAGTCAAGACATCCCTCAAACACTGGCATTCCTGGTTCTTGGGATTTCAAACCCAGACCTGGACTTACAGCATTGTTCCCCATCCTCCCTGATTCTCAGGCCTTCAGACTCAGATGGAATTGCACCACTGGTTTTTCTGGTTCTCCAGGTTGCAAACGGAAGATTATAGGACTTCTCAGCCTCTACAACTGTGTGAACAAATTTGTACATCCTGTTGGTTCTGTAGTTTCTGTTCCTCTGGAGAACCCTGACTAATACAGATTTTGATCCTGGGAAGTAGGATACTACTATAATAAATATCTAAAAATGTGGATATGGCTTTGGAATTGGGCAGTGGGAAGAGGCTGAGAGAATTTTGAGAAGCAAGATAGAAAAATCCTAGATTGTCTTGAAGAGACTGTTAGTAGAAAAATGTATGTTGGAGGTGATTCCGAAGATGTCTTAGAAGAAAGTGGAGAGGATGATAAAGAAAGCTATCGTCTTAGAGAATACATCATGAACAGAATTTTGGTATAAATATGAACATTAAAATGCTTCTGTGGCGGTGTCAGAAGGAACATGTTATTGGTCACTGAAAGAAACATGATTCTTATTACAAAGTGGCAGAAAATGTGGCTGAATTGTTTTCTACTTTTAGGCAGAAAGTAGAACTGGTCAGTGATAAACTTAGATATTTAGCTGAGGAGATTTCTCAAAGAAGTGATGAAGGCACAGTCTGGTTTCTCCATGTTGCTTGTTGTAAAATGCGAGGAAAGAGATAAATTGAAGAAAGAGCTGTTAAGCAAAAGGAGCAGAACTGCTTCATTTGAAAAATTCTTAGCCTTTCCAGATTTCAAAAGATGCTAAAGCATGATTTGGAGAAAGGGCCAAGGATGTAGATGGACAATTTGCAGCAGAAATTAATTAAATGATAATGAATCCATCTCAGAAGAAGCCAGAATTAGAGATTGGGTTATCTAGGAAGATTCTGTGGAAAATTCTCTTTTCTAATGGCATAGAACGTTTGACATATGTGGGAGACTACAACATTTTCAAAAATATTATACCAGCTTGGACTGAAAGGGACAGTGACTGTGCAAAATGAAAAACTCTCAAAATTGTGCAAGCAGGAAATGGACTTATAGCCTACCCAGCTATAAGCATGTGCTACCATTCTAGAAAAAAAGAAAATGATACTAAGAGCAGAGTTCCAGAGGCAGTGGCAGAAGCCAGAAAGGGTATCTGATAGGATGGGCTTCTAGATCAGAGCATTAAGCCACAGATTACTATCCTCAGGCCTTGAAACCTGGTGGAATTTGCCCTGGTAGATTTCAAATTTGCTTGGGAATAGTGACCCTTTTATGTCTTCCAGTTTCTACCTATGGGAGTGGGAATGTCTATCCTATGCACGTCCCACTGTTGTATTTTGGAAACAAAGAACTTGTTTTCTAGTTCCAGAGAGTCACAGATGGAAAAGGATTTTGCTTCAGCATGGACCCATTCCCATAGTCCCAGCCATACCTGACTTAGATAATGAAAGTTAGGACTTTTTGAGTTAGTTATACTTAGATAAAACTTCGACTTTAGAATTGATGCTACTTAGAGTTAAAACTTTCAGGGATGTTGTAATGGGGTGAATGTATTCTGTATATGAACAGATGTGAATTTGGGGTGGGCATAGGGTCAACTGTAGTCGTTTGAATAGTGCCCTACCACGCCCTACTCCCCCAGCCAAATTCATGTCTACTGAGAAACTCCGAATGTGACTTTATTTGAAAATGGGGTCTTTGCAGATATGATTAAGGTAAGGATAGAGATTAGATACTACTAGATTAGGGTAGGCCCCTACTCTAATGAGAATGTCTAAGTGAAATGAGGGGACACACAGAAGCACAGACAGTTAGGCAATGTGCAGATGGAGGCAGAAATTGAGTGATGCCTCTATAAGCCAAGGAATGACAAGGTTTGTCATCAACCACAGGAAGCTGGGAGAAAGGCATGGGTAGTTTCACCCAAAGGGTCTTTAAAAGGAACCAACCCTAATGATAGCTTGATTTCAAGCTTCTGACCTCTAGAACTGTGGAAGAATAATTTCTGTTATCTTAAGCCATCACATTTGCAATAATTTATTGTGGCAGCCCCAGGAAACAAATCCATATATGAAACAGGAAAATATTTTGGAGTTAATTTAAGTATTACAAAAGTGTGCATTATTTAGTTCATATTGTTATAAGCATTATGTAATATTTGAAAAAAAATAAAATTTTAAGAACAATCCAAGGCCAAAAAAATGGAAATTTTGATATATTATGCTTGTATTTTTTGTAGAATTGAACTGTGTATCAGCTAAAATTTGTGGAATTAAAGAAAAAGAACTTTAAAATATGTTCATTGGTAGTTATTGAATTCTGTTTAGGCTTTCAGACTTTCAAGAAAATATTCCTATTTGAAAATATATCAGATATTGTAAGGATATATGATTATCTACATATTATAAGGATGTATATAAGGAAAACTAGACTGTCAATTTTGACACCTCAGAATTTCATGTGAATGAAAAATTTGTCAAACAATATCCATGATTAAACATCTTAAATTAATAAAATATAAAGATTAAAAAGAAATGAGAATATATTAGAGAATAAAGTAATTTCCAGAATATATCTTCTCCATGAACTTCAGTTGAAACGCCAGAGTGAATGACGGCAGGAGCCAGCTGATGACAGAGTGTGCTGAGGACGCCGCGTCCATGGACATGAATGAAAACTTGAGAACTGTGGTTACAAAATGTATAGTAATAAAATGGCCATGGTAATAGCAGTGCAAAATTTATGTTTATGCTAATAACCCATTAGTTAATTTTGTGAAATTAATACTTAGCTTCAACTTTGGATTTATTCAAATATTAACTGAAAGTCTTCAATATTTGAGTAAAATATGTATTTACTGATTTTTCTTACATGTAATACGTAAAATTTCAAAAGAACTTGAGTTTAACTCTTTAAACAGTTGATTTAAATCTTTCTTTTAAAAAATGTACATTTTTCTCACATCTTAAACCTAACTATCGATAAAGGTGTTTTTTTAAACGTGCATTTTCCAGCCATCCTTAACAAAGAATATGAAGTATTAAATAAGAAAGCATATTAAATAATATTATTTAATTTTCACTTGATTTTTCCTTACAAAGTGTAGTAATTGTACTGTGACAGAGACGTTAAAGAGAATGCAGATGAAAATGAATACTTATCCTAGGAAGAGTGAGGGATTTGCTTTCAAAAAGAAAGAAAGAAATCTTTTGATGTTGCTGGGGTTTTGCTCATATAATTCTTGACCTAAAGGAGAAGTTAAGAACACGGAATCTGGTATTAAATATATATATATTTTATATATATATTTATATCTGTAAATATAGTGTCTTGATCTGCAATATCCTCTCCATGTTTAGACTGACTAAATTTTCCTCCAAAAACATTGATGGGGGTCTCTTGCTCAACATTTCTAAAACTGAAATCCATTTTAGTGATATTCCTACCACCAAAACAAAACAAAATGAACAATAACGGTAATAATGTATTCTAAACCGAAATAGATGTTTCTGTACCTAGAACTAGAAAACTAACGGCAACTTTTAAACTATTACTATCTCTTTTAGAAAATTTAAAAGGCCCAATTCCTCAGGGTAGCCAGTTTCATAACACAAAGAAGAAATAAAAAGAGAGTAGACAACTGTACAATTAGGCAGTAAATATATTTTTTCTTAAATTTAGAAAATATCTATGTATAGTCCATTTCATGACCGGTAACATACTAAGTCCTTTTTTAGTCCACATGTGCTGGATTTGAAGAGATAGAACAGTAGGTCCTGGAGACATTGCTTTACGATGGAGTTTCTCAGAAATTTTCAGGTTCTCTGTGTTTTGCTCAATGGGGCAGTCGCTTTAAATTTAAGATGCACAAAGACACAGATTCTGCTTTTCAAAGTATTCCTTGAAACATCCCTGTACTTGTTGGAACAGGCAGAGAATTTTGCTTTCTGGAGAGAGGTATAAGGTTTTCACATTCAAGGGGAGAAGGTTAGAGGGTTAGATCCACAGATAACATTTGATAACATGGCAAAGGGAAGCCAAAGCTTGTAGAAATCATTTAACAGAGTTTTAGGTTTCACATCTGTACATTAAGTAAGCAAACAAATTTAGTAGAACATAAGAGGGATCAGTTGTTAAAATTACATATATATAAACTATATGTACCTCAAATATTTTACTTTTAACCAAACAGGTAAATGGTAATTACTTTGTTAATCTTTGATCATAGGGTCAAGAATTCTTTTTTTAATATAAATCCTTGTTTGAGGTAGCAAATTTCTCTTTTTCATAAAGTGAACCCATGATACAACCTTTGTTATTTCCAATTTTGTTTTATTTAAAGAGCATAAACTAGAAGCACAGAATGTAGAATTTTTCTCATTTTAAAATAATTCTCCCTCTCATTATCTCATCCATACTTCAATTGACCAATTTTTGATTTTGTGTACTCATCTTTACTAATTCTTTCCAAAACATACATGTTTTATGGAATATATATCATTCTTTTCTCTGTGTTATTTCTTATCTTTTTTTAAAGATTGACACCTGAGCTAATATCTGCTGCCGATCTTCTTTCTTTTTTTTCTTCTTCTTCTCCCCAAAGCCCCCCAGTACATAGCTGTATATTCTAGTTGTAGGTCCTTCTGGCTGTGCTATGTGGGACGCACCTCAGCATGGCTTGATGAGCAGTGCAAGGTCCATGCCCAGAATCTGAACCAGCAAAACCCTGGGCCACTGAAGCAGAGCGCGTGAACTTAACCACTCTGCCATGAGGCTGGCCCTGGAATAGACATCATTTTTTATACCCATGTTAATTGATTTACGCAATAATTAAATTATGTTTTTGAATTAACACATAAAATTGGAATAAATAGTTTGGGGAACAAACTAAACTGACTTGAAAAACATACAACATGAATAGTGAAAGCTTAAATTTAAGAATACTTAATACTGCATGCTATGAGCATATATCAGTGTATTTTGCAGAAATAAAGGAAGCTGTCAGTTCTTTTGGCCCATGGGTATAATGTCTTTCAGTAGCACTTATATAACATTGATGATTGGAAATAAAGGATACCAAGGCTGAGGACTGCACAGGTCCTGGACTATTGCACGTGTTACCTGTAGCGTTGGAGACTGTGAGCTTCTCGGTCTCTCAGCTAATAGGGATCTTCGTTCTTTTTAGATTTTCTTAAAAATTGGTAGGACACTTTCTTTACATTCTGAATTCTCAAAAAGTCCATTGCTCCTCTCTCCCAAAATTATGATTTGGATACTGGCTTAAAAGGGGAACATACAGAGAGAATAACAAACAATCATAATGTTAAGCCATTTAAAGGAAAATGCAATGAAATGAGTCTTAGCATAAAAATACCAACTCTAACCAAATTAATACATAAATTTAATGAATTCCCAATGAAAAGTTAACAGAATATTTTATTTCGGAATTGACAAGTTGATCCTAGTATTTACGTGAAAGTACTAAAGCTACAAGTAAGTAAAGTGAATTTAAAGAACTTGAAAGTAGCCCTATCAGACTTCACAACTTATAACGCTCTCTGAATTAAAACAGCAGGGTACTAGAATTGGGATAAATGAATAGTCCAGTAGAATAGAATACACCAGAAAAAAAGCTCTTATATGGAATTCTCATATATGAATGAAATGGCAAAATTAATTAGGACAAACAATTCAACAAATTATGGTGAAGCAAAATGCCATACATGTAGAAGAATTTATTTCCAGATAATCCCACCCCACTTCCTCTCCATGCCTCAAGCTGTGCATATGTACACCTACACACAAACACACACACACACACACAACCCCAATTCCAAGTGAATAAAAAACCTAAATGAAGAGAACAAATATTTTAAATATTTGAAGAAAATATAGGAGCACATGTTTATGATCTGGTGTAGGCAATATTTCTCTAAAAAAGCACAAAAACCTGACGTTTGACTACTTTAAAATTTAAAACTTTGGATCAATAAAAGTCGCTATAAAGAAAAGTTAAATGACAAGCCACAGCTTGAGAGAGGATATTTGTAATGCATTTTCCTCTTAGAGGTTCAGTATCCAAAGTATATAAAGAACTCATAAAAATCAGGAAATACAAGTAATCTAATAGAAAAATTGGCAATGACTTTACACAGGCAAATCAGAAAGGAGAAAACCAAAATAGTCGATAAGCTTTTGAAAAGATGCTCAACCTCGGTGGTAATCAGATAAATACCTAATAAAATCACACTGAAATGCCATTCCATATCCATTATATTAGTTAGGTTTAAGAAGCCTGACACCACTACCAGTGAGAAGGTAGAGCAGTAGGCACTATTGTGGGAATACAAATTTATGCAGCCGCTTTGTATCACACGTTGGCAATATGAAGTAAAATTGAATATATGCATTCCCCTTGAACCAACAGTTTCTTCAGACATAAACCATGGAGAGTTTCTTGCTCAAATGCCCAGGGAAATATATGAAGAATGTTCCTAGCAGCTTGGGTGTCATAGACAAAGGCTGAAACAAACTTCAGTGCTCATCCAGACATGAGTGAATAAACACAGTATGATAGGTTTTCAAATGTGGAATACTGCAGAATGATGATCACTAATGAAATAAAACATTGGATCTCTAAGTGGATAATCTTTCAAGTATAATTCCAAGGAAATGAAAGCAAGTTAATTAATGACTCAAGATGATACCATTTATTTAAAGTTTTAAAACTTTCAAAATAATATATGGTTTGGAAAATACAAACAATAAGTTTTTAGATGCATAAGGACAATAATCACTCAATTTGATATATGGTTACCTTGAAAATACTGAGAGGTAAATGGGCTCCAGGAGGAGTACATGAGAGGCTTCAGTCAACTCTGGTATCTTTTTTTAAACATCAGATTTAAACTTTAAGAGGAAAAAAAAATGAGTAAATCTACGTTCCACCCTCAGCGTCCAATCTCCTAATACAAATGTAATCATCTTAATAATCGCTTGGGTATCCTTCTTAATTTATGTTTATATACATATATGTAATAGGACATTGAAATGGAAGCTTTACCAGTACATTGGGCACCTCCTATGCTCCCCTTGAGTTCCTCTTGGTCTCTATTGTCTGTTTTCCAGCTATTGTAGCGTGGGCGAACCCAACTTCACACAGACTAGAACCCTTAGCTCCTTTCTTTGGCTATCACTGCACCTTCTTGCATCCTGTTCTTTGCCTTTTCTGTGGTTGCCTTTCTTTGGGAAACTCAGTTGAAGTCTTTAAGTTAAAGCCCCATATAGAAAATTTTGACCAACTGGGCACTGAAGGTCCTGAAAAGCATACCACATGGTTTATCACCTATTCCCATGGCATAGGGCAACTAGAAGCATGCAGTGGTGGCAAACCCCATTATGCGTCTTGTATTAATTCTCCCCTCTTCTTTTCTCTTCGCCTCCTGTCTCTCAACTCTCGTTCCCTGGAACACGTACCCAATACAATACTTGCACATAAGCCTATGTTTCAGACTCTTCTTTCTGGAGAACCAAGACTAAGATAGAAAAACAGTAAGATAAAATAGATATGAAATTTCATAGCCAAATAGCCAATGAAGAATCTACAAAGGAACTATCTCCTAGAAACAGATCTTCAAGTCTTGCTCCATCAGCCATATCTGGGATATGAAACATATTCAGAGTGTAGAGAAGATTCATGAAGAGGTTTCTTTGGATAATGCTGCTATTTTGCTCTCTGAAGAAGAGAGTGTTTGGGGGTTGATGCACCTTCTAACCTTAGGCCTAGAGACTTGAGTCTTAAGCAAGACTCCTCAGGGAAACTGTTATGTGTTTCTCTGCCCTTTGTGACATTGTAGCCAGGGTCTAATTTTTCCCCGGGGAAATCTAGAAGATGAGAAACCCCCTGAGTGCCCTCAGCTTAGTGTATCCAGGAGAGACCCTCAGTCAGAATCTGGTTGTATTCCAAGGATTTCTGTTGGGCTAAAGATGCAGGAGTCTTTCCAAGTGCCCAGAGGTGTGTCGTGAGAAAGAAGGCGAACACAGAGACACAGAGAATGTACAAGCAATTGACATGGAGTCCTCCTAGGCCCAGCTACCTGGAGAGGCAGAGGCATGGCAACAGTGAAAACTCCAACTAAAGGAATCATTAACAGGAGAAAAGCAAATGCCACCACCTGAAAGAGAAATGCATGCACCAGGGCAGAGGGGAGGATCCCAGCTGTGAACCTTTTCAAAAGAAACCATTTAAGGAAAGTCATTTTTAAAATTCTCTCATGTCCAAAGAGCATAGAGCTAGGTTACTATGGTACCAATTCAAGGAGGACCTTCCGATTTCTTTTCTTTTCTTCCCTTCTCACAGCCAACCTGGAGAAAATGGCTGAGAGCTGCTAAAACATGAGTGGCGATGGTAGTTAGGTTTTGTTGACATTTGCAAATGCATAGTTCTTATTAGAATGGTATACTGGACAGTCTAGATTCTGCAATGAGACTAGATTTGCACTTGAATTTACCTTAGAATGAGATTATTTACCTGAGAATGAGAAAAAATGAAATGTCATGGAGCCTGAGGGAACTTTTGTAAGGGCAGTTTGAGAGATTACTATCACATGGTAAATTGTGAAAGGAAAAGTGGGAAAATTAAAAGTGTAGGTAGCATAACAGGCATGTGTGTGTACATTTATAATGAAAGTACATTGTGCAAACTGGCTCCTTAGTGCTTTAACTTATATGTGTGTGTGTATATATATATGTGTGTGAATGATTATTTTTCAGACTATTAGCACATTTAGGTTTCTCTCATTTTTAATGTTGGTATAATTATTACATAACAATCATATTAATTCACAACCATTGTAGGAACTGTTTCAAATAGAATCAATTAAAAATTAAGCCATCCTTGACTCCCCAAATCCTGTTTCTATCCTTCGAGGAATAGTATTAGTTTTGGTGTGTATCCTTCTACTAAAGAAAAACACAGATTCACTTCATTTTTCTTTCACCAAAATCTTATTAAATTTAATTTATTAGAAGAAACTTTCATTATTTTTAAATAAAAAATGTCTTGTGGATAATTATAAGCCAGTAATTATGTAGTTATAAAGCTGCCTCATTGTTTCAATCTGTGGGATTTTATTCCATAGTACAAATGGCACATGGGTGATTTATGAAATTCTTTTTACAGTGCAGTTGTAATCTTTCAGCTGGGTGCTACACCGACCAGACCTCTGGTCAATGTTCAAAAATACTTATTGATGTGATTGACACTTTCAGCCAAGGATAGTTTTGATACTAAATTATCTACCAGCTTTCAGTTTGGGTAATATTTAAGTCTCACAAACTACTCTTCGCCTTGCACCACAAATTCAAAAACACATACAGAAATTTTGAGAACTCCTTTTTCCTTGTCATCAAAAATTTAATATAAGATGGCTTTAGTGAGGGCTCAGATTCCTGGGAATTCATTACAACAAGAAAATGTATTGAGCGATACCATCACAAGTAATGAAAATCAAAAGATGATCAGATTAAGTGAACAAGGTATTCCTGTGGGAGTAGAATCTTTTGCATTTAATTAAACTAAAAAACTCACTTACTCATCCATAACCTATTGCCCTATTGCGTGATCTTTTTGGTGTGTTATTGACAAAACAGATTGCATTACTTTCTTGTTTTTATATCTATAACTACATTATTTGTGCCCTTTCTCCTGCTGAACTACTGCTTAGGGCATTTAAGGTTTGTGAAAGTTCGAGTGCCACTTTGACAGTCTGCATCTTATATCACTATGGTAAATTCATGTGAAAAAAAAATCTATCCTTGGGCCAACCCTGGTGGCCTGGTATTTAAGTTTGGCATGCTTTGCTTCACTGGCCCAGGTTCAGTTCCTGAGCACAGGCATAAACCACTCATCAGTGGCCATGCTGTGGTGGCAGCTCACATACAAAATGAGGGAGATTGACAACAGATGTTAGCTCAGGGAGACTCTTCCTCAGCAAAAAAAAAAAAAGTCAAAATTTCTATCCTTCAGAATTAAAAAATTGAAAAGTTTAGAAACGGGAGAAGCTGTGGTAGTTTTCAAGTCTAAACTTTTCATTTAATCAATATAATGTGGAAATTGAGACCTAGACAAGTGGTTCATGTAGAATATTTGGGTCCCATTGTACACACATATGCCTACATCTGAAATCTGTGCACAGATACTCTTTCAACACTCTAGCCTCTCCTAAACTTCTTTTCCTGCAGCCTACTCCAATGGTAAGTATTCATTTTCCTAAGACTTACATGCCACAATTCGAGAAGCTGGAATCATTTTCACAGTCTCCCAATTTCAGTTTTAACCCTTAGTCTCCTTTTCTCTTTCAAAGCCTTTCCTTTTTTTGAAATGTAAACCATGAAATTTTACCACTCTCCAATCCTTCCCTTGCCATCTATTGACTTTTAAGTCACTGTTCTACTTTCATTAAAGAAGAGGGCCATAATTTTATTCTCTATTGAAATACCGGCCACTGGAGATGGCCATATCTGCTCAACACAATGCACTCCTAACCTTCATCTCTATACCAATTTATTCACTCACCCTTGGAACATACTGTGGAATCTAGCCATCTTCAAGAATTGTTATACTTCAGGAGTTTTAAACACTTATTCATTTCTCTCAGACTTTCATGACCAACTCATTTCTCATAGAAACATTGATATCTGGAAACTTCGATCATAGCCCATTCTGTTTAATCATTCTATACACAGTTACTTTGCTAACTAGCCTCAGCCTCACGGTTGATACAAAATCTGAATCACTCTCTTACCAGAATTATTAACATCCCTGTGATTTGGCATTTTGCCCTTGGCATAAATCATATAATCCTGAGTCAGTCATAAAATTTCTCTTCTTTAGTGCTATTTTGGATCTTTGGAAAATTTTGAATAAAATCCCCTATGTATTTACTGTGCCACGATCAACACAAATAAGCATACAACACTGCTAAGCAATCTTTATCCTTGTCCCAATTTATTTCTCTCTTCATTCATGATGTGAAGTGTTATAAATTGATACCCTTTGGTCATATTTAATACCCATATATGCTTATTTTTCATGTACTAATAGCAGACAGAGATCTCACCCTTTGTACTTTGTGAGCTTTATTTGGAGTAGTTTATATATTGTAATAAGCACATAGTTTAAGAAAAGAAAATATACTGTTATAGCTGAGGTGGACCTTACAAATCATCTAATTCAACACTCTGAGGGTGAGGGAAATATGTCCTAGCAGTAAAGTGGCAAGGGTAAGATTTCACAGCTGTCTACAATCAGAGGCAGGCATACAACTCAGTTATCATTATACCTGGGAGCCAATAATATCTGTCCTGAGCTGAGCTACCATACTATACTCTACAGGAGCATTTTCTCTTAAGGAGCCAAGGTAGGTTAATAGCTGAAACTAATATAATCCCTAAACCCCAACAATTTAACACAATTAAAACTATTTCTTCCTCAAAAAAATTCCAATGCAGATGCCCCTTGCCATGATCATTCACCCAGCAGGTGAGAATAGAAGATTGCAGAGAATCCCAAGCCTGATGCTTATATACTTCCATCTCTATATTCTGTCCACTTTCATTCTGTTGGTAAGAGCTTGTTATGTTGTCCCATCTGAATGTATGGGGGCTGGTATATACAGTCCTTGATAGATCAGCTTCTTCCCAGGAACAAATCTATACTGGAAGGAGAGCATGACTGTGTTTTAGTATGTTGTCTGCCAAACTATTATATAAACCTCACTGCAATCCCATGTGGTAGTACTGTCTCTATCCTCATCTTAAAAAAGACAAACTTTAGACTTGGGAAGTTAAGTCACTTGTCAAAGATTAGTCCAGACTCGTGTGGTAGTAGAAGAAAGCACGAAATCTGAGGCTACATGAGTTCAAACTCCAGAGTCTTTTCTGTTATATCACACTGCCTTTCAAAAATGTATGCCAATATAAATCCACTTGATAGATCCTGATATGCATTTCTCCATGCAATTTTTTGTCTTTTTTGCAGTTAATGCAGACCTAAATAAGCCATTATACTTTAGCATCTTTTCCATCTCTTTAAAGACAGGTTTTCTGAAAAACTAATCCTTCAGCTTGAAAATCTAACTTGTATTATTTACACCTCATAATGTTTTCAACTAATGGAAGAGTCAGAAAGATAAACCCACATAGTTAAACAGACTTCTCTTTAGCTTTGGAGTACCTTTGTAATTTTACTTGTAAATTTCTTCTGCTGTTCATCCTGTAGGCCATTAATAAAATGAATTTTCTTTGAGAAAACCTCAAACAGTCATTCAGCTCTACAAAGACAGATTTTATCCACCATGTGCCAAGCAGTGTGCTTGATGTCAAGAACAGAAAGATAAAATAGAGAAAATACGTAGCCCTCACCCTAAATTGTCATGTACTAAGGCAAAGAGAGCCATGGCAACAAAAAATTTAGTGTGCTTTTCATATATGAGTGATAGAAGTTAGCACAGGGCACTATGTGACCTGCGAGAGGGTCTTTTAACCTGGCTAGGGGAGATAATGTCTGAGTTGAGTCATAAAGAATAAGTGTGCCAAAGAAAGACTATGTTGCCCCATTGCCCTAAGGACACAGACACCATGCTTATTGTTTTAATCATTAAAATTTCTTTAATCTTCTCTTCCAATAAGGAAAGAGCACAGCATTTGGCAGTAGAAAGAACTTAAACTTTTAAGTTTTTGCCCTCTTGCTTTTAAGCTTTGTGACTGTGGGGACAGTCTGTCTGTCTGCTTGATCTGTCTGCTATTTAACTTTCCTCATTTATAAAATGGAGCTAATGATACCACACCATAAAAATTTTGTGATGATCAGGGGCTGGCCCCGTTGCTGAGTGGTTAAGTTCATGCACTCCACTGTGGTGGCCAGATCCAATCCTGGGCACAGACATGGCACCAGTCATCAGGCCACATTGAGGTGGCATCCCACATGCCACAACTAGAAGGATCTGCAACTAAGATATACAACTATGTGCTGGGGGGATTTGTGGGAGATGAAGCAGGAAAAAGAAAAATTTGTGATGATCAAAAAAATAAAACAAAAGCTAACTGTGACTGTCAACTTTTGCCAAGATAGAGAAACAGAGACTGGGTTTACTCTTTCACCTGAAACAACCAAAAAATGAAATATATGTAGTTTTAAAGACACTAGACATAGATAACAAAGGACAATGACATTAGAGACATGGGAAACATAGGAAATGACTCCTACAATAGGCCCAATTTACTGCTTCCTTAAGACAGTTTCCAGGCCACTGCAGAGGGCAAACTCACTAACTAGAATAGATGGCACTAAGAACCTGGGGAGAGCAAGGCAGCTAGAGTTCACCAAAGAGCCACAGAAGAGATAGTTGCACAATGAAAAAAAATTAGAGAGATCTACAGAAAGTCCCTCTTGCATACTCAGCAGAGAATTTATCAGCACATGCTTGCAAAAAGAACTCCCTGAGGCAAGAGAAAAAAATATCCAAAAAATTAGAAATGACAGTGGCAAGAGCTCACACAGAGCCAGGAATAATTCCTCTTCCTACCAGGAATGCTTCATGATTCACGTGGCAGTTGGTAGAGAAAACAGAATGGCCTTGTCTCAAGGATGGGGATAATTAGCCCCAGACAGAACACTACTCTAGTAATAATAAAAGTATCTAAAACATCTAAACCTCTAAGTTTAAAAGCAAGGCATGAAAAGATCATACTGTTTCTTAGTCACTTAGTACACGCTAGAAAAAAATCTCAAGTATATAGAAACACGAAAACATGTAGCACCCAACAAGATAAAATTAAAAATGTCTCATATCAAACCAAAAGTTACCAGGCATGCAAAGAAGTAAGAAAATGTAACCACAAATGCAGAGAAAATTAGTTGATGGAACCTGTCCCAGTTTTGACAAGGATGTTAGGAGTATCAGACAAGTGCATTGAAAGTTATTATAACTGCTTTACATAATTTCAAATGGTTAAGTAGAGTTAGAATGAAGTAAAAACAGATGAAACTCATAAGATAAAATCTACAAGGTTTGAAATAAACTGGATTATCTTAATGGCAGATTAGATATTATAGAGGAAAGATTAGTGAACTAGAAGACACGTCAATAGAAACTAAGATAAAACAGAGATAAAAAACTATTTAAATGAATAGAGCATGAATGAGCAGTGGAATAAATTCAATCAGGCTAATTTAGGTATAATTGGTGTCCTCAAAGAAATTTAGGAGGGCATGGAGGCCAGCAGAAAAAATAATTTGAAAAAAAAAGATTTACAAATTTGGTGAAAACTATACACCTGCATATCAAAGAAGTTCAATTAAACCCAAGCACAAGATAAATGAGAAGAAAAGATCACAGCTAGTTCTTTAAATTACTGGAAGAAAATTTTAGAAATCAACAAGACATCCATCAGTTTAAAATTTTACAGCTAGTGAACATATTTTCAAAAGGCGAATTAAAAAAAAAAGACTTTTTCAGACATACAACGTTAAAGGAATTCATCACCAGCAGACCCCTTACTATAAAAAAAGTTGAATGAAATACTTCAAGTAGAAAGGAAATAATGTAAGTAGGAGATTTGGGATAATGTTAAGTCTTATTTGAGGTAAGACAGGTAGTCTTGGGCTTTCCCACAGATGAATAGAGTTTCTATGCTGGCACTGAGGGTGGTTATCCTTAAGAGAGTAGAATCAGTAATTATTTAGGAAAGGAAATTTCATCAGACAGTTGATCCTTCAAGGGTTAAGAAGGAAAAGCTACTTCAGTCTTCAGGTGAGGGAAGAGTAACAGACCATGGTTACAGGTCATTTTGTGTTTCCAAGTCCAGTGCTGCCGTGGCATTCATGGAAAATTCCCTGAGGGGTTGAAAGGGCTGATAACCATGCAGTGCAAACTGGGGGTCAAAGAGGAGGATACTCCTGAGTAGCTTTTCAAAATGGTGATATTTTCTTCCCATAATGACCATGATGACCAGGTAGAGCTCTGCAGACATCCGGCTCCAGTTGCTCCAGCTCACGTTCCTATTCACTCCTGTTCAACATCATAGTGGAAGTCGTAGTAATGCAATGAGACAAGAAAAGGAAACAAAAGGTATGAAGATTCTCAAAAGATTGGGAGGGAAGATATAAAACTGTCTTTGTTCTCAATGATATAATTGTCTCTGTAGAAAATCCCAAAGAATGGACAAAAAGACTCTTGAAATTAACATGATTATAGCAAGGTTGTAAGATATAATGTTAATATACAAAAGCCAATTTCTTTCTTACATACCAGCAATGAACAGTTGTAGAGTATGTCTTTCTGGTGAATTGAATCTTTTATCAGCATTTAATGTCCTACTTTGTTTCTAGTTATTTTCTTTCTTCTGAAGTCTATATTAATATTAATACAGGCCCCCAGCTCTTAAACAATTAATATATTAAAGTTATATATTTTTTCATCATGTAACTTTCAAAGTATGTTGTTGGATTTGAAGTGAGTTTCTTGTAAGCAACATTTTTGGGTCATATATTTTATGCACTAGGCCAATTTCTGGGTTTTTGAAATTGCTATATACAGGTCATTTGTATTTAAGACAATTATTGATATGTTAGAACTTAAAAGTTTCCATTTTATTATTTGCTTACTTTTTGTTTCCTTTGGTTCTTGTTCTTAAGTTTCACTTTTCTTGTACTGCTATGTATAACAAACTTTTTTTAGAATTCCATTTTGATTTATTTAAAGTGTTTTTAATGTACCTCTTTGTATAATATCATAGTGGCTGCACTGGTATTAGAATATACATACAAGACTTATAACAATCTACTGATATCACCATTTTCCCACTGTGAGTGAAGTGCAGAAACCAAACTCCCATTTAGTTCTTTTTACTTCCTTCACTATTGAATTGTTTATTAGATGGTATTAGAATTTTTATTTCAATCATAAAGTATGATTTATAAAACTCATGAAGAAAGAATAGTCTATTGTATGGACTTATATTTCTGCTCTTTTCATTGTCTTATTTTCCTTTCCGATGTTCCAAGATTATTTATTTTTATCATTTCCTTTGTGATGAAGCACTTTCTTTAATCAATATTTAGCATAAATCTAGTGGTGAAAAATTCTGTTAGTTTTACTTAGTCTGAGAATGATTTCATTTTCCCTTCCTTCCTGAAGTATAATTTTGCTGACTATAGAACTTATGGTTGACAGTTTTTTTCTTTCAGCTCTTAAAACTTTTTATTCTATTCCCTCTGTCCTATATGATTTCAAGTAAAAAATCTGTTGAAATTCAAATTTTTGTTTACATATATAATGTGTTATTTCTCTGTGGTTACTCTGAAATTTTTTTCTTTATCTTTAGTTTTCCTTAGTTTCATTATGAGGTGTCATAACTGTTTTATGTTAGTATATCCTGTTTAGCATTGACTCAAACTTAAATATGTAGATGTGTAAGGTTTGCAAAATAGTGGTTTTCAGTCATTATTTCATTGAAAACTCTTTTAGTCCCACTCTTTTTTGTTCTTCTTTCTGAGACTTTAATAAAACAAATTTGAATTTTTGTAATTTTTCCCACAGGTCATTTCATTTTTTGTCTATTTCCACTTTATTTTTCAGATTTTTCTTTTGTACATAAGATCAGTATGTTGAGCTTCAGATTTTTTTCTTTTTCTAAGAGAGCTCAGTTTTTAAACCACTTCTAGGTTTGCAGTGATATTGAGCAGAAAGTACAAAGGTTTTCTCTATAACCCTTGCCTTCACATATGCATAGGATTTTTTTATTATCAACATCCCAAACCAAAGTGGTTTATTTGTTACAATTGAGGAACCTACGTTGACACATGATCATTACCCAAAGTCTGTAATTTATACTAGGGTTTACCATCAGTGTTGTGCATTCCATGGGATTGCACAATTTTACAAGGTCATGTCACTACAGTTTCATATGGCACAGTTTCACTCCCCTAAAAATTCTTGGTTCTTGTCCTATTCATCTTTCTTTACACTAACTTCTGGTAACCACTGATCTATGTACTGTCTTCATAGTTTTACTTCCTAAAGAATGTCGTATATCTGGAATTGTACAGTATGTACCCTTTTCAGATTTGCATCACCTACTAATAAGTTTTCAAGGTTCCTTGGTGTCTTTTCAGGTTTTGATAGCTTATTACTTTTTAGCACTGAATAATATTCCGTTGTCTGGATGTACCAGGTTTATTTATCCATTCACTTACTGAAGGAAAACTTGGTTGCTTCCAAGTTGTGGCAGTTATAAATATAGCTGCTATAAGTATTCTGTGTGTGAGTTTTTCTGTAGACACAAATTTTCAACTCTTTTGGGTAAATGCCAAAGAATGCCATTGCTGAATTGCATGATAAGAGTATGTCTAGTTTTGTAAGAAAGTGCCAAATTGTCTTCCAAAGTGGATGTACCATTTTGCATTCCCACAAGCAATAAATGAGAATTCCTGTTGTTTCATATCCTTATCAATATTTAATATCATCAGTGTTCTAGATTTGATCATTCTAATAGGTGTATAGCTATATCTCAATGTTGTTATTTATTTATTTAACTTATTTACTATTTCATTGTTAGTGTATAAAAACACAACTGATTTTTTATACTGATTTTTTTTCCTGAAACTTTGTTGTATTCATTTATTATTTCTAATAGTTTTTTTTCTGGATTCTTTAGGGTTTTCTACATGTAAAATCTTTTCATCTTCAAATAGTATTGATTCTACTTCTTCCTTTCCAATTTGGACCTCTTTTATTTCTTTTACTTGCCTGCTTGCTCTGACTAGAGCTCCAAATACTATGTTGAATAAGAGTTGGAAAGTGGGCATCCGTGTTTTTTTCCTGTTCTTAGAGGGATAGTTTTCAGTTTTTCATCCTTGGGTATAATATTATCTGTGGGTTTGTCATATATGTCATTTCTGATTTTATATATTTGAGTCTTCTCTGTTTTTCCTTGTGAGTCCAGCTAAAGATCTATCAATTTTGTTTGTCTTTTCCAAGAGCCAGCTCTTTTATCATTAATCTTTTCTCTTGTCTTTTAAGTCTATTTCATTTATTTCCACTCTGACTTTTATTTCCTTCATTCTTCTTATTTTGGGCTTTGTTTTGTTCTTCTTTTGCTAGTTCCTTTGGGAGTAATGGTAGATTATTTATTTGAGATTTTTCTTGTTTTTTGAGATATACCTGTATTACTATAAGCTTGCATATCAGTACCACTTTTGCTATATTATATCCCGTAGATTTTGGTATATCATATTTTCATGTTTATTTGTCACCAGATACTTTTTGATTTCTCCTTTGATTTCTTTGTTGGCACAGTAGTTGTTAGATAGCGTTTTGTTTAATCTCCACATGTTTGTGACTTTTTCAAGTTTTCTTCTTCTTGTTTTGGTGAGGAAGGCTAGCCCTGAGCTAGCATCCATTGCCAATCTTCCTCTTTTTGCTTGAGGAAGATTGCCTCTGAGCTAACATCTGTGCCAGTCTTCCTCTGTTTTGCATGTGGGAAACCACAACAGCATGGCTTGATGAGTAGTGTGTAGGTCCGCATGCAGGATCTGAACCCACAAACCACAGGCCGCCAAAGCAGAGCATGTGAACTTAACCACTGTGCCACCAGACTGGCCCCTGAAGTTTTCTTCTTATTCAGGATGTTTAGTTTCATACCGTTGTGGTTGGAAAAGATGCTTGATATTATTTCAGTCTTCTTAAGTTTAGTGAGACTTGTTTTGTGGCCTTATATATGATGTATCCTGGAGAATGTTCCAAGAGCATTTGAAAAGAATGTGCAGTCTGCAGTTTTAAGATAGGATGTTCCATATGTAACTATTAGGTCTATATGGTCTAATGTATCATCCAAGGCCAATGTTTTCTTATTGGTGTTCTGTCTGAATGATCTATCCGTTGATGTAAGTTGGAGGTTAAAGTCCCCTACTATTATTGTGTTACTGTCAAATTCTCCTTTTATGTCTGTTAATATTTACCTTATGTATTTAGGTGCTCCAATATTGGGTATATATATATTTACAGTGTTATATCCTCTTTTTAGATAGTTCCCTTTATCATTATGAAGTGCCCTTCTTTGTCTCTTGTAATGATTTTGTTGTAAACTTTATTTTGTCTGATATAAGTATTACTACCCCAGCTTTATTTTCATTTCCATTTGCACATAATGTCTTTTCTCATTTCTTCACTTTCAGTCTGAGTATCTTTTTGTGTGTGTGTGAACAAGATTTCCCTTGAGCTAACATCTGTGCCAATTTTCCTTTGTTTGGTATCTGGGACACCTCAAAAGTATGGCTTGATGAGCAGTGGGGGATCCACCCCTGGGATCCAAACATGTGAACCCCAGGCCACCAAAAGCAGATTACATGAACTTAACCACTATGCCACCAGCCTGGCCTCTGTGGGTATCTCTAGATCTGAAGTATGTCTCTTGTATGCAGCATATATGGGTCTTGTTTTTTTTTATCCACTCAGCCACCCTATATCTTTTGATTGGATCATTTAGTCCATTTACATTTGAAATAATAATTATTAGGTATATACTTCTTGTCATTTTTTAACTTTTTTTCTGGATGTTTTTGTAGTTCTTCTTGGTTTATATATTCTTCTCTTGCTCTTTTCCCTTGTGATTTGGTGTCTTTCTTTAGTGTTGTGTTTGGGTACCTTTCTCTTTGTTGTGTATTTATTACAGGGGTTTTTTTTGTATATGTGGTTACCATGGGGTTCGTATATAAGAATCTATGTACATAGTAATCTATATTAAGTTGATGGTCTCTTAAGTTTAACCATATACTAAAAGCCCTACACTTTAACTCTCCCCCCACGTTTTATGTTTTTGACATCATATTTACCTCCCTTACCATCTTATTGTAGATACAGATGATTTTAGTACTTTTGTCTTTTGACCTTTGTACTAGCTGTGTAAGTGGTTGATTCACCGCCTTTAGTGGTGATATTTTTTCTTTGATATTTTTCTTCTTTCTATTTGTGGCCTTTTCCCTTCCACTTAAAAAGTTCCTTTAACTCTTCTTTAAGGGTACTTAAGTAGTTCCTTGCTATTAGGTGCTGTCGTGGGTGGGGCAGATCCCTGCACTTAACAGACTAGAGGAAGGATTTCTAAATGGTGCATGCCAGCTTCTGTGTCAGTATGGCTGAACTAGGTCACAAAAATGGCTGCTGCTAGTGTTTCAGTCCTGGGCAGGAGGGCAAGCCTCCACTGCCTCTCCAGGATGTACTCCAAGCTTGGTACGTGAGTTTCTTTTACCAATGAACTATGCACTTTCCTATCTGCAGTTTTTGCGATGGTTTCTGCATTGAGTGAGTCTGAGCGTGGGCTCCTGAAAAGGAGGTTTCCCTTTCTCTACAGTTCTACAGTTTTACTGGGTATATTCCCCATTGGTTTTCAATGCCAGGTATATTGGACTCTCCTTTCTCTTCTGCTGGATGTAAGGGCTTGGATGTCTAATGTGGGACTTGAGTCCCCTGTTCCTTTAGCAAAAGCTCTGTACCTTTGCGATTGCTCCTGAGAGTGAAGTGCTGTGTCTAGGCTGTGGCATTTTCCTAAGCAGGGCTGTATCTCTGCCTCTTTCACCCCTCTCTGTGTTGTCCCTTATTGTAAAGGTCCTTTTCATCCAGTTTCCAGATCTCCTCAGAGGAAATTATTCCACAAGTAGTTGTAGGTATTTTTGAGGGCAGAGATGAAGTCAGGATCCACTGATGCCACTATCTTCCAAACTCCCAGATTCAATGATGTTTTAATTTGAATTTCCTTGATTTTATATGATGTGGAGCATCCTTTCCTATGCTTATCACCATCTGTATATGTTTTTCGTTGAGATGTGTGTTCAAGCCTTTGTCCCATTTTTTAATTGGGTTGATTGTATTCGTCTTAGGAGATTTAAAAGTTCTTTATGTATTTTGGAAAATAGTCCTTTAATGCATAGGATTTTTGCAAAAATTTTCTCCCAGTCTGTGGCTTGTTTTCTCATTCTCTGACATTCCTTTCTCAGAGAGAAAGTTTTTAATTTTAATGAAGTCCGGTTAATCAATTCATTCTTTCATGAATTATGCCTTTATTAATGTTTTGCCTAAAAGGTCATTGCCAAAGCCAAAGTCATCTAGATTTTCTCCTGTTTTATATTATAGGAGTTTTATAGTTTCACATTTTGCGTTTAGGCATGTGATCTATTTTCAGTTAATTTTGTAATGGATATAATGTTCATGACTAGATTCAGTTTTTTGCATGTGGATGTGCAGTTGTCCCAGTACAGTATGTTGAAGAGACTATATTTGTTTCATTATGTTGCCTTTGCTCCTTTGTCAAAGATAAGTTGACTATACTTATAGAGGTCTATTTCTCAGATCTCTGTTTTCTTTCATTGAATTTGTTGTCTACTCTGTTGTCAATACTACACTGTCTTGAGTAATGTATCTTTCTTGTAAGTCTTGAAGTCAGGTAGTGTCAGTCTTCCAACTTTGTTTTTCTCCTTCAATGTTGTCTTGGCTATTCTGGGTCTTTTGCCTTTCCATATTGTCCTTAGGATCAGTTTGCTGATATACACAAAATAACTTGCTGAGATTTTGATTGAGATTCTGGTGAATCTATAGATCAAGATGAAAAGAACTGAAATCTTGACAATATTGAGTCTTCTTATTCATAAAAATGAAATTTATCTCCATTTATTTACTTCTTTTTGATATCTTTTAACAGACTTTTGTATGTTTCCACATATAAATCTCTACATAGGGTTTTTTTTAATTTTTTTACCTAAGTCTTTCTCTTCTTTTGGTGCTTATGTATATGGTATTGTATTTTTATTGCGAAATTCTGCTTCTTTTATTTTTTATTTTTTGGTATTTAGGAAAGTGATTAACTTTTTTGAGGGGGTTTGAGGAAGATTGGCCCTGAGCTAACATCTGTTGCCAATCTTCCTCCTTTTACTTGCAGGAGATTGTTGCTGAGCTAACATCTGTGCCAGTCTTTTTTTTTGTACGTGGGATGCTGCCACAACATTGCTGATGAGCCGTGTGTAGGTCTGCACCAGGGATCTGAACCTGCAAACCCAAGGCCACTGAAATGGAGTGCACGAACTTAGCCACTATGCAACCAGGATGGCCCTAGAGAGTGATTGACTTTTGTGTATTAACTTACATGCTGTAAACTTACTATAATTTCTTATTAGGTTCAGAAATTTTTTGTAGATTCTTTCGAACTCTCTACATGGATGATCATATCATCTGTAAACAAAGATGTCTTCCCAATATGCATATCTTTTATTTCCACTTCTTTTCTTACTGCATTAGCTAGCACTTCCAATGCAATGTGAAAAGGAGTAGTGAGAAATATCTGATCTTAGTGGGGAAGCTTTGAGTTTCTCACCGTTAAGTAGTATATTTGCTGTATAATTTTTGTAAATTTTTTTTATCAAGTTGAGAAAATTCTCTTCTATTCCTGGTTTACTGAGAGTTTTTATCATGAATGGGTATTAGATTTTGTCAAATGCTTTTTCTGCATTGATTGATATAATCATGTGACTTTTCTTTTCTAGCCTATTGATGTGTTGTATCCCATTAGCTGATTTTTGAATGTTGAACCAGCCTTACATACCTGAGGTAAGTCCCATTTGTTCATGGTTTATAGTTATTGTACATTGTTGTATTTAAGTTACAAATATTTTATTGAATATTTTATTGATGGTTGTTTTCATCATTATTCATGAGAGAATTTAGTCTGTAGTTTTCTTATATATCTTTTTCTGATATTGGCATTGAGGTAATTCTGGCCTCTTGGAATGAGTTAGGATGTATTTCCTTTTCTTTCTGTCCTTGTAAAGGAATTGTAGAGAATCAGTACAATTTTTTCCTTTTATGTATGGTAGAATTCAACAGTGTACTCATTTGTGTCTGGCACATTCTGTTGTGAAGATTATTAACTATTGATTCAATTTCTTTAATAGATATAGGTCTATTCAGATTATCTATTCCCTCTCATGTGAGTTTTGGCAGATTATGTCCTTCAAGAAATTGGCTCATTTCACCAAGTTTGTCACATTTGTGGGCATATGTTGTTCATAGTATCCTTTGATTATCCTTTTAATGTCCGTAGGATCTGTAGTGATGTTCCCTCCTTCATTTCTGATATTGGGCATTTGTGTTCTCTCTCTCTTTTTCTTACTTAGCCTGGCTTGAGGATTCTTGGTTTTATTGATCTTTTCAAAGAACCACCTTTTGGTTTTACTGACTTTCTCTGTTGATTTTCTGTTTTCATTCTCATTTATTTATGCTCTTATTTTCCTATTTCTTCTTCTCTACCTACTTTAGACTTAATTTCTTCCTTTTCTTCTAGTTTTCTAAAGTAGAAGATTTGATGACTGATATTAGATCTTTCTTTTTTCTAATATATGCATTCAATACTATAAATTTTCCTTTAAGTACAGCTTTTGCTGCATCCCACAAATTTTGATAAGTTGTGTTTTCATTTTCATCTAGTTCAAAAAACTTTAAAATTTCTCTTAAGATGTCTTCTTTTATCTATGTGTTATTTAGAAGTTTGTTGTTTAATCTCCATGTATTACGGGATTTTTTCAATTATTTTTCTGTTACTGATTTCTAGTTTAACTCCATGTTGATCCGAGAGGAGACACCATACAAGTTCTAATCTTTCAATTAAATTTATTAAGAGGTGTGTATGTGTGTGTGTTTTCCCAGAATGTCATCTGTCTTGGTAAATGTTCCATGTCCCCTTGAGAAGAACATGTATTCTGCTATTGTCAGATCCAGTAGTCTCTAGATGTCAATTATATCTGCTGACTGATGGTGCTGTTGAGTTCAACTATGTCCTTACCGATTTCCCACCTGCTGAATCTATCCATTTCTGATAGACGGATATTAACATCTCCAACTATATTAGTGGATTTATCTATTTTTCCCTTCATTTCCATTAGTTTTTGCCTCACATAGTTTGATATTTTTTGGGGTGTACATAAATGTTAAGAATTGTTATGTCTTCTTTGAGCACCGACCCCTTTATTATTATATAATGCCTTTCCGTATACCTAATAACTTTTCTTGATTTGAATTCTTCTGTGTCTGAAATTAGTGTAGCTACTCCTGCATTCTGTTGATTAGTTTTTGCATGGTATAATTTTCTCCATCCATTACTATTCATCTTTATGTGTCTTTATATTTAAAGTATGTTTCTTGTAAGCAAGACACAATTGATTGTCTTGTTTTTTTAATCCAGTCACAATATCTGTTTTTTAATGCACTTTGAAAGTACATTTAGATCATGTTCAAAATGATAATTGCTATAGTTGGATTATTATCTACCATATTTATTACTATTTTCTATTTGTCTCCCTTGTTCTTTGTTTCTATTTTTGTGTTTCACTCTTTTGTACTTTGTGTGATTTTAATTGAGCACGTTATATGATTCTATTTTCTCTCCTTTCTTAGCATGCCAGTTGTGGTGGGTGTTTTTTTCCTACATTTTTTAGTGGTTGCCCTACAGTTTGCAATTTACACTTACAACTAATCCATGTCCCTTCAAATAACACCATGTCACTTCACAGGTAGTATGAGTATCTTATAAACACAAAATAATTCTAATTCCTCCCTCCTGTCACTTGTTTCATTGCTGTCGTTTATTTCACTAATATATAAGCATGCATATATAATTTATACATAAGCACACATAATCAAATGCATTGTTACTATTATTATCTGGAAGACATGGATAAGAATAAGAAAAATAAAAGTTTGGGTTTTTTCTTTTGTGAGGAAAATTGTCATTGAGCTAACATCTGTGGCAATCTTCCTCTATTTTATGTGGGATGCTGCCACAGAACAGCTTGAAGAGTGGTTCTTGGTCTGTGCCTGGGATCTGAAACTGCAAACCCTTGGCCGCCAAAGCATAGTGTGCAAACTTAACCAATACACCACTTTTATCTTCCCTATACTTTCTTTGATATTCTTCCTTTCTTTATATAGATCCAAGTTTCTGACATATTATTTTCCTTCTCTATAAATCACTTTTTTAACTTTTCTGTACTTTGATGATGATATACATAAGTGTAGTTTTTTATCCTGCTTGGTGTTCTCTGATCTTCCTTTACTTGTGGTTTGGTGACATTAATTTGGGGAAAATTCTCACTCTTTATCATTCCAATCATTTCTTCTGTTACTTTCTCTCCTTCTTCTCCTTCTGATATCATCATTCACATATGTTCCACATTTTGTAATTGAACCACAATTCTTGGCTGTTCTGTTTTGTTTTTATTTTTCAGAGTCTATTTGGTTTTTGAGGATTCTATTGATATGCCCTCTAGATCAAAGTTCTTTTTTTACCAGCCTTTTCTAATCTATTAATGAACCTATCAAATGAATTGTGCATTTCTGTTACAGTGTTTTTTATATACAGTATTTCTTTTTGGTTCTTTCTTAAGATTTCCATTTCTCTGCTGATGCTGTCCATCTGTTCTTTCATTATCTACATTATCCATTAGAGTCCTTCAGAAATTAATCATAGTTGTCTTAAGTTCACAGTCTGATAATTTCAACATCTCTACCATGTGTGGGTCTGATGCTTGCTCTGTCACTTCAAATCGTATTTTTTGACTTTTGGTGTGTCTCGTAATTTTTTTCTTGATAGCTGGACATGATGTACTGGGCAAAAGGAACTACCGTAAGTAGGTTTTAGGAATGTGGTGGTGAGGTGTGGATGAAAGGAAAGCTTTCTATAGTCCTGTGATTAGGTCTTAGTCTTTTAGTGATCCTAAACCTCCGGACTGTGAACTTCACAAGAGCATTTTTTTCCTCCCCCTCTTAGGTGGTACAGGATAAGTAGAGTGGGCTGAAATTGATCATTTTCCTTCTTGCTTGTCGAAGGCTACAGCCAGCTAGAGGTGGATGTTTCCCTTCAGCCAGATCAGTTAGGCTCTGATAATACCCCAGCCAGTTAGGCTCTGGTTAACTAATTTCCCCTGAGGGCAGACCTTGTTAAAGTTTATTTCAAACTGGTTCTTTTTTCTCTCCTCTTATGAGAAGCATGAGGGAATTTTTCTCTAATATTTACGATGAAACCCTAGTTGAGCTCCTGGAGGTCAATCTCACAATTTGTTCCCCCACCAGTCCCCACTATGGTTGGGCCCCTCTGGAGTTCTTAACTCTTAGAATTGTCCACACTGAGCCTCTAGCAATTTGCAAATTACAGTTCAGGTTTTCCTACTGCAGCACTGGTTCCTGAGGAGGATTTCTGCGCATGAGTCTCTGCTCCAGTAAGCCATGACTGCCTATGTTCACTTGTCTGTCTCTCCCATCTTGGGCGCAGTTGCTTGCCCTGTGTATTCTCCTCTCTTACAAATCCATGAAAGTTGTTGATTTTTCAGTCTGTTTTTACTGGTCTTTAGGATGTATCGGCAACTTCCAAGATTCTGACATGGGGAACTAGAACCCAGATGTCCTCCTCAGATTTGTTCTTCAAGTGAATTTTCTTCCCATTGCCTCCTTCTTTAGAGTAGAAATCAAGATAGAAGGATGGATGTATGTCTAACATATATCAGTATCTATTTATAAATGCATATTTATATGTATGCCTATATCATCTATCCCTAGATGTAAACTCTAATTTCTACTAAATCTCCCTGCGCATGATCTTGAAACTATTCTATGTTCCACTGTCAAAAGAGGTGCAATCTTGCCCAGACTAGCTTTGCTTATAAAATGAAAAGTTTCAATTGATAATTACCAAGATTGCCTAACTGTTTAAATTGTCTGTATAATATTTTAGGATGATTTCTTGGCCCATAGAAAACCTGTTTAATCACAAATTCCAATGGCTAAAGTCCTGGATTTTGTACTTTTAAAATTTCTCCTGTGTGTTTCTGATAATCGCTCAGATTGATATGAGTAAGAGCTGAAGATATCTCTAGTTCTATAATTCAATTTTTTATGGAACATTTATTGTTGACTCATCTCTGGGGGGAAAAATGTAGATTAAATTGCAAAGCAGAAAAAAAAGAAGAAAAGTCAAATTGAAGACCATTGAAACTCAGTGGAAAACCATGATAATCAAGAAGCAATCATAGAGTTATATTAATTGAGCTCTTTAGCATTGTGCCAAGCAAGATTAGGTGCCAGAACCTCATTTCATATCTCACAGCTGTTCCCTTACACTTTCTGTTCAACAGCCTTTTTATCGCTGTCCATAACCAGCCATTGGCAGAATGAAGTGATCTATTTCATGTGCTACTTTGTCTACTCTTTTCATTCTATACACCTTCCACCCTCCATTATGTGGTAGTTTCTGTATGCACTTGTTTGTGAATTTACAGAACATATTCTATAAAAGATCTGATGCAGCATTCAGTAAATGTGACATTATGTATAAAAAAATTATAAACACATAAACATGATACAGAAATGTCAATCCCTAATGGATTAAGAAATTGAATGTCATAAGCAAAAATCTAGGTGAATGCTTTCTATCTTCTCAGTAGAGGAAGTTTCCCAAGTAAAACATAAAAGTGCTAGCCAAAAAAAGTGTTAATAAATTTGGATATTCCAATAATATAATTTCCATTCATTCTAAGTTACATAAACACAGCAAAAAGATAAACTACAAATCTCCAGAATAAATTTACAATTCTGTTATCCAATAAATGATTAATATTGTGTATATACAAAATCTCAAAACATCAATAAGATAAAAGCAAACAATCCAGAACATAAGTGAGCATTTTACAAAAGAGAAAATGCAACTGTTCACTAAATTTACAACCAGATATTCAACCTCATTAGTAATTTGGGGAAAAACTTATGACCATGATAACTTATTATTTTACTAACCATACAATTGGCAAAAATTAAGAAGTCTTAAAATCCCAAGTGTTGGGAAGGATGCCAATCATACTAGATTTTTTAATAATCGCTATTAGAAGTATTCCAGTTTGGGGAATATGACATTATTTTATGAAGTTGAACATTCATATACCCTAAGACCTGGCAGTATCAATCCTAATTATATACCCCAGACTTGCCAATCGTTATCAGGAAGTGTGTACAAGAATCTTCATAACAGCAAAAACTGGACCCAACCCAAGTGTTCATGGTCAGGAAAACAGATAAACATTTTGTAGGGTATTCACATTATAGTTTATATTACAACAATTAAACTGAATAAACTACAGTGATATACAACAGTATTGATGAGTTTTACTACAATAATTTCAAGTGAAAAAAGTGAGTACCTAAAAATTATCTGTAATAAAATACCTTTTTAAAAGTGAAGTATGAAAATAAGCAACAATTTCCTGTTTAGTTACCCTATGGTACAAGTCATTAAAAAAAGTCAGGATACATGCTTGACTAGTTTTCAAGAAGTTAATTGTTTCTCTATCCTTCTCTGAAAGTGAATAATTCTTTTTTAGATATTATGAGCTCATAGACTTAATATTCTAAAAAGCTTAAATTTAATGCAATTACTATCTTATTTAAAACTCCAATTGTCCCATAATTAAACAGTAGATGTCTAATAAAATTGGCTTTTGGGTACTTTTGACATGACACTAGTAGTCTTTGATAGCTTTGTATTTGGTATGACAAGATGTTCCAGGCTCATCTTATATATAATTTTCCCTGAACATTTATCTAAACTAAACTTCTCCAAGTCCTACTTTCTCTTAGTGGAACTGGTATTTCTGAGCACAAAGAATGCTTATTGCCATTGGATTAGTCATTTTATGTATGGCTTTTCAATGATCAGAGCTATGACAAACATACACACGCACTTAAGATATAATCTCTCATTTTGATACCTCCCATGCAAATATAGGTCCAACAAAATATTTACCTCATTTTATATTACATGTATATTTTCTTTGTTTTATACTCAAAGTGCTCATTCCCAATGATGTGGAGTATGATAGAATAATCATTCATTTGTTTTACCAAATAATACAACCACAACAGACTTAGAAAAATATTATTGATGTTATTACCATATATATTTACTGAAAATGGATATTTTTGAATGTGATCCACCTACTCCCACTCTATTTTTATACATCTTCGCTATATCTACATTGTCTTATCATGTAGTCATTGCGTGTGATTCTCTCTCCCTTGTAACCCTCACATAGTTTTAATTCTGTAAGTAATTATGTAATTAAAGCTCACCAGTCCTTATGTCAACCTTCCTCTAGTTTTCTGTGTATTTTATGTATCTCATTATCTAATAGATTTCTTAGGAAGGCCTCAAAAAACAATATTCCCCGAGCTGTTGTTGATAACAGTTTGTCTCTTAACTTAAATTCAATTTTTTGGAATCTAAAATCTTGGCTCACATTTTCTTTCCTTGTTCATATTAAATATGTAACTCAATTTTGTCCTGATAAATCAACGCTCTAAGACATTGATAATAATATTATCTTAATTTCATTATATTATGCTTGCTCTTTTCCTAGAGGAGGGATTAGTAAACTACATCCAAGCCAAATTTTACCTGCATCTTGCTTTTTTGCAGTCTACACTTAAGGATTGTGTTTTTTTTTTTTTAACATTTTTAAATGCTTGTATTTTAATAGTTATTCAAAAAAACTGTGCCTATTCCTGGTAAAGATGCCCAAAGGATTTTATTATTTTTCTATAAATCAGATTAATTTTACCAGAATATGTCTTGGTGTTGCTGTTCTGTTTCAGTATTATAAGGAATGAAGTGTCCTCTTTTAATGTACAATTAAAAATACATATTTTTTAACTTTAGATTTCTTGGAGGGAAATTAGCTTTTAGCATTTCTTTCTATTTTCTTACTTTGGTTTTATTTCTCACCGAAGCCTATTATTAATTTGTTGGCTTTTTTAAGCCTATTTCAGTAATTGTGACTTTCTATGGAATCCTATTTACCACTTTCATGATTTGTCTTGCATTTTCAATTTTTTCACCTGTTTATTGTAAGGTACTATCTGCTTTGTTTGTTCATTTTAGCTTTCCTTTCAATTTTGTCTCCATATCAGAAACAAACTTTTATTTCTATTCTTTTCTGAGGTGTGTCACTATTTCTGAGATTTTTCTAACTCTGACTTTGCTGTTTCTTTATGCCTTGTATGAATTTCTTGTTACTTTTTAGCTTACTTTGTATAGTATATAATAGTTTTGATCTGTTTTACTGACGTGTCTTTCTGGCATGTTTTATTGTAGCAGAAATGTTATTCTGCTCCCTATTGTCCTTTTTCCTAAAGCAAATTTCTGCCTCCACAATTTGATCTCAATTGATCAAACTAATTTGACCTTAATTAGTTTCCCTGAACTATTAGAATTAGGCTTGATTCGGGTCACTTTTGTAAACCCTTAGAGAATTCTCTTCTTTTATTTTCATATAGTACTGAAAAATTCGGTTGTTTGTTTCCTGAGATTTCCTAGCTTTTTCTCCTCTCTACTTGTATCTAAATCTTCTCATCTTTTCTTCTCTATTTCTCATGTATTACTGC
This sequence comes from Equus asinus, assembly GCF_041296235.1. Lineage (NCBI taxonomy): Eukaryota > Metazoa > Chordata > Mammalia > Perissodactyla > Equidae > Equus > Equus asinus. Next base: position 64,331,376 of record NC_091793.1, on the reverse strand, counting down.
ATTTTTATTTCATTCCAAGCCATTTGTCCACAGTGAAGATCCTTCTGTAAGGGAGCCCTTGACTAACAGTTACAAGTGTTCATAGGAGCGAGGCTCTTGCAGCACCTGCAGATGTTACTATGGATCCTTTGCCTTCACTCCTATTGGAACGTGTGCACCCTTTCTACTTCAGCTGATAACCTCAGATTGTTTGTCATGCTTTTCAAGGAAAATCCATTGGCTCCTTCGGTGTTTTCCTGTTCTCAGGTTTATCAAATACTCTGCTGTTTCTCTTTGCTTTCTCCTGCAGAGATGTCAGTACAATTTATGAAGCCATTGTGAACATTGGTAGTTTATTCCCACTTGCATATATTTCATTTTTTGATAATATCTTTTTACACAATTTTGTGGTAAATGTCTATGGGTATTGGTTTAGGTATCTACTTATTATATTTGTTTTTATTAGGGGTACAGAGAAATTCACAACGTAGGCCCTGCCACCACCATCTTCCCAGAATTTGTATTGAAATGTATATATTTCATATGGAACATGTGTTTCTGCATCTTCCACTAGTGCTCCCGATATTATATTCTTGGGATGTATACGTATATATTATACACATAATTATATATGTACTTTCTTTGTTCTTTTAGCTACAGTATAATTTTCATTGTAGGATTGTAATACATACTTTTTTTGTTTACTTACTCCCTTTGTCCTTTGGAAATTTAAATTGAACTAACATCCTCTTTCTTCTTACCACATTCCAATGCATTGTTTCATCAGAATTTTCACATTTTAAAAGGAAACTTTGCTTGGTGTTTTGGAAAAAAACAATAAAAATTCAAGACTTCTTCAATAAGCCGTATCTACCTTTCACAATAGATATGATGCACTATTTCCTTACCCCCACTTGTGTTTTAAAAGTGTTCACATGAAAAATTTTATTGAGACATAAAATGGCCAAGTTGGAAGGATTACTATAAGGTATCCATCCCTACCATTGATCTGACAGCCCTGAGTGTATAGGCAAGGAAAGTGAGACCCAATTGTTGTGAGTCACACAGCAAGCTCTTTAATTATGGAGCTAAAATTGGAAGCTCCTTTAACAAAGTCATACTGAGTTCTCATTAATGAGCAGTGGAATATTTATCAAATTTTTTACCACTATATCTGGGGTCAGCTAGACCTGATTCTCATTCTAGATCTATTATTTTTTAACAATTGATATTTGGCAAGTCGTATTACCATCAGAGCTATAGGTGCATAATATGTAAAATGGGAATAATATCTACTTAATACCAACTTTCAAAGATAAACTATATAAGAATCTAGCACATAGCAGAGTCCCAGTTAATGGTGACATTGCTCTCTCTGTGCAACACAACCCTCCTCATAAACTAACTTGAAGTCACAGGTTAGTAGCCTAGCTATTGTCCAGACTCTGGAACAAAATTGCTTTATGTTAATCACATTGCTTTTGTTAGCAAAAGGAATCTTATTTTATAACTCTGTAGTGTTCATTGAATTCTAGAAATCTGAAAGATCATCATTCATTGCTCTCAACAGCTGGTCAAAATGATTAATGATGCAATCCTACATGAACAAATAATGGAACCTTAAACTCCTTCCATTCTAGCTAAATATCTGCTTCATAATATTATAGGGTCCAAATCAGCCGAATTTAAAAAAAAGTTTGGATTATTAGAGGATCAGTGACTTTATGGCAACATAATGGAAAAACAAATGAAATCACTTAGACAAGATAATATAATGTGCTATAAAGTGCCCTCAGTGATGTATGGCTAAGGGCCAATAACATCATTTAGTACTTTCAGTGATATGTCATTTGGGGAGAACTGATTGTGGTCAATACAGATGCTTGCTGCGGAGGAGATTAAGCAACAGTGATGAACAGAAATCCTTTGTATTATGTCTGTTCATGACTGTTAGATCTGCTCCACTAGGCTGACATGGGGTATGAACTATTTTATTCTCTTTGATTTGACAGAATTGACCAGTTGGAAGTTCTGAATTCTGGGTTAGTTATCATTTTGCTCTGAATACTTTCATGTGATCAGTGTCTTTTATGACATCTTTCCCTGTGTGTGTCTGTATTTGTAGTTGTACATGCATGTAGCTTTTTAGATTTTTTCTATAAGTGGGTATTATACTACATACATTGTTGTAAAGTTTTCTTTAATTGTTAGCATTATATGATTCCTCTTTCTTTTTGCATGATACAGAACTCTTCCCACCCCATCCACTCCCACACCCCACCAATCTGCTGTAAATATCAAAAAGTATTTGGTGGTTTACAGAACTGAAAACTTCAAGGGGGCGTGAAGTTCATCTGTGGGTTGTGGCTCCACTTCACTCTGATTCTTTTAGATTTATTCTCTTTCGTTGTGAGTATCTTCTTAGGGAGGCTTTGTTTATCCACATAACAAACTTTTTCTGCGTGCCTACTGTGGGTTGGTGATGCTTCTAACTGCCGACGATAGGTTGGTGAATAAAACAGTGAAAGTCATTATTATCATGGAATTTATTTTTTAGTGAGAGAGCCAGAAAATAAACAATAATCAAATAAATACATGTATAATATTATGTTATCATAAGAGAAAAGCAGCTACAGAGATTTCAAGCTTTCCAGCTGAATTCTACACTGTCTATAAGAAGAGAAGAAAGATTTTATTTCCTTAAGAAGAATGAGACACTGCCTTTACAGAAGATTCTAGCAAACTGCCCCAACACAGATCATTGATTTGAATTGAGTCACATACTCTGCTTGAATCCATGTGGTTTAGAAGGAGAATGGCATGAACCAGTTGACTGCATCTCCTAAACCAATCAGTATGTCAAGAAGGGTAGTCTGAGCCTGATTGAACTAAAGTAATTAGAGCTTATCCAAAGTAAGTAAATCCCAAGGCCATGAGAAAATGGGGAAGCTCTATGAAAAACATTTGTGGGACAACTTCTCTGTTCACCTAAATATGTCACTCAGGACTCCCAAGTTAATATATATAGAACAATTTTATTCTTTTTAACTGTTGGAGAGTATTCCACAGTTTGGAATCATAACAGCTTATTTTACTTCTCTCTTCATGATGAATATTTAGATTATTATATTATCATTAATATATTAGTGTGCTATTATAAACAATGCTGCAAAATATATCTTTATACATACCTTCTTGTATTAACATGAGAAGGTTCTTTCATGTATACAAATGACTAGAATTGCTGGGTCATACAGTATTCACATTTTAAATGTTATCTTTTGTGCCAAATTGCCCTACAAAATTGCTCTACAGATTTAAACTCCTGTCATCAATATATTCTCTGCACCTGCTGCAATATTTGATATTATCATTAAATAATCATCAGCTCTAGGAGTACAGGAATGTTGTAACATTATTTTTAATATGCATTTTTCAGGTACTGGTGAGACAGTATCTTTTCATGAGTTATTGACTATCTGTATTTTCTCTGTGAATTTTCTGTTTATATAATTAGTCTGTGGTTTTACTTATTATTTTTGTATATATTTTTAGTCATTTTTGTATCCTCCAGATATTAGGGCTTTATTCAGAGCATAAGCAGAAAATATTTTGTCATTCTTTCATTTTTTCTTTATTTTTCACTTTGTTACAGGTTTTTCTTTTCATTTTACAAAGAAGTTTGACATTTTAATCTGGGAAAATTTATGTCTTTTTCTTTAATATTTTATATTTTATTTTAAAGGCCTTCTCAATCCCAATACTAAAAATATAATATGTTTTCCTTAAATATTTTAAGGGTTTATTTTTATACATTTAATCTATCTAGATTAAATGTGTGTGTGTGTGTGTATGTGTGTGTGTGTGCAAGATAGAGAGATGTATGAAGTATCTGATTGTTTTCCCCAAATAATCAGTTGTTTAAATATATTTTATTGAATAGTGCATCCTTTCCCCACTGATTTGAAATGTCACACTTAAGGAAAGCTAAATTATCATATATGCATAGATTTCTTTCTGGATTCTATGTTTAAATATTTTTGTTTGTTTTTGCATAAATCCAGCCCTGACTTGATTACTATGGCTTTGTAATTACACTTGCAAACTGATTGTGCTCATGGGTCCATGTTCTTCTTTTTCAAGATATTATTCCCTCTTCCTGTGCATTTTCTTTCCCATATATATGCATTTTCCAGGAAAACTTCTCCAATTCGATGCACCTTTGTCTCAGGTTTTGATTGGGATCACGGTGGTTTGGAAAGAATTGGTCTTGCATTACTGAGTTTTCTCATCCAGAAATATGTTATATTTCTACATTTATTAAGATGGTATCTTAGGCCTTTCATTATAATTTTATAATTTTCCTTAATTTAAAATTATGGAATACTCAGGTTTTCCTGAAGTGTGGACAAGTACCGGATATTTTGTATTAATCTATTGAATATGTATGTCCTTCACTGATTAGCTAAATATGGATAATCCTTTTCAAACTCATTGGATAATATGAGGAAAGAAAGGACTGTGACATATGTGAAACCCTTATTATAAGTTGAATAATGTGTTAGAAACTGAGGAAAAGAGGAAAAAGTCTCAGTTTCTCAGCTAAGTAGCTGTTAATCTAGTAGGAGAGGCGCTCAGGCAAACGGCAAATCGAAGCACAATATGGCAGGTTGCCACAAAGTGGTACCCTTACAAAAATCACCAAACCTGGATTGGCAGGTGACTGGAGTGGTCTCTTGGGGAAGATGGTGCCTGAGTTTTGAGAGACATATAAGAATGAGGATTTTAAAACTGAATTAAATGAGATTTAGAGATTATGTAGCTAGCTCCAAATTTCATCGCTCGTAAAATGTAGACCCAGGCTACACACCCTGCACTAAATGTCTTAAAAACCTGTGTCAGTTTGGTGTCACCCTCATATTTTCATTATATTTTTAATCATTTTGGTTTGCAGTCTAAATGACTTAAGTAGCCAATAGAGTATATGCTGTTTTATTTCTATTTTAATGCCCTCTTTTTGTTAGGTTAGTAAAAGTGAAATTGAACGTCCTTAAATATTTGGAAGCATTTAAAGATGTTGCTCACCTTTAAATATTGCTAGACTCTAAAAAGAATGAGATATTGCTTCCTCCTGGGCTTAGGAGTGAAATTAATTTAATCTGTGAGGAAGACATTTACAGAAACAGAATGAAAATTCCACTTGCCACCAGACCCACACATACTTAATTAAGGAGAAGTCAGGAGGCAGACTCAGACATTATAACAATACTGACGATTAAGATTTTAAGAAGAAAAAAAAAATGCCTCTCCAAATTCCTAATGCTGGTCTGTGATAAGATACTGTCAGAGAGCATTAATTAACAATTCTTAGAAAAGGTCTCTTTTTCATGTTTAACACCAAAAGGCTTGATGAAAACTCCAAATGTCAACCACGTGATTCCACATCCAAATATGAACAGCTGAGGCTGTCCTGAGGGCTTAGTTCAGAGCTTAATCAAAGAAGACTAGTCCGTTCAGATGTGAGACCTGTTACTTGGCAAGAATATTGATTTTAGCACATGGAGGAAAACCAAAAGAATACTGTCTATTTTTTGTTTTACTGACTCTTCCCAATGCAAGTTTCCTGAAGCATTTAAAGCCAACACATCTTAATTCATCTTGCTCTGTCTGGCCAAAAGAATTCTCCTGCTATATGGAAGAAAATAAGTAGCCATTTAAACAGAAATTGGCTCATTCACAGCAGAACATTTGGAAAACTAGGTATAGTCAATAAACCTAGAATTGTTTTCCTCAAAACTGTGCTTCTCTGTGTTAATCAAAATCTTCCAACAGGTTTAGCTTATGCAACAAATACTGGCAAAATACTTAAAAATCTATTTCATGTGAAATATTAAAAACACATGGGGAAGATGGAAAAATTAATAGGTTAAATTTTTCCCTCCTGTGTATTTCATGCATATTCATAATGATTGCTGAATAAGAACATATTTTTCTTTGACTTTTATAAGTATAATGAAATTGTTAAGACATGGTGAATCAAAGTAATTGCTCAGACCCCATAATTATAAATGAACTATTTGCCAGGTGCCAATCTAGGTCTACAAAAATAAATTAGAAAAAGATTACACTATAAAATTCAGAGCTCTTAGAGAGTAAAGAGATCGTAATATAATACAATGTTATCAAGACATTGAAACTTTTGAGACAGAAGTAGCACTTTTCATTTGCGATCTAGTCTTGAAAGGAATCCTCCTGACAAAAATTTCAAGATCTTTGAAATTCAATATTAGATCTCAATTCCATAAAAATTGATGAAATGTGGAAAAATAGATTTGAGAGCTACAGTAAATGAAAATAATCTTGAGCGTAAATAGACAATCAGTATTTCCAAAATTTCACTGTAGGAAATATAACTTCTACTTTGCTATATTTATTTGCTTTTGAGATGTAGATCCATTGTAAGACTCCCAGTGTTCCTCAGGTAAATCATTATCATTTCCACAACTTACCCTAAATCGTAGACTTTCCTTCATAAGAAGCAGCTCAATTTCCCAATTATGGCTAACATCTGTACCTGTCATTGTAGCTTTAAATTTGGAGCTTCAATGGAAAATCATACTTTGTGCTCTCTACTGGAGGAAGCTTATTATGCACAACATGCTTTTTCCTTCATCGTGTGATAGTTTTATCTCAACTTCAACTTCTGTGCAACTGACTGACTATCTCTTTGAAGTGCTTCTCACAACTCCTCAACGTTAATTTCATAAATACCATGTGGCCTGGGCTTTAAGTTATACATCTCTAAATGCCCCCTGAGGTGGAGACGTTCAAGTGAATAATCTTAAAATATGTTGTAACAGAGAGATAAAAACATAATTTTATTTAAGTAAATTATGTATTTTACAATAACATACTGTATGTATATTTAATACTACTATCTTCGTGTTTTATAATATAAATGTCATAATACACTCTAAAGTCTGTACTATTCTATTCATGCTTTCAGAAGGGGCCAAATTAAAGAACTTCTCCAGGTATTAACAAACATGAATGACTCTGAATGAGTTGTTCTAACTAGAATTTGCAGGGAAATTTCAGACCCGTGAGTGAGCAGCTTGCTAAATAGGGATTCTTAGTCAATGTAAACTGATCTACACGTACTGCACTTTCATATATAATTTGTTAATGGAAACTTTTAAAAAATTTGTGAAATATATTTTTACAAAATCGTGGTGACTCAATGATGTATGTGATTGAAGAGAAGGATTTGATTAAGGTATTTACCACCAAAAGTATTATATATCATGTGCCTTCAAGTTATATGCACCAAATCCAGCAGATTCCAGTTGCTCTCCTATTTACATAATATCAGAGTTTCTTTCCATGTTATTAATTACCACTCCTTACAGACATAAAATTGACTTTTAATAGGTATTCAAAAATAAAATGTGTGCCTCTACTGTTTCAACCAGATTCATGGTAAAATGTTTCCAGCTGGATTTCAGTTTGGGAAGGTATCACTCTATTACCAGATATACAAGTTGAAGATTATGTTTACTTTCAAATCATTCTGTCATTCAATTTATTTAAAGTCTTTTAAATCCATGAAGTCACACTCTTCAGCCAAAATGTTCTCTCTTCTGTCATCTTTCACAGAGAATAATCTTCATGGTAACTAGCATCATCTAGGAGCAAAAACGATAACTTGGTTAATGTGGACACTGATCAAGCACATCTTGTAGGCCAACGGAAAGATTCTAAATATTGAGAGAGTTCTGGAAAATACCTGAGCAATACAGATGTACAATAATGGATGGTACTGCAAAGGTAAAATATTAGAAAACTAGTAAGAAATTTTAGTTTAACTTATGATTCTAAAAAAATTATCTAAAATTTTAAAATTAGCAAGTATCCCAACTAATGTCTGTTCTTAGGCAAGCTTCTTTGTATTCTATGTCAATAATGATTATAATTGAATAGTTAGCTAAACCCAATTTATTAGTGTTTATTTCAGTAGTGATTATAATTGAAAGTTAGCTATATGCAATTTATTAACGTTAAATGATGCATAAATGCATTTCCTAAACAGTACTGAAATAAACGCGTGAAGGTTGTCTATTGAAAGAATGGCTACATCTGTTTGTTTTGCTAAATAAAAAGCGTGTTGTCAGTTAACTGAACTATTGATTAATGTACTTTCCATTGTTCAATATTTATTTTGGTATCATGGTAGATATAAGCTTACGATTTTCACTTAGAAGTTCTTTTATAACAATAACAACAGCAATAATAAACTATCATTAATGAACAAATTCAATCAATCAATAGTTCTTGAGATTCTATTATATGCTAAACACTGCACTGGGTGTTGTGGCAGTGAAAACAATAGAAAATCTCCATTCTTGTGGAGATTAAATCTTAGAGGAGAAAGCAGAAAATAAAATTAAAATATCAATGACATGTTCAAAGAAGAATAAACAGGGAAGAGAGATGCAAAGCGTGGAGAAAGAAATGTGAAATGTTAGGGAGGGTTGCCGGGGGGTGTCTCACTTTTAAGCTGAGAAATAGTCTATATTTGAGAAATACTCTGAAGGAAGTGAAGAAGATAGCCATGATGCTATCTGGAGTGAGATATGAAGATTCCACGTGAAAAATGACTAAGGAGAAAGATCCCAGTGTAGGAGTCGCCTGGCCTCTTTACAGAAAAGTGACAGGCTAGTGTGATTGGAGTCAGGTAACAGAGTGAGAGAAGTAAGTAATTAGTCAAGAGATCATGGAAAATGAAAGAAGATATATCCTATGGGGCCTTGCTCGTCCCAGTCAAGATGTTAGATTTGATTCCAAAAAGGAGGAGGAATCACTGAAGATTTTGAGTAGAGAAGCAACATAGCTGATTTATATTTTAACAAACTATATGTGGATGTTGCGTTGAAAATAGACTGGTGAAGGGAAAAGTGAAAGGTGAGAGATCAGCAAATAGATGTTTACAGTAAACCATATACATAACGGTTCCTTGGACGACAGAGATAGCAGTGGAAGTGATGAGAAGTTACTACAGTCAATACGTATTTTGAAGTTAAACTTGACAAAATTTATTAATTTGGAGGTGGAGTGTGAAAGAAATTGGAGTCAGAAATGACTACAAGCTTTCCATCTTGAGCATAAAGATTGAGTTACAGTTAAATGACATGCAAAAGTCTGTAGGAAGGGTATATTTGGGGGAGAGGAGACAGCAGGGCCTCAGTTTGAGACATGTTCTATAGATACATTGAGTGAGAATTTAGACAGAGGGTCTGGACGTCAAGGGACAACCCTAGATTGAAGATATACGTCCAGAAAATATGATCATATACATTGTATTTAAAGCCATAAAATCATCAAGAGGTAAGTGTAGATAGAAGAGGGGAAAGATACCAGGATTAAGTCTTCATTCCAACATTTAATTATCAGAGATGAGGAAGAAACTGAAAAGATGCTGCCAAATATTGGCAGGGGAGTGGGAAGGACCAGCACATTTTGGAAACCTGGAAATCAAGGAAAGAAAGTGTTTCAAGAGGGGAGAGAATGATGGATAATTTCAAACACTGCTGACAGAACTAAACACTGAAGTTAGCAACATGGAAGTCATGGGCATCTTGACAGGAGCAGTTTTGGCGAAATACTGGAGATGATTGCCTGACTGAGGATGGTTCAACAGAGAATGCAGGAATAAAACTGGAGGCAGTTCATATGGACATGTTCTCAAAGAAACTTTGCTGAAAGGGAAGGAGAGAAATGGCATAATAGCTGGAAGCAGTGAGATAAGCAGAGGGTTATTTTTAAAAAAGATGGGAGGGAGCAATAAAAACATGTTTCTACACTTATCAACATTGCTACTATTTTGATATATGTAAATAAAATGATTGATTTTCTTGTTACTCATTTAACAATCCCAATGATTAGTTGTGACAGTGATAAATTATGTCTGAGCTCTTGTTCCATTTTCGCATTTACATCAAATCACTTACATTTCATGAGGCCTCTTGAGTTTCAGTTTCCCAAGATATATGCTCCTGAAATTTTAATTAATAATTAAACTTTAGCACACTAAAAATAAAAACGTTTTTATGATGAATAGGCTTTAAACATTAATATGAATCTGCCGATTGGATATGAGTACAAAGCTTGTGTTTTCTCAAGTGTTATAATCAAATAGTCTTCTTCTAAAATAAAAACTCTAAGATTACTTTTAAAGACTAGTGCACATATATTCGCATAAAATTGGGCATGACTGGACATAATGGAAAAAATTAATGAAAGGAAAATTGAAGATGGGAATCAGGAGAAAAAGGATTTAATGAGAACTGGTGAGTGGTGCCTGATCTCCCCTGAGAAAGTCAGGACATTCAACATTTCATGCATATTACACAGACTATGCCTGAAGAAGAATTTTTTGGAAGTTCAAACCTTTTTGTTGGCCTGTTTTATACTATAGGTTGAATGATGTGAAATTACTAAGGTTGAAAGTAAAAATGGTTGAATATGCACGTCTTATCATTTAACCTCCTACATTGGTCTCTTTGGAACATCATCACCTCCTTCCCTACTCTAAGAAATCTGCTCACGCCAACACTGCAGGCTGCACAGGCACTTGTCTTGCAGGTGTCTTTCTAACCCTTGTTTTGGTCTCCAGTTTCTCTCATGCCATTCATCTCAACAGACTGTGAGCCACTCTTTTGGTGTCTGAACTGACTCCATCTCCTTAAGATTTCTCTGCCTTCTATAAAGGAGGTTGCTAGTACTGCCCTTTTATTAAAAGAGGCCAAATGTTCTGCCTCAGAAAAAAAAAAAAAAAAGGCAGCTTAGGGAAAGTTGCGTTAAATTCCATGACGTCAAATTCAAAAACTGATGGAAGTAACTGCAAAGTATCTTTGGCTCCCCCTACTAATACTTTATGTAGCTATCATCCCTTAATTTATATTATCTTTCTTAAAAATATTCATGCATCCAAATATATCAACCTATTTTAGAAGCATCCAGTTCCAAATGTAAATATTTGTTTTAATGGCCTCTTTTGTTGTTCATTGTGGGTCAACTCACTCTAGAAAACTATAGAATAGAATTCTCGATTCTGAGTAAAAGGATGTTTTCTCTTTCACAACTTTGCAAAATTCCCTTTTTGTCTCATTCTTTTCTTCTCTATTTCTTCTCTTTTTTTAAAGCACGTCCTGAAATTTGGGGTAAGTAAATTAAATGTCCAATTCTGTTATTCCCCCTTTAGACATGTATTTGGTAATATATGTATATATTATTTTCAAAACTGTTGTAATAGGTTGCACTCTTAATTCTCTGTCAGATTTTTGACTAACGGCAATGTTTAGATAAAGTCTCGTGTATTTAGGAGTGGGGAGGGAATTTCCTCACCATTCATTTATTTCCAAACTTTAAGCGCCTGCTCTGTGTTAGGTAAGTCTCTTCCATTAGTTGAGACTACAAACCCGATCCCTGGCCTGCAGACTTATCTTCATTGGGGAAAAATATATGGAAAACTTAATGGAGATCATGTCAGAAGACTCTGCTTGAAAATTGCTTTGGTCAATGAATCTGAATATTATAGAATTCCTAAATAAAATTCCAGGTAGATCTGGTTAGTCTTCGGGAAACTTATGAGCACCATTTTTAAATCAATAAGTAATAAATACAAAAGTTACTTTGAGCTAGTTGGACATTTCTATGAATAAAGGCAATCTTCTAAAGTCAGGCCAAAATATTTTCACCTAAGCCCAACTGCATAAAAAGTTTATGGGGGACCAATGAACTTCTGATAAATGTCTTGTTTTTCCTCATCTCTCTTCTGAAGAAAGAGGCAAAGTTATCTGTATAATTACCAAAGCCCTGGGATTCTAAGAATCTACATATGCCCCAGTTCCCCTACATTATCCTTAGTTTTTCTCTCTTGCTCTCTGGAGTAGCAATGATTTGTCAAGGGAGGGTCCTTGGTCCATTGCCTGGGGTTCAAGGTGCACCTGTCATTCTGGACAACCTATTTCACTCTCTGAGGTTCAGATATCTCATCTGTAATCTGAAAGTATTGGTAACCACATCTGATTATTGGTACAAGGATTAAATTAAGTAATAAAATTCAAACATCTCAAGGTATTTAGTCAAGTAATGGGTTCTGGCATGGGAGTTCAATTTATTGTTGAATAGCAACTTTGAGATGGGGCCAACTTTGGAATTCATCTTATTTCAAAGATTCACTTAAGGATGGATATGTCTACATTTTAATGGGCTGTTTCATTTTTGTTTTGTTGCTTTTACTTTTGAAATGCTTACAGATTCATAGAAACTACGAAAATAATACACAGAGCCCATTTGAATAATACATGGAGTCTAACCCTTCGCTTAACTTCCCCAGTGGGGAACATCTTATTTAAATATAGTTCAATATAAAAACCAGGAAATTGATATTAGTGCAATGCAACTAGACTACAGACTTTATTCCTTTTTCACCATTATTTATATGAATCCATTTGTGTGTCTGTGTGTTTAGTTCTATGAAATTTTTCACCACATATAAATTTGTGCAACAACCACTAAAATCAAGATGCAGAACTATTCCATAGCCATAAAGGAACTTTTCATGCTACCCCTTTATATCTGCACATCCCTCCCTCCAATCCTGTCAGGCGATCCTCTGGCGACCACTAAAATATTCTCCAAGTCTATAGTTTTGTGCTTTTGAGAGTGTTATGCAAATGGACTCTACATATCCCATACTTCTTTCTTTTTTTTTTCCCTTTGCTTTTTACTCTTTCTGTAATCCTGTAACTCCCCCACCATCAAAGGTCACTTTCCAGTAGAGTCTAGTGCATGTGAAAAAACTTAGTGTGTTTATTTTACTTAAAAAGTTCTAAATCATCTTTTGGGCACTGGGAAGCTGCTAATAAGTTTAAAGTCCCTAGGGTGACACTACTCAGTTTCATTTTTTTCTCATTTTTTTTCTTTCTTTAAAGAATTTTATAAATTTTTTTGCAGGACCATTGGTTAAAAACATTACGGAAATTTTGGGTGTACATCATTATATTTAATTTCTGTGTAGATTACATCATGTTCACACCCAAACACTGATTACAATTCATCACCACACACATGTCCCCAGTCAGCCCTTTCGCCCTCCTCCCTCCCCCTTCCCCTGTGGTAACCACCAGTCCACTCTCTGTTTCTATGTTTCTTTGTTGTTGTTTTTATCTGCAATTTATGAGTGAGATCATACAGTATTTGACTTTCTCCCTCTGACTTATTTGACTCAGCATAATACCCTCAAGGTCCATCCATGTTGTCACAAATGGCAAAATTTGATCATTTTCTATGGCTGAGCAGTATTCCATTGTGTATATATAGACCACATCTTCTTTTTCCATTCATCCCTTGATGGGCACCTAGGTTACTTCCAAGTCTTGGCTATTGTGAATAATGCTGGAGTGAACATAGGGGTGCATGTACCTTTACACATTCGTGTTTTCATGTTCCTTGGATAAATACCCAGCAGTGGGATAGCTGCATCATATGGTAGTTCTAGTCTTAATTTTTTGATGAATCTCCAAATTGTTTTCCATACTGGCTGTGCCAGTTTTCACTCCCACCAGCAGTGTATGAGGTTTCCCTTTTCTTCACATCCTCTCCAACACTTGTTATTTCCTGTCTTGTTAATTATAGCCATTCTGACAGGGATGAGGTGATATCTCATTGTAGTTTTTATTTGCGTTCCCTGATAGCTAAGGATGTTGAATATCTTTTTGTGTGCCTGTTGGCCACCTGTATATCTTCTTTGGAGAAATGTTTGTTCAGATCTTTTGCCCACTTTTGACTTTGGTTTTTAGTTTTGTTGTTGTTGAGTTGTATGAGTTCCTTATGTATTTTGTATATTAACCCCTTATCATATATATGGTTTACAAATATCTTCTCCCAATTGTTACATTGTCATTTTATTTTGTTGGTGGTGTCCTTTGCTGTGCATAAGCTTTTTAGTTTGATGTAGATCTATTTGTTTACTTTTTATATCGTTTCCCTTGCCTAGCCAGACACAGTACTTGAAAATATGCTGCTAAGACCAAAGTCAAAGAGTATACTGCCTATGTTTTCTTCTAGAAGTTTCGTGGTTTCAGGTCTTAATCCATTTTGATTTAATTTTTGTGTATGGTATGAGATAAGGGTCTACTTTCATTCTATTGCGTGTGACTGTCAAATTTTCCCAACACCATTTATTGAAGAGACTTCCCTTTCTCCATTATATGTTCTTGGCTCCACTGTCGAATATTAGCTGTCCATAGATGTATGGGTTTATCTCTGGACTCTCGATTCTGTTCCATAGTTCTGTGTGTCCGTTCTTGTGCCAGTACCATGTTGTTTTGTTTACTATAGCTTTGTAGTCCATTTTGAAATCAGGGAGTGTGATACCTCCAGCTTTGTTCTTTTTCTCAGGATTCCTTTGACTATTCAGGGTCTTTTCTTGTTCCATATAAATTTTAGGATTCTTTGCTCTATTTCTGTGAAAAATTTTGTTGGAGCTTTGATAGGGATTGCATTGAATCAAAGATTGCTTTAGGAAGCATGGGCATTTTAACTGTGTTAATTCTTCCAATCTAAGAGCGCAGAATATCTTTCCATTTCTTTCTGTTTCCTTCAATTTCTTTCAACAACGTTTTATAGTTTTCAGTGTACAGACCCCTCACCTCTTTGGTTAAGTTTATTCCTAAGTATTTTATTCCTTTTGTTGCAATTGGAAATTGGATTCTATTCTTCATTTCTCTTTCTGCTACTTTGTTGTTAGTGTATAGAAATGCAACTGATTTTTTTTCCTTCCAGCACTTTAAATATATTGGGCCACTCCCTTCTAGTCTGTAAGCTTTCTGCTGAGAAGTCAGCTGATAGCCTTATGGGGTTTCCTTTGTATGCAACATGTTGCCTTTCTCTTACAGCTTTTAGGATTCTCCCTTCATCTTTAATTCTTTACATTTTTTATAGTGTGTCTTGGTGTGGGCCTCTTTGGGTTTATCTTGTTTGCTGCTCTCTGTTCTTCCTGTACTTGGATGTCTGTTGCCTTCCTTAGGTTAGGAAAGGTTTTAGCTGTTATTTCTTCAAGTAGATTTCTTTGAGACAAGCCCCTTTGTCTCCCTCTTCTCCTGGGACCTTTCTAATAGAAATTTTAGCATGCTTGAAATTGTCCCATAGCTCCCTTAGACTGTTCTCGCTCTTTTTAATTCTTTTGTCTTTTATCTGTTGAGCTTGGGTGATTTCCTCTAGTCTCTCATCAAATTTGCTGATCCATTCTTTAGTATCATCTATTCTGCTGTTGAGTCCCTCTAGGGAATTTTCCATTTCTGGTATTGTATTATTCATTTCTAATTGGTTCTTTTATATATTTTTGTAATTCTTTGTTGAAGTTCTCACTGAGTTCATCCATTCTTCTCCCAAGATCAATGAGCAGCCTCATGACTCTTAGTTTGTACTCTTTGTCATCTATATTTTTTAATCTGTGTTTCATTTAATTATTTTTCTGGGATTTTGTCCTATTCCCTTACTTAGAAGGTATTCTTTTGCTTCCTCATTTTGTCTCTTTCTTTGTGCTTATGTCTGTGTATTACGTAGGCAAGATACATCTCCCAATCTTTGAGAGTTGGCTTTATGTAACAAATGACTTATGAGGCCCAGCAGTGTGCTTCCCCCTCATCACCAGTTCCAAATGTTCCAGGAGTGTCTCCTGTTTCGAATACATGTGTCTTTCTGCTGTGGCAGGGTTACTCTTGCTGTAGTTGCCTGGGTAGACTAAGCTGTCCCCTTGGACAGCCTGTTGTAATTCTCAGCTGCATGTGGCTGCTATAGGCCTTTTAGTCAGTTTATCAGGCATGGGGAACCCCAGCACAGTTGGCTGCAAAGACTCATAGCACATTCCTGTTGCATGTTTTCTGTTAAGTGAGTAGGCCCCCAGCATGGCTGGATGCTAGGCTCAGGGGCTTAAAATTGGTGTATGCCTCCTACCTGTAAGGCTATTTTCAGCTCTCTCAACAAGACGCTGAGTGAGATTGGCCCCAGTCCTAGAAGCATCCAATTGTTTCAAGCTTTGCGGGGTGGGACCGATCCCCTATGTGGTTGTTTGAGAAGCACAAATATTTTGCAGCTGACAAGCCCCACTGCCCCCAGGGTCACACACCACATCAACACAGTCCTACCCTGTGCACATGCTCCAACCCACTGAAGCAGATTGTCACCCCATTGCAGAGACCCTATACACTACAACAATACCCCACACACTCTCCCTGCTCCTTCCACATGCCCTGCCCTGCAGAGGTGGACCCATTCACCTGGTTGCAGAGGTTCCAGGCATCCCACCTATGCAGGCCCACAAGTTACCCAAGGGCTTGCTGTTGGGTAACACCAGTCCCTAGGGCAGGCTGCCTGGCCTGGCTGAACTGGATTAAATTGGTGCTCTAGTGGGCAGGGCAGACCCTGGTCTAACACGCCATGGGAAGAACTCCAATGGTGTCTACCAGCATCTGTGTCAGCACACCTCCACTAGGTCACAATAATGGCTGCCTCCAATGTCTCAGTCCTGGCGAGATCTCTCCTGTCACCAAGATGCAATCAGAGCCTATCAAGTGAGTCTCTTTTCACCAAAGGACTGTGAATCTTTCTTCCTGGTGATTTTAGGTTGCTTTCCAAAATGGTTGAATATTTGCATCAGTCTTTTAAGAGTTGGCTTTTGTCCCCCTCATGTCCGATAGATTTCTGGGGGTATTTATTGTTGTAGTTAATAGCCAGCAAAGCCATATGCTATGACATATGTCTCAGTTGTGTTGAGTCCAAAAGCTGCTTAGAGTGATAAGCTTCCCTGCTCTCGTTCCCTTCTCCTCCAGGGAACGTTCCCTAACTTAGGTTGCTTGGCTGAGAAGCACCATGGCTTAGGGGAAGGTTTTTCTCTCCAGAAAGGAACTTATGCCTCTTCCACCTCAGTTAGCACTATTCCTCATTGTGGGAATTCTTTTTATCCCATTTTCAGTTCTCTCTCAGGGGTAATTGTTCAAAGAGTAGTTGTAAATTTATTGTGTCCATGCATGGAGATGAGTTCAGAGTCCTACTATGCTGCCATCTTGACACCATCCTCTACTCAGATTCATTTCAAAGACAAGATGTCCTTCTATTTATTAGATAGCTGCTTGCCCTTGTGTTCATTTTCTATTGCTGTGTAACAAATTACCACAAACATATGACCACAAACCAACAAATGCTTGTTATTCCACAATCACTGTAGGTCAAAAATCCAGGCACAGTATGGCTCAGTTGGATTCTCTGTTAGGATCTCACAGGTTGAGATCAAGATGTAGGCCATTTCAAGTTCTTACCTGGAGGTTCTGAGGGAAAATCTCTTCCAGTTTCATTGAGGTTCAATTCGGTTCCATGTAGTTGTAACACTGAGATTCTGTTTCCTTGCTGGCTATTAGCCTAGTGTGGTTCTAAGCTTGTAAATGCTGCCCACATCCCCTGGCTAATGGTAGCCCCATCCGTCTTCAAAGCCAGCAGTCTTGAATTTTGGATTTCTCTGATTTCATCTTTACTTCCTCTTTTTAAGGCTCATGTGATTATACTAGATTCACTCAGATAATCTTTTTGCCATAATGTAATATAATCATGGAAGTAACACTAGGGAGTGAGTAAAATGGGAGCCAATATTCTGCCTACCATACATCCATTTTTCATGTGTTGGTGGGTTTGTCTGTGTGTGTGTGTGTGTATGTGTGTGTTTGGCTTACAGAAAGATCATTTGGCTCAAGGAGTTTTAAATTTCAAAACACAAATCATCAGCTTTAGCTTTGTCCATTTCAGATTTAAAAAAAAAATCTAACAGAAAGTGTTTTTTAATGGAATTTTTAATATTCTTTCCATAACTAAAGAGTGTTTTATTTTTTAAATTTATTTTTTAAACACACTGTGACTTGTTGCTAACCTGTGTGAGATATAGTTTAGAGAGAAATACGTACTTCTCCTGATAATTGTTCCAACACTAGAATTCTCTCCTGTTCTTTTAAAAATAGTATTAATCTTGCTCTCCATGATGTTTTGTTGGTAGAAATGGTATTGTGCACAAACTTGTATTGGAAGTCCTTTCATATTTTAAAAGAAAGTCTGCTTTAAAAAAAATGTCAAGATTAAGTAGATTAGACTATTTTTGTTGCAAGAGAACTGAACACCAAACCACAGCCAAATCACCTCTCCCAAATACAAGTAAACAAGGAAGTTGTGCCTCTAGTCTCATGGTAGGAGAGCCTAAATATTTAATGGACAAGAAGGATTAACTGGAAAATGACATTTCTTAACCAATGAAGAGTGCAACACTAAGCACAACTGCTGTTTAGTGCAACCAAATATTCAAGAACATCTACAAGAAGCGGCATGCAGGAAGATATTATTAATGGACTATAATTTACCATAAGTAGGTAGTTTTTTTAGGACAAATATGTTTGGAGAATATGTTGTATTATTCCTGATAGCTTTGGTTTTGAAATAGCACTTCACAAGGAAAGATAATTCAAACTAGTGCTCTCCACAAGTATGAACAACACTGTCAAAACTTTTCTTTGTGGGTAGAAGCTGAAATTACATTTTCTGGAGTTAAATAGAAACATTCTTCTCTCTGATCAAATTTTAATGAAACAATTCAGAGGAAAACCATCCTCCTACTTCAAAAATTGTTTTTACTGAAAATATAATAAATTCCAGCCTTCAGGCACAATCATCACTTCTCCATTTGGCTCTTCCCTGCCTGCTGAATCAAATTGATGAAGACCCCCACTTCAGTACTAGCCATAAGTCCAAGGTCAATTTAGTGTTCACCATGCACTGATTAAAGTCCAATTCATATGTTCTCTCAATCAATATAATAATATAAATTTTGGAATGTGGCCAGAAAATTTTATTTAAGCTTCATTTTTGTCTTCCATAATTTCAAAAGTACATTTTTTATTTATTGCTTCAGCCACAATTTAATTCTCCAAGTGATTGGGAATCTAGTTAGAACCACAGAGCACAGAACCCTAAGGTAGTTCAGAAATTACTTATTCCAAGCCATTTATTGTACAGATGAGGAATATGAGGTCCCAAGGGGGCGTGTAATGAACCTCTGCTAACTGGAAGGCCATTCAGGACAAGAAGCAGGGTCAGTGCACAGTCCTGAGGAGTTGTGAAGAATCTTGCTGTTTCACTTCTTACAAAAGCAATCAATTGATTTTAGAAGTATAATTTAACTTTTAAATGATATATATTCATTATAGAAGACTAAAACAAAAGGAAAACAGTTATGAAATACAGAAAAGTAAAGGAAGAAAAATAAAAAAATCACTCAAATTACTACCACAGAAATAACCATTTCCTATATTTCATGAACATATTTCTTGTATATACAAATGGAAACAATGAAGGAGAGTGTGTAAAAGGGGAGCGAGAGAGAGAGAAATTTAAATTTTAAAGGCAGAGAATAAGTATTTAAAAACCAGGATTATAGTATACATGTTATTCAGATAAAGCATATCTTTAATCTTATTTGAATTTAACTTAACAAAACTGAAAGAAAACTGAAATACTGAACTTTAGATAGATATTTCCCTATTTCAAGGCAAAGTCACGTAAAGAAATTCTTCTAAAATTAAAAAAATAAAATATTTTTAAAGTTCATGCTAATTTTAAAAAACATGTTTTATCCATGTAGAATATCCACTGGCTCTTTGTTATTAAGTCAAACAAATGAGCATATATGTATTCCCTCTGTCTTCTCCTACTTTATATCTAGATTTTTCTTATATAAACTATTATTTTTATATTATTAAAATCTATCCATTTTACATTCTGTTCTATATTCCTACATTTTATTATCCATGATGTAGCATTGTTAGTTATTCATTTAATAGAAGTAAACACTCATTACCAATCATTTTTAACAGTACTTCCCATTTTAAAGTTACTAATTTACTAGTCAAGTTGAGTTTTTATTTTTTTCACAAGTAGGGATCTTCTTGGAGTAGTTCCTTGAAATTTTAAATGGCTGTACAAGTTTGTTTGTAATCTTGATATTAAAGTGACAACCTGTTTAGAGATAATATTAGAGAATCCCTTGATTATTTTTCCTCAGAACTTTGTGAAAATTCCTCCATTGTATCATCTTTAAATAAATTTATTGAAGTATAATTGACATACAAAAAGCTGTACATATCAATCCCATACAATTTGATGAGTTTGGAGATAAGAATACACCATGAAACCATCATCATGACTTATGCCTTAAACATAGAGTATAAATGCATGGATATCCAATGGTAGCACGATTTCCTTCTGACTTGCTTTTACTGCTGGGATGCCTAGATGTTTGACTACACCAAGTTATGGTGCTCATTCTTCTGAATCTACTTCTCCCTTGATACATAGAATGTTCCATGAGCCAGTAAACAGATTCCCTCATTTAGAAATGAGTAAATTAGATATATATTTTTCTTCAATTATCTTTCTTCTCTTTATCAAATACACTAATTGCATTTTAAATCTCCTTTCTCTGTCTTTCATATCTTTAATTTCTCTAACATTAATTTTATATCTTTACTATTTTTTATTTTCACTATGTCTCTCCATATACTATCCACTGTATTTATTATAGTGTGACTTTTTTCCCTGTGATATTAAATTCCAGAGTCTCTACACTTCATTCTGAGTATCAGCGTCTGCTTCTTCCCTCAGGTCTTTCCTCTACATTCTCCCTCAACTAAGATGCTAGGTCACAGGCAATCAAACATGACATCACTGTGTTATTTCTCCACCATTTCCATATCTCTTGAGATATTCCATCATATCCAGTGAAGCTGTTCCCATTTCTCCTAGCCTGTGAACATACTCAAATCTTGCCTGTCAGTTAAATAGTCAGTGAATTGAGTTTGGAAAAGTAGTACTTACTTGTAAGGTAATATGTAGTTTGGGGTTTTAGACATGGATTGCTTCATTTAGCATTTTTTTATTTTATTAGATTTCCTATTTTTTAGAATGTTTAAAGAGAGAGAATGGAAACAAGGATAATTTATTTCACCCCTCTTTGAGTAGAAATCTCAAAGATATTTTCTTAAGATTAACTTTTACCTGGGGTAGGTCAAGTGAATTGGAATCTGTGGTGGGCTTGTCTCAGGTAGCTTTTACCTCATTATTCTCTGATTACCAATAGTCCCCAAATTTCATTGGCTTGCAAAAACAAAGGTTTATTTATTTCTCATGACACATCTCCATCATAGTTTGTCTTCATTTTGAAACCCAGGCTAATGAAACAACCCCTCTCTGGAACTTACTATTATGATGGCACAGGATACCACAGAGTGGCTCTTAATGGCTCTCATGGGCTTAAAGAAAGACACATGATAAGAGTGATGTTAACAGTTAAAATCTACCTTTAGAGAGGAGCAAGGAGTCCTTGAAATTTGTAATAAATTTAAAACTTTCCATCTTTATCACATATATTCACCTTCCACAAGAAAATTTTGCTCACCCCCTTTTCCCAAGGGAAAACATTCAACAGTATCATCCAATCACAGGGTCAGGCTCAGAGTCCAGGATCCCATGAGCTTGGTCAGATGTGATTCCCCACTTTATATCCTCACTCATTCAACATAGAGTGGCAAAATAGAGGTGGTCTAATTATATTCACCTCAGTCATTATTAAAATAAAGAAAGTGAGCTACATGAAATCATTGGTCCGTAGTATTTATGAAATCTTAGTAAGGAGATGTTAAGGAGTCACTAGAGATGCCTCGCGTCTTGATTAAGCCTCAGTTCTTCTCTCCAGCCCATTGTACTTCATGGGTCTTGGATTTGCTGCCTCTGAGGACCTTCTTTTTCTGTTATCCTTCTTGGCCCATCTGAAGAGGGCATTGAGGAATGGGAGGATACTAAGCTTTTTCAGACTACTTCTCCATAAGAAAGTTGGTGACTTAACAATCATTTGGTGTCTTAAACTGTCATTGTGTCTTTTGATTCAGATTTGTAGTTCATTGAGCAGGTAAGGTTCTCAAAAAGTTAGTTCATCTTCTGTCTATTTCATTCCTTCCCATCAGTTTCATGTGACAACTATTCTACTGATAATTATTTTCCAGACATGCCTCTTAATCCATGTTTAATTACAGGCACATTGAACATATCAAGATTCTGTGGGATAGCCACATTGTAGTTTTTTTCTCCGAGTGATATTTTTTCACTTATTAATCATTTCAGATATTTAAACTGATTGTGACTGCAATACACTTGATTTTATCCTTTACATAAAGTGTATTTTAGTAATACTTTGCTACTTAAAAGTATTCCTACTTTTCTCTTTTGCCAATTGTAAATGAAAATCAGTTAACCTTCCAAATCTACTGGTCCGGGTTCTGTGTTCCCTTTAACTTCTGCATAACTGTGTGTCAATTTTTTCCTGAGTTCTTCTATTTCTTGGAAAATAATATCAAATTCAGCTAATAGCATCCAAGTCATGTCAATAATTTCCCCAGCACTTCACCAAAAGCCACATACTTATATAATAAATTAAGTGGTTTCCTCAAGGCTGCTAGTGATACACAAATATTTTGCCAACACATAATGTGAGATGTCTTTTTTCTAGTCTCTGAGAATAGATTTTTCAGTGTACAATTCCTGAGCTTTAAGCAAGAGTTACATATTTTGCTTCATTCTTATTACAGTGGAAGCTGGCTTCTCTGGTACTGATTTCTGTATTGGCTTCACTAGTTTGTGCCAAAGTTCCACGACAAAATGAAACAAAACAAAAATAAAATCTCCATGGCATATAACAATACATTTATTTCTTTCTCATATCACGTGTCCATCATGGTTGGACATTCTGGGATGTAAGCTAATACAACTGCCATAAACTGGGATAGATTAATATGGTAAAAGAAGAAATGTGCAATGCTGTGCCTATGCAATGGAACTTAAAGCTTCTGCTTAGAAGTGGCATATATTATCTGTATTCATTTTTATTAACAAAAGCAAAGTCCATGTCCAAGTGTGATTTAATCAAGGTGACGGAATATAATTCTTTCATGGAAAATTCCAATAGTATAGATGTGTTAAGGATATCAAGACTATCAAAATAAAGTGGACATTATCTGTGATCAGAGTCAAGTAGATTCAGTTTATCTGAGATACAACAAAAGGCACAAGTCATATGGGCAGAGTGGAATTCCTCTAGCAAGATACACTAATGTCACTTTTTTGAAACATTGTCTCAAGTTTAAACCAGAATGAAAATCCATTTGTGGATAGAATTTAAATATTCCTTCATTTGAGGAATACTGTAACCATATAAACATTGCAACCAATTTTTGTGGGGGAGGTATTGAACTTGATTTTTCACGCTGTTCTTTTCTAAAGTGTCAACAAATATTTTATATTAGTCATGATACATGGTGTGGTTGTCCACTTGGTGCAAAGTAGAGTTCCTAGAGTTGAAGTTTTTTATAGCCCAAGTAGTCATAGGCATGGTTATTAAACATTTCCATTACTCAGATTTGGTACGAAGGAAGCGCATCTAGGAACCATTTGAGCAAGATACTCTATTGCTTCTTGCTAGTGCTATACCTAAAATAAGAAATATTAAAAATAAAGAATGGGTAAATATATCAAATGAAGCTGAACAGCAAAATCCTCAAAACAGGAATGAAAATGTTCATAGCAGATAGTAGGATTTCTTAAAGCATTGAAAGAAGTTCAATTTATATTGATAAAAGCTAGAAACCTCAAAGAAAATATAACTCTTAAATCATTTTGTGTCAACGTAGTATCCAAATTCACAAAGCAAAAATGTGTTGAAATACAAGAAGAAATCAACAAGATTGTCACACAGTGGAATGTTTAATATATAACATTTAGTTTATGACTAACCTAGTAGACAAAATTTAAATATGGTTGCAGAGTGTATAATAATAATATTAAAATAATGGAAATTTTAAAATTTCATATCTTATCAGTAAAAATTCAAATTTTTCAAGTGTCTATAGAACTTTTACTGCATGCTATCCCTCAAGTAACTGCTTATTAATTTTGAAAAGTCAGAATAATACAGGCCGTATTTCGTGACCATTTCTACCTTTAAAGCAGACCTAGAATCCAAACACTTCTTTTTGTCTCATTCCTTAAGCCTTGGTCTGAGTCATCATCACCTCCCACCAGGATTATTGTATATAACTATTAATACACCTAATTTCTATTCTAAGAGTATATTCCCAACACAGCAGAAAAAAAAAGTCAGTTCATTTTACCTTTATGCACAACCCCTGATATTTGTCCTCATTTCACAGTATAAAAACCAGTGGGATTACAAAGACTTCGAGTTCTTACAAGACCTAGCCCCATTTCCTCTCTGATCTTCTCTCCTATGATTCTCCTTCCTACTCTCCCTTATGCTCCAGCACCTGGTTTTCTGGCTCCTCCTTGAATGCACCAGCCTCTTCTGTGATGTTTGCCCTGCCTGAAACACTCTTCTGTCGTACAACTATTTAGATAATTCCCTTGCTTCCTTTAATTGTTATACTTAACTTTAAACTTCTAAATGAGACTTGACATAACCACTCTAATTATTACAGCAAGAAAGCAGTGCCCCTACACATCTCTAATTTCTCTATTTGTTTTATTTTTTTCTTTTCTACAATGCTTATCACTGTCTATCCTGTTCCACTACTTATTTATTATTTTATTGTCTGCTTCTTTCTGCTAGAATGCATGAGCTGTGCATGTATAAATATCTACTTTGTAAGGGGTTACAGAAAACTTGAATATTCAGTAATATAGTACTTAGCAAAAAAGAAAAGAATGATACATAATATATAATACATAACATATTAAATATAATATTTTGTAAGGGACTGGAATTGGCCACCCCAAGATACATCTCTTTGGAATGAGGATTATTTTGGGGTGGTTACTTTTAAAAGCTGAAAATAGGGGAGAAACTCTGATAAGTAGAAGTTACCCTTTAAGAGACATTTACATTTGTAAAGGAAATCTCCATCTGTAAATGTGTCTCCCTCTCTGTACCAGGAAGAAGTGGATATGACCTTATCTCTGGAAACTCTTATCAGTGCCAAAAGCAGGGACTTAAACCTGCATAATAACCTTACTCTTGTTTACTGTACTTTCTGGTAGCCTCCCATAACTGACTGCCCCGACCCCTAACATCCTCCTTTGTCTTTAGCTGAGGATGGTATTTAAGGGGAGAACTTCTACCATTTTGGTGAGTTTCTCAGTTTTTCTGGGTCTCTCCTATGCATACATGTTATAAAGTTTTGTTTAATTTTCTTCTCTTATTCTGTTTCATGTGAGTTTAATTCATGGTGCAGCTGGAAGGACCCAGAGTGGGTAGAGGAAATGTCTTCCTCCCCTAGAATGTAATATATAATATATGCAACAATGTATTATATATATATCTAACATACATATATATTACTTAAAGCTAAGCTCAGAGGCACATTCATAGCCTTAACTACTTTTATTATTTTTAGAAATAATAAAATTCAACCTACTCACTCTACATTTAGATAATAAAGAATAGCTATTAATAATAGATATCTATCAATACATATGTAGCAAACAAAAAAAGAAAGAAAAAAGTATTTAATTAGAAAAAAAGTAGAATTAGTGAATACATCCTAGAGTCAGCTCTTATATATTCCACCTGAAGAACGACCTAGCACAACAAAATGATCAAGGGCAATTGACCAGTAAATAGTAACTATATAATTTAATAAATGAAGTATAAAAGAAATCAGAAGGTTAAAAACTGTTATAACAATTCTGATGAATAAAGATATAAACACTTTCAAACATTTATTATATGAGCATAATTTTGCAGACCGATGTAAGCGTGCTTTCGAATGCAGTTTGGGTGTTGCCACAGACAAAAGGCACTGGGGTTAAGGAGCAATTTATATCAGTTACTTGTGAATTATTTCTAACAGGAAGGAAAGAGGGAAGTAAGGAGGGAAGGGAAGGAGGGAGGCAGGAAAAGAGTGGTGGAAAAGAGGAAGGATTTAGTTTTCATGATTATAGTTGTCCTGAATTTTTAATTTTTTCTACCGAAATCTTTAGGCTATGTATTTTTCATGTTATTTTAACACTTCATAGATGCTTCTGTTAGCTGCATAGTTTTATATTGAATAGATGAGCTAAAGTTTGATGACTTTTTAAGTTTATGAATAATGACAGTAACATACTTTAGTATATGTTATTGTAGTGGTCTACCTGTGCTCAATACCAAACCCACTAGCCAAAAGTCTCAATTTAGGTATGGTGTAAAATACACATCTGATTTGAAAGAATTAATATCAAAGGGTTATGTAAAATGTCTCATTAATATTTTACATTGATTATATGTTGAAATAATATTTTAGATATACTGGGTTAAATAAATATATCAGTAAAATTAGTGGCACCTCATCTTCTTTTATTTTTCTAAAAATTTGGCTACCATAACATTTAAACCCTACATATGTGTTTCACAATTTTGACCCACATTGCATTTCTTTTGACTGTGCTGGTCTAGATAAATATATAATCAGGGAATATTACGCTATATGATCAGGGGAAAGGAAAGTAAGTTATTAGGATTTGGATATTTAGACTTGTCAGAAGACATATCGTTTGAACAAGATGGTTTTTGAGAGAGTTGGTATCTATTAGCACTTCACTTTGAGAGTATCCTTTAAAATAAATACTAAAATATTCTTGAGAAATACATGTAGTCATTTTGTTTT
This sequence comes from Equus asinus, assembly GCF_041296235.1. NCBI lineage: Eukaryota > Metazoa > Chordata > Mammalia > Perissodactyla > Equidae > Equus > Equus asinus. Next base: position 64,304,590 of record NC_091793.1, on the reverse strand, counting down.
ACTCTATATACTCATAACTCAACAACAATTATATTGTCACAGTCGTAAAGATTTCTCCATGTTCACACATAATCACATACCCAGATAATACTGAAGAACATAAGAAATACCATGCTAGATTAATGTTAAGTATTCATTCATTCCTGTGTTATCTCATTCTTTCTTGGGACTATCATACCTGATGTCAAAGTCTGACTTGCCTCAAAATGTTTTAGTCTGGAAAGATAATCTGTTATAGATCCATCACGATTTACCCTGTAGGTATCAAACATCTTTTTAAATTATTTATTATTTTAATTGTGCCACTCATTGTGATTTTATAAAACCATAAATTTATTCCCTTCTGTCAGTACTAAAGTAGGGTTTTTTTGTATTTTTTTGCAATGAAATTGATATAACATAAAGTTAACCACCTTAAATTGAACAATTCAATGACATTTAGTAAATTCACAATGTTGTATAACTACTATACCATCTAGTTCCAAAATATTTTCATCAACCAGGAAAGGAAACTCATTCCTATTAAACAGTTGCTCCTCATGCCCACCTTTCCCCAGGCTCTGGCGACTATCAATCTGTATTCTATCTCTACATATTTACCCATTCCTGGATACTTCATATAAGTGGAGTCACATAATTTGTTGTTAGTGCCATCAGGTTGATTCCAACTCATTGTGACTGTGTGTGCCACAGAGCAGAACCCTGCCCAGCTTTTTAGCACCATCCTTTCACCTTCTGATGCTGTATCAGACAATCTTCCCCCACTATTCACAGGGTTTTCATGGCAATTATTTTGGAAGTGGGTGGCCAGGTCCTTCTTCCTAGTCTGCCCTAGTCTGGAAGCTCTGCTGAAAGCTGTCCACTGTGGGTGACCCTGCTGATATTTGAAATACTGGTGGCATAGCTTCCAGCATCATAGTAGCATGCAGACACCACATTATGACAACTGACATATGAATGGTGTGGTTCCCTGACTGCAAAACAAACCCAGACCACAGCAGTGAAAGAACTGAATCTTAACCACTATCACCAGGGGTGGCTAATTACACAATGTGTGACATTTTTTGTGTGACTTCTTTCACTTGCCATAGTTTTTGAAGTTCGCCATAACATGTATTTTTACCTCATCCCTTTTATGACTGTATAATATTTCATTTTACCTCATCCCTTTTATGACTGTATAATATTTCATTGTTTGTACACACAAAATTTTGTTTATCCATTCATCCATTGATGGATATTGAACTATTTCCACCACTTGACTATTATGAATAATTCTGCTATGAATATGTACATAAACTCTATTTGTTTAAGTATCTGCTTTCAATTCTTTCAACATACCTAAGAATATATACCTAGGAGCACATATGTTGGGTCATATGATAATTTTATGTTTAAATTTTTGAGGAACCTACAAACTGTTTTCCACAGAGGTTAAAACATTTTACATTCCCACCAGCAGTGGATGAGGGATATACTTTCCCACGCTTGCACCAAGATTTGTTATTTTATTTTATTTTATTTAATTATAACCATCCTACTGTTGTAAGAAGGTAGCTCATTGTGGTTTTGATTTTCATTTTCCTGATGACTAATGATGTTAGCTATCTTTCCATATGCTTGTTGGCTATTTGAGTATCTTCTTTGGAGAAATGTGTGTTCAAGTGGTTTGCCCATTTTATAATTTGGTCACTTGTTTTTTTTTGCTGTTGAGTTATAAGAATTCTTTATATATTCTGAATGCTAGACCCTTATCATACATATGATTTTCCAATATTTTCTCCCACTTTGTAGATGGCTTTTTTGCTTTCTTGATAATGTCCCTTGATGCACAAAAGTTTATATTTTGGATGATGTCTAATTTATTTTTTCTCTTGTTGCTTGTGCTTTTCATGTCACAGGTAAAGATCCATTTCCAAATCCTAGGTCTTGAAGATTTATCTTTATTTTTTTCCTGAGTTTTATGGTTCCACATCTTACATTTGGGTAATTGATGCATTTTCTGGTAGATTTTTGTATGTAGTGTGAGATAGAAGTCCTGCTTCATCCTTTTGCATGTGGTTATCCAATTGTCCAAAAATTCACAGCTTGTTACAGAGACTATTCTTTCCCTATCATAGGTCTCTATATCCTTGTCAAAAATCAACTGGTCCATGGTTTCATTTAGCACTTTGAGCATCTGGAAGACAATTTAAAAGATTTGTCTAGTAATATCAAAGCCTGCACTTCCTTAGTGATAATTTTCTTAATCTGTGAATGGGCCTTACTTCTATGTTTCTTTGCATGCTTCATAACTTTTGTTGAAAATGAGACATTTTGGATATTGTAATGTAGTTATTCTGGAAATCAGATTCTTCCCGCTCCTTAAGGTTTCTTTTTATTGCTTTCTGTAGGGTGTTTGTTTAGCGACTTTTCTGAACTTCTTTTTTTAAGTCTGTATTCATTGTGTATGATATCTGCAGTGTCTGTTACTTTTCTGAGAGAGTTCCTTAAACACCAAAAGCCAAAAAACAAACAATAACAGAGAAAGAGAAAAAAAAATAGGAAAGAAAGAAGGAAACACAAAAAGCAAATAAAAAACCTCTCCCAGTCCTTACAGATTTGTTCGGTGCTGGAGCATTCCTTCAATGCCTAGCCAGACTGTTGGTAATTCTGCCTTAGCCTTCACTTCCTGCTTGCACTGAGCCTAGAAATCAGAGGTGAAGACTGAGGGTGTCCTCAGTTCTTTTCTGAAAGTGCATCCTGCCCTGAGCTTGCATATGGTTTTTTAAATTCCCAGTATAATTCGGTGCTTTTGAATGCTCTAATTTTCCAAAGAAACTCTCTCTCCAGCTTTTTCTCCCAGGCTTTTGGCATCCTCTTGTGTACCTTAACCAGATAATGATCTTTTGCCCCAGGAAGCTATGAGTTGCTTGTTTACCTTGCCATATTTTCAGAGGATGCCTGCTGCTTTTCTGCCCTGGGTGAGTTCTGCGTTTTGTGAAACAGAGATGAGCACCCTGCTTCAGTCCTTCAGGTAGTAGCCAGACAGGTTAGAATAGAAAAAGAAAAATCTTCTTTCTTTGCAAATAAGATCTTCTTTGCTCCCTCCAGAACCAGAGACCAGAGTCCCATATTGGGAATTTGGCCTGCCCTCTTCAAGATTTCTGTGAGCCTGACCGGAGGTAAGACAAAGACAAGTAAAAACATCACAAAGCTTTCCTACCATTTTAAAGCTGCCTTTTCCTTGATTCAGCATTTACTTGGGTCCTGTAGACTTTTGTTTTCCAGAGTTGTGGCAAAGTTAGTTCTACAGGTTATGTCTGGGTTTTTGACTGAGGGATGGACACTTGAAACTGCCTACTCCACCCTTTGCTCTGATGTCCAGTCTAAATGTTTTAAAAAACTCTCTAACCTCCCAGATTATGTCTCTGTTCTCTTCTTTCTGCACGTATGATGTTCCAGTTCCCTGAAATGTACTTCTCCCACTTTGTTACCTGGGAGGGAATCAGAAAGTCTTCTCCCCGTAAGTATTCCTGCTCTGGTTCCCCAAAGCTCTTAATGCATCTCTTAAACACAAACTTATAATTTTTATTGTAATCACCTATTGTATTTTATTTTATTTCCCTCACCCTAATAAGAAGAGGAGGAAAATTTTGATTGAACAAGCTGTGTGTCGTTCGTCAATATATTAACTAGAAACACTAACTGGTAACCTATTTTGTAGCAGGAACTGAGCTAAGTTCTAGGGGATCAGCATGAATAAGGACGACTTAGCTCTGTTCTCATGCCAGATGTTCTTGGTTTCACCAGCTCCAGCCCAGTACCTGACACCCTGTAGCTATTCAATAATGGATTAATAGATGAACGAATGGTGTGTATTTACCTAACTCTGATTACCATTTACTGAGGCACTAGAGGTGCATTAAATAATGACTGGTATATAATTATATCTCAGATACTTTTCATATATTATCCCATCTGTTATCAAAAATGCTAATGAGGAAGACATTAGTATATCCACATGTTAGATGAGAAAATTGAGACTCAGATTAAATTATTACTCAGTAGCAGAGGCATGATTCCAACCTGGATTTGTCTCTCCAATCAAACTCCTTGTTTGACACAAAACAACAACATAGTTTGTTTTAAATATCAACTCCCTGGTAACCCTGATGTGTTGGAATAGAAACTTTACTTACATCGTATTTATTATAATTATCTCTTTATTTGGGAAACTGAGAAAAATTACATCATTAAATGTTTTTCAGTAATATGTAAATTTTCTGTTCATAAATTGGATGTAAATTGGATGAGCCTTTGCTCATTTGCACATTATCTAGTCCCCTCCTCTGCAAATCCTTCACAAATTGTACAGCTGCATGACAAACTACAGTTGAAAATGAATTTCCACATTAGTTATTACAATTGCAAGGGAAGCACAATGGAGGTACCTAAAATCCTTATTTTGTGTATTTCAAATGGCATATCTACAAAGATCCTCCTAACAATATATTTCATTAAAAATAGCCCTCCAGGTGAAGTGTGTACTTAGACTTTAGTGACACACATTTGTCTTTTCCTTTTCCCATTTCTCAAGATTCTCTTCTGATCTTTTAATTCTCTTATCTCCCATGACCCTCTTTTTCCATTCCTCAATCAGATAAACCATCCGCACTCAGCTTCTGATCTAGCCACCTCTAATAGGTGGAATAGTGCACCCCCAAAGATGTATCCATCCTAATGCCTAGAAAGAGACTTAGAAAAAATAAGTTTTCAAATGTGATTGAATTAAAGATCTTGCTATGGGGGAATTACACTGGATTATCAGGTTGACCCAATGTAATAACATGGGTCCTTTTAACAGGTCAGCAGGCAGATCAGAGTCAAAAAAGCAATGTGATGATGGAAGCATAGTTGGAGTGACGTGATTTGAAGATGCAGGAAGTGGCTACAAGCCAAGGAATGTGAGTTACCTCTATAAGCCAGAAAAAGCAAGACAACAGATTCTTTCCTGGAGCCTCTGGGAATAAGGAAGCCCTGCCAATTCCTTGACTTTTCAGCCCTGCATTAGGACTCACTTTAGACTTTTGACCTTCAGAATTGTAAGGTAATACATTTGTGTTGTTTTAAACCATTGAGTTTGTGGTAATCTACTACAACAGCAAGACAAATCTATCACACCCTCCCTTTTCTCCTCTTTCTTTAGCACCATGATTCCACAACATTTTTCAAGGAAAGGCACAGCAAAGTTCTTGTGGAAAGCAATCTGTTACAGAATTCCCTCATCAAAGTTTAGATAATGCATTTTATAGAACTCAAAGGAAAGATGCATTTTTAAAACCACAATGTATTTTAAGATCATAGTATAAAACAATGCCTTAACAAACACAAAACAAATTAGAAAGTTTTCCTCTGTAAAGGTAGTTTTCATTAATTGATAAACTAGTTTTGGAGCAGCTTTTGGTTTACAGAAAATTGAAGGGATAGTACAAACATTTCCCACATACCCTCTCTCTCTCCTCTCATAGTTTCCTTTAGTATTAACATATTTATTTGGTGTTGTGTATTTGTCACAATTGATGAATCAATATTGATATGTTATTATTAAATAAAAGCCATAATTTACATTGTTTTGCTCTTTGTGTTGGACAGTTGTATGTGTTTTGACAAATGCATAAGGTCGTGTATCTACCATTACAGTATCATACAGTATGGTTCCACTGCCCTAAAAACCTAGTTTATTTTTTAAGTGTATTCATATATTAATATTTTATTTCTCTTCCCCTATTTTATAACATTTTTGGCTTATTTACAGCAAATTATTTTGCTTAGCATATAAATCCTTCTATGATGTTACGTCAACCTGTCCTTTTCCTCTGATTTCTCAAATTAACTTCTCTTAAAGGCAAACTTGCTTTCTCCTTGCTAGAGAGACAATTATTCTTTCTGGCTACTATCACTTTGCTCATGCAGTTTTCCCAACTGGAATGACTCCTTACTTTTCTCCATTTTGCAAATCATCCAAAAGCTGCTATTCAAATTCCATCTGTTTTGACTAGTTTGTGCCATACCAAGCCTCTTTCTTTTATGAATTCCAAAAGCAAGATTGTCTCTATGCCATTTATCTAACAGTTAATTATGGATCATTCTGGCCCCCTCTGTTTGTATCATCTGGTATTATTACCATTTTGTTGTATGAATATGTTGAATAATCATGAAAGTAAAGATTCTTATCTCGATTTTGCACTGAGCCCAGCAGAAAGTAGTCACTTGATATGTTTGTATTGATTAGCAACAAGAACTAAAAGAAAATTATTTCTTTCATCCTGAGTTTTGCCTTTTTGGTGCTGAGTGGTAGGACAACATTCTTACTTTCATGGAGGAAGTAATGCATGCATAGATTTTTTTTTCCTATCTTTTTTTTTTTTTGAGGAAGATTAGCCCTGAGCTAACTATTGCCTGTCCTCCTCTTTTTGCTGAGAAAGTCTGGCCCTGAGCTAACATCCATGTCCATCTTCCTCTACTTTATATGTGGGATGCCTACCACAGCATGGTGTGCCAAGCAGTGCCATGTTTGCACCCAGGATCCGAATTGGCAAGCCCCGGCCGCCGAAAAGCGGAACGAGTCAACTTAACCACTGAGCCACCTGGCCAGTCCCCCAGAGATTATTTTATAATAGTAATAACACAACAGACCTGAGCTGGAGCAAAAGTTTCAGAGAAGACACACAAATATGAAAATAGTATGAAGAAAGCTAGAAGAGATTGGTGGTGGACTGCTGATTGCACTTTGCACCCTCAGTGTCAAAGTTGGAGGGACTCATTTGAGCATCTGTGGCCAGTGTGATCAGTAGGAACGAGAAGAGGGTATTAAAGAGACCTGCAACATACAGTAGAGAGAATGTAAGCCCTAAAATCTGCAGATCCTGCTTTGTCTATTGCCCTCTTCTTTCTTCACCTGTTCACTCACACATCCATGCTATCCACACTGCATACTTTTTGTGTGCTACGTTAACTGTTCTCTTCCTAAACTTTGTGTGAGTGTTTGCGTGGCTGTAGTTGTGAGGGCAAAGCTGTCTTCAGAGAAAGATATATCTTCCTGTCTCAGTAGTCATTTTCACAGTTTGATCTTTCTTCACAAAAGATCCATTTACAAGCAATTATCTCATATCTAGACACAGGCAGAGCAATTCCTTGCCAGTGATCTCACCCTGCAGCACAGGAGCAGAGAAGCCCATGACCGTGACCGTGGGGTAGCCATTTATGTGTATCGTTTGATCACCCTTTGATAGAACACTCACTCTGTGGATGGTACAGGTTGGGTGGGGGATCAGAGGCAATGGAAGGGCAGAGGGTGGCAATAAAATGTGTTGGCGTTTATGGAGTAACCACCATGGGTCATTCCCTGTGCTCCTACATTTTATTCACTGCTCAAAACAATTCTACAAAATTCATTGTCTCCTTTTACAGCAGTGGCTCAAGAGAGTATATCATTTTCCCAAGTCACTAGTCAAACAGTCTTCACAAGCTGGTTTATCCTAAGCCAAAGTTTATGTCCTTCCCCTCTTTTCTATCTTAAACACTGCAGTGGAGTGAGAAAAAAGGATGCTACTTAATAAACCCAAGGTCTGGCAGCTATAAAGTGGTGGAATCTGCATTGGAAACCAATTTTATGTGACCCAAGTCCATGCTGCTCTTACAACCGTTAATTATTTAGGTTTTCTTTTCTATTCAGTAAAGTGTTTTAAAAGTTAATGAAAATTACTTCAAAAGCACACTCTCTTATTGCCCTACTGCGTTACAGTCCTCTGAAGGAAGAAAATTAAAAATAAAAAACGGAAGCAAAACTGAATAATAATTGGACTCCCTGTATCAACGTTCATTAATGGACATTTTCATGAGCATGTGTAAGAGCCCGAGCATGCCGCTTCTGTCGTTTGCTTTAATAAACTGAGAAGCTCATGAATCCCTCATTGTTCACCTGCTTCACTCAGGTTTTAAATCTCAACAGGAGAAATTTGATGCTTGTATATTCAGTTTTTATTACTATGATCCCTTATCTTTTGGGCTAATATTAACAGTTTTCTTCAATTTATGTCTTAGTGCAAAATAAGGCCATTTCTGTACTACTCTCCTAGCAAACTACTGCCATCTGCTTATTTAATAAAGAGACTATTTTGTGTTTTAGATTTACTAGAGAGCTCAGAATTTAACAGATGTTTCACATGTACTTGACGACAACTGTGCACGGAACACATCTGGTTACTGGAACCATTTACCTTATACCATAAACTAGAATTAATATGTCAGCTGCTCATACATCATGTCCCAAATAATGACCGTGGGCAATTCTCTTTTGTTTGTTTGTTAGCTTCTCAGAAGTCAGTAGGACCAATAACTGATTTGTTTTCAATAAATGTGTATATGTGTGGAATTTATGACTATGTGGCAGTCACTATGTAATTGCCATGGATTTTGTGCAAAAAAGCATATCAAATTCTACCTAAGGATGCAAAATATGTACATAAATAATTGAATACAAGGCGAAATGTGCTATCATGGAGTGGGACAGAATTCATGATAAGGTATTAAGTAAGCTTAATGTTTGTCATTTTGTTCTTCACAGAGTTGGGTTACTAGAGGAAAAAGAGCAGAACATTCATAGAATTGAGAAAGAGAGAAAGGGAAGAGACAGTGAATGAGGATTCTGGAGAGCTCTTTCAGAATCCCTTGTGCTTTACTACGGGAACTCAAACTGAGGCTACTTGAGGAAAATATGGTGCTTCAGTGGGTCTCTACGGTCTTTTCCCATCAAATCACATAACTTAAGAAAAATGGATTTATTGATTTCTTTACTATTATTTGTCATAGGATGAAGCAGACCTTGGTTTTTTGTTTTTGTTTTTGTTTTTTAACCCCAGGGGAAGTAGAATAACTTTTCTGATGTCACAGAATTGAGAAATGGAAAATTTGGGGTTCACATCAGGCTTGTCTTCAAAATTTTCTCTCTACTCTGCCATGTTTCGAGGTAGTGTAGAAACTACAACTGAATGGTCCAAAGCTTATTAATGGCTCTCTTTTGAAGCATACATTATTGTATGCAGATGTGGAACTATTTAAGCAGAAGAGTAAGACATCATTTAAGTTTGAATGTGGCAATCAGCTGTCCTAATACTACGAAAAACAATAGCAAAATCAAAGCATACAACAATATCAATATCCAATGTTTATTGGATACATTCAACTTGTCAAGCAAAACACAAGAATAAGATAGATAATCTTGCTTTATACATAAGGCAACAGGCACAGAGATGTTAACCAAGTTGCAGTTGTGATTTGAAACTCGTAGTTCTGATGTATAAACTCACACTGTTAACCACTATGCAAGGCTCTACAAACATTTTCATAGGTGCTTACCACATGGGCATTTTTATAATCCATAAGGCAGCTGTGTTTTAAAAATGCCCACTTAAAAAAATAAATATGTTCCTCTGCATATAAAATGCCCCATTGCTTCCTCCAAATCTTTATTTCTGCCTATAGGGTCATTTTAGACAGTTTTTCGCCTTTTCTCATTTTCTTTGCAAATCTGCATATTATTTGGTTAACAAATCAATCCCCTAAAAAAGTAAAAATCTCTGAGAACTGAAAATTAGGATGACTTAGTCTGTGGTCTCTTAAGTCATCTCGAAAACATCCAGTCACATGTCTATGAAAAGAGACAAGAATGGGTCATAGTAAACCTTTCCACAGTAAACAATATCATACTCTCTTTCGGTGCTCACATTAAGACAATTCAAGTTTTAAAACACAATCCGGACTCTAGAGGAAGTCCTGTCCCACTGGAGGAAGCTCACTGAGAATAAGGGAAAGAAAGTTCACTAACAAGAGGAAGCTATGGTATGACTTGGATTGGGGAAAGAGCTGCATTACCACATGGTTCAGTGCTGTTAGAGTTTATTGTTTGGAGTGTTCCTTTGTCTTCCTGATGCATTATTAATACCTTGTAAATAAGGACTCATAATGTACTAGCTTACATGAATTTTCACCAACCGACCCTGCCCCAGGGAGCTGTACTTGTAATAAAAGGAATGAAATCAGCGTACTTCTCTTGTCATTTGGTATAAATCAGGCCTCAATCTCTAGGCAGAGGAAGAATTTTGAATTACAATTTTGAGTGTATATGTTTCTTTTGTTCTATTCTAAGGTATTTACATCTAGGCTAAGCTAGTCATATGCTTCAATTTGGGTTACGTGGAAGAACCCAGCAAATATTTTCTCATGATTTTATGATGGACTTCAATATGCCCCATTATATCTTTTATTTCTGTGCCTCAAACTTTCCCATGTGCCAAGATAATTCACATTTTGTTGGCTCCCTTTTAGCTCCCTACCAATTTCCAGTTTACTCTCTATCTGGTTCTATATGTTAATTTACCATTTCTGCCATGCCCTTGGGTTACTTTTGCTTCAGATGAACCATAATAAATGTAAATTGAATAGTTTTATCACATAAAGGAAGGCTTAGACTCTTTCATGGTTTAGTCCAAAATACATCTTTTATTACATATTTTCCAGAAGGTTCTTGGTTTATATTGAATGATAGGACTATTGAAACTGAATTTTCACTTTTAGTAAAAAGTTAAATCACTATCAGCAAGGAGTGTATGTATGTGTGTGTGAGCACGCACAAGCACACGTGTGTTTTGGAGTTGAAGACATACGTAAAAAGTCTAAATCTTTGAGGGAGGGAAGCTACCTTTGAAAGTGATTAACTAATGTTTTCATCAAACACCTTGCTCGGAAGCCACAGATATTAATCTTTCCAAGTCAACACATTGTATCCCTTTTCAATAAATACTTCTTCATTTTGGTACATTTACACTGAGCAGAGTTACTGAAGCCAATCTATGTCACAGCTGGAAATCCTCTTGCCAAAACATAGAAAGTATCTGAAAATATTAAAACAGAGTTGGATAATCTCCTTCCCACAAGCATATTTGATTTAGGTGAGGCAAGTTCCTGTGGTGTCAAATTGTGTGGCATCAGTCTCTAGCACCCAGAGAGTAATTTACCTGAAAGCTTTGGCCATCTGAGAAGACTTCCTTAAAGAGCTAGTGTGACATGTAGTATCTACAGGAATGAATTAAGACATATTTCTCTGAGGCAGTTGGAAGGGTATCACTTATCCATCCTGGGCATCAAAATCATAGACTATAACTAGCTCTATTTATTGTGCTTAGTCTGTGCCAGCCACTGTTCTCAGAGTTTTATATGCATTGACCCATAGAATACTCACAACTATCTTAAAAGGTAGGTACTGTTGTCCTTAGGTTATAGATGAGGAAATTAAGACATGGCAAGTTCAAGTAATTTGCCTAAAATCAAACAACCAATACCCCGGTTATTTACTTCCAGAACACTCACTCTTAATTTCCATGCCATGTACTATCTTTTGAATAGTGTAATCATATTCACCCAGATCATGGGTTGATGCATAGCACCTCCTAAATGTTCCCACCTCGCACTTAATGTAGGGTATTGAAAACAATATGATAGTAAGAGTTGTGACTCCCAAACTCTGGAAGAAAATATAATGTGCTTTCTATGTAATTGTATGTAAGTCATATGAAGTGGGTTGACTGTCTTCTTATATCAGGGTCCAGTCCAGGTACCCGAGACTCACAGTGTATTTACGGGAATGTCCACTTCTTTTTCTGGCCTAGACAGTGCCCCATCCTGCTTACTGTTCAAATATAATTGCCTATGAAGTAAGGTTCTTCCACTGGATCTTGAACAGCCATCTGCTTGCTTCACTTGGTCACTCAAAATGTGGCTGAAAAATGTTGTGGTGTTCTTGCTCTCGGCTAGTTCCCTATTGGTTTGTTTACATTTCACAGCCTCGGTTTTCTCATCTGTCCAATGTCAAGAATAACAATGATACCTTCTTCATGTGATTTTGTGACTATCAGTGGAGTTATAACATGTACATCATTTTGCATCTATAATAACAGATATTAGTTATTAGAGTGGGTGCTGATACAATTCTTCTGTCACCCGATGCAGGGGCAATATGAAGGCATTCGTATTGGAAAAGTAGTGTTCTAATTAAAGTCGAGCTAATAACAAATCCCCCATTGCAGTCTCTGAAGTTCCCTGTGCTGCCCCGTTGCACTGCTTTACCCTAGAAGAAGCTGATGAATAGTTCAGAGTTGTTCTTGTGCTGTTTGAACTATAGAAGTAATGAACTCTACATTATAAATAACATCGTTGAGGCTCTTCAGCATTAGCCTTATAAAGTGAACCAAGATCTTACGTCCTTAATACTAAATCCCTGCACAGCCATTCTCTATCTTCCTTTGAGTTTGCAACTATTGGTGTAACATCAGGGGAAGGGAAAGGGAAAAAGAGAAATAACTGCTTCCTCTCAACCCCCAGGTTTCCCAAAAAGAAGAGAAGGAAAATAAGGTATTTACCTATTATTTCAAAATAAATCATTTAGAAAATATTTCTCTAGAGATGTTCAGAAGCCTTAATTTTTGCTCAGCGTACTCTAATGTAAAATACTTTCCCCACCATTTCCAATTGATTTATATCATCTCAAACATTTTTCAACTCACTCTTTTCCTTTGGCACCAAGGACATGTGTTCAGGGGTTATTATGAGTGGGTTCTTCTTTCTATAAACAGTTTTTATAAGCAGTTCAGGTCTCAACCCTGAGTCCACATCTGTTCTAACTAGCTGAGGTGGGACTGGGCACATAGAACTGTCTAGATCCAGATTAGATGCCAGCTGTTAATACGAGCAGCTTCTCCATGGGCCCACTCTTATTCTACTTAAGCATCACTAAGCAGGAAGTGCACTCAGGCCTAATGTCTCCTGCCAGTACTAGTTGGGAGGACCATGCTGTTCCTAGGTTTAACTTTAGATCTCTCATAATCTCCATTAGTCCCCACATGGTATCCCAAATTAAAATACCGTTTACAATGCTATGTTTACTATGCAATGAACTTTCATGAGAAACTGGAAAGTAAGATTGCTTCTCCGAGACAAGTTTGATAAGTCAGAGGTTGATGGGTATAAATATGATGTCTCCTAACTTGATATTTCTAGGCCAAGGGCAGTTACTTAAATCTACTAATGAAATTGACCCCTCCAAGAATGCATCATCAGAGGAGAGGATGGTCTCTAAGAGAACACGGTCTAGGAGATCCCTAGAAGCAAAAACTAACTTTGACTGGGGCACCAGTTACTAAAGCTGAGGGCTGGAGAATTGGAATCTGGGAAGCATGTGTATTTTGAGGAGCTAGAGACACATGCCTAGAAAAGATTCACATGATCTCTCCATCGCAGGAGAGAAATACTCTTTGATACCATTCACCACCTTTTGCCTAATTTCCCAAGAATGCCAAGCAGTTTTCTTATTGCTAAGTTGGCTTTAGAGGTATCATAACTTTAACAGGAGAAGAGATGCTTGGAGAGGGTGCACGAATGGAGCATCTGCTGGAAATAACACCCCTATCCAACAGTTCTGAAGGAGTATTCTGGTTTAAAATATAAGACTCTCATGTAAACCCAGTTGTCAGATTCTAGAGTATCACAGTTTGTTGATCTCAAAGTATATGCATCCAAGAACTGCTATCCTGGGACACTTGGAGCAAGTCAGCTTCATCACTTAGGCTGTCCCCATAACATGTACAGGGTATGATTTCTGATCTACCAGGAAAGTCCTGCTGCTCAAAAAATATTTCACTACTGCCTGTCGCAATGACTGAAATTTTACAGTTATAAGTTACAATTTGGCACAATCAACTCTTGTCAAGATTATTGACAGGGTAAATGTGACATGCCCTGTTGAGGTCAGGCTGAAAGCTAGCTGGTAATAAGTGTTCAGTGTGCGCTTTGTCTGAATTTGGTAAAGTTCAATGGTGATTACCATTTCCGTGAAACAAACCAGTTTCTTGTACGAAATGATTTATGACTCTAAACAGATCAGAATGACTGTTTTAAATGATCACTGCAGGTCTTAAAGAGAAGCTTAAAATGTACTGAAGTTATAATCTTAGCTCAACCCCTTGATGATCATAGTCTCAGGATCAAGAGCTGACAATTATTTAAACATTATGTATTTTGGACCGTTTAGTGATCATGCAGCACTCTTTGTAGAAGCACTAACATTTATAAGAAGGTTGCTGTGTGCCAAGAACTATGCTAGTCTCTCTCTGTCTATGCATCTCATTTAAACATTACCTTGTAGGGTAAATTCTACCTCCATTTTATAAATGAGGCAATCTGGGGTTAAAACAGGTCAAGGATTGAGTATGAATTCACACCTAGGGCTACATGACATCCAAACCACCGTGTCAAATTATCTTTAAGGAAAAAATATTCATTTTAGGCACCGCATCTACTATTTGGGATGGAATCAAATTTCTATCAATTTCTGTACTTTGCAAATTATAATTTGTGGATCCTTGTACTGTCTGGAAAGAGTAAAGAAAACTGGCTTATTTTATTCATGACATTGATAAAGAGCTTGATATTTATATAAGTACTAGTTGTAATCTTTTCGACTTTTATCAAGGTTTACAAAATAATAGCAGGTCACCCAGGGAAATAACAGTGCAAAGACGAAAGTGATCCGATAAAGACAAAATTCCTAGGGTTGTCCTTCATTTCTCTTATTGTGTTTTTTTTTAGCTAATAATCATAGTTTGGATAAGAATAAGTCAGATCAAAATGTACTTAGTGGCATTTTTCCACAGCAAGATGTAGTTTGTACTGCATCCTCCTACTCTGATGCTATTCCTTGTCAATAAAACGCATGTGTTAGAGCAGAGATGGAGGGATTAGAACCAGACTAGGATGGGATGGGGACAGACTACTGGGTGTCCATTTTTCTCTTTATTTAAAATGTATACATTTCACAGAAAAAATAAATTACGTTGGGGGCTAGCCCAGTGGCACACTGGCTAAGTGTGCATGTTCCGCTTCGGCTGCCCAGGGTTCTCTGGTTCGGATCCCAGGTGCAGACATGGCACCGCTTGGCAAGCCGTGCTATGCCAGGTGTCCCACATACAAAGTAGAGGAAGATGGGCGTGGATATTAGCTCAGGGCCAGACTTCCTCAGAGAAAAGAGGAGGATCGGCAGCAGTTAGCTTAGGGCTAATCTTCCTCAAAAATAAATAAATAAATTATATTTGGATCCTATTCTACAATTTTTGTAGTTGGCTCCATGTGCTTTTGGCTCTCACATTCCAACACTTAATTTCCTTCTCTTAGAAAATTGTTGGAGGATGTTAAGATGTGCATCCCTGACCCTTGTCACATGTTCTGTGCTTGTCTCCAACACCCCCAAATGAGCTTTTGCATAAATGGGAAACTATCAATGTCGGAAGTATTCTGAGCTATAATCGTGAAAACATTACACAGTTAAATATTTAAGAAATACGTCTAAATCACACAAATAGAACACAGACTAGGAAGACCTCCAAAAGCAAACCTTAATTTTAATTGTGGCACCAGTTACTTGCTGCCAGCAACAAGCATAAAACTATTGTGATTTTGTCAGTCTAAATATTTACACTTACATCTATATCTATCTACTTATCTAGAAACTGCAAGATAACATTTGGTCCATGTTTCTTGTAGTTCACATTGTTCCCTTTTCTATATGACAATTCTCCACTGGTGACATTTATGATGAAAGACCAAGCATTCAAGGAAATCTCAGATTTCAGTAATACTCTTTCTGGAGATAACCTTGTAGTCTCTGACTTTTATTTAAGGTCTTCTCTATTCCAAAGCCAGTCTACCTATTCAGCTCCATCTTCCAGTAGGAAACATCTACTGGTGGAGGCTGCTCTCCTCTCCATCATTTTCCTTCTTTATAGCCACTCCCACCTCTATAGTTTGCTTATATCATTTTCTGGAGCAAAAAATAACCTTTCTCTACCTATCCAGTCCTTATCTAGCCTTTATGACCCATTACATATCCTATTCCCTCTATAAAATGACTTGGGTACATAGTGAACTTTTACCTTTCTGAATTCCTATAGCTTTTCAGTTCAGATATGGGCATGTAAAGACCATCCCAATAGAAGCCATGTGACTGTCGCTTTTCAGGCTGGAAGTAGAATGTGATGCTCTTGATCATGCTAATATATGAATATGCCCTGTGAAGTGTGGCATTCAGTCTGAGAGGAAGCCTTTTCTAGTGACTGAATAGAGGTTCTTGGTTTTTTTCTCTAACAGCACACACCTTAATAATTGTTATGATATTTTCATGTTTCATGCATATAAATTTAATGTCTCAGACTGCAAGCTGCTTTAGGAAAAGGACAAGTAATTTTTTTAAACAATGTCCTTAGTGCCTGAATGATTGTGTCATTACATAACTACTGGGAGAATAATTCAACCAATGGGATTCTACCTCTTTCAAAGGTAGAAAATATAATATAACCGTACTTAGACTTTATTTAGTGTGTAGAAGACATAAAATAAACACTTTATAAATATTGAGTCAAACGTAATCTGTATGTGTATATTTGTCTATTAATATCTAATTTTTATCTAGCTTATTAACAGTGCAAAGATGAATCAATACATGTCGAAGCTCATGCAGGTGTATTGTCCACCTTTTACCACCAACGTTGTCTTTAATCTGAAAATCTTCCTTTTTGGGAGTTTCATTAGAAATACAGTTGTAACTAAAGGGAGAACCATAGATCTTAGAAGTTGAATAACAGGAATTTTCACTAAACTACCATCCCCCTATTAGCAGTCAGTTATCTTTGGGTCTCAATTTCTGAATTTGTATGGCTACGATAAACAACCGTTTATTGCTTTGTACACAACATCAGTTGCTAAAACTGGGAAACAAGCTAGGTAAATAAAGTAAAGATACATGCCATGAAATTTCCAGGAGAGAGATGCAGTGTAAACTTAACACCCTTTATCCAGCCTATTCAAACATGATAGACTATCTTATTAGCATCTCCAACTAGTGAGGGTTGGACCAGGTGTTGGACACTGTTATTAATCCCATCATTTCTCTTCTTGGAGGTGGGAGGTGGGAGTAAAACTGTCCAATATGTCCCATTAAATTACGCTTTGAAACATGTTGAGTGGTAATAATAACAATAATAACACATCAATCAGAGTCTACAACTGGCACTTCAAGAAACATTTGACATTTTTCTCTTGGATGCAGAAATACATGTGACAAGCCATGCCAGAACTCATGCCAGTGCCCTGTAGATATATAAAAACTGAACTCAAATTCCAATGTCTGTTGTTTTGCTACCCCCAGAGTTCTACTTAGCAATGTGTTATTTACTGTCAGGTTACTTGCTGGTTGCATTTTACTTTTCTGCAGTATAGTCTGTGTCTTTCTTGATCATTCACTCTCTTCTCCCACAGATATGTGCCATATTTTCCTCCTGACCACCTCACACTCTGACTTGACATTCACAGTGCCTTCCCCTCAAGCTGCCAGTGAAATGAATGCAATAGCTGATATCAGCAATGCCCTGAACAGGCAATCCACAAACTGCTATGATGGATTTATTGCAGGAGAGCAGGTTGTATGTTGTACACAAACAAAAAGATGAAATGGAGTTGAGACCAAATGGAGTTGAGACCAAATGGAGTTGAGAGATTGGAAGATGGATCATATTTTTTCATTCTAACGCCCCGAAAAAACCCTCTATAAGTGTGTGTCATTATGATGCTTTTGTTTAGATAATCTTTTGCCTCTCAATGATGGAAAGTACTGAAGTGCAGTTGTGATGCTGCATTAGGAAAGAACCTCTACTACTTTGCCACTTTGTAGATGGTATATTTATGGCACATCATCTCAAGAATCTGAATATTCAGTCTTTACAATTCAAATACACTTCCCTTGTCTTATATAACTCAACTCTGCTCTTCTTATCCCTCCTAATGTTTTCTTTTTTTTACCAAAATAATTCTTTTCTTCACTCAGCAGCTTGCCTAAGTCTCAATTAAATATCTCTATTCTCTTACACTCTGCTAAGGTCTTTTAGTGTAGCGTTGTTGATACAATTCTGTGTTTCTTTGTTTCTTAATTGTGCCAGACTGTATCCTCCTATAGGAGGATATAGGACAGTGTCTTCCGAGAATTGAACAGAATGATTGTCTCATGCTTCATATGTTTGGTAAATATTTGTTGAATAACTAAATAAAAACTAACATCCTAAATCTCTTATACCACTATAAATGACAGCCTATTTTAATTTTACGTCTCCAGATTCTTTCTTTATCTTTCTTATAATTAAACTGATGCCAGAAATATTCCTTCTTAAAGCCATCTCCCACATGAATACTAAGCCCCTTCCATTTGTCTCTATTTTCTTATCCCCTTTTTATACAAATCTCATCTCTTACCCCTAGAAGAGGAGTAAAGGAGTAATGGTAGGACTAATGTAGTATGAAAGCTTAAACTCAGGAATTGCTTCTTGATGAGCAGGTGGCAAACTGATGGTTGAGAGGGAAATGAAAAATGGATTCATATGTAAATCTATTATTTTGCATGTTTAGCTCATTTAATGAAGCGTGGTATTGATTTAATTTGGTTAATAATTTTGGGTAAGTAGAATTCTTGATTAAAATAGTAGAACTCAAGGGAAAAGTCATATTTTGAATAGACAAATTATCAAGGTTGAAGGGTTCCCCTGACTAGAGTGTCACTCTACCCATCCTGGCATTAATTACCTTTGTCAACTAGCATATCAGTCGGAGAAATTAGATAAATTTTCAGTAAACTTATGAGCTTCCAAATATTTCTCTTCCTTCCTTGTTGCCTTCTCAAAAAACATTTGTCAGAAAGTCGCCTCAAAAAATTCATAGAATATTGGAAGTAGAAAGGTACTTGGAATTTATTTTGTCCCTAATTATTCATTAAGCATTCATCTAATATCTTTCTCAACATTATCCATAGCTGATTATATTGCCTTGGCTCAAACCGACCCTGTCATGGGGAGCTAACTTCATTGAGACATAGTATCCAAGGTTAGACACTTCCAAATGATTCTGACTTTCTTACACTGAGCTCAACTCTGCCTTCCTTTTCAGTAATGCTATTCTATCTCTCAGAGTTTAGAGCCATAGCTTGTAATATTTTTTAACACATGATAATCCTTCTAATATGTGAATATGGTTATCATGTACCCCAGGAGGCCTCTCTTTCATAGTCTAGCTATGACCAGGCAAATTTTCAAAACAACCTATATTTCTTTTTGTGTTAACTTTAAAATGTCAACTTCATAAGAGATCACAATATTCCAGATAGGTCTAGCTAAATATTTAGTGGCAATGTGACATAAAAGTATTCATACAAACACAATTTATTACCTCTTTTCTGTTTATTTGAATAATCAAGGTATCATCTGGCTTTTAAAAAGTTATTCCTTTGTTAAATTTTCCATTTTCTGTATCCAAGACCTCTTTGTGGGTTTCTTGTAGAAAATATAAATGACACATATTTCACAAGACAAAGTTTTTAATTTTTTTTATCCAATGACTTTCAAATGTCAGTCCTAAATCTTCACAGATATAGATTGCTGCCATCATCATTTGGGGTGGGGGAAGTGGGAGAAAGAATATGATTCCTCAAATTGGGTGGATCTGTCTGAATCCCCTAAAAAAATAGGATTTTTTGATACTGTTTTGATTAAATGTCTTGCTAAATTAAGGCAATATATTTTTAAATAAATTTCTTTTTGGTAGGTTGATCGGTAGTTTAAAAGAATGTACCAATCCATTTGCCAGATTATCCTGAGAAAATAGAGAAAAATTCAGAAAAGCATAGGTGAGTCCATATGTACATGGTTTTTTTTCTGGGTTCTCTGTTCTGTTCCACTGACCTGTGTCTGTCTTCATGAAAGTACCAGATTGTTTTAATTAATGTAGATTTTCAATATAGTTTAAAATCATAGACCATGATGCCTCCAGCTTTGTTCTACTATCCCAAGGTTGCTTTCGCCATTCAGTTTTTTTGTGTGTGATTTCATACAAATTTTTACAATTATTTGTTGTGTTTCTTTGAAGATTGCCATTGAAATTTTGATAGAGCTGGCACTGAATCTGTAGTTTACTTTGGTTAGTGTGAACATTTTAATAGTATTGATTCTTCCAATCAATCTATGAGCATAGAATATCTTTCCATGTATTTGTGTCTTTAATTTCTTTCATTAATGTCTTAGAGTTTTTAATACACAAGTCTTTCACTTCCTTGGTTATGTTTATTCCTAGGTATTTTATTCTTTTTGATGCAATTATAAATGGGATTGTTTTCTTTAATTCTCTTTCTGATAGCTCATTTTTAATGTATAGAAATGCAACAGAATTTTGTGTGTTGATTTTGTATCCTGCAAATTTACTGAACTTGTTTATTAGTTCTAACAGTTTTTTGAAGGAGTCTTTAAGGTTTTCTATATATAGTATCATGTCATCTTCAAGTAATGACAGTTTTACTTCTTCCTTTCCAATTTGGATGCATCTTTTTTCTTGCCTAATTGCTCTAGCTAGGACTTCTAATATTATGTTGAATAAAAGGAGTGAGAGTTGATATCCTTGTCTTGTTCCTGATCTTAGAGGAAAGGCTTTCAGCTTTTCACCATTGAGTATGATGTTATGTTTGGGTTTGTTGTATATGGCCTTTATTATGTTGAAGTATGTCCCCTCTATACTGACTTTGTTGAGACCTTTTATCATAAGTGAATTTTACTATTGCCAAGTGCTTTCTGTATCTATTGTGATGATCTTATGATTTTTATTCTTCACTTTGTTATTGCCACATATGTTGATTTGCAGTTGTTGAGCCATCCTTCCATCCCTGGAGCAAATACCTCTTGATCATGGTGTATGATCCTTTTAATGTACTGTCAAATTCATTAAGTGATATTTTGTTGATGATTTTTGCATCTATGTTGATCAGGTATATTGGCCTGTAATTTTCTTTTCTAGCGGCATCTTTGTCTGGTTTTGGTATTAGTGTAATGGTAGCCTTATAAAATGAGTTTGGAAGAGTTCAATAAGTATTAGAATTAACTCTTCTTTGAATGTTTGGTAGAATTCACCAGTGACACCTTCTGGTCTTAGACTTTTGTTTGTGGGAGGTTTTTGATTACTGATGCAATCTCCCTAGCACTAATAATCTGTTCATATTTTTTATTTCATCATGATTCAGTTTTGGCAAGTTGTACATTTCTAAAAATTTATCCATTTTTTCTAGGCTGTCCAATTTGTTGACATGATATTTTCCATCATAATCTCATGATCCTTTGCATTTCTGTACCATCAGCTGTAATTTCTCTTTCATTTCTGTTTTTATTTATTTGAGTCCTCTCTCTTTTTCTTGGTGACTCTAGCTAAGGCTTGTCAATTTTGTTTATCTTTTCAAAGACACAGCTCTTAATTTCATAGGTGCTCCTATGTTAGGTGCACAAAAATTTACAAATGTTATATCCTCTTGTTGGATTAACCTCTTTATCATTATGTAATGCCCATCTTTATCTTTTGTTACACTCATTGTTTTAAAGTCTATTTAATCTGATATAAATACAGATACTACAGCTTTCTTTTGTATTCATTTGCATGGAGTGTATTTTTTCCTCTCTTCACTTTCAATCTGTGTTTCAAACTTCTCTATTGTCTTTTTGTCTTTATTTCATTTATTTTTGTTCTAATCTTTCTTATTTCCTTTCTTCTACTAACTTGGGGCTTCATTTGTTCTTCTTTTTCCACTTCCTTCAGATGTAATGTTAAGTTGTTTATTTGATACTTTTCTGGTTTCTTGACTTAGGTATTTATTGCTATGAACTTCCTTCTTAAAACTGCTTTAGCTGCATCCCACGAATTTTGGTATGTTATATTTCCATTTTCATTTGTCTCAAGGTATTTTTTTATTTCTCTTTTGATCTCTTCTTTCACCCACTGGTTATTCAGTAGCCTATTCTTTCAGATCCACATATTTCTGAATTTTCTGATTTTATTCATGTAATTAATTTCTAGTTTCATACCATTGTGTTCAGAAAGGATACTTGATTTGATTTTAATGCTCTTAAATAGCTTAAGGCTTGTTTTGTGGCCCAACATATCATCTATCCTGGAAAATGTTTCATTTGCACTTGAGAAGAATGTGTATTCTGTTGCTTTTGGATGGAATGTTCTGTATGTATCTGTTAAATACATTTGTTCTAATGTGTCATTTAAGGCTGAGGTTTCCTTATTCATTTTCTGTCTGGATGATCTATTCATTGACCTAAGTTGGGTATTAAAATCCCCTACTATTATTGTATTGCTGTCTCTTTTTCCCTTTAGATCTGCTAATATTTGCTTTATATATTTAGGTGCTCCTATGTTAGGTGCACAAAAATTTACAAATGTTATATCCTCTTGTTGGATTAACCTCTTTATCATTATGTAATGCCCATCTTTATCTTTTGTTACACTCATTGTTTTAAAGTCTATTTAATCTGATATAAATACAGATACTACAGCTTTCTTTTGTATTCATTTGCATGGAGTGTATTTTTTCCTCTCTTC
Organism: Equus asinus; assembly: GCF_041296235.1. NCBI lineage: Eukaryota > Metazoa > Chordata > Mammalia > Perissodactyla > Equidae > Equus > Equus asinus. Next base: position 64,282,039 of record NC_091793.1, on the reverse strand, counting down.
ACTTTCAATCTGTGTGTGATCTTACTTCTAACTTGAGTCTCATAGGCAGCATATAGATGGGTCTTTCTTTCTTTTTTTTCCCCACTCAGTTACTTTTTCTTTTGATTAGAGAATTTAGTCAATTTAAATTGAAAGTAATTATTAATAAGCATGCAACTTTTTCTGTTTTGTTGTTTACAGGCAGTTTTTGTAATTCCTCTCTATTGGTTTCTTCATCTCTTGCTTTCTTCCTTTATGGTTTGATGGCTTTCTTTAGTGGTATACTTATAATCCTTTCTCTTTCTCTTTTCTTTATCTCTTTATCTTTATCTGTTGTATATTTACTATAGATCTTGCTTTGTGTTTACTGTGAAGCTTACATGTAACAACTTATAACAGTCTGTTTTAAATTAATCTTAAGTTTGATCCCATTCTACAGCTTAATATTTTTACTCTCCTCTCCCCACATTTTATTTTCTGCTGTCACATTTTACATGTGTATCCCTTAACTAATTACTGTAATTATAGTTATTTTTACTACTTTTGTCTTTTAAATTTCATATGAGCTTTATAAGTGATTAATCCATTACCTTTATTATATTTTTACCTTTCTAGTGAGATTTATTCTTTCACATCTTTTCTCATTACCAGTTAGTGCTCTTACTTTTCAGCTTAAAGAAGACCCTTTAACATTTCTCATGGTGCCAGTTTAGTGATGGTGAACTCCATTATCTTTTGCTTTTCTAGAATACTCTTTCTCTCTCCTTCAATTCTGAATAATAACTTTCACAACTTCTTGGTTGGAAGCTTTTTCTTTCAAAACTTTGAAGATATTGTGACATTCCCTTCTGGCCAGTAAAGTTTTTGCCAAAAATTCTACTGATAGTCTTATGGGGTTCCCATGTATGTAGCAAGTCACTTTTCTGTTACTACCTTTAACATTCTTTCCTTGTCTTTAACTTTTGCAATTTTAATTATAATGTGTCATGGCATAGGTCTTTTGGGGTTCATCTTATTTGGAACTCTCTGAGCACCCTGGATCTGGAGGTTTGTTTTCTTACCCAGGGTAAGGAACTTTTCATCCATTTTTTCTTCAAACAAGAGTTCTGCCCATTTCTCTCTCTTCTCCTTCTGGGACCCCTATAATGCTAATGTTAGTCAAGTTGATATAGTCCCATCAACCCCTTAAGTTACCTTCACTTTCTTTTATTCTTTCTTCTTTTGGCTGCTTTGATTGGGTGAGTTCCACCACCTTGTCTTTAAGTTGAGCAATCCTTTCTTCTGCTTCTAGTTTGCTGTTGAATCCCTCTAGTGTATTTTTCAGTTTAGTTACTGTATTCTTCAGCTCTGTGACTTCTGTTTGGAACTTCCTTATATTTTCAGTCTGCTTTTTGAAGTTCTCATTGTGTTTATCCATTCTTCTCCCCAGTTCTGTTAACACCTTTATGGTTGTTACTTTTAACTCTTTATCAGGTAGATTACTTATCTCTATTTCACTAAGATTTTTTTCTGAGATTTTGTTTTTTCTTTCATTGGGGATGTATTCCTTTATTTCTTCATTTTTCTGAACTCTCTGTGTTGTTTTCTACACAGTAGATAAACAGCCACATCTCCCAGTCTTGAAGAAGTGATATTGTGTAGGAGGTAAAACTTGTTGTCCAACTCTGTCCCAGCTCTTGGTTGCCTCTGAACCTTTTTGCTTGTCCAAGTAGATTATTATATTTTTAATAGTTCCCAGTTATTGAGAATGTGCCAAGATCTGTCAGTGTCCCTAAAGGGATTCAGGTCTCTAAACCTGGATTCAGGCTGTTTTGAAACCAGACCCACAGGCAGGAGCTTTTACAAGTAAGCAAATATATATAGTTTCATGAGATCACAAGCCTAAACTCCAATGTCCAGGTGATCAGGCAGTGTCCCCTGTATGACAATTGCAAGAACTGGTGCTCCAGATGCACATATAAGCTCTTTTCTGAGAGATACCCATGAGCTGGAGCAAAGCAGAAGAATATTCTGTCTACAATCTATATTCTTTGAGAGCAGCTCCATCATCCATGAGATGTGTGCCAAACCTGAATCCTGGCCCTAAATCCAAAGCTCCAGAAAAGCCAAGAGGACTCCTTCATAGAAAGATAGGAGGTATGCCTCAGTCAGCTGTCTGTGCAGTGCCCTGAGCGTGGAAGCCTGCTAATAAATGCCTCTCCAATTGCCACAGACCTATGGGACCCAGGATTATAAGCCCACATGGCCACAGAGCCAGGAAATCATGGGGTGTTCCCTGGGTGGCAGCTGTAATTAAGTTGGGTACCAGACATCTGTAAATCTCCCCTCCAAGAGACCCTGGCATGCTGGAGCATGGCAGAGGGAACATGTGAAGATAATGCTTGCCCTCTGAGATCTTTGGAAAGGACTGCAGTCAGCCCATAGAAATCTGTTTAATTAGAAGCCTCCCCTCAGGCCATAGACATAAGGATTAGTTGATAGGCCTCTTTCACAGAAAGACCAAGCTCCTGGATATGTTGCCTCTTGCTATGCCCTGAGGATGGTAGCTATTTAAGAACACTTTTTCACTTGGTTCTAGTCCTTGGAACTCACATGTGTAAGTCCCACTGGCCACCAGAGCCAGGAAATGTAGAGACGACTGCTTGCAGTAGCCACAAAAATAGGTGAACCAGATGAGTATGAGCTCCTTTCTGGGTGACACCCATTAATACAGTCCCATGGGGCCAGAAATGCAAGTTCCTTTGGCCTCCAGAGCCAAGTAGTCAAGAGTCATCCCATGGGTGGCAGCCACAAAGATCAGGGAACCAGACACACATAAAACTAACTTACAAAAATTAATTTATGACAATTATTGTCAATTAATTCATGACAAAGGAGCCAAGAATATACAATGGGAAAAGGACAGTCTCTTCAATAAATGGTACCGGGAAAGCTGGATAGTCACATGCGTAAAAGTGAAACTCAATTACTATCTTACACCATACACAAAAACTAACTCAAATTGGATTAAAGACCTGAATGTAAGACCTGAAACCATAAACTTCTAAAGAAAATACAGAAGGTAAACTCCTGGACGTAAGTTTTGGCAATGCTTTTTTGAATGACACCAAAAATGAAAGTAAAAAAGCAAAAATGAATAAGTATTACTAAATCATACTAAAAAGCTTCCGCACAGCAAACTAAACCATCAAGAATATGAAAAGGCAACCTACTGAATGGGAAAAAATGTTTTCAAATCATATAGCTGAGAAGAGGCTAATATCTGAAATATATAAAGAACACATACAATTCAATAGCAAAAAAAAAAAAAAAAAACCCAAACATACAATTGAAAAATGAGCAGAAGATCTGAATAGACTTTTTTTCCAAAGAAGACATACAGATGGCCAACAGATGCATGAATAGATGCTCAACATCATTAACTACCAGAGAAATGCAAGCCAAAACCACAATGAGATATCACCTCACACCTGTTAGAATGGCTATTATGAAAAAGACAAGAAATATGTTGGTGAAGATGTGAGGAAACTGGAATCCTTATGCACTGTTAGTGGGAATGTAAATTGGTGCAACCACTCTGGAAAACAATATGGAGATTGCTCAAAAAGTTAAAAATAGAACTATCACTTGATCCATCAATTCCAATTCTGGATATTTATTTGAAGAAAACAAAAACACTAACTCAAAAGGATATAAGCATGCACATGTTCACTGAAGCATTATTTACAATAGTGAAGATATGAAAACAACCTAAGTGTCCATTAATGTATGAATGGATAAAGATGTGGTATACATATGCAACAGAATATTATTCAGCCTTAAAAAAGAATGGAATCTTTTCATTTGTGACAACATGGATGAAACTTGAGGGTATTATTCTAAGTGAAATAAGGCAGAGAAAGACAAATATTGTATGATCTCTTTCATATGTGGACTCTAAAAACAAAAACCAAAAAACAATAACAAGCTCATAGTTACAGAGAACAGATTGGTGATTGCCAGCAGTAGGGTGTGAGGGATAGGAGAAATGGCAATGAGTAAAGGGAGTCAAAAAGTAAAAAGAAAACAAATTCAGTTGATGTAAAACAGACATAGAAATTTTAAATCATATTCAAAATATTGACTTTGTATATATAAAAATATAAACATACATTTGTTTATATATGCTAATGTATATGACATAAGTATAATATTAAATACTATATTTACATAGTGTAAGTTTATTTGGTATAAGTGTATAAATATATAAATATATATAAAAAAATAGGTAAGAATTCCACCATAACAAACTGATAGCTCTGTGAACTTGGACAAGAGACTAATCTCTCCAATTAGTTTTTTTCATGCGTGAAGTAGGATGATTTGTCACTATTTTGCAAGAATATTTGTTTGGATGAAAAGAGATAAATAAGGTATGTTAACCAGATAAAACAGAGGCTACGACAAGATAGATTAAAGATCACAATAGCTATTGTTGTTTTTATAGAAAGCATGTAAAGTTAAATTATCAGGATATTTTATGTTAAATTGTTTGTTTTTGACTTATTTGTGGAACAAATATTTCAAAAGAATATCTCTTTTGTTGCTTGGAATTCATATCATTCATTGTGAATTGTGACATATATGAAGAGAGAGAGCAACTATGCAGGTTTAGGGAAAGCACTTAGATAACAAGATTTTTTTTTTTTTTGACTGAGGAAGATTGTCCCTGAGCTAACACCTTCCAGTCTTCCTCTATTTTGTACGTGGGTCACTGCCACAGTACGGCCGCCAAGGAGTGGTATAAGTTCATGCCTGGGAACCAAACTCAAGCTGCCAGAAGCAGATTGTGCAAAACTTAACCAATGGCCACAGGGCCGGCCCTGACAAGACATTTTGATGTAGTCATTTTGTGACTTACATACAATATAGGCGTATTTTAGAAACTATATGAAAGCTTTAGAATTTTTAGTGCCATATCTTATGAGCAATGGGCACACTCACCATGCCTCACTTCTTATTCCATCCCCGACTACGTCACATCCTTTGGTCCATTTTCAAGCAGGATAGGGTAGGATCACAGTTTGGGGAGTGTCCAAAGGTAGCATTGGATTGAATGCCCTGAAAGGTGATGTTAAATTTCCTCTGTGGAGGCACACATGGGGAGTCAACCTTCACCGTTTATCTTACTGAGTATCTACCACGTGCCAATGACCACACTGGGTCCCTTACATTTACTATCTCACTTCATAGTCACAATATTGTTAAAAATTATCTATCCTTTTAACAGGTGAAAGAATCAAGGCCTTAAAGAGGTTGAATAATTTACGAAATATATAAAGTTGGTAAATAGAAAAATTGTAATCAATATTCATGTGTAATTAACTCTAAGTCCATATGCCTTTAATAATCATTTGCTGCCTTTCTAGAAAAAAATGCACTGCTCGTTAAAGCAGAGAGACATGAGATGCATTTATACAGATTTTCATCAAAAATAATGAAAATATCAAAAGCTCTGTTATCTAAAATATGAAGCTTCAGTTATCTCAAAAATTAACTTTTATAGACACATCATTTTGTAACACTGCTGGATAAGTGAGGTGCTGCTATGACTAAAGAGAATAAAATGACCGGTGAATATAAACTTGTTTCTGAAACTTGGGACTATTCTGTGTTTGATAAAGATTCATATCAACTGGATTTTACATCTGGTAACAGTGATTTTCAGCTAATTCTAGTCTAAAGGGATGAATTCAACATTGACAGCATTGAGAGAATGTTTGCGTTCATATATTTCCACACTGAATTCTACGCTTACTTAGATTCAAATAAAGTTAATTTAAACAAAGTCTGTCACAGTACTAGCTGAAATGCTACTTGTCAAAATTAGCACAGCAATGTACCTGGAAGATAAATGCAACATTCCTCAAAATACAATATAAAAAAAAAATATATATATACATCTGAAGTCCGAACTGTCTCATTATGAAGATAGTTGGAAACAAATTCCAAAATATAGAGGAAGAAGGACAAGGTAAGGAACAGTTGAGAAAGAAAGTGAAAAAGTAACAAACATGTATCAACACTAATGAATCTACAATCAATCTCTCTTGGTATCTATCTCTCCATCAACCTTTCCCCAATTTGTAACAGCTTAGACTTGTACATACAAGACGATACTTTTTCACATATGGAATGCACACTTTAAAATACCTAATGTATTTATTGTGTAAGTGACGTTCTTGTAGCTTCTGGCAGTAGGGTAAATTGGTGCAAATATCTTCTATATAATTTAGACGGATGATAAAGAGGTATATATGAAGATAAATATTTGAAATATTTATTCCTCAAAGTTTTAGAATTATTTTACTCAACATTATTTGTGATTGTAAAAATTTAAAACATTCTAAATGTCCCGCTTATTCTGTTCTTAAAGTGGATATATAACCAAGAAGATTAAGTACAACAAACTGATGAAATGTTAATTATATGTGTGTATACAAACACACACGCACCCATAAAGGAAGCTAGACTAAAGTATGCATAGAAAACAAGTTATAAAATACAGCCTGATGTTAGCCTTGTGTTAACAGCCTGATGTAATTTGGGGTAATATTTTCTTTCTTAATTTACATTTTCAATATCTAAATTTTCCTAAATAAAAATGCACTGCTCTTGAGGCCAGCCCAGTGGTGTAGCTGTTAAGTTCACATGCTCCTCTTCAGTGGCCCAGAGATTGCCAGTGTGGATCCCAGGCACAGGCCTACACACCACATATCAAGCCATGCTGTCGCAGGTGTTACACATATAAAATAGAGGAAGATGGTCACAGATGTTAGCTCAGGGTCAATCTTCCTCAGCAAAAAAAGGAGGATTGATGGTGAATGTTAGCTCAAGGTTAACCTTCCTCAAAAAAAAAAAAAAAAGTACATTGCTCTTATAGTCAGAAAGAAAAAATGTATTTGCCCCCAATTTCCCTAGTCATCTGAGAAACAGTCATTCATTCATCCACACTTATATGTGAGGAGACTTTACAGTGTGCTTGTGATTGTAATATGAGCTTGGATGAATAGAGGATACAGAGAGTTGATAACTTTTTCTCCAGTATTTTACCATCTATTCATGACTGTGTCTAAAGAATGCAAAAATATGCTGTTATCATTTAAGTATAAAAGTAGGTTAAACTTGTTTGTTAATAGAATGCTGACTTTTGTTTCCAGAAAAGAATGAAACAGAAAAAATACTGCCTGGTCAACAGAGATTTATCAAGTTTTATTTTGGAATGTAAAATATTAAATTATTTATAAATGAAATTTTAATTTAAAATCACTTTTCAAATTTTCTCAACTGATATAAAATTGCTTTCTTTTGGTAAAATTTCTTAAATTGGAGATTTAATATTTCACATGATTCACAGAATAATTCAAGCGGCTTACTTTTTTGGCACTTTATTTTGATCATAGTTACTGAGAAAACTCTTGGTTCACATGGAAACAATGACCAAAATGGAAACAATGTTCTTAACACTTCTTCCTTCAATTTGATATATTCTAAGCCAAATGTTTTGTGGCCGCTTTTGTTTCAATCTGAACATTTTGGAACCCTGACTGCTCAAGTCAAAAGAGTTCATTCCTAAGCGGTTTTGTAAAAATTTTATCCAATCAGGCAGTCATCTGTAGCATTTGGGAACCACATTATGCCATCTGTGTCCTCATCATTCTCACCATCGTCATCGGTATCATGTGCATCATCATCATCACTACTATCAGTAGCAGAAGCAACAACATCATCACCATCACCACCCTCATCACTGTCATGAGCACAATCATCATCATCATCATCATAATCATCGTCATATTTATTGATTCCATTTTGAGGATTGTAGATTATGTTAAAGTGATTTACATAAATTTTCTCAATTTAATGTTTACTCTAATCTTATGAAATTTCTATACACTAATTTTCACCACTCACAGATGAGTAGTGGAAGCTTAGAGGAGTTATCTAAGATCATATAGCCAATGAACGTCAGAGGGTTCCAGAAGGCTAACCCTGAACCTTGTCTTATTACTTGTGCTTTAGAGCAATTGGAGCAACATCTGGTTGAATGCATTTTCTACCTCATCTATCTCGTGTATCTGTTGTGACATTAAAGCAAAATAGTTCCCACAAAGCAGTCAAATATAAATTAATGTGAAATGTAAATACATCTAAATATGCTCTCACTAATTAGATTGCCTGAGGGGTATATTGCTGAAGTTTTGGTAGTGAAGAAATAAGTATAGGAATGTATATGGAGGAAAAAGTTTGAATTATACAAATGCTATCATAAGACTTTTCTTTTTGAAGAAGGACATGTTTCAGAGGCTATAATTAAATCACTGTACTCTTTTCTTCCATCTGACAAATAAAGCCTTTTCAATTCCAAGATCTTCCCATTGTTTGAAATTCACCTGGAACTCTGAAAGAAGAGAAAGAAAACTTTCTGGAACATTCCTTCTTCAGCAAGTCAGGAGTCCAAGAAAACATTTCTATAAACCATATCAAATTTTATAATATAGATCTTATATGAATATGCACATATGAAACTGAAGTTTCACAATGACTACGGTAAAGTGAAGCATGAGTACAAGTGTAATTAATAAACAGGGATTATTAATTTTGCTTTAGGTTTCATTAGAAAATATAGATGTTATGCTTAAATTGAGTTTAATGTAACAAAATTAGATATCATGATGTAATTTTTATTCATGAACAATGTAAAAACACCTTTGCTGTAGCTTTTGTTTTATCACGTGAGTAGAGGAATGCCAACTACTCTTTCTTTGATAGGTGCACCCATACTTTTGGACACTGTTTGCAACTTTCCCCCTTTTTATAAAAGCTTTTTAAATTTTGTTTCTTGTCATTCTACACAATTTTTTCCCATAAAAATTGCCACTTTCCCTTTGGACTAATATAACAGTTTAAAAATGTCTTTGCTGATAGTATTTTTGTTACAAATATGAGATTTTTGAGAAGAGAGCTTATATTCTCTTTGTGTATCTGAAGGCCAGAATGCTTTCCATGTTGCATTGCAGATGTTTGGCAAAGTATCACTCTAGAAAAATGACTCTGTTTTCAATAAGATATTTTCCTGTAATGAAGATACAGTTTTAGATATAACAGACTAAAAGAAGCTGTAAATTTATCTGTTGAATTAAATAAATTGGTTTTAGTAATGTATCACTGTCATGGTTTGGATCCATTTTGTCATATTCTTCATAAATTTCCCTCAAGCTGAGATGAAGAACTGTAAAAGATCTTAAAAACAGAAGAACAAGACGGGCAAGTTCCTAGATCCTTTTAGAATCCTTTGGCAAAACTTATCTATGCTCCACTGCCTAATGTCCAACATCTTTATAAGAAATTTGTGGAAGAACACATTTTGTCTAAGAATCTTCTCATAGCCTCTCACTTGACCCCCACAATAAAGCCTGAGAATAGAAGAACAGATTTTATTTTCTTTTTGAAAAATGTCAAGAAAACATATATGCAGAAGAGTTATTTGCCCAAAGTCACAAAGCTAGTAAGTTTTAATGCACAATTCCAGTTTCCTTTACCTTACATCTCTGTGCTTACTGACTAATCTCACATAGCCCCTGGGTCCTATTAATACATATATTATCTGCCAGTAATGGCCAATTCTTGAACACAATTACTACATTTGTTAGGCAACAGCTTAATCACAAACTGCATTTTCGTTGCTTCATTTAAATCTCACAACTAGATAGAGTTTTACTGTGATCTGTGAATTACATATGTGGAAATGATATGACACATTTGTAGGTTCATCTCTGTTACCTCTATCATTAGCAATCACTTGTAGGCAGGGGAGAGTTAATTCTGTTGTGACTTTGTGAATAACAATTGGTATAGAGTTATATGTCCATTGAATGAGCAGTAATATTTTATGCTCTGGAAACCACAGTGGCTAAACCAATGCATTGACTTCTTTAACTACTTAATATAATTATTAATTATAGAGAGGACACCATTAAAGAATGGCAATGTATAGAATATATTCATCTATTTGCCCGTTGTCATTAGGCTTTGGTATTTCGCATTCCCTAAACTTATTTAAAACTAAGCAAAACACACAATGGTGTTGCTGTTTCTCTTTGGGTTAGGGAAATTCACTTGGGAAGTGGGTGCTAGTTATTATTCTTTAGGCTGCCATTCATTTATATCCCAATAAGGCTTCCTGATGTTTTTGTGCTTGATGTTTGTTATGCTGAAGGTGCAACCCAGCCAATTGTGCAGGAAAGAAGATGAACTTTTTGAGTACTGCTATTATTTATTTCAAGTAGACAAGCAAGTCGTTTTCTCAGACATGGACCTGTAGTTAACCTTACACTGTGTATTTTCTTGTAAAGAGATGAAACAATTCCAGAGAATGGCTAGGAGGGAGCTTCCAGCAATTCTGACACTTGAATCTTTCAGTTGAAAAATTGTTGAAGGCTGTTATACATCTAAGTCAAGCGCATTTTGTGAAATTTAGAAATAGAACAAAGATTTTGCATCACTTACGATGTGGGAAACTTTTCTCTCAATTTGCTTCTTCTCTTAACTTTCTTACCTTTTAGTTAATTCTCCCCTTGTAGCAGGATTGTAGGACTAAGCTTCTGAATGCTGCCTCTAACCTCCAATCTCCCAAGAAATGCTTTCTGTTTCTGCTCTGAATAACAAATATTTTCCTATATATCATCTCTTTGGAGTATTGTATAGTAAATTGGTTCACAAACTTCAGTGCACATAAAAATCACCTGGACCCCATGATTACAATGCAACTTCCTGTGCTACATGTTCATATTCTGAATCAGGTACTCAGGATGGTGCCTAGGGACCTTTTAACTGAGATTAATTTCATGTACTGTTTATGGGAAGCAGAGTGAGTCGATAGTCTAAAGCTGGGTTGACAACCTATGGCCAATGAGCAAAATCTAGCCTGATACTCCTTCTGTCAAGCAAAGTTTTATTGGAACACAGCCAAGTTTGTTTGTTAATATATTGTCTATGGCTTCATCTGTGCTATAAGGCAGAGTTGAGCTGTTGTGACAGATACGTTATGGATTGTAAAGCCTAAAATATTTACTCTTTGGCACTTTACAGAAAAGGTTTCATGACCCCTGGTCTACAGTCCTGAACAATATTTGTATCACGTGTATATGCTCTTGTACTAAATATCACCAAATACTACCACTACCAAAAATAAAATATTACCATCTCAAAAATACTTATGCCCATTTGAGCCTTCAAATTCCTCCAAGGAAACTTCCATTGCCATGACTCTGATCCAAATGGACCAATGTCAGCACAAAGGCTTCCCCTCATATCATGGTGCTAAGGTAATTGACCAGGTGAGCCTATATTTACATTCTGTGCCACCTCTCCCACCCTAACTGTAAGTTGAAAGGTTTCTTTGTCTCAAGGGATCTAATTGTTCCTGGAGCCATCCTGAAAGAAAGGAAAACAGTTTTAGAGCATGTAATGGACTGACTCTGTTCTCATCTCCTAGAGTGATCTTGATACTTACAGATGGTAAACCTTGGGCCAGTGCATATGTTTCAGCTGGCAACCATGAGCTAGGATACATAATATTGTAAAACCACCTATATGTGATAACTACATATGATTGATTATTCTAATGATTACCCCAATTTCTTAAAATTTTTGATCACTTAATTTAAATGTCCTCACTGACCTCCAAACATACCAACCTTTAAGTTACAATTTCAAATCCTATACATTGCACACTGCTTCCTTTACAATCATCCTACATATCTTTATCGATCACAACCTCATATACAAAATTTAATTATCTATCTATCCATACAATCTTATAATTATATGACAATGCAATTGAATTCTTACCACCATTAAAATATTTTTTTAGCCAGGAAAAGGGTAAACTAGAAAGCTCCAAGCTATTGTTCATCCACATAAACAATAAAAAAATACCCAGACAATGTCTAAATCAACTATCTGAACTCTGGAAAACAGTCAAAGGTTTATAGTAATCAATCAAATACCCAATCAGCATTTTTATTCAAAATGGTAGGAAAGCATTATGGCTTTCCTCTACAGCACAGCAGTGGTTTTTCATCATGAGCGGGTGCCAACTCAGTTCTAAGTCCCACTCCTTTGCTAACTTCCCCATACTGGAGATAATAGAGCAGACCTTATTTGCAAATTATTGTGTACAATTGTTCTAACCTTTCTGGAGATATGTGAATGACTGGAACAAGACATGTTTCTGCTATGTGTAACTTGGAAGACAGGAGAGAAAAGTGGCAGGCACTGCTCTTAAAAGATACAGGGGGACTACAAACCCAGAAAGGCTTTGGGCAAGACATTACAGATGGAAAAATATAAGAGACCACCTAAAGACCTGGAGGAGAAGCTAGGGTGAGATTCTGTAGGAAATTAAAACATTTGAAAACAGTTCATGACTAGGAAGATGCATGCTCACAAAAGCCCTAAGAGGAGTGTCTGCTTTCACCTTGGCCAATCCATAAGCTCAGAGAAAGCTCAGCTAAGTGAAAAAGTACACAAACACAGTGACCATCTGAAAACACTAGGAGAAGAGGCCATTCTTCTTTCATAACTGTATTGGGTGTTTTTTTTTTGTATGAGTTTTTGTTGTTGTTTCATCTCTTGGCATTCACAAAAATCACTGTCAAAACCTTAACTGATCACAAACGGAAGGAATAGAGACTTAAGTGGTAACACATGACAAGGAGAGTCTTTGTAAAAATAGTCTGGAAAAGTCTGAAAAATAAAGGGCTACTACAGCCTTCACAAGCAAACAAACAAACAAACAAAAATAAACTAGCAAACCCAGGGAAGAGAGAATCTTATTTCCAGAGTTATTATGTTATAATAGTCAAATATCCAATTCTCAAAAATAACAACAAAAAAATCACAAAACGTACAAATAAACTGGAAAAAAAAAAGCCTAATTCAAAGGAACAACTAAATTGACCAAAAGAAATATTAGTAAGCAAAGCCAGATATTGAGCTTACTAGTCAAATACTTTAAAACAAGTGTCTTAAAATATACTTAAAGACCTAAGGAAAATAAAGAACAAAGAACTAAGGAAATTAAAAATATATATATGAAAAAAATGAGAATGTCACCAGAAAGATAGAAATTACAAAAAGGATCCAAAAAGAATTTCTGGAGGTTAAAGGCATAATAAGAAGAACAAAAAAATATTACTATGTGGATTTGAGAGCATTTTTCAACAGGCAGAAGAAAGAATCAGCAAACTTGAAAATAAGACAATTGAAATTATCAAGTTTGAGGAGAAAAAAAAGACAAGAAAAGTGAACAGCACCTAATGTACTTGTGGATCATTGCCAAACAGACCACAATACACATTACGGAAATTTCAGAAGGGGGAAAGAGAGAAAAAGTGGCAAAAGATTATTTGTAGAATAATAGACAAAACCTACCATAAGTTTATGAAAAATTTGAATCTACAAATTGAAGGCATGGATTAAACTCTAAGTAGAAAAACCCAGAGACCACAAGGAGACACTTATTATAATGAAATGGCCAAAGACAAAGACACATTCTTGAAAGCAGCAAGAGAGGAGCAACTTGTCAAATACAAGAGAGTCTCAATAAGATTATCACCTGATTTCTCATGAGAAACTTTAGTGGTAAGAAGGTGATGAGATGGTCTAATTTAAGTACTGAAAGGAAATAAAACACAAAGCAATTCCATATCCAGCAAAACTACCCTTCAAAGTTGAGCAAGAAATTAAAATACTTCAAAATAAAAAACAAGCTAAGAGAAGAAAGCTGGGGCAGCAATACTTATATCAGACAAAACAGACAAGTAAACCCCGTAATAAAAGACAAAGAGGGTTGCTACATAATGATAAAGAGAACAATCCAACAAGAGGATATAATATTTCCAAACATCTATGCACCCAAACATAGGAGTACCTAAATATATAAAGCAATTATTAACAGATATAAAAGCAGAAATAGACAGTAACACAATAATAGTTGAGGACTTTAACATTTCACTTACACCAATAGATAAATCATCCAAACAGACGATCAAAGAGGAAACATTGGCCTTAAATGACACATTAGACCAGATGATATATACACAATGGAATACTACTCAGCCATTAAAGAACAATGATATCTGGCCATGCTAAGCATAGTAAGTCAGAGGCGGAAAGGCAAATACCATATGATCTCACTCATATGGTATTTGAAGATAAAAGCAACAATGAACAATCACACAGAGACAGAGATTGGAGTGGTAGATACCAGAGGGGAAGTGAGGAGGGAGGAGGGCAAAAGGGGTGATTAAGCACATGTGTATGGTGATGGATTATTAACTAGTCTTTTGGTGGTGAACATGATGTAATCTACACAGAAATTGAAATATAATGATCTACACCCAAAATTTATATATTATATACCAATGTTAATACAATTATATAAAGATAAATAAATAAATAGATAAACAAGCTGAGAGAGTTTATTACCACTAGACCTACCTTACAAAAAATGCAATAGGGAATCCTTTAGGTTGAAAATATCACAAGACATACAAAGAAACAGAGAAACAAGAGGCATTCAAGCAAACAAAATAAATCTCTAGAAACTGACCCTAATGAATTTCAGACTTCTGACTTATTTGATAAGGAATTTGGAATAATTTTCTTAAATATGCTGAAGTCACTAAGAAAAAAAAATAGCCATATATAGGAACACAATATATAAACAACATGAGAATATAAACAAGAGGTAGAAATTATTTTTAAAAGAACCAAACCCAAAATTATAGAACTGAAAAATACGATAAATGAATTGAAAAATGTACTTGAGGGGTTCAACAACAGACTAGAATACTTAGAAGTAAGAACTGGAATTGGAATTAGGTTATTTGAAATTATTGAGTCAGAGGTACAAAAGAAAAAAAAGAATAAAGAGAAGTGAACAGACACTAAGGGACTTACGAGACAACATCATGTAGACCAACATTTATACATGAGAGTCCCAGAAGGAGAAAAGTGTGTGAAAATGGCAGAGAGCTTATTTGAAGAAATAATGACCAAGAATTTTCAAGATTTGAGGAAAGACAAACACAAATGCAAGAAGATAAAACAGTGTAAGCAGAAAAAAATCAGAGAATCACAGAGACATATTATGATCAAATCTCCAAAGTAAGTGACAGAGAGAATCTTGAAAGCAGCAAGAGAAAAGTGACGTTTCATATATAACGGAGGTTCTATAAGATATAAACTGGTTTCTCAACAAAAGACTTGCAGGGCAGAATGGAATGGAATATAATATTTAAGGCACTAATAGAAAAATTAGCAGGAAAGAAATAATTCCATATCCAGTAAAACTGACATTAAAAATGATGGATAATTTAAAGCTTTCCAATGTAAATAAAGCCTGAGAAAATTCATTACCTAATTTATGTTAAAGGGAGTCCTTCAAGTTGAAAGAAAACGATAGTAGACAGTACCTAGAAAGCATAAGAAAATATAAACTTCCTTGATAAAGGTAAATATACAGACAAATATAAATGCCTATATTATTGCAAATTGTTTTTTAACTATACTCTTTATTCTTTCATAGAATTTAAAAGACAAAAAATATAAAATGATTTTAGATGTTAATGGATAATACACTATATAAAGATGTAACTTTTGACATAAATAACATAAAGGGGAAAGGGTCAGTGCTGTAAAAAATTAAAGATTATTTTTTTGTGATTGAAGTTAAGTTGTTATCAATTAAATAGATCACTATAACTTTATGAAGTTTTATGTAATCCCCAAGGTAACCAAAAGAAACTATATGGAGAATATATTGCAAAAAATCATCTGCACACAAAGGAAGGCAATAGTAGAAGAAAAGTGGGACAAAAAACTATAAGAGGTAAAGAAGACAAAAACAAAATGGCAATAGTAAGTCCTTCTATGTTATCAATTACTTTAAATATAAATGGGTTAAAATTAAGAATAAAGCAGTATCCAACTATATATTATCTACAAGAAACTCAGTTTCGTTTGGAAGACAAGCATAGGTTGAAAGTGAAAAATGAAAGGATGAAAAAGATAGTCTATGCAAATTATAACCAAAAGAGAACAGAGGAGACTACATCAATATTTAACAAATAAATGTTAAGTACAAAACTGTTATAAATGACAGATTGAGACATTATATAGTGATGAAAGTGTCATTTCAGGAAAAGATATAAAAATTAAAAGCATATATGCACCAAACATCAGAGTTCCTAAACATATGAAGAAAACATTGACAGAATTGAAGGTAAATATAGACAGGTCTACAGGAACTGTCGAAGAATGCAATATCTTACTTTCAACAATGGATAGAACAACCACAGAAGATCAGTAAGGAAATAGAGGACATCAACAACACTATGGACCAACTGGACCTAAAAGACATTTATGGAATACTACACTCAACAATAGCATGTTACATATTTTTCTCAAATGCACACAGAATATTTTCCATGATAGACTATATATTTGATCATAAAACAATTCTTAATAAGTTTAGAAACACTGAAATAAAACAAAGTATCTTTGTAACCACAAAGTGATGAAATTAGAAATTGATAGCAGGAGAATTGGAAAATCCAAAAATATTTGGAAACTAAACAATGCATCATTAAACAACCAATTGTTCAAAGACAAAATCTTAAGGAAATTAGAAATATCTTGGGAAAAATAAATATGAAAACACAGCATAACAAAATTTATGAGGTGCAATAAAAACAGAGCTGATAAGGAAAATTTACAGCTGTAAATGTTTACATTAAAAGAGAACAAAGAACTCAAACAACCAAGCTAAATTTTCACTTTAAGGAACTAGAACAGAAGAATAAACTAAATATAAAATTAGTAGAAGGAAGGAAATAATAAAGATTATAGAGATAAAATAGAGAATTCAAAGCAATAGAAAAAAATAAACACAACTAAGAGTTACTTCTTCATAAAGGTCAACAAAATTGACAGACCTTTAGGCAGACTAAGAAAAAAATAGAGAAGAACTAAAATAAGTAAAATCAGAAATGCAAGCAGGGACATTACAACTGATTTTACAGAAATAGAAAGGATTATAAAAGAATATTCTGAAAAACTGTACACTGAAAAATTGGATAATCTGTATGAAATGAATAAATTCCTGAAAAAATACAATTACCAATAGTGAATCATGAAGAAATAGAAAATGTCACATGCTTATAACTGGTAAGGAGATTCAATTAATAATTAAAATCTCCCAAATTATGAAAAGCTGAGGACCAGAAGACTTTACTGGTGAATTCTACAAAACATTTAAGAAGAATAAAGCCAACCCAATCCAAACTCTTCCAAAAATCTGCAGAGGAGAGAATACTTCCAAACTCATTCTATGAGGTCAGTATTTACGTAATACCAAAGTCAGACAGACAGTACAAGAAAATAGAATAGAATATTATTCCTGATGAATATTTATGCAAAATTCCATAACAAAATACTAGCAAAGAGAATTCTATAGCACACAAAAAGATTATACCTTATGACCAAGTATGATTTATTCCTTAATGCAAGGATGGTTCAACATATGCAAATCAATCAATATAAAATACCACCTTAACAGAATGAAGAAAATGATGCAGTAAAAGCATTTGAAAAAAAATCAATAGTCTTTCATGACAAAACAATCAATAAACTAGTAATAGAAGGAAATTACCTTAACACAATAATGTCCATATACGAAAAGCCCCTGCCCATAATCAACAAAAGACCACACAACATTATTGAAAAACAGGCAAAGGTAATGCCAGTCCTGATATCAGCCCCCTTACATTAAACCCAGCATATTTGGGGTTAAAACCAAAGCACTCATCCCCTTTCCCTCCTTACTCCTTGGCTTCCTGGCACCAGAATCCACCATCCACCAAGGAGGCAGATAACCAAGGAGACCCACCTGCAGATTCCCTTTTCTTTCCATCCCCCTTCCTACAAGCAGCCTCAGAAGGCCAAACACAGGCTCGTATGAAAGCACCAAGCAACAAGGCCACAGGTTCCCTTTCCCTACAAGCAACCACATTCCTTGCAACCTTTAAAACCCCGTACCCCCGATCTTTTGGGGAGATGAGATGAACTTGAGGGCTCACTCTCATCTCCCAGCTAATGTCACCCCAAATAAAAACCCTTTCCTTGCCATAAGCCTGGTATTCCAGTTTTTATTTGGCCCCTTGTGTGGTGGGTAAAGAACCTATGTTTGTATGTGGGAACAAAGAATTTAAAATGATATTTCTCCAAAAAGACATGCAAATGACCAAAAGCACATGAAAAGGTGGTCAACATCACTAATCACTAGGGAAATCTAAATCAAAACTACAGTGAGATACCACCTCACACCCATTAAAATGGCTACCATCAAGAAAGAAAAAAAAAAGAGAAGAAACAGTGATGAGAATTTGGTGAAACTGGAATCCATTGTGTACTGTTGTTTTGGAATGTAAAACAGTGCAGCTACTATCAAAAACAGTGTGGTAGATCCTCAAAAAAATAGAATTGCAATATTATTTGGAAATTCGCTGTCTCTGTATATACCTAACATATTTGAAAGCAGGGTCTCGAAGAAATATTTGTACATTCATGCTTATAGCAGTATCATTCATTATAGGCCAAAGGTGGAAATGACCTAAGTGACCATCAACAGATGAATAGATTTTTTAAAATGTGGCGTATACATGCGATGGAATATTATTCAACTTTAAAAAGGATAGAAATTCTGACACATGTCACAGTATAGATGAAAGTTGAAGATATTATGCTAATTGAAGTAAACCAGTCACAAAAAGACAAATACTGTGTGATTCCACTTCTATGAGGTACATAGAGTAGTCAAATTCACAAAGATGGAACGTAAAAGGGTGGTTGCCAGAGGATGGAGGGCATACGAATGGCGAGTGGTTGTTTAGTGAGCGCAGTGATTTTGCTTGGAATAATGAAAAATTTCTGGAACTTGTTAGTGGTAACAATTGTACAACATTGTGAATCCACTTAATGCCAGTGAATTCTACACTTAAAATGATATACTGGTAAACTTCATATTGTGTCCATTTACCACAACAAAAATTAAATGGAAGAGGGAAGGAAGGAAGGAAAGAGAGAGGGAGTAGGAGGGAGGGAAAGGAGGAGAGGTTGTAGAAAAGAGGAAAGCAAGAGAGAGGAGAGAGAAACACCTGGCTTGAGTTCTAGTTAGGCTATATGTTATATATAAGTTCTTTAGAAAGTGACTTGATTTCAAAGCCTCATTTTCTGCTTTTTAAAAATAACTAGTTTTTAAGTTTGAATTATTTCATTAAATAAATATGTAATTTATCTGTCATTATTTTAACAAACAAAACCAATTGTTTCAAGGAGATTGTGTGGTAACTTACAAACATAAATTGGCTTAGCAAAATAAAAAGATATATTTTAATGTGTTTTTAAGATTGTACATGGCTTGATACAGGGAACACATTTCATCTTTATTCTTTCATTCAATGTAACACCTTGTGCAATTTATATGCCTACAATTATCTAAGTGATTTGAATTTTATTTAATTCAGATTCGTTGACTCAATTTTACTAACTAAAACAAAAAGAGGCCTAGGGATAACCTAGAGAATTCAAATTATTTCAGCTTTATCTGTTTCTAGATTTTAGTTAAATAAAGGGAATTACTGTTCTAAGAAAAAAAAAGAGAAAACTTCAAGAAAATTCTGGTCTCCACAAAGTTATGTGACAACCAAATCTGAAGGCTCCCAAGGATGAAAAGTGAAAGAGTTTGAGTATTACTAGGGCTAGTATTATGTGTACTCTATCATTGAAAATACACAGAAAAAATACGTATAACTGTATCCTCCAAAACTCAAAACACTGAATCAATTGGTAACTTAGAAGTGGAATAATATTGTTAGCAGTCTCCAAAATAGGAGATTCACCAAGGTTAACGGGACTCTCTGCAGGGTAATTGTGGTGAATAGTTTGCCAGTAGCACTCAGAGCCCAAAATGTATTGAATAAGTTGATAGTGTCTTAAGCTTATGCTTTATTTTAATTCAGACACAATTGCCCAAATTCTTATTGAAGAAAACCCATTTCTAATATTTGCATCTTATTCCTGAAACAGTTTAGCTTTTTATTGCCACTGTTTACATGAAATGTACTGTAATATAAATGGCTTTCATAAAAGTTGCCAACTTCCAACCACCTGCTGTGTGCTGACAGCAGTAGCAGCAATTCTGCTGCTGCAAAATAATATTCAATTGCAATATCTACTGTCAGACCCACAAATTAGGTTCTCAGCTTGTGTGGTTTGTTGGAATAATACCATATTTACTAATTCTCCTTTGCTATCTCTCAGTTTTCCCAGCATTATTCACTTTGATTGATTTAGCTGAGGCATGGGGCAAACAGAAATGTGATCCTGTTTGGAAACCTCATTTTCCTGCAGTTCATTTGGAGGCAGTTACTGAAAAGTGTAAAGTTCGGAGAGTTCACAGATGGAAGGAGGCCCGATGACAGAAAATTCAGTGTAAAATGGAAATGCCCCCCTGCCAGTTCAGCCATTTCTGTGCCATTTTGCCAGCAATGTCTCATTGCAGCAGTTGGAATTGATAGACTAGGATGTCAGAAAGAAAGGGGTTACGAAGCTCCCAAATTAATGTGACGTGAGGAAGTACTTGCATGGATAACAGATATTTTCTCTATATACTGGGACATGATGCTATTATTTGGAGGAAATAATTAGAAAAAATTAAATGAAGGGTAGCTTTTCTTCAGTGAAAGTTCTAAATCACAAATCCTCCTTTGGTGAGCGAATAGCAGCAGGTAAAGTCGCATATGCTCAAAAGGGCCCAGAAGCCGATATAAGTGTGATTTAGGCAATCCAAGAATGTGTGCGTAGGTGTATATGGGGTGACCACTGGGAAGCATGGGAACTGGGCAGTATTTGCCCCTTTCTCATCTTCAGCCCATCAGTACCATGATAGATTGTGAGCTGATATTCCTCAGGTGTTTTTTTTTTCTTTCATGAAAAGTCAGCAATTTAAAATTTTATGTAAAATATTCCAAAATTCTCAGCCATGGGCAAGGCAGCCTGGGTGATACAGCTGAAAAGTAGTCTTCATCAGCTCAGAGCAGAATAGAGAACAGCAAAGAATATATTTGCTGGATTGGAAAGGGTGTGGTGTGGCAACAAATAATGAAAAAAAGCACATACTGCTTTCTTATTCTTTTAAGTGGTGGTGAATACTTTCAATCTTCACAGTGCTACCTTCCATTTTTACCTCTCATTCAACATCACAACATGGTACTAAACTCTCTCTCTCACTTTAGCTCTCATTATTAGCAAACTGATATGTTTCTTCAATTTAATCAGGATAGTCTTATTATCCTACAACATCTTACATATTCATACCCCAGAGTCTTTGTTTATAGTGTTACCCCTACCTAGAGACTTCTCCCCTTACTTCAACTAGTGAAGTAGTATTTTTCCCTTGTGACCTGAATTAAACTCCACAGACTTCATGATACACTGACATCAGTCATTACTTTTTTTAATAACTGCTATTTATTGAAGATCAAGTAGGTAGCAGGCACTGGGCTAGACACAGGGGACTCAAAAGGAAATAAGTATTTACACTTCCAATTCTGATAAATTATCTCAAAGTACATCAGCTTTCTTACTGACAACTAGAAAACCTAAAATAACAATTTTAAAAAATTTCTAAAGTATCAGAGAGCTGTTTCAATATGGGTTTACATTTCCTGCCTGCAGGTTCTCACTTCAGTGATATATAGGAGGCTTAATTCATAATAGTGGAATCCTACACAAAATTGGATATAATGAAGGAATTCACTTCATAAGAAGGGATGAGCGAGCAGGTTGATGATCATGGGACCCACTGGTTATATCATATAGTGCACTACCCAAAATCTGCCATCCTGATGAAGTTTTGACCTGGCATGGTTAAAATGTAGTTGAAGCATTAGCTTAGAAGCAACACCCCATGATGATGGGATGTCATCCTTTGGAACATAATAAAAGCATTGAATCAAACAACCAAAACAACAACAAAATTTATCACTCTATTAGCCATATGTTTCTTAGCAGCCTAATTGAGAAAATTTCACATACCATAAAATTCAGCAGAGTGTATAATTCAGTGTGTTTTAGTATAGTCATAGAATTGTGCATCCATCACAATACTCAATTTTATAGTATTTTCAATATACCAAAAAGAAAGCTTACACCCCTTAGCCATTAGCCCTCAATCGCTCCATTTCACCCAGCTCTAAGCAAACATTAATTTGCTTTTAGTCTGTTATGGATTTCCCTATTCTGTGCATTTCATATAAATCAAATCACACAATATGTGGTACTTTGTGACTAGTTTCAACAAGCATGTTTTCCAGGTTTATCCATGTTATAGTATGTATCAGTACTCCGTTTTAAAAAAATCAAATAATATATTCCATATTATAGATACATCACATTTATTTATTTATTCATCAAATGATGGGCATTTGGGTTTGTGCCAATTTTTGGCTATTAAGAATAATGCTTTGAGGCTGGTCCCATGGCCAAGTTGTTAAAGTTCTGCTTTGGCAGCCAGGGGTTCACAGGTTCAGATCCTGTGTGCAGACCTACTGCACTCATCAGCTATGCTGTGTAGACATCAACCATGCTGTGGAGGCATCCCATATACGATATGTAGAGGAAGACTGGCAAAGATGTTAGCTCAGGGCTGATCGTCCTCAAGCGAAAAAAGAGGAGGATTGGCAATGGATGTTAGCTCAGGGTGAATCTTCCTCACAAAAAAAAGAAAAAAGAAGAAGAAAAATGCTTCTATGAACATTTGTGTATAAGGTTTTTGTGTTGACCCATATTTTCAGTTTTCTCAAGTGTATACCTAGGAATGGAATAGGTGGACTGTATAGTACCTCTATGTTGAACCGTTTGAAAAATTGTCAAACTATTTTCCAAAGTGGTTGCACTGTTTTGCATTCCTACCAGCAGTATCTGAGGGTTTCAATTTTCCCATGTACATGCCAACACTTATTTTCTGTCATTTTGATTAGAGCCACATTAATAGATGTGAAGTGATATCTCATTGTAGTTTCCATTTGCAATTTCCGGATGACTAATTATGTTTATCGTCATTTCATGCCCTTATTGCCATTTGCATACTTCTTTGAAGAAATGTCTCTTCAGATACTTTGTCCATTTTAAAAATTGGATTATTTGTCTTTTTATTATTGAATTGTGATAGTTTCCTATATATTCCAGAAACAAGTCCCCAGTCAGTTAGATAATTTTCAAAAACCTTCTCCCATTCTGCAATTTGTCTTTTATGTTCATGTTGTCCTTCAAAGCACAAAATATTTTAATTTTAGTAGTGCCCAGCATATCTATTTTATCTTTTGTTGTTTATATTTTTGATGTTATATCTAAAACAACATTGCTTAAATCAAGATCACAAAGATTTACACCTATGTTTTCTTGTAAGAGTTCTATAGTTTTAGCTCATACATTTGACTTTAATCTATTTTGAGTTTATTTTTGTATATGATGTAAATAGGAGTCTAACTTTATTGTGTGTGTGTGTGTGTGTGTGTGTGTATGTATCAAGTTTTCCAGCACCAATTGTTGAAAATCCTACTCTTTCCCCCATTTAATTGTCTGGGAACCAATGTCAGAACACAATTGACAATAAATTAGATGATTATCTCTGGACTCCCTACTTTATTCTATTAACCTATATGTCTACTCTAATGCCAGTGCTACATTGTTTTCATTAGTATAGCTTTGTAGTGAGTTTTGAATTTAGGAAGTTTAAGTCCTTCAACTTGTTCTTTTCTTTCAAGATGTTCTTGGTAATTCTGAATTTCCATATGAGCTTTAGGGTCAGCTTGTAAATTTATGCAGTGAATTCAACTTGTGTTTTGATATGGATTACACTGAAAATGTATATCAATTGTGGCACCATCCCTATATTAACTATATGAAGTCTTCCAATCCATGAAAATGAGAAGTCTTTCCATTTGTTTTGGTCTTTAATTTTTTTTATCAATGTTTTGTAGTTTTCAGAACATAAGATATTTATTTTTTTCTTAGGCATACTTTTAAGTATTTTATTATTATTATTTTTTATTAATGTTATGATAGATTACAACCTTGTAAGATTTCAGTTGTACATTATTGTTAGTCATGTTGTGGGTACACCTCTTCCCCCTTTGTGCCCTCCCCCCTCCCCCCCTTTTCCCTGGTAACCACCGATCAGATCTCCTTGTCAATATGTTAACTTCCACCTATGAGTGGAGTCATATAGAGTTCGCCTTTCTCTGACTGGCTTATTTCACTTAACACAATACCCTCGAGGTCCATCCTAGTTGCTGTGAATGGGCCAATTTTGTATTTTTTTATGGCTGAGTAGTATTCCATTGTGTATATATACCATATCTTCTTTATCCAATCATCAGTTTCTGGGCATGTAGGCTGGTTCCATGTCTTGGCTATTGTAAATAATGCTGCGATGAATATAGGGGTGCAAGGGACTCTTGGGATTTCTGATTTCAGGTTCTTAGGATAGATACCCAGTAATGGGATGGCTGGGTCATAGAGTATTTCTATTTTTAACTTTTTGAGAAATCCCCATACTGTTTTCCATAGTGGCTGTACCAGTTTGCATTCCCACCAACAGTGTATGAGGGTTCCTTTTTCTCCACAACCTCTCCAACATTTGTCGCTCTTGGTTTTGGATGTTTTTGCCAATCTAACGGGTGTAAGGTGATATCTTAGTGTAGTTTTGATTTGCATTTCCCTGATGATTAGCGATGATGAACATCTTTTCATGTGTCTATTGGCCATATTTATATCTTCTTTTGAGAAATGTCTGTTCATGTCCTCTGCCCATTTTTTGATTGGGTTGTTTGTTTTTTTGTTGTTAAGCCGTGTGAGTTCTTTGTATATTATGGAGATTAACCCTTTGTCGGATAAGTGGCTTGTAAATATGTTTTCCCAATTAGTGAGCTGTTTTTTATGTTTCAATCCTGTTTTCCCTTGGCTTGAAGAAGCTCTTTAGTCTGATGAAGTCCCATTTGTTTATTCTTTCTATTGTTTCCCTCAACTGAGGAGTTATAGTGTCCAAAAAGATTCTTTTGAAACTGATGTCAAAGAGTGTACTGCCTATATTCTCTTCCAGAAGACTTATTGTTTCTGGCCTAATCTTTAGGTCTTTGATCCATTTTGAGTTTATTTTGGTGTGTGGTGAAAAAGAATGGTCAATTTTCAATCTTTTGCATGTGGCTGTCCAGTTTTCCCAGGACCATTTGTTGAAGAGACTTTCTTTTCTCCATTGTAGGCCGTCTGCTCCTTTGTCGAAGATTGGCTGTCCGTAGATGTGTGGTTTTATCTCTGGGCTTTCAATTCTGTTCCATTGATCTGTGGACCTGTTTTTGTACCAGTACCATGATGTTTTGATCACTGTAGCTTTGTAGTATGTTTTGAAATCGGGGATTGTGATTCTGCAGGCTTTGTTTTTCTTCCTTGGGATTACTTTAGCAATTCGCAGTCTTTTGTTGCCCTATATGAATTTTAGGATTCTTTGTTCAATTTCTGTGAAGAATGTTCTTGGGATTCTGATTGGGATAGCATTGAATCTGTAGATTGCTTTAGGTAGTATGGACATTTTAACTATGTTTATTCTTCCAATCCATGTGCATGGAATGTCTTTCCATCTCGTTATGTTGTCATCAATTTCTTTCAAGAAAGTCTTGTAGTTTTAATTGTATAGATCCTTCACTTCCTTGGTTAAGTTTATCCCAAGGTATTTTATTCTTTTCGTTGCAATTGTGAATGGGATTGAGTTCTTGAGTTCTTTTTCTGTTAGTTCATTGTTAGTGTATAGAAATGCTACTGATTTATGTAAGTTGATTTTATACCCTGCTACTTTGCTGTAGTTGTTGATTATTTCTAATAGTTTTTCTATGGATTCTTTGGGGTTTTCTATATATAAGATCATGTCGTCTGCAAACAACGAGAGTTTTGCGTCTTCATTGCCTATTTGGATTCCTTTAATTTCTTTTTCCTGCCGAATTGCTCTGGCTAACACCTCCAGTACTATGTTGAATAGGAATGGTGAAAGTGGGCACCCTTGTCTTGTTCCTGTCCTCACAGGGATGGCTTTCAGTTTTTGTCCATTGAGTATGATGTTGGCTGTGGGTTTGTCATATATGGCCTTCATTATGTTGAGGTACTTTCCTTCTATACCCATTTTATTGAGGGTTTTTATCATAAATGGGTGTTGGATCTTGTCAAATGCTTTTCTCTGCATCTATTGAGATGATCATGTGGTTTTTGTTTTTCATTTTGTTGATGTAGTGTATCACGTTGATTGACTTGCAGATGTTGAACCATCCCTGTGTCCCTGGTATAAATCCCACTTGATCATGGTGTATAATCTTTTTGATGTATTGCTGTATTCGTTTTGCCAGAATTTTGTTGAGGACTTTTGCATCTATCTTCATCAGTGATATCGGCCTGTAGTTCTCCTTCTTTGTGTTGTCCTTGTCAGGTTTGGGGATCAGAGTGATGTTGGCTTCATAGAATGTGTTAGGGTGTACTCCATCTTCCTCAATTTTCTGGAATAGTTTGAGAAGAATAGGTATTAAGTCTTCTTTGAATGTTTGGTAGAATTCTCCAGAGAAGCCGTCTGGTCCTGGACTCTTATTTTTGGGGAGGTTTTTGATTACCGTTTCTATTTCCTTACTTGTGATTGGCCTATTCAGATTCTCCATTTCTTCCTGATTCAGTTTGGGGAGGTTGTAGGAGTCTAGGAAGTTGTCCATTTCTTCCAAGTTGTTCAATTTGTTGGCATATAGTTTTTCATAGTATTCTCTTATGATCCCTTGTATTTCATTGGTATCTGTTGTGATTTCTCCTCTCTCATTCCTAATTCTATTTATTTGAGATTTCTCTCTTCTTTTCTTGGTGAGTCTGGCTAAAGGTTTGTCGATTGTGTTAATTTTTTTGAAGAACCAACTCTTTGTTTCATTGATCCTTTCTACTGTCTTTTTTGTTTCAATATCGTTTATTTCTGCTCTTATTTTTATTATTTCCCTCCTTCTACTGACTCTGGGCTTTGTTTATTCTTCTTTTTCCAGTTCTGTTAGGAGTCGTTTGAGGTTGCTTACGTGAGCTTCTTCTTGTTTAGTGAGGTGAGCCTGTATTGCGATGAATTTCCCTCTTAGGACTGCTTTTACTGCATCCCAAATGATTTGGTATGTCGTGTTCTCATTTTCATTTGTCTCCAGATAATATTTGATTTCTTCTTTAATTTCTTCAATGATCCATTGTTTGTTGAGAAGCGTGTTGTTTAGTCTCCACATTTTTGCACCTTTCTCTGCTTTTTTCTTGTAGTTGATTTCTAGTTTAATAGCATTGTGATCAGAAAAGATGCTTGATATTATTTCAACTCTCTTGTATTTATTGATGTTTGCTTTGGTTCCCAAAATATGGTCAATCCTTGAGAATGTTCCATGTGCACTTGAGAAGAATGTGTAACCTGCTGTTTTTGGATGAAGTGTTCTATATATGTCTATTAAGTCCATCTGGTCTAATTTTTCATTTAATTCTATTATTTCCTTGTTGATTTTCTGTCTGGATGTTCTGTCCATTGGTGTTAATGGTGTGTTGAGGTCCCCTACTATTATTGTATTGTTGTTGATGTCTTCTTTTAGTTCTGTTAAGAGTTGCTTAACAAATTTTGGTGCTCCTGTGTTGGGTGCGTATATATTTATAAGTGTTATGTCTTCTTGGTGGAGAGTCCCTTTTATCATTATGTATCATCCCTCTTTGTCTTTCTTTACCTGTTTTGCTTTGAAGTCTACCTTGTCTGATATTAGTATAGCGACACCTGCTTTCTTTTGTTCATTATTAGCTTGGAGTATTGTTCTCCATCTATTCACTCTGTGTCTGTGTTTGTCTTTGGGACTGAGGTGTGTTTCCTGGAGGCAGCATATTGTTGGGTCTTGTTCTTTAATCCCTCCTGCCACTCTGTGTCTTTTGATTGGGGAGTTCAATCCATTTACATTTAGAGTGATTATTGAGATATGGGGGCCTACCACTACCATTTTATGTCTTGTTTTCCGGTTTTCTTCAATTTCCTTTGTTTCTCGTCCCATGGTTTAATCTGTTCTGATGAAGAGCTGCTACTTTCTGTTGTTGCCCTTCTACTTATCTCCTCTGCTCTTGGTTTTGTAGCCCCTTTCCTTTTTTTGATTTTTCAGGAATGAGGGTTTTCCTGAGGATTTCCTGAAGAGGAGGTTTTGTGGCAATGAACTCCCTAAATTTTTGTTTATCTGGGAAAGTTTTTATTTCTCCATCATATTTGAAGGATATTTTCGCTGGCTAGAGAATTCTCGGCTGTAGGTTTTTGTCCTTCAGATTTTTGAATATATCATTCCACTCTCTTCTAGCCTGTAAAGTTTCTGCTGAGAAATCTGCTGATAGCCTGACGAGGGTTCCTTTGTAGGTTAGTTTCTTTTGCTTGGCTGTCCTTAGTATTTTCTCCTTGTCGTTGACTTTTGCTAGCTTCACTACTGTATGCTGTGGGGTTGGCCTTCTTGCATTGATAAAGTTTGGAGATCTATTGGCTTCTGTCACCTGAAGATCCATCTCTCTCAGCAGATTTGGGAAGTTCTCAGCCATTATTTCTTTGAATAGGCTTTCTGCCCCTTTCTCCTTCTCTTCTCCCTCTGGTATACCTATAATCCTTACGTTGCATCTCCTAATTGTGTCTGATAATTCTCGGAGAGTTTCTTCATTTCTTTTTAGCCTTACTTCTCTCCTCCTCTGCCTGCAGCATTTCTATATTGCCATCTTCCAAATTGCTAATTCTTTCCTCCATATTATCGGCCCTACTGTTCAGTGTATCTAGATTTTTCTTAATCTCCTCTATTGTGTTCTTCATTTCCAGTATTTCTGTTTGGTTCTTCTTTATCGTATCAAACTCTTTTCTGACATAGCTCCTGAACTTGTTGAGTTGTCTATCAGAATTCTCTCTTAACTCATTGAGTATTTTAATGATGGCTGTTTTGAAATCATCGTCATTTAGGTTATATATTTCATTTTCTTTGGGATTGTTGTCTGTGTATTTGTTGTTTTCCTTCTCTTCTGGAGATTTAATGTATTTTTTCATATTGCTTGATGTTGTAGATTTGTGCCTCCGCATAGAGATAGAGATTAGTTGCTCCTTCCACTTGTTTCTGCTGGTGTGGTGGGGGAACAGCTGTTTATACTGCACCAACCAGGAGCCCTATCCACAGTTGCTAACTGGGCCTGGGCCCCTCCTCATAGTCACAGTGGTCCTTTGGATTCCCTCTTCTGCCGTGGGGGCCATCACGGCGGGGCTTCAGGCTGCTGGTGCCTACTGTTGCAGCCCACCTAGACGTGCTCCCTCCTTGGGGTCTGCAACAGTGTTATGGTCTTTTCCAGTGGCCAGGGGTAGGATCACTTATATTTGCTGCTCCGTCACTGTAGGCACCCACGAAATCTCACTTGTCCACTATGGGTCACAGCAGAGCTATTGGCATCTTCTACAGTCTGTGGTTAGCTCACCTAGCTATGCTACTTATGTCCCGGGGTCTTCCAGCCTTGTGGCTGCTGGATGGGTGCTCTCTACTAGTGCTGTGCAGAGGCTTTTGCTGAGGCTGCTGTGAGCCTGTAGGGTTTCCCCCTAGGCTACGGAGCCGGGTCGCTGGAACTCCACCCAGCCCCAGTCCTGTTCCCCAGGAACTCGGGGAGCCCTTTGCCCTGACTGGGGGACAGCCAGAGATCCTGATTTCAGTGGTAGCTGGTCAGCTGCTGCCCTGCCTGATATTCTCCTCTCCAGGACCCTCCCAGTGTTGTGGATGCTGGGCGTAGCCCTTCCGCTAATGGCAGACAGAGAGTTTTGTCTGCTGCCTGGGCGGAACTCTGGAGCTTCCCCTCTGGGGCGTGGAGCCAGCCTCTGGAGCTTCCCCCAGCCCCAGTCCTCTCCGAGATCTCCGGCAATCTCTTGCCTGGTCGTGCAGGCAGTGGCAGCCGGGGGGGGCGCCACGCCCTCTGTGATTCTCTCTGGGACCCTTTGGGTGCCGTGGACACCAGGCGGGATCTCCCCGCCAATGGCGGGGCGAGACTCTCCCCACGGGCTCAAGTGTGTAACTCTAGAGTTTCTCTCTGCGTTTAGGAGTAATTGCGGGGGGTTTAGGTTGGGTTCTGGTCACCTGTTTCCACCTTCGCTCCTCTGGTGTGTCTCGCTCCTGCCCTAGGTGTGTGTGGATCTTCTGGGGGCGTCTGTTGGAAGAAAGCTGCTTGCAGGTACTAGGCTGTTCGGTCGGTGTCGGAGAGTTTTCACCTATCTCCACCTCCTCCCGGAGGGAAGTCCATCCGCTGTCCGATGTATAGTCGCGTGGGTCTCTCAGATGTCCTGAGATGCTATCTGGATATCCTTTGTTAAGTGATGAGTGTCCAAATAATTGTAGACTCGAAGGGGGAGAGACAAAGAGGCCTACTCACAGAGCCATCTTGGACCTTCTCTAAGATGTAATTTTTAATGTGTACACACATTTATTTGTTTGTTTATTTTTGCTAAGAAGGCAAAAATACCAAGCTGCATTAAGTCATAATGGGGTCTTGTGCTCTAACCCCAGGAAACTCGTCTTCAGTGGTCACTGGCCCAGATTTTCCAAGCACCGTATTTTATTATTTTTGATACTACATTAAGAGGAATTTTTTCATTAATTTTATTATTTTTCTCATTACTACTCTATAGAAATATAATTATGCTCATATATTAGTCTTTTATTCTGCATGCATCATTGATAAATGTGTTGCTTAATTCTAATAGATTCTTAACTATTCCTTAATGTTCTATATATAAAAGATCATGCCATTTGCAAATAGAGATAGTTTTGCTTTGTCTTTTGCAACCTGGATGACTTGTGTTTCAGTTTCTTTCTTAAATTTCCTGACTAGAACTTCTACTGCAATCTTTATGAGACGTGGCAAGAGCCGATGTCCTTCTCTTTTTCCTCATTTTAGGGGGGAACATTGTCTTTCACAGTTAAGTAAGATGTTAACTGTGGGTTTTTCAAAGATATTCTTTATCAGATTGAGGAAGTTCCCACCTATTCCTGGTTTACTGAGTGTTTTTATGATGAAATAGTAAATGAAATGGTGGTATATTTTGTCAAATACTTATTCTATATCTACTAAGATGATAATGTGATTTTTGTTATTATTCTTTACATATAATGTATTGCATTAGTTGTTTTTCAGATATTGATCCAATTTGCATTTCTGAAATAAATCCTAGTTGTTCAGTGTGTATAATTCTTCTTCTATGTCCTTGATTCAGTTGTTAGTATCTTTTTTAGGATTTGTGAGCCCATATTCATAAAATCATCTGGTCATATTTTCTTGGCTTGTAGTATCTTTATCTGGCTTTGGTATGAGTAATACTGACCTAATAGGATGAGTTAGAAAGTAATGCCTTCTCTTCAATTTTCTGGAAAAATTTGTGGGAAGAATTGGTACCAATCTCTTTTAAAAATATTCAATAGAATTCACCAGTGAAACCCTCTGATCCTAGGTTCTTCTTGGTGGAAAGTTATTTAATTACCAATTTAATCTCTTTATTCATTATATGTGTTTTAAGATTTTCCATTTATTTTCGAGTCAATTTGGATAGTTGTAAACTTAGAATAGTTTGTAAGAATTTGCCATTTTTATCTAACTTGCATAATATATTAGCATATGAACTTACTTCTGTAAGATTGGTAGTAATGTACTTATTTCTGATTTTAGTAATTTGAGTGTTTTTCTTTTTTTCAGGGTCATTGTAGCTAACTGTTTGTCAATTTTGTTGACCTTTTGAAGAATCATCTTTTGGTTTTGTTTTATTTTCTCTATTGTTTTGCTGTTTTCTATTTCACTAATTTCTGCTGCAACCCCTATAGTTCCCTTCCTTCTGCTTGTTTGGGATTATTTTACTCTTCCTTTTCAAGGGTTATAAGATAGAAAGTATGGTGCTTGATTTGAGATCTTTCTTCTTTTTAACTATTCACATTTTACAGCTATACATTTACCTGGAAGTAAATGTTTTAGCTGAATCCCATACATTTTACTATGTTATATATTAATTTTCATTTATCTCACGAGATCTTTCTGTGATTTCGTTTTTGTTCCATTGGTTATTTAATACCATATTGCTTAATTTACACAAACAGATGGTTCCTGACTTAAGATGGTTCAACTTACAATTTTTTGACTTTACGATGATGCAAAAGCAATAAGCATTCAGTAGAAACCATACTTTGAATTTTGATCTTTGATGTTTTCTCAGGCTAGCAATATGCTCTATGATACTCTTGTGATGTTGGGCAGTGGCAAGAAGCCACAGCTTCCAGTTAGGCACGTGATCACCACGGTAAACCATTGATACACTTACAACCATTATGGACTCATACACCCATTCTGTTTTTCACTTTCTTTAAAATATTCATAAATTACATGAGCTATTCAACACTTTATTATGAAAGAGGCTTTGTGTTAGGTGATTTTTCCAAGCTGTAGGTTAATTTAAGTGTTCTGAGTACATTTAAGGTAGGCCAGGCTAAGCTATGATGTTAGTAGTTTAGGTGTATTAAAGTTATTTTAAATTTACAATATTTTCAACTTACAATGGGTTTATCAGGATGTAAACCCATCACAAGTAAAGGAACATCTACATTCATGAATTTCCAAAATTTTCTTTTGTTTTAATATTACTAATGATCAGAAAACATACTTTCTATGACTTCAGTCTATTTAAATGTATTCAAGCTTGTTTTACGGCCTAGTGTATGGTCTAAGCCTGAGAATGTTCCATGTGAGCTCAAGAAGAATGTGTAGTCTATTGTTGCTGGTTGTAACATTCTTTGTATATCTGTTAGGTATAGCTTTGTTGAAATTTTCAGCTTTGATTGGCACTTATATGATCTAATAAAAATCTCTTTGTAACTAGTAACACTTTTTTTTGCTTTATAATCTTTTTTCTGATACTTGTACAACTACTATAGCTTTCTTATTTTTGTTGTTTGTAAGATATGTCTCTGTCCATCCTCTTACCCTCATCCTATTAGTATCTTTGTATCTGAAGTGTGTATCCTCTTGACAGCATATATTTTTTAATTCAATCTGACAATATCTGCTTTTTGATTGAGTAGTTTAACACAGCCACATTTAATCTCAACATTGATATAGTTGGATTTACATTTTCCATTTTTCTCCTAGTTGTCTTTTTTCCCTAGTTTTCTTTATATTTCACATCTTTCCTATTCCTCCTTTACTGCCTTCTTTTACATTAAGGAAATATTTTCTAGAATAATATTTTAATTCTTCTAATAATTTTTTCACTTTTTAATAGTCATTTTCTTAGAGATTCCTCTAGGTCTCACCATATATGTCTTAATTTCCCACCATCAAATTCACATTTAGATTAAACTAATTACAGTAAAGTAGAGAAATGTATCTCTATATCGCCCCTTTTTGTTAATATCACTGTACATATTACATCTATATATCTTACAAGCAAAACAGTACATTGTTTTAATTATTATGCCATATAATTTTATATCTATTAAAGGAGATGAACAAAGGAATGAGAGCAAGTATATATTTATATAGTTCATTGTACTTTCTTATGCATCATTGCTGGATTTCTTTATCTGTTTCTGTGGGTTGGAGTTGTGGAATGCTGATTTCCATACTCCAATACAAATTTGCTCCCATCTATCTCCTTAGTGCTGTTATTGTCAAGTATATAAGTTATGGATCTGATGATACTATTAAGTACATCTTGTTTTATAAAATTGCTTTAATTCTTAATTGTGGTAAAATATATACAATGTAAAACGTATCATTTCAAACATTTTTAAGTGCACAGTTTAGTAGTGGTAAGTATATTCACATTGTTGTGCAACCCATCTCCAGAGCCATTTTATCTATCGCAACTGAAAGTCTATAGAATTAAACAACAGCTCTCCATTCCCCTTGACCCCAAACAGCTGGCAACCACCACTCTCCTTCCCGGAAGTCTGCATGACTTTAACTACTCTCAGTACTTCATATAATTGGAATCATATAGTATTTTCTTTTTGTGATTGACTTATTTCATATAGTATAATGTCCTCAAGGTTCATCCTTATTGTAGTATATGTCAGAAATTCGTTTTCTTTTTAAGGCTGAAAAATCTCCCATTGTATGTAGATACTCCATTCTCTTTATACATTCATCAGTTGATGAGCACTTGGGTTGATTCTATCTTTTGGCTATTGTGACTAATGCTGCTATGAACATGAATGTACAAACATTTTTTTGAGACCCTGATTTCAGTTCTTTTGGGTAGATACCAGGAGAATTGCTGGATCATATAGTAATTCTATTTTTCATTTTTTGAGGAACCTCCACACT